>NC_045603.1:113428956-114813430 GCF_009762305.2 Zalophus californianus | reverse complement strand
CTTGTTTCTTTTTTTTTTTTTAGATTTTACTTAAGTTCAAGTTAGTTAACATATATTGTATTATTAGTTTCAGGGCTGGACTTTAGTGACTCATCCCTCGCATGTAATACCCAATGCTCATCACAAGTGCCCTCCCTAATGCCCATCACCCAGTTACACCATCTTCCCACGCACCTCCCCTCCAGCAGCCCTCAGTTTGTTTCCTATAGTTAAGAGTCTCTTATGGTTTGCCACCCTCTCTGTTTTTATCTTATTTTTCCCTTCCTTCCCCTATACTTGACGTAAATGGAACTAGAGTGTTGCTTGTTTCTTTTGCTGTGGAGAAACGTTGTTCCATTGTTTTTGCTTTGATTGCTTGTACTTTGGATGTCATATCCAAAATCATTGCCAAGATCAACGTCAGGGAGTGTTTTCCCTGTTTTCTTGTAGGAGTTTTATGGCTCAAGGTTGTACATTTGAGTCTTTGATCCAGTTTGGGTTAATTTTTGTGAGTGATGCAAGTTAGGGGTCCAGTTTCATTCTTTTGTATGTGAATATGCAGTTTTCTCCGCGTCATTTATTGAAGAGATTATCTTTTCTTCTTTGAGTGTTCTTTATATGCATGGGTTTATTTTTGGGTTCTTGATTCTGTTTCATTGGTCTTTGTGTTTGTTTTTATGCAGGTTCCATATACTGTTTTGGTGACTACAGCTTTGTAACAGTTTGAAAACAGGAAGTGTGATGCTTCCACCTTTGTTGTTCTCTCTCAGGGCTGCTTTGGCTGTTTGGGGTCCTTTTTGTTCCATACAAATTTAAGGATTGTTTTTCCTATTTCTGTGCAAAATGTCACTGGAATTTTGACAGAGATTGCACTGAATCTGTAGATGGCTTTGAATAATGTGGATGTTCAATATTAATTTTTCCAATCCATAAACAACGAGGTATCTTCCTATTTGTGTCTCTGCTCTCTCTTTTATCAAAGTCTTGTAGTTTTTAGTGCACATATCTTTCACCTCCTTGATTGGATAATTTGAAAGTTTTAAAATTTGAAAATTTTAAATTCTCAGATTTTTTTTGATCCATTTTCCTGTCAGTGATTTCTATTGCTTTTTTGCATTTCATTCACTATATTATTCAGCTCCAGAATTTTTGTTTAATTCTTTTTTACTATTTCCAGCACTTTTCTAAAGAAAAGATTTTACGTATTTATTTCAGGGAGAGAGAGAAAAGAGCAGGTCGGGGGAGGGACAGAGAGAGGGTGAGAGACTCTCAAGCCGACCCGGGGCTCGACCCCACGACCCTGAGATCATGACCTGAGCGGAAATCAAGAGTCAGACACTTAACTGACTGAGCCACCGAGATTCCCTTCCAACGCTTTATTAAACTTCTCATTTTATTCATACAGTGTTTTTCGCATTTTATTGAATTGGCTTTTTTTTTTTTTTTGGTGAAGATTTTATTTATTTATTTTAGAGAGAGCGTGTGTTTGAGTGGGGGAAATAGCAGAGGGAGAGGGACAAGAAGACTCTGCACTGAGTGCAAGCAGGATGCACAGCTGGATCTCATGACCCTGAGATCATGACCTGAGACAAAACCAAGAGTCAGACGCTCACCTGACTGAGCCACCCAGGCACCCCTGAATTGGCTTTTTGTGTTTTCTTGTAGCTCACTAAGTTTCCTTCAAACTGCTATTTTGAATTCTTTTTTGGATAAATTACAGATCTCCATGTGTTTGAGATCAAATACTGGAAGATTTGGTGTCCTATATCCTTGACTTTTTATATTCTTTGAAGTTTTGCATTGCTGTCTTTGCATTTGAAGTAGCCTTTGATGACTACCTTTCCAGTGTGTCCAAACCTGATGTTTTTTTGCTCGGGTGGTGTGCTGGAACTTTTCTGCAGGAAATCTGGTGTTCCAAAAAGTCTCTCTCATCCATGGGTGATTATCTAAGACCGTGTTTTCCAGGGGCTCCCAGATGTGGCTGAGAGGAAGGGGCTGGAACCGGTTTATGGGCTATTGCTGGGTCCACAGCTGGGAATGTAGTGAGTGTGCCCGTCACCTGATGCATGGGTAGGCACGACTTTTCCGAGGTCCCTTGCTGTATGGTCCTTGATTCCACAGCTCCTACAAAGAGATCCATAGCAGTTTTGTCCCCACAAATGACACTGTATTGTAGTTGTATATGTATCTGTCTTTGAAGCAAGGGATGTGTATTTCCTTGTATATGGTTGGATTTCATAACTGTTCTGTGAATTAATAAATGCCAATTGAGATGGCTAACAGAATTTTACAAAAAAATTGTTTTTATTCTTTACCCGTAAAATTATTAGAAAACATTGGTTTTTTAATGGATATTTTAACTGGATTTTTAAAAGTAGTGATCCTGGTTTGCATATGAAGGAAGTAAGGAAAGATGAAAATGAAAAATGGACATCAAAAGTATCTGTGATTACGCCAGGGCTTGAGAAGGCCGATTCCCTAACTTCGTGTCCACTACAAGTGAATGATAAGAGCACTTCAGGTGAAATGGATCAGGATGAAGGAAGGTAAAAGCTATAAATTCTTCATTTCCCTCTGAAGGAAGTTTAGCAGTGATTACTTTTTCTGGAAATAAAACGCTGTAGTGTAGGTACAGGCTCAGGCAGGAAATAGTCAAGTATATCAGACACACGGCTTGAAAGGTTAAGATTAAGGACAAGGGACTCTGACAAGGAGCAGTTTCAGTAGTCACCATGGAAGCTGGACTGTAATGGATAAGTCGAAACAACTCCTTAGAGAATTTTTATGGGGAAAGGTAATAGAGAAATGGGTGATAACTGAAAAAGAATGTGGAATTCAAGGGAATTGTCTTTCTTTTTTTATTTTAAGTTGGGAGCTTTTAGAGTACATTTGTATGCTGCTGGAAATGATCCAATAGAGATAGACATGGTTGTTTAATTTTGTTTGCATTTCCAAATATTAGAAAGCTTATTGATTGTATTACATTATCTTTTTTTTTTTTTTTAAGATTTTTTATTTTTTATTTGACAGAGAGAGAGAGTACAAGCCGGGTGAGCGGCAGGCGGAGGGAGAAGCAGGCTCCCTGCCCAGCAGGGAGCCCGATGTGGGACGGGATCCCAGGATCCCGGGATCATGACGTGAGCCGAAGGCAGACGCCTAACGACTGAGCAACCCAGGTGCCCCTATTTTAAGATTTTTGTATTTGCTTGACACAGAGAGAGAGAATGCACAAGCAGGGGGAGCGGCAGGCAGAGGGAGAGGGAGAAGCAGGCTCCCTGTCGAGCAGGGAGCCTGATGTGGGACTCGATCCCAGGACCCCGGGACCATGACCTGAGCCGAAGGCAGATGCTTAATGACTGAGCCACCCAGGCGCCCCTGTATTACATTATCTTTTAAAGATTACAGTAATTGTCCTTAGTACTCCTATTCATGTAGTTTTGTGGCAAGAGGTGGTTTTTTTGTTTGTTTGTTTTAAGATTTTATTTTTTGGACAGAGACATAGCGAGAGAGGAAACACAAGCAGGGAGAGTGGGAGAGGGAAAAGCAGACTCTCGCTGAACAGGGAGCCCGATGTGGGGCTTGATCCCAGGACCCTGGGACCATGCCCTGAGCCGAAGGCAGATGCTTAACGACTGAGCCACCCTGGTGCCCGTGGCAAGAAGTTGTTTATTCAGAATGGGTTCCACAGTGGAGTATTCTCATATAATTGAATGTGCAGATACTATCATTCATAGACTTAAAAACATATAGATAATAGTAAATATACAAACTCTTAGGCCATTCTGAGTGGTACTGATCATTCCTTGATGATTTTAGATATTCAGTGCCTTTGACAGTATCATGAATAGCTATGGTTTTGTTAGGGACTTTGAAGTATCTGGTTGCATTAAGTTAATATTTGTTTAGATTCTGGGGAAGGGGAAAGACTTTATTTATAGTTGAAAAATAAACTATTAATCTATCATAGATTATTACTTTTAGATTATAAAATTTCTAAATCATAAAAGCCATGGTCCCTGTACCAAGAGTGTCATTGACACATACTGTGTGCTCATAAGTATGTATTTGTGAATAAACAGTTGAATGAATAAATGAATGCCATTGATGAACTTCTTTAGAAGAAGCCGATCTTTAGTTTATTGAAAGTGGATTTTCAATATTGCCTAGGTATGAAGACTTTTTATTTTAAAAAATATGTGTAAGATTCAGAGTATAATTATAGCTAGAAATGGAATAATAGTAGATTCATTTGCTATCATATTAGAAAGACTTAACTATTACTTTCACCACATATTGTAAAACACATGTTTTTGAAGGCACATAATCCTGGATAAGTTACTTATTTCTGTGCCTCATTTTCTTCCTTTGTAAAATACCTAATATGAGTATCTATGTTTATAAGATTGGTGTGAGGCTTAAAATACTTTTAAGATGTGTACAGCGTTCATAATGAGGCATAGTAGTTGCACAGTAAATCCTCAAAACACTACTATCATGATTATTAGAAAAGGGTTTCTTTCATATAAGAACTCAACTTGCACTTTCCAGATAGTTTTTAGAGCCAATAAAAGCTTGTTTTTATTGAAAATAACAACAAAAAATGTGGTGTATTTCTTCGTATCAAATAATGCAAGTAACATTATGATTTTCCTTTGCTTTTTGTGGATTTTATCTAAATTTAATCCTTTGTTATTAGTATTAATAATATTGTTTAGCTATGATTTAGATATTCTTTGTATTTTAAGTATTTAATACTTGCCTGAAAGGAATTGTTTTTTTTTTCTTAGACCTGCAAAGAAAAGATCTCATGAAAAGAAAGAGGTAAAAAATATATATATAATTTTATTTCATTTATGAATTTTTTAATTTTCACTTTCTTATATTACTTTGATAAATAATACTTATTAGAAATGTTATTCTATGGTAAGAAATTACTTTAGGAAAGGTATAGTGAAAAAATAGAAAATCTTCCTTTGTTGTATAGACATTTATTGTGAAAAAGTTATTCAGAAATACTAATTATTGATAAAGGTCGTTTTGATAAAAATCAGTTCTTTTAAAAAGTACCTATGTTTTTGCTCCTATAAAAAGATGGGTATTGATCATCTCTCTACACTTGGTATATTTTATGAATATTTGGGGGACATTTTGAAATAATATATTTTATTTGTAGGTCAAAAAGCAAATGAATTTTATGGATGACCTTGACTTAACAATCTGGAACAACTTCAGAGGATTCCAGGTTGCCTTGCTCTAATTATATGAGTTGCGTGTCGCTACCTGCACAAGTTGGCAAGGATTGTAAAGGTAGGACCATTGTATCAATATAAAGCCTTTGTATGCATATCACCGTAGTAATAAGTGCACGTCTTGTATAGTGCTGTACCACACAACACTCATGCGGTACTCATCTCAGAAATACGTTTTATATGAAAACAGAGAACTGTTGAATACTCTCAGCCAAAGGGCTATAATTTCCACTCTATGTTTTGTCATGGGAATGGCACACCTGATGTGTTGTTAACTCCGCTTCTCTTCTGTGCCTTCACCCAAGGTCGGGTTACCATTATTTTTCTCCTAGAATACTGAAATAACCTCAGGACTGTTTTCCCTGTCATTCCACCTCCCAGAATCTTGGTCTCCACTGCAACCGTAGTTATCATAATTTTTAAAAATTCATGTTTCATCACATTACCCCCTTGCTTAAAGCTTAGCTATTACTTCTCATTGCTCTAAGGTGAAAGACCGCAGTATTCTAGCTTCATCTTGTATTGTTTCATATCCTTCTTTTTTTTTTTTAATTTTTTTAAAAGATTTTATTTATTTGACAGGGAGAGACACAGCGAGAGAGGAAACACAAGCAGGGGGAGTGGGAGAGGGAGAAGCAGGCTCCCCGCGGAGCAGGGAGCCGGATGCGGGCCTCGATCCCAGGACTCTGGGATCATGACCTGAGCCGAAGGCAGACGCTTAACAACTGAGCCACCCAGGCACCCCTGTTTCAGATCCTTCTTTCCATCTGTGTCTCAGCCACTGTTTTCGATGTTTTTTCCTATAATAGAGCTTTTTTTTCCCCCAACAGCTTTAGTTAGGTAAACTGCACATATAGGAAGTGTATACTTTGATAGTTTTGACATATGTATATGCCTATGAAAACATAACCGTAATTCAGGCAGTTGACATATCTATCACCCGTAAGTCTCATGTCTCTTTATATTCCCTTATCATGAAACTGCCAAATTGTTTTCTAAAGTAGTTGTACCATTTTCCATTCCCACCAGCAGTGTATGAGAGTTCTAATTTCTCCCTGTATATTCATGAACACTTAGTATTGTCAGTTTTTTAAATCTCAGCCATTCTGATGGGTATGTAATATATATATCATTATGGTTTTAATATACATTTCCCTAATAACTGGTAATGTTGAGCATATTTTCATGTGCTTATTTGCCATCTGTATATCTGCTTTGAACTATCCAAATCCTTTGTCATTTTAAAAATTAGGTTGTTTTCTTATTTGTTGAGTTTTGAGAATTCTTTGTATATTCTAGATATAGTTCCTTTATCACCTATATATTTTTTAAAGATTTTATTTATTAATTTGACAGAGAGAGAGACAGCTAGAGAGGGAACACAAGCAGGGGGAGTGGGAGAGGGAGAAGCAGACTCTCCACTGAGCAGGAAGCCCGATGCGGGGCTCGATCCCAGGACCCCGGGATAATGACCTGAGCTGAATGCAGACATTTAATGACCGAGCCACCCAGGCGCCCCCACCTCTATTTTCTCCCAATCTGTGACTTTTCATTCTTTCCACAGTGTCTTTTGAAGAGCAGTTTTTCTTTTTGATGAAATCCGGTTTATCCATTTGTTCTATGGATTTTTGCTTTCGGTGTTCCTATCTAAGAAATCTTTGCCTAGCACAAAGTCAGAGGTTTTCTCTCATGCTTTCTTTTAGAAGTTTCGTAGTTTAAAAACAAAGTTTTATAGTTTTAGGTCTTACATGTAGATCTGTGATCCATGTGATCCGTGTCATCATTTTGTATTCTTTTTTAATATTTTATTTATTTATTTGACAGAGAACATGAGCAGGGGGAATGGCAGCCTGAGGGAGAAAGAAAAGCAGGGTCCCCGCTGAGCAGAGAGCTGGACATGGGGCTCGATCCCAGGACCCTGGGAGCATGACCTGAGCCAAGGCAGACACTCAGCCAACTGAGACACCCAGGCGCCCCCATTCTCTATTCTTTTTTTTATTTATGATGCATAGTATGGATCCAGGTTCATTCTTTTTGCATATGAATATCCAGTTTTTCCAGCACCATTTGTTGAAAAGGCTATGTTTTCTCCACTTCCTGCCATTGTGCCTTTGTCAGGACCACTTGACCATATGTGTGTGGGCTTATTTATGGACTGTCCCATTGATCTCTTGGGCCTTCTTTATGTCAATATCATGCTGTTTTAATTACTACCAGTGTATGATGATTTTTGAATTCAGGTGGTTAGTGTTAGTCCTCCAGTTTTGTTCTTTTTCAGGGTTCTTTGGTATTCTATTCTAGATCCTTTGTGTTTCCAGAACATGAATTGTATTTATTTATTTATTTTTTCCACATGAATTTTAGAATCAGTTTGTCATTTTCTCAAAAAAAAAAAAAACAAAAAAACGACTCTGGTGGTCTTCTGGAGATCAGGTTTGGATTATGTTGAATCTACAGATTAATCTTAACAATATTGAACTTTTCAACCCCAAACAGGGTATATCTCTCCATTTATATAAGTCTTCTTTAATTTTCTTGGTAATCTTTTGTAGTTTTTAGTGTATAAGTCTTTCTATCTTTTATGTTATTACCTGTGGTTATTTTTTATTTTTCAATACAGTTTCAATTTTTTAATTAATAATTAAAATTAATTTTTAATTCTTAAATTTTAATTTTTGTCTATTGCTAATATGTAGAAATACAGATGATTTTTGTATAATGATTCTGTATCCTCCAAACTTGATGAGTTCATTTATTAGTTCTAGTAGCTTTTTAAAAAATTCTGTCAGATTTTCTACATAACCAAAGGTTATCACACTTTAACTACTGTTTTACTGATTTCTTAAGGTGGAGGCAAAGGTCATCAATTTGAGACTTTTCTTCTTTTTTCATATATACATTCAGTGCTGTAAATGTTCATATGAGTGCTACTATAGCAGGATTTCAGAAATTCTAATGTGTGTATTCAATTCAGAATACTTTCTAATTTCTTTTGTCATTACTTCTTTGACCCAGGGGTTATTTAAAGATCTTATTTATGTGTGTGAGAGAGAGAGAGCATGAGCTGGAGGGGAAGCAGCCTCCCCTCTGAGCAGGGAGCCACATGTGGGGCTTGATCCCAGGACCCTGAGATCATGACCTGAGCTGAAGGCAGATGCTTAATCAATTGAGCCACCCAGGTGCCCTGACCTAGGGGTTATTTAGATGTGTGTTAATTAGTTTGTGGTCACAGAGCACACTTTCATGACTTCTGTCCTTTTGACTTGCTCCTTTTATTACAATTTATTTTATGACCCAAAATATAGTCTCCTTTGGTAAGTGTTCCATGGATAGCTGAGAAGCATGGTGGTGTTCCAGTCTACTATATCCTTGCTGATTTTCTGCCTATTGAAATCTCAGACTATAATTGTGAATTTGCCTGTTTCTCTGTAATGCTATCGATTTTTGCTTTATGTATTTTGAACCTATTAATAGATGCATAAACATTTAGGTTTGTTATGCTTCTTTTAATTGACCCTTCTATCATTATAAAATGACCTTATTTATTGCTGCTAATGTGTTTTGCCATGAAATCTATTTTGTCTGGTATTAATATAGCCACTCAGGCTCAGCCTTCTTTTGTCAAGCTGTTAGTGTGGTCTGTCATATTTCTGGCCTTTTAAAAAATTTGTGTCTTTACACTTCAGGTGTATTTTTTTAATGGGTGGCATATAGTTGGGTCTACCTTTTTCATCCATTTTGACAGTCTGCCTTTTCCTTGAGGCTTTTGGACCATTTTCATTTAATGTGATTATTGATGTGGTAGATTTGAATCTGTCATCATATCGTTTGACTTCCATCTGTCCTTTCTGCTTTTTGCTCCTATTCTCTCCTTTTTCTGCTTTCTTTTAGATTAATCAAGTAATTTTTATGATTTAGTTTTATTTATGTGAGTATGCGTATGTGTGTATTTTGCTTACTCTAGCTATAACTCTTTAGTTGTGCTATTTTAGTGATTAGGGTTTAAAGTATATGACTTAAGCATCACAGTCCACCTTTGAGTAATGTTATACCACATCGTAGTAGTTTGAGAAAAGTATAATAGCTTACTTCCATTTCTTCTCTCCTAGCCAGATCCTTCTGGATCTGTGGGATGATAGTTTTCATTATTTAGAAAGGTTTTGGTCATTTTTTCTTTCCTTTTTTAAAGATTGTATTCATTTATTTGAGAGAAGGAGAGTGAGAGGGCACGAGCGGGGGAAGGGGCAGGGCAGAGGAAGAAGTAGACTCCCCAGTAAGCAGGGAGTCTGACACGGGGCTTGATCCCAGGACCCTGAGATCATGACTTGAGCTGAAGGCAGACACTTAACTGACTGAGCCACCCAGGCACCTCTAAAATATCTTTTATATTGAAGTCATTCAATATATATTTGTTTAATGTATGAGTGAGTGAATGGGAAAACACATAGTCCTTTATATGCAAAAAATACTCATATATTTTATTTCCTTTTTTTTAAAGATTTAATTTATTTGAGAGAGAGAGAGAGAGAGTATGAGCGGGGGGTGGGAGAGAAGAACAGAGGGGAAGGGAGGAAAGAATCTCAAGCAGACCCCGTGCTGAGTGTGGAGCCCGATGCGGGGCTCGATCCCAGGACTCTGAGATTACGACCGGTGCCGAAACCAAGAGTTGGATGCTTAACCAGCTGAGCCACCTAGGCGCCCTATATGTTTTATTTGTTCTTATTTTTTTCTCTGATGTAGATTCTGCTAGTTTACTAAAAATCCAGGATGTGATTCTTTCGTATAAAAGATTAGTAGAACAACTTAAAAGAAAAAATAAAAAAATGGAAAATAAGGTTAATGGACTACAAAAGGAGCTATCAGAAACAAAAGAATTGAAATCGCAGTTGGAGCATCAAAAAGTGAAATGGGAACAAGAACTTGGCCGTTTGAGGTATGACATCTTGGTTTTAAGGAAATATTTGAACTATTTACCTTTTTTTTTTTTTTTTTAATAGGCTCCACACCCAGTGTGGGGCTTGAACTCACAGCTACGAGGTCAAGAGTTGCATGCTCTACCAAGTGAGCCAGCCAGGTGCCCCTTGAACTACTTACTTTTGTAATACAGATGTGTAGGAGAAGTGTTATAATTGCTACCTTACCTTCTGGAATTTTTCTAGGGAAGACAACTTCTTTAGTAGTGTGAAGTATGAGATTCTTCAAAATAATTCAGCAAGTTCTTGACAGTGAATACTTCTACTGATAATGTATATTCCATATCATAATTTTAATGACCATATAGAAGTCCACCATATGGAATCCTCCTTATTTAACAAATTGAAGTTTGGTTATTTTCCATTTTTCTATACTTTAATTAATGCTGGAAGGAATATCTTTTATATAAATCTGTTTCTACAATTCTAGTTACTTACTTGGAATAAATTATTCAATATAGTATTGTTTGCTTAAAGTATAAAAATTTTTAAAGAAGGTCTTTGATCCTATTTTTAAACTGTTCTCAGGGAAGTTTATGTTAATTTCTGTGCCCATCAACAGAGTATGAAATGGCCATTTTTCTCAAGACAGGAAAACTTTTTAAAATTTATTCAGTTTTAAACATATGCAGCCATTAAAAAGTAAAATGGAAAATGATTACTGCTCAGTTTTTTCAATATCTCTCTTATAAAATTAATCCAAAAGTCTCTGCTATAAGCACATACGACTCTTTATTGTTTACGTAATGTGGATCCTGTGTTGTTCTAAAAGGAGTTTTCAAATGATTTATAAAATGGATAATAGGGGCACCTGGGTGGCTCTGTTCGTTAAGGGTCTGCCTTCGGCTCAGGTCATGATTCGAGGGTCCTGGGATCGAGCCCCATCTCCAGATCTCTGCTCGGCAGGGAGCCTACTTCTCCCTCTGCCTGCTGCTCCCTCTGCTTGTGCTCTCTCTCTCTGTCAAATAAATAAATAAAATCTTAAAAAAAATGAATAATAATCAACAAGGTAAATTGAGAGTATTGCAGAAGAAACATAAAATGTATAGGGCAACAGATATTCGACTCCCCAGCCTAGTCCTGGATCACAGTAATCTGCAGGTGTATGTTGTGTAAATGTCATCTGCAGATGCTGTCTTATACTGCAAATTATTTTTGGAGGTACCTGTGATGTTTTGTGAAATAGAAATGTACTTCTAGTGAATTCATAAACTTTTTTATAAAGAGCAACTTCTCTTTTTAATTAGTAACTCAATTATCTGTTCTAATGGAGGAGGAGTAATTATGACTATATGTGAAAAATGACAATTTTTAATTCTCACTTTCTTGAATAATTTCAAAATTCCTTTCTCTACAATATCTACCAGAGTTAGTACTAAAACTTATTACTAAGCTGCATAATGCTTTCTCATTGCTTCTTTTCAACTATATATATCTTTTGGAAGAGATTGAAGTGAGAAATTAAACATGAGCCCGAGAAAGGAAAAAATTGAGAACACAGAAATTTCATTTGGGTAATAAACTAGTGTATGTGGAACCAGATCATAAAATGAACTTTTTATCGCTTACAAAACATTTTAAAATAAGCACATTTATTTGCAGATTTACCTTAAAACGTGAAAAAGAAAAAAGAAGAAATGGTGATATATTATATGAAAAAATGAGGGAGCAATTCAGAGTAAAAGAAGAGCAGTATAATAAAGAAGTCGAACTGAAACAACAACTTGAACTTTCTCTTGGAACACTAGATGTGGAATTGAGGACTGTAGGAAATAATTTGGATCAGGTAAATCTTTGATAAAAATTGCCTATTTCGATCAATATTATTTATAATATCCCCTTGATTAAATGTATATTATTTAGGTATAAAATAGATAAACACTTTAATTTTATCCAAATAGGAACTATAATATTTTTAGCTAAAGTTATTAACTCACTGGGATTCTTGGCTTCTCCTATATGCTCTCTATATATTTCCTGAATGAAGGGATAGAAGGTAAATTGAGATAAATGTGAATGTTGGCTTTTTTTTTTAAGATTTTATTTATTTTTAGAGAGAGAGCATGAGCAAGGGAAGGAGTAAAGGGGGAGGGAGAGGGAGGGAAAAGAATAAGAAGCTCAAGCAGACTGTGCGCTGAATGAAGAGCCCGACTCGGGGTTGGATCTTACAACCCTGAGACCATGACCTGAGCCAAAAGCAAGGGTAGGATATTTAACCAACTGAGCCACCCAGGCACCCCAGTTTTGGATTTTTTATGTTAAAATACAGGGCAAATCGCCTTGAGACTATGATGGAACTAGTTAAATGTTTTGTAAAGAAATTTTATTTCACATTCTATATCTCCTTGTACTTTTACTTTATGACAAATTTAGCTGTCATTTAAATTAAAATTTGAATTATTCAGGATAAAAATCCTTGTATTTAAAAAGGCTACTACTTTTGAACATTTTTTTCAAGTTCTCTTAAGCTTTTGACTTTTTTTTAATGGTGTGATCCAAAATCCTAATGAAAACATGTCTCTAGGTTGTAGAAGAGCGAAATGACGCTAAGTTACAATTTTCTCGAGAACAGGATGCCAGAGTATTACAAGATGGAATTCTAAAGAATCACCTTTGCAAACAAACGGAGATGGAAGTGGCTAATAACAGAATGAATTCTGGGGTATTTTCTTTAGTTATTGTTAAGTACATGTGTATATGTATTTGTGTATATATACATTTTATTTTCTAAAATCATTTTTTCTCCATGTATGCATATATATATTTTAAAAACCAACACCGTAGATCGTGGAAAGCATAGAGGATTTTTAAAGCATATATGTCTGTGTGTGTGTGTGTGTGTGTGTGTGTGTGTGTGTGTGTGTGTGTGTGTATTTGGGGGGGCCTAGGGGGTGGTGACATTTTTGGTCCAGTGGATAAAGTAATAACCTTAATTTAAATGCGTTTGTCTGCAAGAGTCAAATAGTGACGTTCATAATGTCCTCACCCAAAGGAGAGGCTTTTATTATTTTCCATAAGAATTGATGAGCTTTCCGTATGCTCAAGACTATTGCTACTAACAACATATGTTTCAATTTTTGGCAGTTACTTCATCACCTCTGTATTGGAAGAGAAGTTAGCTTAACACTGCCAGTGATGAACAGGAGGAAGAATGTAGCCTGTTCAGAGACTTTATTTTGGATTTAGTCTCTACTTTTGAGAAAAGTAGCCATTTGCTCCAAGTAGTATCCAAAGCGCTTTTGAAACAATCCTATGCTAATGATAACGTATTGATGAGTGTTGTATTCCTACTAAAATAGCTCAGTGTATTTTCCCCTATTTTAAACATTTTAAACATCATGAAGAGGAAATAAAATTTATTGCAGCAGCAAATAATCTCATGATTTTTCTAAGAGCTGTATAAATTTTACCTTATTTACCATCAGTATTTTGAAACATAAGGCTTCTTTTGTATTTATGATTTACACTAGAGAAGAGCTGCGGTTTGGTGTAAGAGCACTAGTAGTGAAGTAAGAAGACCCGGGGAAAGTCCTGCAGCTCACTTAATGTTTTTAACCTCTCCATTCTAGAATTGTGATCACCAAAAAGTTCACTGATGTATGTAGAAGTGTTTATAGTATAGTGCTTAGATTTGTCAGTTATCAGTAGGTGTAATTCTTATAACTGACTATAGAAACGTTAGAAAAGTAGAATTTCTATGGAATATTGTCAGGAAAAAAGAATTTTAGGAAATTTAATCTGTCAAAATAAATGCAGAGCTAGGGATTTTATTGTGGGGGAGCTGTGTTAGATATCAGACTGTAAATTCAGTTTTTAGTGTAATCAGATTTATTAATCTTTTATTTCAGGCTTTCTGGGTTTGTTGTAAATCAGAGAAAGACCTTTCCAATTCTGAGATTCTTAAAAATTTTGTCTTGGTTTCTTTTTTCCTTTCATGCATTCACTGTCTTCAATTAAATTTTTGAACCTGTGGGAATTTATGCTGGTCTAAAGTTTGAGGTTTGGACCCAACTTTATTTTTTTCCAGTTGGGATATCCACCAACTGCAACCTATTCATTGTATAAACATAGGTTATTCTTTATTTCAGAGAAAATCATGATGATGTCATTTTATTGAATTCCAGCTAAAAGTCTCTTTTGTTTTACTTAGATTTCTAATAGTCATGAAAAAGAAGAAGATCTGTTGCCTAAAACCCACATGTGGCAGGATGAAATTGCCATGCTAAGACTGGATCGAGACATAATAAACAATAAGAACCAGGACATGGAAAAGAAATAATGTGAAGGCATTGAAATTATAAAAGAAAAGAATGTCAGTCTTCAAGAGATCATAAAACTGAAGGTGGAAACATTAACAAAAACAATATTAGAATATAGTGGACAGATTAATGCTCTGACCACTGAGAATACAATGCTAAAGTCAAACTGGAGAATGAAAAGCAAAACAAAGACAGACTGGACAGAAAAGTTGAATCTTACCGAGCTAGACTTGCTACTGCTATAGAGGATTATGATCAAAGTCAGGCATCAAAAAGAGACCTAGAACTTGCTTTCCAGAGAGCAGAAGATGAATGGTTTCGTCTGCAGGACAAACTGAAGTTTGATGTGTCTAACCTAAAAGAAAACAATGAGCTTCTTTCTCAAAACCTTTCTAAAGCTGAAAGTAAATTCAATACTCTAGAAATTGAGCTCCATCACACAAGAGATGCTCTCAGGGAAAAGACTTTGGTTTTAGAATGTGTACAAAGAGACCTAAGTCAAACACAGTGTCAGAAGAAGGAAATGGAACACATGTATCAAAATGAACAAGGTTCTTAGAGGAGAGATTATCTCAACTACAAAGTGAAAATGTGTTGCTTCAACAGCAACTAGATGATGCTCACAACAAAGCTGCCAGTAAAGAAAATGTCGTAATTAATATCCAAGACCAGTTTCAGGATATCATAAAAAAACTTCAAGCTGAAAGTGAAAAACAAGATCTTTCTCTGGAAGAAAGAAAAAAAGAGTTAATCAATGAATGTAATCTTTTAAAAGAAAGAATGTATCAGTATGAAAAGGAGAAAGTAGAAAGAGAAGTAAATATCCAGAAAGATAAATATTTTTTAAGCTTTCTAAGAGAAAATTCAAAGTAATATTTGATTATTATTATTTTTAGAGAGAAAGAGTGCACCTGCACATGAATGGGAGTGGGGCAGAGGGAGAGGGAGAGAGAATCCCAAGAGGGCTCCACGTCAGAGAACTCCACCTCATGACCCCGAGATCATGACCTGAATGATTATGGCTGAATTTTGAATCTAGTTGAATATAAAAAATATATAGACTATAATTCAGCATAACTTGTATCCAGCAAATAAAAATTAAGACTTGAAAGGTGCTTTAATTTGAATAAAATTGTGTCGTCTATGAAAGTTTAAGAGGTTAAGTTATAAATTGTTAATAGATAGGCTGATATTAATAATTTAGTCTTATACTGCTAAAATAATATCTTTAATCTTTGTCACCACATTTTAATACCATGATGAATAGATAAATGGAAATGTTCATACCTGAAATGAACATTTTGAAATTGAGATTCAATTAAGTGGATGAACTTGACAGTGTACTCCAGATTTCCCACATGAACTGAATTCAGTGTAGATGCTGTATGTCAGTACTTTTCCTTTGGTAGCTTTTTATACATCTTAGGTTGGAAAAATTTTATTTTTATTTATATAAATTTGAATTTTTAGTCTGAAATTATGTATCTTATGACCTTTTAACTCTTTGCAGACACTTTTCATTAAATCATAATTTGGAACAACTGTGGTGAGCTTTAGCAAAACTGATTTAATCTTCCCACTGCTATTTATAATTTTTTAAGGCAATTTTACAAATAATTTGCTTCTTTCAAAGCTCAATTACTATCATTTGGGCATAAGCTTGTCCAATACAAAGAGAATTGTATCTGAATATATTAATTTGGCATTGGATCTCCATTTTCAGATTAATGGGGGGCGGCAGGATTCTTGTGTAGCAGGAATAGAGGTCAGGGAGGGAGGTGAAAGCCAGGTTATCTAGGGCCTCGAAGCCCATTAGAATGACTTCACTTTTGTTCTGAGATAGTAATCTCTTGGAAGGATTTGAGCAGAGGATGGAATATGTGAGGAACTTTGACATTAATTTAAGCCTCTAATGAAAAAGACGGAAAACATTTCATAATGTCGAATTTACCACTGCTAGGCTCACCTATATACGCACTTCTTTTTGAGACTTCAGTAGGCTGGGAAGCTTTGCAGATTCATCAACAAGGAATGGATAGTGAGGCTGAATTAATTATCTAAGTAAACTAATACTGACTAGGCAGGAGGATCACACCTGTATGTGGTGATATTTTTCAAAGTACATATGTTTGAGTTATGTATTATTAACATAACTTAATAGTAAGATAATTTATAAAATCAGTAACAGAAACGTCTTATTAGATAGCTGTGAGACACCTT
This sequence comes from Zalophus californianus, assembly GCF_009762305.2. Taxonomy (NCBI): domain Eukaryota; kingdom Metazoa; phylum Chordata; class Mammalia; order Carnivora; family Otariidae; genus Zalophus; species Zalophus californianus. Next base: position 114,796,750 of record NC_045603.1, on the reverse strand, counting down.
CAGCTAGAACTGGCTGATGCCCTAAAAAAACAGTCCTATGTCAGAGGCTTCACTGGAGGTTACATCACATTGCCGTATTAATTTAGAAGATGAGACACAGGATTTGAGGAAGAAATTAGGTGAAATCAGACGTCAGGTATGTTTTGAATGTAGCATGTGTCAACAGTTAATCTGTAGCAGGTTAATATAAAGTGTTTTAGGATGCTAATTTCCATGGACCACTTTCTTTTGTATTTTCATTATAATTTAGTGCAATTTTAGTATCTTCACAATGCACTTATTTCTTAAACTTTGACTTTCATTCTTCTATTTGTGTTATACATTTTTTTTCTTACAGTATTTACCCTTAGGAAAGTTGAGACTTGTGCATCATTCCTCCCAGAAATTGAGGGACTTTTTTTTCCTACTAAACAATTTTTTTAAAGATTTATGTATTATTTGAGAGAGAGCGAGAGCATGTGCGCATGCACACGCGTGAGTGCGGTGAGAGGCAGAGGCAGAGGCAGAGGGAGAGGGAGAGAATCTCGAGCAGACTCCCTGCCCAGCACAGGGCCCCACGCCAGCTCGATTCCATGATCCTGAGCTGAAATCATGAGTTGGATGCTTAACCAACTGAGCCACTCAGTTGCAATGTTTTTTAATGGTATCTCTGTTACCATGATGAGTGAGCCATATAAAATCAGAAGATAATGTTTAATGGAATGTTTCAGAAAATAGTCTTATTTCTCACGTTCACTTTTGTGAATGGATATAGAATCTGTACTGATTTTAGGATAACTTGTACAGAAAAGTCATTTTACAAACCAGTTGAACTTAGGCATTTCCTTCATTTTCTTTTCCTTTTAGATATATTGTAAATGCATAGAAATATTGAGATCATATGTAGTATATACACCCAAAAGATAGAATTAAGAAATTAAGAATTAAGAAAATTATCTAGGTCCTGTCATTGGATTTTTTTTATGATTTTATTTATTTGACAGAGACACAGGGAGAGAGGGAACACAATCGGGGGAGTGGGAGAGGGAGAAGCAGGCTTCCCGCCGAGAAAGGAGCCTGATGTGGGGCTTGATCCCAGGACCCTGCCCGCATGACCTGAGCCAAAGGCAACCTCTTATTGACCGATCCACCCTGGCGCCCCTAGTGGATTTTTTAAAAACTTTATTGAGATAGGGCGCCTGCGTGGCTCAGTTGGTTAAGCGACTGCCTTTGGCTCAGGTCATGATCCTGGAGTCCCGGGATGAGTCCCACATCGGGCTCCCTGCTCAGCAGGGAGTCTGCTTCTCCCTCTGACCCTTCCCCTCTCATGTGCTCTCTCTCTCATTCTCTCTCTCAAATAAATAAATAAAATCTTTAAAAAAATACTTTATTGAGATATAATGCACATACCATACAATTCGCCCATTTAACATGTATAGTTCAATGTTTCTGATTGTATTCATAGAGTTGTGCAACTATCACTGCCATCAAGTAGAACATTTTCATCACCCTGAAAAGAAACCCTTCGCCCTTGAGCCCCCAGCCTCAGGCAACCACCAGTCTACTTCCCGCCTCTATCGAGTTGCTTATTCTGAATATTTCATCTACAGGGAGTCACATGGTGTGTGGTCCTTTGTGACTAGCTTCTTTCACTTCCTCTTTTCAGGGTTCATCTGTGTTACAGCGTCTATCAGTGCTTCATTTTTTTTTTTTATTGTCAAACAGTACTCCATTGTGGGCCAAAACCCTTGTTCATTCATCATTTCATGCACCTTTGGGTTGTTTCCCACTTTATGGCCATTAATGCTGCTCTGAACGTTCATTTAATTATTGTCTGGGCATCTGTTTTGATTTCCCTGCTGTCAGATTTTATCCTCGGAGTGGATTGGTTTGATTTCACCCTCTCTCAGCCTTTTCCTCGTGGTGTCCTTTCTGTCCTTTTAATTTCCCTTCCTCTTGCCTAGTCCTACACTGTTCAGACCTGGCTCCTAGTCTCTCATTCTCCATGGAGCTCTCTCTGACTATTCTAATTCCCACGGCCTTTACTGTCTTCACACTCGTCTCATCTAGTCTGTGCAGAACGGTTTAGTCCTTTATTTTACGTTGGTTTTATTTTTTTCATGAGAGAGAATTTTGTCTTTCTACGTCCACGTTTATCTAAGGGGGAAGGTGTGGGATATGCATGGTACCTATCCTTGTATAAATTGAGAATATTTTAACTTAACAGTTTTTAGGATAAAATTAAGTACTTTATAGCATGCCAGTAATTTCTGATTGAAAACACTGACATAATAAAGCTTTTATTCTAAATGTATTTGAAGCAATTAAATGTAAAATTGAGAGCATTTAATCTGACAGAGGAGAAGTGTTCAATCAAATGCTTGTTTTTTCCCCCTCACTGTGGAAAAACAGTCTAAATTTGCCTTTCTTCATTTTGCAGCCAGTACTGAGATTACTTTACCAACTATAAAGCTCCGGGGACAGCTTTTCTTTTTTCTTTTTTCTTTTTTTTTTTTTTTACCTTTTTTAAAGTTTGTTTGTGAATTTATTTATTTATGTAATTACTACACCCATTGTGGGGCTTGAACTTATGACCCCAAGGTCAAGAGTCGCATGTTCTTCCCACTGAGCCAGCCAGGCGCCCCTGGGGACAGTTTTTTCTGATATGCCATACCACGTAGCCTTAATGTATTCATCAGAGTACTTGCTAAAGTTGTGTAACACAAACAGTTGCTAAGATAATGTAAACGTGAAACGATTTGGGAATGTTGATTTAGCAAGAGTCCATTATTTCCATGTCAGTGGCTTTACCTTGCCTCTGATGGTCCTGTAAATATTTATTACTCAGTCTAGGAGGTACTGTTTGCACTGTAGTCCATGAGATTGTCCACTGAGTAGTATAGAGTTCAGGAAGTAAGTTAAAATTATAAGTGGAGTGGTCGGGGGTGGGAGGGATGGGGTGGCTGGGTGATAGACATTGGGGAGGGTATGTGCTACGGTGAGCGCTGTGAATTGTGCCAGACTGTTGAATCACAGATCTGTACTTCTGAAACAAATAATGCAACATATTTTAAGAAAAAAGAAAAAGAAGAAGATAGCAGGAGAGGAAGAATGAAGGGGAGTAAGTCAGAAGGGGAGCCGAACCAGGAGAGATGATGGACTCTGAAAAACAAACTGAGGGTTCTAGAGGGGAGGAGGGTAAGGGGATGGGTTAGCCTGGTGATGGGTATTAAAGAGGGCACATTCTGCATGGAGCACTGGGTGTTATGAACAAACAATGAATCATGGAACACTACACCAAAACAAATGATGTAATATATGGTGATTAACATAATAATAAAAAAACTCTAATTAGAAAAGAAAAAAAAATTATAAGTGGAAAAAGTACTGTTAGCTAGTGGAATTGGTAAAAGTTTTTTGAAGTACTGAGGATGTATTCTTATTCTGGGCCTCATGCTCCCCATTTGCTGCCCCTTTCAGTGGCATGAAGAACAATTTCAATATAACTTGTATAAGAGACCACTTTCATTGGCCTGCCATCTGCCTAAAATATCAAATATTTTTAGAACATAACATACAGCAACTATAATAATGCTAATTGCAGACAGAATTTGGTGTGTGCCACTTACCCTTCTTTTTTTTTTTTTTTTAAGATTTTGTTTATTTATTTGAGAGAGAATGAGAGATAGAGGGCACGAGAGGGAAGAGGGTCAGAGGGAGAAGCAGCCTCCCTGCTGAGTAGGGAGCCCGATGTGGGACTCGATCCCGGGACTCCAGGATCATGACCTGAGCCGAAGGCAGTCGCTTAACCAACTGAGCCACCCAGGCGCCCTGCCACATAGCCTTCTAAATAGTTTATGTACAGGGGCTCCTGGGTGGCTCAGTTGTTAAGTGTCTGCCTTTGGCTCAGGTCATGATCCCAGGGTCCCGGGATCAAGTAAGTCCTGCATCGGGCTCTCTGCTCTGCGGGAAGCCTGCTTTTCCCTCTCCCACTCTCCCTGCTAGTGTTCCCTCTCTCGCTGTCTCTCTCTCTCTCTCTCTCTCTGTCAAATAAATAGAATCTTTAAAAAATAAAAGTAGAAAAAAGTAGTTCATGTATATTTCCTAAATTCATCTTCCCCACATCCCAGTGTGGTAGATACTTTTATTATCTTCATTTTACAGAGAAGAAACTGAGACACAGAAATTTTAAGTAATTTGTTCCAGGTCACACAGCTAATACCCAGTGAGTTGGGATTCAGACCCCAGGCATTGTGGTTCCTACGAAGATAATGCCTCTCATACTATTCCATGAAATATCTAGTTGTCACTGAAAGCAACATGTTAACTTTTATAATCCCTGGAATAGCCATGGTCATTCACATATGGGAATATTTAAAATTATAATTGATGTGGTGCTTAGAATACAAAAATGGAAATGTTTACCATAAGGTAATTTCCTATCTTTCCCCCTTTGACCAATATATAAATTTGTAGGTTTAGGTGATAAAATATAATTTAAAAACATTAAAAATGTTACATTTTAGTAACTGGAGAAGTCAGCAAACTTTTTTGTAAGGGGATTGTAAATATTTTATTTTAAGATTTTATTTATTTGAGAGAGAGAAGGGACAGTGGGGGAAGGGCAGAGGAAGAGAGAGAGAGAGAGAGAGAAGCGGACTCCCTGTAAATATTTTAGGCTTCGTAGGCCATAGGTCTCTGTTGTAGCAGTTCAACTCTGCTGTAGCCATAAATGAGTATGGAGAGGAGATTGTGGCTGTACCCAATAAAATTTTATTTACAAAGACAGCTGATGATGGTTTTATACTAGATTGCCAGTAGTTAAAATTATTTCTTTTTTTTCTTTCTTAGTTGCAAGAAGCACAAGATCGACATGCAGAGGCTGTAAGATGTATTGAAACGTTGAAAGATCACGTGCAAAAGTACAATTTAAAGCAGCACAGAAAATAACTTGAGTATTTCTAAAGCAGATAAGCAGTGTAGTATGAGAAAGATACCAGTTACGGTAATAAGTACATCATTGTGAAGCTGGATAAAAGTTTCAGCTTTGCGCTATTTTGAAATGCATAAATTTTGCATATTATCTTTAAGTTTTGCACATTAACTACAAAACACAACCAGAAAAATGGCACAATTGCCAAATCTACTTTTTAAATTTTTAAGAATTTATGTAAGACCTTCAGATGTTTTAGAAATTATACGGTACTTTTAAAATTTGTGTGTGAGAGTAATTTTAAAAATATTCATTTTAGGCTTGAAGTTGAAAATGACAAGTTAAAAGTTACAGTCAAAAAACAAGCGGGCAAAATTGAAGAACTTCAGGAAAACCTGTTAAGTACAAGTTCGGTAAGTCAGTCTCTTAATTTCTGTCCTACTGAAAAGGACTTTTTATTTCTCTATAGTAGTATATAAGACTGTTTTGTATAATACGAAAATTCTCACTGATAAAAATGTTTATTATATTCATATTGCTCCTTGCTACTGGTAGTATCATTCATCTTTATAGATGAAGTTGACTGAATTCATAAAGTAATAATTTTTATAGTAAGACTGTAATAAAAATGATTGTGGTAGTCTAAGATAAGCAATATTTTATACATACCACATTTTATTTATCTGTCAGTGGACAATTGAGTTTTTCCACCTTTTGGCTATTGTTTAGTAATGCTGCTGTGAATATTGGTATATAAACGTCTGAGTCCCTACTAATATTTTTCAGTATGTTTAAAAATTCCCAAACTTTGAGTAATAATTTGATGTTGAATTCTGACTTTCTCTTGTCATCTAAACCCTTCAGTGAGATTTGAGAATGGATTACTTTAATGACAATTTGTTGTGACTTATAATTATAAATTTGTAATCTGTTGTCTTCATCAAGAATGACTACTAGGTCATTATGCAAACATTTTTCTCAAAGGAATATATTTTTCTCTTTGTTGGATTTTGAAAAGGAAAAGAGATGCCAGTGAAAAAGTGGAAATGACTGCTCAATCAGGGCCTTACATAGTAACATAGTGTTCCTAGCATTCACTGCAAGTTCAGGAACTAATTTTTTTTCTCATTCATTTGAGTTAATCAGCCTCTCAGAGATTTAACAATCCAATCTCAGAAAAAATTAATGTGCAATCCAGGATTCCAACTTATTGATATGTAGTGAAAACTATAGAACTATTTACCAAGCAGCACCGGATTATCATGCCATTTATACCCTCCTTCATAGAGAGGCTACCAATGATTTAAGATGAGAAGACTGCATTGTGAGTCCTAATTTGGAACAATGACGTAGATGTACCTACCACTAGTTTCTTTTAGTCACAAAAGCTGCATACTTGCAAATTTCATTATACAGCTCTACCTATCAGGGGAACGAGCACATTCTGTTGACTGGTCCTTTTTGTGGCCAAAGAAACATCGAAAATTATTTTTTTTCTAGATCTCATATAAATTAGTCACATTGTATTACTGTACTTTTCATTGAGCAAGTAACGTGACAATATGTGAATGAGAATGCCAGGAGTTGTCCCCCTACGGTGTCATATAGAAATCTATTAAGGAAGGTATCAAATCTTGTAAAGTTTGTAAGAATATCCGTAGATATTCTGTAGATGCCAATGGAAATGAATTAGGGTTATGACATAAAATTATTAGCCACTTTAAGGTCTACCCTGTGAAACAAAAACTTAGCTTTCAACCAACTCAGTCCATAGTCCTCACATCTCTAGAAGGATTTTATCTCATGAATCCCTAGGCCAGAGACTACCTGGGTTAAGATATTGGATGGACATAGTTTTGAGGTGAAGAATCTGGCTTGGGAAGAAGAGATAGCTCTAGGCTGACTTAAGCTTCCAAACAATATTGTCAAGTATGTGTCTGAAAGAACTTCAGAAGAAGACTTCCATAAGATCAAATCTCTGTGGAATAGGAAATTATTCAAAAGAAAACAAAGGCAAACCATTGATAGTCTGACCCTTGTGAGAGACATTTGCATCAGAAAAGAAAAGCAAGACAGAGTATGGTGGTCAGCATCCTAAGGGTAAGGGTGCCCCCTGTGATTATAAAATAACAATACACTCAAAGTAATACCAAAAAGAGTCAACAGAAAAGGTACAAGATTAGCTGTCTAGGGGTACCTGGGTGGCTCAGTCAGTTAAGCGCCTGCTTTCGGCTCAGACCATGATCTCAGGGTCCTGAGATGGAGCCCTGCTCAGCTGGGAGTCCGCTTCTCCCTCTCCCCCTGCTCCTTCCCCTATTCAGGCACTCTCTACTTCAAAGAAAAAAATTTTAAAAACTTAAAAAAATTTAGCTGTCTATAAAGGTAATCCACATCAGGTAATGGTTTTTGAGTGTGTGGTTGAGAATATTGTCTGTGACGAACTAGAAGGAAGATCAGAAAGTAGGGATGACCTCAGTAAAGGGACCAAGGCTGGAAATGTAGATTAGAGAATCTGGTTTTGAAGCCTTGAGACTGAACCAGCTGTGAGAGGATTTGATACAAGGAATAGCAAGAGTCAGGAACTAACAGCGGCTGCTGTCATTTAGAAATAAAATGGGATTAGAAGAGCAGAGGGAGGGTATGGTCATTGTTTTCAGCTGTTGCTGAGAAGTACAGCAGGATAAAGACTTTAAAAAAAAGATCCTTGATGACCCTCAAAATTTTTTAGTGGAATTCCAGGATTGAAACTCAGATTTTAGTGTAAAAGAAGACAATAAGTGTTGGAAAGATGAATCTGTGGATGAGATGACACATTAAAGAATGTTCAAGTCCCGTGAAAGGGGAGGAGCAGGATGATAGAAAAAGCTTCCAGAGCTAAGCAAAAGTTTTTATGTAATATCGAGAAGACTTAAACTTTGTTTAAAGAGAAAGGTAGTTAATAGAAAAGAAGAAATTGAAACCTTGCAGAGATGCTTGAAATGCTTGCAGAGAATGAGGGTATCTCATTCTAAAGTCAGACGATCACCAAAACTGTAATGGGGCCTGCATAGGAATTTTTCGGAGATGATCTTAAAAAGGTATGATCTCACAAAACCCAGGGTATCTTAAGCTATGGATGAAAATATTTCTAGGGCATCTTTAGAAACTAAAATGTAAATATAACCACTTTTTAAAAATTTTCATTAACCCTTAGTATTAATATGGGTAAGAACCTCTGTATTTAACAAGTAAATTTTGGCCATTTAAATTCTAGTAAAAATAATGATGAAAATGTAAAATCAGTTGAAGCTGTTTTTAGGAAAGGTCCTTATATTTGAAATTTATATTTATTGGCATCAGGCTTATAAAACTGCATTATATAAAACTTAAAATTATAAATTTTAAACTACATTATATAAATTTAAAATTATAAATTTATAAAATTTATAAAATGTAGTTTATGAGCCTTTCTAAACACGTTATTCCTCATGAGTTCATGAGAAATAATATTTTATGATAGAAGAATGAGTATCTAGATTTTTAAATATAATTTTCTTTAAAAATTTTTTTCAAAGTCTGATGATAACAGGGACAGTGTTAAGATGAGGGAAGGTTTAAGAGACTTTCTACTATGAGGTGACTTACAGTTATTTTATGGAGGAAAGATCTGAAACAATCCTAGAAAAATAAAAGTATAAATGTGTGGCCAAGAGAACAATAGCAGAGATCTGTTTTAGTAACTACTAGTGGTTTTAATTTTCTTCTTGATTTTCTGAGTTATTTGAGGTTCCACATTCCAAGACTACTTCGAGTATAGATAACATTTTGTTGAAAATGAATTTATTTTAAAATTTGGGCACCTGGCTGGCTCTGTCAGTAGAGCATGTGGCTCTTGATCTTGGGGGTTGTGAGTTCAAGCCCCGTGTTGGGTGTAGAGACTTAAAAATAAAATCTTTAAAAAAAAAATTTGGTCATAGTTTTGCATTAGACTATTTTCACTCTACTTCCAAACGGTATTATTTTATTCAGGCAGGTTGATGATCTTACAGCAAAACTGGAAAGTGCATCTTCAAAATGTCTATACCTGGATGCAAAAAACCAGCTTCTTACCCAGGAGTTATCATCTATGAAGGAAATGCAGAAGAAATATGAAAAACTAGAGAAGAATAAAAAGAAGTTGAAACAACAAGTAGTACACCTCAGAAGTCATTTAGAACTCAGTATGGTAGAATACAGTAAAATAGAACAATATAAATGGGAGCTTGAAGAAAGAATAAGATTGGACATAACAATTAAAAGAAGCCAGTCTGTTTTTACAGGTTAATTTACTGATCTGTAGTATGCTTTAATCATTTCACTGCAAGTTACATTTTGGTTATATGCATTGTATAATTTTCCTCTACTTCCTTGATAGCCATTTGGTAAATTTGAAGGAACATTTGTTCCTTCTCTTTAAAAATTTCACTTTTCATCATTATTCTCACTAAATTGATTTTTCAGAATGATTCACAGTAGAGAATCATTTTATTTTTTAAGACCAGTTGGTATAAAACAAGACTATTGACAGGAAAAGAAAAAATGGTCTTTTAAAAATTTTAACCATGGGGTGCCTGGGTGGCTCAGTTGGTTGAGCAGCTCAGGCTCGTGAAATCAAGCCCAGCATGGAGCCTGCTGGGAAAAAAAAGATGGTACCATACTTGGATTATTTTTTTTAAAGATATTTATTTATTTATTTATTTATCTGGAAAGCACGGGTGAGAGGATGCACAGAGGGAGAGAGAGAATCCCAGGCAGACTCCATGCTGAGTACGACACAGGGCTTTAATCTCAGGACCCTGAGATCACGATTGAGCAGAAACCCAGAGTCCGGCGCTCAACCGACTAAGCCAGCCAGGCACCCCCTGTTTTTGGATTATTCTTAAGTTGTATTGTTCACTTTTTAAAGTTTTTAAAGGATTCTCTTATTCTCTGAATTATCAGATTGCATGAGTTCTAATATAAGAATGATTGAACTTTATCATTCAGATTTAATTCAGTTGACATTGATGAGAAATATTTTACACTTCAGCTTTTTTTTCACATTTACAATTGCTCTCTGAATCATTGACTCAAAACTAAAGGAAAGAAATATACTGTATATACCCAGTTTTAAAACTATGCTTTTAATTTGCTTTAGACACAAGTAGCATCTCAAGAAAGGTTAGGACAGTTAAGAGAAACTAATAATGCTTCAATAAGAAGTCAAATGGAACTCCGAATTAAAGAATTGGAATTTGAACTATCCAGAATGAAAAGTTCTCGAGATTTTTATAAAACAGAATTGGAAAAACACAAGCAACTCTACGTAGAAGAATTAAAAGTTCAAACGTCATTGACAAATGAACTGAGCAAGTAAGTTAAAACAGAATCATAGAAAATAGATTTAGCTTGTTAATTTGCCTCTAAAGCATAATTTTTATGGAGCCAAGTTCATGAGATGAGTAAGATAGTTTAATTTTGGAAAACGATGTTTGTAAAAGAACTTACCTTTGAAATGTTAGTCCAAGACAGTTTGCCTCTCTCCTCCTTTTTTCGGTTTTACATGATTTTATTTTTTTCCCCTTAATATTTTCAGTTAATCTGATCTCCTAGTCTTTAAGCTAATTGTTAGAAGCTTTATAATTTAGACAGCATGTTATTATAAAATTGTTTGTCAGAATTGCCCTGAATAGCAATGAGTTTCTTAATATTAGTGAGTTTATTTTTGGAAGAGTACATCTTTAACCCAAACTGCACATCCTGGCAGCTTGGTAAATTTACTTTTTTGATTGTGATTTTTGTTATTATTACCAAATAGAGGGTGCTTTGAAACAAACTGTTTTTTATATAGTTTTTCTACCTTACATAAAGGTATACATGTGAAATACAACAAGATTCACCTAGGGGTGAAAGGCAGCATAATTCCCAAAGTGGCTAAAAATAGCACCATGGTGGACATGAGGAGGGGCTGGGTGAAAGACAGAAAGGGTAGATTCCACCTCCAGTACCCTGGTAACTGTGTTATAACCTAATTGCCTCCGGAGCTGTTTTCTGTCTTTCTGATCACAACTCTGCCATCTAGCAGTTGTTGGTCTAAATTATTCCTCAGTGTCAAATGCTCAATTTCTCTGAGATAATGAGTGAAATGTACAAGAGTGGTGAAAGCCAATACTTGAAAATGTCTTTGAGGGATGGTTTATTTTTATTTTTATTTCAAAGATTGTATGTATTTATTTGACAGAGAGCAAGCGAGTGAGCTCAAGCAGGGGGAGCGGCAGGAAGAGGTTGAGGGAAAAGCAGGGGCTCGATTCCAGGACTCTGGGGTCATGACCTGAGCGGAAGGCAGATGGTTCACTGACCGAGCACCCAGCCCCCCGGGATGGTTTTATATTTTTGTATCTCTAAACTGGTTTACTAAATATAAGTATATGTAATGGCATGCTGCTTTACTAAATATAAGTATGTGTCGTGGCATCCTCAAGAACCTTGTAAGTACAGCCATTCCAGAAGGCAGCATGTATTACCTGTTAAGCATTGTGCATCACTAATAGCCGTTTCTCTCCCTCCTTAATTTGAATTACTTGTTAGTTAGGAATCTCTAGAAATATATGTACTTCTTTAGAACAATTTTAAACCTATCATTATATATTGTAGGTCTGCTCTGTCACATTTTCAGTGTTAAAACACCGTTTAATGGCACATTCTGTTTACTATTATGGAAACTTTCAAAAAATGCAAGTCATTTAGGAATGATGTGGGGAGAAATGAAATACTAAGCGCTGTGTTTTGTAATCTTAACAGGACTAATGAGAAGCTGGCAGAGAGCAGTACCAGACTTCTGGTGGAGAAACAGCAAAAACAGTCTTTGATTAATACTATTACTATGAGGCCTGTCCTAGACTTGCCTTCTGTTAGAAATATTAATAATAGTTCACTGCTCAATAGAAATGTTGCTCCAAGAGAAAACCTAGTGATTCTTACCCCACGCTCACGGCCTACAAATAATGGCATTGAGACTTTCTTGACCAAGGTTAGTTATGTTATCTTTTTTTCTTGGGTTTCAGATTTCTGATAGAATTTTTGTTTTTAATTTGGTGAAATTCTAAGACTACTTTCAGGGATCATTTCTATAGTTTGTTAATTTGGTGAAATTCTAAGACTGTACTTTCAGGGATCATTTCTATAGTTTGTTAATTTGGTGAAATTCTGAGTTGTTTAACTGACTAATGCACACTAAGTGAAAGTCATAATTATATGTGCCAATAAAGAAATGAGACAGAAATTTTATGATATTTTTTTAGTTCCTGGAGCTCTTACTTTCAAGAGATACCTATTATTAGCTTTATTTAATAAATATAACTAAACTGACATATTTTATTTTTTTTAAAGATTTATTTATTTAATTTTATTTTTTGAAGATTTTATTTATTTGACAGAGAGAGACACAGCGAGAGAGGGAACACAAACAGGGGCAGTGGGAGAGGGAGAAGCAGGCTTCCCTCCAAGCAGGGAGTCCGATGCGGGGCTCGCTCCCAGGACCCTGGTGTCATGACCTGAGCCAAAGGCAGATGCTCAACGACTGAGCCACCCAGGCGCCCCTAAAGATTTTATCATTTTAAAGATTTTATTTATTTATTTGAGAGCAAGAGAGAGAGCATGAGAGGGAGGAGGGTCAGAGGGAGAAGCAGACTCCCTGCCAAACAGGGAGTCCGATGCGGGACTCGATCCTGGGACTCCAGGATCATGACTTGAGCTGAAGGCAGTGGCTTAACCGACTGAGCCACCCAGGCGCCCCAGATTTTATTATTTTAGAGAGAGAGAGTGCACAAGAGGGAGAGAGAGCATGAGACTTTCAAGCAGACTCCCCACTGAGTGTGAACCCTATGTAGGGCCCAGTCTCATGACCTATTTTCTTACATGAGAGTACATTCTTAATTGCTTTCTTACTTATAGCATTTTTTTTTTACTTATAACACCTCTGTTTCACGTTTTACAAAATGTCTTGTTGAGCAGTTGTAGAGCATTTTCTAAGTAGTTAAATCAAGCAAATATTTGATTTTTTTTTTTTTTTCAGAGAGGGAGTACAGGCAGGGGGTGAGGAGCAGAGGGTAAGCAGGCTCCATGCTCAGTGCAGAGCCCCATGTAGAGCTCAGTCTCACAACCCTGAGATCATGACCTGAGCCAAAATCAAGATCAGACACTTAACTGACTGAGCCACCCAGACGCCCCACAATTTGAATTTTTTAAAAAAAGTTCACGTATATCTACCTTGTCATCACTTGAATGATTGATGACTAATATGGGAATGATAGGGAGTCTTTAAATAGCAGCTAGTTTCCATTGTGTATCATTGTTATTAAAATATCCATTTCAATGAATGCACATAGGTTTAATGGTTTTGATGGTATATTCATGGTCTTATTAACGTAGACAAAAGGAGCATAGGCTCAGGGTAAATGAGGCCTCAGTCTTGTTCTTTCATTCGGCATCGTTATTGTCTTGCTCTCTTCCCTTCTAATTTGAGGACTTTCTTTAGTGTTATGCTTGGATGCCTTTCAATTTTTGGTTTGTGATCACCATGAAGTTCGTATGTAACATCCTATGTATATAGCAGTTTATTTTAAGTTGATGGTTACTTAAGTTCAAACACATTTTAAAAACACTACATTTTTACACCCCACCTTGTTTTATTTATTTGATGGCTTAGTTTACATCTTTTTATTTTGTGTATCCCTTAACTAATTACTGTAGATATAATTGATATTACTACTTTTGTCTTAACCTTCGTACTGGCCTTATAAATGTGATTGATCTATTACCTTTACTGTATGTTTGCTTTTACCAATAAAACTTTCTTTCATAATTTTTTTACTTCTAGTTATGGCCTTTCCTTTTTTTTTTTTTTTTTAAGATTTTATTTATTTATTTGACAGAGAGAGCCAGAGAGAGAGCACAAGCAGGGTAAGTGGGAGAGAGAGAAGCAGGCTTCCTCCTGATCAGGGAGCCCGATGTGGGGCTCGATCCCAGGACCCTGGGATCATGACCTGAGCCGAAGGCGGACGCTTAATGACTGAGCCACCCAGGCACCCCTCCTTTTTTTTTTTTTAATTTTAATTTATTTATGAGAGAGAGAGAGAGCAGAGCAAGCGAGCGAGAACACCAGTGGGAGGGGAAGGCCCGAGGGAAAGGGAGAAGAAGCAAGCTCCCTGATCAGGGCGCCTGATGTGGGGCTCGATCCTAGGAGGTCCCTTAGCCTGTCCTCATTTTTAAAATTCTTTTTTTTCCTTTTGGCTTGGGGGATTTCTAGTACCCTGTCTTGCAGATCACGGATCTGTTCTGCAGCTTTTAATCTGCTGTCGATTCCCTCTGGTGTATTTTTCATTTCAGTTATTGTATTCTTTAGCTCTGATGGGTTCTTCTTTATATTTTCTCTTTGTTGAAGTTCTCACTGAATCCATCCATTCTTCTCCCAAGTTTGCTGAGCATCCTTATGTCCATTACTTTGAACTCTTTATCAGGTAGATTACTTATCTCGGTTTCATTTAGTTATTTTTCTGAAGTGTTGTATTGTTCTTTCATTTGGAACATACTCCTCTGTCTCCTCATTTTGTCTGACTTTGTATGTTTATTTCTGAAATTGTTCTTTTCCAGCTTTTTCCCTCTTCCAAGTATGTTGCTTTGAACAATGAATGTTAGTTATAAAGTCAAGGAAGGAGAAAACATTTTAAGTGTTGTCTGGTCATTTTTCTTGTTGGAACTGTGGTGGAGTAGGTGGCAGATGACATTGCTCTTCTCTTTCTGAGTTGAGAACACAGGAGTCAGGCAGATGGAGATAAGCTTAGTAACTTTATTACTAACACATACAAACAAATAGGAGGATATGGTTTAGGTATGTAGCTACAGCGAGCTTCCCAGTACTTTATCCCAAATTAGACGCTTCCACACACAGTTGTAATGGAAGGAACAAATGTTTGATGCCCATCCCACAAAGATGAGAGCAGACTTGAATTCATGTTACTGTGGCAGGCACATCTTTTCAAAGAAGAGATTTGGAACCACGTAGGCATTGCTTAGTGCCTTCTCCCAAATTCACCCTTTAGGTAAATCTCCCTTCCTGTCGTGAGGAAGGTAGAGAAAAGTCCTCGCATGGAAATGAAGGTTTACCTATAATTTCTGACTTGATTTAAATTATAATTAAAGTTAATCATGTCTTTTGTACATACCAACTAATGATGAGAGGTTGGTCAGAGCATGCTAGATGGTAAAGAGAAATCTGTTTTGTGTTTTAAATTTTGTTATAAATAACCCACAACATAGGTAACTCATTTGTTGATTGATTTTGACAAACCAAGTTTTATTTGAAGGAAATGGATAATTCTTTCAAGGAAGAATTTCCTCAGGTTCAGGTTCTTTGGTTCAACTAAAGATGTTCTCCTTCAAGCTCCTTGTCCTTTGGTTAAAAAATTTTGTGCTTGTAAATCCTGCGTATGTTGACTGTTACTAATAGGAGTTAAGATAACTTCTGTTCCTCTATTTTTGTTCATGACTTTAAAATTTATAATTTAGTTAGAAAGCTATTTTGTGCCTAATGCCTGAACATTATTATAGAGCCACATGACAAAGTTTTATGTATTCATATTCTCTGAGTTATAGTTGAAAATGCATGCGTTGTTCCTGAATATGAGGAAGTAACTGGCATAAAACTCTAGGCTCAGTAAGACCTACACCACATTCCCGGCTGGCAACTAGGTGGTTTTTTGACCTCAGGCAAACTACAATCTCTCTGGGGCCTTTTTGTCTCGTATGTAAGATTAGGGACTTTGACGAAGTTAGTGACTTTTATACCTTTGGAAAAAAAATTTTTTTGCATTAAACTGTATTATATAAAACAGAGGCAGGTAGAGCTGTTCAGCTAAAGGAGAGATGGGACTACACCTGTAGACTTCCTTTTCCCTCAATCCTGCTGTGTCCCCAGTGGAACCTTAGATTTCTGTGGGCATAGTTTGAAAACGAACAGTTATGAGAAAATCCTTGTAGTTAATAATTCTTCAAATTAAAATTTGCTGATACATTGTACATTGTTTTTCTGTGTATAATTTTCTTACCCTCCTGTATCTTTGATAAGTGGAAAAGTATAAATAAAATTGCAAATGTGTTCTATTTATTAATGGACTTAAAGCTATTTCTGCTATCTAAGCACAATTCTCACCTGGAAATAAACAAAGGTCACAGAAGTAAATATTTAGGAAACGAGCTTTGGGGAAAAGATAATAACATTACGTTGGTAGTTCCTTAAGTCACGTCATATGAAAAAGTGGTTTATATTTTACATAGTATTTATTAATGGTATTATAAAATTCCTTCAATAAAAGTTTCTCCCATCAAGTGGTATTGAGTCATTAATTTTACAAGGCCTGCCTAGTAATGTTGTCAGATTATTCGTTGTCTAAATCCTGAATATAATGTTACTGTCAAAAAGTGTTATGGTTCCTCAAAAAATTAAAAATAGAAATACGATACAATTCAGTAATTCCACTCCTGAGATTTACCCAAAGAAAATGAAAACACTAATTCGAAAAGTTGTATGCACCCCTGTGTTTTTTGAAACGTTACTTACAATAACGAGAGTATGGAAGCAACCTCAGGGTCCATCAACAGACGAATGGATAAAGAAGATATGTTATATGTATACAATGAAATATTACTCAGCTATAAAAAAGAATGGGATCTTGCCATTTGTGACAACACTGGTAGACCCAGTGTTTTGCTAAGTAAAATAACTCAGAGAAAGGCAAATACCCGTATGATTTCACTTATGCATGGGATCTAAAAAACTAAACTACTAATAGCCTAGTTCGACTTGATTTCTCTTTCTTCTGGAAGCCTTACCCATAACATTAAATAATCCATTAACACATGTTTTGTACATTACATGTATTATGTACTGTATTCTCACAATAAAATAAGCTAGCGAAGAAAATGTTATTGAGAAAAACATAAGAGAAAATACACTACGATGCAGTATCAAAAAAAGTCCATGTGTAAGTAGAGTAGACCTGTACCATTCAAACACATGTTGGTCAAGGATCAACTGTATATTACAAGTATTCCCATCTAGAATGTTCTTACTTAGACCTTTCTTGTAAAAGGTATCCTTTCATTGAATGCCCAAAATGGGGTCTAAAGTAGGGTACTGAGGGGTGCCTTGGTGGTTCAGTCAGTTAAGTGTCTGTCTTCAGCTCAGGTCATGATTCCAGGGTTCTGGGATAAAGCCCCGCTTCAGGCTCTCTGCTCAGTGCGAGTCTGCTGCTCCCTCTCCGTCGGCCCCTCCCCCCACTCGTGCACTGTCTCTATCTCTCATTCTCAAATACATAAAATTGCTATAAACATTGGGATATAGTTGCCCCTTCGGATCACTGCATTTCTATCTTTGGGGTAAATCCCTAGTATTGCAATTGCTGGGTCGTTGGGTAGCTCTATATTCACTTTTTGGAGGAACCTCCGTACTGTTTTCCAGAGTGGCTACACCAGCTTGCATTCTCAGCAACAGAGTGGGAGGGAGGGTTCCCCATTCTCCGCATCCCCACCCGCATCTGCTTCCCGACTTGTGCATTTTAGCCGTTCCAACAGGTGTGAGGTGATACCTCATTGTGGTTTTGATTTGTCTTTATTTCCCTGATGCCGAGTGATATTGGGCATTTTTTCATGTATCTGTTGACCATTTGAATGTCTTCTTTGGAGAAATGTCTGGTCACATCTTCCACCCATTTTCTTTTTTATTTTTTTAAAGATTGTATTTATTTGAGAGAGAGAGCACATGAGAGGGCTCCCCCCTCTCATAGGAGGGAGAGCAGACTCAGAGGGAGAAGCAGACTCCCTGCTGAGCAGGGAGCCGGATGCGGGATCCTGGGACTCCGGGATCATGACCGGAGCCGAAGGCAGTCGTTTAACCGGCTGAGCCACCCAGGCGCCCCTTCCTCCCATTTCTTGACTGGATTATTTGTTCTTTGGGGGTTGAGTTTGATAAGTTCTTTATATATAGATTTTGCATACTAGCCCTTTATCTGATAGGTCATTTGCAAATATCTTCTCCCATTCTGTCAGTCGTCTTTTGGTTTTGTCGACTGCTTCCTTTGCTGTGCAAAAGCTTTTTATCTTGATGAAGTCTTTGTTTCCCTTGCCTTTGGAGACGTGTCTAGCAAGAAGTTGCTGCGACCCAGGTCACAGAAGTTGCTGCCTGTGTTCTCCTCTAGGATTTTGATGAGTTCCTGTCTCACATTTAGGTCTTACATCCATTTTGAGTCTATTTTTGTGTATGGTGTAAGAAAATGGTCCAGTTTCATTCTTCTGCGTGTGGCTGTCCAATTTTCCCAACACCATTTGGTGAAGAGACTGTCTTTTTTTCCATTGGCTATTCTTTCCCACTCTGCCGAAGATTAGGTGACCATAGAGTTGAGGGTCCATTTCTGGGTTCGCTGTTCTGTTTCATTGGCCGATTTTTGATTACTGCTTCAATTTCCTTGCTGGTTGTGGGTCTGTTCGGGTTTTTTTGTTTTTTCCTGTTTCAGTTTTGGTAGGTTGCACGTCTCTGGGAATGCATCCATTTCTTCCAGATTGCCTGATTTGTTGGCATATAGTCTTTCATAATATGTTCTTAAAATTGTTTGTACTTCCCTAGTGTTGGTTGTGATCTCTCCTCTTTCATTCATGATTTTATTGATTTGGATCCTTTCTCTTTTCTTTTTGCCAAATCTGGCGAGGGGTTTATCGATCCTATTAATTCATTCAAAGATCAAAGAATCAGCTCCTAGTTTCATGGCTGTGTTCTACTGTTCTTTTGGTTTCTATTTCATTGATTTCTGCTCTGGTCGTCATTAATTCTCGTCTCCTGCTGGGTTTAGGCTTTATTTGCTGTTCTTTCTCCAGCTCCTTTAAGTTTAAGGTTAGGTTGTGTATTTAGGACCTTTCTTAGGCTGTTACTGCTCTATACTTCCCCCCGCCCCCAGGACTGCCTTTGCTGCATCGTGAAGGTTTTGAACAGTTGTGTTTTCATTTTCCTTTGTTTCCATGAATTCTTTTAATTCTTCTTTAGTTTCCTGGTTGACCCATTCATTAACTTTAACTTCCATGTGTTTGAGTTCTTTGCAAATTTCCTCTTGTGATTGAGTCCAAGTTTCAAGGCGTTGTGGTGTGAAAATATGCAGGGAATGATCCCATACTTTTGGTACCGGTTGAGACCTGATTTGCGACCCAGTATGTGATCTCTTCTGGAGAAAGTTCCACGTGCGTTCGAGAAGAATGTGTATTCTGTAGCTTTAGGTTGGAATGCTCTGAATATATCTGTGAAGTCCATCTGGTCCAGTGTCGACCTTGGAGAGTCGTGGACCTGGGGCGGCGAAGGAACTGAGGAAAAGAGACGACGGTAGAGCGAGGCACAGGGGACCCCGAGCAATCAGCCCGAGGTCCCGAGGTTTATTTTCCGTAATCGTACAGCGATATAGATCTAGAATGGTTTACAGCAGGGGCTTAGTAAGGCACATTCTTCCATGTACATAGGATTAGTCCAGCGTGTATGATAAGAATCTTTAAAGCAGGACAAGGGAACGAAGAGGGGAGTGCACAGCGTGCTATTTACAGGGCAAGGGAACAAAGAGGGGAGTGCACAGCGTGCTGTTTACAGGTGGCTTCCTATCTGCAAAACATCTGCTGCTGCCTATTTTAGAACAGACCACACACGTCCCAAGGGCATTTCACTCTGATCCTTTCAGGTCATTTTTAACCCTGCAATCTCAAGTTTTCTCAGAGATCTCGGAGGCCGAACGAACCTGCACCGGTGGTGGTTGTGGCGTTCTGTTCCCACAGTCCAGTGTGTCATTCACTCTTGTTAATGTATCATCATCAATGTGTTTCTTTAATTTTGTTATTAATTGGTTTATGTAATCGGCTGCTCCCATGTTAGGGGCACAGATATTTACAATTGTTAGATCTTCTTGTTGGATAGACCCCTTTCATTATGATACTGTCCTTCCTCATCTCTTATTACAGTCTTTGGTTTAAAATCCAATTTGTCTGGTATAAGGATTGCTACCCCAGCTTTCTTTTGATGTCCATTAGCATGATAAGTGGTTTTCCACTCCCTCACTTTGAATCTGGAGGTGTCCTTGGGTCTAAAATGAGTCTCTTGCAGACAGCATATCGATGGGTCTTGCTTTTTTATCCAGTCTGATACCCTGCGTCTTTTGATTGGGGCATTTGGCCCATTCACATTCAGGGTAACTATTGAAAGCTATGAATTTAGTGCCTTTGTATTACCTGTAACGTCCCTGTTTCTGTATATTGTCTCCGTTCCTTTCTAGTCTGTGTTACTTTGGGGTTCTCTCTTTGCGTAAAGGATCTCCTTTAATATTTCTTGCAGGGCTGGTTTAGTGATCAGAAATGTTTTAGTTTCTCTTTGTCCTGGAAACTCTTTTATGTCTCCTTCAATTTTGAATGACAGCCTTGCTGGAGAAATAAAGTATTCTTGGCTGCATATTTTTCTCCTTTAGCACCCTGAATATATCCTGCCAGTCCTTACTGGCCCGCCAGGTCTCTGTGGTTAGGTCTGCTGCCAGTCTAACGTTTCTACCCTTGTCGGTTAAGGACCTCTTGTGCCGAGCTGCTTTCAGGATTTTCTCTTTGTCTCTGAAATGTGCAGGCTTCACTACTATATGTCGAGGTGTTGACCTGTTTTTATTGATGTTGAAGGGGGTTGGGTTCTCTGTGCCTCCTGGATCTGAATGCCTGTTTCCTTCCCCAGATTAGGGAGGTTCTCCGCTATCATTTCTCAAATATACCTTCTGCCAACCCCCCTTCCTCTTCTTCTGGGATCCCAATTATTCTAATATTGTTTCGCTTTACGGTATCACTTATCTCTTGAATTCTCGCCTCATGATCCAGTGGTTGTTTATCTCTCTTTTTTCTCAGCTTTCTTATTCTCCATCATTTCTTAATTTTTTAAAATTTTTTTAAAGATTTCATTTATTTTATTGACAGAGTAGACACAGCAAGAGAGGGAACATAAGCAGGGGTCATGGGTGAGGAAGAAGCAGGCTTTCTGCTGAACAGAGAGCCTGATGCGGGGCTCGATCCCAGGACCCTGGGATCATGACCTGAGCCAAAGGCAGATGCTTAACGACGGAGCCACCCAGGTGCCACATTTTATTTTGTCTTCTGTATCACTACTTCTCCTTTCTGCCTCATTTATCCTAGCAGAGCCTCCAAATTTTTTTTATTTTAAATACATAATTTTTATTAAGTATAGCTTAGTAAGTCTGGAAAAGATAAGTAAATAATGTTTTATTTCACCCTTACCCATATGTATGTGATAAATTCTTTAAAATTTCTTTTTATTTTAAGGATTTTATTTATTTATTTGACACAGAGAGATAGTGAGAGAGCACAGAGAGGGAGAAGCAGACTCCCTGCTGAGCAAGGAGCCCAACATGGGTTCGATCCCAAGACCCTGGGATTATGACCTGAGCTGAACACAGCCGCTTAACCAAGTGAGCCACCCAGGCACCCCTAAAATTTCTCTTCAGTTAGCTGACATATGTTATATCATTAGTTTCAGATGTAGTGTTCAGTGAATCATCAGTTGTATATAACAGCCAGGGCTCTACACATCACGTGCCCTCCTTCATGCCCATCACCCACTTACCCCATCCCCCCACCCACCTCCCCTCCAGCAAACCTCAAGTTGGTTTCCTATAGTTAAGAGTCTCTCATGGTTTGTTTCCCTCTCTGGTTTCTTCCCATTTTAGTTTTCTCTCCCTTCCCCTATGATTCTCTGCACTGTTTCTTATATTTCACATGTGTATGAAACCATATGCTAACTGTCTTTCCCCGATTGACTTTTCTCTCAGCATAATACCTTCCATTTCCATCCACGTCAATGTAAATTGTAAGATTTCATCCTTCTGATGGCGTAGTAATATTCCATTGTATTTATATATACCGCATCTTCTTTATCCATTCATCTGTTGATGGACATTTGGGCTGTTTCCACAGTTTGGCTATTGCGGATATTCCTGCTATAAAAATTGGTGTCCAGGTGCCCCTTCTGATCACTACATTTGCATCTTTGGGGTCAATACCTTGTAGTACAATTACTGGGTCATCGGGTAGCTCTATTTTTAACTTCTTGAGGAACCTCCATACTGTTTTCCAGAGGGAGAGCCTCCATTTTTTAGTGCAGCTTATTAATAGCCTTTTGATTTCGATTTGTTAAGATTTTAGTTCTTTTATTTCTCCAGAAAGGCATTCTGTAGTGTCTTCTATGCTTTTTCAAGCCCAGCTAGTATCTTTAGGATTGTTATTCCAAGCTCTAATTCCAGCATCTTACTTTTATCCATACTGATGAGGTCCCTGTCAGTCAGTACTGCCTCTTGTTCTCTTATTTGAGGTGAGTTTTTCCATCTAGTCATTCTGTCCAGAGAAGAATAGATGAATGAGAGAACAAAATACTAAAAGAGCAACAACGCCCCCAGAGAAATCTACTCTTAACAAATCAGAGGAGACCTGAAGCCACAAAAATAAGTAAACTAAGAATTAAAGTCGAAAGAGAATATAATCGGACAGCTGATGAGAACAGAGCAATACACTAGATTCTGGGTGTATTTTGGTCTGTTTGTTAGAAGAAACTACATCCCAAAATTGTAAAGAAAGAAAAACTTATATATATGCAAAAATGAAATTAAATACAATGAAAGTATAGAATGTAATTATAAAAATGAACGTTAAAAACATTTTTAAAAAACGAGTTGATAAAATAAGAAATTGGTTGTAAAGGAAGAAAAATTACAATTGAGAGATTAAGGAATCATGAGAAAAAGCCATGACTTCTATATAGTATTTTCGTCTAGTGCTGGAGTTTTGCAGTTCTGTGTGATCGGTAAACTTGGTCTTAGCCGGATGTTCTTGCTGATTTTCTGGAGGAGAGGCCTGTTGTGCTGATTCCCAGGGGTCTTTGCTCCGGCAGTATTGCACTGCCCTTGCCAGGGGCCAGCCTAAGTCAGGGCCTCGGGATTGCTCTATGTGGCTTCTGTTCCCTGAAGGCTTTCCGCACCACTTTATAGGATGAGAATGAAAATGTCAGCCTCCCAGCGTCCAGCCCTGGAGCTGAAAGCTGGCACCCTCCGCTCTTCAGTGTGCCCTCACGGAGAAGCTGTCAATCACTCTTATCTCCCTGGTTTCTGTCTGCCTTCTGTGTACACCCAGCCTGTGACTGAACATTTTTATCTCAGCCACACCAACTCCCTTTGGAGTTTCCAAACTTTGCAGTCTCCTGTGGCATGCATTCATGCCGCTCCTCCTGGGAGAGGGAGGGAGGTCTTGCCCTGGTTCTGCCACTTGTATGGCCCCTGCTCTGAGAGCGGTCGCCCAACTGGCTGCGGTTTGTGGTTTATGGCAACACTGAGCTGAACGCCCCCCTCCTCAACTCTCTGATTGCAGCCGGCTTCACTGCTCAAATGCCTGGGAACTCTCCCATACTCAGGCACCCCCATTCTTTCTGTGACCTTGGGGATCCTGAAATAAGGCTGTTCCACCTAGGGTTCCACCCTGCTTCTCCACCTGAGTGCCTTTCAAGCAGGGATGTCCCTCGCCGGAGCGGACTTCTAAAATATCCGATTTGCGCACCACTGCTTTATCACTTTCTGATAGCCGGCTTATGTAGGCTCCCTCGCCCCCACGGTTTATCTTCCCATATATCACCTCAGATTCGCTTCTCCACACCTCCTACCTTGCAGAAAGTGGTTGCTTTTCTATTTGTAGAATTGCAACAGTTCTTTTCTTAGATCTCAGGTTGAGTTCACAGGTTTTCAGAATGATTTGGGGAAAGCTACCCAGCTAAATTCTAGGGACCAACAAAACTATGGTCCTCTACTCCTCCGCCATCTTCCTCTTCTTCCAGAAAGTCTATATTCAATAGACCTATATTAATTGTACTTTTTATCAGATTCATCTAAATAGCATTACATATGTTTCTTCTCAGTTACCTAAGATTAAAATAAGTAGGGATTTATTTTATTTATGTGATTATCTTTCTATTGAAGCAATCCCTAACTTAGTTTTAGTCTCTAAAAGTGTTATTTAAAGACCGCATTTCATAAGCTATATATAATTCCTACAGTAATGTCTCTTTAACTTGAACATTATAAATAATATTTGACTTATTTCAGATGCAGCGGGAGATGGAAAGGAATATAACTAGAGAACTAGAAGAAGGTATGTTGCCAAATTTATGAATTAAGATGGTCATTGATTTTGGAAATAAACTATGAATAGTAAATGGCATCCCTTTCCCTTGTTTGGATAATAGGTACTACATAAATTTTTTTATATCTATCTAATAAAAATGTAAAACATAAACATAATGAAGAACATACTTATTCCTCATTTAATCATCGTGTTTGTTCAGACTTTTTTTAAAAATCTCCAAACGTCTACGTATCTGTTATTATTTCTGGCTATAATCTTTCTTCACTTCTGCCTCTCCTATGGAACCGTCAACCTGAATAAGTGGGATTTCTCAAATTCTTGTTTCTGCTAGTGGTATAAGACCAAAAAAACCAGACTTGTCTTAGTAATAGTTAAGCAATTATAGTCCATATAGCTGTCACTTGACAGATGGTATTTAAATCTCCAGTCATTGATTTTGTCATTGGTTTACCTTTTGCCATTGAGTAAAATTCCAAGTTCCTTATATGGAATAAAAACACCCAAATCAATTTGGTTCTTGCCAGATTATTCAGCCTTCTCTGTCGCTACTTACCCTACTCTGTTGCTTTGCTCTAGCACCTCTTCAGCGTAGACTACTTGCAATTCCACAAGTGTTCTTCCTCACTCTTTGTATATGTTCTTTGTATATGTGTCTTCCCTCCACCTGGCACACTTTTTCCTTGTACTTCAGGTATCAGTTTACATATCACCTCCACCAAAAAGCAGACAATATTGATAGAAAAGTAGGATGTCCCTTTTGTGTGTTCTTATAGTGTCTTGTTTTATACCTGTCATGGTATATTCAACTCTAAAATTGCCTGTTTGCTTTTTCAGTTTATAGTATATGGTTGTTCAGGGGTGGGCTCTGTCATCATCATGTAATTTCATCTCGTAATGAGAAACTAGAAGCTCTGATATTTATCCACAATAGCAATTAACTTGGTGGGCAACCATGAGCAAAATATATTTAAAAGTCATCTTGTATTTTGTAGTTCTATGCAGATATTTTTCATTCTTCTTAACACTCATAAGGCTTCAACTTTGTTTTTTACTAACTTGTAGTTAACTACAAAGTTAAAATTTTAGATAAAGAATGTAACTCTTTTTCTTTTCAGCTGCTGCTGAATTTGAATCAGACTCATTGTATAAGACCTCCTCTTTAGAATCTACTTGTGAACCACATGTAAAGTACGATCCACTAGAGAAATCGTCAAAAGAATTTTTACAGATTTTGAAGAAAAAGTACATGCTCTGAAAGATCAATAATAATTCATTTACTGGATGTTTGTATAACATCTTAATTGTGTCCTACTAAACGTATGATGTGTGAAAATCTTTATTAAAGGAAACGGGTTTGGATCATATGTGTAATGAAAGTTTATATAATATTTTAAGCTATGTTTCTTGGCACCTAATTAACTTTTAAGCAGGTTTTGTATGTGGAAACCAGCACTGTTGAGTTTTACATGCTTCAGGCTGCCCAAATACCAGCTTTTTAAACAGCACCCAACCAACCAAATTGTCGTTAGTACTTCAGTGGTGTTAATTGATAGCCTTTTTGTATTTTCCAGTTTTTATTACTACATATGGACCTAGAGATTTACACAGACATCATTTTGATATATTGCTGCTAAGGCTATTGTCAGTGTTTGTATATATTACAATTTTTGTAGTGCCATAAAACCTACGTATAATTTTAATTTTAATTTCAAGTACTGATTCGTAGCTCTTTCCTCATGGTGAAATAAGATTTGCCTAAGGCTTTTCACCTTTTCTGTTTATTTTTGATTTACTTTTTGAAAACAGTCTTAAAATTAGAGAAAAGAAAAATTGGAGAAAAAAGAACTTTTCCACCCCAGAACGATTTGCAGGTAAATTGTTAAATTATGCCTGATTCCCCTAGCATTTATATCCTACAAGTCAGTACATTCCACATAACTACTGTACAACCCTGACAATCAGACAATTAACTCTCATACAATTAACACTTGAATAATGTCGGGGTTAGGGGCACTGACCCTTTGCAGTCAGAAATATGTGAATAACTTTTGACTCCCCAACTTTTGACTTTACTAATAATCTGCTGTTGACCAGAAAACTTACTGGTACCAGAACAGTCAATTAACCTGTGTTTTGTATGTTATATGTATTCCATATTATATTCTTAGAATAAAGTAAGCTAGAGAAAAAATGTTATTGAAATCATAAAAGAAAATACATTTAGAGTACTATCATGTATTTATTGAAAACATCTGCCTATAAGTGCACCCATTCAAACCATGTCAACTATACATTCTATCATTTTTTTAAAAGATTGTATTTATTTATTTGACAGTGAGAGCACAAGTAGGCAGAGCGGCAAGCAGAGGGAGAGGGAGAAGCAGGCTCCCCACTGAGCAGAGAGCCCGACATGGGGCTCGATCCCAGGACCCCAGAATCATGAGCTGAGCCGAAGGCAGACGCTTAACCAACTGAGCCACCCAGGCACCCTGTACATTCTGTCATTTAATCATCATATTTTTAAGTTTTGTCACTTGTCTGTAATATCCTATACGCACGGAAGGTCCTGTTCAGAGCCATGTATTTAATTCAGATGTTGTGTCTCTTAGTTCTTTCAGTTTAGAATAGTTCCTTAGTCTTTCCTTAATTTTCATGACTTTTAATCTTTTATTAAAGAGTTAATTCCAGTAATGGAGAATGTCTTTCAATGTGGGTTTTTCTTATGTTTCCTGATGATAAAATTCAGATCAGGGATGCCTGGGTGGCTCAGTTGGTTAAGCAACTGCCTTCAGCTCAGGTCATGATCCTGGTGTCTTGGGATCAAGTCCTGCATCGGGCTCCCTGCTCAGTGGGGAGCCTGCTTCTCCCTCTGCCTGCCACGCCCCCTGCTTGTGTTTTCTCTCTCGCTGACAAATTAAAAAAAAAAAAAACTTAAAAAAAATTCAGATCATACATTTTTAGCAAGAGTATGACTGAAGTGGTCCTCTACTCTTCTCATTGCATCCTATCATGTGACCTACAATTTGGTTTGTCCCATTGTTGGTGATGTGAGCATTGATCCTGGAGGTAATATCTGCCAGGTTTCTCCTCTGGAATGTTAACTTTCCACTTTATAACTCATTAGTATTTTAGGGGAAGTACTTTGAGACATGTAAATATCTCCTTTCTCAGACACCCTGTGCCAGGCCACGTCTTCTGCAGATGATTTACTGCCCCCACAGGCTCTGAAAACCCCATGCTGGACTGTTCTTTCCCTTCAGTCCGTGATACCACATTCTCTGTTGTTGACCTTTCAGGGGTGTTCCAACACTGCAGGGTGGCTCTCCCACTTTTATGCCTTCCCCATTCTAGCCAGGCTCCAACACCACACTCTGGGCCACCACAGCTCCCTGTTTCTATGCTTTTGAACTGAAAATTTGGGAATAGAAAGAAGAGAGGGGGGAAAAGGCTCCATAGGTCTTTTATAATCAACTTGTCAAGCTTTACAAAGCAAAGATTCTGATTAGAATTGCATTGAATCTATAAATACTTTATAGGGAAAACACATAATACTGAGTTTTCCTAACAGTATTTCAGTTGATTAACTCTCAATGTTAAAAAATTTCCTATAAAGGTCCTGCCGATGTTTTTTAGATTTATTCCCAGTAATTGAATACTTTTGACCCCATTATAGATATTATTTTCAAAAATCAATTTCATTTCCTGTTTGTTGCTAGCTTATAGAAATAACAGTATTCTGTATATTGAGCTTAGATTCACCTATCTTGCTAAACTGTCTTATTATATTGTTTCTCCCAATTCTGGAGGCTAGGAAGTCCAAAATCAAGGCACTGGCAGATTCAGTGTCCAGTGAGGGCCGGCTTCCTGGTTCATGGATGCTGGTCTTCCTCCTGTTTCCTCATAAGGCACAGGGCCAAGGGAGCTCTCTCAGGTATCCTTTATTTATAAGGGCACTAATCCCATTCATGAGGGCTCCACCTTCATGACTTCATCACTTCCCAAAGCCCCCACCTCCAAATACTATTACATGGAACATTAAGATTTAATACATGAATTTGGGAGTGGGGGGAACAAATAGTCTATAGCAAGGTTGTTCCTTGTTCTTGGCCAGGTAGGCTTCCCCAATATGGCTGCTTACCTCATGAGGCCAACAAGGAGAATTTCACTGCAGAGAGGGCTCAGTCCTCTTTTAAGGGTTTCACCTGCTTAAATCAGGCTTACATAGAATAATCCCCTTTTGATCAACTCAAAATTAACCATTGTATCTGCAAAATTCCATTACATTTGCCATTTTCTAATGGCTAGAGTCAAGTCACAGAGCTTGGCTACTCTTAAGGGCAAAGGATTATAAAAGGTGAGAACACCAAAGGGCATTTATTATGGGGTCACCTAGGGTCTTTCTGTTACGATTCTATTAACAAAGTTCCCTTCTACTACTCGTTTTCTAAGTTTTATCATGAATGTTGAAAGATAATAGATGTTTGTTTTGCATATATTGAGATAATTTTTTAAAAATTTGTCAATGTCGTCAATTACATTAAGTGCTCATGTCAAACCAACCTTGCATTTCTTAGGTAAACTGAATTTAGTTGTGATTTCATTCGTCTGTTTCATACATTGCTACTCTTGATATGATGAAATTTTGGTGAGGATTTTGTCCTCTCTGTTCATGGATAATGATAATGCAAGGAGTTTTGAATGCTTTTAACTCAATTTACATGGCTCCAAACTTATGTGTATTGTTGCTTTGTGTTTTAATTCTCTCTTGTATCTTTAAAAAATACTCAACATTTTTATAACTTTTATATGATACTGTCAGTGTTCATTTAAATTGAAGGACATATTTAATTATTTTTTTCCCCTCTCCTCTTGCGTCTCAGAATTTCTACTTGGGATTATTTTTCTTCTGTTTGTTTATGTGCATTCTTTAAAATTTCCATGAGCGAGAGCTGCCAGGTAATGAATCTCTGTTTAAGATGTCTTTATTGGGCGCCTGGGTGGCTCAGTTGATTAAGTGTCTGCCTTTGGCTCAGGTCATGATCCCAGGGTCCTGGGATTGAGCCCCACTTCAGGCTCACTGCTCAGCGTGGAGTCTGACTCTCCCTCTCTCTCTGCCCCTCCCCTCACTTGTTCTTCTTCTCTCGCTCCTTCTCTCTCACTCTCTTCCAAATAAATAAAATCTTGAAAAAAGAATAAAAATGCCTTTATTTCCTCTTACTCTTGATACACATTTTCACAGCATAGAGAATCCTAGGTGAGTAGTTACTTTCTTTGATCATACAGAAAATGTCATTCCACTGCCCTTTGTCTCTCATAATTGCTCTTTAGAAATTAGCTGTCTGCCTATTTCTCCTTTGAACATAATCTGTTCCCCACTCTGCTCCTTTTCCCCACAATTTTTGGTTGCTCTAAAGATTTTACTCTTGCGGGCGGGGTGGGGGAGGAATTCTTTTTCTTTTTGTGTTTACTGCAGGTACGCTATTATGGGTCTAGATTTGATGTCTTGCTATTTATCTTAATAATATTCCATAATTAGAATTCCATTTACAGCAGCTCCAAAAACCAAAATATACCTAGGAATAAACGTAACCTAGCAGGTAAAGGATCTGTATTCTAGAAGCTACAGAACACTTATGAAAGAAATTGAGGAAGACACAAAGAGATGGAAAAACATCCCATGCTCATGGATTGGAAGGATAAATATCGTTAAAATGTCTATGCTTCCCAGAGCAATTTACCCTTTCAATGCAATCTCTTTCAAAATACCATTGACATTTTTCACAGAGCTGGAACAAATAATGCTAAAATTGCTATGGAACAGAAAAGACCCTGAATTGCCAGGGGAATGTTCAAAAAGAAAACCAAAACTGTGGAGGTACCACAGTGCCTGACTTCAAGCTATATTACAAAGCTGTAGTCAAGACAGTATGGTATTGGCACAAAAACAGACACATAGATCAGTGGAACAGAGTAGAGACCCCAGAAATGGACTCTCAACTCTATGGTCAACTAATCTTTGACAAAGCAGGAAAGAACATCGAATGGGAAAAAAAAGACAGTCTCTTCAATAAATGGTGCTGGGAAAACTCGACAACCACATGCAGAAGAATAAAACGAGACATCCTCTTACACCATACACAAAGATAAAATGGGTGAAAGACCTCTATGTGAGACAAGAATCCATTAAATCCTAGAGGAGAACATAGGCAATAACCTCTTTGACATTGGCCACAAGAACTTTTTCAAGTCACGTCTCTAAAAGCAGCAGAAACAAAAGCAGAAATGAACATTTGGGACTTCATCAAGATAAAAAGCTTTTGCACAGCAAAGGAAGCAGTCAACAAAACTAAGAGGCAATCCAAAGGATGGGAGAAGATGTTTGCAAATGACATTTCAGATAAGGGGCTGATATCCAAGATCTATAAAGAACTTCTCAAACTCAACACCCCAAAAACAAACCAGTCAAGAAATGGGCAGAAGATATGAAAAGACACTTCTCTGAAGAAGACGTCCAAATGGCTAACAGACACATTAAAAAAAATGTTCAACATCGCTAGCCATCAGGGAAATACAAATCAAAACCACAATGAGATACCACCTTACACCAGTTAGAATGGCCAAAATGAACGAGACAGGAAAAGGTGTGGAGAAAAGGGAACCCTCTTACACTGTTGGTGGGAATGCAAGCTTGTACAGCCACTCTGGAAAACAGTATGGAGGTTCCTCAAGAGATTAAACATACAGCTACCCTATGACCCAGCTATTGCACTACTAGGCATTTACCCTGAAGATATGTATGTAGTAAAAATAAGGGGCACATGCACCCCATAGTTCATAGCAGCAATGTCCACAATAGCCAAACTGTGGAAGGAACTGAGAGGCCCTTCAACAGATGAATGGTTACAGATGTGGTACATATATACAATGGAATATTACTCAGCCATCAGAAGGGATGAATACTCACCATTTGCCTTGACATGGATGGAAGTGGAGGGGATTATGCCAAGTGAAATAAGTCAAGCTCCTATGTGGAACATAAGGAATAGAGCGGAGGACCACAGGGGAAGGGAGGGAAAACTGAATGGGAAGAAATCAGAGAGGGAGACAAACCATGAGAGACTCTGGACTCCAGGAAACAAACTGAGGGTTACAGAAGGGAGGGGTAGGGGGATGGGGTAACCGGCCGATGGGTATTAAGGAGGGCACGTGTTGGGGTGAGCACTGGGTGTTATAGGCAACTAATGAATTGTTGAACACTACAACAAAAACTTATGATGTACTGTATGCTGGCTAACTGAACATAATCAAAATTCATTTGGCCTTTTGAATCTGATTTGGTGTCTCAGATTAAACATATTTAGACTTTCTTATCTAGGCCCCATATTTCTTAACCTCTCTTTCATGTCTCCATGGTTGTCTTTTGGTCTCTTCCCTTATATCCTCAATTATTTCTTCTATTTTCCTAGTTAATTTTCACCTCTGCTGTATCCAGTCTGCTGTCTTACCTATCCATAGAAATTTCAGTTGGGGTTAAGGCATTTTTAAAATAAGTTTTCTTCGGGTCTTTAAAAAAATCTATTTAAATAATATAGTTTTTCATTATTTGAAGAATATGTTTTGTTTTTTTAATCATTAACTGAGGATCTACTTCAGGGGAGGAAAAGATGGTGGAGGAGTAGGGGACCCTTTACCAACCGGTCCCTGAATTGGGCTGGATATCTACCAGACCACTTTGAACACCCAGGAAATCACCCTGAGATATAAGAAGATATATCTGGATCTCTACAAACAGAATATCACAGGCGGTTGATTTGGAGGTATGAAGCGGGGAGCCGTGATTCCGCGGGCAGCTATCGGAGGATAAACGGCAGCAGGAGGGAGCATGGCCGTCAGGATCCTACACCGCTAGTGAGCGATAGCCTCCCGCGCTGGGGACGGGGCACAGACTCGCACACCGGTAGCGGCAGGGAAGGGACTTTAGGGCAGTCCCCAGACTGAAACGTGGAGCAGTGGGGTGCATGGGAACTGGGGGAGGCTGTCGGTTTTAGAGACACAAAGGGCAGAGACATGCCCCGACCAGGAGGCGAGGACTGGGAGTGCTGCTGAGGGGCTCACAACCCAGGATGCTGCAGTTCATAGCAGCACACACAGAAACGGAGATAGTGTGGCCTGGAGAGCTCACCGAAGAACAGACTGCGATATTTCTGCTCTGAGGCAGAGAGGGTTGGAAACGATCTCTTCTGCGCTGGCTCTCAGAAGAGACGCAGAAAGCCGCCAAGGAAAGCCGCCAGAGAACAAAAGCCCCCCAAAACGGGTTTTCACTGAGCCCAGCCCCTGCCACAGGGGGTAGGGCAACTGCCCAAACAAGGTTGCCTGAGTAACAGCACGGCAGGCCCCTCCCCCAGAAGACAGCCTGGAGAACAAGAGTCCAGCAACCCTAAAGTTCCTATAAAAAGGTGCATCTTGCTTGGGTCGTGGTCAATAATTTGGACTCTGTACATTCCCTCAACCACCCCTCAACAGAATGACTCAGAGAAGGAACCCCCAAAATAGGAAAGACTCAAGAGACTGTGACTTCTGCCACAGATTCATAAATGCATACAGATATAACCAAGATGTCAGAGATGGAATTCAGGGTAGCAATTGTCAAGACAGTAGCTAGGATGGAGAAGTGGATTAATGGCAATGTAGAGTCTCTAAGGGCAGAAATGAAAGCTGAACTGGCAGAACTTAAAAGTGCTATCAGTGAGATCCAATCTAATCTAGATAATCTAACAGCTAGGGTAAGCAAGGCAGAAGAATGACTTAGTGATCTAGAAGACCAATTAATAGACAAGAAGGAAAAAGAGGAGGCCAGGGAAAAACAACTCAGAATCCATGAAAAGAGAATCAGGGAAATAAGTGACACCATGAAACGTTCCAATGTCAGAATTACTGGGATCCGTGAGGGAGTGGCGAGAGAGGACTAGAAGATATATTTGAGCAAATCTAGCTGAGAACTTCCCTAATCTGGGGAATGAAACACATATTTGTGTCCTAGAAGCAGAGAGGACCCCTCCCAAGATCAAGGAAAACAGGCCAACACCCTGGCATGTAATAGTAAAACTCGCAAATCTTAGAACCAAGGAAACCGTCTTAAGGGCAGTTAGGGGGAAGAGATTGCTTACATACAGAGGGAGGAACATCAGAATAATGTCAGACCTATCCACAGAGACCTGGCAAGTCAGAAAGGGCTGGCAAGACCTATTCAGACACATGCAGCGAAGAATACTTTATGCGGCGAGGCTGTCATTTAGAATGGATGGAGAGATGCAGAGCTTCCAAGAGCAGCAGAAACTGAAAGAATATGTGACCATTAAGCCAGCCGTGCAAGAAATATTAAGGGGGGTTCTATAAAAGGAGAAAGACCCCAAGAGTGATATAGAACTGAAATTTACAGAGGCAATCTATAAAAACAAGGTCTTCACAGGCAACATGATGAGAAGAAATTCATATCTCTCAATAGTCACTCAACTTGAACGGCCTAAATGCTCCCATAAAACGGCACAGGATTGCAGATTGGATAAAAAGAGAGGACCCATCCTTATGCTGTCTACAAGAGACTCGTTTTCAACCTAAAGATACATCCAGACTGAAAGCGATGGGATGGATATCCATCTTCCATGCCAACAGACCTCAAAAGTAAGCTGGGGTAGCAATTTTTATATCAGACAAATTAGATTTTAAGCTAAAGACTGTAATTAGAGACACAGAAGGACACTATATCATTCTTAAAGCATATATCCAACAAGAAGATCTAACAATTGTAAATATCTACACCCCCAACATGGGAGGAGCCATCTACATAGGCCAACTGTTAAGCAAAAGAGAGTCATATTGATAACAATATGTTAATTGTAGGAGACCTCAATACTCCACTCTCAGCAATAGATCATCTAAGCAGAATATCAACAAAGAAACAAGAGCTTTGAATGACACACTGGACCAGATCGACCTCATAGATATACAGAACATTCCACCCTAAAACAACAGAATACTCATTCTTCTCGAGTGCACATGGAACTTTCTCCAGAATAGACCACATACTGCACCACAAATCAGGTCTCAACCGACACCAAAAGATTGAGATTATTCCCTGAATCTTCTCAGACCATAATGCTTTAAAACTGGAACTCAATCACAAGAAAAAATTTGGAAGAAATTCAAACACTTGGAAGCTAAAGACCACTCTGCTCAAGAATGTTTGGGTCAACCAGGAAATCAAAGAAGAACTTAAACAATTCATGGAAACCAATGAGAACAAAAACACATCGGTCCAAAACCTATGGGATACAGCAAAGGCGGTCCTAAGGGGGAAATACATAGCCATCCAAGCCTCACTCAAAAAATAGAAAAACCCCGAATTCACCAACTAACTTTACACCTTAAAGAACTAGAGAAAAAGCAACAAACGATTCCTAAGCTATGCATTAGAAGAGAAATAATTAAGATTAGAGCATTGATCAATCAATTAGAAACCAGAAACACAGTGGATCAGATCAACGAAACCAGAAGCTAGTCCTTTGAAAGAATTAATAAGATCAAAAGCCACTGGCCAGACTTATCCAAAAGAAAAGAGAAAGGACCCAAATTAATAAAATTGACTAACAGCAAGGAAACAGAATCAATTTTTAGAAATTATTATCAACAACTATATGCCCATAAATTGAGCAACCTGGAAGAAATGGATGCCTTCCTGGAAACCTATAAACTGCCTAGACTGAAACAGGAAGAAATTGACAACCTGAATAGGCCAATAACCAGTAAAGGGATTGAAGCAGTGATCAAAAACCTCCCAAAAAATAAGAGTCCAAGGCCTGATGGATTCCCTGGGGAATTCTACCAAACATTCAAAGAAGAATTGATACCTATTCTCCTGAAGCTGTTTCAAAAAATAGAAACAGAAGGAAAGCTTCCAGACTCATTTTAGGAGGCCAGCATTACCTTAACCCCCAATCCAGGCAAGGACTCCATCAAAAAGGAGAATTTCAGACCGATATCCCTGATGAATATGGATTCCAAAATTCTCAACAAAATCCTAGCTAATTGGATCCAACAGTACATTAAAAGGATCATCCACCACGACCAAGTGGGATTTATCCCCAGGATGCAAGGGTGGTTCAATATTTGCAAGTCAATCAATGTCATAGAACACATTAATAAGAGGAGAGAGAAGAACCATATGGACTCTCAATTGATGCAGAAAAAGCATTTGACAAAATACAGCATCCTTTCCTGATTCAAACTCTTCAGAGTATAGGGATAGAGGGAACATTCCTCAAGTTCATAAAATCCATCTATGAAAAACCCACAGCGAATATCATCCTCAATGGGGAAAAGCTGAGAGCCTTTCCCTTAAAATCAGGAACACGACAAGGATGCCCACTCTCGCCACTATTGTTCAACATAGTACTAGAAGTCCTAGCAACAGCAATCAGACAACAACAAAAAAATAAATTGTATTCAAATTGGCAAAGAAGAAGTCAAACTCTCTTTGCAGATGGCATGATACTTTATGTGGAAAATCCAAAAGACTCCACCCCCAAATTACTAGAACTCATACAGCAATTCAGTAATGTGGCAGGATACAAAATCAATGCACAGAAATCAGTTGCTTTCTTATACGCTAACAATGCAACTGTAGAAATGAGAGAAACGATTCCATTTACAATAGCACCAAAAACCCTAAGATACCTCGGAATAAACCTAACCAAAGAGGTAAAGAATCTATATTCTTGGAACTACAAACACTCATGAAAGAAATTGAAGAAGACACAAAAAGATGGGAAAACATTCCATGCTCCTGGATCGGAAGAATAAACATTGTTAAAATGTCTATGCTACCCAGAGCAATCTATACCTTCAATGCCATCCTGATCAAAATTCCCATGACATTTTTCAAAGTGCTGGAACAAACAATCCTAAAATTTGTATGGAATCAGAAAAGACCCCGAATCGCCAAGGAAATGTTGAAAAAGAAAAACAAAGCTGAGGGCATCACGTTGCTTGATTTCAAGCTATACTACAAAGCAGTGATCACCCAGAGAGCACGGTACTGGCACAAAAACAGACATATAGACCAATGGAACAGAATAGAGAGCCCAGATATGGACCCTCAACTCTATGGTCAAATAATCTTCGACAAAGCAGGAAAAATTATGCAGTGGAAAAAGGACAGTCTCTTCAGTTGATGGTGATGGCAAAATTGGACAGCTATATACGGAAGAATGAAACTCAACCATTCTCTAACACTATACTCAAAGATAGACTCAAAATGGATGAAAGACCTCAATGTGAGACAGGAATCCATCAAAATCCTACAGGAGAACATAGGCAGTAACCTCTTTGACATCGGCTACAGCAACTTCTTTCAAGCTACAACCCCAAAGGCTAGTGAAACAAAAGCAAAATGAACTTTTGGGACTTCATCAAGATAAAAAGATTCTGCACAGCAAAGCAAAGGAAAGAGTCAAAAAACAAAGAGGCAACACACAGAATGGGAGAAGATATTTCCAAATGACACTACAGACAAAGGACTGATACCCAAGATCTATAAAGAACTTCTCAAATTCAACACCGAAAAAACAAATAATCAAGTCAAAAAATAGGCAGAAGACATGAACACTTTTCAAAAGAAGACATACGAATGGCTAACAGACACATGAAAAATGTTCATCATCATTAGCCATCAGGGAAATTCAAATCAAAACCACATTGAGATACCGCCTTATACCAGTTAGAATGGCAAAAATTGACAAAGCAAGAAAAAACAAATGTTGGAGAGGTTTTGGAGAAAGGGGATCCCTCTTACACTGTTGGTGGGAATGCAAGTTAGTAGACCCACTTTGGAAAACAGTATGGAGGTTCCTCAAAAAATTAAAAATAGAGCTACCCTATGACCCAGCAATTGCACTACTGGGTATTTACCCCAAAGACACAGATGTAGTGAAAGAAGGGCCATATGCACCCCAGTGTTCATAGCAGCAATGTCCACAATAGCCAAACTGTGGAAGGAGCTGAGAGGCCCTTCACCAGATGGACGGATAAGGAAGATGTGGTCCATATATACAATGAAATACTACTCAGCCATCAGAAAGGATGAATACCCACCTTTTACATCCACATGGATGGGAGTGGAGGAGATTATGCTAAGGGAAATAAGTCAAGCAGAGAAAGTCAATTATCATATGGTTTCACTTATTTGTGGCACATAAGGAATAGCAGGGAGGACATTAGAGAGGAAGGGAAAAATGAAGGGGGGAAATCGGAGGGGGAGACGAACCATGAAAGACTATGGACTCCGAGAAACAGACTGAGGTTTTAGAGGGGAGGGGGGTGGGGGATGGGTTAGCCTGGTGATGGGTATTAAGGAGGGCACGTACTGCATGGAGCACTGGGTGTTATATGAAAACAATCGTGAATCACTACATCAAAAACTAATGATATATTTTATGTTGACTAATATAATCAACTAAACTAAACTAAACTAAAAAACAAAACAAAACAAAAAACCCTGAAGACCTACTTTTAACAAGAAATAAAGGTTAAGGGTAGGGACCACTAATCAGAAAATGGGAATGACTACACTTTTGTTCTTTTTTATTTTTTAACTTTGAAATGTACAATGTGAAAACCAAACCTCACTAAAAAGGAGAACTACAGGCAAGTATCTCTGATGATCATGACTAGCAAATCAAACTGAACAATACATTAAAAGAATTATTCACCCTAATTAAGTGGGATTTATTCCTGCATTGCAGGAGTGGTTCAATATTTACAAATCAATGTGATACACCACATTAATAAAAGGATAAGAACCATATGATCCTCTAAATGGATACAGAAAAAGCACTTGACAAGAAACATCATCTGTCCTTGGATAAAAACCCTCTACAAAGTAGGATAGATGGAACCTACCTCAATACATCATAAAGGCCATATAGGAAAGACCCACAGGTAATATCATCCTTAATGGGGAAAAACTGAGAACTTTTTCCCTACGGTCAGGAAACAAGACAGGATATCCTCTCTCACCATTACTATTTAACAGTACTGGCAGTCTTAGCCTCAGCAATCAGACAACAAAAAGAAATAAAAGGCATCCAAGTCGGCAAGGAAGGAGTCAAACTTTCACTATTTGCAGACAACACGATACTCTATGTAGAAAACCTGAAAGACTCCACCAAAAAATTGCTAGAACTAATGCATGAATTCAGCAAAGTCACAGGACATAAAATCAACATAGAGAAATCTGTTGCATTTCTATACACCAATAATGAAGTAGCAGAAAAAGAAATCGAGGAATTGATACCATTTGCAATTGCATAAAAAATAAGATACTTAGGAATAAACCTAACCAAAGAGGTAAACGGTCTTTTTTCTGAAAACTACAGAACACTTATGAAAGAAATTGAAGAGGACACAAAGAAATGGAAAAACATTCCATGCTCATAGATTGGAACAAGCATTGCTAAAATGTCTATGCTACCCAAAGCAATCTACACATTTAACACAATCCCTATCAAAATCCCTCCAGCATTTTTCACAGAACTAGAACAAATAGTCCTAAGATTCATATGAAACCACGAAAGACTCTGAATAGCCAAAGCAATCCTGAACAAGGAAGAACAAAGCTGGAGGCATCATGATTCTGGATTTCAAACTATATTACAAAACTGTAGTCATCAAGGCAGTATACTACTGGCAAAAATACACATAGATCAGTGGAACAGAATAGAAAACCCAGAAGTGGATCCACAACTACACAGTCAACCAATCTTCAATAATACAGGAAAGAATATCCAATGGATATTCAACAAATGGTTTGAGAAAACTGGACAGCAACATACAGGAGAATGAAACTGTACCACACCTTCTTATACCATATGTAAAAGTAAATTCAAAATGGTTGAAGGACTGAAGTGTGAGACAGGAAACCATCAAAATCCTGGAGGAGCAGCAACCTCTTTGACCTTGGCTGGAGCAGCTTCTTACTAGACACATCACCAGAGGCAAGGGAAACAAAAGCAAAAGTGAACTATTGGGACTTCATCAAGATCAAAAGCTTGTGTGCAGTGAAGGAAACAAAACTAAAAGGCAGCTTGTGGAATGGGAGAAGGTATTTGCAAATGGCATATCTGATAAAGGGTTAGTATCCAAAATTTATAAAGAATTTACCAAACTCAACACCCAGAAAACAGATAATCCAGTTAAGAAATGGGAGGAAAATCTGAATAGACAGTTTTACAAAGAAGACATCCAAGTGGCTAACAGACACATGAAAAGATGCTCAACATCACTCATCCTCAGGGAAATGCAAATCAAAGCCATGATGAGATACCACCTCACACCTGTCAGAATGGCTAAAATTAACAACACAAGAAACAACATGTGTTGGTGAGGATGCAGAGAAAGGGGAACCCCCTTGCTCTCCTGGTGGGAATGCAAACCATTGCAGGTACTCTGGACAACAGTATGGAGTTTCCTCAAAAATTTAAAAATAGAACTACCTATGATTCAGCAATTGTACTACTTGGTATTTACCCAAAGGATACAAAACTACAGATTCAAAGGTTTATAGTTCCCCTGATGTTTATAACAGCATTATCAACAATAGCCAAACTATAGAAAGAACCCAAATGTCCATTGATTGATGAATGGATAGAGAAGATGGGGCATATATATATATATATATATAGGAATATTATTCAGCCACCAAAAAGAATAAAATCTTACCATTTGCACCAGTGTGGATGGAACTAGAGTGTATTACACTAAGCAAAATAAATCAGTCAGAGAAAGACAAATACCATATGATTTCACTCATATGTCGAACTTAGGAAACAAAACAAATGAACATATGGGATGTGAAAAAAAAGAGGGAACCAAACCATAAGAGACTCTTAACTATAGAGAACAAACTCAGTGGTGATGGAGGGAGGTGGGTGGGGGATGGGCTAGATGGATGATGAGTATTAAAGAGGGCACTTGTTATGATGAACACTGGGTGTTGTATGTAACTGATGAATCATTGGATTCTACTCCTGAAACCAATATTGCACGGTATGTTAACTAGAATTTAAATAAAGATCTTTAAAAATGTGTAATGTGATGAGTTGATATATGTATACATTGTGAAAGGATTCTCACAATCTAGTTAATTAATGCATTCTGCCCCCACTTATTTATTTATTTATTTATTGGTGAGAACACTTGTTTTAGTTTCTTAGTAAATTTCAATTATACAACACAGAATTATCAACTATAGCCACCACATTATGCATTAGATCTTCAAACCTTATTCGTGTTATAACTAAAAGCTTGTGTGCTTCTACCAACCTCTACACATTTTCCCCACTCTCCAGCCCCTGCAACCACCGTTCTACTGTGTTTATATGAGTTCAAGTTCAAAAACATTTTTTTTAGATTCCACATATACATGATATCATGCAGTATTTATCTTTCTTTTGCTTATTTAGCATAATGCTTCTGGGTCTATTCATGTTTTTGCAAATGATAGGATTTTCTTATTTTAAAGGATAATATTCCTATCTATCTATCTATCATCTGTCATCATCCATCACATTTACTTTATCCACTCATCCATCAATGGAAACAGGATTTTTCCCATCCCTTGGCTGTTCTGAATACTGCTGTGAACATAAGAGTGTAGATGTCTTTTTGAGATAATTTAAGTTCATTTGGATAAATATACCCAGAAGTGGGACTCATGGATCATATGTAGTTTTATTGTAATTTCTTGAGGAACCTCCATACTATTTTCAGTGGCAGCTGTACCAGTTTACATTCCACCAACAATGTATGAGTGTTCCCTTCCTCCACATTCTCAGCATTTGGTACCTCTTGTTTTTTTGATAATAGACATTGTAACAAGTATAAGGTTATTTCTTGTTGTAGTTTTGATTTGAATTTCTCTGGTGATTAGTGATGTTGAACACGTTTTCATGTATGGGTCGGGCATTTTTATGTCTTGGAAAAATGTCTATTCAGGTCTTTTGACCATATTTCAATTGGGTTATCTAGCTCTCTATTGAATTACATGAGTTCCTTGTGTATTTAAATATTAACCCCTTACTGGTTATGGTTTGGAGATATTTTCTCCCCATTTCATAGGTTGCCTTTAAAAAATTTTTTTTATGTTAATTTCTCAGTGCTCATCGCAAGTGCCCTCTTTAATTCCCATCACCTATTTCACCCATCTCCCCACCCACCTCCCCTCTGGTTACCATCAGTTTGTTTTCTATAGTTAAGAGGCTGGTTTTTGGTTTGTCTGTCTGTTTTTTTCCTCTTTGCTCATTTGTTTTGTTTCTTAGGTTCCAAATATGAGTAAAATCATATGGTATTTGTCTTTCTCTGACTGACTTATTTCACTTAGCATTATATTCTCTAGTTTTATCCATGTTGCTGCAAATGGCAAGATTTTTGTTCTTTTTTTATGGCTGGAAAATATTCCATTTATATATACCACATCTTCTTTATCCATTAATCTATCAATGGACACTTGGTTTGCTTCCCTATCTTGGCTATTGTAAGTAATTCTGCAATAAATATAGGAGTGTACATATCCCTTTGAATTTGTGTTTCTGTAATCTTTGGTTAAAAACCCAGTAGTGCAAAAAACAAAAACAAAAACGAACAACAACAAAACCCCAAAAACAAAAAACCCAGTAGGGTCGTTAGTTCTATTTTTAACTTTTTGAGGAACATCCATACTGTTTT
This sequence comes from Zalophus californianus, assembly GCF_009762305.2. Lineage (NCBI taxonomy): Eukaryota > Metazoa > Chordata > Mammalia > Carnivora > Otariidae > Zalophus > Zalophus californianus. The sequence continues at coordinate 114,754,806 of NC_045603.1, read as the reverse complement.
CCACAGTGGCTGTACAAGTTTGCATTTGCACCACCAACATTGCAAGAGGGTTCCTTTTTCTCCATCTCCTCACCAACACCTGTTATTTCTTGTGTTTTTGATTTTAACCATTCTGACAGGTATGAGGTGATATCTCATTGTAGTTTTGATTTGCACTTCCCTGATGATACATGATAATGAGCATCTTTTCAAATGTGTGTGTTGGCCATCTCTATGTCTTCTCTGGAAAAATCTCTGTGTCTTCTGCACATTTTTAAATTGGATTATTCATTTTGTGTGTGAGTTTTATAAGTTCTTTATAGATTTTAGATTCTAACCCTTTATTGGGTATGTCCAATTTAAAAAGTCAGAATGGCTTTGGTGTGATGTTTAGGGTTTTCTCTATATAAAATCATGTCATCTGCAAATAGATACAACTTACTTTTCCCTTTCTGATTTAGAAAACTTTTAATTTTTTTCCTTGCTGATTGCACTGAGTAGGTATGTTGAGAAAGGGCATCCTTGCCTTGTTCCTGATCTTAGATGAAAAGCTTTCAAGCTTTCATCATTGAGTGTGATATATGTGGGCTTGTCCTGTATGTGGCTTTTATTATGTTGAGGTTTGTTTCTTTCTATACCTAATTTGTTGAGGGTTCTTATCATGAATGGATGTTGAATTCTCTCAGTTGCTTTTTATGCATCTACTGAGATTATCATATGATTTTTATCTTTTATTCTACTAACGATGTTATTTATTATCTATTAGTATTATTTTTATTGATTTGCATATATTGAACCATCCCTGCATCACAAGGATGAATCCTGCTTGATCATAGTGTATGATAGTTTTACTGTGATGTTGAATTTGGTTTGCTAATACTTATTGAGAATTTTTGCATCTATGTTCAGAGGGGATATTGGTCTGTGGTTTTGTGGGGGGTTTTGTTTTTTATTTTTTTCTTGTAGTGTTCTTATCTGGCTTTGGTGTCAGAGTGATGCTGGCCATGTAAAATGAATTTGGGAGTATTCCTTCCTCTTCAATTTTTTGGAAGAATTTGATAAGGATTGTTGTTAATGCTTCTTTAATGTTTGGTAGAATTCAACCCATGTAACCATCTGGTCCTGGTCTTTTTGTTGTTGAGAGGTTTTTGATTACTGATTCAATGTCCTTTACTCATTATTGGTCTGTTTGTATTTTCTATTTCTTCATGATTCCGTCTTTATAGGTTATATGTTTTTATGAATTTATATGTTTCTTTTAGGTTTCCAATTGTTGCCATATAATTGTTCACAGTCATCTTTTATACTTGTATACTTGTGGCATCGGTTATAATGTCTCCTCTCTCATTTCTGATTTTATTTAAAAGTTTTTTCTATTTGAGTATAGTTAACACAGTGTTACATTACTTTCAGGTGTACAACATAGTCATTCAGTTTCTCTATACCTTATGCTATGCTCACCACAAATGTAGCTACCATGTTTTTTTTTAAACCACTTAAAAAAAGAAAACTTTTATTTCTTTATTTGAAAGAGAGAGCACAAGCCAGGGAGGAGGGGCAGAGGAAGAGGGGGAAGCAGACTCCCTGCTGGGCAGGGAGCCCAATGCAGGACTTGATCCCAGAACACTGATATCATAACCTGAGCTGAAGGCATATGCCCCTATAGCTACCATGTTTCACGATACAAATGATCACAATAACATTGACTATATTCCCTATGCTGTGCCTTTTATTTCCATGACTTATCTATTGCATAGCTAGAAGTCTGTATCTTCCACTCCCCTTCCTACATTTTCGCCCGTCCCTTCACTCCTACTCCGCTGGCAACCATCAGTTTATTCTCTGTATTTATAGGTCTGATTCTGCACTTTGTCTGTTTATTCATTTGGATTTTTTGGATTCCACATTTGTCTTTCTCAGTATGACTTAATTCACTTAACATAATACCCTCCATGTCCGTCCATTTTGTTGCATATGTCATGATCTCATCCTCTTAAGGCTGCACAAAATGCCATTTTGTATTTCTTCCTTATCCATTTGTCTATTGATGGATGTGTAGGTTGCTTTCATATCTTGGCTATTGTCAATAGTGCTGCAATAAATAGAGGGATGTATATATCTTTTCAAATTAGTGTTTTCATTTTCTTGGGTAAATAGTAGTGCAATTACTGGGTCATATGGTATTTCTACTTTTAATTTTTTGAGGAACCTCCATATTATGTGAGAGGAGAGGGAGAGGGAGAAGCACCCACTGAGCAGGGAGCCCGACACGGGGCTTGATCCCAGGACTCTGGGATTATGACCCGAGCCGAAAGCAGGCGCCCAACCGACTGAGCCACCCAGGCGCCCCTGTGTATGGTTTTAGAAAGTGATCCAGTTTTATTCTTTTATATAGCTCTCCTGTTTTCCCAATATCATTTATTGAAGAGATTGTCTTTTCCCCATTTTGTGTTCTTGCCTCCTTTGTCATAGAATAATTGACCTCATGAGTATAGGTTTGTTTCTGAGCTCTTTTCTGTTCCACTGCTCTATGTGTCTATTTTTGTGCCAGTATCATAATGTTTTGATTACTACAGCTTTGTATTATATCTTGAAATCTGGAATTGTAATACCTCCAGCTTTGTTTTCTTTTTTTTTTTCTCAAGGTTTCTTTGTCTATTTGAAGTATTTTGTGACCAAGAAAAAAAGAGAAAGGACCCAAAGAAATAAAATCAGAAATGGAAGAGGAGAAGTAACAACTGATACCACAGAAATACAAAGTATTACAAGAGAATCCTGTGAAAAATTATATGCCAACAAATTGGACAACCTAGAAGAAATGGGTAAAATCCTAGGAACATATAATCTTCCAAAACTGAATCAGGAAGAAATAGAAAATAATTTCTGATTTTATTTATTTGTGTAGCCAAATTTTTGTTTTCTTCTTCTTAGTGTAGCCAAAATTTTGTTTAGTTTTGTTAATCTTTTCTGTTATTTTTCTGGTCTCTTATTTATTTTTGCTCTGATATTTATTATTGCCCTTCCCCCCCCCCAACATTTATTTACTTGTTGATTTTCCGTCTGGATGGTTTATCTACTGTTGAAAGTAGGGTATCGAAGTCTTCCACTCTTATAGTATTGTCTGTTTCTCTCGTCAGACCTTTTTATTTTTTTTTAAGATTTATTTATTTATTTTAGAAAGACAGTGTGTGCAGTGTGTAGGGGCAAAGGCAGAGGGAGAGGGAGTCTTAAGCAGACTCTGTATTGAGTGTAGAGCTTACGCGGGTCTCCGTCTCATGACCCTGATCATGACCTAAGCCGAAACCAAGATCTGGATGCTTTACCAGCTGTGCCACCCAGGCACCCCTCTCTTCAGATCTAGTAGTATTTGAAGTAGGTGCTCTCATGTTGGATGCATATGTATATTAATGATTGCTGTATCTTCTTGATCAATTGACTCTTGTATCATTATATAATGATCTTCTTTGTCTTTTGTTACTATTTTTGGCTTAAAGTCTATTTGTCTAATGTAATAAGTATAGTTACCCCTGCTCTCTTTTGGTTTCCACTGCATGGAATATATTTTTCCATCCATTCACTTTTAGCCTATGGGTATTAAAGCTGAAATGAGTCTCTTGTAGGAAGCATATATTTGGGTCTTATATATTTTATCCATTCAGTCACTGTATGTCTTTTCACGGGAGAAATCAATGCATTTTCATTTTGAGTAATTATTGATAGGTAAAGACTTACTTACACCATCTTATTTTTCCTAGCTGTTTTATAGTTCCCTTATTCCATTCTTACTCTTTTACTGACTTCCTTTCTGAATTGATGATTTTCTGTAGTGGTATGCTTTGACTCTCTTTTATTTATCATTTGTGAATCTATTGTAGGTTTCTGCTTTCTGGTTACCCATGAGGCTTATGTGAAACATCTTATATGTATAACAGTCTGTTTTGAAGTAGTCACCTCTTCTGAACTTTATGTCCTGACTTTGGTAATAAAAGACTTTTCCCTCAGAGTGGGGGCATGCTGATGCAGGACACCAAGTGTGGGGTGTGGGTGGCAATGGGCCTCTTTGGCTCAGGCTGCTGCGGTCCGCAGGATTGATAACTCTGTGGTCCTTGGTGAGCATTCAAGGGGTCCGTAGTGGCTTCAAGGGCCGTTGAAGTCCTCAGTGGCACTTCCAAGTACAATGGTTAGGGACCAGGCAGGTTGTGGTGGTGGCCAGAGCTTGTGGTGACATACTTGGCTGCAGGGTCTAGCTGCAGGTGCCTGTGTAGTGTCATGTGCCAATTGGGCACATAATGTAGTGGTGGGGTCAGGGCAGGCAGCAAAGGACAAGCCCAACTACAGGCTCACTGGCATCCCCTACTGTGGCTGCTGGGTATTGCCATGGGTGCACAGCAGTGTAGACTGTTGACAGGAGTCACACCTAGGGTGTGTGGGTGCACAGCTGGAGGGGCTAGCTGTGGCACAGGCCGGTGATAGAATACAGGGCCTAATCCAGGCCCACAAGCAATTACAGAAGTCCTGGCTGTTGGTGTGCTCCCCTATGCCTCCACAGTCTTACTCCAAGGCATGCCCATTTCAGTGGAGGCCAGGGACAGTTGTCACGCTTGCAGTATGCAAGTGCACAGCTGGATGGGCTAGCCCCAAGTGCACACATGGTGGTGGGGTCAGTGTCGGGCCTAGCCTGGCATCTTACAATTGTGCAACTACAGAGGCCTGGGCTGACTGCTGGTGCAGTTTCCAGGCTCTTTTGGGAGCCAGAGAGGGGAAGTAGTGGGAAGAGACTCAGACAACTGCTGTCAGCAAATTCCAGTACTTGTGGGGTCAAAGCTGGTGAAAACTGCAGGGGTTCCATGGAGGCTAAGTTGGCTATCGATTTCTTCAGTGGCAAAAGCTGCTGGGTTTCTCTGCAGCGGTTCCTGCTGCATGGCTATTAGTAGCTCCTGTGTTTCTTCTTGTTCCTAGCCATCTCTGTACATCTCACCTTTGTTGGTCTCTGGATGGGGTAAAAGTGAAGTGGGACCTTTGTGTGGTACCCTGAAGGCTGGGGAAGCTGGTCACTCACTCTGCTTTTCCTTTTCTGGTAAGTGGAACTCTTTCTGGCTGGGGATTTCCCTTCTGGCACTGAGCAGTGCCCACTTGAGGGGTGAGATTATGCAGGCAAAAATGAAGTGTTCTTCTCTTATGCAGTTATTCTCAAATTGTTTGTTCCACTGTGTTTGTTGCTAAAGTTTCTTAAGAGGATCCTGAGCTCTCCCAGAGCCATTTTTTTTCATGGAAAGCTGTCTGATTGTTGATCTTTGTGAAGGGATGGAGGTCTTCCTACATTGCTATTTTGGTGATGTCACTCCCAACTTTCCCGGATCTTAACATTCACTCCAAAATTTGTGAAGCATTGTGCTAGATAGTAAAAGAGGGAGAAGTCAAGAACAATGTTTTATTGATCCTGAGTTAGCAGAATTCCTTACACTGACAGTCATTAAAAACTTCAATTATTTACTTATCATCACTCTTACCCTTATAATTAATTTTGGAAATACAAGCTGAAATGTTTTTATTATTTCCTTTATCAAGCACTAGAAGGCCATACCACAGTCTGGGGAGTCATCAGTGCCATTGCTGTCAATCAAAGTCAGCTACTCTCATCGCCAGACCATCTCAGAGGAGCAGGAGAGGGTCCTACAGAGGAGCATCTATTTGACTCATGTTGACCCATTAAGAGTACACTACAACTAGGCTCACAGCATGGGAATGTTTGCTGGAGATCCCACTAAAGTGGAGACCTTGGCAAACACCATTGGGAGAAACAAGCAACAGGGGACTCCTGTTCTGAAGGTTGGTCAGTGAAAGGCAGAAGTGGCCACACTGAATCTGCAGTGGGAATAATAGGCCTCATTAAGTTGCTTCTAATGATGTACCATGTGAAGATCCTTCCATCTTTGTGCTATGTAGACAGTGTAAACAGCATAAACACTAACAGGTTTTGAATCTGTCCATTCCAGCAAGCCTAGAGGCTTGGAAAGAATCCTAAGAATTTATCAGGGGAGCTAGGTTTAGCAGTTTTGGATTTGGGGGGAACCAATGTTCATGTTGTCATTAGACAGTTGAAGCAGTAATCCCAGAATCTTAGGAGGCTAAATGAAACATTTTTACAGTCTGCAGGTTCCAGGAAGTCCCTTCAGCTCCCAAAGGAAGACATGGCTTATTATATGGGTTAAAGTATTTAAGTATTACTGCAAAATCTGGCCTACACAGCATCTTGCAGAAGGAGCCACACAAGCTTCCTGTACAGGAAAGCATTTGTAATCACTTCCTCATAGCATCTAAGGCAACATCTACAATCAGCAGCCAAGGAGGGAACAGTTCAAACCTGGGTTCCCCCTCAGCTGATTTTCGTGTTCTGTGGAAATGGACTCTATTACCAATGGGTGGGAAAGATCCTGCTCAAATGTGAAGCAGTGTTCAGAGAAAAATCCTGGGAAATTGCCAAGTTGTTTCTCCAGGAGGATCCCACAAGGCTCCTTGAATTTTTCAAATCCTGAAATAACCCAACCTCTCCTTTGTATGCTCCAAGTAGCTTTGACAACTCTCCTGAAATACTGGGGCACTGTGCCTAATGCCATATTGGATTCCTCCGTGGGAGAAGTTGCTGCCATCCACTGTGCAGGGGTCATTTCCCTTGAAGATGCTGTGAAGGTGATCCACTGCCAGAGCAGGTTACAGGCAGAGGTGGTTGGAGGGAAAATGGTGGTTGGAAGCATTCCCGCAGAGGAGATCTCAAAGGCGCTTGTCTTTCTTTCCATAAAGGTGTGCGTTTTAGCCTTTAACAGTTCTAGCTCCTGTACTCTGTCAGAAGAAGCAAAAGCTATAGCCAGGTGTTGTGAAAAGCTGGCTCAGGAGTTTGAGAAAAGGAATATATTTCTGCGTATCTTGTCAGTTCCAGCTACTTATCATAGTTATCTGATGGATTTAATACTGAAAGATGTTGAAGAGTGCATTGGGAACTTGGTGAGGAGGGAATCAGAAATAGAACGGATTTCAACAGTCACAAGAAAAACAACCCCTGATTGAGATTTTTCTACTGGCAAATATAGGTCCAGGACTGTTTGAGAGCCAATTGCCTTCACCCAGGTTGTCACAGCTGCAGTCAAAGGAAGGGAAAATGCTGTGTTTGTTGAAATAGCTCCAAAGAGAGAAATCCAAAGAAATAACAGGGAAATCTTAGGTGAAGAAATCAAAATTTTTCTTTCTCTACAACCAAATGAAGAGTATGAGACCCTTTTGATTTGGTAAAATCTCTGAATTTGGATACATCCTGAATTGGCCATGCTTTTTTGAAGGTTTGAAAACAACTCCAACATTTTACCCAAAATATTGGTTTGATCACAAGAATCTTAAGACTTATTTAAACAGTCTTCAGTTGTAGAACAAAATTATTTACTTCAACACCCTCTTTAAAAAAAAAGATTGTATTAATTTATTTATTTGAGAGAGGGAATGAGTGGGGGAGAGGAGCAAACAGACTCCCCACTGAACAAGAAGCCTGATGCAGGGCTTGATCCCGGGACCCTCAGATTATGACCTGAGCCGTAAGCAGATGCTTAACTGACTGAACCACCCAGGTGCCCCACTTTAATACCCTATAATTAGTGGTAGCAATGACAACTTAGATTTTACCTGTTTTGTAACTTAGGATAGGGCGTCTTATGTTTTTGAGCACAAAAACAATGGGACTCCTTTGGTTCCTGTTTCCTGGTTTGGAATCTGTTTTGGCCTGTGTGCTGGACAGTTTAAACCTCCAAGTACCTCTGAGTACATGTCAGGTAAGAGTGGGTTTCTTTCTCTTTCTTTTTTTTTTAAATAAGATTTTATTTATTTATTTGACAGAGAGAGAGATAGTGAGAACAGGAACACAAGGAGGGGGAGTGGGAGAGGGAGAAGCAGGCTTCCCACTGAGCAGGGAGCCCGATGTGGGGCTCGATCCCAGGACCCTGGGATCATGACCTGACCCAAAGGCAGATGCTTAATGACTGAGCCACCCAGGTACCCCAAGAGTGGGTTTCTTAGCTTCCTGTGTGGTGAGCCAAAACTTCTTAGATATGAATGAGCAGCTGGAATCAGGAGAAACAGAAACAAACTTTAAAATAATCCCTTCAACATCAGCAATTTATGCAACAGAGGAAGTTTAAAAAAGCTTTGAGTGAAAAAAGCATATTTCTCTTTGTAGGCTCTTTCAAAGGTGTTAGTTGATTTTAACTGGTGATAAATTTTATGAAATACTCTTCCATGTTGGCTTTCAATACGGTACCATTTCAAATAGTTAAATACCATTTTATTAAATATTTAATATGTAAATATTAAACAACACACTAGTGCACAAGTAATGGGCCAAATAAGAAATCAAATGGCAAATCAAAATATGTCTTAAAAGAAAAAGGAAATACAATATTCCAAACCCTATAGAAGGCAGCAGAAGCAGATGTTAGAGTGAAATTTATGCTATAAATGCTTGTATTAAGAAAAAAAGTTCAAATAAACAACTTAACATTACAAGGAACTAGAAAAGAAGAAACGTAGCTGAAATTTAGTAGAGGCAGGAAATAACAAAGAGAAATCAGAAATAAATAAAATAGAGACCAGAATAAGCAATAACATAACATTGAAAGTAATGACCTGTTTAAAAAGTTTGGTAATGCTTTAACTACATTAATTAAAGGAAAAAGAGAGAAGACTCAAAAACCAAAAGGAGAAATGGAAGAGAAAACAATACAACAGATCACCATGGAAATACATACTGTGATAGAAGCTATAAATAATTATATACTAACAAATCAAATAACTTAGAAAAAAAACCCAGATAGTTCCGAAAAATGTGCACGTTACCAAGATTGAATCATGAATCTTGAATCCAAGAAGTAGGAAATCTTCTTAGACCAATAACAGGAATGTAAGTTGAATTAGGAATCAAAAATTTCCCAGCAGAGAAAAGACCAAGACCACATGTTTCATTGGTGAATTCTACCAAACATTAAAAACAAACAATTAACGACAATCTTAGTCAAAATCTTACGAATAATGGAATAGAGGGAGCACATTCAAAATCATTCCATGGGGCCAGTATTACCCTTATACCAAAGCAGGATAAAAAACAATACTAGAACAAAAAAGTCTAGTTTGTCCCATATAAGTATTACTACTTGGACTTTCTTTTGACATCCATTTGTGTGATAAATGTTTCCCCAACCCCTCACTTTCAATCTGCAAGTGTCTTTAGGTCTAAAGTGAATCTCTTGTAGGCAGCATATAGATATATAGATGACTCTTGTTTTTTTTTTTTTATCCATTCTGCCACCCTATGTCTTTTGATTTGAGCATTTAGTCTATTTAGATTCAAAGTTATTATTTATAGATATGTATTTATTGCCATTTTATTACTTGCTTTTCATTGTTTCTGGAGATTTTCTCTGATCCTTTCTTGTCTTTGACAAGACTCTCCTTGGTCTCTCCTTTGCACTCAAGGAGTCCCCTTTAATATTTCTTGTAGGGCTGGTTTAGTGGTCACGAACTCCTTTAGTTTTTGTTTATCTGGGAAACTATCTGTCCTTCTATTCTGAATGATAGACTTGGTGGATAGAATATTCTTGGCTGCAGATTTTTCCCATTCAGCACTTGGAATATATCATACCACTTTCTTCTGGCTTGCCAAGTTTCTGTTGAGAAACCTTCAGCTAGCCTTATGGATTTTCCCCTGTAAGTTAAAGACTTCTTTTGTCTTGCTGCTTTTAAGATTTTTTTTATCAGTATATTTTGCAAATTTAATTGCCATATGTCTTGGTGTTGGCCTGCCTTTGTTGATTTTGATGGGCATTCATTGTGCCTCCTGGATCTGGACGTCTGTTGCCTTCCCAAGATTAAGGAAGTTTTCTGCTATTATTTCTTTTTTTTTTTTAAAGATTTTATTTATTTATTTGAGAGAGAGAATGAGAGAGAGAGAGCATGAGAGGGGAGAGGGTCAGAGGGAGAAGCAGACTCCCTGCTGAGCAGGGAGCCCGATGCGGGACTCGATCCCGGGACTCCAGGATCATGACCTGAGCCGAAGGCAGTCGCTTAACCGACTGAGCCACCCGGGCGCCCACTGCTATTATTTCTTGAGATAAATTTTCTGCCCCTCTTTCCTTCTCATCTTCTGGGACTCCTACAATATGAATGTTACTACTTTTGATGGAGTCACTGAGTTCCCTAAGTCTTTTCTCGTGTTGCATATTTTCATTCTTTCTTTTTTTTGTTCAGCTACATTATTGTCCATTATTTTATCTTCTACATCACTAATTCATTCTTCTGCTTTTTCCAGCCTGCTATTCACTGCATCAATCCTATTTCCAATCTTGTTTATTGAATTCTTCTTCTCTGATTGATTCTTCTTTTCCTTTTTTTTTTTTAAAGATTTTATTTATTTATTTATTTGAGAGAGAGAATGAGAGAGAGAGAGAGCACATGAGAGGAGGGAGGGTCAGAGGGAGAAGCAGACTCCCCGCCGAGCAGGGAGCCCGATGCGGGACTCGATCCCGGGACTCCAGGATCATGACCTGAGCTGAAGGCAGTCGCTTAACCAACTGAGCCACCCAGGCGCCCTCTTCTTTTCCTTTTTTAAAAAAAGATTTATTTATTTATTTGAGAGAGAGAGAGAGGAGGGGCAGAGGGAGAGGGAGAGAGAAACTTTTAGTAGACTCTTCACTGAACTCAAAGCCTGACGTGGAGCTCTATCTCCCGACCCTGAGATCATGACCTGAGCTGAAACCAAGAGTCGGATGCTTAACCAACTGAGCCACCCAGGCGCCCCTCTGATTCTTTTTTAACTCTTTTATCTCTGTTGTAAGGGTCTCACTGATGTCTTTTTTTCTTAAGCTCAGTGAGTATCATTATGATTGTTGCTTTAAATTCTCCATCAGTCATGTTACTTTTATCTTTCACTCAGATCTCTGGCCATGGTCTTTATCTTGTTCTTTTATTTGGGATAAATTCCTCTGTTTTGGCATTTTGGCTAAGTCTCTGCCTTATTCTGTGTGTTAGCTGCCTTTGATTTTATTTTCTGATGAGGTAATGGAAAGCATAACAACCATCAAAATTAATAAACGTCTGTAGAGAGAAATGTATGACTATCATATACATTCAATGCTGTTAGACTATTTCTTGCAAATGACAGTTGTCATGGCCACAAGAGACAGAAAAAATAGAGGAAAAACTGGTGTTTCATCAAAGATAGGCAAATTGACAGTTTCCAAAAAATCTGGAAGGGGAAATGAATATACATAAAGGTCATCAAATGTTAAGAAAACTACTTTGAAGTGTGTGGCCTTTTTTGTGGACAAATATGGTTACCATTTAGCAAGACTAGAAGAGATTGGGTTCATGTATAGTAAACAAAAATTCTAATGATAACTTTCTTCCAGAAAACACTGGAAACACATATCACACACTGAGATGCTTGGGTATGCTGGTGAAGTGCTTCCATTACTAGTTCTAGCTGACACATTTGGAATAACTCAACAGTTTACAAAGTATTTACCTTATGACTCCAAGTATATTAGGTTTCAGGAATGGGAAACAAGCCAACATCCTGAGATGAGAGTATGTGATATGATAAAAACTGAAATAAAAGACTTCTGTCATCTTTTATGCATATGAGGAATTACACAACGAAATGAAGAGATTCCAGGTATACTTCTTCAGTACCTCTCAAAGTGCTGTGAGGCATTTCATCAAATTATTTGTGCCTTAAAAGACCAAAGTGCTGATTATTCTGTGATAGTAATCACTATGTAACAATAAGAAATGTGGATCACATTAATCCAGGATTTGTTCTCTCTGGCATGACTTCGAATGAAGTGCCACGCATCATATTTCAGATGATAGATATTAGTGATAAAAGCCCAACAACACAAGTTTTGCAGAAGCTTTTATTAACTGTAAGGGGAGGGGGCGCCTGGGTGGCTCAGATGGTTAAGCGTCTGCCTTCGGCTCAGGTCGTGATCCCAGGGTCCTGGGATCGAGTCCCGCATCGGGCTCCCTGCTCAGTGCAGAGCCTGCTTCTCCCTCTCCCTCTGCCATTCCCCCTGCTGTGCTCTTCTCTCTAACTCTCTGTCAAATAAATAAATAAAACCTTTAAAAAAAAAAAACAACTGTAAGGGGAAAGATTATCCAAAACTCCCTACTGATCAGGGGAGAATACCTATTCCTGAAATCAGGCATACTTCCTTTGAGAGGCTTTACAATAGCAAACCTCACAAAGGCAACCAGAACTCTGAATTGTTTACTCTCTACACCTCAGATCCTACAGTGTAGTAGAGGTGACAGCTGATGGTGACATTTGTGGAAGCTGAGACTGATAAAATATGTGTTCACTCAGATTATTTTCCTGTGAAGACCTCCAGCTGCTATATTGGCGATCCTTTATATTGGGCTGATGACACAATGGAGAAACATAAATTACTGCACTGTGAACTTCAGTGGTCCAGAAACAGCCATAGGCAAGGATGTTAAAGAAGTGAAGATGGGTGATCACATTGCCACCTGTTTTCCTGTTGTGGCATCATCACAGGTCTTAATTCCTGACATCATGTGTTTTCAGTATTTAGAAATGTACCATGTACACCATACTTTATAATAGCTTGGAAATTCTCACCCAGATATTACCAAATGCCAAATGTCTCTCCATGCTTGCTGTTATCTTCCCACAGCCAGGATCAGTTCTAGGTGAGGTGCTGACCTTAGCTGCTAAGGAAGTAGGCTGGGGGTAGGGCACTCTCCTCTCCCTCTTTGCTGCTCCATGGCAAAAGGTAGAATGCTGCCAGGCACTTATTTTTCTCCCCTCTCTAGGGGAACTCTTCAAAGAAACACTCACTGACTTTCCTCGCCTCTGAGATGCCATATTCCTATGGCCAAAGCCAGTATGAATTTTTATAGCAATTACTGCATAATGGTCAAAATCATGTCCAGATCCACATTCAAAATCTTAGCCAGCTTTTACAGAAATCATGTCTGATAGCATCCAATAGATCTGTAATTGGTTAAAAGTAGTAAATATGAAAAATAATTTAAATTTAGCTCGCTCTCTTTTTCAATAAAATACACTGGCAAATCCTCTTCTGTCTTCATATTTCACACGTGTGGCCACCCCCCCCTTGCTGTGTTAGAAGTCAATGTTCCAGAATGTCAACTTTCACAAATACCTATGTGTAGAGCAAAGAGGAAACTTTTTAAAGTAAATGCGGTGCATGTTGTATCAAGGAGGCTCTCTGTCCTTGGATTTGAAACTGGGAAGTTTATTGTACAGAAAGGAAGTGGCTCTGTTGCAATTCTTTCATGACAAAATCCAACTTCTGAGCAGTTGAAAGAAATGCAATTTCTGGAAAGTTAGAATGAAGGAAGCAGGATTATCAGCTTTTGTTGTGATGTCGGTTTTCGTTCTGAGATGGAAAAGGCAATAAATGCAATAGGAAATATCTTCTCAAAGAATGAAATCAAAAGTGTATTACGTAGTGTTGGGGTCTTGGATGATGGGCCCCTTAGGGCTCTCAATGTGTCTCAGTTTGAGAAAGTGTTAAATCCCAAAGTATCTGGAAAGTAAATGTTCACCTTGCAACCAGAGGGCAGGAACTTAATTACTTTGTGTGCTGTTCATCTGTTTCTGCCTGTATTGGGAATGCAATGCAAGCCAACTATACTGCTGCTAAATCTTCACTAGATGTGTTCTGTCACTACCTGGGAAGTGTGGTCTCAGTGGACAATTAACTTGGGGAGCCTTGAATCTTGGATTGCTGCTAAACAAACACCAACTTCAAAGTGTTTTAGCCACCAAAGGAGTACTTATTCTTCAACTACCAGAAATCCATGGGCACCTTGAAAAAAATGTTTAATACTGAATAATTCTCAACAAGGTATAATCAAATTTAATTTCAGGAAATTACAGGAAAACTTTCCCGAAATTCCATCTCTTAGAATTCATTTCCCAAAAGCTTTCCAAGATGAATTCAATTTTCTGGAAGATTCTTGCATGGCTTATCCTCATTATCCATCTCAGATATCAACAGATGAGTCACTTCTTTAGCTAGTACATTTGTGAATACGAACCTTGAAGACTTTACCATGTCCACATTGCTTACATCATTAGGCATTACCGGCTGTGACAGTTCAGAGTAAGCTCTTTCATGATCTAAAGTTTCAAATTCCTCTAATCAAGCTGCTTGATCCAGGAGCAGCTCTGCAAACCTTAAATTTTTTTCTGGAAGAACAATCAAATAAGACTTGAAATAGCAGAGAGTGACCACAGTCTGTAGATTTTTTTTCTAAATTCATGCATCATGATGAATCAGAGTGAAAATAGAAGTACAAGATTATAAACAGGATCCATCAAACTTGTGTTAAATGTAACCAATGTTTTATGTATTTTTTTCCTGAAAATTTCAGACAACTTTTATTAATATTAAATTGATATTTTAAACTAACTTAACATTTAAATTTGAATGCTAGTAAACATTCCCTATAGTAACTCATTTAATTAGTGAAGGCTAAATCTAAAATTTTTAATTAAAATAAAAAATTAGTCTTACTGACCAAAATGTACGATTTATTAGATTTAGCACTTTTCTAATCATTTGGTCATTGTTGATTCTTTATCTGAGTAATCTCTACAAAATTCCACTAAAAATAAATTAGTAGTCAGAATTTTTCCTAAATACCAAAAGATTATCTGAAGAATTTACTTAATTGGTTTCACATACAAAGGAAGGTAATTGGTTTACTTAGCAGAGATTCTCATCCCTATTGTTTTTTTCTTTAAATATTTTATTTACTTACTTTAGAGAGAGAAAGAGAGCACAAGTGGGAGAGGCAGAGGGAGAGGGAAAGAGAATCTCAAGCAGACTCTGCACTGAGCATGGAGCCCAAGGTGGAGCTCTGTCTTACGACCCTGAGATCACGACCTGAGCTGAAACCCAGTCGGCCGCTCAAACGACTGTGCCACCCAGGCGCCCCTCATCCCTATTGTTTTTATTGTTGGGCTAGTGTTCTTAGACAAATATGATGGTAAGTAATTACACAATTAAAATAAATATATAGATTTTAAATTTAAATGAGGGAAAACTAATGGCTTACAAGAATACAAAGTTTTTAAAACACCACTGCCTAGGGATGCCAGCTGGCTCATTTGGTAGAGCATGCAACTTCTTGATCTTGGGGTCATAAGTTCAAGTCCCTCATGGGCATAGGGCCTACTTTTAAAAAAATTTTATAAATATGTAAATAAAATACCACTGCCTAATTCTAAAGCATTTTACTACTATGCTATACTACATTTAATACCAGTTAAGATCTCACTCTATGCCAAGCACTGCATTAAATTTTAGTAAATTTAACGAGAGCTATAAGTAATAACATGCTTCTATTTCATAAGTTTGTGTACATTTACTAGCCTTGAATTTTCTAGGGAATACTAAGCCAGTAGCCTATTCCTAACATTATACAAATATTTACAATATTTTTCTTATGCTATTTTTGAATTTCTACTTTCTTTCAAAAAAATTTTTTTAAAGATTTTATTTATTTATTTGTCAGAGAATGAGAGAAAGAGAGAGAGCAAGCCAGCACGGGGAGCAGCAGGCAGAGGGAGAAGCAAGCTCCCTGCCAAGCAAGGAGCCCGATGTGGGGCTTGAACTCCCGACCCTGAGATCAAGACCTGAACTGAGATCAAGAGTTGGATGCTTAACTGAGCCACTCGGGGTGCTCCATTTACTTTTTATTTTTTTATACTACTTTTAGTTATTTTTAAGTGTCTCATAATCAATGTCTCTTGTCCAGAATCTAAAGTGTTTCTGCACAACCACTGTTCTGACAAATGATTCAACAAGTGATACAAAGACAAAAACAGGATTAAATCATGTTGATCGATTCTCAAACTGAGAACCAATCCTCTGCAAACAAAACCTCACTTCAAGGGGAATCGACAATAGTGATGCGATGTGGACAATTCCTGTAGGTTTGGCAGAGAGGAATCAGATAGAGGTTACTAAGGGTGAAAGTTTTCTTTTCTTTTTCTTTGGTTATGGCGGAAAGTAACCACCAGAACTGGTTTTAAACCTGTCCAATTGATTAACGATAACTTTACATCAATGAACACATCATCTAAGACCTAGCAAATCAGTGGCAGCCCCAGGCGTCTGGAAGTCAGTAAATCAAAACAGATGTGTTCCAGTAGCTACACTTGCACAGCTAAAGGTCAATCAATCTCTAAATGCTCACTCTACTGTGAGTAGAACTTCACATATCCAAAACCCCATTGAAGATTAGTTTTCTGCTTTGCTCAGAGAGATGATTCCTAACTAGGATAGTTCTCTCCCTTGCTTTGCAAGCAATAAATTCAGCTTTTTGTTTACTCCCTTGACAGAGTGTTGGATGCAATGGGAGTGAACTTTTAGTCAAAGTATCTTCAACCTTAATGCTGCTGTCTTGAAGAATTGATGACTATTATGGGAGATGAAAATACAATGATTAACAGCTCTTCTTTGTCTTCTTCTTCCTAGTTCTCCTTTTCTTCCTTTAAAATTTTTTGGATGTAAAAATTATACCTTCAATTACAAAAAATAAATTGAGGAAAGGATAAAGAAGAAAACAAAGGTCCATTGCAAACCCCATCCTCATAAAGAACTACTGTCAATGTTTCAACATCCTTTTACTCTTTTCTAAACAATTGTCTCTCTTTTTAAAAAGATTTATTTATTTATTTGAGAGAGAGAAAGAGAGAGAGAGTGAGGTGGGGAAGGGGCCAAGAGAGAAGGAGAGAGAAACTCAAGCAGACGCCACACTGAGTGCAGAGCCCGACATGGCGCTTGATCTCTGGACCTTGAGGTCATGACCTGAGCTGAGACCAAGAGTCACACTCTAAACCAACTGAGCCACCCAGGTGCCCCTATGCAACTGTCTTTATATATTTATGTTTTTCTAGCTGTATTGAGGTGTAATAGACCAATTATCCATTTAGATGTTTTATTACAACAACCACCTTTGTCTGTTATTTTGTGAACTTATTTTTTATTATAAAATAATACTTCTAAAAAATAAGTTGTAATGGTTTTTTAGTATTCTGTGTTATGGATATGTAATTAATTCATTTAGTTAATGTATATTGACGATTGACTTTGTGGCTTGTTATAGTAGGTATTAGGAACAAAAGCATGAAGATCAACAAGATAAAGGACCTTGTAGGTGGATGGTCTGGCCAGGTTTATATACAGTAAGCTAGGCACAGACAACAGGATGATTGCAGATTGTAATAACTGCTGTGACAAATAAGAAAACAATGTGATGCAACCGAGAGTAACTAATGTATGTTTATAGGCTACTTTCATTAGGAAAGACCAGAAGGAGGGGAGGAAGCCAGCCAGAGAAAGAGCCAAAGAGTCTGAGAAATAGTTTTCAAAATAAAAGGGGAAAGTGCAAAGATCTGAGGTAACAAAGAAATAGAAAAAAGAATCAAATACATGGATATATAGTAGAAGATGAAATTGGAAACTAGATCATACAGGGTGCTTTGTAGACTATCTTTAACAATTTGTATTGTAAGTATGATAGGATGTCATTGAAAGATTTTTTTTAAAGATTTTATTTATTTCTTTGAGAGACAGATAGCAAGAGCAGGAGCAGAGAGGAGAGGGAGAAGCGGGCTTCCCGCTGAGCAGGTAGCCCGATGCAGGGCTCCATCCCAGCACCCGGGGACCACGACCCGAACAGAAGGCAGACACTTAACTGACTGAGCCACCCAGGCGCCCGTCATTGGAAGATTTTAAGCAATAGAGTGATACTATGTGAATTTATGTTTTTAAACTCTGCCTCTTGGAAAATTAAGGAGGCCAGAATGTAAATTGAAAGACCATTCGGAAGGCAGCTGTAATTTTCCAGGGAAGGTACATAGATAGCTTGGACTAAGGTAGAGATAAGATATTTTTTGAGGTTTCAGTCAACTAGTCAGTGCTAGACTGGACTGGGAGGCCCAGGAAAGGGGTAATCAAGGATGACTCCTAGATTTGGGCTTGAACAGTTGAGTATGTAATGGTGTCATTTGCTGAGATGGGAACAAAGAGAAAGGAACATATTGAGGTGGGAAGGGGAGCAAAAAAGGGAATATTCCATTAGGGACATAGTAATCTTGAAATGCTTGATAGATATCCAGTTGGAAGTTTTGAGTAGACAGTTTGGTCCATGAGACCGGAACGTGGATGAAAGTCTGCCCCGGAAATATAAATCAGTGTATGTATATGGTCTTTAAAGCTATGTAACTGGACAAAGTCACTCGCAGAGAGTTTGTATGGGGAAGAGGACCAGAACTGAGCTCTGAAGTACTGCAACCTTCATTGCTTCAGCAGTGAGGGAAGGCAGCCAAGGAGCCAGGGAGAAACTGTCCAAAAGGGAGGAGCACCCAGGACTATGTGAAGGCAGAAAGAAAGTGGGGTCCATATTGAATGCGGTTGAGGGCAAGAAAGTACCCATCGAATCTGGTAACCAGGAGGGCAAAAGCAGTGTCCGTGGCTTGGTGGGAAAAGTTGAGGAGGGTCTGAGAGATGAGGAAGAGGAGACGGTATGGCTGGAAGCAGGCCCCTGACACTCTCCTCTCCTTCAAGACCCTTGAGAAGAAGGAGCGCTGGTTTACCCGTGCAGTGCAGGGAAGGGAATTTCAAATTATTGCCTCAACTGCTTTTCTTACTAGGTGATGGGGAGATGGCTCACTTTTTTTTTTTTTTTTTTTTAACCCATACATTGATAAACATTGCCAAGTGTTGGTTCCAGGGATGGGGGCTGTGTACTTGCATATACGGGCATGTTTTTCATCATGCTAGGAGTTGATTTAGTTCGGTCAAACATTCTTTTAACTTTAAAATGTATCTTTATAGACTTCACCATGACAGTAAACATCCGTTTAATGCCTGCTCAGATTTCTTCTAGTACAGCTAGTGTTCTAAATTGAAAATGATCACAGCCCCATCTCGTGGACTTGTTTAGCTAGTGAAGGTGCAACTGTGGCGTGTTGTCTATTCTCCGCGACTCTCTCTGGAAGACAGTCAAGGCTTTTGTGAGCTTACTGGCTATCTGGTAAATGAATACAAAAACCAAATGTTTGGCCACTTAGCTTTATTTTTGTTTTGCTTATAATTTCAGAGATTCTATGTTAAACCCCATAACTTTATGGGACAAATAGAGGCCACTGGGCTAGTGGGGATACAACTGGGAGATCCAGACTCATTCCAATGTCAGGAGGCTACAGTACTTCCTAGAAAGTGTCAGAATTATAATCATCCCTTGGCTTCTGGAGGTGAGAGTAGGAAGTGTGTTTCTTCCACGACATAGAGGCAGTTAGGCAGTTTTCTGATTGTGTAAATAATCGTAATTTTTATAGAAAAACTTTGGAGATTAAAATTCAAAAATAAAAACCACTCATCATCCAATCACTTGAAGACAGTTGTTATTACCATTTTTGTGTATTCTGTTTCGGAGTGTAGGATTTTGATGCAGATTTTTAAAGCCATTGAGATCATTATATATAGAAAGAGAGCTTTGTATTTGGTTAAGGTTTGAAGGCTTTGGGGTTATGTAGGAAGCTACAGATAAGCAATCTATTTCTGTTTGTGTATCATGAACAAACTGATATTCAGACTCTGGCTTTTGCAGAGCCAGGCCATGAGGATTCATCTCCTTAGAAGTTTGCAGTGGTCTATTTTGTGCAGTGAGATTGTAATAATTTCTTTTTTCTTTCTAACTTCTCATGACCCCTGGCAAACACTTAAAGTCCTAGGCAACATGAGATTTTGACATTGGTGAGTCACTGTAATTTATGGCCACTTTGACCACAGGGAAGTAAGTGGTTGTTTTAGATGCTGGTCTTGAGCTAATGGTGGGTGGTCATGGTGCCTCGTAGGGGCTGGCTTTAGAATTTGTATGACTACAGTTTTATTTTGAGTGACACTGGTATTTAATAGCTTTCCAGGGTCTCTGCAGACAGTGGGCCATCAGGGCCTCAGGAACAAGTGCATCTGAGGCAAGGATTCACTCAAATGGACGAGAACATCTTGACTGGGGATAATTCTTTGCTGCTTTAACAATTTGATTTTTCAACCTGATCTGCAGGCCAAGAATTTAATGCAGCTAAGTCATATGTGTGAGCTTAATAACTAGCATGTAAGAGAGCTTTAAATTGTATGTGCAGGTGTGGGTTGGCTGCTCCCTTTTTATGCTTTTTTTTTTTTTAAAGATTTTATTTATTGATTTGACAGGACTCTGGGATTGTGACCTGAGCCTAAGGCAGATGCTTAACCGACTGAGCCACCCAGGTGCCCCTCTTTATGCTGTTTTGAATTGAATTCAGAGCCAAGGGAGGAATTTATGGAGGGGCTAAGCCATGGATATACATGGTTTATAAACAGTCTTTAAGAATCATTCCCCACTTTGATATACAGAGCCTGTAACATCTCAAACCCTAGGATGCACGGTCTCTTGAGTAGAAATGACAAAGGGATTTGTCCTCTGAGGCCTCTAGAGGAGCACTTCATCAAAAGCCCCTTTATTTCAGGAACTTGCTGAAAGTGGTTCTCCAGCTGAAACAGTTCTGGAGATGAACATTCCCTGGGAAGCTGGGTTCACAGCCCTAAGAAATTCCACAGCAAGTGGCAGCCGCCATAGTGGCTCCGGACCAAAAATACCAGTTCATGAGAGAGAGTGCAGGCTACGTCGCCAAGTCGGAGCCCACACCAATGCAGAAAAATGGCACTCAAGGGGAAGTCTAAACTTGAGTGAAAATGCTGAAAGGGAAGAGCTTCTTCTCAGGATCTGATGCCTGGGACTGCTTCCATTGCAAATTTTAAGGAAAAAAAAAAAAGAGAGAGACAGGAATATCTCAAATGACAATCCCTGAGAAAAGAAATGAGTGAATCCCAGCCCCTCCTACACCCTGGTCCCACAAAAGTGGTCAATCTCATGGTGTCGAATTTAACCTCTTTTGAGAGGTTCTCCCAAGGGTTTTAAAAATTGAGATATAAAAAGACTCGTTTACAAAAGCCAGACTCTTAACTCTAGAGAACAATCAGATGGTTACCAGAGGGGAGTTGGGTGGGGGGTTGGGTGAAATAGGCAAAGGGGATTAAGAGCACACTTACAATGAGCACTGAGTAATGTATAGAAGTTTTGGATTACTATATTATACACCTGAAACTAATATAACACTATGTTAATTACACTGGAATTAAGATTCAAAAATGAAATGATTGAGATTAAAAATAAATGAATGAATAAATATTATATATATAAATAAAATTCATGGTTTAAAAGTGTACATATCAGTAGTTTTTGCATATTAACTATTACTATTACCTGTTTACCTTTAACTAAAACCACTAACAAATTCCAGAATAGGGGCGCCTGGGTGGCTCAGTCGTTCAGTATCTGCCTTCGGCTCAGGTCATGATCCCAGTATCCTGGGATCGAGCCCCGCATCGGGCTCCCTGCTCTGCGGGAAGCCTGCTTCTCCCTCTCCCGCTCCCCCTGCTTGTGTTCCCTCTCTTGCTGTCTCTCTCTCTGTCAAAAAATAAAGGAAAATCTTAAAAAAAAAAAGAATATTGTCCAGAATATTTTCATCACACCAAAAAGAAACCCCACACCTATTAGCAGTCAATCACAATTCTCTCTCCCACCCCCTGGCAACCATAAATCTGCTTTTTATCTCTACCGATTTGCCTATTCTGGACATTTTATATAAATGGAATCATACAGTGTGTAGCCTTTGTGACTGACTTTCACTTTAGCATATTTTCAAGGTTCATCCATATCATAGCATGTAGCAACTCCCATTCGTTTTGACAGCTGAATAATTTTTCATTGCATGGATATACCACATTTGTTTATCCATTCATCAGTTGATGGCATTGGATTATTTACATTTTCCCCCTTAGATTTTATTTATTCATTTGAGACAGAGAGATACACAGAGACAGAACACGAGCAGGGGCAGAGGCAGAAAACAGGTTCCCTCCTGAGCTAGGAGCCCAATGCAAGCCTCGATCCCAGGACCCCAGGATCATGACCTGAGCCGAAGGCAGACGCTTAACCATCTGAGCCACCCAGGCGCCCCGAGTGTTTACAATTTTTTTAAGAGATTTATTTACTTATTTGAAAGAGAGAGAGCGTGGTGGGGAGGGTCAGTTGGAGAGGGAGAAGGGAGAGAAGCAGACTCCCTGCTGAGCGCATAGCCTAGTGGAGCTCAATCCAGTGACCCTGAGACCAGGACCTTAGCTGAAAGCAAGAGTTGGGTACTCAACTGACTCAGCCACCCAGGCACCCCTGGATTGTTTACATTTTTTTTGGCTGTTAGGCATAATGCTATGAACATTCTTGTGCAATCCTAATTGGTTTTTAGGGTCATGTTCATGGACCCCAGACAAGCAACATAGGTTGACTAGTAAAGTTGAAAGAAATATTTTTCAGATACTTTTGAGGTTCTATTATGGCTTTTGACAAC
Source organism: Zalophus californianus (assembly GCF_009762305.2). Lineage (NCBI taxonomy): Eukaryota > Metazoa > Chordata > Mammalia > Carnivora > Otariidae > Zalophus > Zalophus californianus. The sequence goes on along the minus strand of NC_045603.1, from coordinate 114,732,278 downwards.
ACTAAGTGCTGAGATTTGGAACATAATTATCTTTGGGATAACTATACTAAGATTTGGGGATTGCCTTATTTTTTTGAATGTGTAGGTGTGACAAACAATTGCTGTGTAATTTTGCATGCTTTAGATCCTTCACAGTGAGCCTGCTGAACTGTGTAGCAGTGAACAAACACAATTTCTGAAGTCCTGAACTGCTGCCACTCTAGAGAAAGACAGTCCAGGCTTCAGCTGCTTAAAGAATGCAGACATGGAAAATTCATCCAGCTGAAATTGAGCAGAGTGAGAATTTGGGGAGAATGATTTTAGATTTTAAACTGAGATTTGAGACTTTAATTTCTTGGATTCATAATGCCCAGGGACAGCAGGATTTTTTCATGCATTAGCCCTTTGGGACTGTAACTAAACGATTTTGGATTTTAATTTTTTAACATTTTTTAAAAAAGATTTTATTTATTTATTTGACAAAGGGAGACACAGTGAGAACAGGAACACAAGCAGGGGGAGTGGGAGAGGGAGAAGCAGGCTTCCTGCGGAGCAGGGAGCCCGATGTGTGTCTCGATTCCAGGACCCCGGGATCATGAGCTGAGCCGAAGGCAGATGCTTAACAACTGAGACACCCAGGTTCCCCTAATTTTTTAAATTTTTTAAGATGTCTATCTTTTAATTATATTGCTGGGAAATTAATAATGGGAGGAGGGTTTATTTAATTTTGGAGTATCATGATATGTTGACATATGATTTTTGGAATATTTTAATTTAATTTGGAATATTTGATTTAATTCTAATATTTTAATGTTATTTTAATCTCTTGCAGAAACTCTGAGAGGCTGTTGGACAATATAGCTGGGCAAAATTTGGAATAGGAAATAGAACAGAAGTGAACGTGCATCTTTAAATTCATACATGGCCATTGAGGTCATTCAATTAATATACCATTCTGTCCCACTTCAGAGCCTAGAGCAAAATCTAATTCTTTTAGCAGTAAGAAAGGTCCCAGAACGTCTCAGAAAGATCCACAAAAGAGAATGGAAGGGCAGTTATTTTCTTACAACAAATATTTTCTTCACTATGATAAATGTGTATTAGTTCTATGCTAATAATGCCTCATGGAGTAATTTTTAGACAATATCTAAAAAAATAACCAGAGACCTACATTTAGAATAAAATTAAAAAAAAATGGAGCACAAGATAACTCTTCTGTTCAAAAGTAAAGGAAAAGTACAAGAAATGATGATTGTATTATCACTTACTCTTCCATCTGGGAGATGGAAAATTTCTTTTGCCATAGATTTTTTAAGTAGCTAGATTACAGACACATTCAAATGTGAAAAAAACAGTCCTGGATTTTCCTCTCTTAGTTGAATCACTGCTACTTCCACAGCCAGGAGCGTAAAAATGGTGATTGGACTGTGGCCCTTCAGCGTTTTCTCCTTGGGCTAAAGTGGAAGATAAATTTGGCGGCTCTTCCAAGGGTAGGCCTTGGACCCTTTCCTGCCAGCAGGGAAAGAGGCTGGAAACCTCCTAGGCTCTTTCTACCCCTGACCTGCTGGCACTGTGGGGTCTTCCAGAATTTCCCCACTTGCTGCTACTTCGCATACTCTTCTCTGGAAAGGTAGTCACTTTTCCATTCCTGGCCTTTGGTGCCAGATTGTGGTATAAGATTGGACCTGTTTCTGTTTGTTTGTTTCATCGTGGAAGTTATATCATGGAAGACCTGTTTCTCACTGTTTTTACTTTTTAAGTTCATGTCATTCACTTTCAAGAGTGATTTCAAAAGGGATTTCAAGAAGGGTGCCTGGGTGGCTTAGTTGGTTAAGCATCTGACTCTTGATTTCGGCTCAGATCGTGAGCTCATGGATCGTGATCTCATGGGTTGTGGGACTGAGCCACACGTCAGGCTCCAAGCGCAGTGGGGAGTCTGCTTGAGATTCTCTCCTTCCCTCTCCCTCTGCCCTTCCTCCTGCTTACTCTCTCTCTCTCTAAATTAAATAAATAAATCTTTAAAAAAAAGAGAAATTTCAAAAATTTGTGCTTATATGGCCATTTTATTCCAACTTTAGACTATTTAGAAATCTTTCAGCCTCTCTTTTAAAAAAAAGTCTGGCGTATTTGTTTAGTTAATACATGGACACCATGCCAGGCTCTGATGAAGAATGCTATTTTTATTAAAAGCCATCTCTGGAATTTTGAAGTTAAAGAAAAATTCTGTGAAAAATCCCACCTAGTCATCTAATTTTAGTAGTGTTAGGAAGTTTACCTATTTTTTTTTTTCTTTTTGAAAGATGATTGAATACAATATTGCACAATCAGACCTTCACATTCTACCAGGCATATGGTGAGTGTTCAACAAATGTTGGCATTTACCATTACTACTCTTTAATTTGCTCAGCCAGAGACGATCACCACACAACAGTTTTACCCTGTGCTTATGTAATATCTTCTTGCTCTCCTTCTCTCTCCCCTCACTGGCTCTTTCACTCTTCAATTTTTTTCTTTCTCTTCTTGCTGTGGTCAACTCCACAATCATCCTCAAAGTCCACTACTATTTCTATTCTCATTATTCCTATCAATAATTCCACCAGGCAAGTAGTGCAAATTTGTATATTTACAAATTTCTTTTTTTTAAAAAACAAGATTTTATTTATTTGAGAGAAAGAGAGTACATGAACGGTGGGGGGAGGGAGGGGAAGAAGGAGAGGGAGAGGGAGAAGCAGGCTCCTGGCTGAGCAGGGAGCCCAATGTGGAGCTAGATCCAAGGACCCTGAGATAATGACCTGAGCTGAAGGCAGATGCTTAACTGACTGAGCCACCCAGGCACCCCTGTATATTTACTTTGTAGTCCTATAAAGTACCAATGTGTTTCTTATTGAGGTATATTATTAAATTTAAACAAACTATTTAAATTACTATATCAACTTACACTAGGAGGTCCTATATGCTAATATAAATGCATACCACCCAAATATTATTGCTCATTGGGAGATCCCTTTAGTCTTCATGGACTGATGTGTCCATGGATGTATCAGATTGCATTTATAATGCAGAAGAAGGCCTGCTTCTGCTTTCCATGGCACCATTTTATATTCAAAGTAAGGATGCATGTTAGTTAGCTCATGGCATTTTCTTTCAGTTTAGTCTATAAGATGTGGACATTTGGGATGACATTTTGGCTCATGCTCATCATATTTCTTTGGTCAGTCCAGACATTCCTGGGAAGGATTTTAACACTTCTTTTTATAGCACTATGTTTTCTGGAAGTCAAGCTGTACTTTCATGGACTCTTAAAAATCAAGTCACATGTTGTTTCTAGTGCTTGGAACTATCTCTCAAAGACATTTGCTGATTACCATGTTAATGCCTAAAAAATGTTTTAAATCTTTTTTCCATGAATGCATTATCTTAGTATTCAGAATTGAGATCTGTCTCTGATTCAAAAATCAAAGTATAATCATGGAAACTATTTTTTCAGGAAATTAGATTTTCCTGGCTGAGATTGCAATGAGTCTGATTGTCAAGGAAACCTCTCCACATGAAAATATTCTAAAGGAGGAATAAAGAGGCTTTATCTGGGAATTTCAGAACACGGAGGGAAACGATTGTTTAAGGTGGGCCTGGTTTTGGCAATGATTCTTTAATATATTGAAAAACGTGAGATAAAATTTTTATTTTTACTTCTTCATAACCACAAGATGGCACCAGTTTCCCATTTTTAAAAGTGTGACACTACTGTTTTTCATTTTTTTACATTTTTTTTCAAGATTACAAGCTGTTGGGTGACGTTTGGTTATAACTTTCCTTCACATACAGGCTCATAGACTGTAAGACTAGACTTACTGCATTAACTAAGAATTTGTAGGTGGAATAAGGTTTATAATATGCATTGCTTGTAATAAAGCTTCAATGTGGAGGGAGTGACTAATGAATAAGGTGGAATATTGCAGTAATTTTGCTCACAAATGTGAAATTACAGAGTAAGTTTCAAACTCAAACCCTCATACTGGCAATTTTATGAGCATTTTCTCATACAAACTCATAGAAATGAGTATAAGCCAGCAACTAAAAAGCAATAAGTACTAGAAATCTATTTACATGCTTTGGGATCTGGCTATATGTATGTCTTGTCTTCGTTACCAGAATTGTAACGCATTTATGAGTTTGGATGGCCAAGGCCAAGAATCAAAGCAGATTGTATCTAATTGCTTCCTGCTAGTTTTTCTAGATTATCCTATAAATAAAATTCAGATTTCTCAAAATGACTACAAAATAGATTTTGGCTAAACCTTCCATGATCACATTTTTTTGATGTTGCCTTTAAAGCAACTTGAAGTTGTGACATCCTTGTGACACTCTAAGCCCTGGTGAGTTTGGGATCGGGCCCAGGAATGATGAGATGGCATTGATGAAGCCTGTCTGTTTTAATTGTTTTCCACATTAGTTTACAAGTGTTAGAACAGTTCCAAAGGACTTAAGGCAGAGATGAAATTTTCTCATTCAACTGAAAAGTCCCCAGATAGCCTGGCTTCCAGAACAATTGGATTCTGGGCTCAAACATCATTAGGGCTTGATATCTGACCCCCGGCCCCTGCCTCGCACTGGGCTGGTTTATATGCAAGCTTCCTGTCACGGCCCCCTGGAACTTCTAGGCTCTCTCTTTGTGGCAAGATGACTAAGGCAGTTCTAGACCCAGAAGAGTTCAAGATTCAAGTCTAGTGAACACAAGCCCTTTATTTAGAGATCTGGGAATCACTCATATGTCCACTCACCAACCAAACTCCAAGGGCAGGGGAATGTGATGTGCTGATTGTTGTGGACCTGAGACATCTGGTCCACCATTGGACCAGTGTATGTGGACTAGACTGAGGAAGGAGTAACCTCCAGGTTGAAATATGGGGCTGTTTTGAGAATGGGTGAGGTGACAGGATCTTACTCTAGAAGAATCTTCCACAGCTCTGCGCCTAAGGAAAAACAGTACTGGGTGCAGAGGAGATCTCTATGCTTCTGAAAATATTTTTTGAATGAGTATTTTCGAAGCTTTGGAAAATGCCAAAGCTAAAAGACATGTGGGTCATACACTTGCATTCTTGCATTTGTAGTGCACGCACTGATAAAACTAAGTAGGCAGGGTTTTCTTTGGTGTCCCTCAGATATCTTTTTCTTACCTATTATCACTGTGGAGGTCACAGTTCTCCAGGATTTCTGCATTCCTGTGTGTTCCAAAACTTTTTTACATCCTGCCAAAAAAACTCACGTTTCCTAAATAACATTCTATGTTTGTTATAATTTAGGTGCTAGATATTACCTCCTGGCTTTGAATGCCTTAATTCAAAGAATGACCAATAATATTGATTAATATTTTTAAATTTAATTTAATTTTATCGTGTTATCTTAGTTACCATATAATACATCATTAGTTTTAGATATAGTGTTCCATGATTCATTGTTTGCGTATAACACCCAGTGCTCCATGCAGTACATGCCCTCCTTAATACCCATCACCAGGCTAACCCATTCCCCACCCCCCTCCCCTCTAAAACCCTCAGTCTGTTTCTCGGAGTCCATAGTCTTTCATGGTTCGTCTCCCCCTCCGATTTACCCCCTTCATTTTTCCCTTCCTTCTCCTAATGTCCTCCTTGCTATTCCTTATGTGCCACAAATAAGTGAAACCATATGATAATTGACTTTCTCTGCTTGACTTATTTCCCTTAGCATAATCTCTTCCAGTCCCATCCATGTGGATGTAAAAGTTGGGTATTCATCCTTTCTGATGGCTGAGTAGTATTTCATTGTATATATGGACCACATCTTCTTTATCCATCCATCTGTTGAAAGGCATCTCAGCTCTTTCCACAGCTTGGCTATTGCGGACATTGCTGCTATGAACATTGGGGTGCATATGGCCCTTCTTTTCACTACATCTGTGTCTTTGGGGTAAATACCCAGTAGTGCAATTGCTGGGTCATAGGGTAGCTCTATTTTTAATTTTTTGAGGAACCTCCATACTGTTTTCCAAAGTGGCTGTACCAACTTGCATTCCCACCAACAGTGTAAGAGGGTTCCCTTTCTCCACAACATCTCCATATTTGTTGTTTCTTGCCTTGTCAATTTTTGCCCTTCTAACTGGTGTAAGGTGGTATCTCAATGTGGTTTTGATTTGAATTTCCCTGATGGCTAATGATGATGGACATTTTTCATGTGTCTGTTAGCCATTCATATGTCTTCTTTTGAACAGTGTCTGTTCATGTCTTCTGCCCATTTTTTGGACTTGAATATTTGTTTTTTGGATGTTGAGTTTGAGAAGTTCTTTATAGATCTTGGAAATCAGACCTTTGTCTGTAGTGTCGTTTGCAAATATCTTCTCCCATTCTGTGGGTTGCCTTTGTTTTGTTGACTGTTTCCTTTGCTGTGCAGAAGCTTTTTATCTTGATGAAGTCCCAAAAGTTCATTTTGGCTTTTGCTTCACTAGCCTTTGGGGTTGTAGCTTGAAAGAAGTTGCTGTGGCCGATGTCGAAGAGGTTACTGCCTATGTTCTCCTCTAGCGTATTGATGGATTCCTATCTCACATTGAGGTCTTTCAACAATTTTGAGTTTATCTTGATTAATTCTGTGATGCCTGTGTGACTCATTATGTTGTGAACTTGTTAAATACGTGGAATGTGTTTTGTTCGTCTCTATGACTAATGCTTAGCTCTCAATATATGTTGGTAAAATGAATGAAGGCATAAAAAGATTTGAAACTTAAGGTGGATGGTTACCAGCCATCTGTGCTTTTCAGAGCTTGTAAACATTTGCCTCTTCTGACAAAGAATCCCTGATCTACCTGCCTAATTATAGATTGTAATTATTTTGTCCATTTTTTAGAGGTAGCTGGGGACAATATTAGCTGTTTACTACACTTTCAAAGTAATTTGGCACAGAATAGTATATGATCTCTGTTTTCTTCTTTCTGGATTAGAGTACTAAATAATAGCTCATGCCAGGGAAAGAGAAATGTAATTAACTGGGATTACTATTAAATGTGGGTATTTAAGTGGTTCAGTCCTGGTAAAGACAGTAGAGGGCTACTCCAGTGAAATGTGATTGGTTCTAAAGTAAGTAGGATTGGATTAATGAGAAGGTGTCTGAACGTATCTAATTGAGAATAATAAGTGATATCAGATATAGTCTATAATTTACCCAAAGGGTTTAGAGAGGGGATATGTTGCCCAAATATATACAAGGGCCATATCATTTTTAAGTTATATTTCCCTTAGCATACGAATGTTTTGATCCGCTTACATGTGTGTATAATAGAATAAACAAATGCTGTAAAGGCCAACGCTACAGCATATGGAAGCCTCCTTTGTTACAGGGGTGTGATTTAAATGGTTGGAATCTCAACAGGAGGGAAAGGAGTGTCTCTGGGGGTTTTGCAAGTGAAAAAGGCATTGGGCAACTTAAATTGAGTCAGATGTAAAGAGAAGAGAAATCAGAGGTAAAGTGGTCTTGGCCAGGAGTTCCCTGTCTGGTCCAAGAGTATGAGTTGGCAGAGAATATAGGCTAGGATGAGAAAGAGGGTAAGAATGGCAGCTGTGCTGAGCGTCGAACTCTCCTACAAATGATATTTTGAAGTGAGGGAAGTACTGAGGGTGTGTTTGAGGAAGGAGACGGAAGAGATCAGAGAAGGAGAAGCATGCCTAAGGCAGAAGCAAAAAGTAGAAGGCAATTCCACCCACTTCTCAGCTCTGACCTAACTCTGTTAACATATTCTGGTTTGGCAAACTGTCCTGGGCCTACAGAAGACAAATGAAGGGAACCGCTGGGGAACCAGCCACCTTCCTGTCATAAATGCTGTTGTAAGGTTGTTGTCTAGCTGTAGTTCTAAGACCTTCCTCTCCTCACCCTCCCTTCATCGCCTGTTTTCCTCCTCTTCATCAGTCCAATCCCTTTGGGTTATAAGTAATGGAAACCCAGTGCAAAGTAGCTTAAGCAAAAGGGAGTTTATCAACGCCTAAGACTTAAAAGTTCAGGGTTTGAATGACTCCAAACAGCTGCATATAGATGCTCCACTGTTGCCTCTTTCTATTTTTATTTTTTCTGTTGTCTTCATTCTCCCTCACATCTGTCCAGGGTGCCGGGAAGATTGTCCCAGCAGCATTAGACTTTCATGATTTTCATAGCTCAGTCTCAGAAGCCATTCGTCTCTTTCCCAGTATTCCTACAAAGGACCCTCATTGGTTGGTCTGGGTTGTGTGCCCACCTGGCTGACCACTGCGTAAGAATTATAGGGACCACACAAGGAGCAATACTCAAAAGAAAATGTTTATGGAAAGATTTTAAATGTAACCCATGTCCATTATATCTTCCTAGGAAACCGTCAGGACTGTAACACGGCCCCAGGCCAATGTTCCCAATGCAGTAAGAACTAATCTACTAAATACAGTGAAAATGCACAGTTTGTAATTACGCATAAGGACTAGATCTAAGTTTGGATCTAAGTTTGGAGATCTTCAACCTAGGAGGAAAAACTCATGGAGAGAATTACAGGTTTGACCTGTTGTTACCCTCTAGTATTTCCTGTTCTTTTTAGCCATTTACTTCCATGGGTAAGCATAACGGTGGGCAGGTTGACTTGAGAAGAATTTCTGGTCTCAGAGTCTCCCGACCTAAAATCAATTGCGTTCCCTCTCCCTCCTCCATCCCTCCCTCTGCACCTCCCCCACCCCATCACCAAATGTGACTGGATTTCCCTTGACCCACTGTACGTAGGACTTGCTCAGAATCCTGAAATGGGACATTCAACAGAAATCTTGGGACTGAAATCTTTGTGTTCAAAGTGGGGATTGGGGATGCTTCCTTATACTGACATGTGGTCATATAATTGTGCCAATAATGAAAGCTCTAGATGTAGCTACTTTCATTAACTTCCATTTCACAGAGGTAACAAGCGTTCCGTTGTGAGTGCCTGGGAAGATGTCTCTTGCCAAATCTGGAGAAGAATATATGAAGGGAAGAGTTCTTCTGGGTAAACCTTCTTGGTACGAGTTATCAGAAGCTTTTGTAGAGCTCAACAGCATACTGCAAAGTTTAATTATATACTCATATATTTTAGGCTCTCTAAGTTTATTTGATAAAGGTTCAACCCATTATATTAACATAATGACTGTGCTTTTCTTGTGGAAAACTTGGAAACAGACTAATAAAATATCTCCCCTGCTATGAAAACTAGATGGCTTTAGTTTGAGAGAATTGAATGTGGTTCATCGCAGTCTCACACTGATAATTTCTACACTATTTTGGACAGCATTCTCAGAGCATTTAACATTTACTTTGACGGCAAAGCTGTGGAAAGAAAGGTTCTGACTGAGTGGTTATGAACCAAAAATCAGGTAAGAAGTTTGACTTTTAGGCATAATTTCCACCCTGTTAATCCTCCTATGGCTCTTTAGGAAATGAGATAGAGAATAATCCATTCTTAGTGGGCCGAAGAGGCTCAACATCTGAAAAGTTAGCACGTATATTGGAAGTTAAATTTCCATTTCATACAATTAGAAAATAAGACAGACTATTCCAGAAACAACTATGGACGTTAGGAAAAGGAATATTTCTTAAAGAACATGCACCTGTAAATCAGAGAAGATGTTATCCTAACATTATTTGAAGTTTCAACAACTCAACATTGGTACAATTAATGATGGCAGCCCCTCCGGTGCAGCGTTCTCTCACGCAGGTGCTCTGCATACCACGTGAATAGTCACTCTCGGTGTCATAACTTCCATCTTGCCATCATCCGTCACCTCACCTCCAGAGGCAGAAATGACAGCATTTCACCTTCTGACCACAGCCTTCCCTTGTTCCAGATCACGTGGTCGTCACTTTCCACTACTTTGAACCTCACTGGCACAGACAGGTTCCTCACGCTCTGCTCCTCCCAGTACCCTGGGCCTCTACTCTTACCATTCCCAGCTTAGATTTCTCTTTCCTCAATGGCCAGTCCCCCCACTTGTATTTCAAATTCCATCTTTCCGTTTTTTGTCCAGTTCTTTACTACACTATTAATAACCCCTTCTCTGTCTTGTAACTTCATTCTACTTCTCACTGAATCCTCCTGTTAGCTTTTAAATATATTAAAGACTCTCCCATTAAAATAACTAGAGTTGGTTCTCATACACTGCTTCAGCTACCCTTCTGTATCTCTCTCCTCCACCCTCAGACTCCTTCAGAGAAGACTTGGAGTCACAGCATCCACTTCCTCACCTCCCACTTATTGCCCAGTCCATTCCTATGTAGCCTCTGGCTCGACAGAGGTATTCTCAACACCTTTCACTGAAGTCACCAGTTTTGCGCTTCCACATATAGGTGAGATCATGCAGTATTTGTTTTTCTCTGTCTGGCTATTTCACTTAGCACAGTGCCCTCAAGGGCCATCCGTGTCATGGCAATGGGAAAGATTTCCTTCCTTTTTACAGCTGAATAACTTCCCACATTCTATATATATAGTGGATATCTATATCTATATATCACATCTTCTTTATCCATTCATCCATTAATGAACACTTAGGTTGTATCCATAGCTCAGCTATTATAAATAATCCTTCAGTGAACATGGGGATGCATCTATCTTTTCAAGTTGCTGCTTTTGTTTCCTTTGGATAAATACCCAGAAGTGGAATTGCTGAATCATATGGTAGTTCCATTTTTAACTTCTTGAGGAACCTGCACACTGTTTTCCACAGTGGCTGCACCCATGTACATTCCCGCCAACGGTGTACAAGCGTGCCCTTTTCTCCATGTCCTCACCAACACTTGTTATCTCTTGTCTTCTTTTTAATAGCGGTTCTAACAGATGTGAGGTGATATCTCACTGTGGCTTTGATCTGCATTTCCTTGATGATGAGTGATGTTGAACATCTTTTCAAGTAGCTGTTGGCCACCTGTATGTCTTCTTTGGAAAAATGTCTATTCAGAGCCTCTACTCATTTTAAAATCAGACCGTGTTCTGTTTTGTTTTGCTATTGAGTTGTATGAGACCTTCGTGTATTTTGGATAGCCCCTCCATCCCAAGTCCTATTTCCCCGTTCCCTTTGCATTGACTGGTACCACCATGCATTTGGACATGCTAGTCTATCTCTCATCCTATCTACCACTGGATTCTGACATCTTTACCGCTGGAGCATCTTTTGAATTCTTCTATCAGTTTCTACCATAGTCTAGACACAATTTTTTACGTGGTATATTGCATTATTGGCCTTAAAAGTGACCTTCTTGTATGCAATCTGACCTTCACCCTGGCAGAATATGAATCTGATGATACCACCCCTTGGACAAGACACTTCAGAAATTCCCCTTTCTATTTAGGATAAAGACTCCATTTCTAAACATAAGTCACCTGTGCCGGTATGATCTGGCCCCTCCCTTAAACTCTGACTTTCTCCTGCACCACCTCCCTCACTCATCTATGCTCTAACCTCTCTGGCCATGCTCTCTCTTGCCACAGAACATTCTCACATGAGGCTCCTTCTATCTGGATTACTCTTTTGCCCCTCCACTACTTAACCAAGTTGGCTCCTATCTTCCCACAAGATAAGCTCCAGGTTTACCTCCTCGAGTGTGCCTTTGTGGACCCCCCTTGCATGTATTTCTTGGCACTTATCACTGATAATTTTACATTTGCTTCTATTATTATTGTTGGCCAACAGTGCCTGTCTTCCCTACGGGACTCAAGCTCCACAAGGTAATGAATTATGTTGTTTTTGCCAATCATTATTACCATATAGTCCCAGGAAAGAGAATGTAATAGGAGCTCAATAAATATTTGTTAGATGAAAGATTGCTTAGATTGCTTTACAACGTATTTTTCTATCTAAAAAAAAGCAGTGTGTGATTACTGTTAGGTTTGTGCCGTCTTGAGAGTTGTCTTGAAGTGGCCAGCAGAAACTTTGATGGCATACACGAAAGGGAGCGTATGTAGCAGGCCACTGTGTGTGTTCTTTCAGAGTAGGTTGTGGATATAATCCCCCAATTTCTCAGAAGAAATGAATTGTGGCTCCTACCTTATTTCCTCTCTAGTCACATAAAAAGCAGACTAAATGGAATCAGTTAATTTAGCACCGTTTCAAGTGAAGTTTCACACTATTCCTGGGATGGGATAGCATTATAGGATAGTTGACATGATCTAAGATCGGCCGTGGACAATTGCAGTTGGTGTTCTTCCCTACACGTTGGAAAGCATTTTGAAGTTTCAAGAAGTGTTACCAGAAAAAAAGATCTTGTTTGCATACCTAAAAGCTGTTCCTACCTTTTCTCCAGCTGTAGAGCCTTTATTGCAATCCAGTGTGTAGCCCCAACTCATGTGACTTGAGAAAGACACACTATCCAGGCCCCAGCAATAAATTCTAATTGATCTAAGCCAGTCGTTGTGATCCAGTATCCTTGTCAGTTATTGAATCTGATGTGGGCATGCCACCGTATTTCTGCCCAGTGAGATGTGAGAAGCCTTCGGGTTCTTGGAGAAAAGGCTCTTCTCTTATTATCAGAGGCACACGGATGAAAGGTCCCTCTCCTTCTGCTCAGTGCTGTTGTGTCTGAATGGGGTCCTGAGAAGGCTGCAGCCAGCTTGTGACAATGGGAACTAGTCTGCAGATGAGAGACATACTGAGCATGGCAGAGAAGAAAGATAGAAAGCTCTGGGCCACAGGCTAGTTCTCCTCACTGATATGGCTGGGTAGGCATGCGCAATTTGCCGGACACACACACACGCACATGTTTGTACGTGTGCAACAAAGAATTTGGCAAAACATCATGTGCTTCAGTTTCCTTCTGCTGTTGCATGCATATACGTATAGAGTATACCCATCACAGGACAGAATCTTGTAGGGCTGTGTTTCAGGAATGAAACTGAAAATTAACCACTTCCATCAATTTCATTAAAGGTGAAAGAAAAATTGTGGTATGGCAAACACTGAAAAATTTCCCAGCCTCTCATGGTTTCTTCCACTTTTAAGAGCTTGGAGATTACATTGGCCCCACTTGGATAACCCAGGACACTCTCCCTGTCTTGAGGTCAGCTGGTTAGCAATCTTAATTCCATCTGCAACCTTAACTCTCTTTCTGTATGCAACAAAGCCTAGTCACGAGTTCTGGGCATTAGGACGTAGAGGTATTTGGGTGTCACTCACATCCTTGCTCTCTTAGTATGTCTTCCACTTTAAGTTCATTCAAAAACTTATCCATTTGGTGAACATTTGAGCCCTTGCTATGGAAATGGAAATGAGAGGTGGTCCCTGCAATTAAGGAGGTGATGATTTAGCAATGTCTTTCTCATAAAATGTTTTAATTTGTAGCATTCGATTTAATGGTAAGGGAGATATTGTTCTAAATAGTCTAGATATCCTGTCCCAGATACTCTAGATGTATGTGTATATGTGTGTTTTTCATTTTCTAGCTGAGTAACAGGAAGTTTACTGAGGTAAAGCTACTCTTACCCAGGAGTGCAGTTGGGAAGACACGGAGACAGTGTGTGAATGGTGATGTTCTTGCTTGTCCAATGGTTTTTCCTCTGTATCAGTGAATGCTTTATGTATGAAGAATTCCGGTCTCGTTTTTGTTTTATGATAACTTCCAGAAGTGTAAAGCAAAAAGGGAATGTGGCTTTCCCTGTTTTCACAGAATTTCAGCTGAGAACAGTGGGTGATAGAATCCTCATTGCATCCATAAAGTGCAGGGACGGTAATTTCCAACAGTCTAAAAAGAATAAAGATTTCTTGAAGTTTTCTTTGACATACATCAGGAATACATACGTATGTGAGTGCATGTGAGCCTGTGAGTGGCTTTTCCTCTCTCCTCCTGGTGGAGAGACTCTTGCATGACTCTTGCCTTAAGAATTCTAAAGGCCGGAGTTTGGCAGGAGTTAATCCATCAGCGCCGCAAAGAGGAAGGGCAGCAGAAAAACATGCCATTTGGGAAGGAAGGGTATGTGATTTCATGGGCTGGAGGATATTGCACAGACGAACGAGCTGTGCTTGAGTGAACAGACGGGTCCCTCTCTGGAGGGCAGGGGACCTCACCAGGAGTTTGTGTGGTGGGAACCACAAAGGGGATTTTAAAAGAAGTCAGCTGCAAGAGCATCTGCGTTGGGGGATGCAAAAACTCCACCAAGGAGACCCAAGACAAAACCTACCTTAACAGAGTGAACAACAGCTATTTTAGAGGAACGACAGTGACGGGGACCGCACCCCTTCTCGGAGACAGCAGCAGGATGGGAGAGGAGGAGTGGAGGAGAGGAGGAAGGCAAGAACAGACACAACCCCCTACCCCTTTCCCCTCGCTGATGTCAGTGCTGGGCGTATTCCTTTGTCCTCCCGAACGACTTTGTGCTGAATGGTTCTCTAAAGGACAACTTTTAATTTTAAATGCAGTGTTTCTCAAACTTGGGTTTCTAAGTTTCTGGGAGTTACTAAGTCTAAAGGCTCAAGCTGTATCTTGGGAGGTCATGCTCCCGCCTTACTCATTTTTTCACAATATTACCTTCAGTATAATAATTTGTATTTAAAAAGCTATATCCATTGACATTGAAGAACCCACAAGATGTCACATTTATAGCTTAAAATAAATAACCCCGACTTGAGGAGACTCTTACCTGTCAAATGTCACAAGCACAGGCAGGAGTATGTCAAGATTTGTGTCTCATAATTGGGACTAAACATAGGACGAAACTTCGCTTTCGGTTTTGCCATTTTGTCCTGGGGATTTGTTGCACCAGTCCAAAGTGGAGTTGGTCTCTGATCTTTAGGAAATGAAACAGGGTCACTGTGGCAGTACATAAGACAATTTCTTGTCTTAGGGATGGGCGCTGTCTCTGTATACAGTGGCTTTGGTCTGGGTGGGTCCATGGCGGGAGATGGCCAGGAGAGGAGGTGACTGAAAGGGAGGAAGGCCCTTGTGATTCTCCTTAAGTAGGATGACTACCGCTGCTCTTTTCAAAAGGCACAGGCAGGGTTATCATCTCCGCATCTCTGAATGGGTACATGGAAATCTAGGTACCTTCAAACTTTATTTGTAAGTACACCCAACTGCTTCCCCGCACAGCTGACCCAGGAGAAATGTGGTAGAGTAATATACAGCACAACATACCCTAAGTTGATTTTGGATCTTCATCTATGCACCCTTTGGCGCTGCCAGCCATCGGTGATTTGAAGATTCTTCCTTCGGTCAGAGGAGGATGCCTTAGCCAAATTGAGGCAAGTAGCCATTGTTGATTAGAAACTTTCAAAATCCCCTATTCCTTCTAACCAGTGGCAATGGGGACCGAGTGAGGAAAACACAGACTGTGATAAGTAAAGCTTTACCCTAGAAAAACGGTCTGCTGAAAAGTTTTTGGTCTCAAAACGCTAATACACGAGTCAATCACTGGGAGCAGAATTCATATGAAGAAAATAACGAAGCTTTTTCTCAGGGAATGGGCAAAGTATTTCTCCACATTCCTGAAGTCACCTGAAACTGTAATGCATTTCACCACATTTCAGCAAGATAATAAGAAAGTGCTGTGGGGACAATGGCTTGTCTTGTACGCATTTGTCTGTGTGAGGATGAAATAAGCCACCAGTGGTGTGGAAAATCTGTAACTAGTGTTGAAAAGCATATTGAGGGGTGCCCGGGCGGCTCAGTTGTTAAGTGTCTGCTCAGGTCATGGGATCGAGTCCCACATCAGTCTCCCTGCTCCGCGGGAAGCCTGCTTCTCCCCCTCCCACTCCCCCTGCTTGTGATCCCTCACTGGCTCGCTGTATCTCTCTGTCCAATAAATAAACAAAACCTTTAAAAAATAAAAAAAGAATAGGGTATTGAAATTATAGGTTATATTTATTCATTCCTTACTGGCAAAGGAATTATGCAACACACTGGCTTTTATTCATTTTATTACCAACAAATTGTTGGCAAAAGGCCTCGATAATGTATTTTCTTTTAAACACCAGATAAAGTGTTGAAATAAAAGTAAGCTATTGTTTATTTTTAAAGTTACCAAATTTCTGTTCCAGAAATATTATGACCTTCACTTTTAAATGGTGTCGATAATGTAGGAAATGAACTATATTTCTTGGTCAGCAATCTGAAAAATTCATAAAACCCTGTCCCCTCTTTGACTCTTGAACCTAGCAGCAGTAGGCTGCTCCCAGAATTTCCATTAGAGTTGATGAAAGACACAGGTGCGCTCTGAGAGGCAACCATATCTGGTGGCCTGTTATTTGAATAACATTATAAAAGACTGCTTTAGAGAGAGAACCAGTATGGGTAGGAGGCAAAAACCGAGGGACAAAAGTCTGTGTTTTTCTATGTGGGTGTGTATTTATGGGATTTCATTGGTTGCCTAGTTCAGAGAATATCTCTTGAGAAAATAATTGTGGGGAAAATAACTCAGCAGAAAGAGAATAATGGAAAGTAAAACCTTAAAGGATTAATATATTTGGGAATCCAGTTTGCAATCTTGTGCACGCATGTGTGTGTGTGTGTGTGTGAGAGAGAGAGAGAGAGAGAGAGAGAGATGTGGGAGAGGGAAGGTGAGAGAGGGCGAGAGAGACAGGGAGAGAGGGAGAGAAAGGGAGAGAGGGAGGGAAGAAGAGAGAGAGAGAGACAGGGAGGGAGAAAAAGAGAAGGAGAGAGAGAGGAGAGGTGAGAGAGAGAGAGAAAGTAAGAGGGATTACTGACTGCTACCTCTATTGGTAGCATCTATTCAAAAACTATGCATACCTACTAAGATTGTTTTAGGCTCGGCCATCTCTATGCCAAATATCTGTTTCTTCAATAAATGACTTTTAAAAAACCTCAATAGCTCTATCATGGCTTGCAATTGATTCTTGGCTCAAGATTATTTGGCTTTAGGTTTTTATTGATGGGTTGTGTGTTTTTCCTATTAACATTTTTTTGTGTGTGTGTGATTTCCATAGCAGTTTAACACCTGGAATATAGTTTTTATTTTGGAGGAAGAAAACTTATTTATTTCATTTTATTAATTTTTTTCAAGGTCTTTTAACATCATGACCTAGATGATTGTCCTCATCGTTGTTGATGATAGTTATTATTTGAATGAGTTAACTGTCATATGGGCTTAGTCAACCTGAAACTTTAAATGTGTGAGTTTTATTTTGTTGGACCAACATTACAACAGAGGATGAAAAAAATGTACCGTTCTGAATCCCTTAAGGCAGGCTCTGGACATCTGACATGCCTGTACAAAACATAATCACTTATTCTGCCTGAAAGCACATGCCAATGCTTTTTGCTATATTTCTCTGTTGCTAGATACTGGATTTTGCATATCTCTAAAGTCAATCTACCTCCACATACTTTGTAGTGTCTGATAGGCTGATTCTCTACAAATGTTCAGGGCACAGATATCACACCAGACTTGAGAAAAACGTCCCTTTGGTTGGATTTTGTTGTGTCACATTATGGAATTCCTTTTTCTCTTCTACTTTCCAAAAGGTAGTACTCCTAGAGATTCCTGCATTTATAAGAGTATCCTTCAACATGCCAGAGTGTGCTGAAGATCTGGAGGGCTTGGCGTTTCCAGTGAGAGAAGACTTTTGTTATGGCAAAATAATGAGGTGTGGGCTTTTTATTATGAAGTCTCCCTGGAGTGTCAGTGGTTGTTTTTTTTTTTATTTGCTTTTCTACTTACTAAAAGTAAGTGAACCCTTAAATCTAATAAATTCTATTAAAATAAGGTACATACTTTATAATTCAAAATCAATTTCCTTGTTGATACCCAGAAAGTTGATGCCGATCCTAAGCCATTTTAGAAAAGAGAAGAAAACAGTAATCATGATCGATAATATGTAGGAGTACTACACTTCCTTTACCTAAATTTACTTTCCAGGTTAATGTATGTTAATATACTTATAAGAATAAGCTTTCATTTCCCCCGCAGTTTGCTCATGAACCGCTGTGGCAATTTCCTGCCCTGCCACCAACACATGTGGACACACACAGACACTAACTTGTGTATGTATGTACACACACATTCCTATCTAGTGATGAGGTCTCACGTTATCTTGCTGGACTTCATGGTAATTGCAATCCAGATGCTCAAAAAAATATTTGTGAAATGAATGAACAGATTGCAGGCTTTTAACACTAGAAAGGAGATTTATTATTACTGTTGTCAAAAAGAAAGAAGTGTTAACAACTGCCTCTCATTTACCCTCCCTCTTTTAGTCGGATATTCATTCTCTGAGTCTGTTCTTCTTATCAGGACTGAAATGCCTAACAAGCAATGTGGTCGTAATGGCTCTTCCTGGATTCGGACTCCATTTGCAATCCCTGCCCTGCCTCTTGAAGAAAATCTGGGCTGAAGGTTTCTGTCTCAGGGCATTGTCCATGCAGAGTAAAGATGAAGTCCATAATAATTCCACTGTGAGTCAGGTCAGATGCCCTCTGAGAAAAACTTGAACTTTAGAATTCTTAAAGCCTTTCTCTTTTTGAAGAAAAGAATATATTCTTTTCAATTATCTATGCAAAAAGAGAAAATGAATGCTGATATTCTCTATTAACGTTAGAAAAATAAACAGTAAGATCATTTTAAATCTACAGTTGCCAGGAATATCCACTCTCCTCTGCACAGCGTCAGATAATAAGTATTCTATTATGTATCATGTACAAAGTATGTGTGCACATATGCACACATATACATACATATGTACATATATATAAAACAAAGCAGATATCAGTTGTGGACTGAGTATCAAATCAAAGTGATAATTTTAAATGCTTGTATGTTCTTCATTATAAGTATAGCTGTGTCATAATTTGATTATCTCTTTTTTTCAAAGTTACTCTCAGCTGATACTTTAAAAAAATGTTTATTTTTAAGTAACCTCTACACTCAGCATGGGGCTTGAACTCACAACCCTGAGATCAAGAGTCACATGCTCTACTGACTGAGCCCCTACAGTCTGATACTTATATGGCCAACAAATTCTTTAACTTTACACAGTATGACTATATACTTTGACAAATATTAACTGACAAAGTTATACATAAATCACCTCAAGGATTTTTCTCCATAAAGAAAAGGAAAAAAGTTGGGGGGAGGGGTGGGAATAGAGGGTGAGAGTCATCTTATCTTGCAGATTTGCAGCATAAAAGGATATTATTTATAGTGGTGATGTATTCTTTGGAATTTGAAGGCAAAAGTGTTATATGGAAGAATTTTTCTGAACTTCCTGGGCAATTGGCATAGGATATGTATCAGTCTCTTTTGCAATTTCCTTGAAAACCTATTTACTTTGTTAAAGCAAAGTCTTTTTGTTGTTATTTTAGAAAGTTTAAGAGACAATCAAGGGAATTGTAAGATCATTTTCGCATTATATGGCTATTAATTTATTGAGAGAGAAAAGGGATTTTCCAGATATATTGAAGTCCCATGTAATTAATTTACTTCAAAGCTTACTTCAAGGAGATGAACTAGAGTGAACCCAAACTGTAAACTTAGATAGCAAAATGAATGACATAAATAGGAAAAAAGATAGGGGACTTGTTTCCAGCTCCGATGAGATAATTGAAAGACTGTCCTCTTATTGGAAATAACAAGACAAAATGTGTTGAGCAACTGTCTTCAGAAACCGGGCAATAAACAGTGAAGGACTATGATCCCTGGAAAAAAGGAAACAAATGAGGTGAACCATAGAACCCGGTTCTCTGACCTCCTTAGAGACATTTTCCAGCCTGCAGCCCAGGAAGGAGAATCTAAGCAAAGCATAGCATTTTCTCTAAGTCGAGGAGACCAAGCAGAGTTTAGCGGGGATGAGGTGGCTGAAATATGTGAGGCTGATTGCCAGGGAAGAGAGAGCTTTAGCGATAAAGTGCTTCAGAAATGTGCATGGGGTTCCTTGCAGTTTGTCCTCAAATCCCCAGTCACATATGTGGACGATGAACTTCTTTGAAGTCAGGCAAAGCCTGGCCAGAGTCTGTCCCTAAATACTTAACCACGCATGCATGGATAAAACTCCACGAGCTTAGGCAAAACATAATTAGAGAAATAGATGCTAAAAAGTTGCCCAAGCTAATCCAGAGCTGGGGGACGGTTAAATTTTGAACAGCCAGACTGCAGAGTCCGCCCTGGGGCTTTCAGGAGAAACTCCAGAGAGTTTTGCCTCATACTATGGCACAACTAGCCCTGGGACTAAAGTCTACTCTAGACTTGCCCTAACAAGGCTTATAAATAAGTCTTGAAAGGATCAACCTGATATAGAAACAACTTCCTGTCAGATCAAAGTCCAATAGTATTTAAAGGAAGCAAAGAGGGGCGCCTGGGTGGCTCGGTCGTTAAGCCTCTGCCTTCGGCTCAGGTCATGATCCCAGGGTCCTGGGATCGAGCCCCGCATCGGGCTCCTTGCTCAGTGGGAAGCCTGCTTCTCCCTCTCCCACTCCCCCTGCTTGTGTTCCCTCTCTCGCTGTGTCTCTCTCTGTCAAATAAATAAATAAAGTCTCTAAAAAATAAAATAACATAAAATAAAATAAAATAAAATAAAATAAAGGAAGCAAGGAAATTTAGTACTCAACATATATACTCTACAAGGTCCAACATCAAATACAAAAGTACTAGGCATGCAAAGGAGGAAAATATGACCCATAACTCTGGTAGAAATCAACAATGGTAAACAGTAGCTTGACTCAATGATGGCTCTCAATTATCATCACCTCCTGATAGTCATATCCTTTAGTCTCCTTGCACATTGAGTTAGAATGGGTTGGTATGACCAATAGAGTGCATTAGCGGTGCACCATGTGACAATCTAGGTTAGGACAAAAGGACAATTGGATCCCTTGTTCTGGGAGAAGCCAGCAGCCACATCATGAGCAACCCTGTAATGAGGCCCAGATGGAGAGGAACTGAGACCTTCACAAAATAGGCAACCCAACTTGCCATGCCCATGAGTTAGCCACCTTGAAAATGAATCTTCTTCCCGCTCCAGTCAAGCGTTCGGATATATGCATCCCCAACTGACGTCTGAATAATCTCACGAGAACTGCAAGACAGTGCATCCAATCAAAGCCATTCCCCAGTTCCTTAACCACAGAAAATATGAAAGACAATAAATGTGATTATTGTTTTATGCCACTGAGTTTTGGGATAATTTGTTAAGGAAGAATAGAGAATTAATATAGACATTGGTACTGCTACTATTAACAAAACCCCCAAAATGTAGGAGTGACTGAGCAAGTAGGGAAAAGCTAGAACATCTTAAGGGGCCTTTAGTGAAAGGCAAAAGGCCTTGAAGTTACTATTAACGACATTGTGGCCCTTGAGGAGGCTGCCCCGGAGGCAGTAAGTGAGAAGAATATGATTGGAGACTGGGAAAAAGAGAATCCCTGCTATATGGTGGCAAAAAGTTGAGAGGCACTGTCGATACGCACAATACTGTGGTATCGTGGGAACTAGAAAATGCACTGAATCAGCTGGATGATTAAACTAAGAATCTTTTCGGGCAGGAGGTTGCAGGTGCAGTCTGACTTCCTTTTGCAGTTTTTTGCACAACGTAAAGGACAGAGAGAGAGAAGTTAGAGAAAAAGTTGTTAAACACAAGCAACTGCTAGGTTTGAAAGCAAACAATGCTAAAATTAAGAAATGGCTCTAGGAAAAGATCAAATCCAAAGAACTGTTAGGAAAACATGGTCTAAAGATGAAACCAGACATGGCGGGGAGTGACGGCATCAAGATGGCAACACAGTGGTTCCCAACTGCTGTCCTCTTCACAAGAACAACTAGCAACTTTCCATAGGCAAGACACCATTTGAAAATCCCAGAACATGGGGGTAGGGCTGAAGGCCCCCCCCACCCCAGAACACAGAGACTAAAAATGGATTGAATTAGAAGGCCGAGAGGAGCCCTTATACTCTGATTACATCACCCCTCCCCAGGCCAGCACAGGGAGGCACTGAAAGGCACCCCCCTCCTTCCCATCCCCAGGGCCTATCGTTTCTCCAGTGGGGGAAAAAAGAGCCCAAGATGAACATCTAGTTCTCCCAGCGTTGTGAGACATGCTTCCTGGAGGGCCCACTTGGGTCTTGCCTCACAAGGCTCATAGGAGAAATCTATGAGGCTTGAACTCTGGGGATCAGATTGAGATGGAGGAGTTGGGGTAGGGTTTACAACAACTAGTGCTCAGATCTTGGCCAACAGCATTCTTCCTTGCAGGAGGAACCAAGTAGATATTGTAGCCAGTGGCTCTGCCCATCTGCAGAGCTGAGTTGGTGGCCCTGCCTGGCCAGGGAGCAGCTCAGGTTGATTACGTCCCCAGTAAATGAGCCATACACACCTTGGAGCCCATTCAATCCTTCAGTGTTGGCAGGAAAGCGAGCTCAAAGCCCTGCCTAATGCTGAATATAGCCTTCCGTCCTGCCAGAACAGGAAGCCTAACCAGAGTACCTGGGACAATGCATAGACAATCCTACAGACCCATATATAGTAGTAGCTGCACAGAGAGCCCAGCCAGTGGCTCTGCCGATCTCCAGAGCTAGCCAGTGGCCGGTTGGGTCAGGGAACTTGGTGGCAAGTTCTGCCTGATTCATGGACCCATCCGGCCAGTCATACCAGCCTTGGAGCCAGTTCTGTCACCACACCCAGGCAGGGAAGCAAATTCAAAGCCTGTCTACTGCAGAATATACCCCACAGTCCCGCCTAACCAGGAAGCCTAATCAGAGAACCGGAGAAGCTGTGGAGCCCATCCTACATGCTCTAACCCAGGAGCCAACTTAGCAAGTTGGAGATGAGAAGGATATGTGATTGGAGAGGGCTAGAAATTCACAAGTGAATTTTAAATTAAAAAAAAAACAAAACCTTTTGAGAAAAATTCTGTGCCCAGATGACTTCACTGGTGAATTCTACCAAACATTTAAGTAAGAAATTGTATCAACCATACATCATATATTTCAGAAACTAGAAGAGGACTATTTACCAGCTCATTCCCTGAGGGCAGCATAACCCTGTTATCAAAACCTGAGGAAGACATTATAAGAAAAGGGAACTGTAGACCAATATCCCTCATGATCATAGGAACAAATATCATTGACAAATATGACAAAACTAAGACACTAATATATGAAAACACTAATATGCCATGACCAAATGTGAGTCATCTTAGGAATGCAAGGTTGGTGTAAATACTAAAAAGTCATTCAGCATAAATTGCCACATTCTCAGATTAAAATAGAAAAAATAACATGCTAATCTTAATAGATGGACAAAAATTATTTGACAAAATCCAGTACTCATCCATGGTAAAACATCTTAGCAAACTAGGAGAAAGGAACTTCCCCCATCTGATAGAAACAACTATGAAATACCTCGAGGTAATCATCATTTTTAATGATGAAATTTTGAACATTTCCTCTAGAGTTGGGAACAAGGCAATGAGATCTGCCTTTAGTGTGTTTTCCCACAGTTTACTGGATGTTTTAAGCCACTGCAATGAGTCAAGTAAGAGATAAAGATTATATAAGAAGAAATAAAATGGCCTTTATGTGACCTTTACATAATTGCACAGATAAAACCTGCTAAAGAAACTACAAGTATCTACAAGAACTGATAAATGAACCTAATAAGGTTACACAATATAATTTAGGTATGTTGAAATCAATTGTATTTTTATGTAGTAGTAAAAACAAAATGGAAAAGGAATTCAAATTTATTTACAATGCCATAAAGATAAAAATACTTGGAAAGTAAATCAACCTGAACCTATAAGATATTCCTGAGGGAAATTAAGGAAGACGCAAATAAATGGAAAGGTAAACCATGTTCACAGATTAGAAGATTCCAAATGGCTAAGATACCTATTTTCCCCCAATTGATCTGTAATTCACTATAACCGAGTCATGAACCCGGAAGGCTTTCTGATAAATTGACAAGTGATTCTAAAATTAGTATCTAAATGGGAAGAACCAAGACTAGCCAAAATAATTTGGAAAAGAAAAATGCTGGGCCCATTATACAACCTAATTTCAAGATTTAATATAAAGGTTCAATAATCAAGGCACTGTGGTATTGGCTTTAGGATAGACAAACAGATCAATGCCCAGAAATAGAGCCACACATAAACTGTCAGCTGATTCTTTGACAGAGGTGCCAAATTAATCCTATGCTGAAAATGTAGTCTTTTTACTAATGATGCTGGAAAACTGAATGGGTAACTATTATGGAAAGATAATGAACTTCTATCCACACGTCTCAGCAAATACAGATCTATGGATCATAGACCTGAATGTAAAATTAGAATTATGAGCTCTGAGAAGAAATCATAGATGGATTTTTTTGTAATCTTGGAATAGGCAAACTCTTCTTAGAGAGGACACAGAAAACACTGACCATTTTTTTTATGATAAATAATAAATTGGATTTCAAAACTTTAAAAATTTCATTTTATCAAGATACACCGTTAAAAAAATGTATACAAAGCCCCCAGACTGGGAGAATAAATAAGAAGTTATACTTTTACATATTAATGATCTAGGAAGTAGAATGAAAATAATATTCCATTTATATTATAATGCATAAAATATTTGAATTTCAGGCAGAAACTTCTAACAATGAAACAAAAGGAAAAAATAATTGGAAAGTCATACCTTATGAATGATTGTATAGACCGTAATAAAGATGACAACACTTCCTAATTTAGTAAAGATATTTTAATGTAAGCCTAATTGATTTTTCCAGGATATTTTCAATAACAGTTTAAATGAGATTTCCAAGCCAAGGAAACATGCCTTTGTTTTTAGTTTATTGACTATTTCTAATAGTGCACTGTTATCAGATTGGAGTGTGACAATCAGGAATTTTATAATTGGTCTTTGATTTGTTGGTGGATATTCAAACAAACCTTCAAAAAAAAAAGGTTAAGAATACTGGAATAAAAATTAGGCCATGAGCAGCCCCAAATACCATAACAAGAAACATCATCTTAAAAAATGTCCTGAAGATGTATGCTTTAGCTGCAGATAAAACACACACCCCTATTACTGTTGAAAGTGCACTTTGTAACAGTGGGTAGCCTAGCCCATACACTGCCTCAATTGCTTTTCGGTTTACTGACGGCTTAGAGCTGGAAACAAATGCCTAAGAAATGTGTGCAGAAAAATCGAAAGAAAACCCTATGCAAATGACAAGATTAACCATGGATATGGAATCGAGACTGACATTCCAGAATGCCAGGAGACCCGTTACTCCCACAATCACAGAAGCAGTAGCAAAAGTTACCCACAAGGAACACAGTGGATGAGGAATTAACAATAAGGAAACAACGAACATAGCGGTTGATGCAACAATGACATTTCGAACAGTGTTTTCCAATACGGGGGTATACTGATCAAAATATACAAATGCCTGGTTATACACCATTAGGGGGATTTCGCACTTTTCAGCTCTGCTGCGTAACCGGGGTAACACCTTCTTCTCATTGGCTGAAGAAGAAACACCCACGGTCTGAATGAAGCCCCGGGAAGAAATAATTTCATGTGAGGATGAAATATTAGTATCAGACACAAAAAGTGGAAAACGTGTTAAAAAATTGGGCAAGCCGTTCATAAAAGTGTCCTTATCATTTACATCTTGCTTGCTGTTTTCCATATACTGCACATACTCTCGTAACCAAAACTCTGTGAGATTTTTATCTACATAGTCACTGTTTTCCAAATCTGCCAGACATAGTTCCAGTTTTTGCCTAGCATCTTTATCCCAGTAGTCAAGAGTTTCAGTAACAACAACCATAACCCTGGGACCATAATCCAAAAAATATTCTTCTTCTACATTAAAACATGGTGTGATGTAGGAATCGTCACTTGCCAAATTTCGAAGGTCTAAACCTTCCTGCACTTGGAAACACCCACAGATACTACTTATGATGTACAAAATGTATATAAGCACTACAAAAACTCTGGACTCAGTGCTTGTGAGAAAAGGGCCAAAACAGTCTCGAAAGAACAAATTCATCGGATGGATATCAGTTTCTTGTTCATCCGGGAGAGAATCACATGGGAGACAGCAGGACCTTTTCAGTGAGGAACATTTTTGGTCAGCAGTTTCTGGCTTTTTCAACCAGCATAGACAGACTCCTTCTCTTTTACCATCCAGAGCCATAAATGCTCCGAAACAGGTGATGTTATAGAAATAACAAAAGAGCAGGGTTGTTCCCGTATAGATGCAAAAGTATTGTATGGACCTGAAAGAGGTCATAATCCCTGTATAGAAGGCTAGGACGTTGGTGATGGTGGTGATTGTAATCGACACCGCCACTTTGGAATAGACACTGGACAGCCGCTGTTTTGTGTTATCCACGAGGCTAGTCTTCTGCCAGGCAGAAATCATTATGAACATATCGTCAACCGCAACACCTGTTAAAAGAGGGAAACAATCTTCATGCACATTAATACCCATTAAAAACTAAACACATAAACTCAAACCATCTTCTTTGTCCATCTCTTATAAGGGGTCTTATTTATCTTGCCCAATCTGTGCTTTGAAACTATTTTCCCAGTTGCTTTCTCTGGTTGCTTCTGAATCCACCACAGAATTCACCCCTTCCTCTGTAACAACTCTGTGCTTTGTACGTACTCCCGTTATTTGTACATAGCACAGGATGCTCTACTCCTAGTCTTTATGTAGGGTGTTTTAATGACAAGTCAGGAAACTGTTGTGGGTGTTAGTCGAAGTAGAATTAGCAGCGTATCTTTGATTCCACTGGATTACTTGAGAGACCATTTTCCCTCATAAACCATTTTTTAAATTTTTTATTGTTATGTTAATCACCATACATTACATCATTAGTTCTTTTTTTAAATTTTTTTATTGTTATGTTAATCACCATATATTACATCATTAGTTTTTGGTGCAGTGTTCCATGATTCATTGTTTGTGCATAACACCCAGTGCTCCACGCAGAATTTGCCCTCTTTAATACCCATCACCAGGCTAACCCATCCTCCCACCGTCCTCCCCTCTAGAACCCTCAGTTTGTTTTTCAGAGTCCATCGAATCTCATGGTTTGTTTCCCCCTCCGACTTACTCCCCTTCATTCTTCCCCTCCTGCTATCTTCTTCTTTTTCTTTTTTCTTAACATATGTTGCATTATTTGTTTCAGAAGTACAGATCTGTGATTCAACAGTCTTGCACAATTCACAGCGCTCACCATAGCACATACCCTCCCCAATGTCTATCACCCAGCCACCCCATCCCTCCCACCCCCTGCCACTCCAGCAACCCTCAGTTTGTTTCCTGAGATTAAGAATTTCTCATATCAGTGAGGTCATATGATACATGTCTTTCTCTGATTGACTTATTTCACTCAGCATAATACCCTCCAGTTCCATCCACGTCGTTGCAAATGGCAAGATCTCATTCCTTTTGATGGCTGCATAATATTCCATTGTGTATATATACCACCTCTTCTTTATCCATTCATCTCTCGATGGACATCTTGGCTCTTTCCACAGTTTGGCTATTGTGGACATTGCTGCTATAAACATTGGGGTGTACGTACCCCTTCAGATCCCTACATTTGTATCTTTGGGGTAAATACCCAGTAGTGCAATTGCTGGATCTTATGGTAGCTCTACTTTCAACTGTTTGAGGAACCTCCATACTGTTTTCCAGAGTGGTTGCACCAGCTTGCATTACCACCAACAGTGTAGGAGGGTTCCCCTTTCTCCGCATCCCCGCCAACATCTGTCGTTTCCTGACTTCTTCATTTTAGCCATTCTGATGGGTGTGAGGTGGTATCTCATGAGGTTTTGATTTGGATTTCCCTGATGCCGAGCGATGTTGAGCACTTTTTCATGTGTCTGTTGGCCATTTGGATGTCTTCTTTGGAAAAATGTCTGTTCATGTCTTCTGCCCATTTCTTGATTGGATTATTTGTTCTTTGGGTGTTGAGTTTGATAAGTTCTTTATAGATTTTGGATACTAGCCCTTTATCTGATATGTCATTTGCAAATATTTTCTCCCATTCTGTCGGTTGTCTTTTGGTTTTGTGGACTGTTTCTTTTGCTGTGCAAAAGCTTTTTATCTTGATGAAATCCCAAGAGTTCATTTTTGCCCTTGCTTCCTTTGCCTTTGGTGATGTTTCTAGGAACCTCATAAACCATTTTATACAGATGCCCAAACACATCAAGCCAACATTCTGTTGCTTAAAATATAAGCTGGACTTATCTGTTCTACAGTTAGCATCTAACTATCAATGTGGTATGATTTGAGAGGGACCACATAGTTCTCTCTCTCTCTCTCTCTCTGTCACACACACACGTACACACACACACACACACACACACACACAGAACCGTTCACACTCCCGTGAATACACATACTATCCAATCCTGGTTTACATTAAATCAATTATATACACCTTAACCATAGTTGTTATTGGCTGTGGGGGGTACTGAGTGACTAAGTATAGCTGTGGACTAGACATCCAGTATACAGCTCATCACTGTCTCCCCTGGGAAACCAAATACTACTACTTCCAAGTTCCTTGCTTCCTCAAATATAAACACCTTTGTTTTCTCATGCTTATTATAAATTCTGAAAGTACAGGAAAATACAGAGAAAAAATTTGAGCAACTGTAATTCCACCCTTCATTTTTACATATCTCCATCCAGAATTTGTCCTGTACAAATACGCCTGTACAACTGTATCTCTCTATTTCGAACACCTTGTTTCATAACCGGCATTTTTCTGGTAGAGGTTTTAGGTCTTATATGTACCTTATAGATCTTATAAATCTACCTCTTTCTAAGGACTGAATAGGATTCAAAATCTTAATATGTTACATTTGAGTTGCCCAATCCCATGTCGATAGGGGATTAGATGGTTTTCAAAACATTCCTGTTCTACGTAATGCCAAAATGAACATAATTTTTCTACTTTTTAAGCACTTGTCCAATTACTAGGACAAATGCCTAGAAGTGGCATCAGTAAGCCAAAGCCATTCCCTGTTTAATTTTTAAGTCTTTTGATTTGTTGCAAAACTGGACTAACAGAAGGGTGTACCAGTTTATCATTGTCCCGTAGCAGGATGAGTGTTCATTTCCATACAACCTTCCTTCAATCTTGCTGACATTTATTAATCTGGTAAGAAAACAAGGTGTCTCACTTTTGGTTTAATTTTCATCCCTCAGTTAATTGAGAGAGCAAATTATTTTTTTCTTATATTTCCGGGGATTCATATTTCGGACTTTTGGGGTGTGAACCGCCTGTTCATGTCCCTTGTCTGTGTTTTTCCATCTGGGGTACTAGACTTCTCTACCTCTAAGGACATAGAATTCAATTTGACTTTCTTTTTCCTGTCACCTCATTTTGGATCTATAGAGCCACTTAAATTTAATTATTTTGCTTAATCTAACCTAAACTCCTTCCCTTATCTACCCTGCACCCCCACATTTACAATGTGTAGTCTCAACGTTTTGTTTTACTCACCCAGAATAAGAAACGGTGAATTTGCAACTATGATCACAAATGGCACCCCAATGTACAACATCAGGCCAAAACCGCTCACCACTGCCAAGGCCGCAGAAATCACTCCAAAGGCTGCAGCTCACATTTTGTTGCGTATACAGTCACTCCTGTAAATTTGGAGAGAAAAATCATGGGATCTGTGGTGGTAGCTTCTATACTGAAATTCCATCGGTTTATAGCATTCTCGACTTGGACACCTGGTCAGAAAGCTCTTGGGCAATCATTCCCATACCTGTCTACTGGAGACCTTTAACTCCCAGGCACGATCCCAGACCAAGTGGGAAAAAGGAGAGAGGGAACAGAGAAGTTATCTGTGCTTTTGCCAAACTTCCTGGGTGATTCTTCTGCAGCTGAGCAAGCACTACTCCCCACTGACTGGTAGCTGAGAACCACAAAGATACACTAAAGCACTCCCGATGGTTAATTCCACTCTGCTCTTCAAAGGGTGTCAATGGAATACAACAGCAAAGGGAGGGCAAGCTGTAGCAGAGAAAGTACCCATACCCAGTGCTCTTTTCACCCAACCCTTGACCCCAGCTAGCCATAGATGCAATCCTAAATAACTCCTGTATTTCAGAGCCAGGTTCAATATGCATTGTGCTTAGCAAAATGTAGAAAGACTCCTCCTAAAACATTTTCAGGATTCTTGTCTACTGCTGAAGTGCGCTCAAGAAAAGTTGCTACTAATTGCAAAAGAGTTGGAAATGTAGTCCATTTTGAGTAACAAAGATGTGCCTGTTTCCCAGAAAGGAGAATATATAGACAGCATTTTAAAGTATGGATTCAGTACTTGACCTACCCAACAACCACAACATGACATTTTTTAAAAAGATTATTTATTTATTTATTTATTTGTCAGAGAGACAGTGAGAGAGCCAGGGAGCACAAGCAGGGGGCATGGCAGGCAGAGGAAGAGGGAGAAGCAGGGAGCCTGACGCTGGACTCGATCCCAGAACCCTGGGATCATGATCTGAGCCAAAGGCGATGCTTAACCGCCTGAGCCACCCAGGGGCCCTCCACATTACATTTAAAAATATTGACAACCATCTCTGGTTTTATACCTCACTTGTTTGTTAACCACTTCAAAACAAATGACTGATACTCGTCTCTAGATATTTTTAGGAAGAGAGAGAAATGAAGTTTGGATTGAAAACTAGGAGTCCACTATGGAAATGGAAGCACTGATTCTAACACAGCAAGAACACGACTAAAGACCTTTTACTGTTGTAACAATAAAGTAGCTAAAGTTTCTTATTATGAAAAAAAAGGTCTACGCCATGGCTGTATTTCACTTTTTTTCAGCCCACCGGCGCTAGGAGTTAAATTCAGGGCCCCAAATCAACCACATACGCAAAATTCCAGAGCAAAAGTAAATTGCTTTGTTAGAATAAAATTTGACTATAATGAATACTTTCTTCAAACACTACTGGCTTATAGCAGTTTAAAAGAAGAAAGTAACAAAGATGAACTCTGAAATCAGAAAGATTAAGGAGGATAAAAGTTACATATGACATTTATTTCCATTCCTTCTTTCAAGTTTCCGGATTTTTGGGTGTGAATTTTTCAGATGGGGGAGTATGACTTTACTTTGACTAGTTGCTGAGTTGACTTTCTCTCAATGACCTTTATTTTAATGTTCAATAGGCAATGGAAGAAAAGATTTGAAAGTGGAACACTGTAGGAGTTTGGTGAATATACTTGCAGATATTCCAGTCCCCCAGAAGGATTTTGCTTTAAGCAGTTTATCAGAATGACCTAGGAGAGTCTTAGAACTTTAGATTTCCTGGAACCTAGCTATGCAGATCCTGATTCAGTAGGTTTGTAGTGAAGCTGCTGAGTCTCTGTGTCTAAAACTTTCCTCATATGATTGCAGTGCTCAGGCCGATTTGGGCATCACTGGCAGCAAAATGGCCAATCTTCTGAATTTTTTATTCACTTAGCCGAGAAGGGCTAGATTAGAAATTACTGCCCTTAGAAAACAATCTGTATGGTGAGGGTTACCTTCCTTGAAAGGTAATGATGTCTCCCATGAGTAAACAATAATTTAGAGTGTGTTTGAGAAGGGAAAGATTTTCCCCAGATTGTTTCAGAAACTGATCTAATATTTGGGGTAAGTTTTGTCATTTCCAGAATGTTAGACAATTCTGAAATAGTCTAGAAGCTCAATATACCACTACTTGCTGTAGAATAAGGTTTAAATTAGAACATAAACTTGAAAAAGTCTTGCTATTGTTCACATGACTTCACTACAAGACAATAAACATAGAACCCTAAAATGTGTTCAAGTAAGGGTTCGGGGGCGCCCGGGGGGCTCAGTTGTTCAGCGTCTGCCTGCGGCTCAGGTCATGATCCCAGGGCCCTGGGATCGAGCCCCACATCGGGCTCCCTGCTCCACGGGAAGCCTGCTTCTCCCTCTCCCACTCCCCCTGCTTATGTTCCCTCTCTCGCTGTCTTTCTCTCTGTCAAATAAATAAAGAAAGAAAAATCTTTCTTAAAAAAAAAAACACGGGTTCTGTGTGAGGCAAATGCATGCATGCAAGAAATAACCTTCATACGTAAGTATCTGACACAAACAGGATAGGCAATGGCTTAGGGACTGTCTAGGAGGTCCCGCCCAGAACAGAGAGAAGAGATTCTCAGTGATAACAGAGGGGTAAGAGTGGGAGATGTCCAAGGAACTTACAAACACATTCTTGGGGGAATTAGTTTTATTTTCGAGCCCAGAGAAGGCTTGAAATTGAATTGAATCATCGAACTGAACCATCATGGCAGCATCTGTACCTTAAGAATTTTCCTGCTCCCTTTCCTCTTCTCCCTGGGCATGCTCCAACCCAGGAGGCAGCTTAGCAAGATGGAAAGTAGGGAGAGACGTGATAGAAGAGGACTGGTGAGTCCCCTTTTTCCCCATTAAGGACTATCCCGCGCAGCCTGCTCTGGCTAAGAGTGCTGGGGGGAAACTTAGCTTCAAACCCAGTTACCCCTCTTGATTATTACATGGACACTGGCATTTTAATTCTGAATGGACCGTTTTGTCTTACCTAAGAATGACCAAAAAGTCATAGGACCTGCCTGAGTTTTCGGGTGACAGAGGAAGAACTTGCTCGACCTACAAAACTTAAAGGGAACAAAAGGGAGACCAAAATAAAGTTGCTGTATGTTTATACCTCATGAGTCCCATGTGTTCAGTATGTTGGTTACATCCACATAAAGTCTTCAAAGAGACATAAATATAAATCATTTTCTAATTGCCTTTGGTATAAGATTTTCTGTATTACTATCCATAATCATCTGTTTTTTTTTTTTTTAAGATTTTATTTATTTATTTGACAGAGAGACACAGCGAGAGAGGGAACACAAGCAGGGGGAGTGGGAGAGGGAGAAGCAGGCCTCCCACGGAGCAGGGAGCCCGATGCGGGGCTCGATCCCGGGACCCTGGGATCACGACCTGAGCCGCAGGCAGATGCCCAATGACTGAGCCACCCGGGCGCCCCTGTCCATAATCATTTGTGAAGAGAAGCAAGAATTGATATAAACTTGTAGCTTCAGAACCAACTATCTAGTTGAAAACTCTAGTTGAAAACTTTCTCTAGTAGAAAACTTGTACCAAACCAGTTGTTGGTACCTTGTAGATTCCACACTAGTTTAACTTTTTTTTTTACTCTACCGACTTTAACAAGACTGAATTTTGTCTTTTCCCCTCCCCATTCTTTCTCCCTCTCTCCCTCCCTCCTACCCTTCTTCTTTAGTATTTTGGTTTGTTTGCTTTCTAGGGGATGTGGTCTTTCTTTCCAGAATAACAAAATTGTGAGATAGTTTATTGACTCCAAAGAAGTACCCACTGTGGTTAACTCCCTTTACCTCCTGGGGCCTCATTTTTCTCTACCTTAAAATCTAGAGAGTTAAATGATATCATTTGTTCGCAAACCAACCTATGCATGAGAATCAACTAGAGAAGTTTTTGAAATATAGATTTCCTAACTGAACCCACAGAGACTTCGTTCAATAGGGCAGGACCTCAGAATATGTGGGTTTAGAGATCTCTCTGTGACTGCTGTGAGAATCACTGGAATGATATAATCTGTGGGGTTCTTTCTACACCTCAATTCTTTTGTTTTGCTGATATTTTTCATATTTTGGCTGACTGATCACAAGAGCCCAAGTCAACCCTAATGCCTAAATAACAATTTTTAAGTGCTTAACAAGGTAAACCCACATCAGAACAATGAAGATACCTAAGTCAGTTAAATTAGAGATTAATTTTTTTATATACTTAGAAGTGCTAGTTCAAGCGTATAACAGAAATAAGGACTTGTTTAGTTCTATCAGCATATCTGCCTCCAAATGGAATAATTAGTCATAGTTGGCACAATATGTAAGATAAAAAAACATACGCCAAATCAAACAAAACTGGCCACAATTTCTTTTTTTCTTTTCTTTTTTTTTTTTGAAGATTTTATTTATTTATTTGACAGAGAGAGACGCACAAGCAGGGGGAGTGGCAGGCAGAGGGAGAGGGAGAAGCAGGCTCCCTGCTGAGCAAGGAGCCAGATGTGGGGCTCGATCCCAAGACCCTGAGATCGTGACCTGAGCTGAAGGTAGCCGCTTAACCAACTGAGCCACCCAGGTGTCCCTGGCCACAATTTCTTTATTTCTTTTTACTATTCTCTCTGATTCCACCTTATGGCTAATCGGGAAAAAAGTTTAAAAAATAAGAGTTTAGTGCTGGACGTCAGCAAAACCTGGAGTAGGAATTTCCAAGTCTCATCACCCCTCCCAAGCCCCAGAAATATAGAAAAAGAAGCATATATTTTCAGAATTCTGTGAACTCTGAAAAATAGTCAAAAGCTTACAACAACCAAGCAAATGTTGACTAAAAGAAAAGGTGGGGGAGCACTTCAAACTAGTGGGAAGGTTTTATAGTGAATTTACATGCCCTGTCCCTCTCCCTCTCCAGTGTGGTAGAAGTCATAAAGTGGCAGATGTGTTAAAGTGGCCACAGGCTCAAGGTGGCCACAGCGTTAAGGCAGTGGCAGTCTTAAAGCCGTAACAGCTCATGTCACCAGTATGGAACCAATTCCCTGTTTCTGGAGGAAGCAGAGCAGACCGTATTCCTAAAACATTTTATGTCTGTTCTAACATGTTTGGGGGCTACCTGAAAGACTGATGCGAAGCACTCCTCTGTTTTGTCTAACTCAACTCAGGTTGAGAAAATTGGAAATGCCACAGGTTGAGTTAACAAACCTCAAGTGCATAGAGCAAAAGATAACAGCTCAAAAATACAAAAGACCGCTTGTGGCTAAAGATGAGTAGCATTTCTCTGGGAATTTAGGACAGTAAAAAGCACTCAGGTATACTGGGGAATTTCAAAAGTTACTCAGGGCAAGATGTATGCTCAGAAAAAACCTGAGAAGACCCTAAGCTTTCACCTAGGGCTGATCCCTAGGCATAGTGTAAGCCTTGCTAAGTGCTGAAGGAGGGTCCAGGCATAGAACCACTTTGCAAAAAGTGGGAGAGCTCCTGGCATCCAAGGAAATCTATGTCAAGACACTAGCTAAGGCGCCTGGGTGGCTCAGATGGTTAAGCGTCTGCCTTCGGCTCAGGTCATGATCCCGGGGTCCTGGGATCGAGTCCCGCATCGGGCTCCCTGCTCCTTGGGAGCCTGCTTCTCCCTCTGCTTCTCTCTCTCTCTCTCTCCCTCTCTCTCTCTCCCTCTGTCTCTCATGAATAAATAAATTAAAAAAAAAAAGACACTAGCTAAACACAAGCTAAGGTACAGAAACTTCAGTGACTACAAAAACAAGAATTACAGTCTTTACAATAATAGTTTGAGAAAATCACTAAGAAAATGGACTACTGCAGACTTAAATAAACACATTAAAAAACAACAGAAAACTCTAGGGAAGGGGGAATCTGATTTCCAGTTACTACGTTATGACAGCCAAATGCTCAGTTTTCAACAACAACAACAGCAAAAATCACAAGGTATACAAAGAAAGAGGAAAGTGGCTCAAAATATGTTTGAAACAAAATAAATCAACAGAAATAATCCTTAAGTAAAGACAGAGATAGGACTTAACTAAACAAACACTATAAACACTGTTCTAAATATGCTGACAGAGCTAAAGGAGAACACTGATAAGGAAATTAAAAAAAAGTTTGAATTTATAATAATAAATTAAAATAATGTTACATTTAAGATTTATTTATTTGAGAGAGAGCAAGAGAGTGAGTGGGAGGAGGGGCAGAGGGAGAGAATCTTCAAGCAGACTCCACATTGAGCACAGAGCCCGCTATGGGGCTCAATTTCACCACCCATGAGATCGTGACCTGAGCTGAAACCAAGAGTCAGACGCTTAACCAACTGAGCCATGCAGGCGCCACCCTATTTGTGTGTTTTTGAAGTTAAGCTGGTATCAATTTAATGTAGATTGTTTAAAATTTAGAATTATATGAATCTCCATGGTAAGAAAATCTCACAAAATCATTGCCAAAGGAAATGACAAGAGACTCAAACAGCTCACTAGAAAAATGGAAACTAAATATTCAAGAGGCATAATGGATAAAATGAGGGACAAAAAGCTATAAGATACACAGAATGCAAAGAGCCAAATAGCAGAAGTCTTTTCTTGTCAGCAGTTACTTTAAATATAAATGTATTAAACTCTCCAGTCAAAACGTAGAGATTGACAAAATGGATAAAATAACATGATTCAACTATCTGCTGTCTACAAGAGACTCACTTTAGATCCAAAGACATAAACAAATGGAAAGTTAAAGGATGGAGAAAGATGTTTCATATGAATAGTAACCAAAGGACAGCAGGGGTGGATATACTAATATGAGACAAAAGAGATTTTATTTTAAAAATGGTTAAAAGAGACAAAGAAGGACATTATATATTGATAAAAAGGCCAATTCATCAAGAAGATAGAAAAACTACAAACATACATGCACCACCAATAGAGACCCAGAATACATGAAGCAAATATTGACAGACTTGTAGAGAGAAATAGGTAGCTCTACAGTAATAGTTGGAGAATTCGGTATACCATTTTCTTTTTTTTTAAAGATTTTATTTATTTATTGAGAGAGAGAATGAGAGAGAACATGAGAAGGGGAGGGTCAGAGAGAGAAGCAGACTCCCCGCCGAGCAGGGAGCCTGACGCGGGACTCGATCCCGGAACTCCAGGATCACGACCTGAGCCAAAGGCAGCCACCCAACCAACTGAGCCACTCGGGCACCCCAGTATACCATTTTCAATAATAAATAAAACACCTAGGCAGATAATCTATAAGGAAACATAAGAAATGGACAACACTATAAATCAGTTAGACCTTACAGAGATATATAGAACACTCAACCCAATGATAGCAGAATTCTCAAGTGCACGTGAAACATCCTCTGGAATAGATCATATGTTAGGTTACAAAATATGTCTGAAAATATAAAAATATTGAAATTACACAAAGCATCTTTTCAACCGGCAATGGAATGAAGCTCCAAATCAATAATAGAGGGAAAACTGGATAATTCAAGATATATGGAAATTAAACAACCAATGGGCCAAAGAATAAATCACACAGGAAATTAGAAAATACTTAGCAACAAATGAAAAGAAATACACAGTATACCATATCATAATTTACTGGATGTAGCAACACCAGTGCTCACAGATAAATTTATACTACATTAAAAAAAGAAAAAGGATCTTAAATCACCTTATGGTGATTTCTAGACATTCTGTAGAAATAGAAACAAAACAAAACCCAAAGCTAACAGAAGGAAGGAAATGAAAAGATTAGAATAGAGAAAAATAAAACTGGAATAGAAAAACAAAGGAGAATGAACAAAAGTAAAAGTTGGTTATTTAAAAAAATCAACAAATTGACAAACTTTTATCTAGAGTGATGAAAAAAAAGAAGATCCAAATAACTAAATCAGATATGAAAGTGAAGGCATTACTACTGATTTTAGAGAAATAGAAAGGATTATAAAAAATACTATAAACGACTTACACCAACAAATTAGATAACCTAGATGAAATGCACAAATTTCTAGAAACTCACAAAAGACCTAAACTGACTCAAGATGAAATAGAAAATCTCAACAGACGTGTAACAAGTAAAAAGATTGAATCGGGAATCAAAAACCTCCCGACAAAGAAAAGTCCAAGACCAAATCATTTCACTGGTGAATTTTACTAAACACGTAAAGAAGAATTAACACAAATCCTTCTCAAATCCTTCCAAAAAATTGAAAAGGAAGGAACACTTCCTAACTCATTCTATGAGGCCACATTACACTAATACGAATGCAAGACAAAGACTACAAGAAGACTACGGATCAACATCTCTTATGAATATGGATGCAGATATCCTTAATAAAATTCTAGCAAACCCAATTCAATAGAACATTAAGAGGATTATACATCATGACCAAGTGGGATTTATCACAGCGATGCAAGAGGGGTTCAACATGGGAAAATCAATCAATGTAATACACCACACTAATAGAGCAAAGGATAAAAAGCACATGATCATCTCAATAGATGCAGAAAAGGCATTTGACAAGATCTAATACCCATTTATGATAAAAAAAAAAACCTCAAGAAACAAGGAATAGAAATGAACTTCCTCAAAATGATAGGGGCATTTATGAAAACTGCAGAGCTAACACTATAGTCAATAGTGAAAGATTGAAAGAGTTCCCTCTAAAGTCGGGAACAAGATAAAGGTGCCCATTTTCACCAATGGCATTCAACACTGAAGTAGAAGTGCTAGCCAGAGCAATGAGATAAGAAATAGAAATAAAAGGAATTCAAACTGGAAATGAAGAAGGTAACTATTCCTTTTTACATGATTACATGATCCTATATCTGAAAATTCCAAAGAATCCACAATCAAACTAATAGAGTTAATAAACAAATTGAGCAAAGCTGCAAGATACAAAATCAACACACAAAAATCAGTTGTTTCTATTTGTGTGCAATCAACAATCCATAAATGAAATGAAGAAAGCAATTCCATTTAAATAGTGTCTAAAATAATAAAATATTTAGAAATAAATTTAAACAAGGAAGTGAAAGACTAAAAATTACAAAAATTTGGTAAAGAAACTAAAGAAGACCTAAATTAATGGAAAGAAATCCTTAGTTCATGGGGAGGAGGACAGTATTGTTAAAATGTCAGTCACACCTAAAACAACCTATAGATTCAACACAATCTTTCTTACAAAATTCCAATTGGCCTTTTTTCTTAAGAAATGGAAAACCCAACCCTCGACTTCCTACGGAATTGCAAGGATCCCTGGATAATCCAAACTAATCATGAAAAAGAAGAAAAGAACTGGAGGACTCTGATTTCCACAACAAAGCTACAGCAATCAAAAGAGTGTGGTACTAGCAAATCAACAGACTTGTAGGCTAATGGAATAGAATCGAGAGTCCAGAAATAAACCCATACGTCTACAGCCAATTGATTTTTGACAAGGATGCCAAATCCAACCAACTTGGAAAGAACAGTCTCTTCAACACATGGTACTTGGAGAACTGGATTTCCTTGTGTGCAAGAATGAATTCCATTTGTGAGTAGAATGACCTCTACTCACACCGTATACAAAAATGAACTAAAAGCTGATCAAGGGCGCCTGGGTGGCTCAGTTGGTTAAGCGACTGCCTTCAGCTCAGGTCATGATCCTGGAGTCCCGGGATCGAGTCCCGCATCCAGCTCCCTGCTCAACAGGGAGTCTGCTTCTCCCTCTGACCCTCCCCCCTCTCATGTGCTCTCTCTCTCTCATTCTCTCTCTCTTTCAAATAAATAAATAAATCTTTAAAAAAATAAAAAAAAATAAAAGCTGATCAACAACTTAAATATAAGAGCTAAAACCATGAAACTCTTAGAAAGAAACACAGGGAAAATGTGCATGACCTTGGACTTGTCAATGGATTCATAGATATAACACCAAAAGCATAAGTAGCAAAAAGAAAATGATAAAAGATAAATTGGATTTCATCAAAATTAAAAAATCCTGTGCATTAAAGACATTATCAAAAAAGTGAAGAGACAGTACATGGAAGTGGGAGGAAATATTTACAAGTCATGTATTTTTTTTTTTTTTTTGAGAAAGAGAGAGATAGCAAGAGTGTGAGCAGGGGAGAGGGGCGGGTGGGGGGGGAGAGAAAATCTTAAGTAGGCTCCACACCCAGCACTGAGCCTGATGAGGGGCTCGATCTCACAACCCTGAGATCATGAGCTGAGCTGAAACCAAGAGTTGGGACGCTCAACCAACTGAGCCACCCAGGCACCCCTAGAAATCCTATCTCTGATAAGGGTTTAATATCCAAAATACACAAAGTACTCATCAACAGCAGGACTCAACAACCGAAAGACAAATAACCCAATTAAAAAATGGGCAAAGGACTTGCATAGACATCTCTCCAAAGAAGATAGGCAGATGGCCAATAAACGCATGAAAAGATACTGAACATCATCAGTAATTAGGGAATTGTAAATCAAGCCACACTTTGCCACTACTAAGATGGCTATAATCAATAAAACCAAAAGTAACAAGTGTTGGTGAGGATGTGCAGAAATTGGAACCCTTATACATTGCTGGTAGGATATAAAATGGGGTAGCCTCTGTGGCAAGCAGTTTGGCTGTTCTTCAAAGAATTATCATACAACTCACCAATT
Organism: Zalophus californianus; assembly: GCF_009762305.2. NCBI lineage: Eukaryota > Metazoa > Chordata > Mammalia > Carnivora > Otariidae > Zalophus > Zalophus californianus. Next base: position 114,692,115 of record NC_045603.1, on the reverse strand, counting down.
CAACTCTTAGGTATATACTGAAAGGAATTGAAAACAGGAGCTCAAATAAATATTTGTCCACCAGCATTATTTACAATAGCCAAAAGGTGGAAACATTCCAAGTGCCCATCAACAGATAAGTGGATAAACAGTGCTGTTTATACACAATGAAATATTAGTCAGTCATAAAAAGGAATGAAGTTTTGATGCATGCCACGTCATAGCTGAACCTTGAAAACATTGTGCTAAGTGAAATGAGCCAGTTACAAAAGAACAAATATTGTATGATTCCACTTATATAAATCTCTAGAACAGGCAAATTCATAGGGATAGAAAGTAGATGAAGGTTAACCGGGACTGGGGCCGTGGAGGGTTACTGCCTAATGCTTTCACAAATTCTGTTTGGGGTGATGGAAAACGTTCAGAAACAGATAGTTGTGACGGTTGCATGTTGAATCTAATTCAACGGCTGACAGTGTGAATCTGATTAATGCCACTGAAAAATGATTGAAATGACATATTTTATATCTTTTATATGTATTTCATCGCACGCAAATAATTTTTAAAAAGAGTTAAACAACCAGTAAAGCTGTTTTACCTGTAGCATGATGCGATTGCAAATAATATGATTAGCAGGTACGCCAAGTGCAACAAAGGGATCACGTTCGTAGAAGTTTCTTCAAATTCCAGTTGTCTAGAAAGTGACGTGAAATAGACCACCTGCCACAAAAATATACCCAAGTAAATAACTTTTCACTCCAATATCTGTGTGTGTTACAAACACTACTGAAACACTATAGCTTATTCATTGAAACAACAGGTTAAAATTTAGCAAAAGATCAAAATATGTGAACTATGACATTAGAATAAAGAAGGCAACATAGATTTGCTTCTTCCCGCAAATCCCTGGCATGCTTTGCAAAGTTTCTTGCAAAAACCCGAAGTTTGACACTCCTGACTATACAAAATCTGAGTTCTGTATGAGACCGTGAAGTCATTGACAGCCACAGAAAAGTGTCACTTTTTCTAAATTTTATTAGGTTGTTGTCTTTTACTATTTTAATTGCATTGATATTTCAGAAAGATCTAGCATCCAAAGGCTTTTTCTAGTAGTTGTCTCACTCTGACCAGGCTTATTCACAAGTACTAGTAGGCTTGCTGGCCCAACGTTACCGAATAGTTAGCATGTGCCTGGCACTATGCGATCACTTACTCAGAAAATGCTAAGCTAGTTCTCTTTTCAAAAACAGCATGGAACTTCTGCTTAAAGGTGGTTTTTTTTTAATTTTATTTTATTTTTTATTTCAGTGAAGTCCAAACAAGTTTTAGGGGGCTCCCCCAAACAGCAGAGACTTTAACTAAAAGTAGAAATTTCAAAGTCATTTGACTAGGAACCCTGATGGTCAATGTCTGTACGGAACAGACCTATGTTGAGGATGTAGGATTTGTGTTTTCCACCAGAACATTACCAAGGATTTAAGATTTATGGCATTCTTTAATGTGTGAGATTAAGGACTCTGGACTCTGGATTAAGTACCAAATAGAGTAGAGCACTCCCAGCTTCAAGCCAAGGACTCCCTCAATCAGGGAGTGCTACTGCTATGATCCTTGGAAGGAGTGTCCTTATTCCTCCCACCTTCTCCTGGCCTCCCTATCAAGCCCAGCCACCAGGGACCTGGATCTTCTTCAGGGCCAGACTCGTTTCGATGTTGCTAAATTGGTCCAGGAAATGGATCAACCACATCTTGCTAAGCTCGTTGATCTCTCCATCCTCAGTCTTCAGGTAGTACAGAAGCCACATGGCTTTGGCTTTCACGAGTAACTGGTTCCTTCCCGTCCTCTTGCCTGAAAGGGTTCCTCCAATGGTGCCGGCCAGGTAGATGGGCTGACCTGTTTGGTTGAAGATTGGGAAGGTGATGTGTCTCAGGTCGAGGTTCTTGTTCATCTGCCAGGCAGCCAGGAGTGGGTTGGAGGGCACGCAGAGGCCCTGGTTCTTAGTGCACACCTGACTGTAGCGGATCTGGGTTCCGTTTTCCTCTGTCACATACAGATCCTGTACCACGTCCTTCAGTTTACCAATTTCCTCTAGGATTTCTTGTTCTAGCAGTGAGGCCGTGTTGGAGACTGCCAGAATACAGGCGAAATTGACTTCGGTGCTCTTCCTGGAGATGGAGAAGCGGTAAGAGTCCTTGCCGGTAACATGTCCCTGCACAAAGCGCCGCTCAGCTTTGGCCGGGCTCCCTATGGGGGTGTACTTCTCCTCGAGGTTTTCTTCTAAATCCTTGGGCCAGGGGTGCTTGGGTGGCTCAGTTGGTTAAGCGATTGCCTTCGGCTCAAGTCATGATCCTGGAGTCCCGGGATTGAGTCCCGCGTCCAGCTCCCTGCTCAGCAGGGAGTCTGCTTCTCCCTCTGACCCTCCCCCCCTCATGTGCTCTCTCTCTCTCTCTCACATAAATTAAAAAAAAAAAATCTAAAAAAAAAAATAAATAAATCCTTGGGCCAGTAAATCGAGCCAGTGCCCAGAGCGGCCGTCAGCAGCATGGGTGCCAGCAGGAAGATCCAGGGGTGCGAGCCCACTTCCCACCCCAGCCTTCCGAAGGCGCGGAGAGGGGCGCCTCTAGGCAGTCGGTGTGGCAGCGAGGTCTCTCCGACAACTGATTTTCTGACCGGGGAGCCGGCCGACTTGAACGTCCCCGCACTGACACCGACTGGGAATGGGACGCTCAAGGGACTGCATGCTCTGCCATGAAGCCCAGTTCAGCTCCGGTTCCCGCCTCGCCTCCGCCTCGGGCCAGGCCTCTGGCACCACCGTGGAGGGACTAAGGCTCATTTTCAGCAAGGAAAAGCAACGTCCTCAAACTGGACAGCTGATGAGACCGCAGCTACTGGGGGGAGTAACGGCTTCCTGGAGAAATTCTACCGGAGTCTGTTTGACTTCCGGCAGTTCACGCCGGGAGCCTGGAGGCGTGGTTGGGGATCACGTTTTTTGTTTTTTGTTTTTTTAAGATTTGTATTTATTTATTTGTGAGAGAGAGAGAGAGAGAGAGTACAAGCAGGGGGAGCAGTAGAGGGAGAGGGAGAAGCAGGCTCCTCACTGAGCAAGGAGCCCGATGTGGGACTCGATCGGAGGACACTGGGATCATGACCTGAGCCGAAGGCAGATGCTTAACGACTGAGCCACCTAGGCGACCCAGGGATCACGTGTTTTGACCCATAGCCTCACTAGTCCCAAATTTGTCTGGGGCATGCCTGTGCCCTCGGGAGTCTAGTTAACACAGAAACACTTCCTAAAGGTGAGTAAGATGCGTGCCTGTTCTACAAGACTTACATTTTATTGGGGGAATTTGGTTTGTCCACACACACACACACGCACGTGTCCTAACCTTTCTGGGATCATCCAGTAACACAGTTATTGGCTAAGGTGAACCTGGTACACTTACTTTATTATTTTTATTAACTACAAAGCTAAAATAGACATTCGCCTTGTAAAAGGTTAGAAGTCAATATGTAGAATGAAATGTGAGTGTTTATCTTTGGTCTGTTCCACAGTTCCCAGGATGGAGGGACCCCTGTGTTCATGTCACCTTTTTTATGAAAGTCCTCACCTACCTTTTAACATGCAGGAACTGAAAGGCAGGTGGTGAGCGGTTCCTAGAGTTAGGAGAATTGCTTGCCATGTTTTCCATAGTTGGCAGTCACCTAGCATTAATTGTGATTGTGTTTTTCTGTGGGGAGTTATGGCATTTTACCGAAATCTCCAGATTGTAAGAATACCAAGGCCAAGAGTTTAAGGAAGATACCTTTAACAGTATTTTAAAGGAGAAAGTAATAAGAGATACTGTTAAGTTGGCTTTACAGAAAGTCATTGCTTAAGAGTGACATTAATAACCACAAGATGGCACACATTTTCTATTGAATTTTTAAAATTTTTAAAATTTTTTTATTTTTTAAAGATTCTATTTATTTTTTGCCAGAGAGAGAGATCGAGAGAGGGAACACAAGCAGGGGGAGCTGCAGAGGGAGAAGGAGAAGCAGGCTTCCCGCTGAGCAGGGAGCCTGACATGGGGCTCGATCCCAAGAGCCTGGGATCATGACCTGAGCCGAAGGCAGGAGCTTAAGGACTGAGCCACCCACCTCATTTTCTATTTTAAAAAAAGTTAGGGTAAATGGGACCGAGGATTCCTTTTCTCCTTTATCTGCACGTTGCAAGTTCTAGTTATAGCTACATCTGGAGTTTATCCTTGGTGTGCTATAAATCTAGAGGCACCTGTATCACATTTAAATGGAGGAACTGATCTGGAAATTCCATTTGTTAAACCATATCTACATTATGGAGAGAAATGGCTCAGCTGGTTTCCTAAACATTTAGGATGTAATGTTAGAGGGAGGGTGTTCACAAGTATTCTGTAATGTGCAAAACCAAACACAGGGCCTCTTACTGCCCATCTTTATGGTATTTCTTTAGCACAGCATCAGCGTGTTATTTTTTATTCTCAAAACACAACATTCAAAACAAAATTTCTACAATTGCTCATAAATCAGCCACTGTGAAGTACTAAATTCTATAGAAAAATATGTACCTCAAGGTTTGATTTTATCGAGTTTTTTCATTCTAGTTCATTGATTCTAGATTACGTAATTTTGCTAATCTAGTTATCTAGATTACTAATGTTTGTGTGGGTTTAGAATGTCAATAAAAAAAACCACTAATAGTTGTTCCCCACCGGTTTTACTGTATTATTCCATAAAAGGAATTTGGCACTTTTAAAATGAGGTCATCTGCCCTATTTGAGTCGTGAAACCCTTTCTATTGGTTTCAGAGCTCTAGACTAATCCAAGTGCAGCTATAACATGGCCTAGAAGTCACATGTCTTAAGTGACAAGTCTCTGAAGTTTCTTCCTTTCAATTCAGACAACCCTCTGGCCTTAATCTGAGAATGGTGTCTACTTTGTCAGGATAGGATTCTCCATACTTTATAAAATACCTTCTGGATGAGAAGGGAGTGGGTATTGGGAATTCAAGAATACAGTTTAGAACTTAAAATTTTATCTAGTATACTTCTTACCCATCTTCAGTCTAGATAAAATGAAGCAGGCAAAGCATTACCTTTTCTTTTCTCTTACACGTTGATTCCATTTTCTTCTGTTCCCCAGTCCCTTCTCAAGCCTGTCCAATTTTTTTTTCTCTTCCCCCTGTTTCTCCTTTTCTAAGTCCCATTCTCTCAGGTTAGCCAAACTGAGTTTGGCATAAATAAAGGGCAGTTGCCCATTATTTTTTTATTTCTTATTGAAAAATTTTTTTTACCATTTTTATTTATAGGATGCTTCTCTTTTAAGTCTGTATTTTAGTTACTTGATAATCTGTTTCCCACACTTGAGTATGAGCTCCTCAGACACAAGGACTGCATCTTGTTCATCCCTGTGTTTGATACTCAGAGGACACTCTAATGTTAGTCATAACTTAGGTGGTCCTGCTTGTGTTTCCACAGCTCTAGAAATGATATAATTCAAATACGGCAGACATAGGGCTGAAATATATTCTGTGGATCCCATAGGGACTGCTCAGATGCCTGTGTTGTAACTGAGACAGCAGGTATTTTTTTGCATCTTTTCACCTGCCCTATCTTAAGCTTTTTTCCTTTTCCTTTCTGGAATTAAAACAGTATAGCCATTCCTCCTAACTCGTATAATAATCTGTCACAGAGCGTTATGAAGTCACTCGGTTTTCCTTTTCTAGATTGAAATCTAAAGATTTAATAAAACGATTGGTCCTTGAGAAGAGGCTCTAAAATTGAAATATGAATAATTAAGAAAGCAACTGAAGAAAGGACAGCAGCAAGAATTGATCATGAATGTAGTGATGGGGAAGAAACTTTTTTTTTTTTTTGAGAGACAGAAGAGGGAGAGAGAATCCCAAGTACGCTCCATGCCCAGTGATGAGCCTGACTTGGGACTCCATCTCACAACCCTGAGATCATGACCTAAACCGAAATCAAGAGTAGACACTTAACTAGCTGAGTTACCCAGGTGCCCCAAGGAGCATATTGTTAAAATGCATGTACATATAATGGTAGGGTGGTAGGTAGGCTTTTATATTGGTGGTCTCCAATGAATCGTGGCTCCCGGTATTTATGACTTTTCATAGTTCCCTCCCACATTGACTCTGGGTTTAGCCATGTGACTTACTTGGTTCAGTGGGACATTAGCAACTGTGACATAAGCAGAGGTTGATAAGTACTTGTGCATTTGGGGTTTGACTTCTTGGAAGCAAGAGAACTCAGGTTTTTATGGACTTGGGGTTCACAGTGCTGCTGGTAAAACTCTTCGAAGTAGTTATTTTATCATTGACCTTCATTAAATTCCTTTTTATGTAATAAGGTGAATTTCTCATTTTTTATACTATAGCGATGCCCAAAAACATGGCTCAAGAAATAGCAGAAGACAAGCTAGAGAATGCTTGAGAGAAAGAAAAATTAAGATTTCCTTAAAGGAATTGTTGGAATTTGGGAGAGCACATTAGACAGAACAGGAAAGCGGAGATCTTGAAGGCCACGCTCAACGTACAGAAAGGAAAACACAGCAACAGTAACCAGACTTGACAGCTTACTGTGTAGGACTTTAAAGGGGGAGGGGGTAATTAAAAATTAATAGGTTAGAGAGAGTGACTAGAGTCTTAAAAAATGTAACAGAGGAAACCAGACTAATGCTCCCAGAGGGAGCACAAATCCAGGGGATACCTGAGTAACTGCAGGTGCCCTTGGGGATGTTCCCTTGAAGAACGGGAGAGCTAGTCACAGTGGTTACAAAAAATCTGAGTAGACTTTTAAGTCTAGAACGTGGGCAATTAGATTAGACTCTTTCGCATATTGTTAAGTCGGTCTCAAAGTGATGAAGTTATTTAGGGAAAGATTTTCGTATCTCCTGAGCCCTAGGGGACCAAGAATTTCTAGAGTTAAATCTTCTCAAAAGAGAAGCACAGGTAAGAGGAGAAATGCTACAAGGAACCAGGGGCAACGAAAGTGATTGACCCTGGGCTTGAAGTCCATTGGGAGAGTATGAATTTATCCAATGGAGGTGAAGGTGGGCGAGATTCGGTAAGCAGTGGGTAATTGGATCATTCAGTAACTCCTTGGCTTTATACTTCTGTCTTATGGGAGCCTTCCCAAAACAAAACTAGAAGACTATGTTAGCAAACCAAATGTCTGAGCCTTAAATCAAGGGGAAATAGTAAAGGGAGAGCACTCAGTGCCACCAAACAGGGCTGCTTACAGGTTTTTTGAGAAGGAAAGGGATCACTCTGAGGGGCAGGATAACATTTCTAAAACTAAGGGAACCTTCTTAAAAAGAGTAGAGCAAATGCAGCCCAGAGGAGCGGGTAGTCTATGTCCTGGATCTCCACCACAGAAAGCAATGTGAGAAAGGGAAGATCTTCTGCCTCCCACTGAAGTGAAGTAAGTTCTTAAGTGTAGAGAAAATCCAAAAGCTGAAAAAGATTAGTTTTGCTGGGGAGAGAACATGGCAGAAGTATTGATCCTTGCTAGACCCCAAGGGGCATAGACTTTAGGAGCATGAATAACAGATTCTGTTCAGGAATCTACTGAGGGTGACTCTACCGCTGAAATGGATATGGGGACCTCATTGGAAAGTGACCCTAAGACACAAATTCTAGGGCCCACATAAATTCTGCTCAAACAGGACTAGACAGAATCCACACTCAACCCAGGAGTACATGGTCTACACGGCCAGTGGAAATTAAGCGGTTTTGGATATTTTTCAAGAAATTATGGCATCCTGGTTAAAAGTATGGACGGACTTTGAGGTTAATGTGCCTGGGTTCACATCCCAGCTCTACCTCTTACTACCTGTGTGATTTTGGGCAAGTTACTTAACCTCTCTCTGTCACATTTTCCACTTGTCAAATGGAGAAGATAATACCTTGCTATTGGGGTTCTTAGGATTAAATTATTGAATACACGTGAAATTATTTAAAACATGAAATTCAGTAAGGACTATTATTATTAGAAATATTTTCACCACTGAGTGGGATTTTTTGTTTGTTTTAGTTTTGTACCTTTATGAAGGTAAGGAAAGTTTGCTACAAAGTTGTTTTTTCATGATGGAGTTAAATTTTTATCAAATCATGTGAGTTAATCTAGTGGGAAGAACCTATGGAGTCTCTCCTTCATCTATGTATGCGGCAAATGGTATTATTGTTTTTTAATCTTGGGAAAAAAATGCTTGAAAACCCTAAATGTCAGAATATAATGCGGGTTCCATCTGCTAACTTTTATATAGCAATACTGCATTCATGTTGTGGTGAGATTGGCCTCTAATTATCTTTTATGGTCCAATTTGGTTAACAAGCCTTATAAGGGTAATTTTCTCTCTTTTTCTATTCTCTACAAAAGTTTATATAAGATAGAAATAACCTGTTTCTTTCCCCCCCTCTTTTTCTTTATTTTATTTTATTTTTCCACCATGATAAGTGTACTCTTTAATCCCCATCACCTGTTTCACCCACCACCCCCCTTCCCACTGGTAACCATCAGTTTATTCTCATAGTTAAGACTCTCTTTCTTGGTTTGTCTCTCTCTCTCTCTCTCTCTCTCTCTCCTTTGCTGGTTTGTTTTGTTTCTAAAATTCTACCTGTGAGTGAAATCATATGGTATTTGTATTTCTCTGACTGACTTATTTTGCTTTGCTTAACATTATACTCTCTAGCTCCATCCATGCCGTTGCAAATGGCGAGATTTCATTCCTTTTTATAACTGAATAATATTCCATTGTGTGTGTGTGTGTTTGTGTGTACACTCATACCACTTCTTTATCTATTCATCTGTTGATGGACATTGGGCTGCTTCCATATTTCGGCTATTGTAAATAATGCTGCAGTAAACATAGGAATGCATGTATCCTTTTGAATTAGTGTTTTTGTGTTTTGAGGGAAATACCCAGTAGTACAATTACTGGATCAAAGGGTGGTTCTGTTGTTTCACCGTTGATTATGATGTTGACTGTGGATTTTTCATATAAGTTCTTTATTATGTTGAGGTATGTTCCCTGTAGACCTACTTAACAGAGAGTTTTTATCATGCATGGATATTGTACTTTGTTGAATGGTTTTTCTGCATCTATTGAAATGATCATATGGTTTTTATCCTTTCTCTCAGTGATGTGACATATCATGTTGATTGTTTTGGGACTGTTGAACCACGCTTGCATCCTGGGAATAAATCCCACTCGATTGTGGTGTATGATTTTTTTTATTAACATACTGTTGGATTCAGTTTGCTAATATTTTGTTGAGGACTTTTGCATGAGAGATATTGGCCTCTGTTCTCTTTTTTGTAGTGTCTTTGTCTGGTTTTGGTATCAGGGTGATATTGGCCTCATCAGAATGAATTTGGAAGTTTTCCTTCCCTTTCTGTTTTTTGAAATAGTTTGAGAGGAATAGGTATTAACTCTTTTTTACATGTTCGGTAGAATTTGCCTGTGAAGCTGTCTGGTCCTGGACTTTTGTTTTTCGGGAGTTTTTTGATTATTGATTCAATTTCACTGCTGGTAATTGGTCTGTTCAAATTAACTATTTCTTCTTGTTTTACTTTTGATAATTTATATGTTTCTAGGAATTTATCTGTTTCTTCTAGATTGTTGAATTTGTTGGCATATAGGTTTTCATAATACTCTTAAAAATATTTGTATTTCTGTGGTGTTGGTTGTAATTTCTCCTCTTTCATTAATGATTTTGTTTATTTGGGTTCTCTCTCTCTCTTTCTTTTCTTTCTTTCTTTTTTTTTTTTTTTGATGAGTCTGGCTAGAGGTTTATCAATTTTGTTGATCTTTTCAAAGAATCAGCTGCTGGTTTCATTGACCTGTTCTTTTGTTTTTTTAGTTTCTATATCATTTATTTCTATTCTAATTTTTATTATTTCCTTCCTTTTGCTGTGTTTGAATGTTGTTTGGTCTTATTTTTCTAGCTCCTTTAGGTAAAAGTTAGATTGTTTACTTGAGATTTTTTTCTTGTTCCTTGGGGCAGGCCTGTATTGCTATAACCTTGCCTCTTAGAACCACTTTTGCTGCATCCCAAAGATTTTGGACCATTGTGTTTTGATTTTCACTCGTTTCTATGAAATTTTTTATTTCTTCTTTCATTTCTTTGGTTGACCCATTCATTGTTTAGTAGCGTGTAATTTGACCTCCATGTATCTGTGCTCTTTCCAGACTTTTTCTTGTGGTTAGTTTCTAGTTTCATAACATTGTGGTCAGAAAAGATGCATGGTCTGACTTCGATTTTTTTGAATTTGTTGAGACTTGTTTTGTGGCCTAATATGCGATCTCTTCTGGAGAATGTTCCCTGTGCACTTGAAAAGAAGGTGGTATTCTTGCTGTTTTAGGATGGAATGTTCTGAATGTCTGTTAAATCCATGTGCTTCAGTGTGTCGTTCAAAGCCACTGTTTCCTTGTTGATTTTGTGCTTGGATTATCCATCCATCGATGTATGTGGGGTGTTAAAGTCCCCTACTATTATTGTATTACTATCGGTTATTTCCTTTATGTTTTTTATTAACTGATTTATGGATCTGAGTGCAAAAATATTTACAATTGTTATATCCTCTTGTTGGACTGTCCCCTTTATTATACAGTGTCTTTCTTTGTCTCTTGTTACAATCTTTGTTTTAAAGTCTGTTTTGTCTGATTTAAGTATTACTACCCAGCTTTCTTTTGACTTCCATTTTCATGATAAATATTTCTCCATCCCCTCACTTTGAATCTGCAGTGTTTTTTGGTCTGAATTGAGTCTCTTGTAGGTAGCATACAGATGGGTCTCTGTCACCCTATGTCATTTCATTGGAGCCTTTCGTCCATTTACAATCAAAGTAAATATTGATAGATCTCCGTATCGATTGCCATTTTGTTACTTGTTTTGTGGTTGTTTCAATAGATTTTCTTTGATCTTTTCCTCTCTTGCTTGTTGGCTTTCTTTCGTGATATTCTTGGATTCCTTTCTCTTTATTCTTTGCGTATCTATTAGTGGTTTTTGATTTGCGGTTCTCATTAGGTTTGTATATAACATCTCCTGTATATAGCAGTCTATATTAAGTTGATGGTCGCTTAAGTTAAAACCCATTCTTTTCTCCTCTCCTTCCACATTTTAGGTATGTGGTGTCATATTTTCCATCCTTTCATTTTATGAATCCCTTGACTGATTTGTACAGAAATACTTATTTTTACTGCTTTTGTGTTTTTTTGCTTTTCATATTCTCCCTTATGGTCTTTCCTTTCTACTCAAAAAGTCCGCTTTAATATTTCTTGCAGGGCTGGTTTAGTGGCCATGAACTCCTTTAGTTTTTATTTGTCTGTGAAACTCCGTTTGTTTGTTTGGTTTGTTTGTTTGTTTGTTTGTTTTAAAGTAGGCTCCACACCCAGCATGACTCCAATGAGGGGCTTGAACTCACACCCCTGAGATCAAGACCTGAGCTGAGATCAAGAGTTTGAGGCTTAATTGACCAAGGCAGCCAGGCACACCTGTCTGGGAAACTTTTTATCTGAATGATAGTCTTGTTGGACAGAGTATTCTTAACTGCATATTTTTCCCTCTGGGCTCTTTGAATATATCATGTCACTACCTCTGGCATGCAAAGTTTCTATTGAAAAGTCTGCTGATGGCCTTATGGGTTTTCCCTAGTAAGTGACTGTCTTCTTTTCTCTTGCTGCTTTTAAAATATTTTCTTTATCTCAACCTCTTGGGTTGAGTTTTTGGGGCACTCTCTATGCCTCCTGGATCTAGATATCTGTTTCCCTCCCCAAATTAGGGACGTTTTCAGGTATTATTTCTTCAAATAGAATTTCTGCCACCTTTTCTGTTATTCTTCTGAGACCCCTGCTTGATGGAGTCACTGAGTTCCTTAGGACTATTCTCAGTTTGCATAATTTTCTTTCTCTCTTTTGCTCACCTTGGTTACTTTCCACTCCTCTGTCTTCCAGGTCATTAATTCATTCCTCTGCTTCATCTAGCCTGCTATTTATTCCACCAAGTATATTTTTAATTTCATTTATTGTCTTGTTGATCGCTGGTTGGTTCTTTTTTATCTGTGTGTTAAGGGGTCTCACTGATGTCCTCCACTCTTTTCTCAAGTCCGGTGAATATCTTTATGGTCGTTAAATCCTCTATCAGAATTATATCCAGTTCACTTAAGTCTCTTACTGTGGTTTTGCGCTGTCCTTTCATTTGGGAGATATTTCTCTGTCTCCTCATTTTATCTAACCGTGTCTGTCTCTGTGTGTTAGGAGAATCAGCTGCTTCTCTTGCTCTTAACAATAGTAGCCGTATGAAGAAGAGGTCCTGTAGTGCCTTGCAGTGCAGTGTCCCCTGTTCCCTGGGGCTTCAGGGAGTGTCTCCTCTGTGTTGTGTGTGCTCTGCTGTTGAGGCTTGGCCTCTTTTTCCTTCTGTCCAGTTGTCTGCAGAGGCTCTCTTTGCCTATTGTGGGCAGCGTTTTGTCCCCAACGGTGGTGGGGGTGCATTTTAACAAGGTGTGCAGTGGTCTCCTTGAAAATGAGACCTGCCCCTGCTACTGCAGGAACTGAGGTCCCGCAAAATGTGCTGGTCTGGAGATGTGGTGGACAGGTGGCCTGGTCTTCTCTGGGAGGGGCCCTGCAGCACTGGGAAGGGCGGATCTGCCCAAGCAAGGGGTTGGGGGCTTGGTGCAAACAAGTTAGGTAGCAAGTATTGACACAGCGCTTGTTCCCACAGATGGCCATTGTTTTTTCTGGGGGGTAGGGGGAGGGAAATGGCACCTGCCTGTTCCTTTGTCCCTGGAGGGGTCTTCCCATGATCCTTCTCTCTCTGGGCCACATTCCGATATGAGGAAATCACTCTCCCTCCTCTGTGACCCATCTGTTTTTCAAACTGTTTGTTCTGGTGCTGCATCTGCATGGGCTGTTTGTTGGCTGTCTCTTTAAGGGTGGGGACTCTGCTTTCTAACACCCTCCAGGCTCTCCCAGAGGTGAGCCTGCCAATTTTTAAGATTCCAGGCTTTAAGTCCCACTAGTTCTAAGAACTCATGAAGTTCGGCCTCTCTCTCTTTCAAAGGCAGATGTTTCGGGGATTTGTCCTCCCTGTTTGTGGGCTCTCCAGTGTGCAAGTCTGTTTTGTACCCTTCTCTGCACCACCAGCTCCCTCTCCACCAAGGACGTCCACGGTCCGTTTAGCTCCTAGACCGCGTCTTCCGTGTCTTTGCCCTTCCTACCTTCTTCAATGTGACTTCTTCTCTTTCTTGTGTAAGTCTTGCGTCATTTTCTGGGTGATTTACATTGCTGTGAGTGTTATCGAGTTGTATCCGTGGGAGGAGGCAAGCTTAGGGCCTTCCTTCTCTGCCTTCTTCCCAGCAGACCAGAAACAACCTTTTTCTAAAAGATTGCTAAATCTGTCCTGTGACTTCTCTGGGTCTAGTGCCTTTAAGAGATGGACATTTTTAACAACCAATTCAATTTCTTTGATAGTATTGGGTGAATCAGGTGTTAAATTTCTTCTTCAGCCAACTTGATAATTTTTCTAAAAATGTGTTTGACATTAATTTTTAAATTGCGGTAACATTTTCAAACTTTTCTTTTTAATTAAAAAAAATCTATTCTTTATCTGTACTTCTGACCCGTTTTCTATTCTTAATATTAATCTGTGTCTATTCTCTTTTTCCCTTAGGAAGGCTTTTAAAGCTATTTTTTATTTACTACTCTCTTAAGAGAAGCAGGTTTTGATTTTGCAGTTGAACTCTTTTAATATGCTTTGATCATTGTTTCTTTAATTTCTACCTTTGCCTTGATTTCCTCCTTCCAACTTTTTAAATTTTTTTCTGACTTAAGTTGACAGCTTAAGTCACGTTGGGTGTAGAGATTACTTAAAAATAAAATCTTAGGGGTGCCTGGGTGGCTCAGTCAGTTAAGCATCTGACTCCTTATTCTGGCTTAGGTCATGATCTTGGGGTTGTGAGATCAAGCCCCATGTTGGGCTCCGTGCTGGACGTGCAGCCTGTTTAAGATTCTCTCTCTCTGGGACGCTTGGGTGGCTCAGTCAGTTAAGCATTGCCTTTGACTCAGGTCATGATCCCAGGGTCCTGGGATCGAGTCCCACATAGGGCTCCCTGCTCAGCGGGGAGCCTGCTTCTCCCTCTCCCTCTGCCTGCCCCTCCCTCTGCTTGTGCTCTCTCTCTCCCTCTCTCTCTCTGACAAATAAATAAATAAAATCTTTAAAAAAATTCTCTCTCTCCCTCTCCCTTTGCCTCTCCCCATCCCTGCTCACGCATGCTCTCTTTTTCTAAAAAAAGTCAAATGAGTAAAAATGAAAATAAAAATAAAAAATAAAATAAAATCTTAAAAAAAAGAATAGAATTTACTTTTTAGAGTCATTTTAGGTTCACGGAAAAATTAAACTGAAGGTACAATGCTTTCTCATCTACCTCCTGTCCCTGGACGTGTGTGTCTCCCTCCTTATCAACATCCCCCACCAGAACTATAAAGAATAAAAAGTGAATCTTTTCAGTTTTTACTGTTTCATTGTTACCATTTGGTGTGCATCCTTCCTCAACTCTCTGTCTCCATACAAACATAGACACACACGGTCCCATAGTGCATCTGTATCATAATACAAATGTGTATATACATTCATATACATGTGGTTGTGATGGTCAGTTTTATGTGTCAACTTTGTTAGACTATATAGTTCCCAGTTATCACATCAAATACTAATCTAGGTGTTGCTTTGAAGGTGTTTTGTAGATGTGATTAAAGTCCATAACCCGTTGACTTATTAGGAAGGGAAATTGTCCTAGATAATCTGGATGGAACTGATTGAGTTATTTGAAAGCTCATAAGAGCAGTGCTTAGTCTTCCCTGAAGAGGAAATTCTGTCTGGGGGCAGCAGTTTCAGTTTGTGCCTGACAGTTGTAGATAACTCCCTTCCTGAAGGTCCGCCTTGTGATTTTCCAACTTGCCTAGCCAGCCCTGATAATTGCATAAGCCAAGTCTTTGCAATAAATCTCCTATTATATATTTCTTACTGATTCTGTTTCCCCTGGTTGAACCATGACTGACATTTATATTTGTATATGTAACTTTTTGTATATGTAACATTTATATATGTAACTTGCTTTTTCACTAACAATATGTCTTAGAGATGGCATTATATTTATCTGCTGAATCATAGCACGTCATATGAATATACTCTATCTTATCTAATCATCCTGTTACTGGTGGATATTTTAGTTGTTTAGATTCAAAGTTAAATTAGATTCAAATTATTTTCAATTGCTTCTTTGGAAATTTGCTTTATTGACTTCTTGTATCCAGCATTGCTATAGTAAAATTGAACACCAGTTGGATTCTTGCTTCTTTGCAGATAATTATTTTTCTTCTTTGAAGGCTTTTAAGATTATTCTTCTCCTTTAATATTTCATAAGAACAGATTATTGGGGAGGAAAAAATTTTCCTTCTACTTTTCAAGCTTATTTGTCTGGTCTAATAATCGACTGAGCCACCCAGGAGCCCCTCTCAACACTCAACCTTTATGTCACACTTCCCACCCAGTCATTCTGTTGTGCTGCATTTAGGGCTGGGTATTCAGCTTATTAACTTGCTCTTCCCTTGTGTCCATTCTATCATTCAGCCGATATATGGAGTTTTATTGCAATAATAAAAACATTTTTTATTTTTAAGATCTAAAGTTTCATTTTTATAATACCTGTTCTTTTTTCATAGTTATGATGTTCTTCTGAGGATAATTTCACTTCTATTAAAGCCTCATTTTGTTTGCTCTATTAAGCATTTTTCCCCTCCAGTATTAGTTGTTTTAATGAAGTTTGGTACCTCTCTTTTATAGACACTGATTTTCCTCATATATTTGGCAGTTTTGGGTGTGGGTACAGCATTTGTCGAGGTCTGTCTCCCGCAATGGGGAGAAGGTACAGGATGGGTTACCGGATGTAGAACGCTAGGCATCCATACCCTCAGCGAGGACCACTTTGCTCGGCTTGCGTGACACCATTTGCAAGGGGCAACTTAACTTTCCATAGTCACTTCTCCAGCCTGGAGCAGATGCCTCAGTGACTTGCTCCTCGACCACGGGGAAGAGGGTCTTTGCAGTAGGAGGAAGGCGGTCCATGCATCTAGCATCCATCTCGCATGCATCGCCTCTGAGTTTGGAAACTTGCAGAGCATCCAGTTCACAGCAGTTCTTTCCTCAGCCAGTCCTATCTCCTTTCTGTTAGAAATGCCTCAGAAGTTTTTCTTCTCTTTTGCTTTCCACACTGTTACAGATTTTAATTTCCCACCCCCTGTCATTTGTAGGGATTTGGGGTAAGAGGGGAGGTGGAAGAGTGTTGTCTCTTCTGGTGCAGAGATAAAATCTCTTTATCTCTGCACTGTATTGCCATGAAATATTTGGGAGGGTTTAATTTGCCAATAACATTGAAAAAAAAACACATACCTTTGTCTTAAATAATAATAGTAATAATAATTTTAGAATTAAAATAAATGACTTGATTAATAATCTAGAAATTAAAAAAGAAACCAAAAAAAATAAATTTTACAATACCCTATTCCCCTGGGACGCCTGGGTGGCTCAGTTGGTTAAGTGTCTGTCTTCGGGTCAGGTCATGATACCAGGGTCCTGGGATCGAGCCCCGTGTCGGGCTCCTTGTTCAGCAGGGAGCCTGCTTCTCCCTCTCCCTCTGCCCCTCCCCCTGCTTGTGCTCTCTGTCTGACAAATAAATAAATAAACTCTTTTTAAAAAAATACCCTATTCCCTTTTTGTCAACCAAGTTCACACATCATGCCATTAAATTTGCTGAAAGTTACAAAGGAAAGAATATCAGGTGTCTTGTTGTTATGGACAATGTAATAAAAAGAAGCTCTAAGGAAATGATGAAAAATTTGCAGGTTCAGAGGCTCAGAGAAAAGCCAAAGAAGAATAAGATGTGTGTTCATGTATATGTGTTTATACACTTTTATTAGGATGCCGAATTTGAAGAAATACAGTTTCTGGAGAGGTTGATTAAGAATGCAAAATCACCATCAGAGAAAATGGAGTGTAAAACTTCAAAACATTTATCAGCGTGAAATGAGTGAAATCTGGGGATTATGAGAACAGCTTGTAGATTTCTGCTGTGATTTCCACTGACGGTAGGGGCTGCATTCAAAGATTGTGTATACCCACTGGGCTTAAATTCTTGAAAGAAGATGCATGGTTGTGTTTTCTTGGTCAGGAGAGCCCTAAGTCAAATGTCTGTTTCTACAATAAGGATAAAAGTAATTCTTTGGCTGCTTTAGGGGCGCCTGGGTGGCTCAGTTGGTTAAGCGACTGTGTTTGGCTCAGGTCATGATCCTGGAGTCCCAGGATCGAGTCCCGCATCGGGCTCTCTGCTGAGCAGGGAGTCTGCTTCTCCCTCTGACCCTCCCCCCTCTCATAGGCTCTCTCTCTCACTGTCTCTCTCTAATAAATAAATAAAATCTTAAAAAAAAATTCTTTGGCTGCTTTATCATGAGCCTCAATGGACTCATGGCCCAAGATTTAATAGGCTCTGGGTTCCTATTGATGCTCTGCATGTTTTTCCTATCAACCACTTTTGTTTGTGGATTAGATTCCCCTCCCCATCCTACGTTGTCTTTGTTTTTGGTTTTGGATTAAGACTGATATTTCTACTGTACATGATCACTATGATGGTGACTTACTTGATTTGCTAGGCATTTGGCTTTGTTCTACCTGAAGCTTTAAATTGTGAGCTTGTTGTTGTTGGGTTAACAGCATAGTAAAGAAACATGTCTTAGATTGTTCATCAATGTCATTTTAATGCCCTAAGAATGTTCCAGGACATCTGGAATAAGTGTCTGTCCAAAGCAAGGTCATCAACGATGTCTCAGGGATACATTGTAAGCATTTCTATATATAATTCTATCTCTTTATATGCTGATGTTCAACAAATATTAAATGTATATTTGGGACCAAATATTGTAGTCCAGTTTGGAAAAAAACCTTTCCTTGCTATAGAGTTCCTTTCTTTTTCAAAAGAAGGAGGAAACATCCTTCCATCCATTATTAAGATTAAAACAGTTGGGGCTTCCTTTAATCCATTTTTAAGATTAAAGCACTTGGGGCATCTCGGTGGCCAAGTTGGTTGATTGTTGACTCCTGCTTTTGGCTCAGGTCATGATCTCAGGGTCGTGAGATTGAGCCCCTAGTCGGGCTCCATGTTCAGTGTGGGGTCTGCTTGAGATTCTCTCCCTCAGCCCCTCCCCCCTGACTCATGCAAGCATGCTCTCTCTCTCTCTCTCTCAGATAAATAAGTAAATCTAAAAACAAAAAAAACCACAAAAAACAAAAGCAAGCACAACAGTTATTGCATACCACATGAATGTCATGGAACTTACTGGAGTGCATTGACAGGTCTAGATTCAAACACTTTAATTGTATAGTGATAATATAACAAGAATGTGAATTCTGTTTTGTTTCCTGCAACTCGAAGGATGGAATCCTTATATTTGTTAACTCCTAGAACAGATTAAATTCCTGGGGTGCCCAGATGGCTCAATCAGTTTGGAGCGGGACTCTTGATTTCGGCTTGGGTCATGGTCTCAGGGTCATGATCTCAGGGTCATGAGACGGAGTCCCACATAGGGCTCTGAGCTCAGTGCTGAGTCTGCTTAAAATTCTCTCCCTCTTCCCCTACCCCACCCCTCCCCCTTGCTCACATGCACAAGCCCGCACACACACTCTCTTTCTCTCTCACAAAAAAGAAGAGATTAAATTCCTAACTCTCTGTAACATAAAAATCAATAAAAGCACATGTTGTACGATTCAAAAGAAATTTCCTTATTACAGTGTAGATGACATGCACTCATTTGCTGCATAAAGATAGATCAGGATTGGGTAAGATCATTTTATTTCTTTGGTGTAATGTGTTTGTATACTAAGAGGAATATGTGCTGTGGGTAAGCTTTAGTTTTCTCTAATTGGCTACATTCTACATCAGTTCTCTTCCTTCTCCCATTTCCTGCTCCATCCTGCAAAATGGGATTGAGGATTCAGGTCATTCATAGTTGAATTTCTAATAAAATATGCTATTTTCCAGCAATAAATGCACCTTAGGTGCTTTTTATTGAAGATGTCAAGTGATTGCGTTATATCAATATACAGTTGGAAGTTTTTAATTCCTGTTGTAACAATGCATTTGAACTCAAAGGTGGAAGCTAAAGAGGGATAATCTCTAAGATGTGAATTCAGTGCTGTGACTCTTGTAAGAAGGTATTGTAAACCGAACAGAGCCATTTGTTCTTTTTCCTTCCCAGTAAGGAAGGAAAGATTACCCAGAGACTGGAGCCTACGTATTGATGAAACAGTCAACACTGTATCAAGTTATGTTGCTTCCTCTTTTAACATAGTTGTTCATTGTAAACCTTACTGCAAACATTTTCAATTTTTCTCTAACTTTGCCTTTGAAGAGATCACAATACCAAGGCATTACATTACCATGAAAAATATATCACAGGCAAGGTTTTCATTTATGGATTAACATTCTTCCTGGATAAGAAAGTTATGTGGGAAGTCGGTTTTACATTTTAAGAGATTTTAGTGCAGTGGGTCTTCATGTTTTAGGATGTAAATAGCTGATAAAAACCATGTGACTTCTTCTCAGGGAAAATGTGCATGTGCACCTGTGTTCATGGTTTTGCCTGTTTCTGGAAGCTCATGACTCCGTGAGGTTCGTTTTTGACTTAGCAGTTTGAGAGCAGAGCAGATTCTTCGATACTCATTTTGCCAGTACTGCAGATGGGACAGTTATGTGATTTAATTCCTATTTTAAAAAAATTTTCACTGTGTGGAATTTGCACATGCAATTAAAAAAAAAATAGGGGCGCCTGAGTGGCTCAGTCGGTTGAGCATCTGCCTTTGGCTCAGGTCATGATCCCAGGGTCCTGGGATGGAGTCCCACATCGGGCTCCCTGCTCAGTGGGGAGTCCACTTCTCCCTCTGCCTGCCGCTCCCCCCGGCTTGTGCATGCTCTCTCTCTCAAATAAATTAAAAAAAAAAAAGAAGAAAAAAAAGACTAAAAAAATACCAGGTTAGAAAGGCTGCTTAGTTAAATCCTTAATAATATAACCTAGGGCAAGAAGACAGGAAGCTGTGTTTCTGTCATTTGTACCGATAAATCTAGCCCCCACATTCATTTATTCAGAGGTAGGATTGTGCACCGGTTAGTGGCATGAGCTCTATTAGTTAGGCACCTGTGTTCACCTCCCAGCTGGGCAACATCTTGGGTGTGTAACCTGGGGCAATTTAAATGGGGACCAACTAGAGCACCTGCTTCTAAGGAGTGTAAAATAGTGCTAGCACTTTGTACAAACTCAAATGCCCAACACACAACAAAAGAACTATGCTAATATTTAGAATACATAAAGCAATTGTTTGGTTATGCCTTTCTGAGCTCTCTTTTTGTGCCAGTTCAGTGAAATGGACTCAATCTAGGAAGAGTTTCTTAGACTTTCCTGTGTTGTCCTGACTGAGCTGTCTTCCCCCAGCACAGTCCCTGGGAAGTTTGGGTAGGGCAGGGACAGATGGGTCCCCAGACTCTGCAGCAAGCTGCTAGAACACGGATAATCTGCGTGCTTTCTTTCCAGGCCTGCAGGCTGAAGGTATGAAGCATTCTGCATTCCCTTTCTGCGGTTTACAGTCTGGATTTGAGGTCCTTAGATATAGGTTTTGACTCTTGAAAGAACCAAACAAACAAAAGATTTTGCAACAGTCCTGCTGAAGCTGTTATAAGGAAGAGATTTCAGCTCTTAAGTTGAATTTTAGCAATTAGATATTTAGAAATAAAGGATGATACATTTTACAGAAATAGAATAATTACAATTTTAAAACATTTCCCAGAGTGAAGCTCTGGAAATGACAACATTCAGGCACTGATTTTGATAATGGGTAATTTCAACAACATATGGTAACATTTATAAAAATGTGTAAGTAAATGATCAAAACAAATTCATTGGACATTTATATTTCTGTCATGTACTTGTGTAGGTGTTTCCTTATTCTGTAGGATCAATGGTTCTTTGGGTGACATACCATGTAGCAGATGGAAAACATTAACTACTATTTTCCATACTTGTCAAAATGTTTGGTAATCATTACTCTAATTATATATATATATACATATTGTACTAAGTCACAGTGAAGAAAATATTCATAATAAAGTGAACCACTGGTGTGAAATGAAAAAGAAGCCAGACTTTAAAATGAAAATAAATATGAATTGGATCTTGAGCTGAGTAGCAATTTTAAATTTAAAACCATACAGAAATAAAATGATAGAGATTTGATTTTGCTTTCTTGGATCTGTATGCAACTTTTCTATGTATTTTTAGTATCTAAAAAATAGAGATGTAACATATTTCACAAATCACACCTGAGAGCTAATAACAATTTGTCATTAACACAAGTTTGTTAACTAACCCATAAAGAATATTCTGAAGCAATTGATCTGATTTTACTCTTGGAACTAAGTCAATTAAGACCTCTATTTTTGATAGTTGTGTTCAATATGAAAATCCTATTTTTAGGACTTTCAAAAATTTATGAATTACTGTTGATGTCTTTAACATCAAAGCTAAAGAATTTTAGAACTAATGCTGGGGGGGGGTGCTCCTGGGTGGCTCAGTGGGTTAACCATCTGACTCTTGATTTTGGCTCCAGTTATGATCTCAGGGTTGTGAGATAAAGTCCTGCTCTGCACTGGGTGCAGAGACTGCTTAAGATTCTCTCCCTCTCCTTCTGCCCCTCCCCCTGCATCCCTCTCTCTCTCTCCAAAACAAAACAAAACAAAACAAAACTAATGAGGAGCTAGGCAGTTATCTGGTCTACCTCTTTTATTTTATGTGAAACAGGAAGTTACATGAAGAAGAGTTTAAATGGTTTATTCCTGTTAATTGGGATCCATTATTCCTACTTTGCTTCTCAATTTTTTTCTCTTTATTTTTAGTGGAGGAAGTTCTGCAACTCTGGTGACTTTACCTTTGTTTGCTTTTGTATCATAGCTAAATAGATTATACTTCTTGGTTTGCTAACTGTACTTTCTCTTGACTGTTCACTAGAAATACTTGTCCTCAGTCTATAACCTACTAACCTTTCAGTGGCCATCAGAGAAACAGTTCTCACTGTCTTGATACTGCCTTGTAGCTTTTTTAAAGATTTTATTTATTTATTTATTTATTTATTTGGCATGATCAGGGGGTGGGGCAGAGGGAGAGAAAGATAGAGAATCTCCAGCAGACTCTGTGCTGAGCGTGGAACCCATTGTGGGGCCCAACCCTGAACTAAGATCATGACCTGAGCTGAAATTAAGAGTGAGACGCTCAACCAACTGAGCCACCCAGGCACCCCTTACCTGCCTTGTAATTTTTACAGCACTACCTGCTGTTTCTTTGATAAATTAGAACTCTGCCAGGTAAAAGTGGAAGAAACTTTTTTTAAAAAGTACTTAAGAAATAATTTGTTAAATGTAGGCTGTGGACTCTCATAAAACAACTTAGCTTCTAGAAGGTCTGGGGTATACTTGGGCCTCAGGAAGATCTGGGACCAAACCTTGAATGCCATCAAGACTCTTGTGGTTCATCTGTTTTTCTGTCTGCCTTGGCTTCCTTTTTTTTTTTTTTTTGAATACAATGAATTTTTTCTCTAAAATCTACCAGCAGGCATAAATTTAAATCTCAATAGATTGCCAATTCCAGTTCTAAGCTTCTGGGAAAAGGACACTGATTGGCTTAGCCTGAGTCATGTTCCTGCTTACAGACTAATTGGCTGAGGCCAGGAAATGAATTACCACCAGAACAATGTCTTCGCTCAAGTAACCACTCTCGGTCCAACCGTGTCCCGAAAGTGGGGTCATAGTGCCTCCCACCATAACCTAGGGTTTTGGGTAAAGGGCAGTTCCTAGAAAAGGGGTGCCTGATAAATGATTGTCATGGAGGCCACTATGTAACCAAACTTGAGATTTGTTCTCCATGGGTTCCCAGATCACCATTCCAATCTCTCCTTTCCCCAGTTCTAAAGAACATGTCTTTAGATTTTACCCACACATCTTTATACTGGTACCAAGATTTTTTATAGTTTTAATTGGGCAGTGGATGATACGTATGAAAGATCATACATAATGGCAATGTAATTTAAGAAGCACAAAACTAAACACCTGTGAATCCATGAGCTAAGCTGAGGAAACAGCATTTACAAATGCTAGTGAAGCCACTGGTGGGCACACTGCAGCACTCCTCCAGCATCTTACTTAATCTATTAAATAAAGGTTAGTATATTTCCCCTTTCTTGGCAGGAAGACAACAGAAGGTAATAAATACAGGCTCTGGAGTAGAATTCTGCCTTTTCCACTAAGTACATGCGTGAACTTAGCAAGTTCCTTCATTTTCCCGTGTCTCTATTCTTCATCTGTAAAATGGGATTTAAAAGCAAATGTTCCCATCTCAAAGAATTTGACAATTATATGAGAAATGCAGCATTTTTTGTCAGAGTGAAAACCTGGAACTTGGAGACAATATAATATGAATATTCATTAACAAAGGACACTTAAACAAGTCGGTAGACTCAAACAGTTGATGGTGACGAAGCAATGAACATCACAGAGCTTAGCTGTAGCTATAGGTATTTCCCTAATAGAAGGCAGCGGACTGTCTACAACACATGTGGCTGTTTCCCTGGTCTCTCTAGTTTGCAACAGTGAGGCCAGAGCTTGGTTGGGCATGTAGAGGCTGAGACAAAGAGGCACCATACGTACTTGTGTCATAATGGAATGGAAAGATTGTTACTGAGTTTTGGCTTTCTCCTGTGGAGGAAAAACAGGCAAAAACAGGGAGCCGGGGACCTGAAGAGAGAAGATGCAGGGAAGCTTTGATATGAGTAGTCATTGGTATGGCAGAGTCAAAGTGTGAAGCAGCCAATAAGTGACACCCTCTGGTGGTGCGGGGAGGGTGTGGGTGGTGTGGGGGTAGGGGCAGTTTGGTGGCAACCTTTGGCCCGTTGGCCAAATCCAGCCCACCAACCTAGCTCTGTATAGCCCGGTAGCTATGGATGGTTTTTCACATAGAAATGATTGAGAAATAAATTTTTTAAAATAATATTTCCTGACACGTGAAGATTATGTGACATTTCCACTTCAGTGTCCACGGGTCACATTCTGTTGGCACGTGCCATGCACATTCATTTGCCTAGTGCCTCTGCCTGTCTTCCCCGATGGCGGGGCTGAGTGGTTGTGACAGAGGCGCTATGGCTCCTGAAGCCAAAAATATTTACTATCTGGCCTTTTACTGAAAAAGTTTGCCGATCCCTGCCTTAAGGCATAACCCGCAGATTTCAGGAAGAGATGCTAAAACTTAATTCATGCTGAGCACTCACTTTTGCCCAGTGTGGCTCTAAGCTCTTCATGGGTATTTAATGTAATCCTGTGAGTAACACTAAAGATGGGTACTGTTATCATCCCCATTTCGCCAGTGAGAAACCGAGACACCCAGGTAAGTTGTCCAATGCCGTACCATTAGCGAGTAGAAAAGCTAGGTTATGAACTTAGGTTGTCTCGTCCCAGAGCAGTAATGTGTAATATCCAGTTTAGTTTTATTTCTTGTCTGTTACACAATTCCTGCCAGTTTCCCTGGGAGTGTCAGTACTATGGTGTAAACAGTTTGCCCCCCAGGTCTCAGTCCTACTGTAGACACTCGCAGGATTACCTGTGCCTACACTTGAGGCACAGCATCAATGGAGGAGGACTGTAGCCTGGAGGAATGGTTCCGGTTTAACCCTGGGCTTTACATTTGATGGCATCATAGAATGGAGGGGATAATTGTGTGTGTGTGTGTGTGTGTGTGTGTGTGTGTGTGTGTGTGTGTGTGTGTGTCTATGTAATACACATAGAAGATGCCCAGGATTCACCGCAAACGGCAGATAGTAGTTGCCCTTGAAGACTGAATGGATAACGTAGAATTGGCAGATTTCTACATTTTAATTCTATGTAGTTTGAGATTTTTAAGTGAAGTTGTAGTCTTTGTATTGCCATAAACAACAACAACAACAATAATAACCCTATAGAATATGGTAGAAAGAACCCTCTGAACCGGTTTTTCCTTTTGTGAGGTAAATTAGCCTAACTCTCCAGTGATTATCTCAGTGATACTGAAAAGAGATAAATTGTTTAATAATTCAATTCCCCAGGATACGGTCTAGATGGAAGAGAGATTATCCAACCACCAAAAAATGCCCTGCTCTTCTAATTGGGATATGCCCAACTTAATCAGGAGTGGAGGACACCCTTTCTTCTTTTCAGAGATAGAGAATGGCACTGGGCTTCCTTTTTATTTTATTTTAAATCCAGTAGAGTTAACATACAGTATTATATTAGTTTCAGGTATACAACATAGTGATTCAACAATTCTGTACACTATTCAGTACTCATCGTGGTAAGTGTACTTTTAATCCCCTTCACCCATTCCCCGCACCCCCTTCCCCTCTGGTAACCCTCCAGTTTGTTCTCTAGAGCTAAGAGTCTGTTTTTTGCGGGGGGCACCTGGTTGGCTCAGTTGGTAGAACATGCAACTCTTAATCTTGGGGTCATGAGTTCGAGCCCCACATTGTAGAGTTTACTTAATAAAAAAAAATTTAAAAAAAGAGTGTTTTTTGGTTTGTCTCTCCTTTTTTTGTTTTCCTTTGCTGGTTTTGTTTCTTAAATTCCACATATGAGTGAAATCATATGATATTTGTCTTTCTCTGACTAACTTACTTCACTTAGCATTATACTCTCTAGCTCCATCCATATTGTTGCAAAGGCAAGAGTTCATTCTTTTTTATGGCTGAGTAATATTCCATTATATATATATACCATTTCTCTTTTTTAATTTTTTTATTGTTATGTTAATCACCATACATTACATCATTAGTTTGTGATGTAGTGTTCCATGATTCATTGTTTGCATATAACACCCAGTGCTCCACACAGAACGTGCCCTCTTTACTACCCATCACCAGGCTAACCCATCCCCCCACCCTCATCCCCTCTAGAACCCTCAGTTTGTTTTTCAGAGTCCATCGTCTCTCATGGTTCGTCTCCCCCTCTGACTTACTCCCCTTCATTCCTCCCCTCCGGCTATCTTCTTCTTCTTTTTTTTTTCTTAACATATATTGCATTATTTGTTTCAGAGGTACAGATCTGTGATTCAACAGTCTTGCACAATTCACAGCGCTCACCATAGCACATACCCTCCCCAATGTCTATCACCCAGCCACCCCGTCCCTCCCACCCCCCACCACTCCAGCAACCCTCAGTTTGTTTCCTGAGATTAAGAATTCCTCATATCAGTGAGGTCATATGATACATGTCTTTTTCTGATTGACTTATTTGACTCAGCATAACACCCTCCAGTTCCATCCACGTCGTTGCAAATATATACCATATCTTCTTTATCCATTCATCTATTAATGGACACTTGGGCTGCTTCCATATTTTGGCTATTGTAAATTATGCCGCAATAAACATGGGGTACATATGTCTCTTTGAACTAGTATTTTTGTCCCCTTATGTACATACCCAGTAGCAGAATTACTGAATCATATGGTAGGTCTATCTTTAGTTTTTTGAAGAACCTCCATACTGTTTTCCAGAGTGGCTGCACCAGCTTGCATTCCCACCAACAGGGTAAGAGGATTCCTTTTTCTCCACATCCTCACCAACATTTGTTGTTTCTTGTTTTTTTTTTATTTTAGTCATTCTCATAGGTGTGAAGTGATATTTCATTGTAGTCTTTTTTTTTTAAGATTTTATTTATTTATTTGACAGAGAGACAGCGAGAGAGGGAACACAAGCAGGGGTCGTGGGAGAGGGAGAAGCAGGCTTCCTGTGGAGCAGGGAGCCCAATGCGGGGCTCAATCCCAGGACCCCGGGATCATGACCCAAGTCGAAGGCAGACGCTTAACTGACTGAGCCACCCAGGTGCCCCTCATTGTAGTCTTGATTTGCGTTTCCTTGATGATGAGTGATGCTAAGCATCTTTTGATCTGTTGGCTGTCTGTATGTTTTCTTTGGAGAAATGTCTGTTCATGTCTTCTGACTGGGCTTTCTCTTGAAAGATATTCACACATGTTAGAGGATGAAGCTCCATGCAGACAGCTTTATCTGTTTGACTTTCTGCTGGTGGGAGTGGGAGAGGAAGTTTCTTCTTTGCTCAAGAGATTAAGGGAAACCAGTACTAGGCTTTGCTCACATGTGATACCTGCTGCTTCCCCTTTAAGATGGTGAAGAATGTGCTTTTCTTCCTAGATAACTGGGTACTCAGAAGGATTACGTCCATTTCTCTTGCCTTCTCCCCCTCCCCCAAATTCCCACGCCCACTTCCCCAGGACCAGGAGAAAGAATACTGCCAGATGTTTGGCTACTCAAGGCTGGAAAGATATGGCAGAACCCTCCAACACTGAGCCATCACTCATACCTGGCTCTAAGCCCTCAGCTTTGGACTGAGGAGTGAGCTCTGGTCTTCTGAACTCCTCCTGGTATTTTGGGAGACTGTCTCAAGTTTAGTAAAAAATAGTAGCGAATGTCGCTTCCATTTTTGATATGGCCTTAAAAATGAAGTAACTGAACAAGCTGGGCATCTCAGTTCTACTTCTTTTGCAATGTTGAATACAGACTCCCATGTTAGAATCATAGCTAAAGGAAAATAATCACAGGACACATGTAACATCACAATATTTTTGCATTCAATGTTAAAAAAATAGCATAAAGTCAAACTTTGTTTCTTGGAAAGGACTATCTTTTTATTTCTGAGACTATCTTCTTTCTGTTTTGGTGGGGGGGATGCCCTTTTATGAAATTAATTAGGAATTCCTATAATTTGCAAGAAACTGTTCTAGGTCCTTAGGTGTTAGCAGTGAACAAAACAACAGGAAGCCTCTTAACACAAGAGCAAATTCCAGAAAACGAACAAATACATAAAGCTATGTATTAAGTAATTATGTAATAAGTGCTATGAAGAAAAATGAAGCAAGGTCAGGAGTCTAAGCAGTGGGGCTCCACCTTGGCTCAATCCTGGAAACACCTGAGAGCTTTTTTTTTTTTTTAAGACTTATTCATTTGTCAGAGAGAAAGAGAGAGCGTGCACAAACGGGGAGTGGCAGGCAGAGGGAGAAGCAGGCTCCCCGCTGAGCAGGGAGCCCAACACGGGACTCCATCCCAGGCTCCTGGGATCATGACCTGAGCCGAAGGCAGACGCTTAACCGACTGAGTCACCCAGCTATCCCAGCACTTGGGAGCTTTAAGAAATGCCAAAGCCTTCATCCCACCTGGACAGATTCTATTTCAGTTGCTCTGGAGTACAGCGTGGGTATCTGGATTTTTAAGCTGCTCAGGTAGGTCTAATGTACAGCCAGAATTGCGAACCACTAGGTTCGAGAGTGACATAAATGCTCCTTTAGGTGGGTGGTCAGACACTGCCTCTCTGACTCAGTCACATGGGGAGAGACCCAAAGGAGGACAGACTGTGAGCCAAGAGCCTATCTGAGGTGCAATCCAAGTAGATGGACCACACAGGTCAAGTCCTGGGGTGAGGGCAAGCTTGGTGCGCTCTCGGGATTGGAAGCCTGTCTATTTGGGTGGAGCAGAGTGAGCCCAGGGGGAGAGCGAGAAACCATTAGGTTGCAGGGGTAGGCAAGAGGCAGATCACTTAGAGCCCTGGAGGCCATGGAAGGAACTTGGGTTTATTCTAATGTGATAGAGAAGCCACGGGAGGGTTTGGGGCTGAGAAGTGAAATAATTTAATCCATCTTTGAAAGAATTACTCTCGCAGCTCTTTGGAGAATAGGCTAAGTATCAGGTGCAAGAGGGGAAGTAGGGGACCAGTTAGGAACCTGTTGCTGTAGAGCAGCCTAGAAATAATGATGGTTTAGACCAGAGTGTTAGGAGATCAAGGAGCTAAGAAGTGATTGGATTAGGGATAATTGGGAAAGGTAGAGCCAAAGGAATTTGCTGCTAAATTGGATGCCAGGTGTGAGAGAAATGAAGTAAGAAGTCAGGAATAACTCCCAAGCCTTTGGCTTGAGCAGACATTTTTGGGTGGATTGGTGGTGCCATTTGCTAAGCTGGATGACACCAGAGAAACAGATTTGTGTTGGCAGGAAGGGATCAGGAGTTTTGTTTTGGAACATGTTACATTTGAGATGAAATGATGCTGGGATAATAAATAGTAGGGTTTTACTTGTTAATATCCTCAATTGACACACAGTTGGTAACATTGGTCCCTTAATTTTAGAAGTGATACTATTCTGTAAATATTTTAAGGCAGTACTTCGCACGATTAGGAATTGTGTTAGTGTTTATAAATAGCTCCTGGCAAAATATGTCTAAAAGAAATTGGAGGATTTCCAGTTTTAAGAAATTAACAATCTTTTACCAACTAAGACTGTCAAAATCAAATGTTCCCGGTTTTATTATCTTCCTGAATTTCCTACATTTATGGCAAAATTAAAGCATCAGTCTAATGTTAGTCTGGGGGATTTCTATAGGAATACATTCACAACAATGGCTGGACTAAAGCCTTTCAGTTTCAGGCCACTGTCTGTGTGTAAAATTAAGATACCTATGATTTTATGAGACCTCTGTAGCCACTGTCGCATCTCAGAAGATGAAAATCAAGAATTTATGTAACCTAGAAAAAATATCTTTTCTTCCAGCACCATGAGTGATACCAGAGTACAATGTGTTATAAATGCAAAGAGATGTTGTTAATATTTAGTAGAATCATATTGAATGTCTGACTTTCCCCTCTATTATTTGGCCAATGGAACAATAAAATAATTCCCTATGATGTCAGTAGCCACATTGTGAATTTGAGTGTTTGTAGGTAGAGTTCCCTGTGGCTCAGAATGTCTGAATAGGAGTCAGAATCCAAAGTGTGATATTACGACCTCTTTCAAATGCAAATAAAATGAAGAGTCCTTCCATGTTTCTCTGGCAATACAAGCAAAAAACTAATTACATTTTTCTTTTAGGAAAAATAAAATATGAAAGAAAAAGCCAAAATTCCCGAGAATCTGAATGTCTTTCAATGAAGTTCATTTCCTAATATCCAGTGATTTTTATCACTAGGTAGAAAGCCTCTACACTGAAAATGTACTTGGCAAAATTGATACAAAAGCAATAAAACCATCCCATGGGGACAGAAGCTGCATTTTGTAATTTCATTTGTCGTGAATTTATTTGCAACTAAACTGTAGCCATCTGGACACTAGTGACATTAAAAGCATGTCCATGTTGTGCCTATTTGGGTCACTTTTTGGGTAATTTTAAGGGTGTCTTCGTAAATATAAGCAGCCTAAGTAACCGAGCATTAGTGAGGTCCCTATGGAGTTTTTTAGGTCCATAATGTTTCTACTGATTTCTTTTCGTAGATCTATGACATGCATCCCCAAAGCAGAGCTTTGTATATTTGTTGAGGAATAATCACACACACACACACACACTAAACCTGCTTCACAGAGGCTCCCCAGAGTGCTCTCTCTTGGTCCCAAAAGTGCTGGGAACTGGAAGGGGCCATTGGGAGCAGCAATTCCGGGGGATCCCTATTCTCCCTCTTCCTCTGCTGTCAGTCTTTTTTGTGATCTTTTCACGGTCGTGAAAAAAATTTAAAAACATGACCTATCTGACGAAAGCTGACAACGAAATCCTACTGGCACAAATAAAAATCGGTCTTCGTTGCAGTTCTATGAGTCACACACACACACACACACACACACACACACACACACACACACACACACAGACTTCTGATAGTAATGCTAACATATGTTTAACATTTACTTTGTGCTCTCCATGCATCATTAATCCTGAAAACAGTGCTATGATGTAGGCATTACTGTTAGCCCCATTTTACAGATGAGGAAATGGGCCTTGGAGATTAAGGAATTTGTCTCAATCTATCCAGCCACCCAGTGGAGCATCTGGAAATGCTATCAGGGTTCTCCAAGAGCAACCACCACGGTCTCCCAGGCTTCTGGGCTCTTGACTAACCCCACATAAGGCATTCACCACCTCCTCTCCACCAGCTTTTCAGGAGACCCACCACATCACTAGGCCCTTGGGTAGAGGGTAATTAATGCCTGTCCTAAATAAGCAATATCCTGGAAGCTTAAGAGAACCAGAGATATTTAAAGCTAAATTCAGCCATCGGACACTATTTACTCACCTGGCAAAACCCAGTCCATGGGAAAAAGGAAAGAGCAATAATTATCCAATAAAACCTCCCCTTCCTTTTCCTGAAAGTTAATTTGAAAAGGGATCCTACTTCTGGTATGTAAAAACCTAGAGTTGAAAGGGATCTCTAAAGGCAAAGAAGAGATCAATTCTAGCTTCTTTGTATTTTAATATAATTCTTGAACATGAGTCTTTGTTTTAAAGTTTTATATATTGTGAAGTTTCAAAATAACAAAAGATGGCTGGTGTTCAGGTCTTAAGCTTCTCCAGAAGGAAAAGACTTGTCTTGAAAGCATTTCTAGCTAAAAGCTTCAGCAAGCTCTGGCAACGCTTTGGAATCATGAACAACCTTGTTCTTTCTCAAACTATTCCACTCAAAAGTCATTTCTACTTAACTCCTTGCCAAATGGTTGGGCTACCCTAAGCCCTGCTGCCTCCCAGAATTCATCTCCAGGCAAATTTGCCTTGTCGCCTTTCCCGATTAATCTGGTTCTGTGCACCTGAGCAGGGGACAGATCCAGAGGCTGTAATGCACTTAGGCAGGATTTTCCCTCTGGGCTGCCAGCCAAAGTCAGGCCCAGGTGGCTGGTGATTCAAGTTGAAACGAACGTTGGCTCAGTCCAAGTTCTTGGTTTTGATCTGTAGGAGAACTTCTTTGTAATGTGTGCCAGGGGAATGTAATTTTAAAATAATAATAATAATAATATAATAATAATAATAATAATAATAATATGCAGGGAATGGTTATATAAGAGTAAGAGTGCTTTATGGTCCCTTGGCTGGGATGGTTAAAATACTGTATTAGAGGGGGGAAAACATAACGTGGAAGAATACCACAACCAAGGCTTTGGTATAAAACAAACCCCTTTTTTAAAAAAATTGGGGTGTAAGTACCCTTTTTAAGGGAATTTGAGGCCGTCCTGTGACTTTTCAGGAAGTCACCCCATTTGCTGCTGCTGGGGTTTTCTCCCAAATCTTGAAAGTATTAGAAGGTGATGAATCACAAAAGCCAAGAAGAAGCTTCTCATTCTTGTCCTCATCACCTGGCATGAGACTATAGATTACTATATGTAATATCCTTTAAAAAGCATCTACAAAAGGAGATCTCTTGAATTCTAAGATTGATTTACATTTTAGGTAAATTTTTACTTGGAACAACATAGGCCCACATGGATATCGAGGTCACTTATTTCTCCTTTCCCCTCATTTGACTGATTTTTATCTGTGGAATGCGGTGGATAGTTGTGAAAACTTCTGCAAGTAACTCTCACAAAAAGTTTTATAACATAGGTAGTTGAAATGATTGCTTCAGTTCTCCATGTATTAATGTTATGCAGACATATCAGTTATAGACCAATTATTTATACTGCAGTTTATTTCTGTGGTTAATTATTTTTTATTATTAATATTTTAAAGCATATCTAATGCTCGTGGGTCCTGAGAATGTGCATAACAACCATCTGCTTAAACTAAAATCTATTGTAATATGTGTCTAAAAATTAAAATTTAGCAATCATAAGCAAAAGCCGTACTTTAGGTAGAACATTCCTGTAAAATTATTTCCACTTTCCTGTATATATGAAAATTTACATAATAAAGGTGGGGGAAAAAAAAACAATTATACTTACCTGGTGGGACCTCTGTAACTTTCCCGTTAAAATACCCAAGAAGGTATACAGAGGGGCAAAAAACGGGAAACAGTACGGGAAAGTAAGGAGGGGGTAAAAAAAAAAAAAAAAAAAAAAAAAGACTGCAAAGTTGAAAGACAATTGCGCTATGATATGGCTAGGGGTGGGCTAAGGGACACACTCTGGGGCTCTGTGTGCTGTGAATTCTAAACTAAAGCAGCAGGGATCACAGCAATAAAGGAAGAAAAAGGCTTTGATTGATCTCAACTACCTGCCCAGAACAAGGAGCTCTCTTGGACTAAAACACCAAAGACGCATTCAGCCGGCTCCCTGCTGCACGCGAGCTCTGAGCTCTGGTGTAAGCCGGTCAGAGTTGCGGCCCCTCAGCACTTACTCTCCTCCCCGCCCCCCGCCCCCAAGGCTCTTTCCTTTCTAGGTCCACTCAGACCCTGCAGCTCCTGCCACATCGCTGGCAGGCAGCGTCGTAAGTTTCTGTATAAAATGATCTTTATGGGGGCGCATGGGTGGCTCGGTCGTTAAGCGTCTGCCTTCCGCTGGGGTCATGATCCCGGGGTCCTGGCATCGAGCCCCACGTGGGGCTTCCTGCTCAGTGGGGAGCCTGCTTCTCCCTCTCCCTCTCCCTCTGCCTGCCCTCTGCCTACTTGTGCTCTCTATCTGGCAAATAAATAAATACAATCTTTTTTAAAAAAGTAAATAAAAATTATCTCATCAAGGGCAAAATAAAGGAAGAACCCCAAGAACAGTGTCTGTAGGGGAAGGGTTCACAAATGTCACAACAGAGCTAGAACCGGTGGCCGACACTTGAGCGCAGCTGGAGAGCTCAGGATGTAGGGCACAGGTCCCCACTACCCATGACACATCCATTAGGGCAAAGTGTTGGTGACCACGGCTTGGGGATTAAATCCATGCTTTTAGGCTGAGTTGGTCTAAACCCACATATTTACTCTTTTGGGTGCTCTTCATTTTGTCTGCAGATTCTTCTACTGGGTATAATCTCCCTTCAGCCTACACATGTTCTGCCGACCTTTCTTGAAGAGACTGTCTATTGGCAATGAATTCTCTCAGTTTTACTCCGTTTGAAAATCTCTTTACCTTGCCTTCAGTTTTGAAGGAAAATTTTGCTGGATATAGAAATTTAGTTTTTCCGTCTCCCCTTTTCAGATCTTTAAAGATGTGGGTCTGGTGTTTTCTGGTTTTCATTGTTTCTGGGAGAATTCAGCCATCATTTGCATCATTATTTCTCTTAAAGCAATTTTTCCCCCCTCTGTGAATGCTCGTAAGATTTGCTGTTCATCTTTGGTTTTTAACAGTTTGACTCTGTTGTGTCCAGGGGCAGTTTTCGTCATGTTTATCCTGCTTGGAGTCCCCTGAGATTCTTGAATCTGTGGGTTGATATCATTAATCCAAGAAATTTCTCAACAATTATTTCTTCAGATTTTTCCTACGTTCCACTCTCTCTTTCCCTTGGGGACTCAGTTTCATGCACAATGTTAGGCCATTATTTATTTATTTTTTTAAGATTTATTTATTTGACAGAGAGAGAGACAGCGAGAGAGCACAAGCAGGGGGAGTGCGAGAGGGAAGCAGGCTTCCTGAGGAGCAGGGAGCCTGATGCGGGGCTCGATCCCAGGACCCGGGGATCATGACCTGAGCCAAAGGCAGACACTTAACGACTGAGCCACCCAGGTGCCCCCACAATGTTAGGTCATTATTGTTACTGTCCCAGAGAACTCAGATTCTCTCTCTTTTTAACCTCATTCTGCCCCCCACCTTTGTTTAGTTTAATTTGAATAATTTCAGTTGACTTGTCTACAAGCTCACTGATTTCTTCTCCTCTGCTGTGTCTAGTCTGCTGAGTCCATTGAATGATTCTCATATCTGTTACGTTTTTATTTCTGTTTTTAATTTTTAATTTAATTTAATTTTTTAAAAAAGATTTTATTTATTTATTTGACAGAGAGAGAGACAGCGAGAGAGGGAACACAAGCAGGGGGAGTGGGAGAGGGAGAAGCAGGCTTCCCGTGGAGCAGGGAGCCTGATGCGCGGCTCGATCCCAGGACCCTGGGATCATGACCTGAGCCGGAAGGCAGACACTTAATGACTGAGCCAACCCAGCTCCCCTAATTTAATTTTACTAAAGATTTTATTTATTAATTTGGGAGAGAGAGAGAGCACGAGGCAGGGGAGAGGGGCAGAGGGAGGGGGAGAAATAGACTCCTCGTTGAGCGTGCTCGGGGTGGGGGGTGGTTGCCTCAATCCCAGAACCCCAGGATCGTGACTTGAGCTGAAGGCAGATGCTTTAACCGACTAAGCCACCTGGGCACCCCTGTTATGTTTTTATTTCCAACATTTCTATTTGTTCCTTTTTTATAATTTCCTGCTCTCTGGATATTGCCCATCTATTTATGCGTTGTCCATTTTTTACCTACTAGGTTCTTTTACATATCTATTATAGTTATTTTAATGTCCTGGTCTGATAAGGCCACTGTCTGGGCCATCTCTGGGTTCACTTTTATTAATTGTTTCTTTTTTCAACCATAGCTCACATTTTCTCGCTTCTTTGAATGTGCCATAATTTTTAATATTAGATCAGGCAATTATGTGTGAAAAAACAATGGAGAGGAAAATAGTATTTACTCCCAGAAAGTAAATGTAGGAGGCTGAGTTAATCTAATCTTTAGCTGAACTGAGTATGGACTTGGTTGCAGCTTTGGTAGATTCAGGTCAACACTAGATTCAAATGTTGTTGTTGTTGTTGTTGTTGTTGTTGTTTAAAGACTTATTTATTTATTTGGGAGAGAGAAAGGGGGGAGGGGAGAGGAGCCGATTCCTCACTGAGTGTGAGCCTGATGTGATGCGTGATCTCACAACCCTGAGATCATGACTTGAGCCCAAACCAAGAGTCAGATGCTCAACCAACTATGCCACCCAGGTGCCCCTAGCTTCAAGTGTTTTGAGGGCTGGACCAGCACTTTCCCTTTAGCAGGGCTTGGGACCTTACAGATGCTTTGCGTTTTTGTTTTTTGTTTTTGTTTTTGTTTTTGTTTTAGGTTCAGGGGTAGAATTTAGTGATTCATCAGTTGCATGTAACACCCAGTGCTCATTACATCATGTGCCCTCCTTAATGCCCATCACCCAGTTACCCTATCCACCCTCCCACCGCCCCTCAGCAACCCTCTGTTTCTTAGAGCTAAGAGTCTCTTATGGTTTGCCTCCCTCTCTGTTTTTATCTTTTTTATTTTTCTTTCCCTTCCCCTATGTTCATTGGTTTGTTTCTTAAATTCCACATATGAGTGAAATCATATGGTATTTGTCTTTCTTTGACTGACTTAACTTTGCTTAGCATAATACCTATCTCTAGTTCCATCCATGTATTTGCAAATAGCAAGATCTTATTCTTTTTGATGGTTGAGTAATATTCCATTATATATATTTACCACATCTTCTTTACCCATTCATCTGTCATTGTGCATCTGGGCTCTTTCCATGTTTTAGTTGTTGTGGACATTGCTGCTATAAACACTGGGGTTCATGTCTTTATGCCTTATAACCAAGTCACCAGCTTTGTAAACCATGGAAGATCCCTTTCTGCTTTACAGGCTAGCTACCAAGTTTTTGGGTCAATGGGAAGTTCTCTTTGCATTTCAATTATGATCCCCACTCAGAGGGCCCCAGGAGATCTCTCTATGCCTTACCCTGATAGCCTATGCAGTGCACTCAGTGAAGACCCATAGAGCCCAGGGGTCTTTATCTCAGGACTCCACTCTCCCCCAGCTATAGGAAGCTGCCAGCCGATGCCTTATACTGAGTGAAACATTTAGAGAGTTTTCTCTCAGTCCTCCTTACCTGCTCCCAGGCTTTGGTTTACCACCTCTGTGTATTCAGTGAAAGCCCATGGGATAGAATTGACAGGTGGGTGTAGAACCGATCTGTGGCTACGGATCCTTGGGATTCCAAAATGTAACGACAGCTGACATGAGGCATTAAGATTATGGGACACTGGAGTGCCTCGGTGGCTCAGTTGATTAAGCATCTGTCTTTGGCTTAGGTCATGATCCCGGGGTCCTGGGATCAAGCCCCACATTGGACTCCCTGCTCAGTGGGGAACCTGCTTCTCCCTCTCCCTCTGTTCCTCAGCTTGTGCTCTCTCTCTCTCTCAAATAAATCAATAAAATCTTTAAAAAAAAGATTATGGGACACAGCTAAAGTTGTCTTATAAGGAAACACAGAGCCTTAATGAATATAATGGAGAAGAAGAAATGCTGAAAATCAATGATAAATCTCCACCTCAGAAGATAGAAAAAAAACATAAAAATAAACCCAAACAAAGAGAAATAAGGAAATAAAAAAATTAATGAACTGTTTAATCAACAAATTGTAGAGAGGATTGAAAGAAACCAAAATGAGCCTTTAGAATGAATTATAAATTTAATACATTTCTGGGAACGCCAATTGAAGAAAAAAAGAAAGGCCTCAATAATCAAGAATGGAAATGAGATACACCTCAGATGTTACAGAAATAAAATAGTTTATAATAAAAACAAAACAAAATACTTCACACACACACACACACACACACACAAAGGGAAATTTAAGGGGATGAATTCTTGAGAAAAACAAACAAAACCTTAAAATGAACTACAAAAAAGAAAAAGAAAGCTTTAATAATCATTAACTAAATAAATAATAAAATTAAAGAAATTTTATCAGTAGTCAAATAGCTAAAAAAACCAAAACTTTGGGCGCCTGGGTGGCTCAGTCTGTTAAGCATCTGCCTTCAGCTCAGGTCATGATCCCAGGATCATGATCCCAGGGTCCTGGGATCAAAATGGGCTCCTTGCTCAGCAGGGAGTCTGTTTCTCCCTCTCCCCCTGCCCCCCCAACTCAGCGCGTGCACTCTCTCTCTCTCTTGCATGCATTCGCTTTCTCTCTCTCTCTCTCAAATGAATAAAGGCAATCTTAAAAAAAAAACTCCAAACTTCAGGCCCGTGTGGCTTCACTGGCAAGGTTTCCCAAGCATTAAAGGCAGGAATAACACTATTCTTGCATAAAATCTTTTAGATAATAGGAATAAGTTGGGGGAAAACTTATTTTGTGAGACTAGCATAACTTTGATACTAAAGCCTAACAAGGACAAAACAGGAAAGGACAATGACAAGCAAACTGAATTGGGTAACGTGTAAAAAAGGATGACCGTTCTTACCAAGTAGGGTTTATATGAAAGATGTAAATTTAACATAAAAAATCAATAATATTGTAACTATATATGGTGACAAATGTTAACTGGATTTATTGTGGTAATCATTTCACAAGGTATACAAATATTGAATCATTATTTTGTACACCTGAAACTGTACATTATGTTACATGTTTTTTATACCTCAATTTTTATTTAATTTTAATTTTTTTAAAGATTTTATTTATTTATTTGTCAGAGAGAGAAAGCACAAGCAGGGGGAGCGTCAGGCAGAGCAGGGAGCGGGAGAAGGAGGCTTCCCGCTGAGCAAGGAACCTGATTTGGGACTCGATCCCTGGACTCCAGGATCATGACCTGAGCCGAAGGCAAATGCCCAAACGACTGAGCCACCCAGGTGTCTCAGGTATACCTCAATTTTTAAAAATGGAAAAGCAATAAATGTAACCGATTGACAAAGGAAATATGTCCTATAATAATCTCAACAGATTAAGAGAAAGTACTTGATAAAATTCATGATCATTTATGATCGAAAACTCCCAGCTATTGTGGAATAAAAACAAATTATTTGTAGATTACCAGAAATCCTCCCATAAACGTTATATGTAATGATGAGTCATTGAAGTTTCCGTTGGAGTTTAGGGAAGGACAAGAATGTTCATGCCACATTTTCAAATTAGCATTTTGGTAATGCCCCTAGGCAGAGCAATAAAACAAATGAGAAACATCAAGTTTTGATGATTGGAAAGGAAGAAACGAAACTGGTATAATTCACATGTGACACAGTTGTGTTTTTGGTAAAACAATATAATATACAGATAAAATATTAGCGTTAACAAGGAAGTTGAATGAGATAGGTCTATATAAAATCAGTACACAAATTTCCATTGCGTTCCTGTACACCAGCAAATTCTTAAAAACATACGATCTACAATAGCATCAAACAAAGTCAGTTATCTAGGAGTAAATCTGGAGATATAGAAAGGATATATTTATAGGAAAAATAGCAAACTCAAGAGACATTCACAGATTTAAATATATGAAAAACACCACGTTCATAGATTAAAAGACTCAATAATGCACAAATTAAATTGTTCACAAATTGATTTATAGATTAAAAAAAGTCAATAACTTTTTTCAGTGAAATCTCAAGAAAAGTTCCAACAGCTTTGTGTGTCTATCTTTGTGAAACTTGACAAATGGATTCTAAAATTTATACAAAAAAGAAAAAGACCCTGAATTTAAAATTCATATGAAATTTTAAAGGGCCAAAAGTAGCCCAGGTATTCTTGAAGAAGATGTACAGGATGGCAGGATTTCCTCTCCTGGCTATCAAGATGATTTCTAAAGCTGCAGTAATTAAGATAGCCTGATATTAGTAATGCAATGGACAAATAGTAAATGGATCAAAATAGAGAGCTTATAAAAGGTTGTCCACGTACATGGACCTTGCTATATGAAAGAAGTTGTAAACAGACTAGTAGGAAAGTTCTTACAATAAAAGTGCTCAGGTAATGGGATGTCCATATGGAACAAAATGAAACTGAATCTCTAACCTTATATCATATACAAAAGTCAAAACCAATCAGATTAAGGCCAAAATGGAAAGGCAGAACTATGAAGTTTAAGAAGACAATAAAGGAGACTATCTTCACTGCTTCAGGAAAGGGAAGAATTTCTTAAACATGGCCCCCAAAAAACACATAAAAGAAAACATGAGTTGCATTACATTGAAATGAAGAATTTTATTTAAGAACATCATAAAAGAGGTGAAAACACAGCCATAGTGTGGGAGAAGACATACTGCAACTATATCACTGACAGAGGACTAGTATTCAGAGCATTTTGAGAACTTTCACAATGTGAAAAAGATAGAGAACCCTAAAAATAGGCAAAAGACTCCAAACAGGCACTTTACCAAAGGGGAAATCCAAATGCCCATAGACACGAATAGGTGCTCAATCTCATTAGTGATTGGGGAAATGTAAATTAAAATCATGAGATACTACTTCGATGTTATCAAATTGGTGGCTTTGCGGTTTCATCGTTTATTAGCTTGACTCATATATTTTCAATATCTAGACATGGATATGAGCTCCACTTGTTAGTAATGTTAGCTGGGATTAAGTGATGAGGACTTTTTTTTTTAAGATTTATTTATTTTGCGGTGGGGAGAGGTAGAGAGAGAGAGAGAGATCTCAAGCAACTCCCCGCTGAGTGCAGAGCCCACTGGGGGCTCAATCCCACGACCCTGAAATCATGACCTGAGCTGAAACCAAGAGTTGGATGCTTAACTGAGCCATCCAGGTGCCTCGAGGAAGACTTTTTGATAAAGAATTTTGAATTTATAGAAAAGCTGAAAGAATGGCACCCCCCAAAACAATTTTTTCCCTTGAAACATTTGGTTGCAACATGTAAGTTGCTACATGATTGAAAAAATGTTACGGTCTCACAATATACCAAGAGTTGGCAAAGATATGGAACTACAAGAACTCATATGTAGAATAAATGAGTGTCTAAATTGGTAGAACTACATTGGCAGATGGTTTGACACTGTAAGGTAAGGTTCACAATATGTCTACCCTGTGACTCAGAGATTCTGCTCCTAATTATACCCGGGATATATGTACGAGAATGTTCACAGCAGTGTTGTTGATTAAATTACCCCAAACTATGGGCGCCTGGGTGGCTCAATTGCTTAAGCGGCTGCCTTGGAGCTCAGGTCCTGATCCCAGGGTCCTGGGATGGAGGCCCGCATCGGGCTCCCTGCTCAGCGGTGAGCCTGCTTCTCCCTCTACCTGCTGCTCCCCCTGCTTTTACTCTCTTTCTCTGTGTGTGTGTGTGTCAAATAAATAAATAAAATCTTAAAAAAAAAAATTACCCCAAACTGGAAACAGCCCAAAGAGTCATCATCGGCAGAAAGGATAAATAAATTGTGGTATTTTTACAAAGTAGAATCTTATATAGCAATGGAATTGGATGAATTATAGCTACATACAATATAGATGCAGGTTATAAACAAGTTAAGAAAATAAACAGGACAAAACTGATCATTCCACCTAAGAAATTTAAAACAGGCAACACTAAATACATTATTTATGGATGGAGGCTTACATGGTAAAAATATAAAGGAGAATAGGAAATGATTAGCATAAAAGTCAAGTAGGAAGTGATTAGCATAACGGTCGGGATAAGCCAAGCCCTCTTTGGGGGAAGCAGGGTTTTGGGAGTAAGAAGGACTGCTCAATGGGTGGCTGCTATGCTAGGAATCTTCTATTTTGTGACCTACAGGATGGCTGCATTGGCATACGGTTTTTTAGCTATTTGTTCAACTATGCACGTACATTTTACATGTGGTAAAAAATAAAGTGTGTGAGAGAGAGAGAGAGAGAGGGAGGGACAGAGGGAGAGAGAGAGAAGATGGAGGGAGAGACTGATTGATTCTTGGTTTGATTTAATGTGGTCCCAATAAACTTATTGTTCACTGGTTTGGTTTATTATGGTTTGCCAACCATAATAAAATTTTTGCTATCTTAAAAAAATGAATTGAGGATGAGAAAATAACCATGTAGTTACAAGAAGAGAAGTCATTATTGTATAGTTCAAAGATAGGATTGAAATGTTACAGAGTTGGTGAGCTAAAGCAAATTGGTTTCATCTAGTGACATTCTTGCCCCTCTTGATCTGTGAAGTTTTGTGCGTTCATGGTGACTCCTAAAATAACTGTCTCCCTGTTTTCTTCTAGAAGTAAATGATACCAGAACAGAGTAGTTTTGTCCACTTGCAGCTCCTCTCATTTGGTGGAAGTGAATGAATCACATCTACTCATTCAGAGTTTTGTTCTGTCTTTGAAGTTATGAACTTTCAAAGTATAGTAGCAAAAAGCAATAACAACATAACTGAATTGTGCTTGTAGAGGTTAAAAGGTGTATCTCCTTAATTCAGGGCCTATATACTAACATGGGAACACTGCATTCTTGGTTTTGCCCTTCACAGTTAGAAAGACAAGCTATAATTGTGTGGCTATATATAAAAAAATTTCTAACTTTTGATAGTACTAAGAGTTAGTTGTGAAACTTCTAGCTTCCCTGAAAACAAACAAACAAAATGAAATCAGAATGACCTCTGTACACAAAAACACACAAAACCCTCATCGAAATGATTTCCTATAATTGGAACAAGTGGGGCCCCACATTCTCAGAAATAAAAAAAAAAAAGATCTGTATGTTCTGTATGCAAACAATTACATGCGTATTCAAGTAACAGGAAGTTAAGGGAACTCAAAGATCCTTTCAAGGGAGAATAGATAGTTAAGAGAGTCAATGCAGGGAATTAGTATATGCATTCAGGTCATGACCTCGCTCCTTTGGAACAAGCTGTTTTCATAGGTTTTTTAAATAATCATCCCGAAGAAAAGCACATTAAATCGCAGTAATATGGTTTAAATTAGAGTGCCGGAGTAAAATTAGGCAAGAACAAAATTGTTTATTATTTTATTTAAAGACTAATTTTGAAAAATCCTACCAGGATGATTGATTATGGTATGGAAATGACTTTTTAGGA
This sequence comes from Zalophus californianus, assembly GCF_009762305.2. Taxonomy (NCBI): domain Eukaryota; kingdom Metazoa; phylum Chordata; class Mammalia; order Carnivora; family Otariidae; genus Zalophus; species Zalophus californianus. The sequence continues at coordinate 114,649,456 of NC_045603.1, read as the reverse complement.
AACAAATGGTTTCCCCAAACATTTTTGTAGGGCTGGTCCTTTTTGGTACGGAGAATACCAGCCAGTTCAGATGTTCTTCTGTGGAAATATTTCTGCCCCTTTTCTGCAGGCTGCGGGCCCCACTACAACCAGGTTGTATCCCCCAGTTTTCCTTTGAGCTCCTGCAACTAAGACAAGCCAAGGTAACTGGAAGGAAAGGACCTTAAGGTAGGGTTGATATTTTTGTGTACTTACAAGGTACAGAACTCTGGATTAAGAGCTAGACGATCTGGATCCCAGACATTTAATAGTTGAATGATTTAGAGCAAGGCACTCAAATTTTATTGGTCTGTGTTTTTTTGTTTTTTGGGGGCAGTTGGGGGGGTTCGTTATTTATTTTTTTCATCTGTAACCTAGGGATAAAATTATGTATCTTGCCTACATCACTGGGTTGTTAAAAGGATCAAATAAATATCATGTGTTGAAAAATACCAGTAAAATCTAGAATCATTTTTACGGCACTCTAGAACAATTCTGTGTTGCTTGTTCCCCGGCCCTGTGCCAGCATCCTTTGCCCTTGACCTGGCTCTGACCTTGCTCTTGGACCTCCAGAGCTTATCATGGAGCCAGTGATAGGATGGCAACAGTAGAGGCACAGAAAATGGGAGAGGAGGGACCTGAACAGAGCAGTCCCAACAGCTCAGTTGCCCCAGTTTATTAGCTACACTCTTTGTTAGAGTCCTAGCCCCGAAGAATACAAAGAATAATTTTTATGAAAATTATTGTGCAATGTCAGCAATGTGTTTCTGAACAATTGTATTTTTCTAGCTCTGAGTTCTTTCACTCTGATCTCTAAAATTAAGATTTAAGACCCTGTGGAGGAGGGTCTCTTACTCTGGGGCAATCACCGGCTCTGCCAGAAGGAGCTCCATCCACATTATGGAATCATGAAATGAGTTGAATATGGTGGGATTTGGTTTACTAAGCATTGCTTGAGACAGGAGGGACCGTACTGGTTTCAAAATGGTAACACTTGACAGAATGTAATACATGTTTTAATGGGGTATGGTGAAGAATGTGTAGTGACAGTGTTTTCTAGGCTTTTCTGAGGCAGATCTCAAGCTTTGCATTGATATTACAAGTGCATGGGTTATATACCTGAACATATAATCATAGGGGTCACTTTAGAGGGGAATTTTCTCATTCTTTATGAGGGTTCACAGGCTAAGGAAGGAATACTTTAAGGTTAGAGAATGTTAATACATGCGTAGGCATCAATAAAGTTGAAGCCAAGACTAACCAGAGTAACTTGCCTTACCACCATAATGGAGTTTCGCAACAATGGTGCTATTGACATTTTGAGCTGGATTGTTGTTGCAGGAAGCTGTCTTGTGCATTGAAGGATATTTTGCAGGATCCTTGGCCTCTACTCACTAGATGTTGATAACACTTCTCCAGACATTGCCAAATGACCTGTGGGGGGCAAAAATCACTCCGGCTGAAAATCACTGCACTTAAAACCTTTAATTTGATTCACTGCAGAAAAATAGTCTTTTGCTTCTGGAAATTTGCTCTTATGAAGGAACATACTTTTCAAGTAATCAACAAATTTTAGTTCTCACTAATTTTACAAATAATTTTTATGGATTTATAATTTACAAAATATTTCTATGTACAATATTATAAAATTGAAAGAAGGAAAGGAGTCAACATTTATTAGTTACCATATGCCATCCGCTGAAGGACTTACTTCAAATACATTCTTCCATTTAGATCATGGAGTATTTCTATATGAGAGTCATTGCCTCCAGATTATATAGATGATCAAACAACCTTAGAGATGGTTAGTGGCTTTCCCAAGAAATGTAGTGAATCTCCTGTTTTCAAGTTTTACGACTCTTTATCCCACATCACAGCTGCTAGGGAGGCATTGATCTTTTACACCCCAAGGTGAAATAGCAATTATGATCTGTGTGTCAGAATTAGCTATCTCATAAGGGGCCCCAGTCTTTTTTTACAGGAGTGTTACACTTAGCTGTTTTGAGTTTGACGGGCCCCCAATCCACCATGTATCACCATTAAAAGAAAATTCAGTTCTGTGTTTTGCATTGGGCCAGTTAAAATAACCAAATCACTCACGCTCTCTCTGGGTCAGTAAGTTACATCAGCCTTCCATCTGGCTGGTCTGGATTACAGGGCGTGTGGGTAGCAGAGTAAGTAGGGTAACAGATGTTACTGGGGATTTGGAGCAAAGGAGGGCGATTTCCTTGCAGCTGATAAACAATTTGGAATTAAGTATTAGATACCCCTTTTCTTAAGAGTCCTTCAGCCCCTGCATTTCCGGAATGCACCCATTCTTTCTGGCTATCTTTTTCCCGGGCTTCAGTCTGCCATCACCCACAGCTTCATCAGTCTTTTCCTTCAAGTACCCCTCCTATTCCTGGACTCTCTAGATGCCTTCATCTTTAGTTCTCCCCTAAATTAGATTCCCTTCATTTACAGGACAGAGTGATTAGCTCTCCACCCCTCCTCAGGTTGGGGTCTACCCCACTGTTGGAAGAGGCATTCATCACTCTGCTAAACAAAAGGCCATCTCCTCAAACGCTCACCCTTGTGCAGCACTGAAGGACGGGCAGCTTTGCAATTTCTGCCTTCCCTTCATCCCACCCCACCCCCATTCTCCTCCCAAGCTCTGTAAGTGGAAGAGGTAAATATAACATTTACTTTCCCATTGGTAAGAATTGTCTAGCTATCCCCAAACACATCTTGGAAGGAAGCAGTAGTCAGTTTTTTTGTTTTAAAATACTTCTTATTGAAGTATCAAATACATACTGAAAAGTACACAATTCCTAAGTGTACATCTCTATTAATTTCTATAAACTGAACACACCCATATAACCAGCGTCCAGAACAAGAAGCAGAACATTACAAGCATTCCAGAAGCCTCTTTGTTCCCTCTACCAACCAGTGTAGGATTTTCTAATAACAAAGAGTCTGTGCATACCCACATATGCTCTCCAACCAAGAACATTGCAATGAGTAACTTAGTTTTAGTACTGTGTTGGCATACAATCAGAAGCTCACCACATGAGGCATGATTGCTTATATTATTTGTACACAAGTCATTGAGTATGTAGTGATTGTGTTACTATTGAGGTTTAGGGGCTCAAGAAGGGGGAGAAATCTCCCATATCCTGTTCCTGGGATATCTCAGAGCCCGGGGGCCTTTCCTAGATGGGGTTCTCTCCTAGTCACCCAAGAAACCCCAATCTTCTTTGGGTTCTACAAGTATTACCTGTTCCGGTAAGTGATTACAGCTCTCCCAGCGGAGTTCACGCTCCGGCAGGTGAAAATATTGCTCCTAGAATCACCCAACACCGCCACTTTCTACTGTAGTGTGTCAGCACATAGGAGACCCTGAAGTCGTAGAATTCTCTACCCCCAGTGGATCTCATCTCTGGCAGCACATTAGTATTGAAGAATTAAAAAAAAAAAAAACCCAAACCCAAAACCAGCCAAAAAAACTCCACCAACCAGCCCAAACCACAAAAAACCCCCAACTCACTTGCACGGATTACATCAGACTCTCTTGAGGGGTAGGGTCCCGCACTGATACTTTGCAAGTTCCAGATGTTTCTGAAGGGTTGAACTTCTCATCTTCTCCTTGCAGCACCCCTCCCCATCAACAACTCTAATTGCATTCTCAAGGTGACTGAAGATTTACCCCAGACTTGATTCCCTAACTACCTTTCAAACATAGGGTAGGGCATTTTTTGTTTTTGTTTTTGTTTTTTTTTCCAACCAACGGACTATCCTTTGGTTATCAGAAACTGGCAAAACACCTCCACTATCTCCCAGTTTCCTTCCATTGGCCAGAGCCGCTGGGTTCCCTGTGATGAAGACCTGACCACGAGAAGCCCCTTCCGGGGGAAGCCGAGTCTACTCCAGCATAAGAGGTGCCTTCGTCCAGTCGTGTTCAGTTCAGGACACGCGGTCTCCCTTCACAGAGCCACGTGGACAAGTGGCTTCCGTGTCTCCGAAGGCAGTGTTACTGTCAACAGTCACCAGCCAGTCACTCACCAGCGACCTTCTGATGGCTTGTGAGCCGCACGGGTGACGTGAGGGGGTCGGAGAGTGGAGAAGATAGTCCGATCTGGCGGGGAGGGGCGCACCCCAGAAATTCAGTTCAGGAGAGGTGTGTGTGGCGGGGGAGGTGTTGGCCGGGCCATGGAGGATTTCTCTTACAGGAAAGAAATCAGTCCGTTTCCTTTCACGTCATCATGTGCCTCCTTTTTCTGGCTCTTTCTCTCCCCCTAGGAAGTATTGTGTCCACATCTTCCTTGGAACTGCATCCGGCTTCCACCACCGGAACGATGCAACAAGTAAAGGATGCGCAGTGACTTGAGAAGACAGCCCAGAGGCGACCTGTCACTGAGCCTGGGGGACGGGGGTGGGGGTCACACGCAGGTATGAAATTAGCCCCAAACATCTCTGACTCCTATTACCCCCTTCTCCATGAGTTTCAAGTAACTGGAAATTCCACCTTTTCTTTCTACCCCCTTCTCTTCATACAGACTTAAAAAAAAAAAATTCCTCTTTTTCAGTAGTTCTTCACGTTCTTTTCTTGGGGGGGAGGTGCTACAATGTGGTTTAATTAAAGCACGGGGTCGGCACCTGTGGGCAAAAAGAGCTGCCTGCTCATGTTCCTTCTAACCTAATATTTGAAGGGCAGGAGGATGGATGTTATACTGGAGAGTTTGCTCCAAACTCTAGACTTCCAAGAGATGTCTTTGCTGGAAAACAACGTGTACCCCTTGATACACTTGAAGCCCCAGCTTTGAAACTGGGCCCCAAGCAAATAGTCCTTAACTTACCATTCCACAGTAAAACCTCTGGGGAGTGACCAACTCTGATGGCAGTCTGATGGATGGGACTGGCTGGATTCATAATAATAATAATAATGGCCATCATTATTGAGGATCTGCTGTTCACCAGTCACTATGTATTCATCATGTTATATGATTAATCCTTAAAGGTGGTGTAACTCATGTCATTTTACAAATAAAGAAATCAGCGCTTAAAAACTTGAATGGCGGGGCGTCTGGGTCGCTCAGTCAGTTAAGCGTCTGCTTTCAGCTCAGGTCATGATCTCAGGGTCCTGGGATCAAGCCCCGCATCGGGCTCCCTGCTCAGCGGGGAGTCTGCTTCCCCCTCTCACTCTGCCTGCTTCTCTGCCTACTTGTGCTATCTCCCTGCCAAATAAATAAATAAAAAATAAAAATCTTAAAAAACAAAACAAAACAAAACACAACTCGAATGGCTTGCCTCTGGTCACACGGAGAGCGACTGAATGAAGCTTTGAAACCAGGTCTGGCTGATTAGATCCTTGTGGCCTTTCATAGACAACATCAATCTTCTACATTTCCCCCTATAAGGCAAAGCTGCTAAACCCTCTCAGGTGCCTGGTGCTCTTAGGCCAAATCTGAATTCCGAATTCCCCCCAATTATGACCCACTTTAGGCTTGCCCTCTTCAGTTCCACATGAAGACAGTTATGTACTGTTCTCCACTTAAGGCTCTCTCTCTCTTTCTTTTTTTAAAGAGATAGCTACCAAAGTAGGAACAGTTCCATATTCTATGCAAAATGTCATGAGTTCATCTTTGGTTCTTCTTGGAAAGTACCTTCAGTTTATGAGAGTTTTCCAAAAGCAATGCCTTAACCAAGATTGATGCTGATAGTTGGGATTTTAGGCACCTTGAAGAGAGAGATGTCTATGGGGTACTTTTAGAGGTTTTTTTGAATGGGTCAGTCAGGGCCCTTTGGTTGGCAAGTAAGGGAAATGCATACTCAGTCTAGCTTAAGGGGAAAGAAGTAATACTAGACAAATACTGGAAACATCAGAGAGAGAATGGTAAATACATAGTTTTATGGAATTTAGAATATTGCACTTTAAATGAACTATAACTATGTCTCACAACGTAGGTAAATCTCTAAAACAACACTGAATGAAAATGCCAAGTTGCATCGAGTACCTGTGTAATTTGATGAAATTATAAAGTTAAAAAATCTGTAAACCAGGTTTAAGGATACATAACTAGGTAGTAAAAATATAATGTCATGTTGGGCATGAGAAACACTAAATTTATGACAGTAATTATCTCTGGGTTGGAATTGGGATCTGCTGGGAGCACACAGGTTGTCTCAAATCTGCAATGTTTAATGCTTTACATGGAGAACACCTAAATTGTGATGCTTAACATATTTGATAAAACTGATGTTCATTATATTATTCTCTACTCTCATCTGTGTGTTTAAAATAATTCATAATTGGGATGCCTGGGTGACTCAGTCAGTTAAGTGTCTGACTCTTGATTTCGGCTCAGGTCATGATCTCAAGGTCATGAGATCAACCCCAGAGTCAGGCTCCATGCTGGGTGTGGAACGTGCTTGAGATTCTCTCTCTTCCTCTCCCAGTGCCCCTCCCCCCCTGCTTGCTCTCTCTTTCTCTCTCAAAAAAATTAATAAAAATAAAATAAAATAATTCATAACTTTCTTTAAAAAGGGAATCTACTATAGGGGAGCCTGGGTGGCTCAGTTGTTAAGCGTCTGCCTTCGGCTCAGGTCATGATCGCAGGGTCCTGGGATCGAGCCCCGCATTGGGGGGGGGGGGTCCCTGCTCAGTGGGGGGCCTGCTTCTCCCTCTCTCACTCCCCCTGCTTGTGTTCCCTCTCTTGCTATGTTTCTGTCAAATAAATAAATGAAATCTTTAAAAAAATAAAAAAATTTAAAAAAAAATAAAAAGAGAATCTACTGGCTCATGTAAGAGAAAGATTTGTGAGCATCTGTGAATCTGGCTCAATCCAGAGGATCAAGTGGTGGTGTTAGGAGCTCTCTGTCCTTGTATCATGGCTCTACCTTCTTCCCTCTGGGCTCTGTTCGAGTTCCTATTCATGATAGTTTGAGGGCTCCCAGTAGCTTCAGGCCCATGTCCTAACCTTTCAGCATCTCTTGTAAAATGGACTTCTCTCTCCTGACAGTTTTAGTAAGAGTCCTAGAATTTCATCCCATGGACTCATGTGCCCATCCACGAATTAAATCATTTTGACTAGGGAGTCTAGTCCCTTCCCTTAAGTGAGCTAGGGAACTAGGCCTTAGTTATGAGCCACCCCTTAAGACTGATGAGACAAGGGATCAGCTTGTCTCAAATGGTATTAAAGGAGGAGTTTCCCAAGGTAATTAGGAGAATGTCTGACAAGAAGAAAGGGAGATAGATTTAGGGTAAAAAGAAACATATATACCACAATAAACCCTTTGACAAAGAATGGTATATCTATGATTATCTTGGAATGATGCCTTCTGTGCTTGTCCATCTCTAAGTGAAAGTGACTTATACCAAAATATATCTCAGTCTCACTGAGGAATATATTTATATATGCAAACTCATAAAAAATATGCCAGAAAATATAACTGAACAGCATATAAAGGAACAATTTGCCAAAATCAATCAAGATTTATCTTAGCATAGAATAATATAGTAAAATTCATTAATATAATACATTGCATTGATAAGTTGTGAGACATAACAAACAATAGGTGAAACTCTATAGGTATTCCCATTAAAATTAGGAACAAGAAAAAATGGTGCTCATTATCACTATTAATTTTTTTATGAAATGCTAGTCAGTGCATTAAGGGAGAAAGCAGATATAAAAAGTATCATAGCTAGAAGGTGGGGGAAATGTTCTACCCATAAAAGACCCAAACTAACAAAAGTGGACAGATTCAGTCCAGTTTATGAACAAAGAGAACCTGATCTAAAGGACGAGGGCACAAGCGTGCTTTGGAATGGGGACAATGGGAGTAGTAGATAACAGAGGTGGGTCGTTCTAAGAATTATCTCAGAACTAGAGAAAAAGAACAAGATCCAGCCCCCAGGAAATGAGGCTGGCAGGAATGAAGCCGGAAGGAGGTTCCAGCCAGCTGGCTTGGTACCCATAGGGCACTGATACCGTAGCACCAAGAATAGGGAAGCCCTGAGTCCTCCAGGTAGTAGAAAGTCAGGTAGGGGCCCAGACTTGCCACGTTGTATATCTGTCAACACTTCTGGGTATTCTGGAACTATAGACATACTTAACATAGGCATACTTAGATGAGAGCAAGAGGGCGAGAGATTTTGAGGTGGTGCAGGGCTGGCTCATCATTGGTGGGTGAGGGCAGGCAGCCTATTCCTAAATGAATACTCCTTTAACAGACAATATAACTTGGCTGAGAACAGTATGGGAGAAGCTCTGACAATGCTTTCTATGTGTATCAAGGATTGTGAATGGTATATCATAAAATAAATCATTATGTTTTAAATACACTAATGAAAGATATCTGTTGAAGTTTGAGCCCTTGACATGGGCGATTATCCTCTGTTACTCAATGGATCTAGCCCTCTGAATAGACTAGAGGGCCAGAAATTCCAAAACTGAAAAGGCACTGGTCAAAGTGTCTGCTTTCAGGTATATATATGTATATATATATATATATATATATCTGTATGTATATGGTTATATATATATATATAATTATTTAAAATAACTAATTCTCAGTTAAAATTCTTTTGAAAATCTCCAACCCCAAATAGTTTTCCTGGTAAATTCTACCAGATAAGTAAAGAAGAAGTAACACTAATTCTACCCAATATCTAAATAAATTAAGTCAATAATAAACAATCCTCTCAAAAATAAAGCACCAGGCCTAGACGGTTTCACTGGTGAATTCTACCAAATATTTAAGGAAGACTTAAGTTTAAATTGAATTTAGGTTGGGGTGCCTGGGTGGCTCGGTTAAGTGTCTGCCTTCGGCTCAGGCCATGATGTTGGGGTCCTGGGATCGAGCCCCATGTCAGGCTCCCTGCTCAGTGCTCTCTCTCAAATAAATAAATAAAATCGTAAAAAAAAATAAATTGAATTTAGGTCAATTCTCCAAACTCTTCTAGATAATAAAATATAGAACATTCTCTAACTCATTTTATGAAGCCAGTAAACCCAAACCTGACAAAGATAGTACAAAGAAAACTAGAGACTTTCAGGTATATTCATACCAGGTTTATCTAGGTTTTAGATTCTCAGACTACACTGATTGATAACTCACAACTGACTTTATAATAAAACACCATACCCCTAACACTATATTTTCTTTTGAGATCCTTTTGTTAGCTTACCTCTTCCTGGCTTTTGGTAATTTAAGTTGTTGGCTATTGACATCATGGTCTTCTTATCATTCACTCTAAATATTAGCTATTCACTTAATATGTCTTCATGAAAATCTACAGCCTACCTTGAATTGTTGTCTATCTACTCCACCCCATGTTCAAATATCAGAATGCTCACTTGGAGTTTTGAACGAAAATGTCATCATCAACATGAAATATCTAAAACGTTCTAGTCAGTAGTGAAAATGAGTTCATGCAAATACTTGAATAGCACAGAACTCTTATCCATTTAATCAGTGTTCCCAAAAGTAAATTTCTCTTCTTTTGGCTAAGAGACAAAACTGTAAATAACTGGATGAGTTAGGGCTTCTTTTCCTATACCACTGGGTACTGGTGGTTGAGGAAATAAACCTTTCCAGGTTTAGCTAAAGTGTACATGTTTATGGTGATTCTATGATATGGAGTAATGGAAGTATATTAGGAGATATAATCCTGATTCAATTTTCATCCCCTGACTTATGACCTAGGGTAAATCACTTCAACTCTGTGACTCAATTTCTTTTCTTTCTTTTTAAAAAGATTTTAGTTAATATTTGAGAGAGAGAGTGCAAGAGAGAGCGAGAGAGAGCACGAGCAGGGGGAGGGCAGAAAGAGAGAGGGAGAGAGAGAAGCAGACACCCTGTTGAGCAGGGAGCCCATCACGGGGCTTGATCCCGGGACCTGAGATCATGACATGAGCCGAAGGCAGCTGCTTAACCGACTGAGCCACCCAGGTGCCCTTGATTCAATTTCTTTAACTATAAAATGGGAATAACATTAAATACTTACTTCAGTGAATTGGCGAAGAGAATGGCTACATTGGTCAAGGTTCCGGCAAGGAACAGAATCTAACTCAGGTGTCTCAAGAAACTATCATCAAGGGACTATTTACAGTAATATGGTCACGTTAGACAACCAATAATGTATGAACTCGGAGATTAATGTAGTGGGAAGTTTTTTCCACTCTAGACCTGAAGGGGAAGTGGCAGGCAATAATGGTACTGGAGTCCAGTGAGAGCTGGGACTATAGCAGGTAATCTAGACCTGGGAAGTCAGATGCTCTCCGTGGATTATGAGTTTTCTGAGAAAAGCAGCATCCTTTATAGCTTGCAAGTTTCAATTTTTTTACTGTATCCTAAAGGACAACACTCCAGCCCCACAGGATATTGTCCTCACGCTTGCATCTCAACTGAGCCTGCCTTCAGCTATTCCATAGACCAGCTGCTTCTGGGTGGTAGGGTGTGATGATAACACCAGTGAAGTCCAAGGGCCTTCATGAGCCCGCTGCCAATGAATTCCTTGGTAGGAAGTGGTGTTGTGTAGGTTACAATGGGTCTGGGGTCCAATGGAGAATAACTGCACAATGGTCCTCTTCTCAGTCTCAGCTACCCTGTCCCCTGGGCCCCGAGACAGCCATGCTTGTGTCTAGCTACAAAACCTAGTATGCAACGACATGGATGGAACTACAGGATGTTATGACAAGTGAAATACGTCAGTCAGAGAAAACCAATTATCATATGATCTCACTGATATGTGGAATTTAAGAAACAAGGCAGAAGATCATAGGGTAAGAGAGGAAAAAAATGAAACAAGATGAAACCTTGTTTCATCAGAGAGGGAGACAAACCATAAGAGAATCCTAATCTTAGGAAACGAACTGAAGGTTGCTGGAGGTGGGGGGAGGGAGGGATAGGGTAGTTTGGTGATGGACATTGGGGAGGGTATGTGTTGTAATGGGCACTGGGTATTATATAAGACTGATGAATCATAGACCTGTACCCCTGAAACAAATAATACATCATATATTAATTAATTGAATTTAAATTTAAAAAAATTTCAAAATTTAAAAAAAAGAATGAGGGGGAAAAAAAGCCCAATATGGCTACTCCAGCTCTTGACCCTGACCCCTCTCATCCTAGGGCTGCAGACCAAAGCTCTGGTGCATACCAATGGAGACAGGAGATACCCAGAAGGTGGGGTTGTTTTCGGAGACTCTGCTCAGCCAGGGGCAGAGGGAGCTTGGGGGCTGGGGGAGCGGGGAACGCGGGGTGGGGGGGAAATGATCTATGGCTCTGCACCAGTAGCACCCGAACTCCAGCCACAAAGGCCTGTTGTACTTGGACACAGCAGCCTTGTACAAGCCATGAGTTACAACGCTCATGTCGGTGCCTGTTAGAGCGTGCAGGTTCTGCAGGCGGCATTTCTATTCTCTTCACCCTGATGCTGAAAGGCACAGCAAAAAGATGCAGAAAAGTCAATGGCCTGAATGGGATCTCTTTCCTCTCCTGTCGTCCCGCCCTGGGGCCACTGGTGGGGGCATGTTGTGATCAGCACAGACTCCAAGGCCTTCCCCATCACACTTCCAGTCTTTCTTACTTACAGTCTCTTCCTCCATACTGGGCCTGCTCTTAGGTCATCTCAAGCTTCAGGTCTTAAGCATCTTGCCTTTGATTGAACTGATCATATTTTTGGTTAATATGGAAAGAAGGAATTAATACTAATGTATGGAACCACAATAAGGTGTGTCTGAAGCCTAAGCAAGAATGATTCTTTTTTCCAGGGATTTAAGCATAATAGTGTATGTGTGGAACAGAGCACCCAGGCCAGATCATTGGTTAAGAATGTCATTGACCTGATCGTTCTGTTTTGGTGTCTTGGTATCTGCCCTGAATTTCAGAACCACAGTTCTAAAAGAGTTTGGAAAAGTTTTGTGTCCAAAGCCTACCTTCATATAAAATTCAACATGGTTGAAACCTAACTCATTTTCCTCGCTCTTTCTTTCAGGAATTTTCCTTCTTAAGGGTGGTACTAAGGCTTAAAATATTAGAGAAATGCTTGATATTTTTCTCTCCCTTTTCTTCTCCTTGCCCTTCACCAGTTGCCCCATGCAATTATCCCTTGTGTCTTTTGTAGAGAGCCTTCCATTTCTAGGCCCCCTGCCACCACTATATTCCCACCCTTTCCTGAATACTTCCTATACATAGCCAGATTTATCCATCTAAAAGATTATATTTACCTATCATCCCAATGCCTTTGTTTACACTGAATTCATTCTGCCTGAAGTGTTGCTCCCTTCCTTGTACTGGACGTACTTTGTCAAGTCCTGCTTTCTTTGTGAAGCCTTTTCTGGTTGTTCTAAGCTTCACTGTCCAATTGCTCTGGTCTGACTTTCTGGAGCATGTATTGTCTGTATCAATCATTTAGCACACACACACACAAATACTACTTTGCCTTATCTGTGCACGAATGCTTGCTTCCTTTCTAACAGTGCCTGGTAATGGTTGTGCATTAAGAGTTATTGAGGTTTTGGGGCGCCTGGGTGGCTCAGATGGTTAAGCATCTGCCTTCGGCTCAGGTCATGATCCCAGGGTCCTGGGATCGGGCCCCACATCGGGCCCCCAGTTCAGCGGGGAGCCTGCTTCTCCTTCTCCCTCTGCCTCTCTTCCTGCTCATGTCTCTCTGTATCTCTGTGTCTCAAATGAATAAATAAAATCTTAAAAAAAAAAAAAGGAAAAGAGTTATTGAGGTTTCCCCCTCATATTCGAGTTAGAGATTTAAGAGACATCCCAACTTATGTAAAAAAACAAACAAGCAGATTTACATCATTCCAATTTCCTGAGGTTGACTTGGGGTTTTTATGTTGATAATTTTTTTTTTGGAGCAACTATTCCATGCCTCTATGCTAGACATTATACTAGATGTTGGAGACAGAATAATGAAGGACAGCAGTCAGTTCTGCTTTCCAGAAGCTCACATTCTGACTGGGGAACAAACAATTCAACACAATTATAATACTGTGGAGTACACCCATCGTGATAAATGCGTAGGCACTCTCAGAACACAGAAGAAGAACATGTAATGCCGACGTGGGAAGCCATGGAAGTCGTCCCAGAGAAAGGGACCCCAAAACAGGAACACGGAGGATGAGTAGAAGTTGCCCACGTGAAAGTGCGCGTTGAGTGTGTGTGCAGGGATGGCATGGGGAATGGGGGACAGAAGATTGCTCCAGGCAGAAGGAACGACATGTGCGGGGTCCTGGAGACAAGCAAAACTTGGTTCATTGAAACTATGGAGGGAGTTTAATTTGGCTGGAACACAGAGTACGAGGCATGGGAAAGCAAGGGATGAAGTTGGAGGGATAATCAGGGCTTGTGATAAGATAATAAACACTTGTGAAGACAGTGAGCAGCGGACTGAAGGCCAGGTGACTACATTAGATTCACATTTTGGGAATACCACGTTGCCTGCAGTGTAGAGAATAGTTTGAGGGGACAGGAGAGCGGAGGCAGGCAGGCCAACTGGGCTGCTGAAAATAGTAGGTAATCCAGCAAAAAGTGGATGATGACCTAATCACAGCAGTGGTGGTAGAGATGAAAAAAGTGGATAAATTTCAGGGATGCTTAAGGTAGGACTGCGAGGACTAAGTGGGTGTAGGGAGTGAGAGAGAGAGAGAGAGAGAGAGAGAGAGAGAGGTAGACGTAGGCTAAGGTCATGCCATAAGAAGAAAATCAGGAGAAAAAGCTAGTATGGAGGAGAAGATAATGCGTTCGGTGCCAGGCACGTTTAGCTTGGCATTCTGCACCTGGGCATAGCCACGTGGAGGTGTCTTGGCAGTTATGTACCTTGACCTAACCCTCAGGAGACAAATCTCTGCCAGAGATATCACTTTGGGACTACTCCAGGCAAGTGGGGTAAGGAAGCTGTACAGGTCCTAGAAGACAGTGTGTGTGTAGAGTAGTGTGGAGTAGAAATGTGTGTAAAGTAAGTAGATAAAATCCGACTAAAACCCAAGGAACAAAAGGGTTTAAAAGACGAGCAAGAGGATGTTATTAAAAAAAAAAAAAAAGACCCGGAAAAGTGGCCCAGAGGTAGGAGGATACCTAAGAAAACATGGTGTTGCCTAAGTAGGTCAACAATGTTACATAGGATATCAATCGATCCAGGCCTGTTGTTTAGGAGAAGGTCTTTTGTTTTTATCTTGGTGTGAATACTACAGTGCAGCAGTTCTCACACTTTTTGGTTGTATAAATGATTGTATACTCTTACAAATTATTGAGGACTCAAAAGAGCTGGTTTTGTGGCTACATCTATTAACATTTACTCCATTAGAAATTAAAACAAAACTCTAAACTATTAATTAACAAATAATAAACCTATTTAGTTAATATGTTTATAAAAGTAACTATTTAAAACAAAAAACTTAGAGAAGAGTGGCATTATTTTACACTTTGGCAAATCTCTTTAATGTCCGGCTGAATAGAAAACAGCTGGATTCTCATATCTGGTTCTACCTTCAATCCGTTTTGCTCTCACACGTTATGTGTAGCCTCTGGACAATTCCACTGTATTATCATGAGAGAACAAGAGTGAAAAAAGTAAATAACATCTTAAATAATTATGAAAATCGTTTCACTATTTTGCAGACTCCCTGAGAGGGAACTCTAGGGATCTGGGGACTATACTTGTAGAATCACTGCCCCAGAGACGGAGAGCTTGACAATACTGTGAGCCTCACAAATAACCTCTTGATTCCATAGTCAAAAGTAGGCAGGACAGAGTCGACTGAGGTTTCAAGGGCTATTTTGCGAGAGGTTGAGGTTGCCTGTTTGCTACTATCTTCCAACGTTAGGAATGGACTCTAGAATGTTCATTCAATTAATTCATTCAAGTATACATTTAGGGGCACCTGGGTGGCTCAGTCAGTTGAGTGTGGGACTCTTGGTTTTGGCTCAGGTCATGATCTCGTGGTCGTGAGATTGAGCCTTGTGCCAGGCTCGGTGCTCAGCACGGAGTCTGCTTGGGATTCTCTCTCTCCCTCCCCTCCTCTCCCTCTGCACCACCCCCCACTCACTCATGCATATGCTCTTCTCTCTCAAATAAATAAATAAACCTTTTAAAAAAACAAATATTTATTTAGCACATATTCTATGCCAGTAACTGTTCTAGATGCAGAGGATATAACAATGAACAAAACAGACAAAAATCACCTTCATGGAGCTTCCCTTCCATTGGGGAAGATTACACAGTCAACAAAATAGTAAAATATATAGTATACAGGAGCATGGTAGATACTATGCAGAAGAATAGTATTTACTATTTACTATTTACAGAAGAACAAAGAGGGATAGGGATTGTTGGAAGGATTTGCAAATTTCAGTAGTAGGGACAGAGAAGGACTCATCTGAGCAAAGGCAACATTCCAGCAAAGACCTGAAGGAGGTGAGGGAGTCATTTGGTTGTCTGGCAGAAAAGCTTTTCTAGGTATTTGAAAAAATGAGGTTTTAAAATTTATTCTAAATTGTATTAATATATATTCTTTAATCAGATATCTATTGTATCTGGCATTAGCTGCAAGTATAAGAAAATAAGATCTGAGAGCTAATATTCATTTAGTGTCTGCCACGTACCAGGCACTTTGCTAAACATTATATATGAGGTTTGGTACCTTCACTAATATTTGCAGTTTAGTGAAGAAGACAAAGCCTATACATAAAATTCCTGCAGTTATGGTGTAGCAGTTCTTACAAGGAGCAGTAGTCGGTTTGAAGTTGCACCAACAGAGGTTTGTATGCACCTGATCTACCTGACATTCACATCTCTCTTTCACAGTGAACTGGCGCGTGAAGGGTACAACTCTTTAACCTAACAGAAGCTGATCCAGGAAGTTAATAACACCCGATTGCACCTTTTATAGAGCACTTGAGTTTAGTCGGTATTATTCTGAGAAGTATTGTTGCCTTTTATGAGTCGGGAAATAGGCTCAGAAGGCTAGGTCATGTAAGGTGGTTATATGGTATGCTGTGGGGTCTCTGAGCACAACAGTCAAGAGAAAATTCTTGAGGAGTTGTATGGAGCAACTTAATGTTTATTTAGGTAGCACGGGGACAGGACCCCTGAGCAGAAAGGGCTGTACTTTTTGTTGTATGATGCTGGTGGTTATATGCTTAGTGCTCAAGGGGGAGGTGAGATGTGCAGAGAGTATTAGATCATAAATCTTTTCTACCTATTTCTACTCCTAAAACTACTTTCACAAGATTTCTCTGGTGTTTATTATTCGGTTCAGTATTAACTATCAGTGAGATATACAGGCAGTCATGAGACTGTAGCAAGCAGCACATATTTGAACCTTATCAAAACTATGCAGGCTGCAGGTCAGCCCACTACAAGTTTGGTTGGCAACATTTTCCTAAAGGTATTGGATGGCTGACCAGTTAAGCTGTGTTAAATTTTCTGGAAGGTTACCTAGAGTGTTTATGTAATTGAGGTTCTTCCTCTAGTGTAAAATCAGTTGGGTGGATTTATTGGTTTCTTTAGTTCCCTCCCTTCAGACAAACTTGTTTGGATCTGATCTGCTCCAAACTTTTCTCAGTACTAATGGTCAGCCTTTTGGGCTGAAGATGAACATTTTTCTGCTTCTATCCCTCATCAGGTAGGGTTGGGACCTAAATTTACGATACCTGCCTTCAAGCACAAGCTTTTCCTATTGCAATGTAGCTGTTACGAGCAGCTGCTGAAATAAAAGAGCGTTATGCTCTGCCAACTCAGCCCTTTCCCAAGTACACCACTGAAGGAGGGGTAGGTTAGGACACGGGAGGAGTAACAGCCTACAGAAGCTGGGGAAATTACACCCGGTTCTTCCCATCTGCGCTTGCGCAGGGGATGAATCGGCTCTCCGGAAAGACGCCTGGGACTCGGAGTTTGCGCAGACGCAGAGCTTCCTCAAGGCGGAACTGGGGCGACCAGGGCTTCTGCAACCTAAACACCCGGGGAGAAAGGAAGGTGGCAGAGGCGCAGCGCTGCGCATGCGCGGGCACCTCTCTTCGGTGAAGGGTGGAGAGCCGGACTGGGGTGGCCAGCTGGGCTCAGAGCGGAGTGGGGTCAGGATGGACGAGGACGTGCTGACCACCCTGAAGATCCTCATCATCGGTGAGAGTGGCGTGGGCAAGTCCAGGTGAGACGGGTCTGCGGGCGGTGACGAGGGCGGCGGGGCTCTTTCTGCCTCCGTGGCCGCTGTCTGCTGGGCCGCGTCGGGAAGGGTAAAGGCGGCGGCCGGTGCGGGCCGGGCTGGGGGCGGGCTGCGCTCGTTCTCCCCGGTCTCTCCGCCGCAGGGTTTTGCAGCCCCCGCCCCGCCTTGTTGTGGGTCCCTGGCAGGCCCGCCTTGTCTGGATAGGATTCCCTTTCTGTCCTACCAAATAAAAAACAATTCTGAGGGCCGCCGCTCGGCGAGCGCGGTTGCTGCCGAGGAGCCTAGGGCGTGGCGGGCGGCTTTGGGCCCGGGTCTGGCCGAGAGCGAAGCCCGGACTCGGCCCCTGGGGTTCGGGCTCACTGTCACCCTGCGAGTTGTAACTTTAGCACTTTGGTTTTTCTGTCAGGCTTTCTCTGAATACGTCGTGTTCCACACAGGAAGTTTCCTGACGCCTTGGGTCACATTCCTGGCCTATTTTGGTGCACCCCGTTGCCGCTTCTCTGTTTTCTTCTGAGTCAGCTGTGAAAGAACTCTTTGGTCTTCTGACTACTTGAGTAATTCACTTTAGTCTGAGATGCTAGAGTTTAAGCTGTGGACTTTATTCCTTGAGAATAAAGTGTAATTGTTCCTTCGCATTCTGCCACATCGTATAGAGGTGAAAGAGCAAATTAGCATTTTGTGTTTTCTTTCTTGACTTTTTCTTGAGGGAAAATAGTAGTTGACAGTGGTTCGAGTTGAGTTACCAGGTAAGAACAGGGACGCTCAGTGGGTGTTGCAAGCGGGTTGTGGTTTCATCCAAGCCTAAGAACAAAGTTCTCCAGGTCAAGTTATTCTTGCCATCTGATTATTATTATCACTATCACTAGGTTATATTCTAGGCTGTCTTGATTTTTAAACAATATTCCAATTTCGGGAGCTCTAAGTAATTTCATATTTTAGCTGTACCTGCTGATAAACTTATCTCCAGATCACTTCATCAAGTTATACTTTTTTAGATGCTTGAGGATTTGAAATTTTATTCTGTAATACGTTTTGCAATTTTATATATTTTTAAAGTATGACAATATATTTTCTAATTTTTCTCATTTAGTGTACTCTATATTGGAGTGAGGGATTTGTACATAACAAGGAATAAATTAATGAAACACTGTGGGCTAGCAAAATAGTGTGGGGAGCGTGGATGTGTGTGTACGTATGCATTATTTAAAGGACTGAATAGGGGGGCGCCTGGGTGGCTCAGTTGGTTAAGCGACTGCCTTCGGCTCAGGTCATGATCCTGGAGTCCCGGGATCGAGTCCCGCATCGGGCTCCCTGCTCAGCGGGGAGTCTGCTTCTCCCTCTGACCCTCTCCCCTCTCGTGCTCTCCATCTCTCATTCTCTCTCTCAAGTAAATAAATAAAATCTTTAAAAAAAAATAAAAAAAAAATAAAGGACTGAATAGGGCGCCTGGGTGGCTTAGTTGGTTAAGCATCTGCCTTCTGCTCAGTCCGTGATCCTGGAGTTCCGTGAACGCAGAGGCCTGAGATTGGCCCTGCGTTGGGCTCCTCAGCGGGGAGTCTGCTTCTCTGCCCCTCCCCTGGCTTGAGCTCGCTCTCTCTCTCTCTCTCTAAGAAACAAATAAAATCTTAAAAAAAATAAAGGACTGAATAAAGTACTTTTCATTCTCACTATTATATTTGAGGGTTAAAAAGTTAATATATTGAACATTGTCTTAATAGGACTTCTACAGCCTTGTGGTCTTTTTTTTTTTTTTTTTTGAGATGTGACCCTCACTTAGGTTAAGGCATATGAAATTGCTGATTTTGAAGTCAAGAATGGTTGAATGTCATTTCATGTGGTTCAGCCCAATACAAGTTTGGTTGGCAGCATTTTCCTAAAGGTATTGGATGGATGACCAGTTAAAGCTGTGTTAAATTTTCTGGAAGGTTAACTAGTGTTTATGTAATTGAGGTTCTTCCTCTAGTGTAAAATCAGTTAGGTGGATTTATTGGTTTCCTTAGTTCCCTCCCTTCAGACAAACTTGTTTGGATCTGATCTGCTCCAAACTTCTCTCAGTACTAATGGTGAACTTTCAGCTGCTCACTGCAAAATTTTAACACCTTTAACTACCTCTTTCAAGAAAGGATTGTGTTTAGGGAGAAAGTTGGCTTGTTTTTCTAGCTAGCTGTACATTATTGGTGCATGTTCTTTGCTATGGAAAACAACCTTGAACACTTATTCTTTCTGGGTGCGATCAGAATAAATGACTCTACTAAGATAGAAGCCTATTCTTTTTAAGCTGAGTTAGTACAAAAACATTTGTCATGGATATAATCTTAAGGGTTGTTCTGACCAATAGGTTTGTTTCTTTACAGATCTAGAGGTAATGGAAGCGAAATACCACTTGTATTTTTGCACAACAAAGGACGTCTTAAGTAATTCAAATTAGTGGGTTATTTTTCCAGTTTATTTCAGACTGTTGGAGTGTGATGAGCATGTGTGGTAGCAGCCAGGAGATCAGGATTATGAAACTGGTGCTGCCACTTTTGTGACCTTGTGTGTGATAGTTGAACACTCTAGGTCTTCATTTCTTACTTGAAAAATGGGGTTGGAATAGAAATCCCTCAAACCCTATCTAATGTTAAATGTATAAGATGCTTTGATTCTGTGGCTAGCCATGGTCAAGTAAAGAAGTAGCAAAGTGTTTCAGAAACTGGGAGGGATTACAGAGGTCTTCTGTAACCTAAATTGCTGTCCCTCCTGTGTCTCTGTGTCCTCATCCTTTTTAGCCAATTTCATTTGTAAATTAAGAAATGCAGACTATTTATGATCACACTGTTTATTTAAATTTGGTTTCCTCCAAATGATGTGGTGGTAGTTACTCCTTCCATCTACAGCTCTGCATGGAGAGTATTTTGTTCCTTTGACTTTGAAAATATGAATGTTTAAATATACATCCTTTAGAGCATTGGTTCTTAATTATTTTCTGGTTGTGGAGTCTTTAAAAAGTCTTAGTCTTTAAAAGTCTAAACGTCTCTCTGCCTAGAAAAAAAGCATAACATAGAGTTTAGAATACGTTTCCAGCTGACAGTGTACCCCTGGCTTAAGATCTGCTTATATTCAGAGCCAGTATTAAAATTTGTTGCTTTGTACCGTATCAGCTCCCTGGCTTTCCTGACAAAGTACCTTTAATGACAAGGATTATCGTAAGGATTAGCAATTATGTAAGAAGAACCGCTGGCTCAAGTGTCTGGCACATTGTTGATGTTCAATAAATAATAGCCAATACCATTGTTATTATTTGTATTATTCTGGTATTATTATTATTACTACTGACACTACTCCTCTACAAGTTTCTTTTATGTAATAATGTTTACTGTGGTGACCAAGTATGGATACATATCTTTTCCATTCTTAAAATATGAGTAACTAAATTTTTAGTGAAATTTTTACTTTTATTAATTTAAAAACCTACTGTTGGGGAGAGAAGAAAATTTTTACAAGTGCAGTCTTTTAAGATTCTTGTTAGTGCTGTCACCTGACTCACGTTGGAATAAGCAAAGTTATAGTCAGGAGGGTACAGTGGTAAGTGGAAAATCTGTTTATTTCACTTTTGTGGTGCTGGTTTCATGGTAAACACAAGAAAGCAAAACCAAGAAAGGGAGAGTTAATCCTTCAAATACAGTTAATGACGCCGGATTTTGAATACCAAAAGGCCATTGTGTGTTGCAGTATACTCTGGGAAAAACAATCTCTAGCATCAGTAATTACAACCTACAGAAATATTTGTAAATTTTTTTTTGCATTTCAGACATCTGATAGCTATTTCCTTGATTTTATTTATTGATTTATTGATTTATTTTTAAAAGATTTTATTTATTTGACAGAGAGAGACACAGCGAGAGAGGGAGCATAAGCAGGGGGAGTGGGAGAGGGAGAAGCAGGCTTCTCGCCAAGCAGGGAGCCCGATGTGGGGCTCCATCCCAGGACCCTGGGATCATGACCTGAGCTGAAGGCAGCTGCTTAACAACTGAGCCACCCAGGCGCCCTTCCTTGATTTTATTAATGCATACAGGTCGATAGAACAGTCTTGTCCTATTGTAGGAGATAATGTGAAGGAAGATTGATTAATTTTATAAATCTAGGGCTTTAACAAAAGATTAGATTATATTTTTGAAGAGCTTCTAATACTTGACACTTCCACTTTATAGTAAATAAATAATTCTGGGAGATATAAAATCTTAGATTATTCATATGGTGTCTTTTTTTTAAAATTCAAATTCAATTAATATATAATGTATTATTTGTTTCAGGGGTACAGGTCTGTGATTCATCAGTCTTCTATAACACCCAGTGCTCATTACAACACATACCTTCCCCAGTGCCCATCACCCAGTCATCCCATCCCCTACCCCACTTCCATCAGCAGCCTTCACTCAGTTTGTTTCCTGTGATTAACAGTCTCTTATCGTTTGTCTCCCTCTCTGGTTTCTTGTTTCATTTTTTCCTCTCTTCCCCTATGATCCTCTGCCTTGTTTCTTAAATTCCTACTCATATGGTATCTTTTGCTATTATTTCATCTCTTTCTAGTTTCTTTACTATTTCTTAGGTTTAGTCCTCCTTATCTCTCACCATAACCATGGCAGTTGTCTTCGGTTAATTTTCTTGCATTTTTTTGCTGGCATTAACTTTTCAAAATGTAGAGCAGTCCTTGCCATTCTTTTTTTTTTTAATTTTTTATTGTTATGTTAATCACCATACATTACATCATTAGTTTTTGATGTAGGGTTCCATGATTCATTGTTTGTGCATAACACCCAGTGCTCCACGCAGAACGTGCCCTCTTTAATACCCATCACCAGGCTAACCCATCCCCCCACCCTCCTCCCCTCTAGAACCCTCAGTTTGTTTTTCAGAGTCCATCGTCTCTCATGGTTTGTCTCCCCCTCCGACTTACTCCCCTTCATTCTTCCCCTCCTGCTATCTTCTTCTTTTTCTTTTTTCTTAACATATGTTGCATTATTTGTTTCAGAAGTACAGATCTGTGATTCAACAGTCTTGCACAATTCACAGCGCTCACCATAGCACATACCCTCCCCAATGTCTATCACCCAGTCACCCCATCCCTCCCACCCCCCACCACTCCAGCAACCCTCAGTTTGTTTCCTGAGATTAAGAATTCCTCATATCAGTGAGGTCATATGATACATGTCTTTCTCTGATTGACTTATTTGACTCAGCATAACACCCTCCAGTTCCATCCACGTCGTTGCAAATCTTGCCATTCTTTTTTAAAAAAGCTTTCAGTAACTCCCTATTGCCTACTTGATTTCATACACCCTACCTAGCATTTGCTAGAGTATACCTATTCTGGCTATCGTGTGATCTACCTTCACTTTTTACTCTATGTTTTCTTCCTGCTTAGGTAGTAGTCCTACTACTTACTGCTTGTTACCAAATGATAGATTTTCACAGCTTTCTGTTTTACTTGAATTCAGAGTGTAGTACACATCAGATTTAAACAAAAAATTAATTTGTTGCTTTCCAAGAGACTTACTTCCCCCCTTTTGTCCACGTCACAGTATGACATGTTGCTGATAGTATTTTCTCACAAGGACATACCTTTACAGTTACCAAAACCAAACCCAAACCCAAATCTTTTCACACTTGGGAATTGTGTAGGGGAGCATGGGGAATATATTAAGTAAACTGCTTTGCTCTTGGGATTCTTTTACTGCCTTTCCAATACTTTAATTCCTCTCTGTATACCTGCAGTGGAGCAGTATTTGTGGGAGCAGACCTACATCAGCTATTCTTATCTGTGTCTAAGTTTTTTTTTTAAAGTGGGCTCTCTTTTTTTAGATTTTATTTGAGAGAGAGAGTGAGAGAGCGAGAGAACGAGCACAGGGTGAGGGGCAGGGGGAGAAGCAGACTCCCTGCCTAGCAGGGAGCCCGAGATGGGGCTCGATCCCAGCACTCTGGGATCACGACTGAGCCACTCAGGCGCCCATTATCTGTGTCTACTTTGTGATGAAATCTAATAATCATGAACATTTGCCAAATGGTTAGGAAAAAAGACGAATTTCTAATCTGTCTTTTTAACATCTCTTTTAGCCTGCTCTTGAGGTTCACAGATGATACTTTTGATCCAGAACTTGCAGCAACGATAGGTAAGCCTATGTTTAAAAATTCAATAGAAATGCGGCGTATTTTCTTGCCTTCAGTCTGTTTTATCTAGTTCCTTCTACCCTCCATCTACCACCCCATTGTTTCCATGTCTGTTGAATTCTTTTTCTTTCAAGGCTTAACTTTGGCTTCATTAAATTTCCGAAGCCTTCGTAGATCTCACCAAGCAAAAATAACGTACTTGTTGTTTCATGGCACTTGGTTAACACTGTGGATATTATGATTATCTCTACATACATTTCTTTCTTGTACTATGGATTGTCTTTTATTTAGCAGCATACAATTATCTGAATATTTATCGTATGTCAGGCACTCTCCTAAGGGTGGGGTTATAATGATGAATAATATAGACTTGGTGTCTATCATCATGGACCTAACAGTCACCTAATAGTAGAGTGTGTTAATTTTGCATTTTTAGCATTTGCTACAGTATCCTGCATATATTCTGAACTCACATGTTTATTGATATTAGTTATTAAAGATTACTAGGAGCAGTAATTCCTAACTGCCTCTTTAAAATGAAATTGAGTTTGCCTAAAAGTGGTTTGCCACATTAGCTTACTAGAATATATGAGAAGATTGAGCTATTTAGCGTGTGTATCACATGTTTAGGGAGTAGATGACGATATAAAGGTATCAAGAGACAGCTTGCATTGTGAAAGAGCTGAGTCAGAGCAGGATAGTAGTCTTGACTCTGCCTTGAACCAGTTGTCTAGATCTTGAGGAAGTCCTTTAACTTCACTGTTTTCACCTATAAATGGAGGAGTTTTGGTGAGAGATAATCTGTTTTCCTTACAGCTCTAAAATTTCATGATCTGTTGAGTAGAATGTAGTAAATATGATCCTAGCATTATTATTAGGGAAAATAGTTTCTCTTAACTGGCTTTGTTTTCATTTTTTGTGTGTGTGATTTGTTTTTTTTCCTTCTTTTTTTCAAATGTTAAATAATTTCATACTTAGAGAAAAGTTGTAAAAATAGTACAAGAATTCTTGTATGTCCCCAAATGTTAGTATTTATCACATACGCTTTATCACGCTCTCTCTCTACACACACACACACACACACACACACACACACACACTGTTCTTGTTGTTTTTTGAGTTGATGGTAAAATTGCAGACAAGATTAACCTCTAAATACTTTAATGTGTATTTCCTGAATGAACGTGGATACAGTTCTACTGTATACAGATAGATTTCATTAATTGTCCCCCTAATGTCTTATTTAACGAAAGAAAAAAAATTGTTTCTGGTCCAGGATGCAGTCCAGGATCACAACTGAGTTTAGTTCTCATTTCTCTTCAGTGTCTTAATCTGGGCAGTTCTTTGTCTTTCATGGCCTTGACATTTTTGAAGAGTGCATACCAGGTCAGTTATAGTATAGAATATCCTTCTGTTGCATCTGTCTAATGTGTCCTAATGGTTAGATTCAGGTTATGCATTTTTGGCAGGAATTCCACAAAGTGCTTCTCAGAGCATGGTGTGTATTTTGTACCATATATTTGTACCATTATTGGTGATGGAACTTTGGTTACTTAGGGTGATATATTGCCAAATTTCTTTATTTTTTTTAAGATTTTATTTATTTATTTGACAGAGACACAGGGAGAGAGGGAACACAAGCAGGGGGAGCGGGAGAGGGAGAGGGAGAAGCAGGCTTCCCGCAGAGCAGGGAGCCCGATGCGAGCCTCGATCCCAGGCCCCTGGGATCACGACCTGAGCCAAAGGCAGACGCTTAACGACTGAGCCACCCAGTCGCCCCGCCAAATTTCTTTAAAGTGTCATCCTATCATTCTAACTTTGGTGGTTGTCAGACAGTGATTTTTCAAATTCCATCTACATTTCTTATTTAGAATTGTGCAAGGAATTCAATATGAATTCATTGTGCCTCTAAATGTTTAATAAATTATACCAGGCATTACTTAACATTTGTGTGGCATATTAACATTTACAGATTTACATTTATGTGTGTGAAAAAGAGTCATTTAAAACACTAGTAATTTAAAATCCATTTTAATTTGGCTTCGATATATTATTTGTTCTTTAAAAAAATTAGTAGTAAAACTTCATTTCACTCAGTACATGCCTAGCAATGGATAGCAAGGGGTAGAAGAGTAGTAACTGGAAGGAAAATGAATTTGTCTGGAGTTAAAATTTTACTAAGGGAATGACCAATATATAATATAAAGCTATTTGTCTTCATTTCAAGCCCAAATGGAATCTGGAGAGTTGGACAATGACAAATTATATATTGTCCTCATTATTAGAAAGGCTTTGTCTACTTTAAAAATAAATACTAAGATTGTGGCATACTGACGATGTAAATAATTTGTTCCCCAAATGGGCTCTGGGTCTTGTAAAGTATTTTTTCCATTTAGGTATCAGATTATTTTCTGCTTTAGGTTATAACTAATATACACATGAACTTTTAAAACGAAACAATTAGTTCAGTTGCTAATGACCTTGTAATAATTAGTGTTTTGTGGAAAATTAGTATTTTACCGGTAGGATAGTAAGGAAAGCACACCTTTATCTTTTTAGTAATATAGTGAGACACTCAAGTTTCTATCTTGTATAAAATATTCTTTTTTTTTTTTTAAAGATTTATTTATTTATTTATTTATTGAGAGAGAGAGAGAATGGTAGAGAGCATGAGAGAGAGGAAGGTCAGAGGGAGAAGCAGACTCCCCGCTGAGCAGGGAGCCCGACGCGGGACTCGATCCCGGGACTCCAGGATCATGACCTGAGCCGAAGGCAGTCGCCTAACCAACTGAGCCACCCAGGCGCCCTATAAAATATTCTTTTAACGTAATTGTTGGATTTTGAACCTGAGGACGGTACAATAAAGTCGGGTTTTCTTCTTTTGCTTTCTGGTAGTTAGCCAGAATGACAACAAAGAGAGGGAAAAACTAAAACACAGACCCCATATTCCACTAAACTAGAAGAAAGCTAAAAACCCCAGGCCATGAAATAGGTGGAATGGCTGCCAAGAGCAGTGAGTCTAAGCAGACTGTATGTGGGAAGAAGTAGACTGAGGATGCCACAGCTGCAGAGCTTGGAGCCAGCAAGGGAAGCTTCCTGAACCTGAGCGGCCCACCCTGAGATGCAAAGCCTAATCCCTT
Organism: Zalophus californianus; assembly: GCF_009762305.2. Lineage (NCBI taxonomy): Eukaryota > Metazoa > Chordata > Mammalia > Carnivora > Otariidae > Zalophus > Zalophus californianus. Next base: position 114,622,986 of record NC_045603.1, on the reverse strand, counting down.
GTTTGCAAAAGCAAAATGGATTTTTTTAAGCTAATGGCAGGAGTTTCCCTGCACCTAGGTTTGATACTAAGAAGTTGGGGAGATGAAGCCAAACAAAGAATCACACAAACAAGGCATTTTTACATTTGTCTCTGTAGCAGTAGGGGAAGAGATGTCTGCATTGTGAAAACCTCAAGGCTGCCTATCTCCATTGGCTGTTGAAAAGTAAACAAACAAACAAAAAACCTAAATGATTCCATATAAAACCTTGAATCAAGACAAAGTTTTGCTGGTCAAGAACTGGAGCCACGATAGCCTTCTGCATGAATCTCTTACAGATAGCTTGTCCAAAAAAACCTCACCTCCGTTAAAGATGAATTATCAAAAGGATTTCAGCTAAACACTACTGCTACCACTCAAGAATCAAAAAGGAAGAAAGTAGCAGAACAAAGGACAGATGAATACTCAACAGAAAAAATACTTCTGTAAAGTAGATGAAAATCATGCCCAGCTGTTTTGTTATGAATTTAAAACACTTTTTGGAAATATTTACCACTGAGAGCACAAAGCAGTGATAAAAGAGGTCAGGAAGAGATAGCGTGACTGCATGAGAAAATGCAATGTAAGCTAATTGAGCAGAAAGAAAAATAAGGTTAAGAAAATAAAACCATCACTGAAAGAAGGGCAAAATTAGAAGGATCACAAGGGACAGTAGAGACTGTGGAAAACAAAATAAAGGACGATAGAAGCTAGAAAAGAAAAAAGTGGGTAGAATTTACCAAAATGAATAAAAATGTTTAAAACACATTAGAAAAAATGATGCGGAGGGGCGCCTGGGTGGCTCAGTTGTTAAGCGTCTGCCTTTGGCTCAGGTCACGATCCCAGGGTCCTGGGATCGAGCCCCTCATCGGGATCCCTGCTCCGTGGGAAGCCCGGTTCTCCCTCTCCCGCTCCCCCTGCTTGTGTTCCCTCTCTCGCTGTCTCTCTCTGTCAAATAAATAAATAAATAAAAATTAAAAAAAAGTGATGTGGAAATCAGAAAAGGAGATGCAGCATATGTATATTTGAATCTCAGAATGAGACAACAAATATTTAATATTTCTGACAACAGTAAATATACACACAATTTTAAGAATATTTTGACTGGGTTTTTTGTTTGTTTGCTGCAAGGGGGTGTTTGGAAAAACAAAAGGCATCAGTTTTCTTTTTCTGCTTATGGCAAGGCCTTATGATGGTACTTAATCAGCTGCATAGATAGAACTGATTGAAATTTAAGAATGAAGGTTAGATCCTTGGAGAAATTAGTTACACTAATTTTATATAATCTGATTAAATAGGCAAAATTTGCTTCATGTTAAAGTTTTTATTTTTTACTTTTTAAAAGTTTTTTATTTTTTAATTTACCTTGTTTTAGGTGACCTTTGAGTGTAAAGAGTGCTTTGAGTAAAACTTTTTTCAAATAAAAAATTAGAAAATTTATTTTTTTAAATTAAAATTTAAAACGAGTTCTCTGCTTTTTTTTAAAAAATTTTATTTATTTATTCCAGAGGAGAGAGCGCCCGCATGTGCGAGTGGGGGGAGGAGCAGAGGGAGAGGGAGAGAATCTCAGGCAGGCTCCATGCTCAGTGCAGAGCCTGACAGAGGGCTTTAACTCTCAACCCTGATACAATGACCTGAGTTGAAATCAAGAGTTGGACACTTCACCCACTGAGCCACTCTGGCATCCTGAGGAATATATTTATTTGTTTGAGAAATTGCTTCATTTTTTTCCTTCTCTCCTTCCTACTTTTCTTTTAGTTTATTTTGTTAGTTTTTTAAGAGTAGTATTAAGTTCCCTTCTTTTTAGTCCTTACTCCTTAATAAAGATGTCCTCTAAGAACAAGTTCGCTGTGCCCCATAGGTTTTGGTAGGGTGTGTTTCCTTTTCCTTGCTCTCTGGATAGTTGAATTTTCAGTTTCGCTATCTTTGAACGTTTGAAATTTTTGATTTAGGAATGTGTTTCTTAATTTCCAAGCTGTTTTGTTGTCATTTAATTTCTTATTTATTGATTAATGATACTGGTTTGGAATGAGACCATCCAACCCTCTGCCAGCCCCATGTCCATCAGCAGAAGCCAAGTTGGGAGTCTTGGAATTCAGCCCGCTTCTGACAAGACCTTTCTCCATACCCCTTTCCTCTCCAAACATTTTTTATCTTCCTGTTACTTTCTGCCATAAAACCATCATACTGTTTGTCTCCCTTTAAGTAGTCATCACAACAAGCCCTGGCTTCCCAGGTTATTCTTCATCTCTGAGACTTTCATTTTCATAAGGTTTTGTACATCTTTTCTCACCCCCAGCTTCCCCTCCTTCTCAACTCTTAAGACATATTTACTCTATCCTCTGAGGTAGCAGAGGTAACATTTTATTGTTGATACTTTTAAAGTTTGCACACTCAGATTTGGGGATCTAGGTCCTCATAATTATTTCTCTATTGGATCCTTAAAGCTTTTATAGTATCCCTCTTGATGTCCCCTTACCCCGATGTTCTTCACCCTCCTTCCCCCCAAAATAACTAGCAGGTAAAGCAGGAATTTTTATATTCCTGATGGGAAGGGGGAGACTGACTTAAAGAGGTGAAGCTCCTGCCTAGCTAGACCTTAGTAAGAGAGCTGAGACTAAGCCCAGCCTCCTAACTTCTAACTTGGTATTCTTTTAATCACAACATAGTAATACAGAAATAAAAAGATTAAATCAAACACAGATTTGAACAGAATGTCAAAAATGTTAAACATAAGAAGGAAGTAACAGAATTAAAATACATCCATTAATTAAATGTGAATAGGTCCAATTCTACTAACTCATATTGTCAGATGGAATTGAGGAGTACTTAAAAACAAATAACGAAAGGTTGAAAATAAAGGGATGGGCCAGGCAAATGCAAACAGTATAAAAGCAGAGGTGGTAATATAATGTAATTTAAAGTAGAATTTAAGGTTAATGCACTGGATATAATGAAATAAGATGGTATGTAATAATGAAAGGCCCAATTAATTAACAAAGTAGCTGTAACAGTCATAACAAGTAGGTGGTATATATAAGAGCAAAACCTGTTCAAAACACAAGAGAATTTGATGAAAATACAGTTATATTAGAAGATTTGTTATATCTCTTTCATAATTAAATAGATCCAAAAATCACAAATGAGACCATAGGGAAATAGAAGAACACAATCAACAATTTTTTTTTTTTTTTTAAGATTTTAAATAATCCCTGCACCCACCATGGAGCTTGAACTTGCCATCCCAAGATCAGGAGTTGCATGCTCTACTGACAGAGCCAGCCAGGTGCCCCTCAATCAACAAATTTTTTTGGGGGGGGTAAGATTTATTTATTTAATTGAGAAAGATCCCGGGGGTGGGGCGGGGTAGGGGGGGTGGGAGGGGCAGAGGGAGAGGGAGAGAGAGTCTTAAGCAGACTCTGTGCTGAGTGCGGAGTCTAACGCAAGGCTCGAATCCCATGACTCTGAGATCATGACCTGAGCCGAAACCAAGAGTTCATCGCTTAACCGACTGGGCCATTGAGGCACCCCGATCAATAAATCTTTTGAGGGAAGAACTCATTACTTCAAAAGCCCATGGAACAGTTTTACAAAATCGGTCTTGGACTTAGTAGCAAAGTAAATCGTAAATCAGAAAGAACCAGAAATTTTATACTACATGTTCTCTGGTAATTTATTCTTTTAGAAAATATTTTTGATCTGTTATATTCCTAGCATATGAGTAGATAGTGTGGTTTTTTTTTTAATTACCAAACAGTAAAATTGCCCTCATTTTGGTATACAGTTTTTTGAATTTTAACATGTATTAGACAAATGTATGCAGTCATTTAAATATTACCACAGTAAGGATATTAAGCAGTTCCATCCTTCTAAAAAACTAGTGTCTTTTTAGTCATACTTTTCCCCTGCCTCTAGCCTCTGGCAGCCACTGGTCAGTCTTCATCACTATAATTTTATCTTTTTGAGAATGTCCTATAAATGGAATATATCATGTAAAGTTTTCAGATGTTTTTTTCACTTAGCATAATGCCTTTGAGCTGTATCCAAGCTCTTGCATGCCAGTAGTTTGTTTCTTGTTACTGCTGGGTTGTATTCCATTGTGTGGATGTTTCAGAGTTGATTTATCCATCCACTTATTACAGGACGTTGGATTGTTTCCAGTTCTTGGTGGTTATGAATAGACCTGTATAAACATTTAGGTACAGGATTTTATATGAATATTAATTTTTATTTCTTTAGAGTAAATACCCAGTAATAGGATTGCTGGATCATATGGTAAATGCATGTTTAAGTTTGGAAAATATTCCATCCATGTTTTAATAAAGTGATTGTATCATTTTACATTTCCACTAACAGTATATAGAAGTTCCTGTTTCCACATCCTCACCTGTTATACTTAGCACGATCAGACTTTAAAATATTAACCATTCTAATAGGTATGTATGTGTTGGTAGTCTCATTGTGGTTTAATTTGCATTGTCTAATGACCAGTGATGTTGAGTGTCTTTAAAGTTCTTATTTGCTGTCTGTTGAGCTGTATTTTGAGTGTGTGTGTGTGAAGTGTATAAATCTTCTGTTCATTTTTTGTTTTTTCTTGTTGAATTTTGAGAGTTCTTTATATATTCTGCATATGAACCCCTTATTACGTGATATATGCTTTGCTGATATTTTCTTAGACTGTGGCTCCTCTTGTCATTCTCTTAACAGTTTATTTCTAAAAGCAGAAGTTTTTTATTTTGATGAAATCCGGTGTATCAATTTTTTCATATTAATGGTAGTTTCAGTGTTATATCTTTTGCTTGACAGAGGGTTGCAGTGATTTTTCTTTATGTTTTCCTCTAGAAGTTGTATGGTTTCATGTGTTACATTAGGTCTGTGATTCATTCTGAATTAATTTTTGGATACAGTATGAAGCATATGAATCGAAGTTCTGTTCTTTTCCTTTCTTTTTTTTTCTCTTATATATTCTAAAACTATTTGTTGAAAAGACTGTCCTTTCTGTAGTGCATAGCTTTTGCACCTTTGTAAAAACTTAGTTGTTTATATATGGTGAGTCTATTTCTGGACTCTCTTCTAGCCCACTAATCTGTTGGTCTATGTCAGGATGCTTCACTGTCTTGATTTCTATAGCTTTTTTTTTTTTTTAAGATTTTATTTATTTGAGAGAGAGAGAGCAAATGAGAGGGGGGAGGGTCAGAGGGAGAAACGGACTCCCTGCTGAGCAGGGAGCCGGATGCTGGACTCCATCCAAGGACTCCAGGATCATGACCTGAGCTGAAGGCAGTCGCTTAACCAACTGAGCCACCCAGGCACTCTTGATTTCTATAGCTTTATAGTAGGCCTGGAAGTCATATATTGTTAGTCTACCAATTTTGTTACTTTTTTCAAAATTATTTTGGCTCTAAAGTTTTTGTATTTCTCAGTGAATTTTAGAATCCGTTTGTTGATTTAAAAATAAAAGCCTGCTAGGATTTTTATAGGGGTTGCATTGACTCTATATAGATGAATTTGGGGAGAATGGACCTTTTAACAATATTGAGTCTTAACGATCACAGAACAAATTATGTGTCTCCATTTAGGTCCTTCAAAATTTCTTTCACATGTCTTTTACATATTTGGTCAGATTTAGCCCTAAATAGTCAATAGATTTTTATTAAAAAATGTTATTTAAAGAGAAGATCCTTTGTTCATTGCTGATATGTAGAAATACAATGGATTTTTTAAACGTTTAGTTTGTATCCTCCAACCTTGCTAAACTTGCTAATTAGTTCTGGGAGCTTTTTTTTTTTTTTTTTTTTTTTTTAAATCCTGTAGATTCCATTGAATTTCTACATTTTTTCTTTCCAGTCTGGGTTCTTTTTATTTCTTGTCTTATTGCCCTGGCTTAAAAAAAAAAAGAAATCTTAAAAAAAGTGAAGAGGGCTGATATCCATCTTTTGTTCCTGGTATGAAGGGAAAAAATACTCAGTTTTTTACCATTAAGTGTGATGTTAGCTGTATGTTTTTCACAGATGCCCTTTATCAGGTTGAGGAATTTCCCTTCTATTTCTAATTTGCTGAGAGGTTTTGTCAGGAATGCATGTTGGATTTTGTTAAGTGCATTTCCTGCATTTGTTGATGATCATATAATAAAGTCCCCATTGATTTTTTTTTGCTTTAAATTTTTTTATTATGTTAATCACCATACATTACATCATTAGTTTCCCCATTGATTTTTTTCATTGTTTAGGATAACCCCACTTGGTTGTGATGTGTTGTTCTCTTATACATATTTGTGTTAGTTATGATAAAATTTTGTTGAGGATTTTCATATGTAATCATGAAGGATATTTATAGCTTTTAATTATAATGTCTTTGGTTTTGGTATCAGGGTACTGTATAACTCATAGAGTGACTAAGAAAGTGTTCACTCTTCTTCACGTTCCTGGAGGAATTTGTTTAGAATGGATTATTATTTAAATGTTCAGTAGAATTCACTCTGGGCCTGGAATTGTTTTCATGGAAAGGTTTTTAACCATAGATTCAATTTCTTTAATAGATGCAGGACTCTCCAGTTATCTATTTATTTTTAAATTGTGGTAAAATAAACATAAAATTTACCATTTTAACCATTTTTAAGTTTACAGCTCAGTGGCAATAAGTACATTTGCATTGTTTTGCAACCATCACCACTATCCGTTTTCAGAACTTTTTCATCACCTCAAACAGGAACACTGTACCAATTAAATAGCTTTCCCCTGAGCCTATCGTAACCTTTCTTCTATCTTCTGTTTTTATCAATTTGCCTGTTTTAGATACCTCATAGGTGGAATCATAACAGTATTTGCCCTTTTGTGAGTAGCTCATTTCACTTAGCTTAATGTGATCAAGGTTCATACATGTTGTAGCATATCTCAGAATTTCATTCCATTTTATGACTGAATAATGTTCCGTGATATGTATAAACCACATTTTGTTTATCTGTTCATCTGAGCACTTGAGTTGCTTCAGCCTTCTATTGTAATACTACTGTCAACATTGTTGTGCAAGTATCTGTTGGGGTTTCTGCTGCCACTGCTTTTGGGTATATACATAAGAGTGGAATTGCTGCCTAATACGGTAATTGTATTTTCAGCTTTTCGAGGAAACATCAGATTTTTTTCTGTTCCTAGTTTGTTGAGTGTTTGTTTATCATAAAAGGATGCTGAGTTTTGTCAAGTACTTTTTCTGCATGAATTGAGATGATCATGTGTTTCCCCCCCCATTCATTCTTTAATGGGATATATTATTTTGAGTGATTTGCTCATATTCCACCAATCTTGTATTACGGAGGTAAAACTCACTTTATCATGGTGTATAATCCTTTTAAGAGGCTGCTGAATTACGTTTGCTAGTATTTTGCTGGGGATTTTTGCATCAGTATTCCTCTGGGATATTGGTCTATAGTTTTCTTTATTTGTAGCATCTTTGTCTGGCTCTGGGATCAGAATAGTGCTAGCCTCCTAGAATGAACTTGGAAGTGTTCCCTTCTCTTCCGTTTTTTGAAAAGTGAGGAGGGTTGGTGTTAACTCTTTAAATGTTTGGTGGAATTTACCAGTGGAGCTATCTGGTCCTGGGCTTTTCTTTGTTGGGATGATTTTGATTACTTACGGTCTCTTCAGATTTTCTTTTTTTTTAATTTTATTTATTTGAGAGAGAGGCAGAGTGAGAGAGAGTGAGCACAAGCAGGGTGAGGGGTAGAGAGAGAAGCAGACACCCCGCTGAGCAGGGAGACCGACCTGGGGCTCTATCCTGGAACTCTGGGATCATGACCTGAGCCGAAGGCAGACGCTTAACCGACTGAGCCACCCAGGGGCCCCAGATTTTCTTTTTCTTGATAAGTCGATTTTGTCAATTGTGTGTTTTCAGGAATTTGTTCATTTCATCTAGGTTATCCAGCTTGTTGGTGTATATAATCATTTTTTTGTCTGTAAAATTAGTGGTAATGTCCCCACTTTCATATCTGAGTTTTGTAATGGGAATCTTCTCTTTTTCCTTAGTCTAGTTAAAAGCTTGTCAGTTTTGTCGATCTTTAAAAAGAAAGAAAGAAAGAGAGAGAGAGAGAAAGAGAGAAAGAGAGAAAAGAAAAGAAAAGAAACCAGGCCTTGGGCATGGATTTTTCTCTATTGTGTATCAATTTGCTTTGTCCTTTAATTTGGTTCTGATCGTCATTATTTCCTTCCTTTTATAGCCCTTAGTTTGCTCTTTTCTAGTCCCCTAAGGTGTAAAATTAGGTTATTGAGTTGAGATATTTCTTCTCTTATAATGTGTTTATAGCTGTAAATTTCCCTCAGCACTGCTTTTGCTACATCTCAAATTTCGGCGTATTGTGTTTTCATTTGTCTCAAAGTATTCTCTAATTTTCTTGTGATTTCTTCTTTGGCCTATTAGTTGTTGTTTAAAAGGGTGTGATTTAATTTGCACATGTTTGTGAATTCTCCAGTTTTCTTTCTATCACCGATTTCTAGTTTCATTAGGTTATGATAAAAAATACTTCAGATGAGTTTAGTCTTTTAAAACTTATTCATACTTGTTTTGTAGACAACATACGGTCTGTCCTGGAGAATGTTTCATAGGCGCTTGAGAGAACTGTGTTCTGAAGTCGTTGGGTAGCATGTTCTCCGGGGCCTCACTGGTCTGTGCTGTTGTTCCGCTGCCCTATTTCTCTGTTCTCTCTCTGGTTGTTTGATCCATTATTGAAAGTGGTGCATTAAGATCTCCAACTAATACTGTATTTGTCCCTCCAGTTATGTGAATGGTTGCTTCATAGATACTGGGATCTGTCCTTTGGTGTATGAGTCTCTTAAGAGACAGCATGTACACTTGGATCTTTTTTATAGATTTATTTATATACTTGGGTACTATTTTTATATATATTCCGCCAACACCGCCTTTCATATAATTACTGGTAAGGGAGGATTTACTACTGACATTTTGCTGTTTGTTTTCTGTGTTTCTGTGTGTCTCAGAGAGTTTTTGTCGCTTATTTCCTCCATTACTGCTGCCTTTGGGTTTAGTTGATTTCTTACAGTGACATGTTTTGATTTCCTTTTGTTTAAATTCTTTAGGTATTTTGTTTGTGGTCTGTTTCTTTTTGAGTCACTTCTGATAGTTTTTAATCTTTGATGGAAATTGACATTTCATCTGAATTGTCAAGTTTTTTGGCATGAACTTGTTTATAACATTTCCTCAGTTACCTTTTCACCTCTGTATAATCTGTAGTGATGTGATCTTTCTCATTCTTTATAATGGTAATTTTTGTCTTTGTTTCTCTTGATCACTTTGGCTAGAATTTATCAGTTTCTTGATTTTTCCTTATAGAACCAATGTTTTGTTTCATTGATTTTACTTACTTATTTTTATCTATTTTTAAGGATTTTATTTATTTATTTGAGAGTGAGAGAGAGTACAAGCTGGGCGGCGGGGCAGAGAGAGAGGGAGAAGCAGGCTCCCCCACTGAGCTGGGAGCCTGACAGGGGCTCTATCCCAGGACCCCAGGACCATGACCTGAGCCGAAGGCGGCCATTAAGCTGACTGAGCCACCCAGGGGCCCATTGTGTCTTCATACTCACGTTTTCTTCTGTGATGTCTAATTTTTGTTAATCTCATCCCATGTATTTTACGTCTCAGACATTGTCACTTTATCTCTAGATGTTTGATTTGGGTCTTTTTAATCTCATGTCTACTTTTTAAACATGTGCTATACATTTAAAATAGTTTTTAATTTCCTTTTTGCTAATTCTAGCATCTTTGTTCTCATTCAGTTTCTGTTGATTGCCCTTTACTTCTGACATGGCAGATGATTCCATTGATATGTTCTGGTTTCTCACTGACAAGTATCTCTTTATGATACAGTTGATAATATCTTTGGTAAACTTTCAGGTTCCATTCACTGCTTGTTTTAAGGGTTTTATTGACCATAATGTCTAGTTTTAACTGAACTACCCCTCACAAAATAGCAGATATGCCTAAAAAAAGATTACTTTAAAAAAACTGAATTAAATATTGTATTAAAAGTGCAAGCCCAAACGAACAACAAGAAAAAGCCAAAATGACAGTTCTTCTGTGGATATTGTGATTTATAAGAAATACATATTTGGCTCCTGGCAGAGAGTTTTTAAAACCCTTTGACTTTCTTAACTGATCAAAGCAGTGACGACGTCTTCTGCTTTTCATAACTAGCCCCTTCCAACCGTACCCGACTTTATGTTAGCGCTCTGACTTCTGGAAAGCCTCTAAGGGTGGAGGCTGGCTGCCTGGAGAACCACCCATGTGATTAGAGGGTTGGGATTTTCAGTCCTACTCTCTCCTACCTCAGGAGAAGGGAGAGGGAAGAGGGACGGGAGATTCTGTCCAGTCACTGAAGAACAGTGATTTAATCAATCATGCCTGAGTAATGAAACCGTCATAAAAATGCTGAATTTACTGGTTCTGAGAGTTCGGTTTTGGCAAACACATGGAAGTTCTGGGAGGATGGCATGCTTGGAGAGGGCATGGGAGCTTTGTGCCCCTTCCCCCCATACTTTTCCTTATTTGTCTCCTCCATCTGGCTGTTCCTGGGTTATATCCTTTTATAATAAGATGATACTCTAGTGAGCAACTCTTCCTGAGTTCTGTGAGCCACAAATTAAAGCAATCAAGGGAGGAGATTGTGGGAACCTTTGATTAATACCCGGGTGGTCGGAAGCACAGGTAACAACCTGGATTTGGGATGGCATCTGAAATGGGAGTGCAGCAGTCTTATAGGACTTCTTATTAGTTGTCCCTTACCCTGTGGGATCTGACTGTATCAGACTGAATTGAGCTGTAGGACACTGATGGCCATCCCTGGACAGTCAGAGAGTATCTGGTCACAGAAGTGTTCAGTGTTGTAGGAGAGTAGAGGAGATACACAGGAGTGTTTTTTTCTAAGATGTTCAGCTTCACACTGTTAAGAGCTCCTTGTCATCCACATGAGGAGGTTGAAAAGATAGATTAATCAAATCTAGTAAGAAGTTGGAAAAGTCAGATTTATTAAAAAGATTCCTACTGTGGCCACCTTTTTATAAAAGCAAGTTAAGAGCCACTGGCAAAACAGAAGAACCAGACTTGGTGAAGAAGCCGTTTGAGCAGGTGAAAGCTAAAGAACTCAGTGTCTGCATAGGAGATTCACCAGAGGGACCAAGGAAAGATGAAACGGGGACTTGCAGGGTCTGGATCCAGATGCGGTGCCCTTTCAGGCTACCTGTGTGTATTGACTTTGGTGGTAGGATGCCAGTGGGCATTGTTACCTGAGGATGTTCTCTGTCACTTTCAGATCTAATATCTCAGAAGAGTAACTTAATGATACACATGACAGAGACCGTCATTAGACTGTCAGGAAACATGAAAAACAGGAAATTGTAAAAGAGAAGAAGAAGATTGGGAGAGGGAGGTAAACAAACATTTTGGGAACAGTGAGTTTCTTTTCTTGGGTAGCTAGCCAAAAGTCAGTCTGCCCTTGAGCATGTTGTCTGGAGTAATTAGGAAAAAAAAAGTTCTTTATGCTGTGAAAAACGTATGAGAATTCAACTGGAGAGTGTGTATGACATGTTTTTTCTATGTAATGTCTACATTGGCCTTAATTTAGTACCTGCACCAAGTCAGAACCATTTCCCTCATCTGAATTTTCTCAGGCTTTGTTTTGTTTTTAAAGTATTATGAATAAAATGTAAATAATTTCATACTTTTTAAAAAAAGATTTTACTTTTATTTTATTCATGAGAGACAGAGAGAGGCAGAGGCAGAGGGAGAAGCAGGCTCCCCGCGGAGCAGGGAGCCCGATGTGGGACTCCATCCCTGGACCCTGGCATCATGACCTGAACCAAAGGCAGATGCTTACCTGACTGAGCCATCCAGGCGCCCTTCATCCTTTTATATAAATGGTGTGGCATAATATTTATTTATCTAGACCTGGTGAATACAAGATTATTTAATAGGAGATTTTTGTTTGTTTAGCTGCGAAGAAACATTAACTTAAATTTTCCTGGGACTATGTTATTAGCACTGTCATAATTGCCCCTGATTCTAGGTATGGTTTTATCAGCTCCTTTATCACTCCAGCCCAAAACACAAACTTTTTTTTTTTTTTTAATCTTTGGCATACAGAAAGACCTGGTAAAGTGCATTTTTATTACCTAATTTGTGTTTGTAGTGGATCACCAGAAATTATCCAAGAATTACTCATGTATTTCCATAATGCTTACAGGTGTTGTCATAAGCATTTAGTATATGAGGGTGCTGTTCATCTTACTTGTGACTGTTCTGAATTAATTGTGACAAGCTAATAAGAGCTTTTGAAAGTTTCTTTCCAGGCTTCTTGAGCTAATGTTTTGCCTCTGGCCAATGGGGTAGACTGCACATTAATTTTGATACTCTTTAAAGACATGTGGGCAGTTACTATTCATTTAAGCCAGATGGTATGTGTCAACTCCTGTTCCTGGAAAGGGAGAAGTTTTTTTGGAGCGGGGGGGGGGGGGGGGAGGGGGGGGGACTCTGTAGTAAAACCTTACGTGTCTTCTTATGGAGCTCTACTCTTTACATAATAAATTAGTACATGTCTTCTTATGGAGCTCTTCTCTTTACATGAATTAGTACTTACAGAAGATTTTCATAGCACTTTAAGCGCTCCTCCTTTCACTTATGAAGAAGATTCTTAGAGGATGGGGCACAGATTTTTTTTGTGTGTAAATTCTTTTGCAGTTGTGCAGTAGCAAGGGATCATTGATAAAGTTATATAGAACGAATACTGTTTTTTAGGATAAAAACAAACAAAGAATTCATAAGAGAAGGAGTAAGTGGACCTTTTATGTTTTTACCAAGCTGCTTACAGTCAGAATCTGAGTCAGGGAATTGGCTGGCTCTGGACAGAGCTCTTAATGATGGAGTGTCGATGCATTTGGAGCCCCTTAGAAAATTGCTCTGATCCAGAATCAGCCATAGATAGTCTTCTCTACATGAGCACCGTGAATTCCAGCGCTTGGCTTTTAATGTGCATCATGAATCATCTTACATTGAAGTTTATTTTTCCATGAAAATTTTTATTTTTTTCAAGCAAGTACAGGTAGGTAAGTGTTTGAATTCTGCAAGCATTTGGTTTTCATTTATCCTGACTAAATCCTAAGCTGCTGAAGTGATAGTGACACTTTTTAATTTTCACATCCATAACTCCAAGAATTTAGGGTGTGAATTTGGGTATTTGATAAAGTGGCTTTTCTATGTTCTTATTTTCTTGGAAATTGATTTTAAAAGTATTATTTTACTGGGATGCTTATCAACATTTTCATTTTTTTCAAGGTGTTGACTTTAAGGTGAAAACAATTTCAGTGGATGGCAATAAGGCTAAACTTGCAATTTGGGTAAGAGTTTTAAAAATGTATTTTGTATAAATATTCAACTTGTATTTTTTAAAGAAGCAGAAGTTGATGTGTGTAGAGTTCTAGAGGGAAACAATTTGTATCAAATAACTTTTGGACAATTTGTTGGGTAATGGATAAACAATAAATGGCTATGTCTTATATTGGGTAATGAGGCAGAGACTTGTTTCACTTACTCAAAATTTTAAAATATATAATCCCTTGAGAATACTTAAAAGCAGAATAAAGTATAGAAAAATCATCTTATCTGCCAGAAAGGATTATTGTTACTGAATACGTTTCTTTAAAGTTTTAAGAAGACAGTGTATACTCAGCTAACACTGAAGGCAGTTGTTGGGGAGAAGGGGATGAAGTGATGCTCAGGAAAAAAAGTATTTTTCATGTTAGTCTGTTCGTATATTCCTGAAATTTGAGTTTGCCAACTTTGGATTTATTTTCTACTCTCAGTGCCTAGTCTTTACTTACTGTCCTTTCATTTGCCTGTGAACCCAAACATTCTGATACATGTTGCTTTCCTAAGACCTTTTCATGATAGTGCTGACCAAATAAAATAGCAATAACTGTCAAAGACGTCCAAGATGCTTAGTGTCTGTCTCTGTCTGCCCGTCTCTCTCCCACTCCTGTCTACCTACCTACCTACTTCTCTCTCTATATCTAAATGATTGCCAATAGATTACATTACATATTTATATATGTATACATATATAATTTATAAAACTATGCTCTTATATATTGGATTCCCACATATACTATGATAATTAAATATATAAATACGTTTTTGTTACATGTGATAGTTGGAACTGTTTAGCAGTCATCACATTGAGATGTACTTCAACATGGTGATGACATAGTAAATGTTTGGGCATCAGTTACAGATTGAAACAGCAAGTGTTTATGTATTGTATCATCTGAATCATTTTCCTGGCATTCTCCGAATGGCATATTATTTCTAATACACATTTTATCCCAAATAACAAATAACTGTGTAAGTGTGTCTCATGTTTTTCTGTTAATTTTCTTCTAACATACAATACTTTACATGATTTGTAGCCTATTGGCCCCCTCCCCAAAATATAATTATGATATTAATAAGAATAGTAATGTCTAACAGAAAACAATTTGGAAAATGTTGGACTAGGCCATAATAAAATATATCGAACAGTTTAAGAATGCTAGCTTCTTCCTGTACAAAAGTGGGAGGCTGATTTTCCATATACTTTTCATGGTTAAATTTATCACTTCTTTCTGCCCTTGTTACTGTTTTGTGAGATATACGTGTTAGAATAGGATCTAAGGCTTGGTGGTTTCCGTGAGATCTTTCTTTTATGCAAGAGGTTTTTTTAAATTTACTTTTTAGTGCCTGTATAATAAAAAGGTTGGCAGGTATTACTGAAGTGACATCTTTATCATAGGCGTATAAATATTTTTTTAAATAAGAGGTTCAATCTCAGAACCCTGAGACCCTCATGACCTGAGCTTAAATCAAGAGTCAGAAGCTCAACTGACTCAGCCACTCAGGTGCCCCAAATGTTAATGTTCTTGTGTGTGAGTGTGTGTGTGTGTTTGTAATACTAACTCTGTCATGTGCTGCAAATATTTTTTTCCTGTTTGTCACTTGCCTTCAAATGAGTGAGTGTGTGTACGGGGTATGGATGGTGTGGGGAGAGATGTTCTTGCCATACCAAGGTTTTAGTATTTTTGTGGTCAGACCAGTTTTTTTTTTTTTTCATGAATTTGGGTGTTACGTCATATTTAGGAAGGCCTCCTCACTCACAAATAGAAATACATGAGTCCATTGTTTCCTCTAATTCTTCTGTGTTATATATATATATATATACATATATATATATATAAATCAGTTCCTCTCCTGCTTGGACGCTCCTCCTAGGATCAGTCAAATAGAATAATCAAGTACAGCCCTGTCCTCACTGCTCCCAAAAGTGCCGCACACACATCACGGCCTACTTGGCACCTCTAAAGCTATTTTTCTCTATATCCTGCCCTCACTTCCACTCCCACATTTTAATATTTAGTCTTTCCAGATCCTTCCTTGTCCTTTGTCCATTTCTAATCTTTAATAATCTCTTTTCTCCTCTCCCATCAGAGAAGAAAACCACAGATAATAAGCTCTGCTTTTCTTATCTTACAAGGATGCTATTAGAGTTATTGCAAATTCCTATCTTGAAAACAAAAACAAGCAAAAATCTTAACTTTTGACTATGTAAGCCTATAAATTTTATAGGTGTAATATATTCTGATCCAATATTGTGACACAGGGTGCTTTGCTCAAATTATCATACCTACTTAAACATTTTTATAAGTGGATCCAAAAAAATCAAGGCTCTAAATAGCTGGACTAATTTAAATATTTGTGTGTAAAGTGTCGGTCATGTAGTATTTTAACATTAAACATATTTTTTTTTTTGCTCTAGTCTTTTTTTTTGTTTTTAAGATTTTATTTATAAGAAAGAGCAAGAGAACCTGAGCAGGGGGAGGGGTAAAGGTGGAGAAACAGACTCGACACTGAGCATGGAGCCTGACAGTGGGGCTCAGTCCCAGGACCCTGAGATCATGATCTGAGCTGAAGTCATATGCGTAACCAACTGAACCACCCAGGCGCCCTGCTCTGGTCTTTATTTTTAAAACACTGGGCTTTATGGATATTTTAACTAGAATCAAGAGTTCTGAGTTTTAAAAGATTTATTTATTTATTTTAGGGGGAGGGGCAGAGGGAGAGAGGGAATCCTTAAGCAGACTCCCCGCTGAGCGCAGAGCCCCACATGGGGCTCTATCCCAGGCCCCTGAGATCAGGACTTGGGCTGAAATCAGGAGTCGGATGCCCAAGGCACTCCACAGTTCTGATGTTTATGTTGTGTCTCATCAGAGCAGTTACTAAGTTGATCTCAGTGAATATCAAGGGAAACAAAATTCATGTTCAAATGCTTTCCACTGTTTCTGGAAATTAATTTATTATAGTGTGGATATGGTTTTGATATGAAAACAGAATTTTTCTGTTATAACAAAAAGTCTTGTGACTAAAATATTTCTTGCTTGGTCCTTGCCCTAACCTATATCAAATTATCCAAATTATAATCTGCTTTAGATAGTAAGTACACTTCACTTGATGCACCTTTAATTTATATTATTGTTTTTTTGAAAAGTTGAGTCAATATGGAAATTGAATAATTTTAAATATCAGAGGTTTTGTAAGAAACTTTGAAGCAAAGGGAATTTTTGTAAAGAGAAATCACTTTTATCATAAATTTATCTGTTTAGAAAGTTTAATTTTGTTAATTTTTTCACTTCAAGATGGCAGGGCTGGGGGCAGTTTCTGTAGTGGTGAGAATCTGGAAGCAAGGACATTCTGCATTTATGTAAGCGTAGCTGGGGAGGAGTAGTAGATTTGCAAAGTGGTTTACTTTGAAAGTTATTTTTCTCTTAAGTTTCTCTTCTGGGGCCATAAATTACTCATATATTCTCTACCTATTGCTCTTATATTAAAGCAGTCTCTATTTTGGCCAGGGACAGAAAGTAGGTAAGTAGGAAAGTAAGTAGCTGGAGCCCATCACTGCTGGTTTAAAATGCCTCTGCAATCTTATAAACCTCTTAGAGGTTATGAACATGTTTTCTATCTGAAGGAGCTTCTGCTTGCCCCATAGCTAAACTCGGATTTACAACCATGAGACTGGCAGCTAAGTTGATGTTTGACATATGTCTTCACTTTTCTTCAGGTTATTTGATATTGGCAGACTGGAAACTTTTTCTTAGAGGGCAGTAAATATTTAGTCTAATCCTAAGGCAGGCCATGTGGCAGTGCCTAATCGAACGGGCCTGGCTGTGTTCCAGTAAAACTTTATTTAATAAAACAGGTGGTGGGCGGAGGGAGCCGTTTGTCAACTGCTGCTTTGCATAATCTTAGGTATCTTGAAGCCACAGTCCAAGGATGGTAGAAAGAAGACAGAAGGAACCAGGTCTGGAAGTACAGACTTGTTAATTAGTTTGGGTTGGTTGGTTGGTTGGTTTCCAAGGAAAGTTGAGCAACTGTCCTGTGGCAAGAATTGCTCTAGGCACTGGGGTTAAACCGATGATTAAGCAGATGAGGTCTCTTTCCTCATGAAACTTGCACTTCCTAGCTGGTGTACGTCTTATTTTCCTCCCCCCAATATGTGTCAGAAACATGTGATAGCAAGTGTTTTGGTTTTATGCATTTTCCTAAAAGAAGATACAGAGAAAATACTTTTAAGAGTCCAACCTAACCATTGCTTACCTAAAATAAGATACTCCTATAATTCTCTTTTAAAAAAAAATAAGTGGTTCTCAACCTTGATTCTACATTAGAATCCCCCGGGAAGGCTTTGAAAACTTCTGTCTTACCATAGACCAATTAAACCAGAACCAGTGGGCGTTGGACCCAGGCATTGGAATTTTTCATTTCTCAGGAAATTTCACTGTGCTTCTGAAGTTGAGAACCATGGCTTTCAAGGAAATGGGTTTCATGTGTGATAAAAATCTTAAAGAGATACCCCTTTACTTAGATGCATTTTTCTGGAGATGAATTAGTATTTATTAATTTTATTTTATGTAACACTTTTCAGTAAGAGAACACATCTAATTTAAATTTCAAGTTTTAAATGAGCTTGCGCATGGATATTTTTAATAATGCTGTTTAACTTTCTACTCTTAATACTATTTATACTTTTTAAATTTAGTAATAATTGTTTGTCACCTTTAGGATACTGCTGGTCAAGAGAGGTTCAGAACATTAACTCCCAGCTATTATAGAGGTGCACAGGGTGTGATATTAGGTAAGGTTTTACTTTATGATACTGCTTTAAAAATATTGTTGTTTTATTATCGCAATTTCTGATTTTCCTTATCTGTGAAGGTCAGTGAGTTTTTATTTTTCTTCAGGTATGTATTTATATAACTTGAAGTTATATTAGCTTCATTTAATACTAATGAATATTTAAACTTTCAAAATTTCTTTTCAGTCCTTTGTCTAGCAATTAAAAGAGAAAGATCAGATTAATTTATTTGGTTTAAAAGCACATGTTGATGAAGACATAATTGAGGATTAATCCACATGTAATTGGTCTGTCTGAAGAGTGTTACCAGAAACTGATCTTCAGTCAGCAGTGCATTAACATTTGCTGTGCGTTTATAAAGGAAGAAGCATGCTAGTTGCTTAGTTGAATCTGTTTTATGAGTCCTAAAAAGTCTAACAAGGCACTTAACATCGTTGATTCATAATCATACAGAATTTAAAAACCAAATGTGGATTCTCATTGTAAGTTGTTGAAAAGTACTTCTTACTAATATTCCTGGGAAACTTTTAAAAATAAATATTGGTCAATTTTAGGGAAAATTGTCTTTTTATATTATGTCATAAATAGTGAGGTTTTAGGTTCATTTCATTAATTTAACGGCAACTCTTATTTTGGTTTAGCATCTTTAAGTTTAGAAAACCTTTTTTTTTTTTTAAAGATTTTATTTATTTATTTGACAGAGCAGGAGAGCACAGGCTGGGGAGCAGCAGAGGGAGAGGGAGAAGCAGGCTCCCCGCTGAGCAGGGAGTCAGAGGTGGGGCTCGATCCCAGGACCTGGGACCATGACCTGCCCCGAAGGCAGTTGCTTAACCAACTGAGCCACCCAGGGGCCCCTAGAAAACACTTTAAATTAATAAGGTCTTTATATTAATAAGCCCTTAATATATTTTAATGCAGTGGGATGGAAGATGAAAGTGATAACAGGGAGACAATCAGGATCTTATCCGCTAAGTTTACATACTTTTTCAAAGTTGCAAATTCTGGTCCTTGTAAGAAACAAATTAACAGGGTCATAGATCTTTGAATCCATGGAAAAAAGTTTGGTATTTTGCCACAGATTTGGATCTGAATGTTTTAGTTTTTGGATGTCTTTTATTGTTAAGAACGGGAACAGCTGTTGTTTTGCTTAAATTAATTTTCAGTTATCACACAGGATATAATTTCATTTCTCTCACGGTGTGTCTTAATGAAATTGAAGTGTGTGTATGTATATGTTTATTATTATTTTTTAATACACTTGTTTCTTCCATCTGGCTGAGTAGATACTGATTGTTAAGCATTTGAAGGCTTAGAAACAGACTTG
Organism: Zalophus californianus; assembly: GCF_009762305.2. NCBI lineage: Eukaryota > Metazoa > Chordata > Mammalia > Carnivora > Otariidae > Zalophus > Zalophus californianus. The sequence goes on along the minus strand of NC_045603.1, from coordinate 114,603,427 downwards.
CCTATATAGAAATTTTAGCTTGTAGTGAAATAGAAATATAATGCCATTGCTTCTTATTTTTAATGTTTATTTAATAAGTGACCCTTTTTATTTCAGTTTATGATGTCACAAGAAGAGATACCTTTGTTAAATTGGATAATTGGTTAAATGAATTGGAAACATACTGCACGAGAAATGACATAGTAAACATGCTAGTTGGAAATAAAATTGATAAGGTAAGAAGTCAGACACTTGGCATTTTGACTGTATTTTGGTAGCTTTTCTTAATCTTTATATTTACCTTTTAGGAAAATCGTGAAGTCGATAGAAACGAAGGCCTGAAATTTGCACGAAAGCATTCCATGTTATTTATAGGTAGGTGTGTGAACATTTATCCTTTCATTAGTAATGAGGAATTTTAAAATGGAGTTTTTGCTACATTTTTCTCTTTATGAACAGTAAAATGTGTGTACTTAGTTCATCATTTTCTTGTGCTAACTGTAGAGCCCGGTTCATTTTTCTTTCTGTAAAAAAAAAAGAATCGGATCTCATTATGTGAAATTGTATAGGACAGAGATCATTCCTGTCAGGATACAGCAGCATTCGGCAAAGCCGGGCACCCAGTGTGTGTTGTACCTTGCTGGTCCTTGTGCTGGCAGCAGTGGTACCACCTGGGAGTTTGTTAGAAATGCTTCATTTCAGTCCCAACCCAGCTTTTCTGAATTAGAATCTGCATTTTTTTTTTTTTTTTAAGATTTTAATTTTTTACCTGTCAGACAGAGCACAAGCAAGGGGAGCGGCAGGCAGAGGGAGAAGCATGCTTCCCACCGAGCAGGGAGCCCGATGCAGCACTGGATCCCAGGACCCTGGGACCATGACCTGAGCCGAAGGCAGACGCTTAACTGACTGAGCCACCCAGGCGTCCCTGGAATCTGTATTTTAACAAAATCTTCATGTGATTTGAATGTACATTAATACTTGAGAAGCATGGTAAAATAGGGTTTGGCAGACTACAGCATGGGGCCAAATGTGGTTCCACCATTTGTGTTGGTACACAACCTTACCTGTGCAGTCATCGACATGCTGTGTGTAGCTGCTTTTGGGCTTCATGGCAGAGTTCAGTGGTTACAGTAGAAACCATATGGCATTCAAAGCCTAAGATATTTACCATCTGGCCCTTTACAGGAAACGTTTGTTGACCCCCTGTCTAGAAAAGTGGACAAGATCTATCACTGTGGAGCTTTTTTAATGTTACAGGTTCCCTGGGACTTGTCACAGGTCTGAAACTGGGCCTGGAAGACAGTTTCTAAAACCATCCTAGTTGATTCTGATGTGAAGCCAGCTTTAGGAATTACTGGTTTAACTATTCTGCTGTTAGGATCTTTTAGGAATTAGGAAATGGAAATAAAAGAACATCATCTATAGATAGAAGCAGGGTGCTGTAAGAGGAAGGTAATAGGCAATTTTAGAAAGGAATTGAGTACTACCTTTTCTGTTTACTTGCTGGGTGTCCTTCATTTTGATACATTAGTTCAGTAAACGTTTACTGAACACTGAGACTATAACAAACAGATGAACAAAATGGACAAAGTCCCTGCCCTCATGAAGCTTACATTCTAGTAGAGGAAATAGACTTAAATAAGTAAGTAGTGCTATGAAGGAGAGAGAGTATGATGGGGTTGGGAGGTAATTAGGGGAAGTTCTTTGAGGTAGTGCCATTGGAAGATCTAGAGGGAGAACATCTCAGGCTGACAGAATAGCAAATATTTCCTGAGGTAGGAACGAGTTTAATGTGTTTAAGGGATAGGAAGAAAGCTTGGCTGGGAGCATAGTGTATGTTGGGGGCAAAGGTGGTGACGGTGGGAGGTGAAATTTAAAAGGTCATGTTGGGCCTTGTAGGGTATGGTAAAGAAATGGGTTTTATTCTAAGTGTGGAAAGCAGGGGAGTAGTGCTGTGATCTGATACTCTTTTAAAAAGACCTGTTTGTACAGTACAGAAAATGGTCCATGAGAAGCAGAAGCAAGAGGCTTGTCATGGCCCAGATGAATAATGCTGGTGCCTTTGACTATGGGAGTGGTTGTGGGTGGCTTCCGGAAGGTTGGCAGATCTAGGAGATATTTGGATGGTAAAGGTGACAGGCTCTGCTGATAGATTGGGTATTTTTTTTAAAGATTTTATTTTTTTCATTTGACAGAGAAAGAGCTCAAGCAGGGGGAGAGGGAGAAGCAGGCTTCCTGCCAAGCAGAGAGCCCGATGCGGGGCTCGATCCCAGGGCTCTGGATATTGAGGTTAAGGAAAGAGAGCAGTCGGGTAACTCTGAGTCTCTGGCATTTAGGATGAAGACATTGGATTTGACAAGATGGAGAATGCTGGTATTTTTTAAAAGAAAAGTTTCAACCAGGGACGCCAGGGTGGCTCAGTCATTAAGTGTCTGCCTTCGGCTCAGGTCATGATCCCAGGGTCCTGGAATCAAGCCCCCTCATCGGGCTCCCTGCTCGGCGGGAAGCCTGCTTCTCCCTCTCCCACTCGCCCTGCTTGTGTTCCCTCTCTCGCTGTGTCTCTCTCTGTTAAATAAATAAATAAAATCTTAAAAAAAAAAAAAGTTTCCACGGAGTGGTGAGAACAAAAACCTAGTTAGGGTACAGTTGACCCTTGAACCATGTGGGGTTAGCGGTCCCGACACCCCCCCCCCGCCGCAAGTCGGAAATCTGCTTATAACTTTTGACTCCACCAAAACTGAACTGCTAATTGCCTATTGACCTGAAGTCTTACTGATAAAGTCAGTTAACACATGTTCTGTATGTTGTGTGTATTACATACTGTATTCTTACAGTAAAGCTAGAGAAAAGAAAATGTTATTAAAATCATAAGGAAGAGAAAATACCTTTACGGTACTGTCCTGTGTTTATTGAAAAATATCCACGTGTAAGTGGAACCACACAGTTCACACTGGTGTTGTTCAAAGGTCAGTGAGAGTCTGAAGAAAAAATGTGAAATAAGGAAGTAGAAACAGCTTACATAGGTAAGGCTTGATGACAGTTTTGCTTTGAAGAGAGGAGAGAACCCATGTGGCTTCTAGAAGAGTGTGTGGGCTGGAAGGCAGGGTGGTTGGTTACTTGGTTGGTTAGTAAGATGCACAGTAATTTTGGCAGGCTTTTTAAAGCTGACTGATGTGATCCAGTAGTAAGGGCACATGATTCTTCAGTGAATGAGAAGGGATGGGATCCGAGAAGTAGAAAAGGGGATGCTCCTAGATAGCAGCAGGGACAGTTCATCCACTGTCACAGGAGCGAAGGCAGAGCCTAAGGTCACAAATGCAGACAGGTTGGTGACTCTCTCGGTGGGATGATCAATGCTCCTGTCAGATCGTTTCTATTTTTCTCAGCGTAAAGTTAGGTCATGAGCTGAGATAGAGGAGTTTTAGGATAAAGGAATAAGAGAGTCATCTCAGATAGTGAAAAAGGTAATTACTAGAGAAAGGTAGGATTGGTGAGCAGGGCTCAATGTCCACATGCGTTTCATGGGGAGCATAAATGCCAAAGGAGACCAGTGTCCATGGTTGTATATCATTTATCCAGTCACCTATAGCTGCTTGGTTGGAGGCACAGAACAGCCCGACTGTTGAGCTTGGAGCCTGAATTTTCTTATTCTGAAATGGGAATAATAATCTGTTTTGGGGGTTGATTTTAAGAACTAACTGAAAAATTGAGAAGGAACTTTGGCATAATATTTGAGTAGGACTTTACAGTGTACAATTCTATCACAAAATCCTGGGCTTATATACCCCTCTTCTTGTGGATAGAATTTGAATAGCTCAGCTTTGAGAGTTGGGGGAAATTCACGAATTTTAAACCTCTGGGGAGAAACTGCTCATTTGCCTCTGCATATACTGCCGGCTGATATTTATGCCATAATAATTTCCCAGGAAAACATCGGAATATGACCAGAAATGAATAGACTCTGACATTTTTTTCTTGAATTTTAGAGGCAAGTGCAAAAACCTGTGATGGTGTACAGTGTGCCTTTGAGGAACTTGTTGAAAAGATCATTCAGACGCCTGGACTGTGGGAAAGTGAGAACCAGAATAAAGGAGTCAAACTGACACACAGGGAAGAAGGCCCTGGAGGAGGAGCCTGTGGCGGTTACTGTTCTATGTTATAAACTCTGGGAAACTCCATCTCTTGCATATTTGATCAGATAGTGACATCTTTCTGTATATAAACTTCAACTGCTATTTTAGGGACCTTGCAGTTTGCACATATTTGTTTTGTATCATGGCAGTAAATATTTGCAAGAAATCCCACTCATCGGCTTTCCCAGGTACAATGTTATGGTAAGCATGCACAGTTTGCAGTCTACAGTTTTTTATGTAACATAAAATAGGTGTACTTTTTTAAGTACATTTGATTTTATGATTTACATTTATCATGTGATTAAAAAAATCCACCTATCTAGTCTTTGTTGATACAAGGTCTACTTTTGGTCTCTTCTTTGCTTAAATACTCCTCTATCAATTACTGAATTAATTGGTATGTAGAACTCCCAGAACCACTGGGAGATATTCAGGTATCATCAAACCTGGCAAATTTCCTTTCAGGAATAACACAGAGCATGATTCCACAGCTTTTGTAGGATGTTTGCTGACAGATTCTCTTTTAGTACTAAGCAAAATTCTCTACAGGATGCAATCCAGGCCAATTTATAATTAAATCTCTGTTCTGATGATGCTTCTAAAGTAGCATTGATGTGTTAAGAAGTTTGGTCTTGCTTTTAAATTTTCTTCAATGAGTAGCTCAGTTGCTTAACTGGAGTTTTAACTCTGTGATATGTACATTAGATTCTAACCCTTTGTGCAGCGTTTTTAGTTATGTGGTGTTTGGCAGAATGACAATAAGGTTTTCCCCCATTTTGGTTTTGGAAGGACGAGAATAGTGTGTTTATGTAACTCATGTAGTACTTTCCTTACCACTTTAAAAACCAACACCTTTTTCCATAGATGGTGGTGGGGTTTGTCCAGGTACCTCAATTGTAGCTTGTGTCCTGTTTATGAACATCTGTATCTTATGACTTCCCTAAATGACTAGTTGATATTCAGAAACCTATATGTGTTTTGAGGGTTGGGAAAAATAGAACACTAAATGACAATATGAGAAAGACATATTGCTTCCAGATTTTGATGTGTGTGGGAAAATATTGTTGCAATGAAAATCTTGGTAATTTACTGTAACACGTAGCCAATAGTTTATCAAAACCAACTTGTACAGACTAATAAATATTTTCCACAGTATTCAGTTTTCTAACCTCTTGCTATTATACATTGCTTATTTTTTTCACTCGTATGTTACTTAATTTAACGTTGTTATCTGCTATATTAAGCCCCCAAGTAAGTTATTTGTCCTTTCAAGCAGGTCACCATGATACCCCTCAGTAAGATTTCTGATATTAATTTCTGGGCAGTTTGTTCTTTGTATACAGTTGCAAATGATAGATTTTTTCCTGGGTCGCCTTTGCAATAACTTGTGATAGTGGATTTACTTCAGGTTGGGTTCTTTCTGAACTGTACATCTTCACATAAGAAAACCTTACATTCTACTTGGTTCACACTTGTGAGACCACATTACATGTGATTAAAGGTTTTATACATTATATATGTATTTACTAAATATAAAACATTTACTCGTTTGCTGTTGGAGAAAGGTAGCTAACACATGTACTTACGATTTGTTTGTGTTACCTTAAAGCTGTAGATTTGTATATTTATGTAGTGTCTGTATTGACAAGACATTTATTTCTGTTACTGCTTTTTGCTCCTTGAGCTATATAAATCTTGTGCATTGGATTGTTGTGTTGATTTGATCAAAATTTGGATACATATGAGTCACTTTTAAAAACTAATTTTGTTTGATAGATTTATATTGTAACCTTTTATAGTTTTTGAAATAAATATAGCCTGCTTTCCCTAGATGCATTTGTGGAGGAGGTATTCTACATTTCCCTATTACTCTCATGGGCTGAGGAACATCTGAATATAGTGGTCCTCAGTTTCTAATATATGGCTTTCACTTTACTATTTTGTTGCAAGCTTATTTCCTAGTGGAGTTTTCCTAAGTGTAGTAGTTATGATATCTGAAATTAGTCACTTAAATAGCTGAGGATTTTGTTAATTCTTCATTTCCACATCATTTGAAGTAGTTTAAAAGTGCCTTTTGCAGATGGTGCAAATTAGAAATATTAGAATATAGTGCTTTGCATTCTAGGAGTACTGACACAGACCTAAACAAATAAATACTCAATTTATATTAAGAGTGATAGTCAACTTTTATTGAAAGCTTCCTTGGTACCAGGTGTTCTAAGAGCTGGTTTATTTATTTCATTAAACCTCACAGCAACCTTAAGAGACTGCCTGGTAAAGCTATTATGCCCATTTTAAAGATGAGGATAATGAAACATAGGTTTTCTAGGTAACTCCCCAAAATTCACAAAGCTTCATCAGTGATGGAGTTGGCTTCCAGTGAAGGCATTTTTCATTAAGTCCGTGCGTGGTCTCAACCACCACTCCTTTGTTACTAGGTCTTTTGTTTTAACACAGCAGGATTAAAGGCATTCCCTCATGTTTTCTAAATCATTTTTTTGTTATGTGTAATAGAAGTAGGTCAGATTTCTTGGTTATAAAGTAAATTCCATTGATGTAAACTAACCAGGTAAGTCATTTGATCTAAAAGTTTAGGTAGTAGAGTGGTTGGTCTCTTTAGTCCTTTTCCTTCTTTGGATGGAATGAAAATCCCTGACTTAGGAAAGATATAAAATCAGGAGATGTATGGGACCTTAACTTTGTAACTGGACCTGAGAAAAGGAATTAAATCTGGGAATAGTCTTTTGCTCAAAATTGAAATCTGGGGGAATGTTCTCGTTTCAAATGCTTAATTGCCGTTATCTACAGATTCACACTTGGAGTTGACTTTATAATTGAACACAGTGGAATTGAACTTGATTTTGATTCATTGTACTTAGCAAACTCAAGAAATATATGTGATTCTGTACAAGTGTGGAACTGACCCCATAGCTCATAAAAGAATCCTTATACCACTACCTTTTCTATCTGTGGGATGGCACAGACCTACCTCATATCCATAATACCTTTAAACACAATTTAGTGTATAGTTTTTCGTATTTTCAGGTGAACTGGGATAATCCTCTAGGTACTCTGGATTGTAGTTCTTCTCAATATTTAAGTATTATGCTTCTATATCTTGGGTTCCATTTCACTAGTCATACTTTGAAAGTTTTTTGTCTGTTTAGGTAGAGGGAGAATCCTTTATTTTATTTATTTATTTATTTAAAGATTTATTTATTTGACAGAGAGAGACACAGCGAGAGAGGGAACACAAGCAGGGGGAGTGGCAGAGGGAGAAGCAGGCTTCCCGCGGAGCAGGGAGCCCGATGCGGGGCTCGATCCCAGGACCCTGGGATCATGACCTGAGCCGAAGGCAGACGCTTAATGACTGAGCCACCCAGGAGCCCTGGGAAAAAGCCTTTAATCAGTTTCTGGAAGACATTACCCTAGTTCTGAGCCCAGCTATTCCTTGGGTAATTAACTAGAGACTCCATCTTGGGTTTTGTCTAAGAATGTTGAAAGAAGTGAATAGAAAGAAACAGCCTAAGTCAAGACTTGGAGCTAAGGAATATAAATGCAGATTTACCGAGGGATTTCTGATTTTTTCCCCTCCAAAATGGGAGCATTTTACCAGTTTGAACAAAAAAAAAAAAAAAAAAGGAGTCAATTTCTCTTGGGGCTTTAAATTTTACTATTTGTTGTTAGCTTTTTGTTTCATATTTAGAAATCCATGTTGTTTCTGATTATGGTATAAAGTTTGCTTAAGTGCCTCTTAGAGGTGGTGTGTTAACACATACATTTCCAGTTGTGTGTGCATCTGTTCTCAGTCCTGCACCCCCACATCTCTCACACATAATACTTTTTTTAATTAACCTGGTAAGTGACAGATTATGTAATTTTATTTGTATTTCTTTGATTACTAGTGAGATTGGCATTTTTAATATTTTATTGGATATTTGTATTGTTTTCTTTAATTCCTTGCTCAGGTATGTTGTGGTTGCCCATACAGCATTCACTTCCACCCGCATTTTCTTTGGATAACCAACTTCCTCCCTTCACATATGTGGTTTAGATGGGATTGTCACACCCCCAGCTCTTCGTAGGGTTGGCCTGGTTACCTATAACCATTGCTACTAACTCTTCCTCTTCCCCCAGCCCCCAAAATAAATGGTTCAAGGATAGTCACCTGACCCAGCTCAGGCTGCTTAGATACAAGATGTTTGGTGAGGCTTACTTAGGAAGGCTGAAAGAAGACACCTTCTTGGAGATATGTTCTGAACTTGCTGCAACTAGTTTTTCTAATACAAAGGAGCCAGCCTTGGGTCTGTACCAAAAAAAATGAGAGGGAGTCTAAGTTGGAGCCCTGATGCAATCTGGAACATTTGGATCAAGTTGGACCTGAAATCAGCCCCACTTACGGACTTTTTACTGATGTGAGCCAATAAATTCCATTTTTGTTTAAGCCAGAGTTGGATTTTCTTTTTTCTTGCAACCAAATGTATGCTACATGAGTATATATGTTCTTATTTTGTAAGGGTTCTTTGTGCATTGAGTTCAGTATGTTGATATTTATTTGCATAGGGAAGAAAAAAGGAAATCATTTGAAAAGCCATTACTCTTAATATGTTAGTGAGGTTACTTTCATATATTTCTTTATAGACTTATACATGTAAATGAGTTGAATTCATGTGATTTTAAGGGACCTCTTGGCTTTTAGGGTCTTATGTTTTTTGTCACATGAATACTCAGCTCTTACCACTCTCCTCCCTGAAATAATCAGTGTTACAACCTGGCATGTATCTCCTTTTGCATTTCTCCATGCTTCCATAGTCACCTCCAAAATCATATGCAATATGTATATATACATTGTCATACAACAAATGGGATCATCCTGTTTCCTTTCTTACCTGACAATAGATTGTGAAAATCCCTCTAAGCCATGCATCTAACATCTGTTTTAGTGATTGTGTAGTATTAATATTCCATGGTATGGGGTATGGATTACCACAGTTTAACTATTTCTATAGTGACGGGCACTCACATTGTTTTCCATTTTTTGCTTTTGCAGATGGTACTGCAATAAATATTCTGTACGGAGATCTTTTTGTTTCTGTGGGATATGTATCTAAGAGTTGGATCCATGGGTCAAAAAAATGTGTATTTTTTAGTTTTGATATATTTCATAGATGGCTTTCCAAAAATGTGTAATAATGAACATACCACCAGCATTCCCCATCAGCCGCAGGAAGTGTTCTCAAATTTTAATTTTTGTTAACTCATATTTGCAAGGTGTAACTTATTTTAGTTCACATTTTCTGTAGAGCATTTTTTTGTGTTTGTGGGCCATTTGGAGTTGCTCTTTTTTGAAATGATTCATATTCTTTGCCAGTTTTTCTGTCAGTTTTTGTGGTTTTATCTTATATAAGCTCTTTGTGTAGTACAGATATTAACCCATATGTGTATGTTTTAAGCATTTTTTTCTGACCTGTGTTTGTTTTTTCACTCTGATGATGCTGTGGTTTTTCATACAAGTTATTTTTTTAATATTTTATACTTTCTGTGTTCTGCAACTCTCAGGTTGTACATGCAGTCTCCTTAGCCTCTTCTGAGATCATTGTTTTCTTTTTTTCTTTCTGAACCACTAATAACTTGGAATTACTTTTGCTTATGTCACAAGATAGGGAGCCATCTTATTCTTCTCCGTATGGATATCCAGTGTGCCTGCACTACACATTAAATACATTTTTTCCCCCACTGAGCTGAAATACCACTTCTGTCCCAGATTAAATTCCGCTAAGTACTGGCATCTTCTTTGATCTTCTATTTTAGAGTCTCTTAACCTTGGAAGGTAATGTGTTTCAGTTGTGTGTAATGTAAACCAGTTTCAATTGGTTTTCTTTAATCCTGTGTATATTGTTTTTATGCTTTAAAAAACATTCTTAGAAGGGCTTTGCAGCTTTCATCAGACTGTCCAGGGGCCTGGTGAACAATAGTTTTGATGTTAGTGGCTCTATAATATGTTTTTTGGCTGGTGAGTCCTTTCTCACTCTTTTTCAATTTGTTTTTTACTTACGATTCTTAAAGATCACTTTATTCTTTGCCCATTTTTCCTTTTTATAGTTCCTTTTTTTTAATGAGTTTTTCCTAAAATATGATATGGATACTAATCCTTTACCATTAAGTCTTCTCCCAGTTAGCGATTTCTCCTTTGGATTTGTTTGAAATATTGCATAATTAAAACATTTTAAACCAAAAATTTAGTCATTTTCATCAGTGTTTTAAAACTGGGAATCTGGGCACCTGGGTGGCTCAGTTGGTTAAGCGACTGCCTTCAGCTCAGGTCATGATCCTGGAGTCCCGGGATCGAGTCCCACGTTGGGCTCCGTGCTCAGCAGGGAGTCTGCTTCTCTCTCTGACCCTGTTCCCTCTCATGCTCTCTATCTCTCATTCTCTCTCTCTCTCTCAAATAAATAAATAAAATCTTTAAAAAAAATAAATAAAACTGGGAATCTAATTGGAATCACATGTTTTTACTTGCCATTAGGAAACATAGGATATCTTTCTGTCCAGATTTTTTTACCGTTTTAAAAATGGATAGTTTTCTTTGCATAGGTCCTGAACTTTATTAAAAGTTATTCTCAGGAATCCTGTTTTCATTAGTGTGAATAGAATTGGTTTTTCTCATTTCAGAATCTATGTAGTTGCTTTTCGGTCTATCCAGGTGCCAAATCAGCTTGATACTTTGGTTTAAACTAGAGCGTCTATGTTTTTTAGGTAAAAAAACAAATTAATTTATTTTAAAAAGTATATTATTTCGAGGAAGCTGCAGGCATCTTTTGATACTTTGCCCTGACAAAGTGGTTAGAGGAACCCTCCCATTTCACACCGGCTGTTAAGGCCTGCATCCCCCAGCCTTCTGTGGAGGCCACTCCCGTGCTGTCTCCAGGCCCCAGTACCTCTTAGATACCTTCCATTGGCCATGCTGTCCCTGGCATCCACCGGTTTCTGACTCTTTTCTAATGTCTTAATAGCGAAACTGGTCTATTCTGTTGTTGATTACTTTGTGTCTTGTGAGATTCATAAAATTGGGAAGATTCTTTTTCTTACATGCTGAAATACTCAGTTTTGAAAAGGGGGATTGTTTGTTCATTGCAGGTTTCCTAAAAGTCAGTACAGCATACTGGCTAAGAGTGTGGCCACTTGGCATCAGAGTATGCTCATATTCCAGCTCAGTTATTTTACTGCGGTATGATCTTGGGCCAGTTACTTAACCTTTTTGGGTCTCAGTTTTTTCATACTGAAAATGGGATGGGGCACCTGGGTGGCTCAGCTGGTTAAGCATCTGACTCTTGATTTCTGCTCAGGTCATGATCTTAGGGTTGTGAGATCGAACCCCACATTGAGCTCTGCACTGGGTGTGGAGTCTGCTTGGGATTCTCTCTCCCTTTGCCCCTCCCCAGCATGTGTGGGCTCTCTCTGACAAAAAAAAAAGAAAGAAAGAAAATGGGATAATAGTCTCCACAACTTTGTCAGGTTGTGAGCATTAAATGCATAAGAGAGTGTAAAGCCTGACACAGTGTGCTTCAGTAAGTGTTAGCTGTTACTATTAGCATATCCTGGTTTTTAGCTGCCTCAGCTTTTCTATTGTTTCTTAAATCAATTTTTATAATTCCCAGAGAGAAAACAATACATTTTTTTTTTCTTTTGAGGCTTAAAGATTTTCTGGAACAAAATTGGACATACTCATTTAAAAATTATTTTTCTAAAGCTACAGTTTCTCGTTTGTGTGTATTTTCCTTTTTTGTTTTGCATGCATTTTATCTCTCTATGGTCCTTTTTTAAAAAAAGATTTTATTTATTTGAGAGGGCAAAAGTAAGTGAGATCACAGAGGGGGAGGGAGAAGCAGACTCACCACTGAGTGGAGAGCCCGATGCAGGGCTTGATCCCAGGGCCCTGGGATCATGACCTGATGAGCCAAAGGCAGATGCCTAACTGACTGAGGTACCCAGGTGCCCCTGCCATGGTCTTTTAAACAGGCAAAAAGGTAGTCTAGAACCGTGAACTGGAAATAAATACTATAATGATTTCTAGGTAGAGTAGATAAATTCAGATAAGGTACCTGTTCAGAATACTGCCAAGTTCCTTCTATTGCCAAGGCCTATCCAGGCCTTCTATTGACAGCAGGCCTCACCTCAGGCTACACGACATCCATCGCATGTGTCTTGGGGCTCTGAAGTCTACACACACTACAGGAGCTCCAAGCATTCAGCTTGTTGAGTCAGGAAATAGTACAGCCTCCTGCCACAAGACATTTGTTCTTTTTAGATTCACGTTCCTTCAGCCATATTTTCCTCACTAGGAATTTTAAGCTAGTTAAATATTCCCACATGTCACACTCATACCACCTATTTTAGGTTAAACGCAACTGACATCCAAGTTTTCTGTAATGCAACACTAATAAATCTTGTACCAGATAACATAACCATGTACATTTATAAACTTGTCTGTTTACACTTAACTCTTGCACAGCTCACTTTATAGTAATAGAAATACGATTAAATCACTCTTACAAAATGATTGTAGTTACAATACCAATAGAACTACCAATCACAAACGGCTAAGAGAGAGAGCTTCATTAGCTTTCTTTTTGTCCTTAGGTGTAATTTCACCATGGACATACAATCAAGTGTTCACATTACTTGAATACTTTTTCTCTATGGTTTATTAGGTTTGTTATCTATATGAGTTCCTTTGCTCCTACTTGTACTCAATTTTAGGGCTTACTTTTTCATCCCTTTTATTTGATTTTTCCCATTCCTACAGATGCCATCCTGATCTCATGCCCTCCCCATATGTAGTCATTATCACTAAGTTCTGGTTTATTCCTCTGTATCTCTTTTTGCAAAAATTATGCAATATTCTTTTTTCCCCCATTTCTTACAGAAAGGGTAGCATACTATATACACTCTTTTGAGTCTTCCTTTTTTACTTAACAATGTAACCTGAAGAAATCATTCCACATATCATTGGTCCATGGAGCTCTTTCTCATTCTTTTTTTTTTTTTTTTTAATGGTTGCAAGTCCTCTGTTGTGGATTACACAGCTTGTTTAACCGGTGGCCCATGAATGGACAGTGAGTAACTGTGTTTCATTTCTCTGGATGATAAGGTCCTAAGTCAATTTAAAAAATCTTTATTGAAGTATATTTTACATAATATGGAAAGTATTTTAGGATCATGTTTTGATGAGTTTTAATAGATATATACACTTGTATAATCACTATCACAATAAAGATATGGAACATGCCTATTGCCAAAAGGGACCCTTGTGAATAATGTCTGGTTTCCTTCTTCCTCCCACCTCCACTATACCCAAAGCGGCTTGGGGCTTTCTCTGTGGACTCCTAGGCAGATGGGCTCTGACCTCTATTGCAATCTTTACCTGGATATTATAGACTTCCTTTTTCTTTTCTTTTATCCATTAAAGGCATCCATCTTTTCTCCATTTTGCATAGATTTACAGAAATACAATGTTCTTCACTGCCTTCACTATTAAGATTTGTTTGTTAATTCCTTTATTTTTAAGATGCTCTTGGGAGGGCATAGAAACGTGCTTGGGTGTATCTCCTAAACTAGAGCAGTCATTGGTCTTTTAACTAGGGGGAAAAAAAGGTAGAATCAAAGGATGGTCAATATTTTGCAATAGATATACCAAGGCAAGTGAACTGGAAAGATAGGCAATGTCAGAGAAATGCTTGAGTTTGAGATTTTAGGAGTAAATCAAGATTATAACCATGTATGGGTACCTGAGGGAGTGGAAGAATAGATGGTTCAAAGTGAGGAGACCAAGAAGCTAGATGGATCATGGATGTTTTTTCAATCAATAGATACACAGTTGAATCTATTTCTAGATTTGATCCTGTTCCAACGATGTAGTGGTGTGCCAAAATCAACCATTTAGATTTACAGAATATTTATAAATTAAGTTCTCCCCCTCCCTGCTTTTTTTAACAACTTATTTTGCCAATCATTATATCCTGTTACAAAATAAAATCCTTTGGAATTCTGACAGGAGCTGCATTAAGTATATGTATTAATTTGTAAACTGACATTTTAAAGTCTTCCTACCCAGACACATGGCTTATCTTTCCATTGTTTCAGTTATTAATATCCTTCAGTAAAATTTTAGAATCTCCTTTGTATATATCCTCTAGCTACATTTGTTAATATATTCCTGGGCATTTTATCATTTTTTTGTTACTACAGTGTATCAAGGGTTTTTATTTTTTATTTTTTTAAAGATTTTATTTATTTATTTGACAGAGAGAGAGCACAGATAGGCAGAGTGGCAGGTAGAGGGAGAAGCCGGCTCTGCTGAGCTGAGAGCTCGATACAGGGCTTGATCCCAGGGCCCCGGGATCATGACCTGAGCTGAAGATGCTTAACCGACTGAGCCACTCAGGCGCCCCAATCAAGGGTTTTTAATATTTTTCATTTTTAATTAATTGTTCTCAATAAATAAAAATTAGTGCATATATTTCTTATAAATAGCATCTTACCAAATTTGTTATTAATACTCATCTCTTTAGTGTTTTTTTATTTCTAGGTTCATAATTATATGTGTGAGTAAAGATAATTTTGTTTGTTCCCGATTTTATGACAATAGCTTTACTGTTTTGCCTTTTAATGTACTGTTTGCTTTTTTTACTTCAAGAAACAGTCTATTTTAGAATGTTGATGCGGCTTCATTCTTTTAATATTTTACTTCAGTCTTATTTGGAATGGCAGCTGAATTTTTTTCAAATTCTTTTTATTGTTCTTTTCACCACCTGTTAATAAAAGTAAATATTTTGTTGCTTGGTTTAATATAATGAATTATGTTGAAGATTTCCTGTTGCAAAACCATCCTTATAGTCTTGGAATATATATTACTTGTCTGAAGTGTATTGTTAAATAATATCCTACTGGATTCAACTTATATGTTTACTTATAACTTTTGCATCTATAAGTTACATGAAGGCATGGGCAAAGCTTGTGAATTTATCTGTCTGTAGAAAATTGAAAATGTATGTTCGTACATACAATTATGCTTCTCCCCTCTGTCCTGTAGACCTCTAGGTGTTCCATTGTGTTTTATGGGAATGGATTCAGGGAGCGCAAACTCTGTGGCCATCCAGGGAGACCCTCTGTAGAAAAGTGACTGATAGTAGATCATTTTGCCCTAAATTTTCAAATTAATTGCTAATTAAGATTCTTAATTTCTTCTGTAGTTGGGGGTATACCTTATTTCTTTTTTCTTATTCTTACTTCTTATTCCTAATTGCATATTTTTATTTACTTCCTTTTTCCCCCTTGGTCAGACTTGAGTATTTAATCTATTTTATTTGTATTTTCAGAGAACAAGAATTTATTTTATTCTTACTTTCTATTTTAAAATTTCATCCTTTTTTTTTTTTTTTTACACTTTTTGTTTTGGAATAATTACAGATTTGCAAGTAGTTGCAAAGATAGTGCAGACGGGCCCTTACACCTTCACCTAGTTTCCCCCCAGTGGTTACATCTCACATAACTATAATACAATATCAAAACCAGGAGATCTACATTGGTGCAATGCATGTGTACATATTTCTATGCTACATTATCCTGTGTGAATTGGTGTAACCACCATATCCAAGATATGGACAATTCCATCACTACAAAGATCTTTCTTGTTCTATCCATTTATGTCACGGTTGCCCCCTTTCCCCCACCATCCCTGACCCCTTGCAACCAGTACTTTGTTCTCCATCTATATAATTTTGTCATTTCAAGAATGTTATATAAATGGACTCATGTAGTATGTGACCTTTTAAGATTAGCTTTTTTTTCACTCTGCAGATGTCCTTCATCCATCTAAGTTGTTGTGGGTATCAGCAGTTCTTTCATTTTTCTTGCTGAGTAGTAATAGTATGGGTGTGCACAGTTTGTTTATCTATTAACTTATAGTAGGCATTTTAATTGTTTTCAGTTTCGGGCTATGCTGCTGTGAACAATTGTTTACACTGTGTGTGGATGGAAGTGTCAAGGAGTGTGGGTGCTCTGTCATTGTCCTTGATTCGTAATTCTCTGTTTTATTATAATATTTAAAATTGTTCTTTAGTTGTATACTTATTTTACTGGCAATCTCTAATTAATAGAAACATTTAAGCCCTTTTCTACTGTAGATGGTTTATTTTGATTATCAGGTATTCTTTTTATTTCTAATAACAGTTTTAATTATGTCTTTGGGTAAGAGCTATTTCAAGGCATGTGACTTAATTTCATATTTAAGGCCTTTGTTTTCTTTCTTTCCCTGTAGGTTATTATTTTTTCACCTTCTTGTAAACTTCTAGTTTACAATTCAATTATGGTTAGAAAATGTGGAACATAAAATCTCTCTACTTTTTGGAATTCATTAGGGTTTTCTCGATGGCCAAGAATTTGATTTCTTTTTTTCTGCTTGGTTTATATTTTATCAGTACTATTTTATTTTATTTTATTTTTTTATTTATTTGAGAGAGAGAGAGCACAAGATGGGGGAGGGTCAGAGGGAGAAGCAGACTCCCCACTGAGCAGGGAGCCCGATGCAGGACTCGATCCCAGGACTCCGGGATCAGGACCTGAGCCGAAGGCAGTCGCTTAACCAACTGAGCCACCCAGGTGCCCTTATCAGTACTATTTTAAACTTGCAGTTGGATAGGCCAGAGCAGCCAAGGGCAAGAGCAGTTAGCTCATCTGGCAGGCTGCAATGATGCAGTATGCTGGGGTTGTTCAGTTTGGGGCATCTGAAGTTTTTCTAAGTAGAGGAGAGCTGTCCTAGGAAGAGGACCAAAAGGTACTTAGTACTGAAGTCAGGGAAGATGGAGACCAAGAAGAAACATAATTACAGAAAGAAAAAACACTACTATTTACTGTCTCATAGATACCAGCTCCTGTGCTTGGCTTTCACTCGTATTAATCATTAAACCTTTAAACGTGTTCACCACACTACTATATGGAATATATTATGTTAAAGTACATGTATTAAAGATGTTTATAAGGGCACTAGAAAAACAAATCCTTACACTTAAAATCTGGTGAGTAGGTGTGAAAATTTTTATTTTACAGAAAGGGAAATGGAAACAGATTAAGTAACTTCCAAGGTCACAAAGCTAATAAGAGAGTTGGGATTTTGATTGATTTTTAAACATATTTCATGGATATAAGAAATTTAGTATAATTTATAGAAAACAAAGTTGTATACATATGCATCTATTAAGTAAAACATGTATCATTCACATCTTCTGTGGCATTGTTGTTATTTTGTCTACTTGAGCTGTCAGATTCCAAAAGAGTTGTATTACGTATATTATCATGATAGATGATTTTATCAAGTTCCTATAACTAACTCTAGAAGTTTTAGCTTTGTGTGTAGTCTGTAAGGAAACACAATGTATTTATTCTTTATGATTCTATCTTTTATCATTGCATAATACTCCCTCTTTGTCTTGTTTAGTTAGTTGGGGTCTTGAATTTTGGCTAATCTGATGATACTGTTGCAACCATATATTATTCTTATATGTTTATTTCATTACATTTTTTCCCATCTTTATAATAAAGAATCTAGATAATGTAGATATGTTACAAAGAATAATATGATGAATGCACATTGAAGTCCTATTTGTGTGTGTGGGAGTATGCATATAGTATAATTTAATTTTGGAAATTCCAATTTCTGTATAAATCAACCTTGGTGATAAAATCGAAAGCAGAAATTTACCTTTAGATTTCTGCTTCCAAGTGTGGAAAAACTTGAACATGCAAAATACAGGAATTCAGATTTGTTTTCCAACTGTTTTCAGGTCTAAATGAGCTCAAAAGAGTATGGGGCAGGCGGTGAGGTCAAAGATAGGTGAACAAATTATAAAAAACCTTACTTTTATATACAGATTTAATAGGGAAAAGGAACTGGTTAAAACATTCAAAGGGAAGGACATGGAGATACGAAAACTCACTTAGTTCCAAATGATTAAGATGCAACTGTTGGAAATCCCATTTCATTCTCCACAGATGAATATAATTTGTATAAATTATATCTTAGATGTGTCAATTAACTAGATGAGGAATACTTCACAATGTATATGTATACCAACTCATCATGATGTATGCTTTAAATATCTTATAATTTTATTTGCCAATTATACCTCAATAAAATGGGGTAAAAAAAGCTTTTCTTTTATTCAAGAATGGGTCTTGACTTATAAAGGATAGGTATTACAGTTCCTAGGTTAGTATTTGAAAACAGTTGAAGTAAATTCAATAGATTCTAAAGCTATCTTGAATTCTAGATCTTTTTGAATGTAAAAGACAGCCAATCTTATATTTTGGATGGGTAGAGAAATTTCCATCCACATAGCATGAAATGTTTTGATAAACATGGAAATGCGAGGAAGATACAGTTGCTGATGGAAAAATTAGCAGCTGTTCTTGTGTAAACCAGTTTTAATTTTCTCACTCATATAAGAAATACTTTTTATTTTTTTATTTAAAAAAAATTTTTAAGAAATATTTTTAATTGCCTACAACCTAGAACAAGACAGACAAGTTCTCTACATTCGTGGAATTTATATCCTTGTGGGACAAGATAAACAATAAAAAAAACTACATTTAGACTTTGATGTCATGTTTTTCTATATCAAAATCCACACTATAGCATGTTCTCCTGCAAAAAAGGGCACATTGTTTTGCTCTGCCACTAAAGCATGAAAGTTTCTTGGAAATGAATTCATTATTGTATGTTAACTCTTGAGCCTGACCATTTCTATTGCTAGGATCACATGGCTTGAGATAAGACCAAAATTGGAGGGACAGAATACAAAAAATAAGTAAAGATTGTCGATTTTCAGTGAGGATGTTGCAGGGAGGGTGGGCATGGAGCACCAAGATAACTTCGATTTTACTATTCTCTAAATTTTGAAATTTAGCTATTAAGGTTTGTAAAGTGTGTGTGCAGGGCAAAATTGTAGCCTGTCATGTCAGACAATTTTTCTGCATAGTCATGTTTGAAGAACAGAATTTGACTGATGATACATCTAAATCCAAGTAACAACTTAAAGTGAGATTCAGCATTTTATTCCTTTCATATGTATATACTATGTAACTATGGTCATCAAAAATTGAACCAGTTATTTTTATTTTTAAAAAAATTTTTAAAAGATTTTATTTATTAGAGTATGAGCCAGGGGAGTGTCAGAGAGAGAGTGGGAGAGGGAGAAGCAGACTCCTTGCTGAGCAGGGGGCTGGACCCCAGGACCTCAAGACCATGATCTGAGCCAAAGTCAGACTCGTAACCAACTGAGCCTCCGTTTGTATGTTTGTTTATTTATTTAAGATTTTGTTTATTTATTAGAGAGAGCACAAGCAGGGGGAGTGGAGAAGGAGAAGCAGACTTCCTGCTGAACAGGGAGCCCGATGCAGGACTCAATCCCTGGACCCTGGGATCATGACCTGAGCCAAAGGCAGACGCCGAACTGACTGAGCCACCCAGGTGCCCCTGGAACCAGTTATTTTTAAAGGGTAGTTATATACCAAGAAGAATGGGCATTTTCTATAAGAAATGTTTGTGGTGGTTGCTTTTTTAAAAAATAGCTCATTGAAAGAGAAGAGGCAAGGTATAAATGTGTGACGGCAGCATCAAGATCTCTAAATGAGATCTCGCCATTCTCCATGAGGTGGCAGCAGTCCTTCAGTTACCTGAGAAATCCTGTCGTGAAGGTCACCTTCAAACCCTTAAGAGACTGTCCAACTGAGAATTTTTACAGGTTGTGCTTTTTTGTTGTTGCCAGATTTCTTTTCTTGTCCTTTGCTCTGTCTCTCTTTTTCATTCTTGCTGTCTTTTTTTTTTTTTTGGCAAAGTTCAGCCATGGATCACCTTTTTATTAGATCTGAGGCTTCCTTTTCTGAAATGGCCTACTTAACGCTGAAGTCAACAGGCTGACTTCACAACAGTCCTCAGGGCCAAATTACAGTTCAGCATCCACAGAGGCTGACTTGGCTGGAGACTGAGAAAATGGAAACATAATTGATCTCGCATTTTAGAGGAGAGGATTGCTTCCTTCCTAGGATATGTATTTATCTTTTTAAAGAGAACTTTCAGGGGATGGAATAGAGGCATCACAGATAAAAAGTGGATGCCACCAATGTTTTGTAAAACAGTTAATTTAAGGCTTTAAAATGATTTATTTACTTTTATATTTGCTTTAAAATCATTTTAGAGATTAAAGATGAGATTATATCAGTCTTCTTTTTGTGAGGAGGGAACTGTTTTCTGGAAACACTCAAGTTAAAATAAAGGATTTAAAATTGCACTTCATTTGCCACCAAACTTTTAAAACTAAATTGTTTGATGATTTCCACTACAGTATATTGAATACATTTAATTCTAATAGGCTTCCTTCCCCAAATGTTTCAAATTATAAGACAATTCTGTCATTGTATTCTTCATCAGAATCTGGCACTACCTCTCGTTCTCTGCTTACTTTGCTCAAATGACAACTATTTCTGGTCTGAGTAATGACAGACATGCTTGATATAAATATGTGTTCATAATGGTAGAGTCATTTTTAGAAGCTTCAGAAGTCTTTATTCCACTAATGTTCTTGATCACACTTGCCACTTTAAAGGTGTTGGTTTTATTGATAACGTCTACATTTTTATTAGTAACATTTCTGTTTCTTTATTTTTTGCTTCTATATTAATTCTTCCCTCTACTTTTAAAAAATAGACTTTGTTTTTTATAGTACTCGTAGGTTCAGAGCAAAATTTAGTAAAAGAACAGCATTCCCATATAGGCCCTGTCATACATATAGACAGCCACCCCCACTATCAGCATCTCACACCAGCTATTTTCCCATTATTGAGTTCTTTTTTTTTTTTAAGATTTTATTAATTTATTTGACAGAGAGCATGAGTGAGCACAAGCACGGGGAGCAGCAGAGGGAGAGGGAGAAGCAGGCTTCCTGCTGAGCAGAGAGGATGTGGGGCTTGATCCCAGGACCCCGGGATCATGACCTGAGCCAAAGGCATACGCTTAACTGACTGAGCCACCCTGGTGCCCTTCCCATTATTGATTTCTAGTTTAGTTCCAATGTCATCTGAGAGCATATATGAATTCTATTCTCTCAAATTTGTTATGGTCTCTTTGTGGGTCAGAAAATCTATCTTGGTGAATGCTCCACTTAAGTTTTAGGAGAATTTATATTCTATTGTTGGGTAAAGTTGTCTGTTGTCAATTATAACCAGTTGATTGATGGTTCTGTTGAGTTCAACTGTGTTTTTTGTTATGTTCTGCCTGCTGGATCTGTCCATTTCTGATACAGGGATGTTGAAGGCTCCAACTATAATTGTGGGTTCATCTATTTCTCCTTGCAAATCTATCAGTTTTTGCCTTATGCATTTCAATGCTGTGTTGTTAGGTACATACACATTAAGAATTGTTATGTCTTTTTAGCGAATTGACTTCTTTGTTATTATTTAATGCCCATATTTATCCATAATAACTTTCCTTACTCTGGGAAGACTGATCTGTCTGAAATTAAGATAGCTAGTCCCATTTTCTTTTTGATTAGTGTTAGTGTGGTATATCTTTTTCTATCCTTTTTAACCTGTCTCTCTTTTTTTAAGATTTTATTTTTAGGGGCGCCTGGGTGTCTCAGTTGGTTGAGCGACTGCCTTCGGCTCAGGTCATGATCCTGGAGTCCTGGGATCGAGTCCCACATTGGGCTCCCTGCTCAGCGGGGAGTCTGCTTCTCCCTCTGACCCTCTCCCCTCTCATGCTCTCTATCTCATTCTCTCTCTCAAATAAATAAATAAAATCTTAAAAAAAAAAAGATTTTATTTTTAGGGGCGCCTGGGCGGCTCAGTTGGTTAGGCGACTGCCTTCGGCTCAGGTCATGATCCTGGAGTCCCTGGATCGAGTCCCGCATCGGGCTCCCTGCTCGGCAGGGAGTCTGCTTCGCCCTCTGACCCTCCCCCATCTCATGTGCTCGCTCTCTCATTCTCTCTCTCTCAAATAAATAAATAAATAAAATCTTTAAAAAAAAGATTTTATTTTTAAGTAATCTCTACACCCAACATGGAGCTCAAATTCAACCCCAAGATCAAGAGTCATATGTTCTACCAACTAAGTCAGCAGGCACCCCTGTTGTCTTTATATTGAAAGAGGGTTACTTGTAGACAACATATAGTTGGGTTTTGTTTTTGATCCACTCTGACAATTTCTGTGTATTGATTGGTACATTTAGATTACTGGCATTCAAAGCAATTATTGATATAGTTTAATGTTTATTATATTTGTTACTGTTTTCTATTTGTTGTCCTTGCTCTTTATTCTTATTTTTCTTTTGCTCTTTTTCTGCCTTTTGTGGGCTTAATTGAGCATTTTATATAATTCCATTTTCTCACCTTTCTTAAACTTTCAATTATACTTTTTTTTTAAAGATTATTTTATTTTAGGGGCGCTGGGTGGCTCAGTCATTAAGCGTCTGCCTTCGGCTCAGGTCATGATCCCAGGATCCTGAGATCGAGCCCCACATCAGGCTCCCTGCTCGACGGGAAGCCTGCTTCTCCCTCTCCCACTTCCCCTGCTTGTGTTCCCTCTCTGGCTGTCTCTCTCTCTGTCAAATAAATAATATCTTAAAAAAAAAAAGATTATTTTATTTTAAATTCCATTCTAATTAACATACAGTGTTATGTTAGTTTCAGGTGTACAATATAGAGATTCAGCAATTCTATACATTACTTAGTGCTCCTCATGATAAGTATGCTCGTTTTGATGTTGTTATTGTTTTTAGGTGAGCTCCATGCCCAATGCTGGGCTCAAACTCACAACCCTGAGATCAAGAGTCACATGTTCTACTGACTGAGCCAGGTGCCCCAATTATGCTTTTTTAAAAAAAATTGTTTTAGTGTTTGCCCTAGAGTTTGTAATATACACTTACAACTAATCCAAGTCCACCTTCGAATAATGCTGTACCACTTATGAGTAGTACAAGTATTTTATAAAAACAAAATATTCCTAATTCTTTGCTCTTATCCCTGTGTCATTGCTGTCATCCATTTCACTTAAACACAAGTATATACAGACGCATACATAATCAAATAGATTGTTGCTATTATTATTTTGAACAAACGTTTCTATTAGAACAAATAAGAATAAAAAAATAAAAGCTCTTATTTTACCTGCACTTATTCATTCCCTGATGCTCTTCCTTTCTTGATGTAGATCTTAGTTAGTTAATCTTATTTCAGCTCTATGCTCAACGTGGGGCTTGAACTCATGACCCCAAGATCAAGAGTGGCATGCTCTACTGACTGAGCCAGCCAGGCATTCCTGTAGATCTGTTTTTAACCCATAATATTTTCTTTCTTTCTAAAGAACGGCTTTTAACATTTCTGGCAAGGCAGGTCTACTGGCAACAGAGTCTCTTGATTTTTGTTTGAAAAAGTTTCTATTTTCCCATCACTTTTAAAGGATAATTTTGCAGGGTACACAATTCTGTGTGGTGTTTTTTTCTTTCAACACTTTATAAACATTTCACTCTATTATCTTCTTGCTTGCGTGGTTTGTGAGAAGTTGATATAATTCTTATCTTTGCTCCTTTATAGGTAAGGTTTTTTCCTCTGATTTCTTTCAAGATTTTGTATTTTTTATTTTCTGCAGGTTGAAAATGATATGCTTACGTATCGTTAGCTTTTGTTGTTATTGTTGTTTTGTTTTGTTTTTGCATTTATTCTGTCTGGTGTTCCTGAGTTTCTTGGATCTGTGGTGGTGTCTGACTTTAATTTGGGAAAAATTTCTGTCATTATTGTTTCAGATATTTCTTCTGTACCTTTTTCTTTCTCCTCTCCTACAGTATTTCCACTATGTAAATGTTATGCTTATTTGTCCCACAGTTCTTGGATATTCTGTTCCAGTTTTTTTCATTCTTTTTTCTCTCTGTTTTTGTGTTTTGGAAGTTTCTATTGACATATCCTCAAGGTCAGTGATTCTTTCCTCAGAATCTAGTCTTACTGTCTAGTCTACTAATGAGCACATCAAAGGCATTATTTATTTCTACTACAGTGGTTTTGATCTCTACTTTTTTGTTTTTGTTATTTCAATTTTTATTTGATTAATTATAAAGGAAATTGAGCATCTTTTAAAAATTTTTTTTCAATTTCATTGTGGTAAATCATACATAACATAAAATTTACTATCGTAAGCATTTTTAAACATAGAGTTTAGTGGTATTAAGTACATTCATAATGTTGTGAAATTATCACCACGATTTATCCCCATAACACTTTTCATCTTATAATACATTAAACAATAACTCCCCATTCCTGCAACCACCATTCTAATTTCTGTCTCCATGATTTTGACTATTTTAAGTAATTAACATAAGTTGAATCATACAGTATTTGTCTTTTTTTGACTGGCTTATTTTACTTAGCATAATGTCCTCAAGGTTCATTCATGTTGGAGCACATTGCAGAATTTCCTTCCTTGTTAAGTCTGAATAATATTCAATCATGTGGATATACCACATTATACTTATTCACTTATTTGCCACATTGCAGAATTTCCTTCCTTGTTAAGTCTGAATAATATTCAATCATGTGGATATACCACATTATACTTATTCACTTATTTGCCAATGAACACATGGGTTGCTTCCAAGTTTTAGGTTATTGTAAATAATGTTGCTATTAACATGAGTGTACAAATATCTCTTAAAGACCCTACTTTCAATTCTTTTGGGTATATACCGAGAGCTGGAATTGCTAGAAAATATGGTAATTCTATTTTTAATTTTTGAGGGACCACCATATTGTTTTCTACTGTGGCTGTTCTCCATTATCCATGCACAAGGGTTTCAATGTCTCCATATCATTGTCAACACTTATTTCCTGTTTTTTGGATAGTAGTCATCTTAATGGGTATGAAGTGGCATCTCATTTTAGTTTTGATTTGCATTCCCTAGTGATTAGTGATGTTGAGCATATTTTCATATGTTTGTTGGTTATTTGTATATCTTCTTTGGAGAAATGTCTATTCAAGTCTTTTGCCCATTGTTGAATAAAGTTGTTTGTTTTTATATTGTTGGGTTTTAGGAGTTCCAGAATATATTCTGGATATTAATTCCTTACCAGATATTTGACTTGCAAATATTTCCTCTCATTCTGCCAGTTGTCTTTTTAGTCTATTGGTAATGTCTTTTGATGCATAAATTTTTAAATTTTTCCTGAAGTTCAATTTATATATTTTCTTTTGTTGCCCATGCCTTTGGTGTCATATTCAAGAAATCATTGCCAGATCCAGTGTTGTGAAGGTTTTGCCCTATATTTTTTTGCCTCAGAGTGTTTTTTTTTTTTTTTTTAAGATTTTTATTTATTTGACAGAGAGAGACACAACGAGAGAGGGAACACAAGCAGGGGGAGGGGGAGAGGGAGAAGCAGGCTTCCTGCTGAGCAGGGAGTTTGATGTGGGGCTTGATCCCAGGACCCTGGGATCATGACCTGAGCCGAAGGCAGACGCTCAATGACTGAGCCACCCAGGCGCCCCTCCCTCAGAGTTTTATAGTATTAGGTCTTCATTTAGGTCTTTGATCCATTTTGAGTTAATTTTTGTATATGATCTTAGATAAGGGTCTAACTATTCTTTTGCATGTGGATATACAGTTTTCCCAGCATCATTTATTAAAAAGACTGTCTTGGGGCACCTGGATGGCTCAGTTAAGCATCTGACTCTTGGTTTTGGCTCAGGTCCCATGATCTCAGGATTGTGAGTTGGAGTCTGCTTGAGAGTCTCCCTCCCCCTTCTCCCCCCTCTGCTCCTCCCCCGGTTTGTGCGCACAGTCTTTCTCTCTCTCTCTCTTAAATAAATAAATAAATAAATAAATAAATAAATAAATAAATAAATAAATAAAAGACTGTCTTTTCCCCATTGAATGTTCTTGGCAGCTGTGTCAAAAATAATTTGATCATATATGCAAGGGTTTATTTTTGGGCTCTCTATTCTATTTCATTTGTCTATATGTCTGTTTTTATGCTGATACCAGGCTGCTTTGATTACTGTAACTTTGTAGTAAGCTTTGAAATCAGGAAGTGTGAGTCCTATAGCTCTGTTCTTTTAAATGATTGTTTTGCCTATGTGAGGTCCCTTGAGTTGTTATAGGAATTTTAGGATAAGTTTCTCTGTTTCTACAAAAAATGACTTTGGTCTTTTAATGGGGATTGCATTGAATCTGTAGATTGCTTTGGGTGGTATTGACATCTTAATAATATTAGGTTTTATAATCTGTGAACATGGAATATATTTCCATTATTTATGTCTTTAATTTCTTTCAACAATGTTTTATAGTTTTGATTGTACAAGTCTTTCATTTTCTTGGTTAATTCCTAAGAATTTTATTTTTCTTGATGTTTGAAAATGGTATAGTTTTTGTAATTTCCTTTTCAGATTTTTCATTGCTAATATAGAATGCAACTTATTTTTGTGTTAACTCTATATATCTATTCAGCTATTTACTGAATTCATTTATTAGTTTTAATAGTTTGTTTTGTGTGTAAAATCTTTAGGATCTTCTACATAGAAGATCATATCATCTGTGAACAGAAATACTTTTCTTTCAATTTGAATACTATTTATTTATTTATTTACTTATTTACTTACTTACTTACTTACTTATTTACTTTTGCCTGATTGGTCTGACTAGAACTTACAATACTATGTAAAATAGAAGTGGTAAAAATGGGCATCCTTGCCTTGTTCTTGATCTTAGAGGAAAAGCTTTCAGCCTTTCAACAGTGAGTATGATATTCACTATGGATTTTGCACAGATGACTTTTATCATGTTGAGATAGTTTCCTTCCATTCCTCGTTTGTTGAGTGTGTGTGTGTGTGTGTGTGTGTGTGTGTGTCTTATCATGAAAGGGTATTGAATTTTGTCAAAAGCTTTTGCTGCATCAATTGAGATGGTCCTATGAGTTTTGTCTTTCATTTTGTTGATGTGGTGTATTATATTGATTGATTTTTGTATTCTGAACATTCTTACACCCAAGAATAAATACCACTTGGTTATGGTGTATAATCCTCTTACTGTACTGCTGAATTTGGTTTGCTAGTGTTTTAGGGGGATAGGCACATCAGTGTTTATAAGAGATGTGGGTCTGTAGTTTTCTTACAGTGTCTTTGTCTGACTTTGGTATCAGAGTATTGCTGGCTTTACAGAATGAGCTTGGAAGTGTTTTCACTTTTTTGGAGAAGTTTGAGAAGTATTGATGTTATTTGTTCTTTAAATATTAGTAGAATTCACCAGTGAAGCCAGGGCTTTTCCTTGGCAGAAGATTTTTGATTTCTGAGTCAATCTTTTTACTAGTACTAGGTCTATTCAGATTTCCTATGTCTCATAAGGTAGACTTGGTAAGTTTTATGTTTCTAGGAATTTGTCTATTTAGGTTATCCATTTTATTGTTGTACAGTCGTTCATAGTACTCTCTGTAGAATTAGTAGTGATGGCCTCACTTTCATTTCTGATTTTAGTAATTTGAGTCTTCCCTCTTTTTTTCTTAGCCCATCTAGCCAAAGATTTGTCAATTTTTATTTTTTTCAAAGAACTGACTTTTTGTTACGTTGACTTCCTCTAGTGTTTTTCTATTCTCTATTTTGTTTATCTCTGGTCCAATATTTATTTCCTTCTGCTAGCTCTGTGTTTAGTTTTTTCTTCTTTATCTAGTTCCTTAAACTGTAAAATTAGTTTATTGATTTGAGATCTTTCTTGTATGTTTTAATGTTAACATTTATAACCTATATATTCCCCCTTAGCACTCTTTCACTGTGTCACATACATTTTGGTGTGTTGTGTTTTCATTTACATTTGTCTCTAAGGATTTTCTAATTTTCTTGGATTCATTAGTTGTTTAAGAGTTCATTGTTTAATTGCCACAAATTTGTGAATTTTCTAATTTTACTTCTGTTATTGATTTCTAACTTTATCCCATGTGATTGGTGAAGATATGTTGTATGATATCTATCTTTTTAAATCTATTGAGACTTGACTGGTGGCTAACCTATGGTCTGTCCTAGAAAATGTCCCATGTGTACTTGAAAACAATGTGTATTCTGTTGTTGTTCTGTATATGTGTGTTAGATCTAGTCGGTTCATTGTGTTGTTTAAGTTTTCTGTTTGCTTACTGATCTGTCTGGTTGTTCTATGCATTATTGAGAATGTGGTATTGAAGTCTCCAACTATTATTGTAAAACTGCGTATTTCTCTCACCAATTCTGTCAGTTTTTGCCTCATATACTTTGATGGTCTGTTATTAAGATGCAAGATGTTTAATATTATATCTTCTTACTATATTGAAACTTTTATTAACATACAATGTCCTGTGTATTTTGTAACAATTTTTTTAAAGATTTTATGTATTTATTTATTTGAGAGAGAGAGCATGAGAGGGGGGAGGGTCAGAGGGAGAAGCAGACTCCCCGCTGAGCAGGGAGCCAGATGTGGGACCTCATCCCGGGACTCCAGGATCATGACCTGAGCCGAAGGCAGTCGCTTAACCAACGGAGCCACCCAGGCGCCCTGTATTTTGTAACATTTTAAAGTCTATATCTTCTAATAATAGTATAACCACCCTTGCCTTTCTATCTGTTTACTTTCAATCTATTTGCGTCTTTGGATCAGTACATTGCAATTCTATTTACTTGTCTTTCCAATTTTGGGGGCAGTGGTTTGCCCTGTGACCTTACCTCTCTGCCATATCTAAGAAGAGTTGTTGATTTTTCCATTTGTTTAGCTTTGTACTTGTTAGGACAGAGTGGTAACCTCCAAGCTCCTTACGTGCTAGAACAGAACCCTTTACGTTTTTTTTTTAACTTTTCGTTTGAATGGTTTGTCAATATCTTTCATTGTTTCTTGCATTTAAGATTATATTTTTTTACTAGTTCTATTTCTGTATTCCATAGTTTTTGATATGTGTCATTCATTTTCAAATAATTTGTAATTTCACATTTTCTTATCCTTTCAGACTTAAAACTTTTTATTCTAAGAATGTTTATTTTTTTTTAAGATTTTATTTATTTGAGACAGAGAGAGAGAGAGAGCAAGCACAAGTGGGGGGGGGCAGAGGGAGAGGGAGAAGCAGGCTCCCTGCTGAGCAAGGAGCCTGATGTGGGGCTTGATCCCAGGACCCTGGCATCATGACTTGAGCCAAAGGCAGATGCTTAACTGACTGAACCACTCAGGCACCCCAAGAATGTTTAGTTTAAAGACTTATTTATTTTAGAGGAAGAGAGAGAGTGCAAGCAGGGGTGGGGCAGAGGGAGAGAGAATCTCAAGCAGATTCTGCACTGGGCGCAGAGCCTGACGATCCTGAGATCCATGGAGCCCATGACCCTGAGATCATGACAAGAGCCAAAATCAAGTGTTGGATGCTTAAGTGACTGAGCCACCCAGGTGCCCCTAAGAATGTTTAGTTTAACTTGGGATAAAATTTTGGTGGGAGAGAAGGGGGCTTTACTTTGCTATTAATTTTTGATATTATTGCACTGAGGTCAAACCATGGACTTAATGTTTTCTTCATTTTGCCATTTTTTTTTTTATATTTTCCTCTGTGGCCTAATCCATGGTTGATTTTGTAAATGTTCCATGTGTGTTTGAAAAGAAATAAATTCTCTGTTTACTAGGTTCAAATGATGGGCCATGAGTATATATTGGGAAAGAAATATGGTGGGCACATTCTGTGTTCATAGATACTTCTGGATTGCCCCCCAAAGAGTCTATAGAAATTTACCTTCCTGTATGTGAGAATCTGTTTATTTACATCCTCACCAACACATGGTATTATCATCTTTTTAGTTTTTATCACAATGGCAAGAAGCACCTGATTAATTTGCATTTTTGTTATTACTGAGATTGAACATTTATTTATATGCTTATTTGACTTGAATGTCAGCTTCTTGAATTGCTTTTTTTGGTCCATCTTTCTTCAGATAAAGGATTTTTCCCCTTGATTTGTACGAGTCTTTTGCAATTTAGGACAATTTTTACAAATATTTTCTTCAAACTGTCATTCATCTTATATTCCCTCTTATATTCCATCCTATATATCATGTTAACTTTGTATACATCTTTAAGAGTCTGGGGTGAAAGTGTCCTGACCTTCGTCTTCTAGTTGAATTATCTCATCTTCACTTATGCCTGCAACTTTTGATCCAAAAGTCTCTCTCACATAGGCCCTTTTCTGAGGCTCGAATCATAAGCCAACTTTTAAACATTTCACAGGATCCTTGAACCCAATGTTTCTAAAAATCAGTTGACTATTCTCCACCCACCTAACCCAACAATTTCCCTCCTTGCACATTCCCTGTCTCCACATAAATGACCCAAGCTGGAAAGCTGAGAAGAAGGCTTAGATCCCTTCCACTTACTTTTCATCCTTTGACAACTTACAGTAGATGCTACTTCATTAACATTTCTAATCTTTTCTCTTCATTAATCCTCACTGCTTATCCCTAGTCCAGGTCTTCATTAAAAGCTGGAGAGAGTATCTCTAAAACTGGAGAAAAAGGATACAAATGATGTTTTATTCCTCATCAGAACAAAGGGAGCCAGAGATAATGAAACAACATATAAAATGTTGAAAAAAAAAGTCTGTTAACTCAGAATTTTATATCGGTCTAGAAAATCCTTCAAAACTGAACTTGGGATGAGGAAATTTTGGGGTAAGTGAAAACTGGCAGAATTTTTTTGCCGGCATACCGGCCCCTCGAGTCTAAAGAAAGTACTCCCGGTTGATGTACTAACAGGTGGAAACTTGGAACTACAAGATGGAAGAGCACCAAATGGTAAATATGTGGGTAAATGTCAAAGAAGACCTTTTTTAAAATTTCTCTTTCTTAAAAAGACAATGAACTATTTTCTAATAGCAAAATAACAGCTATTGTTTATTGACCAATATTATTATGTCCTTTTATGTGTAGTAATTCACTTAATTCTCACAACAAACCTATAAAGTGGATATCTTTCCCATTTTACATTTGAAAAAATGGAGATGATTATAATCTATATAACCCACAGTTAGAAAGGAGCAGAAGTGAATTTCCAGCCTAAGACTTTTTGACTCTAAACACTTAGAGATCTCCTGAAGCAGTTTCCAAATTTACCTTTAGTTCTTTGATCTCAGAGTCATCTTGGAATACTCCCCTAATTATTGTGATGGCAATACAATAGAGCGGCAGAAGACCAGGGGTCCTGACTGGGTCTACTCTAACATATGTGCACCCTTGTGATTAACTCTGGTGATGTCAGGGAATTGTGGTCCTAGGTCCTCACATTAACTTCTTTCTATGAACTTGTACTTTTGAAATAGTTTTAGATTTACAGGAAAAATAGAGAAAATAGTATAGAGTTTTCTCAGGTACCTTGCACACAATTTCCCTATTATTAACATCTTACATTACCATGGTACATGGTACAATAAATGAACCATTATTGATGCATTATTATTGATCAAAGTCCATAGTTTTTAGTTTTTACCTAATGTCCTTTTTCTGTTCTAATGTCCCATCGAGGGTACCACATACATCGAGTTGTTGTGTCTCCCCAGGCTTCCCTTGGCTGTGGCAGTGTCTCTGACTTTCCTTGTGTTTGATGATCCTAACAGTTTTGAGGAGTCCTGGTCAGGTGTTTTGTAGGATGTGCCATTGCACCCCTCTCTCAGAAATTATTTTAAGTTTACGAAATTAAGAATGACATAAATATTGAACATAGTCAACCTCTTTTAGAAGACACTGTTTCAATAACTGCAGAATATACATTTTTTTAAAAGATTTTATTTATTTGAGAGAGAAAGAGAGCAAGCACAAGTGGGAAGGAAGGGCAGAGGGAGAGGGAGAAGCAGGCTCCCTGCTGAGCAGGGAGCCCGACGTGGGGCTGGATCCCAGGACCTTGAGATCATGACCTGAGCTGAAGCCAGAAGCTTAACTGCCTGAACCACCCAGGTGCCCCATGAATCTACAGTCTTTTAAAAAGCACATGGAAGGGGTGCCTGGGTGGCTCAGTCATTAAGGGTCTGCTTTCGGCTCAGGTCATGGTCCCAGTGTCTTGGGATCCAGCCCCACGTCGGGCTCCCTGCTCCGCGGGAAGTCTGCTTCTCCCTCTCCCACTCCCCCTGCTTGGGTTCCCTCTCTCGCTGTCTCTCTCTCTGTCAAATAAATAAATAAAATCTTAAAAAAAAAAAAAGATAAAAAACACCTGGAATAGGGACACCTGGATGGCTCAGTTTGTTAAATATCTGCCTCTTGATTTCAGCTCAGGTCATGATCTCAGGGTTATGAGATGGAGCCCTGCACCAAGCTCTGCACTGAGCATGGATTCTGCTTGAGATTCTCTCTCTCCCTCTGCCTCCGTCCCTCCCCCAACGCACGCGCACTCTCTCTTTCCAAAATAAATAAGTAAATACAATCTTTAAAAAAGAAACACATGTGGAATATTCACCAAAATGGGTCAAATCCTGGGCCATGAAACAAGTCTCAGTGGATTTCAAGAGAATGAATTCTTACAGACTATGTTCTCAGATTGAAATAGAAGAAAGACAGAAATCGGTAGGACCTCAATAAAAAAGTGACGTCTCTCTTTTCTCACGTAAAACTGCTTAGCCTAAATTCCTTAGTAGGGCATAGTCTGTAATTATCTGCCTGTACCCTTTCAGCCACCTCCCCAGCTCAGTGAGAACCTTCTTAGTGTGCCGGACTGGTGTTCTGATAACTCCTCTCACTTTTTTGTCCTCCTTCGCTCTGGTAACTTGTTTTATAAGGCCTCCATGCTTTTTAGTTTATGACTCTCCCTATTACACAGAAGGCCCTTCTCTTTATTTGTATCTTTTAAACAAAATGTGTTTTCTGCTTTGGTTATGTTTAGGCTGACATTAATAGTGCCAACGTGTTAGCCTTCACCTCATTTATCAGATAACTCCATTATCTTCTGTTTTTGTGTCATTTTGATTTGTGTGTGCTTTCTGTAAACAGCATACAGCTGAATTTAATTTGTTTCTGTTTTTAGGTCAGTCTAAGAATGTTTTTTTTTTTTTTGCTGGATTTAACCCGTTTATTTTTACTGCAGTAATTGATATAATCTTATAGCTCTAACCTTGGTGTATGTTTCCCATTTATTGTACTTTCTTTTTAACCTATCAAGTGCTCTGATTTCTTATCCTGTCTTCTTTTTCCCTCTCCCCCATCCCTTCATCCCTCTTATCCATTCCTTTTAAAATATTTTTGTGATTGGGGGGCGCCTGGGTGGCTCAGTCGTTAAGCGTCTGCCTTCGGCTCAGGTCTTGATCCCAGGGTCCTGGGATCGAGCCCTGCATCGGGCTCCCTGCTCCGCGGGAAGCCTGCTTCTCCCTCTCCCACTCCCCCTGCTTGTGTTCCCTCTCTTGCTGTGTCTCTCTCTGTCAAATAAATAAAATCTTTAAATATATGTATATTTTTGTGATTTCAAAGTTATATATCTTCTTCAAATTGGTAACCTTATATTTTTCTATCAACATTGTTGAGCCATCTTTTTTACCTGCCTGTTTTATAGCCTGAACAGTCAGGGATCTTAGCATAGTTCAGTACCCCTCTTTGCCTACCCACTGAATTTACTTTCCGTGAACTTGTAGTTGCAGAATTGTATGATGGTTTGGTTTTGTATTTGAATTCTAAATTTAAAATTATTTTACTACAGAGATAATATTGCTTTACTGATTTCTTGTAGATGTATGGTCATAGGCAAACCTACTTATATATTTTAGTAGGTAACCTGTTTTGCACTTTGTTTGTTTGCCCTCCCTCCCTCCCTCCCTCCCTCTTCTTTTCTTCCTCTTCCTCCCTCCCTTCCTTCCTTCTTTTTTCTTCTGTCACACCTAAATAACTTTATCCTCATCAAAATTTTCAATTAGCTGTATCTGGTATGCTCTCTGCCCCCACAACTTCCCTTAGACTTTCAGTGGGCTCTTACGTTTATTTTCCTTGCTTCTTAATATTTTTCCCACCATCCATGACTTTTTGTTTTGCACTGTATTCCAGAAGAATCCCCCAGCTTGCATTTCCAGGTTACCAATTTAATTACTTATTTCCAACTCACATACTGAAATTTATTTGTGGAGTCGGGGGATGACAATTGTTTCAACCAGTCTGATCACTTTTTTCTACAAACCTTGGCTTGTGATAGCCTCTCATCTCTCTGAGGATACTAATGGTTATTTTGCAGTTTCCTCTGGTCTCCTTTGCAAATTCTGTTTCCTCATGTTAGTTCTTTTCATGTTGATTTTCCTCAGGTGTCTGGTTGTTCTTGGAAATATGTTTAAATTTATGAGGAGAGATTTTTATTCCAGCACTTTTAGATGAAAGGTATTCCTTCAGCAAGTTGAGCATTATTTTCCTGGAAGTGAATACGCATTCCCAAGGTTGTGCAGGAAAGTCAAGGAGGATGTACGTGTAGGAGGGTTTTTCTTACTGTAAGTGGTTACCTTGTCTTGCAGGTGCAGGGCTCCCGTCCTTCTTATCAGCTGACATGTGTGAGATACTACTACATTTCTGTGGTGCTCATAGAGCCTTTCATATCAGAATTCATAGTTTATTTAGTGCAATGTACTCTCAGCATATTAAAAAAGCCACAGACTTTCCTCAGAGTCACCTATGGAACTCGAGCCTTCAACACTGGAAGGGCTATCAAGATCGGAATGAACAGAGTCATCCACCAGTAAGTTTTCACTAGGGTAGTGAGATGTATTGATTTTTTATTATTGCCATAACAAATTACTGCAAATTTAGTGGCTTAAAACAACATAGATTTGTTATTTTACAATTTTAGAGGCCAGAAGTCCTAAAATCAAGTTGTCAACAGGGCTGCATTCCTTCTGGAGGCTGTAAGAGGAATCCATTTCCTCACTTTTTTCTGGCTTCTAGAGGCTGCCTGCATCCCTTCGCTCATGGCCCCTCTTCCATCTGTAGAGCCAACAGTCCCGTGTCTTCAAATCTCTCTCTCTCTCTCTCTCCCTCCATCTCTCTCTCTCTCGCTCTCTGACCCTGCTTCTGTCATCACATTGCCTTCTGTGAGTCTGACATTCCTGCCTCTCTCTTATAAAGACCCTTGTGAGGGTCTCCCTTAAGAGACTAAGAGGTTTGTGCCTCTCTTTGGTGAGGCATAGCAGTGGGTGGTCTCAGAGAAGATAAGGAGAAGGCATCCTTGGTTTGGGGTCACTTCCCTAGCAGCCCTTCTGCCCTTTCCCTCTTAGTACCCCCACTCCCTACCAAGCCCCATCTCCTCTCTTTCCTACTCCTTCCCACTCCTCAACACGGATAATTCAGTCATCCTACAGGGATGCGGAAGCCATGCCACCCAATTAACACAATTCAAAGGATAAATGTCAACATTTATACAAAATATTGTCAGAAGGGTATAAAAAGTAGGGAAGGATTCTTTATGGATTCTGTAAGGGCCTGTAAAAATCCAATTTATGTACCAGAAATCACTACATATGTTATATAGTCGAAATACCTCTACCAAATCCTGAAGTGTATATGTATTGGGCCTGCATTTAATCTCGGGTCGTCTCTTTAGATTATGATGTGAAATGCACTTTTGAGGCCTTTGATGAGAACCACATGGCGGAGATTTCCTGCTAAGCTGTAGAACGGGGTAAGCCCTCTGCCCGCACAATGCATCCTGTGTAGCTTTCGTGTTTGATGGATGGCCCGCTCTTCCGTGTATGTAACAGATGCATCTTTCTGAAACAGTGAAATTTGATAATAGAGCCCATATTTAATATATTGGACTTGAGCTGTTGGTAGAACTAAACACTTTTCGGCTGAGGATGCCATTCTTTCTTTTTGTCTGAAACAGAGTATTTGTTATTGTTGAA
This sequence comes from Zalophus californianus, assembly GCF_009762305.2. Lineage (NCBI taxonomy): Eukaryota > Metazoa > Chordata > Mammalia > Carnivora > Otariidae > Zalophus > Zalophus californianus. Next base: position 114,567,383 of record NC_045603.1, on the reverse strand, counting down.
CGCTGTGCTCCCAAGAAAGGGCAGACAAGCAAAAGAACAGATAAAGCACGGGGCAGTAGGAAGTGGTGTCAAGACCTAGCAAAGTCATTAATCACAATTAATGAGGACCTGGAGGCCATCTAAAGTTCAATTTTGTGATACTTAAGAAGACAGTATATAATAAACAATTTAACAGAATAAACATTATTTCACAAAACTCCTGGTTGAAACATAATTTTTTCTCTTACAAGTATTTTTTAAATCATGAACTACTTCAGACACACAGAAAACAGAGAACAAAATATGCATTTAAGATCCAGTAACATTTACTTCATTTACTCTTTTAGATAGTGAAAAAAATAGAGGGGCACCTGGGGGCTCAGTCAGTTAAGCATCTGCCTTTGGCTCAAGTCATGATCCCAGAGTCCCTGGATCGAGCCCCATGTCAGCGGGGGAGTCTGCTTCTCCCCCTCCTCCTTCCCCTGCTCCTCCCCCTGCTCATGCTCTCTCTCTCTCTCAAATAAATAAATAAAATCTTAATAAATAAATAAATAAATAAATATTTTTAAAAATATATAGAACAGATATAGTCAAAACCCCATTTCAAGTCTTTCCCTGACCTCATTCTTCCTCTCTCCTTCCTGCCTCCACGAAGCCAGCCACTCTCCCCAGGTTAGTAAATACCTTTCTCATTCAGCCTTTTGGTTCTTACAAGGTTTCTTGTAAGAGGTAGTCATAAAATACACATTTTTGTTTGATGTGTTTGAAACTTTATATAAGTGGTATAGCACACCTATCATTTTGCAACTTGATCCTTCAACATCGCTTTTGAGATTTATTCCCAAAGATACATGTGGCTCCAGTAACTGCATTTAAATGATGTCATTCTGTCCCACTGTATTAACACACCACATTTTATCTGCCTCTTCTCTTATCGACACATATTGAAATTGTTCCACTGTTTTGTTATTTCAAAAAAAGGCGGGGGGGCTGCAACAACCACAGGTTTTGCTTTTCTTGTTTTTGTGTATGTTTGTATGTGTGTTTGTTTTCTAGTTTATTAATTTCTACTGTTTTTGCCTATTTTGAAAAATTTACTCTATCTATCTTGTCCTTGCCCTTTGTGTGGGGAAAATTCCCCTGTGTCTCTTCTCAAGCCTAGTCACACTCAACACTTCTGTGACTAGATAGATGCCAGCGTGATTTTCCCGCATCAAGCAATTCTGTGACTCCAGTGGGGCATCCTATCATCCAGTTCTGGCACTACCTGGAGTTAGCAACAGAACCCACAGGTTAAGGGCTCAGTTCCACAAGTCTAAAATCAAAAGTGGTCTGTATTACGATGATGGAGCTCCACCCTGGCTCCCTGATTCTTGCTGCTATGCAGTAGTAGTTGGGTTCTGTCTCGAGTCTCTCAAAAAGCAGAAAAGTGAGAAAAACCAGCATCTTGGGTTCATGCAGCTCTTACAATGCTCAGGTCTTTCTAAGTGTCAAGAGGAAGAAAACACCCTGTGAGTATTTGCCTTGTTTTGAAACTTTCCCCCAAGTTTCACTGAGCTTCTTGCACTTTTGGCAACTTCTATTTCTGCACGATTTCGTGAGATTTGACTTTTTTGGGAAGACCTATTCCTAAAAGAGAACTATTGCTGGAGTGCAAAATTTCGAAGAGCAAAGTAAGAAAGCGAGCTTTTCAGAGAAACCACCACCATATTTTTCAGCTCTGCAACCCCGAAACACAAGATTGTCATGTAAGAAACACAAGTAAGGGATTTTCTCTGGAAACCAGTAACAATAACAACAAAAATCCCTTAAGCTGCAAAAAAATTAAATAGATTATAATTAAGGAAATATTTTAAACAAAATCCAGCTGTTAATCTAAATGCTGATGTTTTTATGCTGTTTCTAATAGCTTTGGATTGAGAAGACTTGAAGAGAATGCCTTAGAGTAGAATTAAACTTATTAGTGGTATTATTTTCACCTATATCCTCCTGAGCAGAGGTGAGTCCTGGTTGGCTCATATAATTGTCATCCTCATAGTGAAAGAGGCTCTATTTAAACAGACAATTCCAACTTAGCTCATGTTATCCTAGCACATTATATAAGCTGAAATGTTTGTTGCAAGAATTGATTGATTGGAATATACTGAGATGAAATTTAATGACATTTATTTTAAAATAAATTTAGGTGAAATGTATTTTTGAATTACACAAACAATATGAGGTCATTTTAGGAACATTAGAAAATTTAGATACCAAAGAATATGGATATATAAGAACAAGCTTACATATTACTTATTCCTGTTCTTGATCCCAAAACCCCTCTCAAAAGAAAATCTAAAGAAATAAAATAAAAATAAGACAAGTCTTGAATTTAGGAAAATGCCCACTACATTGTACAAATATCACGGAATTCCTGCCGCATATATTACAGGTCGGACTCAGGGAAGGAAGCCATGGAGTTATGGGTCTCTTCTTTTTCTGAGAGAGCAGTGCAGCATTTTTGGAGGCAAGAAAAGGACATTCTGGTGGGTGGGGGTGGGGACAACACTGGAAATACCAGGTCTGAAAGCACTGGGGGGGTCAGGAGTGCCTGGCATGATGTGGCACCATCTCCCTGCTGCAGATCATGGAGAAGTAAAAAAAAAAAAAAAAAAAAAAAAGAGTCTATAAATGAGGCTGATGATAGAGAAGCAAGAGGCTCTCCCCTACTATTTTCCTGTGATCTGGTGGCTTCTTCAAAGGATGCAGACTCCTTACAACTTGGGGATGTTCCTAATCTTTAGGGGCTGTGAATTGTTAAGATAAAAAAAAAAAAAAATAGACCAGAGAAGAAACAGCCCCTGGTAAGGCCATGTATACCTCTAGGACGCTATTGTGCCCCCAGGAACGTGGTTACAGGAAACCCAACAAATGAGAACAAACAATATCGACACCTGAAACTATTGTATGTCAACTATACTGCAGTAACAGGGGCGCCTGGGTGGCTCAGCCGGTTAAGCGTCTGCCTTGGCTCAGGTCATGATCCCAGAGTCCTGGGATCAAGTCCCGAATCGGGCTCCCTGCTCTGCGGGAGGCCAGCTTCTCCCTCTGCCCCTGCCGCTCCCTACCCCCAGCTCCCGCTCACTCTCCCTCAAATAAATAAATAAATAAATAAATAAAATCTTAAAAAAAAAAAACCCTATACTGAAGTAACAAACAAATAATAACGTCAAAAACAAATTAGGTTGCCAAAGCCGAAGCTCCTGTTCTGAGACCCACATTCCTCCTGTGTGCCTCAGACGACTGAGTGGTCCGTGCCTAACAATGTAAATCGGTGAGAAAAATCTATACTAACCAAAAGAAAGGTGGTGGTGCTGTGTTCATACCAGATACAAAATATTTTAAAGGAAGATGCGTTACTAGTGGATAGGAGGGTTCCTGCACGGTGCTACCAGAACGGTTAACTAGGAAACCAGAACACTCCATCTGCTCTTACCACTTAGTACCACCATTTCAGACATGGGAAACATGTATTGAGAAGCACAATAGGAATAAATCCAACATGGTAGTGGAGGTTCTGGTACTCATTTCTCAGTAATTGGTGCATTCCTTCAATGAACACTTATCAAGCACCAACTATGTACTACATGTCCTTTTGAGAATCCAACAGTGAATAAAAGAGGCAAAAATCCCTAAGCTCAAGGAACTGTGATTCTGAGATTAGATCAAATAATCCTCAAATTAGTAAGGACAGAGAAGATTTGAACAGCACAATAAACAATGTTCATCCAATGGACACATCCAGAACATTGTTTTAAATCACATGCAAAACATTTATAAGAAACTGACGATAAGCTGGGCTCTAAAGTAAACACACACATGAAATCTAAGGATTAATATCACATGGACAATGTTTTCTGACCACAGTGCTATGAAGTTAGAAATCAAAACTAAAACTGTAGGAAACATAAAGCTATAAAGATGTGGCTCTCCCATAACTTTGTAATTACACTCTTGGGTTTCCACCCTCAAAAAAAATCTGGCATGTGTGAACCAGGGGAATATGTACAAAAACGTCATAGAAACTCTGTCTGTTAAAAAAAAAATGGTTGGAAACAGTTTGTCTGGAAACAGAAGTTCACCTACAAAAATTAGGTTAAAAACAATTGTGGTCTATTCTTATAACCAGCGATAAACAGTTATAATCTACACATGTATGCATCAATGTAGATGCAAATCTCAAAAGGCTAATTTTCATGTTATTTCATCTAGACTAGTTTGAAAATTATGTACTATGGAATAATATACTGCTTCGCATTGCATGACAATGTGGGAAGTGGTCAAGAAAAGCAGGGGCGGGGCTAGACCCAGAATTTGGGATTGTAGGAAGGGGATGAGATCAGAGGATTAATCATGTTTCCATCTTTTTTAAAAAATGATTTTTATTTTTATTTGACAGAGTAAGAGAGCACAAGCACGGGGAGCAGCAGAGGGAGAGGGAGCCTGATGGGGGGCTTGATCCCATGATCCCCTGGGATCATGACCTGAGCCAAAAGCAGATGCTTAACCAACTGAGCCACCCAGGTGTCCCTATTTCCATCTTTTTACCTGGGGGCAGGCTACAGGGTGTAGTAAGAATTCTAACATGGACCCAGTGATCTCCGTCCCCTAGTGTTACGCCTGCAACTATGTCACTTAATATTGCAAAAGGGGTTTTACAGATGTAATCAAGGTAATTTATCAGTTGATTTCCAGTTAATCCAAAGGGAGGTTGTCTGGGTGGGTCTAACCTGATCAGGGAAACTCTTTAAAAGCAGACTTTTTTCCAGCTAGTTGCAGAATAGGAAGCCAGAGATTCAAAGCAGGAGAAGGCTGTGACTGGCATGCCATTGCTGGCTTGAAGATAGAGGGGCCGTGTATGTCAAAAACTCAGGACTTAAATTCTTCAATGGCAAGGAACTGAATTCTGCCAGCAAGACTAGCTTGGATGCTGATTCTTCCCTAGAGCTTCAAATGACAATTCAAGCTGGCCATCATCTTTTTTTTTTTTAAGATTTTATTCATTTATTTGAGAGAGAGAGAGAGAGCATGACCAGGGGGGAAGGGCAGAGGGAGAGGGAGAAGCAGGCTCCCTGCTGAGCAGAGAGCCCAATGTAGCACTTGATCCCAGGACCCTGGGATCATGACCTGAGCTGAAGGCAGACACTTAATTGACTGAGCCACCCAGGTGTCCCAAGCTGGCCATCATCTTGACTTCACCCTTGTGCTATAAGCTCAGCAGAAAACCCCGTCCCACCACGCTGGACTTCCGGCACACGGAGCCGTGAACTAATGAATGGGTGTTGTCTTAAGCAGTTAGGTTTGTGGTAATGTGTTCCAGAGCAATAAGAAACTGATATACATGGGTTATTTATATTGTTGTAGTTGTACATTTTATATATGCTGTAGATAGTCTTTGGGGTGATTTCATTATTTAATAAACTTTTTTGTTGTTTGCAGAATATTTTTGAAATTTATTTTTAATGAGATGTAATTGACAAATAACGTTGTGTAAGTTGAAGGTGTACAAATGTGTTGACTTGATACATTTATATATTAAAGAGAAAGTCAGCAATGAATTCTCTTGACTTCAGTGTGCCTTCAACAGTGCAGATGTTGACAAGGTGGGGGGGTGGTCTGTGAAAAAAAATCTGACCCATGCAATAATGACAATATGTCTTCCAGATAAATCATGGGTCATGGGCCCTTTTTTATGATGTCTTTTAGTAGACCGCATAAAGTTACCAAGCAAAGATTACGAGGTTGGGCCAAGAATGCAGACTACTATTTATGGAGGCCCAGAATTTGGGAAATGATTCAGGCCTGTTTATTCTGTGTAATGATGTTATTGTTGCACTAAACATAGGGGTTGTAAAGTGATTCTGTGTGTTGGTCTAAATGTGTAAATATTTCTGTTATGGCATCCGTATGCACACCGACCATGAATATTTTATGGTGTGCTTGAATTAAATCCATTACAATCAAAGAAGGCATTTGAACTTGGAGTGAAGCTGGCATGGCTGCCGGTGTCCTGAACCCAACAGGCATGAAATTACTACTAATAATACAAGGAAATAGGGGCATAAAACGCTGGAGCCTTAAGAAGGCAACACTGTTGACGCTAAAAATACGTTTTAACAGATTTTACAGATGTGCGATGAATGGCACCAGATAAATGAAACCTAATGTAAATAATCAGCCACAAGATGGCATTTGAATACTGATGTATTTAAAGTTTGGGACCGTATTGTGACTTAAACACATGCTTGTCTCAACCTCTTCCCTCCCCTGGTCACTTTTTCTCATAGCACCATGTCATAAGACCATCAGGCTTATTTTCTTTAGAGCCTAATTATCCTAAATATTTATTTTTCAGTTTGTTTTTTTAAAATCTCTGGTGATGGTTAGTTTTATGTATCAATCTGACTGAGCCATGACGTGCCCAGATATTTGGTCAAACATGACTGTGTCCCGTCTCTGTGAGATTTTTGGATGAGATTAACATTTAAATTGGTAGGCTGAGTAAAGAAGATTGTTCTCCATAACGTGGGTGGGCCCCATCTAATCAGTTGAAGGCCTGACTAAGGACGAAACTTCCCCAACCTTCTCCTGTCTGATGGCCTTCAAACTGTAACACCGGCTCTCCCTGGTTCTATGGCAGCCTACCGGTCTTCAGATTCAAACTGGGACATGGGCCCTGCAGATTTTGGACTTAATTATGTGAATCAGTTCCTTATAACAAATCTATCATCTCTCTTTCATTGACTCTATCGATGAATCTGTCATCTATCTGTCCAACTGATTCCATTTCTCTGGAGCATCCTGACTACTATATCTCTCAATTTATTGTTGACAAACTCCCTACTATTACGAACGTTCCATAAAGGCAAAGGCTTTGTTTCGTTTGTTATTATATCCCTGGTGGTCAGGCAGGCCCTTAAAAATTATACAGACGATATTTGCTGAGTGAAAGTATCTCGCTGGGGGAGCCGTGTTGCCTTTAGGTGTTGTGGGATGGCACTGAAGGGGACACATGTTAGCTCAAGAAAGCAGCCTCTACTTGGGTGAGTGGTGAAACACGTCCTGTTTTTGCAAAAAGTAAAACGGAAGAGAATTTTTAAGAGTCAAAGCGTATTATTACTCAAAGGGGAAGTTTATGTAAATTCTGCTGAAAGGCAGGGGTAATCTATTCATGAGTTTTAAATTTTGTTTGTAGAGATTTGGAAATTATATAGGTTGATAAAGAAAAATGAGACTTTTATCCCTAAGTTTTGGCTAGCTCTGGAATCTCTAATCAGATGGTTCTGTTGCCCCAGAGATCCTGAGTCTTGACCATGTCATTCAGCTGAAAGCAAAGTGCAAAGAGATCAGTGTCAGTCATGATTACAAATCTCAGTTGCCTGTTAGGAAGCCATGGAAGGTATAGAAACCATTGCTGATGGATGTGAGCCGAGGGGCTCATGCGTCATGTCTGTGACCTGCAGATTCGATTACAAATCACCATGTCTCACTGCATCGTGTCGCCATGATAAAGCAGGTAGTCCTCCCCTGTGAGCAGTCTTACAAACTTAAAAAAAAAAAAAATCAGGTGAGAAATATATTCTGTGTGACTGGCTTATTGAGTGGGCTGAACAGAGTCAGCGTACCATCCGAAAAGGCACTGTTTTTCTCTCGCGCTGCCTTTAGACAAGCTCTTTCTGGTGTCCCTTTCCCTGGTCCCCACTGGCAGCATGTCTACTTTCAGTGGTGAGGGCTGTCAGGTTTTCAGATGTTACAAGTCCACCCAAAACAGCCCCTCGGCTCCAATACCAGCCACTCCTCTCCTCCCCCTTCTGCCTGGAAGCTGTGGTTCACGGATCTGCTGTGGGGTCAGGTGAGTTTGCAATCTCTTTGGAACCTTCCCCGGTGTATCCTGAAACTGGCCCCGGACATGGGAGGCAGGGGAAGGCAGAGAGAGAGACGGAAGAAAAAGGAAAGCCACTCCGTATTAGTAAGCAAGGGAACTTAGGAGGCTTGTCTTGGCGGTGGCAAGTGGAGTAGATCTCCGCACCTGCCTGCCAGAATCTTAAGTTTATATGGAACCTATAACTGGGTTCAGTCGGGTGTCCAGTCCAGACTTCTGTCTCAACACCACATTTCTGTCTCAACGCTGTATCTTTGGAGCAGCAGACGGGACAGGGGCTGGGGAGCCTCCGATTGCCTGGGTCCAGCTCAAGGGTCAACTGGCGTTGCATCTTTTTTTGGGGGGGGAGTGGAGGGGCATATTACAGAATGTTTTATTCTTTTTTTAACTTATTGAGAGATAATTGACATACAATATTATATTAGTTTCAGGTGTACAACATCGTGATTTGATATTTGTATACATTGCAAAATGGTCACCGTAGTGTCTGTCACTTTACAAAGTTACCCTCTGTCACCTTACAAAGTTAATACAGTGTTATCGACTGTATTGCCAGGATGTACACGGTCACATCTTCCTGATGACCTCCTCCAAGAGCTCTGTGCTTTCATGAATGCTCCACCTTGATCTCACACTTCTCCATTAACTACTGTTTTCCTAGGTGGAGGTGGGACAAGGAGCGGGAAGAAGGGGAGAGAGGAAAAGGGGCAAAGTTCTCTTCAGAGGGGTGGCGCTGTTTATAGTCCTCTCCGCAGCGTCAAATCGCCCTCTGTCATACGGACCTCCAAATGCTGGCTCTTTTGGGGGGCATATTAGCGGATCCTTCAGAGAAGCCCAATGGGGAGCTCCGCCCCGCACTCTCCTGACCCCTCCCACCTTCACCCTACTTCCTGCTCGCCTGTCATAACTCTCCCCCCACTCTTTCTTCACGGTCTCTTCATCCTGACTGGGAGCCCCCTTGGTGGCGGGGGTGGGGGGGTCCTTTGAAGCTCGCTCATGCTCAGTCACCTGCCACAGCACCCTTAGCCCATGGAGCGCGGGCTCACGGGCCCCCTCCTTCTCAAACGGTGCAAGTACAGATGGCTGGACGACTGCCCCCTGCAGCCTCTGTTCTCTAGCGCCCTGAGGGCAGCTCGAGAGCGCCTCCTGCCCTCAGATTCTTCCAGCTGGGAAGCCGGCGGGCCCCCTGCCACCTTTCCCCTTTGACTAAGCACCAGCCACACCCTGCTGAACTGGAGCTGGGGCCTCTCACTGCTTTGTTCTCTGCCCAGGCCTGGGAGACGCCCCCGCAGTGAGTCCGCCTGGTCATCTGATTTTCAATATTTGCTCAGGTAATAGATTTTAATTTTTTTTTTTTTTTTAATTAAAGGGAGCCTTCCAATTGTATATACTTAAGTCCCACAAAACCCGGCTATCCCATCTCCTGGGAGAAACTTCTTTCTGACTATTTAAGGAACACCAAAGGTAGGATAAAATGCGATGGGTAGGCCCTGACCCCCCAGTTTGTCTTATTTTAAGAAACTGGCTTTCAGGGCTCCAATTGATTGGGACATATATTAAGTTAAAATTTGCGGAAGTGTGTTTTGCCCTCATTATTCTAGGTAACTCCGTGGCCAATGGGACACATATCTCTGTCAATCTACCTGGTCTATCAACATAGATACTTTAAAAAAATGAAGTGGAAGCATACACATAATTCTTCAATTTTCTTCTTAACATATTATAGGCATTTCCTTGTCTCTCTGTATAAATCTATCTCATAGTGTATGATAATTTTTGTCTCAATTAATTGACATTTAGATTATTCTAATTTTTCCTTATTATAAACATACTTTTTTTTAAAGATTTTATTTATTTATTTGACAGAGAGAGACACAGCGAGAGAGGGAACACAAGCAGAGGGAGTGAGAGAGGGAGAAGCAGGCTTCCTGCGGAGCAGGGAGCCTGATACAGGGCTCGATTCCAGGACCCTGGGATCATGACCTGAGCTGAAGGCAGACACTTAACGATTAAGCCACCCAGGTGCCCCATAAACATACTTCTTTTATGTGATTTTACTGTCCAACCGGGTCATACAAATTTACACTCACCAAGACTGTATGACAATACCCATACACCCTTGATAAGAGCAGGTGCAATAAATCTTTTTAATTTTTGTCAAATATATAGGCTCTAAACTGTATCTCCTTCCTTTAGTTTGAAAAAATATGTTATAAATGAAATTGAACATTTTTACCTATGTGTATTAACTTTTCAACTTATTTAACTTTTATTTCTTCTATAGTGAATTGATACTTTATATTCTCCTATCTTTTAGCTTTGACTATGGACAGCCATTAGGTCAATGTTAGTATAGACTGCACAGGATGGGTAAAGCTCAAGCTTTTCAAGAGCCTGTCGTGGCATTACCTCCTGGCAGGTAACTGTACTTAGTGTGGAGTTATCTACTGACAAGGGACACTTTTTCTATAGATGAGCAATTGCACAATGTGTGTGGGGGCTGAGATTACTTAGTGCAACTGGAGTGTGGCCAGAGGGCCTGGCCCAGACAGCGGGTGTGCAGGCTGCAGTGAGGGGAAGGGTTTAAGACTAAGGTTTTGCTGCATGACCTTGATTTTCAGAGTCTTCAGGAAAGATCGGGGTGGGATTAGACCTCTTTGGCCATTGGTGGTGAGAATAGTATTTACTGCTCTGAACTGCAAGGAAGCTGAGTTCTGCCTGCTCAAGAGAGCCCTAGTAAGGCTCCAGCTTAATGTGGCTGCTAGGCGTAGATAGGCGGCACCAGATCAATTGGCTCCAAATGTCATTTTTCGTTCAGGGCGAGGAAGGAATTGTGCAGGGGCTGATCTTGAATTTAAGTGGCTGCCCTTGAATTAAGCCACCGCCCTCATGTGGCTTCCAGTTAGCTCCAGAAAAGGGTTGCCAGACTGAGCGAATAAATACATAATATGCCCCATTAAATTTGAATTTCAGATAAACAAAACAAAAATTTTTTAAAGATTTTATTTATTTGAGAGAGACAGAGAGAGCATGAGCAAAGGGAGGGGCAGAGGGAGAGGTAGAAGCAGACTCCCCGCTGAGCAGGGAGTCCGACATGGGGCTCCATCTGGGGACTTGGGGGATCACCACCGGAGTGGAAGGCAGGGCTCAACTGACTGAGCCACCCAGGCGCCCCTACAAAACAAATTTTAGTACTGAAGTATATTCTCTGCAATATTTAGAATATACTAAAAGGTATTTGTTGTTTATCTGCAATTCGTATTTCACTGAGTATGCTGAATTGTATCTGGCTACCCTCTACTAGATCGATGAATTACCTTGAACATAGCTCCCGGTGCCCAGGATCCAAATTGTACAGTGTATGTTGTATTATGGAGCAGCCCCGTGGTAGAAGAATGGTTTCCGCTAGGGCTCTAGGAGCGCAAACTTCACAATTAGCAAGAGCAGCTTTGATCTTCCAGCGGAAACAGACTTGGAGAATGAAAGAGAATGCATCCCTGGCAGGTAAGTTTCTCCACAGAGAAGCCACCGCCCACGGCATTGAAAATGCCGGTTCACGCAAGAGAGCTCCGTATTTCCCAGGGCAGAGCCACACTCTCCGCAGCGAGTTGCCAGAAACACGAGACCCAAAGGAAAAGAGTAATTCAGCTGACTGAATATGGCGAATGGGAAATGAAGGCTTAGTGCCTGGAACTGCATCACTGCAGAAATATTAGCAAGAACATAGCATTTTTAAGAATGCCGCATTCTGAAGGGGGCTACAGTACGTATTAGGTAGCTTTCTCCCGTGTGTTAATGCGTGGTGCCCAATTTAACCTCTTGGTGGAAGATTTCTTCCAAATGGAGTTTAAATTCCCAGGTTGTGGACTCTGGACAACTGATGTAGACTAACCAGTATCTTGGTGAATTGAGTCAAGATCTTCTCCATTCTCTCCTTCAGACACCAATGACTTTTTGCCTTGCACTTTGGCAACTGTAAGCACTGGGTTCTGAGAACATAATTTTATCTGGGATAATTGCAAATAGGGTCTGCAAATTGGCTTGCTTCCTAAATTTGGTAGCTGTAAAGCCAATGTTATGATATTCTTACCTTTCTTTGAACACACTGGAATTGTTAAAGGCAGAGTGTATGAGAGGCTGGAAGTTCAACTTCTCTGGTCCAGAATGAATTACACCTTTCCAGAGATCAGCCCAGTCTACTGCTGCTGAGCAACACTCACTCCACCCAAGCATCGAGGGATGTCTAGAGATACTGCACATAATCAGAGCAAAATCTGGTCAAAATCAGACATGATGGGGGAGGAGGGATATTAAACCTCAATTTCTTTGGGTTTTTAACTCACCAGGGTGGAAGCTTTTGGATATTATATCCTTTGGACTGTAGCTTAAGAATTTTGGATTTTGATTGATTGATTGATTGATTTGTTGTGTTGGAATAGTTCCGATTCTTTTTTAAATTTTTAAATATTTATTTTTTAATTTAAATTCTAGTTAGTTAACATATTGGTACAATACTGGTTTCTTGAGTAGAATTCAGTGATCACCCCCAGTGCTCATCACAACACGTGCCCTCTTTAATGCCCATCACCCATCTAGGGCATCCCTTAGCCTCTTCCTTCCATCAAGCCTCAGTGTGTTCTCTATAATTAAAGTCTCTTATGGTTTATTTCCCTCTCTCTTTTTGCCCCCTTCCCATATGTTCATCTGTTTTCTTTCTTAAATTCCACATATGAGTGAGATCATATGGTATTTGTCTTTCTCTGACTTATTTCGCTTAGCATAATACGCTCTAGCTCCATCCACGTTGTTGCAAATGGTAAGATTTCATTTTTTTTTAAGATTTTATTTATTAGACAGTGAGAGAGATAGCAAGAGAGGGAACACAAGCAGGGAGAGTGGGAGAGGGAGAAGCAGACTCCCCGTGGAGCAGGGAGCTGGATGCGGGGCTCGATCCCAGGACGCTGGGATCATGACCTGAGCTGAAGGTAGATGCTTAATGACTGAGCCATCCAGGCACCCAAGATTTCATTCTTTTTGATGGCTGCATAATATTCCATTGTGTGTGTGTACACACACACACACACACACACACACACACACACACACACACACACACCACATCTTCTTTATCCATTCGTCAGTCAATGGACATTTGGGCTTTTTCCATAATTTGGCTATTGTTGACAATGCTGCTATAAACACTGGGGTGCATGTGCCCCTTCGAATCTGTATTTTTGTATCCTTTGGGTAAATACCTAGTAGTGCAATTGCTGGATTACAGAGTAGTTCTGTTTTTAACTTTTGAGGAATCAGATTTTGATCTCTTTAAAATTTAATCTTCAAATTTCAATTTCTCAGGAGGAAATTCATCATGGGAAAAGGTTTTCATTCAAATGTGAAGTAACTTTATATTATTGAAATTTTATTATTAATTTAAATAATAAAGGATTTGATATAAACAGTTATTGGATTATCTAAATACCATGAAGAACCTCTGACAATATGGCTGGATGTAATTAGGTTGGAAAATAGAATAGGGAGCGTTTAGCCTTGATTACAGATTGGCCCAAAGAAAGAAATTAATGTATTTGCACTATTCCAGACCATATTAAAAGATGCAAAGCTTGCTAATTAATTTTATAAAGCTAGCATAATCTTAATATCAAAGTCTGATATTAAGATAACAGATACAAATATACAGTGGTCCTTTATCCAGGGGGATATGTTCTGAGACCCCCAGTGGATGCCTGAAACTGGATAGTACTTAACCCTATATATACTATGTTTTTTCCTACACATACGTACCTATGGTAAAGTTTAATTTATAAATTAGGTGCAGTCAGAGATTAACAACAACAATAATAAAATAGAGCAATTATAACAATGTACTGTAATAAAAGTTATGTGAATGTGGTCTCTCAAGTTATCTTAATTCTACTGTACTCATGCATCCTTCTAATTGTGATGATATGAGATGATGAAATGTCTAGGTGACGAGACGAGGTTCGGTGAGTGATATAGGCATGTGATATAGCGTTAGGCTGCTGTCAATCTTCTTTTTTTTTTAAGACTTTATTTGTCAGAAAGAGAGAGAGAGCACAAGCCGGGGCGGGGGGCAGCAGGCAGAGGGAGAAGCTGGCTGCCCTCTGAGCAGGGAGCCCGATATGGGACTCGATCCCAGGACCTGGGATCATAACCTGAGCCGAAGGTAGATGCCTAACTGACTCAGCCACCCAGATGCCGCTCAGAATGAGGGTCATCTACTTCTGGACCATGGTTGACCATGGGTAACTGAAACAGTGGACAGTGAAACCATGAATAAGGGGGACTACTATACAGCTAGTTCATGTCATTCATGAGAGTTATGTTCCATACAATTGCCACAGACCCTGAATTAGTGAACACTGACCCATCGCTCTTAGTTAGGGCAAATACACAGTTAGGTTCCTGTAAGCCTCCGGGCATAATATTTTCATCAACCAATTAATGCATAACCTTGTTTTATGTGTGTTTCTGTTTAGAGACACCTTGTTTATTATATATTGTTCTTTATTAACACTGAACACATGGCCAACCCATGCCTACAAGTCATGCCTGAATGAAGCTTTCCTAAGACACATATTTTCTCCCAAAGGCACATCACAGTCTTTTTACACATAGGCATCCCGGACAATACTTCAGCACTATGGTTATGGGCCATTTTAAACATTGAAATCACCAACAAAAAGCACAAAAGTGCAAAAATCATAGCCACCACCACAAACTGGACACTTGTTTACAGTATGAAAATTGAAATGAGTTTGAGAACTTCTCAAACTCAACATCCAAAAAACAAATAAGTCAAAAAATGAGCAGAAGACATGAACAGACACTTCCTGAAGAAGACATACAAATGGCTAACAGACACATGAAAAAATGTTCATCATCATTAGCCATCAGGGAAATTCAAATCAAAACCATATTGAGATACCATCTTACACCAGTTAGAATGACAAAAATTGACAAGGCAAGAAACAACAAATGTTGGAGAGGTTGTGGAGAAAGGGGAACCCTCTTACACTGTTGGTGGGAATGCAAGTTGGTACAGCCACTTTGGAAAACAGTGTGGAGATTCCTCAAAAAATTAAAAATAGAACTACCCTATGACCCAGCAATTGCACTACTGGGTATTTACCCCAAAGACACAGATGTAGTGAAAAAAGGGCCATAAGCACCCCAGTGTTCATAGCAGCAATGTCCACAATAGCCAAGCTGTGGAAGGAGCTGAGATGCCTTTCAACAGATGGATGGATAAAGAAGATGTGGTCCATATATACAATGGAATACTACTCAGCCATCGGAAAGGATGAATACCCAACTTTTGCATCAACATGGATGGGACTGGAAGGGATTATGCTGAGTGAAATAAGTCAAGCAGAGAAAGACAATTATCATATGGTTTCACTTATTTGTGGCACATAAGGAATAGCAGGGAGGACATTAGGAGAAGGAAGGGAAAAATGAAGGGGGGGAAATCGGAGGGGAGATGATCCATGAGAGACTATGGACTCCGAGAAACAGACTGAGGGTTTTAGAGGGGAGGGGGGTGGGGGATGGGTTAGCCTGGTGATGCGTTTCCGCCAGGATACAGAATCTGTGAATACTGAGCTTTGCCTGCATGGCAAAACTGCATTCATAGTAGCAACACAGTTCTAACTGTGGACTAAGAACCCAAATGAAGACAACTGTAAGAGAGTATTAAAGGGCATTAGACAATGATATACCCTGAGTAGATGGCTAGACCCACTATATTTCTGGATGGGAAGACTTAATCATATAAGATGTAGTCAAAATTACATTGGGTAGTTTTATTTATTTATTTATTTATATTATTATTATTATTAATTTTTTGAGAGAGAGAGAGAGGGCGCATGAGTGGGGGGGCGTTGTGAAGGGACAGAAGGAGAGGGAAAAAGAGAAACTTAAGCAGACTCCATGCCCAGGGCGTAGCCTGATGCAGGGCTTGATTTCATGACCCTGAGATCATGACCTGAGCCAAAATCGAGAGTCAGACGCTTAACTGAATGAGGCACCCAGGCACCAATTTTTTTTTAAGACAAAGCATTATAAAGTTTTTGTGTAAAAATAGATATGTAAGAGTTGCCCAAAATGTTTTTAGAAAAAATAGAGAATATAAAATTTACTATGAAAATATTGTTAAGAAAACTGTGTAGCACAGGCATAGTGGTAAAAAAAAAGAGAGAGAGAGAGAGAGAGAGAACTTAGAAATAGATCCACAGCACTGTCCTAAATGAGCACATGCCATTTCTGTTCATCAGAGGATAGGGTGATATTTTATAGCTGGCGTTGTCATGACTCTCTTTACATACTGAAAGAAAAGACTGAGACCCGAACCTCACATGATATACCCAAAAATGCATTTCAAATGGATGAGCTATAGTTCTTGATCTTTTCAGCTGTAGAAATTTTAAAGAAAATTCAAGACGCGGGTTTTATCACCGTGGGTGGCATCGGCCTTTAGGAAACCGAGAATCCATAAAGAGTTGACTACCTAAAACTTAAAAATCTCTGTGTGTCAAAGGACAAGATTAAGAACAAAGTTAAAAGACAAACAAGTCTGGGAAAAAGCATTATTAACCCATGTGAAAGACCAAGTGTTAATGTAATTCAGCTTCTACCAATTCATAAGAAAAGGAACGTACTATGACAAAGGGTGTGTGAACATTCTCAGGAGAGAAGAGGCCCCCCCCCACCCCGAGTGACGAATCAACATACACAGATATGCTCAGCATGAAACAGAGAAGTGCCAACAGAAATAACAATAAGATCATCTTCCCCCCATAGAGTTTGGGGGGAAGGTGGGAAAGCACTGGCTCAAAAACTGTGGGGAAATAGGCATTTGTATCTACTTCTATTGGAAATAAGACTTGTTAGCATAATTTTTGGAAAACGATACACCAATATTTATTAAATGCCCGATGTCCGTGCCTGTAAATACTCAACCCATCAACAGTATGTGTAGGAACCCATCCTCCAGAAATCAAAGCACCATTTTAATATATATTCACATATATTCATCTTATTCATCTACTGCAGCATTGTTTATAACAGGAAAAAAATGGAAACATTCAGAGTGTCTACCAAATACGAGTGTAGCCAGATCATGGGACAGTCCGCATCTGTGAAAAAGGATGCAATAGACTTTCTTTTCATGCGGTGGCTTTTTCCCAAGATGGTATCTTTAAGACCCTGTGAGATCTTGCTCTGAGTTTCTCTAGAAATTCTCTAGGCTTTGCAGCTCTGGCTGAGCTTCAGGTAAGATAGTGTTACGGAAAAATTGTGTTTGTGATCTTGCATTTAGTAGCAAAACAGGTGTCCCTCTCTGGGGCCACCCACACCATCCTGCTTATGTGCTTAACAGGTTCACAACTTTCTCCCATCTCCCCCTGAGAGGCAGAGGAAATCGCATCATCCTTCTACCAAACTGTTTCGGGTTTCACTGGCCCGGTGTGCATTGCCCCAGACCCTTAGAAATATGACCCCTTGGATGGAACCACATTAAAAAAGTTTTTTTAAAAATGATTTCAGAAAACCCTGGGGAAGGGGGTAGGTGGGGATAAAAAACACAATATGGGTTTTTCAATAACATCTTGAACTTATAACTCTGGAATATTGTCTTTGAGCCATTAATGAAACCCACATTGCACCAGGGGCCTTGATGTTGCACACGGTGGGGGCGGGCCACTGCATTCACTGTCCTTTGGCTCTGCACTCCTCATTACGTCCATGTTCCTTTTTGTTCTCGAAGATAACTTCTGGGGTGCCCGTGGCCTCTGTGACATTTCTCCTGGGAAGAACTGGCTTAGAAATTCAAGCAATGCTTGACTCTATGTTCCATGCCTGACATTACCACCTGCTCAGCCTGAATAACTTTGCAGGGGGAGGGGGGGCCTCTGGCCTGCTCTCCTCAGTTTGGGTTGATGAGAATTCCCCTCAGAGCCTAAACCTTTAAAATCTGCCCAGAAGAACAGCAGCAGTCCTACAAATTAGTAGAGGTGCACAGGGCCTGAAGGAAATTGGAAATCTTAGAAATTACATTATTTCTAGACTGGTAGAAACTTTAGAGGGGTGTGTGTGTGTGTGTGTGTGTGTGTGTGTGTGTGTGTGTGTGTGTGTGTGTGTGTTTAAATCCACCCCCATTTACAGACTGAAAGGAAATAGGATTTCAAGAAAAGAAGACTTCAAGCTTCAGATAGTTGCTCCGGACCTGGGTGTCCCTCAGCCAGTGCTTCTCGGAGTGTGGTCTGTGGACAAGTTGCTCCAAATCTCCCAGGAGCTTGTTAAAAATGCAGATTTCAGGCGCCTGGGGGGCTCAGATGGTTAAGCATCTGCCTTCAGCTCAGGTCATGATCCCAGGGTCCCGGGGTCAAGTCCCGCATCGGGCTCTTGCTCAGCGGGGAGCCTGCTTCCCCTCTCCCATCTCTCCTCCCCTCTGCTCATGCTCTCTCTGTCAAATAAATAAATAAAATCTTTAAAAAAATGCAGCTTTCACAGAGATTCCAATTCAACAGGTCTGAAAGTAGACCCGGAAATCTGGATTTTAAAGTCCTCCCGGCGATGTGTACATTCTCTATGATGTAAGAACCAGTGGCTAGGCTCAGTCCACCTACCTGGGGGCAGTCCTTCTCTGCTGAGAAGGCAGGCTGGCAGGTGCACCTGAAATGGTGAGACAGCTACGATTTAGAAATTGAGCCTATAAGCGCCCCAAGACATTCCCACTGAAAGACGAGAGTTTGTCCTTCCTGATCATTGAAAGGATGATGACTTCTAATACTGCTAATATAGTATGTTAATATTTTATAACTTCTGATACTGCTAATTAAAGCTGACACTTTGTCTTGTTTCTGTGTTGACAAAAGCAAATCAGTGATTCTGGCCATCTGGAGAGTTATTGGTGCTCCTTGGGCTGAGGTGATTTGATCCTTCATACTTACGTGCTTCCTTTGGCTTATGGAAGGTGCCAGATGCTGGCATCTGGCAAAGCTGGGAAAGAAGAGGCAAGAATGGCTGATGTTCTTTGGGCGGGGCTGTAGGTCTTCTCTTCTGAACCTAGTGGAAACTGTGCACCTCCTCCATAGAAACACGTACCCACACAGACCTGTGCAGAAATTCCTGAAAATACATGGACTCTATGAACTCAAACACCCCCACTAGAGACAGAAAATCTTTTCTACTTTAATTGACTCCAAGAACTCCCTACAGCTATATTCTGGGGGATCTGGAATTTAAAGTATCTAATTTTTCAAGAAAACACTGGAGAACAGCAAATTCTGTAAGATGCTGGTTATTAATAAAGTTGGGTGATGGTTGTAGCAGGGTGCATTAATATACTTTCTTTTGGGTATGAAATTTTCTGTAGCAGAAAATGGAAACATTTAAATATCAAATTCTCTTCTATTCATTTACATTTGGTGTCTCTGTTATCGAGGGAATCTGGGTTGCCAACTGAATACCGATGAGGACCAATGAAGTCACATTGATAAAAAAACAATCCCCAAATTTTGCAGCTGTAAAAAAGTCCCTTATTATACACCAAATGTCAGGCTTTCTCTTGTAATTTATAATCTGTTCTACTTTCCGTGGGGACTCATATCAATGTCAGCTTTTGCCACAGACTGCTGCATAACACACCCTCCCAAAACGTGGTGGCATAAAAAAAAATAAACTTTTATTTGGGCTCACATGTCTGCTGGGGCAGGCCAGCTTCAAACTACAGGCTGACTGGGGGAGCTCTGATGATCTCAGCATGTTCAGGCGTGTGTTAAGTGCTTCTCATTTTCCTGGGCTTGTTGAGCTCCCCAGGGCATGCTCTTCTCACGAGAGAGGCTCAAAAGGGCAAGGCCCTGCTTGCATCATGTTGCTAATATCCTGTTGGACAAAGCAAGTCACCCAGTGAAGCCCAAAGTCAAGGGGAGGAGGAGAACATTGCACCAGAGGGAAGAATTACCAAGTCCCATGGCACAGGGACCGGAGAGGGGGTGGTCAATAATCTCTTTACCATAGGGCCAGTCCATTGGTTTTTCCACCTCCAATAAAGAGAAAGGTTACTTTCCCTGAGTATTTAAAGTGAGCCAGACCTCTGTTACAGGCTCATCTCCCGACAGAGGGGACCATGGGAAGCTGTCTCCCCAATCCAGATTTCCCTTGGCTTTGGTAAGACTATTTCTAACCCTCGCTCTCAAATCTCCTAAAATTATTATGTCAGGGACTGGATGGTTATATTATATAAAATCCCAAAGGCTGTCAAATTGAATCCAGACATCTAAGGGATAAATAAGTATATTAATAGGCTGGATTTATATTTATATTATTTATATTTATATGTGTGAAACCCCACCAGGTCTGTCAGGAAGCTGTATGAAGTTGGAACGGACCAGCTTACGTGTACCAAGAAGCCTGAAAGCTTAGCCTCTGTTAACAGACATTGTGAGAAGTCCGCTCTCCTCTGGTCATGTTGCTTTCAGTAGGGCCAGATAGGAAAAGGCCCCAGACTTTAAACCCGAATTAAGGTGAATTTATATATATAATTTTTTTTTTTTGCTTCTACAATCTTTCCCAGTTAATGAAAAGATTCTTAGTCACCAGGAAGCTAACCCCCCTCAGAAAACCCTCCTCAAAAAAAAAAAAAAAAAAAAAAAATTGTGATTTTCCTTAGGGGCCTTGCTGTTCAAGGATTCCTTATCTGATAACTTCTTACCTTTGAGTAAGGACAGGACAGGCCTCTGGGCTTAAAAGTGTAGAAACAACATTCTCTTCTAATGCAGAACAGAAGACTTGTTTGTCCCGTCCATTTAGGGAAAAACTGTGGTAGGCTGATGGTGAAAAATGGCCCCCGGTTCTCCACCTCCCCCTGGATCCACACCCTTTGTCCTGAGATTTAGAAGAATTTCCTCGCACCAAGAGGTGGAGCCTGTTTCTCCACCTTTCAAATCTGGGCCAACCATGTGATCTGTTTTGGCCAAGAGAACGCTCTCGAAGAATACCGTGCGGTTTATGAATCTAAGCCTAACGAGGCTTTGTGTGCTTCCGCTGTCCTTTGGAACCCTGCCCCGCGGCCACGGAGCGAGCCCTGCCTCGGCCCGCCCGGGGGGGGGGGGGGGGGGGGGGGTGGGGGGGGTGGGTTGGGCGGAGAGGCGGGGGGGGGGGAGGAGACCGCCGGGGGGGCGGGGGCAGTAGTGGCTCCTCCCTGCTACCCCCCAGCTGCCCGGCCAGCAGACCCCAAGAACCTGGCCGAAATCAGCCGAGCCTGCCCAGGTTGGCAGAACTGCCCAGGGGAACCCATAGAACTCAGGAGCAAAATGCCCGTTATTCTATGACGCTGTGGCTTTGTGCACTGGAGGGATCTGGAAGCCGTGGTGGGGCTCGGTTAAGAAATGAGCCTGCGGAACCGAGGGAACCGTCTTCACTTC
Organism: Zalophus californianus; assembly: GCF_009762305.2. Taxonomy (NCBI): domain Eukaryota; kingdom Metazoa; phylum Chordata; class Mammalia; order Carnivora; family Otariidae; genus Zalophus; species Zalophus californianus. Next base: position 114,546,014 of record NC_045603.1, on the reverse strand, counting down.
CTGGTGGCGTTGGGTGGCTGTGGGGACTAGCCTGCAAAGGAGGACAGCGGCGGAAAGGAAGTGAATTCGTTAGTTCGATCATGCCCCTCAACTGGCTAATAACGATACACTGCTGGAATAGCAGAGTATTTATTCCACGGCGGCCAATCTGCTGGTTTCCTGACAGGCTGCAGGTGCGAAGGGTGGTGGCGGGCGGGAGGACCGGCTAAACCCGAAGCCCGTGTGCAGAGTCCCTGTTCCGTCGCCAACAGGTGCGTCACGAGAGGCCAAGAGGGTTCTTTCCACTGACGCTCAGCACCTGGGAGCCTCTTCAGGGGAGCCACACCTTAGCATGGTCACGGAAGGTCACAAGTGCCTCCTTCTTTATGGGCACCGGTCTCCTATAAGGCGATGGGATCTGGCTTCTGAAATGACGGAAAGTGGCAAAAAGATCAGGTATTTTCTTCCACAAAGAATTATTCCAATTTCTCTAGCTTTTCTTGACAATGGAAGATACATGGGTCTGAACACCGAGACTGCCATTCTAGCAAGTCAGGCTTTTTCTGAGTGTCCTCCGTGGAGGGGGCAGGCTGCTATGGGGCAAGCCCACTGACACCCCCCCATCTCCAGTCCCTTCAGAGCATCTAGGCGCATGCAAAATGCAGAACAGGGTCATCAGCCCCTCTTTTCACCTGCCACCTTCCCTCCCATACTGGCCTTCAAGAGAAACTGGAGAAGCCTACACTCCAGTGCCCTCAGCCCTCTACCCTCTGCTTGGGCTGCCTAACATAGTTTGGGAACAAGACATTTCTTATATGCTTAGGGCACTTCATGCTTTAAACGTGCTTTCGTATCTTAACTCATTTTATCTTAAACATCAAAATGATTCACTAGGAAAACAAAGGTCTTTTCATACTCTACAGACTTGGGAAACTGAGACGCAGAATCTCAGGGGTGACCTCAGGAGTCTGGTGACTAACACCCAGCCCGATTCCTGTATGACCCACAGACAGACAGCTTGTACGTGCGATGTTGACTCAGATCCTAAACTTCTTCACTTGGCTCTACTGTTGGGAGATTCGGCGGATGACATCTCCCCAGAGCACCAGAATCTTCCCGTAGCGGCTCTTTTACTTAGCTAATTGGAAGCTTTCTGTTCGGAGGCCTTAAAGTGAGCGACAGCAGAGAGGGGGAAAAGTTTATTTCCATGCTGCTGCGTCTAATGACAAGTAATCAGTTCCACAGGTACCTTTTTCATTGACCTTTTTTCCACATGGTGCTCTCAGGAAATTCCATTACTATTGATCCCCTCCAGTTTTAATGCTGTAATGATGCTGTTGCCATTCACAAGGGAAATGATTATGTACACTCTGAGTTGTGAATACATATGTACATATTTATATACGTATCTTTGTTGCCCTAGCAAAGTTCTCCATGCAGTTAAAGTGGTTTGTGAATATCTTTCCTAAACCCCCTCCAGATGTGTCACCAGCATACTGTAAAGTCAGACTTTTCTTTTGTTTGTTGGTCGGTATTTGGTTTGAACGTGCCAGGCATTTTATATTATACAAAAGCGATGACTCTAGAAAAGGTTTGTTCTCCTTCTCTTCTCTCCCCCCAACCCTCCCGCCCGCAAAGAACTCCTTTTCAACGTAAGAAGTCAAAAGCTTCCTGTGTTATTCTTTGGGTTTCGCCCTCCAACATTCAAACCTTCGTCTGGGCCAGAAGAAGAGTCGAGGAGGCTCCCTCCAGAGTGGCAGCCAGCTTTCAGAGTCTCCCCTTTCCAAGTGGAGAAATAAATTAAAGCTGACGCTTGGAGCGTGTGTACGCCCGCCGCCTTTAGATTTGTGCTCGCGAGAGTTTATTTATTTTTGCTCCGTTGCAAAAAGATTTATGAGCCCTAATTATGAATTCTGACACTCTTGCACTACCATGGATGCACTTAGGTTGCTTTTCACTTTCTGATGGCTTTCCAAATCTTTCCTTTTCAACTCTCAACCCTCAGGGGCAACAAGGGTCCCTTTTGAAAGAGGGTCTGGCCAGTGCCGCCGCCTACAATGGCTCTGTTTGCATGGCTGGAGTTTCATCAGGGCTCCGGGATTGATGGATGGGCAGTAACCTCGGCTGCTGCTTTATTTACTCTTTCTTGGCCCTTGTCTCTTCTAGAGAATTGAAGTCAATATATAAAAAATGTGTTTCTAAATAAAAGCCGGCAAGTGGAGTGTCGGCCTGGAAATAACCTTTTCAAGCCATTTCGGAAAAGCAAGAGTACTTCATTATTTGAAGTTTATTCTAAAAAGATAACAGTTGATGGCCGATTTGGCTGGGACTGTCGTGTTGGCCCAGCAAGTGAAAAACTGCATTGATTATGCAAAACAGGGAAACTGACATGAACTTTAGGGACAATTCATCCAAAGGGCCGTAGGATGAAGTGGGAGGAGCCTTTGGATTCTTCAGCTAATGCTCAGCTCCCGGCATTTCTCCAGAAGCAGGCAAGAAAAGAGGTCGATGGGATGGGCGGAGCAGTAGTTACAAGACCTGGAATCAGTCCAGGTCCCAAGTGTCCTGCGGGAAGTACAGGGGTTCACCCCGGAGGGAGGGGTATAATGAAGGGCTTGAACAGCATCTGAAAATCCAAGCATATTCTGGAACCTGGGCAGGATTCTTAGCTCTTCTTTTCCTGGCTCCCTCCCTTCGGCCCAGACTCCATCTACTACTTTTCTGGTGTGTGGACCTGATTCTTGGGGTGTGGGGTGGTAGTCAGGGTGGTGATGGACTGGGAACCTCACCTCTTATGCTGGAGAGCAGGCTTCCCAGGGGATGGCAGCAATGTGTCAGGTCACCTGAGACCTCTTGGGGGGGGCAGGGATTGGAAAATTTGTTCTTTCTTTTCCAGAAAATGGCGAGGGAGAAGCCAAATATCTTAATATCTTCTCTCAACTGCCTGGGCCAGCATCATTCAGTCTGGGCTCCTGGTTCCTGAAGGATTGCTCTGCCCAACTGGTTCCAAAGATCCCCCCAGATGAAGCAGTCGCCACGAAGAGCTGTTTTGAAGACCCTCTACTAACCACAGCTGCTGTGATTTTTCAACCCACGAACTAGGATATCCCTCATTTTCTTTTTTTTTTAAGATTTTATTTATTTATTCATGAGAGAGAGAGAGAGAGGCAGACGGAGAAGCAGGCTCCCAAGGAGCAGGGAGCCCGACATGGGACTCTATCCCAGGACCCTGGGAACATGACTTGAGCCGAAGGCAGACGCTTAACCATCTGAGCCACCCAGGCGCCCCTAGGATGTCCCTTGTTTTCATCACACGGGTCCCATAAAGCCCGATAGGCAAGAGTCAGCCATTTTTTTAAAGTGCCAATGAAATCATGCCCATGTCTTGCTCACTTAAACGTCTCCAGAAATTTCCCATGAGCTCAGGACAAAACTCGAACTTCTTGCCACGGCCCATGTGACCTGCCCCGTCTCCTGCCTGTCTCCCCAGACCCCACGGTGCTCCAGCCACATTGGTTTTCATTCTCTTCCACGGATGTGCCCAGCTTACGGTTATCTGAGGGACTAGGCACTGTGTGAAGTGTTCTATCCCCGAGATCTTCACCCGGCTTGCCACTTTCTGTCCCTTCTGTCTCTGCTCAAACATCGCCCCTCTGAAGCAATTCCGACAACTCCATCAGATAGCTTCTCCCCAGCTCCCCCCAAAGGACTGCATCCAGAAACATAGCACCTTTTTTACTTTCTTCACAGAATTTAACAGTATCTGAAGCCATCTTGTTTGCTTAACTGTTTCCTTCTATATTGGCCTCCGTCATCTGCCCCCCCAGCCCCCAACTCTGAATTTAAACGCCATGAGAGCAAAGAAGCCTTCTTCTGCCCCATGCTACATGGTATCCCCAGTGCCTGTCATGGATCCTGTTTCATAGAAGGAGCGCAGTGAATGTTTGTTGAGTGAATGAATGAGTGAATGAATGAATGTGTCAGACACTGCTGGTGGTGGAGGATCAACAGTGAGTGAGAACTGACCCCCCACCTCCACGTGGCTTGCAGGCCAGTGGAGGAGACAAGAAATGGAATGGTGACCCACACGCTGTTCCACGGTAAGTGCCGGGGAAAGTCTCAGGGCCAAGGACAGACTTGAACAGGAGACTGGTCTAATGGAGGGAGGAATCCAGGGGGCTTCCCTGGGGAGGTGATAGAATCTAAAGCATGAGAAGAGTTTTCCACTTGATAATTTAGGGTTAATTTGGTAATTAGCCTGGCTCTCAGAAGATAACAGAGTGAGAGACAGGCTCTCACATGGGAGTGAGTGGCCACCCAGAAGAGCCTCTCCAAGACCAGTGGACTTCAGTTCACAAGTCTTTTTACACCTGAATCCACTGACTTTCCACCTTTTCTTCTTTCTCTTTCTCTCCTTTTTGTTCTTTGAAAAGTGTTAAACTCTCTTCACGAAATACACTGATTTTTTTCAACCTACATTTGCTTCCCCTCAACCCCCACCCCCCAGTTGTTTGTGATTCCAACCTAGGTGCTTTAAAATGTCTTTTCTTACACATTTTGATCTTTTCTGATGATTCCCTGCGTGTGTGATCGGCCTGGAGCTGCTCCTTCTTCCAGAGTCGGTCCCAGCACCGCGTGTCCCAGCTGTCCCTTGTCACTCAGGAGCAGCCTGGCCACAGGCTGGAGCACCGGGGCCACAGAATTTTCAAAAGGCTAACAAATCAGAACCCAGCCAGGCTCTGCCAGGCACCTTTTCGTTTCTCCTGAAATTCTGTGTGCGCTCTGAAGGAAATTTCTTCTGCAGCTTTCCCCCCTTTATATAAATCAGCTCCTGAAAATGGTGGTTGTTAGAGCCATTGGGAGCTCAGCAAGTTTCTCTGCCCCTTTTTCCCTTCCCCAGTGGAGCCTAGAGACTTAAGAGCCGCATGAGGTTTCAAAAACAAATGAACAAACTTCCTTCTCAGGGTGCTGCTATTGGGGGTGAGTCTCCTTTTCAGCTGTCTCCAGCTCCAAGTGAAGGAAGGAGGGAGGCGACCGAGTCCCGCCCTCCCTCGGCACAGGTGACCTGCACAAGTCAAGGGCGGGCCTTCCCATCCTCAATCAGAGAGATTTCCATTATGGCCAGTTAGAAAATGCTGCTTCCCCAGACCAGCAGTTCAAGTTCAGCTGCTACATGGATGCATGAGTTCATCATGAACCACTGCCACCCTCCAGCTGGATGGAGGACAGAGCACTGGAGGGCTGTGTGCGTCTGAGAAAGGTGCCATAAGCCATGTACCAGATGGTCCCAGGCACTCAGGACACCAAGTTCCCCATGTGCCTCTTAAATACAAAGAGCAAATGTCCCCTCTAGAGGCTTATGGGGATGCATGCTGAGCGCTAACTCCTCCACAGCCCAATGGAAGGATGATGATTGTTTAAAAGCCTGTGACCTTTGAACGATTAATTGAATATAAAGTTGATGTTAGTCTGAGAAACCACATTTTCAGGTAAAAGGGTCAGATCTTTGCAGGCAGTGGTCATTACAGACAAAAAAGATCCCACTTTGTGGGTTAGGGTGTTTGGAAATCAAGAAGAGAAAACATTCTGGGCTGAAAACTTTTCCTGAGATAATCTTGTGAGTAAAGATTGGTCCTTGCTTTAGGTAAAAGTTGGTATGGAAAGGAAAACCTATCCAGGGAAACAAAAAGCTTACAACAGGGTTTTGGAAGTGAGGTCTTTTTAGACCGATGGATGTAGTTTTGGAATTGGGTTTTGAAAACTGTTTTTTAACTCTCTGACCTGAAGTTGTGCTTGAAATTCTGCAGCGTGCTGAATCCTTTGGGTGTTTGTTCTATCAGGTCCTTAAAGAACTTGGTCTTTGTTTTATCAGGAGAGCTATTTGAGCTAAGAAGATAAGAATATTTTCGTTCTCTTCCAGTGTCTTCACACTGAGAGAACCCGAATTCAGTCGAAATGAAAGAAAACCATGGTGTTCATCCTGTAGGGGAAAGCTGGCTTATCTAACAACGTTAGTGGCTTCTCACTTTTGGGAAGGGCGCCGTTAGGCCACTTGGCTCTTAGGGAGGACCTACCTTAGCATCTGTTTCTGCTAAACAACAGAAATCTGAATAGGATTTTTGCTTTTATGAAAAAAGAGGAAAAGTGAAAATAGCAGCATCTCAAGTCCCGCCGATCTCCTTCCCCGGGAACTCTACTCTGCATCCCGGCACCAGGCCGTCACCGCTCTGAACTGTGTCCGTGAGCATCTGTGCTTTACCTCGATTTATTTTGTGCATCCCTTAATGAGCTGTGTCCTAAGGTATCAGTAAAGCCTAAAAGAGGTTATTTTGGGGGTGTGGGAACGCTCAAAAACTTTTCCATGTAAATGAATGGCAGTTTCTTCTTTGCTTTATGCCATTTCAACTTAGGAAGGGTTTCCGAGGAACATGCTCTATCTTCACGTGGCGGGGGGAAACCTGTATCTCACATCAAGAACTGAGAGCACAGGTAAATAGGAAGAAAGGGATGACATGTTCTTTCAACTCTTGGTTCAAGACGAAGTTGTATTCCTAGCCCTAGGAATAAGTCCTCCCTTCTTTGCTTCAGAAATTTATCAGCCTGGAAATCAGGTATCTATCTCTTGAGCAGCTCAGTTGCCATTTTTAATGGATTTAAAAAATTCTGCTGAACTTCTCCCACATGCTAGATTCTTCACTATATGTTTCTTGTTAGATGGACTCAGTATGTTTTAGCTTTTGTTTGTTAAAGTTATTTACATGGCCTAAGGTCAAACGGTGTTGTTTCACATTTTGCTTGGTGGAAACATTGCTGGACTCCATTGTTTTTATAGGAAAAGATCAGTTTCAATGAGGTGGTAGAGAACTTCACTTCTAATGTGTCTGTTTAGCAATACATTCACCAGGCATTCAACTCTTCTGGAGAAGATATAAAGCAATGAGGTCTGTATCTGGAGTTTCAACGTGGTGGTTCCTGATCTGAGCGGGGCTGGTTCGCACGTTGTCAGGCTCACACACCAGTAAGGGAGAAGGTCAAGCATAACATTCTTTCCAACAGAGGCAATGGAGTGGTGGCTTTGCTCGCTCGAGAATTATGTAAGAAATTGAGATGTCTGGAGGTCATCGATGGTAACCGGAGGAGAAAATTGAACTGAACAGGCTGCTCCCACTTAGCGAGGTTCCTCTAGGAGATTATTTACAAGTCTTAGAGTCCAGCTCTGGTAGAGCTCAGTTGCAGAGAGTTAGAGAAAAGCTGTAAAATAAGCTTAAATCAGCCCATCCAACATTTGAAAGGGCAAGGGATGGGGGAAGGGGGAAGGAACAAAAAGGGGAGGGAAGAAAGAGGGCTCATTCCAAAATCCGCTTAATTTATTCCTTCCCTCTTTCTCTTTGTCTCCTTGGCTCTCATCTCTTTCACCACGAAGTCTGCAAGTAGAGCAAAAGGGGTGGGGGTGAGTCGCCAAAATGGTAGCCATCTCTGCTGTTCTGGTAGCAAAGCCTCTGGACTTAGGCGGCCATTTTCCCTTGGATCATGGATGTCCAAAAGTGACATTCTATTAGCTCAGCAGCACATGCAAAATAATAACCATAAACCCAAAAATGTGCTGTGGAATTTTCTCCAGCTCTCTTAACGAGCTTTGCAAAGCTCCTCTGTCAAGGAGAGCGGGGAATGTGTAATTTCAAACACATTTTTAATAGTTTCTCTTGGCTCTCTTCGAAGAAGAGGGAGGCATGCTGACGCGGCTGTAGGAGAGGCAGCAACTTTACAAGAGTAATGTTAAACAAATCACCCAGGTGCTAGTAGCACTTGGAAAGCATGGGGAGCTGCCTGTGAAGCTGGGGCTCATCAGGCAAGAGCTGTGCTGGAGTCTGATGGGTGGCTCTAGAAGTCAAACCAGTATGGCATATGGCAGGCACCTTCAGAGCGCTCTGTCCAATTCATGCTCAGGCGCTTCCACTTTCCGAAGTCTGTTTTTCCCTTGACACCCAAGCAAGATTTTGTAAAATAGACGAAAGTGGTAGAAAGAGTGGAAAATGGTAGCAGGTGCCAGACCACCAAGGAGCATCAGTTAGGATGCCCGGAGCTCTTGGTCCCTGGCTGTCGCAGCAGATAGATCCATGGGTAACTCAGTGTCTTAGACACATTGCTGAGAACCCTGAACTCCTGGAGATGGGGCAAAGGAAGTGTGTGACTCTTGGGCTTCTCTTGCTCAAGAACCCCAAAAAGATTTATCAGAAAGACGTGAAGAACTGACCAAAAAAAATCTTATGCTCAGGATAAAAACGGTCATAGGAAGAATTCTGTGCCTTCCTGCCTCTCTCCATTTTCCCACCACTATTTATAAGTACCTGACCATAGATTCCTAACTGAAAATCAGAACTCATGGTAAGATAGTGGGTCAGAATATTTGAAATCGAGATAATTTTGAAAAAAATATGTGACTATGGTTATTGTAATATAGATTTCATTCAGGGAATCTACTGAAGTCATTATGCCTATCAAATTAGGAAATGCTAACTTGAAGAGAACATTTCCTATTTTTTATCCAATAATCGGTAATGGCAAAGTTATTTCCTCATGGTCCGTTTCAATATAGCATCTGTTTTTAAGGGAGAGAGGAAATGGAGATTTACTGAATCAGGGGGGTTAAAAAGATACCAGGGGTCATCCGTTCCAAGCCCCTCATTTTACAGATGGCGAGACTGGAGATGACAAAATCGGGGGCTGAGAAACTCAGAGCCCCCCATTTCCAAGCTCGGTGTTATCTCTACCACTTTCTGCAGCCCGTTGTGTATCTGCTTTACGGGGGCCAGTTCTGACTGGAGGGGTTCCACTCCCGGCCATCCATCCTCCTATTTCTGTCTGCAATGGGGAGACAGTGAGCTTCTTCCTCGACTCCCAGACTTTGAGCAGCATTGCAGCTCGAGTGGGATCCCGAGGAAGGAAAATGCTGAGTGGGGTCTGGCCTTGGTACAAGTAGGCTAATCACGGTGAGTGGCTGGTAGGAGCTGTGAGAAAGACAGGAGCTCCCTGCAGTACCATTTTCCTCCCAGCCCCAAGCTTGCCCTCCCAGTCTCCTTTAGGTCATCTATTTCTTCCCTCACAAAAACATCTGGTTGTTTCCAAACTGAAATTTTTATGCATTTCAACTCATGTAGGAATGTCGAAAAGCTGTTCTGAAAAACACAGCTCTTCCCTGTGCCAAACCAGTTGGGCTGGAATGAACAACTGTTGTTATAAATCTCCACTCTGCCTCTTCAACAGCCCCAGAAGGTACAAAATAGAATGTTACATGAGACTGGCCAGACGGATCGAATAAGACCTGCCCAGAGGAGCCCTGTGTGTGAAGACCATGGAAACACCCCTTTCTCTCCTCTCTCCTCCGTCCTCTGACTCTCTCTTTCAGACAATTTCTGGAACTGTTGGCAAGAGGACAGCATGTCAGGGTTCTCTGTGTTCACAACAAATTCTTTTGTGTCCTTAAGTGGAAAAATATTTTATGACAGGGCAGAGCAGCTGCTTGTTCTATGAGTGATTCACAAAGAAAACTCAGCGACCTAATGATGTGTGTCCTTGCCAAGACCCAGACAGGGAAGGGGATAAAAAAAAAAAAAAATTTAAAAGAAAAAGTGGCTCAGAATCAAAAGGCTGAGAGGTACTTTGGAAGTCATTGAGGATGCGAGGCCACCTTTCCACTGAGAACTTCCCACCATGGGCTCTGGAGTTGCCTCATTGGCTGCCAGTTATTTCACACCCGTTCCATAGAGGTCCTCTGTCCATGGGGTGACACACTTGTCCCCGAATCCCATGCACAAGACCTCCTGTCCACTTGGACCTTGTTTGCGTGATTTGCTCACTATTTCCCAGCAGTGTGTGTTCTCATCAAGATGGTCTGTTGCAGCTCTTGGTGCTCTATATAATTAAGGGCTAGAAATAAAGGGTCCTCGCGCTCCTAGAATCGGAGGGCGTAGACGGGATGGAAGACACCTAAGGAATCATGTAGCTCTATTTACCACACACTGCAGGATTTCTTTCTGCAAAGTATCTGTCCTCAGATGACTTTGACCAGGTCTTGCCCCCACAGGGAGCTCACTATCCCACAAGACAGTCATTGTTCAGGGGCTGTAATTGCTAGGAAGCACTTCGTTCTCTTGTTGAACAAGTCTGTCTCCCTGTCACTCGGACTTCCTTCTGCAATACGTCCTCCTTCTTTTTGACAAATGGTCCTTTCAGTATTTGAAGAGAGCACTCACATTTCTCCAGCTTTCTTTTCCAAGCAACATATCCTATTTTTGCAGCCATTTCTCATGTTCTTCAGAACTGTGCTCATTTAGTCTTCCACCTCTGCTTGCCTTCTAGTTATTCTTAATTCTCTGATCTTTTTTCCATGTGAAATCATGCCAACTTGAGTCTCCTTCATTCTGTTCTTCTGTGATTTACTTTTGGAGACTAAATCTAAGACTTTTCCTTTTTCTCCCCTGTGTTAAGGTTCATGCCACCAATTTCAGCCAACATTCAAGATGGTTGATGGTGTGTTGAATCCTGAATCTGTTGTCTATGGTACTGGCTGTCTCTCTTGATTTGTTTTCACTTGCAACACTGAAATTGTCTTTCTTCTTAAAAGTCAACGATGAAAAAGTTAAAGCTCAGAAACAACTCTCTAGATGTTATCAGGCCATTACTCACTCTTCAGATTCAATTGTTCACCAATTTCAGGTCCAGCCAGCCTCGTTCTCATCCAGCCTGCATTTCATTGTCTTGTCTTTTCTCTCTTTTTTTAAGATTTTATTAATTTTTTGAGAGACAGCACAAGCCGGAGGGGGGAAAGGGAGAGGGAGAGAAAGAAACTCAAGCCGACTCCATGCTGAGGAGGGAGCCCGTCTCGGGGCTCGATCTCACAACCCTGAGAGCCTGACCTAAACCGAAACCAAGAGTCAGACGATTAACTGATGGCGCCACCCATATGCCCCTTCACCATATTTTCTATACAAATCTTGGTGGGTGTTTTGTCACATGTTTTGCTGAAACTGCATAGCATGTCCACTGCAGTTTCCTCCTGTATCAGCCCAGAGATGCTGTCAAGAAAATGGAACTAAATCTAGTACAGGAACCTATCCCATCAATGCCATAGAAGCTTTTGCTTCTAAATACCCTTCTGGTGAAACTGTTTGGTTGGCTACCTTTGCTGCTGCCCTCCACCTTGAATTCCCTTTGGGGACCCCTTTCTTCTGCATTCAGAGCACCAATATGCCTTCTGTGGACCATCATAGAATTCATCTGACCCATCTCCTAAATCCACGGGAGGTTGCCTTCCAGGATAACATCTGCGTTTCAAGGGCAGCCCTCTGTGCCTCAACCCAAGAGAGCAAAAGGAAAATTTGTGGCGACACCCATGGCTGCTGTGCTCACACCTGGAGTCTGCTGACTCTGTAAAGCTGGCCTTCTCTTTGCAATCTCTTTGTGCCTCTGGCAATTCTCCCCGTGCAACCAGACCTCGCGCCCCAACATGGCCAACAGGCACACTGGTCACAAAATGGGAATCTTTGATGAGGCTCAAGACAGGCTTCTTTTAGCCAGTACTGAAAATGGCTTCAAGGGATTTTTTTTTTTTTTTCCCTTCTCAGTTCTTTTCTAAACCGTGCTAAGCCAAGCTAGGCCAGTTGGGGTTTTAAAAATCTCCCCCTCTTTTTTTTCCTTATCTCTTTTTCCAGCACTCTTTTTCATTAGCAACAAGCAGAGGGCTCGTTTATTCATTCATTCAATCAAAGAGTCATTAAGCACCTACTATGTGCCAATCTGAGTTAGGCACTGGGGATTCAGAGGGGAGCCATGCACAACGAACCCTGTCCGCGGGGAGTTGCCAGTACAACTAGGAAGCAACTGTGTGAGATGGGGTTATGGGAGGGGCTAGGGCCACCTCTTCGTCCAGAGGTCAGGGCAATGATGTGGATCATAACAGGGCGGTGGTGACCTGAGTGAGTGCACCTCAAAGCCCAAGACAAGACGGCTGCCCCTGGGAACCATGCCCAGAGTTATGTCCCTTAAAACTCCTCCGAATTTCCCCAAACTTGAGGGTCCTATCTCTATTTTGGGAAAGGGATCTAATCTGATCTCATTCCATAGCTCATCTCAACTTAAACCCTGGGGCTGTACAGGATATTTACTTACCTGTGGGTGATTTATCTTTGTAGGAGAACTGCCTGGAAAGCATCTTTCTCATTGCTGGAATTTCCAATTTCCCCTCTTCCCACCCCTGAGTCTCCCCTTCCTCTTCAAAACACGAGCTATGCCTACAAGTGCCCCAAAGTTCCCTGTTAGAATTCCTGGTTATTCTACCCCGAGGGCTTTGGATCTGAGAAACTAGGGCCGGAAAATGTGTTTTTGACCACCATAAGCAAAGCTCCGTTTCCATGGCCCAGCAGGATGGCTGGAGTGACTGCCTTCCAGCCCTGTTTTCTGCGGGCGGCGAGGAGTCCTGGTCTGGCTGGCCTCCTGGCGCATGGACCTCTGGGACCTGCAGAACCTGTACGGCCAAGAAGAAAGGGAGGTGAAAGGCAGTGTTACGAGCAGCGTTTTCCCAGCCTTGTCTGTCTTGGGCAGGGGTGACTGCACTCCTGAGGACTAGCCTCTGCCTTGTCCTGCCCCCGCCTCCGTCCCTTCCTCCCCCTGCACAAGGTGCATCTTGCTGGCTGTGGGCGCACAGCCCCTTTGTCTTCCTGCCGGGTGTCCCTTCATCCCCCCCCCCCCGCCCCGTCCCAGGCCATGCCAGGGCTCCTTCCCTCCAGAAGCCCCTGGAATGGGAGTCAGAGGCTTTGCACAGCAACTCGGGGCTGGAGCGCCATGGACCGCATCTGCAAACGTGGAAAATTTCCCTGTTGCATTCTCCCTAAACATTTGACAAGAATTAAAACTTCCCCCCCCGGGGGGGGGGACCCGATTTCACATATTGAAACCAAACTTTTTTCCTTCTTAAAGGCTCTCTCTCTCAGCCCTGGATTCAAAAGGAATGATTTCCTTGGAAAGAAAGCCGCTGGTGCTCACGGGGCCGTGGTCAACACCGCCTGCCCGGGATGCCCGGTTTAAATTAGGGCGCCGAGGCCGGCAGGCACGTTCACCGTCGTTCTGAATGGGTTTCAGGGCTGTCACAACTCATATCCTACCGGGGGCCAAACCTGTTTTCCCTGGAAAAATAATAAAATGCGGAGCCGGTTTCTTTTAAAATGGCTTCTGTTTCACAATTCAAGTTGAGTTTTCTGTCAGGAAATGATTAGCCATTAGGCCTTTTAGGTGGAAGAACGGGGGGTGCGGAGAAGGCAGAATTTAAGGGGTCTGCTCTGTCCCCGGCCCTGAGTCAGGCTGGCCTGGGCCCAGCGGGGTCGGCAGGTCCTCGACGTGTTCCTCTGAGTCTGACAGCATGGAATAATCGAGGCATGGCAGAACCTCCGCTCAGGACAAAGAAGGCGCTATTCTGTTACTCCTCTGTCTGTGGTGGGGTCATTTCTGCAGCACTGGGCTGGGCTCCTTCCAAAAGGGACAGGGGCCAGCATAACGAGGCGGAACATACATCTGTCCTGAAGCCAAGCAACCACTGGATGTCAGCAGCGGTGTCACTTCAGGACCAGGGGGATGGGCCCGTCAAAGTCCCAGGCAGCCCTAGACGAGTGTCAAGTGTCGGCTGCCAGGAAAGCAAAATGGAAATAGGGGGCATGGGGCTGGGGGGTGGGGCGGGTAGCCTGGAGAGGGGGCACATCCATAAATATGCATGTCTGGGCTGTGTGGGGAGCAAATTGAATGTTAACGTTCGTACCCAGGGCACACTGGAGCATATTTGTGAGCATCCCCCAGAAAGGGTGGGGAGCTCAAATACACATTTGGAATTTTCATTGGAAACACATGCACAATTAACAAAAAACGAAAGCCTATCTTAGAAAACGTGAACTTGCACCTAGGCAATTAGCAAGCTGGTTCATTTTGATTTGCTCCGATGTGGGGCTCACATCACCAACCCCTAATGCTGTGGCAGGGGTGGAAGTCTAGGAGGTTTTCAGATATGCTGAGGCCTGTGGAAGGCTGTCCGGATTCACGCGGTGGCTGGAGGGCAGGATGGAGGCTGGGCTTTTTATATTTAACACCCTGTGATTCCCAAGTTGTTCAGTTTGGAAAAGGGATTTGGAGAGAAAGTATTCATTGTATTTGTAAACTTTTTATGAATCACCTACGGAGAAGCGTGTCTCCCAGCTCAGTGAGTTTTCTCAAACTGAACACATCTGTGTAACCAGCACCCAGCTTGCAGGACAGCCCCCCAAGGGCCCCCCTCAGTTCCCTTCCAGGCCCTGCCGTCTCCCTCTTAGTCATCATAGTTTAAATTACTCATTTCCTGTCAGCCCCTAAGATGATGATGATTTATCTTGTGCCCGAACTTCAGGGCCGAGCACGCCCAGGCCAGGGGCAGGCCATGTACCCCAGAGCCCTCCTCAGGCTTCCGCAGCGGTACCTCCACTTCCCTCTGACTCCCCAGTATTACCCAGAGTCTGGCTCAAATATCATCTCCCTCAGATCTCTCCAGATTTCTACCTCCTCGATTCCAGCGGCTCTGGGAGTTTGTCAACTCACTCAGCTTAGATACTAAGTCCACTGGGGCCTCGGTACGGGTGCCACAGACTGGGTGGCTTGTAAACAACAGAAATTTATTTCCCACAGTTCTGGAAGCTGGGAAGTCTGGGATCAAGGTGCCGGCGGATCTGGTGTCCAGTGAGGCCCTGACTTCTGGTCTCCCTGTTTCCTCAAGTGGAGGAAGGAATGAAAGAGGTCTCTATTACAAGGGCACTAATCCCGTTCATGAGGGTCCCACTCTCATGACCTGATCACTTCCCAAAGGCCCAGCCACCTAATACCATCACCTTGGGGGGTTAGGATTTTAACATATGAATTTGGGGAGGATACAAACGTTCACTTCCAACCAAACGCATCGAGAGCCAACCGGTACCAGGATCTCTGCTCTTGAAGAGCTTAGGAACCTGTGTGGGGGGAAGAAAGACAAGTAACCAATAGGGTGTGGTCACTGCTAAGGCCATAGTTAGCACAGGGGGAGGAAGGGGACCCAAACGGGAGCATTTAGCTTGGTCTTAAGAGGTCAAGGAAGGCTTCCTAGAAGAAGAGGAGCCTAAGCAGGGACCTGGAGGACCAGCTCGGAGCCATCCACGTGAAGGAGCAGGTGGTAAGGAGAATGGAGCTCAAAGCAGCGAGAATAGCATGTGCAAAAATGGGAGAAAGGCGAGAGGTGAGATGGGAGGGATGAGCTGGGATCGGTGACCTTCTGTCTCAGTTTGCCCTGGGCTAATCTCCACCTACATGTGTTGCCCCAGCATAAAGACCACTCCCCGCCCCTCCTTCACTCGTAGTGATTGGCTTGGACACAAAAGTGATACGGTCACCCATTCAAGCCACATCAAAGAATCCAAATTCCATCCTGAAGAACCCAGGGAGCCAGCAAAGGCCTTTGAGGAGGGCAGAAACCTGATCCCATCTGCAGTTTAGAAATACTACTTTGGTGGCAGTAAAAGAATGTTTTGAGGAAAAGAATACCGGAAGCAAGAGATATTTTAGATTACTGCTTTAATCCAAGGTAGGGATGATGGTGGCCAGGGTTAAGAGATTGATGGTGATGGTGGATGAATCCATGATATATGAGAAGTACAGAGAGGGAGGAATCACAAGGGCTTGGTAGTTTTATTTACTCTATGTTCATTAGTCATTTATATGCTGCCTTTGGAGATTTAAAACTGGATTCTGTTGGCAGCCTGGCGCTTGGGTTCCAGGAACACAAAACCCTTTGGAAAAGCTGGAAGAAGAGAATGACCAGCCCAGCGTGGTGTTTTCCCTCTCTGGAATGCAGAGCTTTCTTTTGCTGAGCCGGGTCCCAGCAGTGGCCTGGGGTGTAGCCAAGGTCAGGGCCGGGGCAGGGTGGTGCTGGTTCGGGGTGGTACAGACAGCTTGGTAGCAATGGGGTTCTCTGCAAAGACTTCACCCTTTGACTGGGAGGCGGGTTCACATCCTGTAGGGTTGAGGAATGTTACAGGCTTGTGAATTACATTTTAAAAAATATTTTATCAACACCTCTAGCATAGAACAAACTCCAGTCAGTGCCACATGTGTTTTCCATGTGTGTTGCGACTGTAGGAAGTAACCAAACAACTCTGTATTGAACTTGTCAGAATATAATCAAAAATTCCGCTAATTACTTCAGCATGAAGCCTACCGAGTGCTCTCCCTTAATCATCAGAAGCAGGTCCTATTAGCGAGCACCGCGGCTCAATAACACCACTTTATTGTGTGTCTTGGACAACTGCAAAAGCTTATCTTTCACTGTAAGGTTTTCTCATTTTTGGAACCTCCGTCCCCATAACAGTCATCATTACTAACTACATCAAGAGTGTAGTTCTGGGAAAAGTACTGTGCAAAGAAATTCCTGAAATGGGAATGAACATTCATGTTGACGTGGTGGTTTTGCCAGAAAGTTAAACTCCAGCAAATGAATTGATTTTTCTAGGCGGCTGGCTTCATTGCCCGAGAGCAGCAAACAAAACTGCCGTGTGTACATGCTGGTTAGCACGTTTGTTTTATCTCTGAGAAGCCAGTAATAACCACAGAACAAAGTTAAAGGAGCTCTGAGCCCAGGCAGAAGAATTAAGAGGTTTATAACATTTACAAAGAAAAACATTGTTTCTCTTTAATCTTTCTTGTTCATTTCAGCTCCCTTTAAGCATCTGCCAGGTCTGAGGCTAGAAAGGAAGAGAAAGAGAAAGAGAGGCAAGTGAAAGCAGGGAAAAAGAAAGAGTAAGTTCTCAAATAGAGAGAATGCATAATTATGTCTACGGATAGGAGAGCCTTAGTGCAGAGTCTGTAAATGTTTATATTTGGTTTTTAAATGAAATATGGTAAGCTCCATTTACTATTCAGAAATCCAAATTTATAAAACAGATTTTTTTTGTTACTGTTGTTAGCGGGAAGAGGAGGTGGAAATGGGCTGGGATAGGAGTTTTTCACATTGCATAAAAATTCTTTACTTTGCAAAATGATTCACTGAATGCTTCCTTTAAATAACAACTCTGCTGGTGCATTTAATTTACCAAAAAAAATCAATTTTAAACAGAACTTTAGGAATAAAGTCTGTGTTATGCGGTGAAAATGCAGTAGGCATTTAAAAATAAAAACAGACTGGGGTGAATATTAAAATAAATTTGCATTCTTTGAATAAACTCTTACTAGGCAAGTATCGGGATGTGGCTTAAGAGCATGATGGGAGGGTCAAGGTGGAGGGGGAGCAGAGAAGGTTGAGGGAGTAAATTAGGTAGGATTAGGAGAGGGAAGATGGATTTATATTTAAAAAGTGGACATGAAATCATATAAGGAATGAGTTTTAATAGGAGACCTTGCTTCAGTAATTGTAAACAAGTGTCTTTCTAGTTCAAGACGCAGATAAGCTTTCCTGCATTTAAGCACGCAGGTGATTTCCCCTCCCCCTCCAAATTCCCATTGAAATAAGCAAATAAATACACAACCAAGAAATCTGCATCGGTGTTTACCTGGTTTCTACAAGAGCAGGTAAGACAGACAAGAGCAGTGATGGGAGGGGCAGTGGACCCTAATATTTTAGGTTGCGACTCCTGGGAAGGTGGATAGAAGTGACTTGAAAGGTCATATACATAATGTAAAAAAACTAATTTAAATATTAGTAATTCGGGGGCACCTGGGTGGCTCAGTCAGTTAAGCGTCTGCCTTCGGTTCAGGTCATGATCCCAGGGTCCTGGGATCGAGTCCCGCATCGGGCTCCCTGCTCCGCGGGAAGTCTGCTTCTCCCTCTGCCTCTGCCACTCCCCCCGCCCTGCTCGTGCTCTCTCTCTCTCTCTCTCTCAAATAAAAAAAAAAAATCGTAAAAAATTATTAGTAATTTGGGTCTAAAAGTTTGCATTATGTCAACAATAATGTGGAGCTGGGGGATATGAAGTAATAGTCTGTTTCGAGTCTTGTTTTCCATGAAGGACAGCAAAGACTTCTTGCCTGTTTGTGATCAAGAATTTAGGTTCAAATATTAAAAGGCAACGTCCTATAAAAGAAACAGGAATATAGAGAGATAAAAACGTTATAGCATAAGTCATGCCAAAAGGAAAAGAGAAGTCTTCATAATATATTATGAATATACATATAATATAATATGAATATGTACTATATATATCCGTATATATATAATAATATAGAGAGACAATTTGGGGGAAAGACAGAAACTTAAAATCATATGCAAATACTTTGATGCTGGTAAGTAAGCATAGGATCCAGAAAACATATGCCCCTTTTCTAGCACGCTGTGTTAATGAGTTTTAGGGAGCTACAAGGCAGGCCGACTTGAATAGGGGTGAGAAGCTAACATGTTACCCAGGTCCAGTGAGAGAAAGAAGTCACCTTTACATGATGGGAGAATAGTCACCTGTGGAGACAGGTGGCTCGTAAGAAGTGTTGACTGTCACAATGATCAAAGAACTTTTTTTTTAAAAGATTTTACTTCTTGAGTCAGAGAGAGAGAGAGCACAAGCAGGGGGAGTGGCAGGCAGAGGCAGACGCAGGCTCCCCGCTGAGCAAGAAGCCCAATGCAGGACTCGATCCCCGGACCCGGTTCAGTAGGTTAAGCGGCTGCCTTGGACTCGGGTCATGATCAAAGAACTTTTAAGAGGTTTGCCCCATCTGATATTCTGTTTCTTAGGCTGCTGTAATTCACTATCCCTTCATCACCTCTAGGGTTCAGTAACCTTTGCAGAAGGTTTAGAAGTAATTAAAAGCTTATGTAAGGTCTGGAGCGACAAGGACGTTGAGGGGATTAAAGGCAAAGGGATGGGTGCGGCTCCAGGAAGTGTTATAAAAGGTATTGAGGGTGGAAGACAGACGATCTGAGCAAAGTTCACCATGAGGATTTAAGTTCCTAGAAATTTGCCAAAATCTGGGAGAGGATGTTAGACTTCTCATTGAATGTGGTAGAGAGGGTCCATGGTTTTTAGATATCAAGGAGCCATGTGACAGCTGGGGTACAGAGGGTCTATATTATTAGAGTTAAAAAGATACATCTATGAAGAAATAAAATGAGAAACAGCCACAGTGCATTAAATAAGATACACAAGGTTGGATCAAATAAAGCAGTTTTCACATTAACTTACTATTTAGTGACAGAGACTCAGAGACTTGGCGTCACGGCAGGATGTAGTAGGTCACAGAAGCCCAATGTTCTCCCTGCCAAGGACTAGAAAGATCCAGAAAATTTCCAAGATTTTATGTTTTCTTTTAAAAAAGATTTATTTATTTTTATTTAGAGACAGAGAGCAGGGGGAGGGGCAGAGGGAGAGAGAGAATCTCCAGCAGACTCCCCACTGAGCGCAGAGCCCAACGCGGGGCTCAGCCTCACCACCCATGAGATCATGACCTGAGGCAAAATCAAGAGTCGGACATTTAACCGACTGAGCCCCCCAGATGCCCCTCCAAAATTACATGTTTAAATACCCAGCAGAGTTGTGGAGACAGGCAGAACTAGATGGGTTGGAATTCCAGGTCTGAGGTGATCTGGCAATTACCAGCTATTCTCTTTGCTGAACCTATTTGCCACTTTGGTTAAAAATAAGAAACTGTGTGGGCGCCTGGGTGGCTCAGTCATTAAGCGTCTGCCTTCGGCTCAGGTCATGATCCCAGGGTCCTGGGATCGAGCCCCACATCGGGCTCCCTGCTCCGCGGGAAGCCTGCTTCTCCCTCTCCCGCTCCCCCTGCTTGTGTTCCCTCTCTCGCTGTGTCTCTCTCTGTCAAATAAATAAATAAAATCTTAAAAAAAAAAAAAGAAATGGTAAGAGAGACAGAGGGATTTCCATAATGACACAAGAGCCAATTCATCAAGGAGACATAATAATTTTAACTCTGTATATACCTAATAGTTCTAAAAGATATAAAACAAATGTTGATAGAACTAGAAGTAGTAATCGATAATCCACGATTTTAGTTGGAGATTTTAATACATCATTCTCGGTAACTGATCGTAATTGGTAGTAATATGTAGAGAAAAAAATTAATGAAAACACGGAAGATCTGAACCTAACTGACACATATAGAACATCACATCCACCAACCGCAGGACAAGCATTCTTTTCAAGGTTACATGAAACATTTACCAAAATAGACCATATGCTGGATCATAGAGTAAGTCTCAAAAAATTTCAAGGGACTAAGGATATACAGAAAATGTTTTTTGACCACAGCAGACTTAAACTTGAGACGAATAACAGAAAGTTGAGAAGAAAATCTCTAACTTTGAATAACACCTGTATTGAAGAAGAAATCACGGTAGTAGTTATGAGATATTTTGAACTCAATAATAAGAATGTGGCATATCAAAACTTGTGGGATGCCATTTCTGACCAAAGAGAAATGTATAGTTGAAATGAATATATTAGAAGAGGAAAAGGGGAAAAATCAATGATTTAAGCCTCCTTTTTAGGAAATACAGAGCAAATTAAACCCTCAGAATATGGAAGGAAAAATAAAGCTGAAGCAGAAATCAGTGATGGGAAGGAAAGATACAGTGGAAAGGAAATCAAATTACAAGTACACACTAAGAAAACTTCTTAGCAAATCTATTAAAGCTAAATATGTGTATATCCCAACACCCAGTGATTCCACTCCTGGGATACGTACTAAGAAAAATGAGTTCTTGTGTCCTCCAAAATCGGATATATACACAAGGCATGGACTAGGCAGGCATGCATAAGAATGGATGCCTTCCCTGACCTCACAGGTCATGACTCTACTTCTCCCTATTTTCAGCAGAAGATTGGAGGTTTTCTCCTGAGAGAGGGCGAATCTGACAGGTTCTGGATTTGGCACAGCAAGAAAGTGAGAGTGAGGTGCCATATTGAAAATAGAAGGTCAAAGGAAAGTTGACAGTGGTGGTGAAACCTCTGGTCCTCTCTCTTCATTTGGGTCTCAGAAAACTAACAGCCAGCCTCAACTCTCTAACAGAAAATTGACTCCTTCCTGAGAAAACCTCCTAGCTCAAATGAAAAGGCTACTCTAATCCTTTCTTGCAAGAGCTCTGTGTTCTTAAAGCCCAAACCACTGGCTTTCAGCGGGACCCCAGTGAGTTGGTCAGCTGGAGTCTAGGCGATTGGTTCTCAACATTCTGCATATCACCTGGGGGCTCATAACCAATATCCCAACCTGTCTTCGAGGGCTCACCTAATCTGGGGTTCCCACTGCATTTGGGGGAGGAGTCAGGACAATTCAATTTGAGAGGTAAAAAAATGAGCAGAGTGCAGCTGACATCTGGATTATACCTGTATGAAGAAAACAGTAAAAAAAAAAAAAAGGAATATTTAAAAAAATAAATAAAATTGCAATGACATTAATTGCACCCTAATTTAATAAATAAGCCCTAATATAGGTGTTTAGCAAAATCAGTCCAATGGTTCTAAATTTCACTGAGAGTAATAAACATAAGGGACAATGATTTCTAAAGGGTAAGGAAAGTAGACTTACGATATAAGATATTAAAATTAATCATAAATTTACAGGAAGTGGCATTTTACATCAGCAGGGAGAGAATTGATTGTCCAATGAATTGTGCTGATGACCTAGAAAAAGGAAAGAGTAATGATTTTATGTTTTTTTCCAGTGGTTAATTAATGAAGAGTTTATGAGAACCTTGGCCGTCCCCAGTCAAAGATGGTAACCACGACGGCTCCCAGTTTACCCATCCGCAAAGAACCCGGGATTGACAAGGTTGCTTGCTAAGATCCCTCTCAGCTAAAATCTAAACTGAGATGGTTCTGCATTTGTTTGTCTTTTTCAAAGCTCAATTGAGCGGTGGCATTTGGTAAATGAAAATAGAAAGACAAAAGTAAAAATAAACTTGTCTGGCTTTCTCTCTTGAAAGAAGAGGAAAGATGTCTGAGATGGCCCATTCTGGCCTCGGGGGCCCGAGGGACTTCTGGAGCTTTCTGACATGCACTGTTTGTTTTCAATGGGAAATTACTCAAAATGTAATAAGGAAATGTTTTGCTGAGTAAATAGGTCCGTTTACGTCTTGTGGCGTGGACGGCTAAAAAGAATCCAGGCCTTTTAGCTCCCTTGGCTGAAATCCCTTGTGGGAGAGAGGGATTTCTCTCTTCACTAGTATTTCTTTCTTTCCAAGGGGTTCTTCCTCCTCCTTCTTTTGAAATCAGATATTTTCAGACACTTGAAATCCAGGGAGGGAAAAGAAACTTTATTCTACTGTAATGGCGAGGAAAATTATTAATGTTTTGTGGTCACAGCCTTTCCCGGACCTCCTGGGCCTCTCTCAAGAGAATTCTAGCTTTGTCAGCTCAAGCCTGGGTTTACGATGCAGAATGGAGGCGGAGACAGACACACAACCGGACAGACACACAACTTCCTGTTGACGCTGGAAAGGACAAGATTATTCCTGAGAACGACAGTGGAGATGAAAGGGAGGAGGGGTGGACCGGGAAGATGGGGAGCAGCGGCCAACTGGGCCATGGAGAGGAGCTGAGAGGGAGGGAGCCCTGGTGGGGGTCAGCTGCCGTGGTGGGGGGCGGGTGAGCCCTGAGAGTGGGCAGCCGCCGAGTTGGGGCTCCAGGGCTCCATGTGACTGGCCGCACTGAGAGAGTAAGCTCTCTCCACGTTTCTTGGCAATTTTTCTATAAGTGAAAGTTGGAACTGACTTCATTTATATTTTTCAGCAGAGTGTGGTTCTTTGAATCAAAACGTATGTGCCGAAGCAGGGCCAAGTAGGTTCCCGTTATATTTGGGTTATGCCACAAAAGCCAAAGGTTGGATCACTCTTGGCCCCTGTCGCTCACTTTTCTCTTGGCCTTGCCCCATATTTTTGCCTCATATAAGGGTTCTCCTGTTCCTTGCTTGTGGGCCTTCTCTCTGCTCCGGCTGCCCTTCCCCGATTCCTTTAATCCCAGTACAGCTAAAAATACAATAAAAAAAAAAAATCAATCTCAAATACTACCAATGTCACCTCATCTTTGTCCTCATTTGCAGTCTCTGAAGAAAATTTCTGTTTGGAAATGATTAGTCGTTTCAAAATGACTGCAGGATGCTCCCCACCAACTGGCTATCTGCGGACATAACGATATTATTTTTGCATTGCAAAATCCAAGCCTCGTGGAAACGCGCGATGCTGGGTCCTTGCTTCCTCATACATCCTCCCTCTGCTTCCAGACACACAAGCACTCACTGAAAGGTGGTTGTCAAGTCCGACGTGCTATATGCACCCATCAGTTCAACAAATAGTCATTGGAAGCCTGGGTGCCAGCCACTCACCTGGTATGAGGATACAGCCGTACAAAAAGACGTAACAAAACAGGCCGAAGGGATCCTGCTTTCCTGTGTTTACAATCTGGTGGCTATATAGGAGACAGATCGTCGGGAGTGCTGAGACTGATGACTGAAGCAGGGCTAGAAGCTATCAGGATGGATGGCCGGAGTTGAAATATTTGATGGGGTGGCAGGGTGCGTTCTCACTGAGGAGGTGATATTTGAATAAAGACCTGAGGGACATGAGAAGGAGAGCATCTCAGTGGGAGGAGCTGCTGGGGGAAGGCTGTGAGGGAGGAAGGTGCCTGCCAAAGTGACTGGGGGAACAGCACAAGATGATTTCTGAGAGGCTGTGGGGGTTGGGGAAGATCACCCAGGGCCTTGCAGGGCACAGCGAGGACTTGGGCTTTTCATTTATGTGAGATGGGAACCCACTGGAGGAATTTGAGAAGAGAAGGGACATGATGTGGTAAATTGTAACAGGATTGTTTTGGCTTCTGTTTTGAACACAGAGTGAAGACGAGGCAAGGGGGAACTGAGGAGACCAGCTATGGAGCTACGGTAGTGATTTAGATGAGGCAGGCTGGAGGCTTGCACCAGGGCACTAGTCGTGGACATGGGGAGAAACTAGATTCTGATGCACTTTTAAGGAAAAGCTGATGACACCTGCTGACCATCTGGATTCAAGAGTGATTCTAGATTTTTGGTGGGTTAGGGTCGCCCTTCAGCGAGAAGGGGGAAAGCTCTGCCTGGAGCAGAGCTGGGTGGGAATGTCAAGAACTTGGTTTTGCACATGTTAAGTTTAAGTTATCTAGAAGACATCACATGGAGGTATCAGGTATGTAACTGTTCAGATGAGGTCAGGGCGATGGTGTGGGCTGTGCGTATAGATCAGGGCATCACCATTACGTGGTTGCTATTTAAAGCCATAGGACAGTTTAGGATCAACAGGGCAGTGTCTGCAGATAGACAAGAGAAGATACCCAAGGATGGGGAACTGGAGCACATCAGTGTTTAGAAGTCAGGGAGATGAGGAAGAGCCAGAAAAGGAGACTTAAAAAGTATGGCCGCAAAGAGGTTGTCTTGGAAGCCCAGTGAAGAAAGCACTTCGGGAAGGACGGCATGATCAGATGTCAAATGCCAGTGGTGACTCAACAAAACTGAGGACAAGAAGGTTGACCATTGGATTTAGCAAAGTGGAGACTGTCAGTGGCATGGACAAAAGCAAATTCAGTGGCATGATATGGGTGAACATCCTATTGAAGTGCTGCACAGAGAGAGGAAAATTATAGAAAGAGGGAAGAATTGTTGGAGCAATGTCCTTTCACACTCAAGGGAAGGCAACACCGAGTGCACCAGTAAAAGGGTTGGCTTCAGTTGGGTGTATGATCCTCACAGGAGAGAAAGTGGAGAATATGGGAACAAAAGTAAGTTTGTGGTGGTTGGAACTAGGGGAAGACCTTTTTGATTGCTTTCTTTCTTTTTTTTCTTTTTCTGGTGAAATAAGAAGTAAGATCATAAGCTGGGAGGGAAGATGGATAAAGCATGAGGTGGTTTTCTAGGTTTGCTGTGATAGTGGGAGAGTGAACAGACTGAAAAAAAAATCTGTTTAACCAACAGAAAACATGTTAGTGCTCACGAATTAAAACAAGACCAGTGAACATGGTGGTGCTTTTTAAAAAATCTACCCCCGGACAGCTGTTCCAAATAGCTAGAGTCGGATTTAACCACAGTTGGGATTTTGCCACGGGAGTACCCTGAAGGAAGAGAAGAGCCAAGGCGTTGTGGGCATAGATGAGGGTGTGAGTGAAATTTTAGTTGACTGAAGAGCAAAGTGAGAACATGAAGGACAGTGGAAAAGATGGTGGAATTCACGGATGGAAAGTTCTACTGTCTAAGAACTTGCTGGTTTTGGGGGAGCTGAGAGGAGGAAGTGGAAGGAGGGGAGTTGTTGAATAGAGGGCAAGAGCTTTGAGTTTGAGAAAGAGGATTTGATATTTCTGTTAATGACAGGGTAAAGCACGTGACCAAAGGAATGAGTGACTGAGATTGGGTGGTGACAAGACCACTGGAGACGAGGCACTGAAGGAACTGGATTACAGGGTTTTTGGAACGATCCTGGGAAGGATTGAGGGTTAGGGAACAGGAGGAGAGGATGGCTGCAACAATGTGGGGTAAGAAGAAGGGCTGTGGGAAAGATAGCAGCCACCCCCCTGGGATGCTCCGCCCCCACCCGGGGTCCTCAGGGGAGAGCCAACTTTTAGAAAGAGGAAGAAGGTGAAGAATATGTCCATTGAAGAGGCATAGGGCTGAAGGAGCTTTGCTGATGCTTGACCTTGAGTTCTAGAAGATAGGGATGTAGAGACGTGGGAGATGGGAGATGGGCTCAGAAGGGGCAGTTGGCAGAGCCACCCGGGGATTCAGGTCCGAAGGAAGAGGGAATACCTGGGGGTCTTGTGGCGACTGACATGAACAATGATAAGGGGTACAGGAAGATGAATCCTGCTGGTGCCAAGGCAGCTGTGAGCGCTAGTAGGAGCAAGATGTGGGGTCCAGGTTTCCAGGAGCTCACAGAGTTGTGGGTAGTGGTGTGCCGGAGATCTCTAACTAGCTCTCTAAAGAAAAGTATGCATGGATGTATATACATACGTATGTTTATTATAGATTTTACTCACGTAAAGGATATGTGGTAGCATACAATTAATAAAGCATAATAAAATATAAATATATAATAATATAAAAATAGTCTTTATTCTAAATTACATTCACCTGTCACTTCAGTGTGACCTTTTATCCTGCAAAATCTACTATCAGTTATCTTTTATTGTGGTAAAATATACATAACATAAAATTTACCATTTTAATCATTTTTTCAAAGATTTATTTATTCATTTGAGAGAGAGAGAGAGGGAGTGAGCAGGGGGAGGGGCAGAGGGAGAGAGAGAATCTCAAGCAGACTCTGTATTGAGTGCAGAGCCCAACTCGGGGCTCAATCCCACAACCCTGAGATCACAACCTGAGCTGAAACCAAGAGTCGGATGCCCAACCGACTGTGCCACCCAGTTGCCCCCATTTTAATGATTTTTAAGTAGGCAGTTCACTGGCATTGAGTACATTCACATGGTGCAACCATCACCACAATCCATCCCCAGAATTTTTTAATCATCCGATACTGAACTCTATACCCATTGAATAATAACTCCCTATTCTCTCCTCCCTTTAGCCCCTGGGACCATTGTCCTACTTTCAGTGTCTATAAATTTGACTCTTATAGGTCCTAATATTAGTGCAATCATACAATATTAATCTTTTTGTGTCTGGCTTATTTCACTTAGCATAATGTGTTCAAGTTTCATCTGTTTTGTAGCAGGTGTCAGAATTCCATTCCTTTTGTAAGGCTGAACAATATGCCATTGTATGTATGTATCGCATTTTGTTTAGTCACCCCTCAATGGACATTTCAGTTGTCTGTGAGTAATGCTGAGTGAGTAATTGTGAGTAATGCTGCTATGAACATGGGTGTACAAACATCTGCTTGAGTCCCTGCATCTGATTCTTTTGGGTATATATACAGAAATGGAACTGCTGGATCATACAGTAATTCTGTGTTTAATTATTTGAGGAACCAACATTCCATTCACCACAGCAACTGTACCGTTTTACAACCCAACCAGCAGTGCACGAAGGTTCCAGTTTTTCTACATGCTTGCCAACACTTGTTTTGTTTATTTATTTATTTTTGGTAATAGACAACCTAGTGGGTATGAAGTGGTATCTCATGGATTTGATTTGTGGTTCCCTGACCATTAGTGATGTTTACATCTTTTCATGTGTTTATAGGCCATCTGTATATGTTCTTGCGGGGGAATGTCTATTCAATTCCTTTTTTTTTTTTTTTAAAGATTTTATTTATTTATTTGAGAGAGAGAATGAGAGACAGAGAGCATGAGAGGGAGGAGGGTGAGAAGGAGAAGCAGACTCTCTGCTGAGCAGGGAGCCCGATGTGGGACTCGATCCCGGGACTCCAGGATCATGACCTGAGCCGAAGGCAGTCGCTTAACCAACTGAGCCACCCAGGCACCCTGTCTATTCAATTCCTTTGCCCAGTTTTAAATTACATTTTGGTCTTATTTTGTTTTGTTTTGTTTTGTTTTGCAGGAGTTCTTGATATATTCTGGTTATTAATCCTTTTCAGATACATGATTTGCAAATATTTTCTCCCACTCTGTGGGTTGCTTTATTTCTCTGCAGACATGTCTTTTTTTTTAATAATTTTTTATTGTTATGTTAATCACCATGCATTACATCATTAGTTTTTGATGCAGTGTTCCATAATTCACTGTCTGTGCACAACACCCAGTGCTCCACGCAGAATGTGCCCTCCTTAACACCCATCACCAGGCTAACCCATCCCCCCACCCCCCTCCCCTCTAGAACCCTCGGTTTGTTTTTCAGAGTCCATCGTCTCTAATGGTTCCTGCAGACATGTCTTTTGATTCACAAAAACTTTAAATACTGATGAAGCTCTCTTTGTTTATATTTTCATTTCTTGCCTGTGCTTTTGGTGTTATACCCAATAAATAATTGCCAAATCCAATGTTCTAAAGCTCTCCTTATATTTTCTTCTTAGAATTTTATAGTTTAAGCTCTCATGTTTAGGTCTTTGATTCATTTTTAGTTAGTTTTCATATATGGTGTTAGGTAAGGAACCTACTTCATTCTTTTGCATTTGGCTATCCAGTTTTTTCCACCACAATTGTTGAAAATTCTGCCATTAACCGGTCTTGGCATCTTTGTTGAAAATCATTTGACAATGTATGCAAGGGTGATTTCTGGGTTCCCCATTCTGTTCTATTGGTCTGAATGACTGTCTCTATGTCAGTATCACACTCTTTTGATTACTGTAGCTTTGTACTAAGTTTTGAAGGTAGGAAGTATGAGTCCTCCAATTTGTTCTTTTTCAGATTGTTTTGGCTATTGAGGGTCCCTTGAGAATTTTAAGATGGATTTTTCTCTTTCTGCAAAAAATGATGTTAGAATTTTGGCAGGGATTGTACTGAATTTGTAGATTACTTTGAGCCATATTGATATCTCGACAATATTAAATCTTCTATCCATGAACGTGGGATGTCTTTCCATGTATTGATGTCCTATTTAATATCTGTCAGCAATGTTTTGTAGTTTTCAGTTTATAAATCTTTCACCTCCTTGGTTAAACTAATTCATAAGTATTTTGTTCTTTTTGACGCCATAGTTAATAGAATTGTTTTCCTAATTTCCTTTTGGAATTGTTGATTGTTAGTGTTTAGAAATGCAACTGACTTTGTGTGTTGATTTTGTATCATGCTGAATTTGCTTATTAATTCTAGCAGTTTCTTATGGAATCTTTAGGGTTTTACATACATGATTACATTTTCTGCAGAGATAATTTTATTTCTTCCTTTCCAGTTTGAATGCCTTCCCCCCTCCTTTTTTGCCTAATTGCTCTAGCCAGAAGTGTCAATACTAAGCTGGACAGAAATGCCAAAAGCAAGCATCCTTGTCCTTGTCTTAGAGGAAAAGACTTCAGTCTTTCACCATTTAGCATGTTAGCTGTGACTTTTTCATATATGGCCTTTATTATGTTGAAGTAGTTTCCTTCCATTTCTAGTTAAGTTGAGTGTTTTTATCATTAGAGAGTTGAAGTTTTTCAAATTTTTTTTCTGCATCAATGGAGATGGATCATGTGGATTTTGTCTTTCGTTCTCTTAATGTGGTGTTTTACACTGATTGATTTTTGTGTGTTTAACATCCTTATATCCCAGGAAAATATCCTACTTGGTCATGCTGTATAATCCTTTTAATATATTGCTGGATTTGGTTGCTAGTACATTTTTGAGGATTTTTGCATCAGTATTTATCAGGGCTATAGGTCCGTGGTTTGTTTGTTTCCCTTGTAGTGGTGTCTTTGTCTGGCTTTGGTATCACAATAATCCTGGCCTCATAGAATGAATTAGAAAGTGTTTTTCCCTCCTCAGTTTTTTAGCAGCACTTGAGAAAAATTGGTATTAGTTCTCTTTATATGTTTGTTTTACTTTACTAGTGAAGACATCTGGTGTGGGGAATTTTTTATTACTGATTTTATTTCCATGATAATGATAGGTCTTTTCAGATTTTCTATTTCTCATCAGTTAGTCTTGGTAGGTTTTATGTTTCTAAGAATTTGTCATTTCATCTAGGTTATCCAATTTGTTGATATACAACTGCTCATAGTCCTCTCTTATAATCCTTTTTATTTCCATAGAATCAGCAGTAATGTCCTTGCTTTCATTTTGGATTTTAGAATTTCTGCCTTACCTCTCGTTGCTTAGTTGTCTAGTTAAAGTTTTGTCAATTTTATTGATCTTTTCAAAGAAACAACTTGGTTTTGTTGATTTTCTCTATTGCTTTTCTAGTCTCTCTCTTATTCCCCCCGCCCCTTTTTATGGTACAAAGGATTTTATTTTTTTTTCTTTCCAAAGAAAGAAAAAAAAATTTAAATTCTAGTTAGTTAACATTAGTGTAATATTGGTCTCAGGAGTATAATTTAATGATTCATCACTTACATATAACACCCAGTGCTCATCATAACGAGTCCCCTCCTTAATTCCCATCACCCATGTACCCCATCCCACCCACTTGCTTCCCTCAACCCTCAGTTTGTTTTCTATTGTTAAGAGTCTCTTAGGGTTGGGGCCCCTGGGTGGCTCAGACAGTTAAGTGTCTGCCTTCAGCTCAGCTTGTGATCCCAGGGTCCTGGGATCGAGTCCCGCATCGGGCTCCCTGCTCCGCGGGGAGCCTGCTTCTCCCTCTCCCTCTGCCCCTGCTGCTTCCCCTGCTTGTACACATTCTCTCGCTGTCAAAAATAAATAAAATCTTAAGAAAAAGAGTCTCTTAGGGTTCCTTTTCTCTCTCTTTTTTTCCCTCTTCCCATATGTTCATCTGTTTTGTTTTCTAAATTCTACATATGAGGGAAATCATATGGTATTGTCTTTCTCTGACTGACTTATTTCACTTAGCATAATACATTCTAGCTCTATCCACATTGTTGCAAATGGCAAGATTTCATTCTTTTCGATGGCTGAGTAATATTCCATTGTAGATGTATACCACATCTTCTTTATCCATTCATCAGTTGATAGACATTTGGGCTCTTTCCGTAGTTTGGCTATTGTTGATAATCCTGCTATAAACATTGGGGTGCATGTACCCGTTTGGATCTTTTTTTTTTTTTTTTTTTTTTTTGGTATCCTTTGGGTTAGTACCAAGTAGTACAATTGCTAGGGCATAGGGTAGTTCTATTTTTACTTTTCTTTTTTTAAAGATTTTATTTATTTATTTGACAGAGACAGAGATAGCGAGAGCAGGAACACAAGCAGGGGGAGTGGGAGAGGGAGAAGCAGGCTTCCCACGGAGCAGGGAACCCGATATGGGACCCGATCCCAGGACCCCGGGATCATGACCTGAGCCGAAGGCAGACGCCTAATGACTGAGCCACCCAGGTGCCCAGGGTAGTTCTATTTTTAACTTCTTGAGGAAACTCCATACTATTTTCCAGAGTGGCTGCACCAGTTTGCATTCTCAACAGTGTAAGAGGGCTCCCCTTTCTCCACATCCTCACCAACATCTGTTGTTTCTGGTGTTGTTAACTTTAGCCATTCTGACAGATGTGAGGTGGTATCTCATTGTGGTTTTGATTTGTATTTCCCTGATGATGAGTGATGTTGAGCATCTTTTCATGTGTCTGTTAGCCATCTGGATGTCTTCTTTGGAAAAATGTCTGTTCATATCTTCTGCCCATTTCTTAACTGGAGTATTTGGTTTTTGGGTGTGAGTTTGGTAAGTTCTTTATAGATTTTGGATACTGATCCTTTATCAGATATGTCATTTGCAAATATCTTCTCCCATCCCATAGGCTGCCTTTTAGTTTTGTTGATTGTTTTATTCTCTGTGCAGCTTTTTATCTTATGAAGTCCCAATAGTTCATTTTTTATTTTGTTTCCCTTGCCTCTGGTGACGTTTCTAGTAAGAAGTTGCTCTGGCCTAGATCAAAAAGGTTACAGCCTGTGTTCTCCTCTAGGATTTTGATGGTTTTCTGTCTCACATTTAGGTCTTTCATCCATTTTGAATTTATTTTTGTGTATGGTGTAAGGAAATGGTCCAGTTTCATTCTTCTGCATGTTGTTGTTCAGTTTTCCAACACCATGTGTTGAACAGACTATCTTTTTCCCATTGGATATTCTTTCCTGCTTTGTTGAAGATAAGTTGACCATAGAGTTGTGGGTCCATTTCTGGGTTTTCTATTCTGTTCCTTTGATCTATGTACCTATTTTTGTGCCAGTACTATACTGTCTTCATGACTACAGCTTTGTAATATAGCTTGAAGTCCAGAATTGTGATGCCTCCAGCTTTGCTTTTCTTTTTCAAGTTTCCTTTGGCTATTTGGGGTCTTCTGGGTTTTGTACAAATTTTAGGATTGTTTTTCTAGGTATGTGAAAAATGCTGGTGGTATTTTGAGAGGGTTTACATTAAATGTGTAGATTGTTTTGGGTAGTAGAGACATTTTAAGAAGTTTGTTCTTCCAATCCATGAGCATGGAATGTTTTTCCATTTCTTTTTTCCTCTTCAATTTCTTTAATAAATGTTCTATAGTTTTCAGAGTACAGGTCTTGTTTACCTCTTTGGTTAGGTTTATTCTTAGGTATCTTACTGTTTTTGTGTAAATGCAAATAAGATCGATTCCTTGACTTCTTTTTCTGCTGCTTCATTATTTGTGTATAGAAATGCAACAGATTTCCATACATTGATTTTATATCCTGCGACTTTGCTGAATTCATGTATTAGTTCTAGCAATTTTTTGGTGGAGTCTTTCAGGTTTTCTACATAGAGTATCATGTCATCTGTAAATGGTGAAAGATTGACTTTTTCCTTTCCGATTTGGATGCTTTTTTATTTCTTTTTGTTGTTTGATTGCTGAGCCTAAGACTTCCAGAATTATGTTAAATAGTAACAGTGGGAGTGGACATTCCTGTCTTGTTCCTGACTGTAGAGGAAAAGCTCCCAGTTTTTCCCCATTAAGGATGATATTAGCTGTGGGTCTTTCATATATGGCTTTTATGATGTTGAGGTATGTTCCATCTATACCTACTTTGTTGAGGGTATTTTTTTTTTTAATCAAGAATGGATGCTGTATTTTGTCAAATGCTTTTTCTGCATCTATTGGGAAGATCATATGGTTCTTATCCTTTCTTTTATTAAAATGGTGTATCACATTAATTGATATGCAAATATTGAACCACCCCTGCAGCGCAGGAATAAATTCCACTTGATTGTGGTGAATAATTCTTTTAATGTACTCTTCAATTTGATTCGTTAGTATCTTGTGGAGAATTTTTGCATCCACGTTCATCAGGGATATTAGCCTGTAATTCTCTTCTCCTTTTTAGTGGGGTCTTTGTCTGGTTTTGGAATCAAGGTAATGGTGACCTCATATAAGGAGTTTGGAAGTTTTCCTTCCATTTCTATTTTTTGGAACAGTTTGAGAAGAATAGGTATTACCTCTTTTTTAAATGTATGGTCTCCTTTTTGGAACAAAAGAAGGAGCTCTGGGATATGACAAGAAAGGAGACACTAGCCTTTCATCCAGGGCTTGCTGTCTCTAATCTGAATCTGGTCAACTTCTTTGGAAAAGAAAAGAACCCTGGAATGTGAAGAGAAAGGAGACAGTAGCCACACACCCAGTAAAGGAAGAGGTACAGATACAAGAGTGAGAAATTCTACAGAAGTCCGATGAAAAATGGACCAGACAGATCATTCCAGTTATCAAATTTTCCAAGGTTCAATATTCACATTCACGTAGAGAGGACTCAGCATGATTGTGGACTATCTTTTCGTGAAAAATAAAATCCAACATACTCACTAGTGTCTGACATGTTCCTTTGCATAAAATGTACAATGTATGTTCCACAATTATTAATGCTTTATCCACTGTAATGTATTTAATGTTCTTGATTCTATGTGTTAGTGTTAATACTATTGTCCTTTTACGGACAGAAAGCATTTAGATAAAAGAAGGTTTAGTGAGCCTCTCAATATTGGTAGAGTCAGTGTTTAAATATGGATACCCTAAAAGTCAACATGGGGCAGCCAGGTCAAACGCCCTTCCAGAAGGTGACCTGTGTTTGGATTCTCTTTCCTCTTTAAAACTCAATGATTCGGGGCGCCTGGGTGGCTCAGTCGTTAAGCGTCTGCCTTCGGCTCAGGTCATGATCCCAGGGTCCTGGGATCGAGCCCCGCATCGGGCTCCCTGCTCCGCGGAAAGCCTGCTTCTCCCTCTCCCACTCCCCCTGCTTGTGTTCCCTCTCTCCCCTCTCTCACTGTGTCTCTCTCTGTCAGATAAATAAATAAAATCCTTAAAAAAAAAAAAAAAAAAAAAAAAAAACTCAATGATTCACCCAGAAGTCTTCACACAGAACAGCTTCCATGAACTGAGACTTCAAACTGAAATTTCCAGGCCATACTACACACATAAAGCCTGAGTGGCTTTCTGGTTGACTACTCTAAACACACAGGAAAGGCCCAGCAATGAGTCCACTTTCACACCTGGAGAACCAAGACTATATACCTGTGTATCTGACTACATTTTGATAAGGCTAATACCTTTATGAAGAACACAACTATAAATGTGTCCTCAGACATTGGTTCTCAACATCTGTTCCCTAGACAGGCACCTGAGATTGGGTAAGAAAGGTAAGTTGGGGGGCTGTACCCCAGAACTACTGACATGGTAATGTGGGGATAGGCACAACAATCCAAGATTTACAGATCCTCCAGGTGACTCTGACTCAGGCTAAATTTGACAACCTCTGCAGGAACTAAGTCACGGTCAGTCTTGAGTTATCCAAACAGAAGTCACTCTTAGAAACCCTCTATGCTTGAAGCCTGGCCAGCCGGCCATGGCAGCCATGCGCTCTCCCACAGATCCAGCGCTCCGCCACCTGGTCAGCCGTTCAGCCTCATCATTCTTGTATGGCCTGGGCCGTCAGCAGTGGGGCTGGGCTGCTCCGGCCGCGTCCACGCCGTGTGCTGTCTCCTGCCATATGTTGGGCCCCCCTGTTCATTCATCATGCCTCCTGAAAAGTCTCTTAATGACATTATGTTCACAATCCATAAAACATAATTAAAATATGTAAATCCATTATATTCTTAAAAAAAAAAAAAAGAAACCCTCTATGCTTGGGGGCGCCTGGGTGGCTCAGTCATTAAATGGCTGCCTTCAGCTCAGGTCATGATCCCAGGGTCCTGGGATCAAGCCCTGCATTGGGCTCCCTGCTCTGCAGGAAGCCTGCTTCTCCCTCTCCCACTCCCCCTGCTTGTGTTCCCTCTCTCGCTGTGTCTCTCTCTGTCAAATAAATAAAATCTTAAAAAAATAAAAAATAAAAAATAAAAAATAAATAAATGTCTGGTAAAATTCCCCTGGGAAGCCATCTGGCCCTGGACTTTTGTTAGTTGGGGGATTTTGATTATTGATTCAATCTCTTTGCTGGTATGGGTCTGTTCAGGTTTTCTATTCCTTTCTGTTTCAGTTTTGGTAGTTTGCACGTTTCTAGGAATTTGTCTATTTCTTCCAGATTGCCCAGTTTGTTGGCACATCATTTTTCATAATATTCTCTTATAATTGTATTTCTGTGGTGTTGGTTGTGATCTCGCCTCTTTCATTCATGATTTTATTTATTTGGGTCCTTTATCTTTTCTTTTTGATAAATCTGGCTAAGGGTTTATCAATTTTATTAATTATTTCAAAGAACCAGCACTAAGTTCCGTTGATCTGTTCTACTGGGGGTTTTTTTGTTTGTTTTTTTGTTTCTATATTGTTTAATTTCTGCTCTAACCTTTATTATTCCCCTTCTTCTGCTGGCTCTAGGCTTAGTTTGCTGTTCCTTTTTCTAGCTCTTTTAGGTGTAAGGTTAGGTTGTACATCTGAGACATTTTTTGCTTCTTGAGGTAGGCCTGTATTATAATATACTTCCCTCTTAGAACTGCCTTTGCTGCATCCCAAAGGCTTTGGACTATCATGTTTTCATTTTCATTTGCTTCCATGTATTGTTTTTTATTTCTTCTTTAATTTCCTGGTTAACCCATTCATTCTTTAGTAGGATGTTCTTTAACTTCCATGTATTTGTGACCTTTCCAAATTTTTTCTTGTGGTTGACTTCAAGTTTCATTGTGTTGTGGTCTGAAAATATTCATGGTATGATTTCAATATTTTGTACTTGTTGAGGGCTGACTTGTGACCCAGCATGTGATCTATTATGGAGAATGTTCCATGTGCACTTAAAAATGTGTATTCCACTGCTTTAGGATGAAATGTTCTGAATATATCTGTTAAGTCCATCTGGTCAAGTGTGTCATTCAAAGCCATTGTTTTCTTGTTGATTTTGTGTTTAGATGATCTGTCCATTGTTGTTAGTGGGGTGTTAAAGTCCCCTACTATTATTGTATTATTATCAATGAGTTTTTAAGTTTGTTATTAATTGATTTGTATATTTGGGTGCTCCCAAGTTGGGGGCATAAATATTTATAACTGTTAGATCTTCTTGATGTATAGAGCTCTTAATTATGATATAATGTCCTTCTTCATCTCTTGTTACAGTCTTTCATTTAAAATCTAGTTTGTCTGATGAAAGTATGGCTACTCCAGCTTTCTTTTGATGTTCATTGGCATGATAGGTGTTCTCTATCCCCTTACTTCAATCTGCAGATGTCTTTAGGTCCTAAAATGAGTCTCTTGTAGGCAGCATATAGATGGGTCTTGTTTTGTTTTTTTTAACCCATTCTGATACTCTATGTCTTCTGATTGGAACATCACATATAATAATTGTGTAGCTTTTAAAGAAACTATCTAACTTTTTCAGACTGCCTGTACCATTTAGTTCCCACCAGAGACTTATGGGAAACTGAATTTCTCCTCATCCTCACCAGCATTTGGTATTGCCTTTTGTTTTTCATTTTTGTTTTTGTTTTTTAGCTGTTCTACAAGATGTGTAGTATTATCTCCTCATGGTCCTAATGGCTAGTGCTGTTGAACATCTTTTCATGAGCTTATTGCCATCTGTATATGTTCTCCAGTGAAATGTCTCTTTGTCTTTTATTCATTATGTTCTAATCAGATCACTTTTTTTTAAAGATTTTATTTATTTATTTAAGAGAGAGAGAGACACAGCAAGAGAGGGAACACAAGCAGGGAGAGTGGGAGAGAGAGAAGCAGGCTTCCCGCAGAGCAGGGAGCCCAATGTGGGGCTGGATCCTAGGACCCTGGGATCATGACCTGAGCCCAAGGCAGATGCTTAATGACTGAACCATCCAGGCACCCCAACAGATCACCTTTTTTAATGTTAAGTTTTGAGAGTTCTTTATTCTCTTTAGATTCAATCTCTAAAACGATTGAATATGTAGTATGCAAGTATTGCCCCCTTCTGTAAGTTGTTTCTTCATCCTTTTAGTAGAATCTGTCATAGAATAAGGTTTTAATTTTGATGAGGTCCAGTTTATCAATGTTTTCTTTTATGAGTATTTCTTTTGTTTGTTTTTAAAGATTCATTTGTTTATTTTAGAGAGAGAGAGAGTGCATGGGGAAGGGAGGGGCAAAGGGAAAGGGAGAGAGTCTCAAGCAGACTCCGAGCTGAGTGTGGAGCCCAATGTGGGGCTTGATCCCATGACCCTGAGATCATGACTTGGGCCGAAACCAAGAGTCAGATGCTTAATCAAATGAGCCACCCAGGAGCCCCTTTATTTACTAGAGATGGATTTCTGGAGATTCCTACTCTACTCTCTTCCCTGACATCAGTCCTCCACTGTCAGGTTTTGTACCATTTCCAGCAATATCATCACAAAATCAGGCTAGAAATAATGCTTGATTACTGTATGATTTAGTAAAGAAATCACTCACATCATTAATGTTGGTGGATATTTTTGTTTATTTAGCTTAAGAAGAAAGTGAAGCAACAGAAGTATGACAGAACTTCACTTGTTTGGTAACAACATGAAAGATTTCTTCGTTGAATTGGGTAATAGTTTCCAAATACTGCAAAACTATTTCCTCATTTTTTGTGCTATTCATAATGTAACACTAAGAGACACAACACTCTTGATTTTAATGTTTAAGAATCTGCATTTTTAATATTTTCTTCTCATTTTCCTAAATTTAGACCAGATCAGAAAACTATTTCTGTACAGAACCACATAGTAAATATTTCTGCTTTGCAAGCAATGACTCAACTTTGACAACATAGCACAAATTAATGATAGACAATACATAAACATGGCTACGTTCCAATACAGCTTCATTTATGGGTGCTAAAATTTGGAATTTTTTGTAATTTTCACATGCCATGAAATATCACTCTCTTCCGTGAAATGTGTGAATTAAACATTCCTGACTACTCTTCTAACTGCACACCCTGCCCCAGCTCCTCACATTCTTCCATAAACCCTCCGTTCATAGTTCTTCATACTGCTCAGCAGAAGCTGAAATTATTTTGTTCATTTATATGTTTTCTTGTTTACTCTCTCTCCACATTAGAATGTGAGCTTGAGAACAGAGAGACCTTATCATTTAGCTTCTTATCTCTAGCACCTATAAAGGTGCCTGGCATCTAGTAAGTGCTTATAATTCTTTCTTTCTTTTTTTAAAGAAAGAATGAAATTCAATAGTAAATTCGTATTCACCTTACCATCACTTTTATTCTGGCATGTATTCTTATGTAACAGAGCCAAAGAATATTTCACATTTCAAATGATGTGGAGAATTCCCACTCCATTTTGTTCCTAGAAAAGCTGCAAAGAGCCACGCCCTTGAGAGCATGCTCATCTCTGCAGGAAGTCCCATAGCTTCTCATAGAACGAAAGCAGTGTTTCAGCCAGGCCAGCTCTATAAGGCAACGCTCTGTTGGAAGTTGGTAAAAAATATTTGTGAGAAATGTTTTCCTGAGTGTTCACAGCTTAATGGAAAGTTGTTATTTTAAAGGTGCTGTACGAAGCCAGTCATGTTCCGCGCGCGAACGGGTTCTCTATGCAACAGCTCTAAATGAGTTTCAGGCTCCCTGGGGACTTTTTTGATAGAAACCAAATTTCACAGTTCCTGACTTGGCCATGTTTGCTCAGGGAGACAGTCTTGTTTGACCTGCTCAGTAATTGTGAGGCAGAGCTTCCTGAGAAACCAGCCAGTTTCACGAAGGACTACTGTGCACGTGGCTGATGCTTCTGCCTCCTCTCAATGGTGTGTGTGTCTGTGTGTGTGTGTGTGTGTGCGCGCGCATGTGTTTAAAGATTTTATTTATTTATTTGACAGAGAGACACAGCGAGAGAAGGAACACAAGCAGGGGGAGTGGGAGAGGGAGAAGCAGGCTTCCCGCCGAGCAGGGAGCCCGATGCGGGCCTCGATCCCACGACCCTGGGATCATAACCTGAGCCGAAGGCAGATGCTTAACCGACTGAGCCACCCAGGCGCCCCTCTCTCAATGTGTTTTAAATCTGTCTTCTGCCTCGAGGTGGATCTGCTGACCTGTGAAACGTTGAATAGCTGTCACTACAAGACACACTCTAATAAAAATTGCCATCTTTAAAACTGACCCGTGTCCCTGTCACGATCGTGGTGGAAACATCTGGAATCATATCCAAATAGAGCATTTTCAGTATTCTTTGCCATCGGTATCCTACATAAGTAGAATTTATAGGGTAACACAGTCTTGTTAGTTGGAACATCACTACCTACATGAACAAGCATTCTTAAAATCTGTAGGTAGCAACTGCACTCCAGAGCCATTCTAGCTTAAGCAGATTTTCCACAGTGTTTCAGACTCATCAAGTTAGAAGAAGAAGGAGGAGGAAGAGGAGAAACGGAGAAGGAGAAGGAGAAATCAAATCTTCCCTCCCAGTCCTGCTGACCTGGTTTCCATTCAATGTTTGCTACCTCTGTCTTTTATTCTTCCGGTATCACCCAAGTCAGCAGGGCCACAGTGCTGTTCCAGTGACTACTCTCTGACATCCCACATCCAATAAACACTGACTGCTGTCATTGCTCTGGAACCATCCCTCAGAGGGCTCCCTACCTGCTTGACTCTCTGCCCCTCTCCTGCCCCACAGACCCGCCCTCACTCTGGCCTTCCTGCCACTTTGAGGCCTCAGTTGATGCTCCGCCCTCTACCTTAGAGGCCCCTCCTTCCCCTGCGCCTCCCTTGTCCAGCAGTAGCCCAACCTGCTTCTGCGATGTCCCTCAGGTCTCCCCTCCACAGTCCCCACACACAAACCTTCCCTGACCACCGCTACCCCAAGCCAGGGGAGGTGCCTCTCCTACCTGCATCCTCTGTTTAGCTCTTTGGGCGCAAATACCAGGCCTGTATAGAAAGAACCCTCCTTGTTCGAGAAACAGTGGAAAGGAAATAAAAGCAGCCAACACCGTGCAGGTCGTTTTTTCCTGCTTGCTCTCAGATCCTGGCCCCACGCGACTGGTCCGTATCTAGGGCGTTCTTGCTCTCTGGAGTCTCCGGCCAGAGCCCGGAGGACGGGAGGAAGGGAGAAGCCAGGACGTTCCCTCACGGCTTCAGAAGGCGCCTCGGCAGTGGCCCCTGGGGCTCCAGCTCCCACCGGACAGGTCGTCCTGCCCCTCTGTGGTCCCAGCCCCCGATGCGGCAACTGCCAAGGAGCCTGGGCTCTCATCTCGTCCCTCACCCCTGCAGCCGGTTCCCTGGATATAACTTCCCCGTTTAAAATATCCAGGGTGTTTACGCTTTCCTGATTGAACCCTGACTCATACAGGCCTCGGGAGAAATTCTCCAACACAAGAAGGAAAACTTAATATTCAAAAGGCAGGGGGAACATAATTTTGTAAAAGATTTACTGCAGAAAAAGGAAGTCGTATTTAGGCAGCATCTGCTATGGACCCAGTCAAATTTAGGAAAACATGGACTTTATGAAATGGGACTGAAATCAGTCATCCAGCTAAGATTTTCTTTTTAAAGATTTTATTTATTTATTTGAAAGAAAGAGTAAGTGAGCACCAGCGGGAAGGAGGGGCAGGCAGAGGGAAAAGCAGGCTTCCTGCTGAGCAGGGAGCCCCATGTGGGGCTCGACCACTGGACCCTGGGATCATGATCTGACCTGAAGGCAAATGCTTAAGGGAACGAGCCACCCAGGTGCCCCAAGATTTTCTTGAAAAGCTAAATGGGATGAGGAAGGAATGCTATGAAATACAAATGAAATAAAAGCTCTGAATTGCTATCCTGGAATACCAACTTAGTAATATGGAAGACAGACTTTACAAAACACCTTCACAAACTCAAGAGAAAAGGGGGAAAAATATTCTGAGAGACGAAAATAGTTTTAAAAGCCATCTTTGTAAACTTAGTAAAGGGTTTTATATTTTGGTAAATACAAGATGGATCACTTATGATAAAGCCAAGGGACATTTGGTTAAATTTTTTTGAAGTTGGATTTTGAACAAAATATAAATGTGTGTCATAGTTGGTATCAGGAATTCTAAAAACCCGTTGTGAATCAGATTCACCTGAGAACTGTTGAACAAACAAAAATTTATGAACCCTGTCCTCGAACCTTTATTGAGTAGGTCTGGGACAGAGCCTGAGAATCTGCAATTTAAAAGATTATCTCAGTTCATTCTGACACAGCTGGTCCTGCCCCGGGGTTGTAAAATTACTGGTTTGAACAAAAAGTTAAATTACTGCACCACCTGGTGGCAGTATACCCTAATTGCAAATTCTGTGTGTCTGGCATGGTGGGGGTGGTTCCTGGCTAGAATAGGACCTGATCTTTATAGTATTCCTCTTCTTCTTTTTTAAAGCTATTTATTTATTTATTTATTTATTTATTTATTTATTTATTTATTTATTTATTTATAGTAACCTCTGCATCCAAAATGGGGCTGGAACCCATGACCCGGAGACCAAGAATCCCACGCTCTTTCCACTCAGCCAGCCAGGTGCACCAGACCTGATTTCTTTTAACTGAATTAGTTCTATTGAGCAAAAATTAGTAACTGGCTGAAAATGTGGGAAGGAAGAAGGAGGTTATTAAATGAATTGGGCATGAAAAGGCAAAAGAAGTACCAACTGCCATAATGAATTGAGGCCCAAATATTCTTCAGTTGGTGTTAGGATGGGACTCTCTTTTTTGAGAGAAGTCCTAAGCCTGTCTCTACCACAAACCCTCCTCTGTAGGGGCATGCTGGCCTCGGCGACTCATTGAATCCTTAAGACGCTCGGACCTAAACAACGTCAAAGAGGTGTTTTCTTGACTCCCTGAGAATAATTCTTTAATCATGGACAGGTAGAGCATGCGGCCCAAAAGTCACAGCCGCTGGTGGGATATCTGACTACCAAATCCAGCCTTGTTTTGAGACTTTCTTTTCTAGATGTCAGTTTGAAAATGCCATATTTAACAGCCACCATTCAGGAGTGGGGTGTTCCTCCCCCACAGACGTTAG
Source organism: Zalophus californianus (assembly GCF_009762305.2). NCBI lineage: Eukaryota > Metazoa > Chordata > Mammalia > Carnivora > Otariidae > Zalophus > Zalophus californianus. Next base: position 114,504,166 of record NC_045603.1, on the reverse strand, counting down.
ACCTGTGATGTCCAGACCAAGAAAAGCTGAACGCTATTTCACACCTACATAGGTCCATGTTCTTGGTTCCAATTTCCTTTTTGAAGCTGAACCTTCTTTCCCAAAGAAGCTGGGCCAGGAATCGCTCCATCTTTCCAGTGAGACTCCACCTACCAACGAGGGTGTAGTCCAGCCCTTGTAGATTCAACAGTAAAACCATGTTAAAACACGACACGACCATGTCATTTTCATTCTACAAGATACCCAAATACCGTAAAGAGCTGTTTCCAGAAAAAAGTTTTCACATCGGGGCTGTTGGGGTGTGTGTGTGTGTGTGTGTGTGTGTGTGTGTGTTAAGTTTGTTTTTAGTATCAGAAAGCTGACTTCAACTCACAGACAAATTACCAAGTAGCTACATGAAGTTAAAAAAGGAGAGAGAAAAAAAGGGAAAAGAATGAATTAAAGAGGTGCGCCTGGGTGGCTCAGTTGTTAAGCGTCTGCCTTCGGCTCAGGTCATGATCCCAGGGTCCTGGGATCAAGTCCCGCATCGGGCTCCCTGCTCAGCGGGAAGCCTGCTTCTCCCTCTCCCACTCTCCCTGCTTGTGTTCCTGCTCTCGCTGTGTCTCTCTCTGTCGAATAAATAAATAAAGTCTTAAAAAAAAAGAATGAATTAAAGAGGAGTTAGAAAGTAAAACAAAAGTGTGGGGTCTGGCTGGAGAAATCGTGTGCTTATCTAGGATATTTCTGAGGACAACAATGTCAGAAGAGTGAAATGTAATTCCAGCTACACTTTGAGCTAAGAGTGCGCTGCAGGAAGCAGTCAGCTCCGTTCTGGTTTAACATGATCAGGAGCCTTCCCTCTGGGATGAGATGCTAAATCCACTGGCTCCTTTCTGGAAGGTCTTAATGAGCCAGCTCCAAGCTGAGGCTGTTTCTCCATTGGTCAATAGCAAAAGTATGGAAAATTCCAGACAGTGGATAAACAAAAACCTTCCAATGTATTTGGCTTTGGGGGTGCATGATATACGATGGTAGAGTTTTCAGTAGCAGATTTCCTTCCTAATGATGTTTTTCTTAGGCTAATAAGGCAGTCTCCCCTCTATGCGCCAGCACATTTGTGGCTGCACCAGCCTGCACTGCTCAGAAGTTCTGTCACTCTGGTTTTTGCCTCTGTCACCTGCTCACATGCAAGTTCCTCTGATAATTCTTAACACATGTCAGCAGATAAATGCACTTAAGCTCTGCTTCTCATGTTCCCTGGAACCTGGAATTGTCTGTTGTGACTAGGTAAAATAACTTAAATATTTGGTATATATATATATATATATATATATATATATATATATATATATATAGGCAAGTTATCTCTCTCTCTTGCTCGTGTCTATGTGACGAGTATTATTTTCTGAGAAATCTGAAAATAAACTTTGTATGAACCAGCGTTGGTTCTAACTGGGAGTAAGTGGGTAGAGACTCCCACGACCTGAAAGCAAATTCACTAAACATCAATTCGCTTAGTGACCAATTTCCTCAATTGGTGAGGATTTCTCCCCAAGTTCGGTTTTGCTTTAGCTTTTCCACAGGTCTCGGACCCTGCCCACCTCTGTCCTTGTCCCTGTCATTTTGTGTACGAATGGGTGCCTTTCAGGTAACTACACAAGACGCTTACTGTCTTCGACACCAACGGATTTTGCTCCTGGCCTGGTTTTTGCGTTTTCAGCAGGATCTGTCCCTGCCTCTATAGTGTCTTAGAAAGAGGAGCGATCTTTCCTGAGAGGAGCGATCTTTCCTTAAACACTGTTTGGGGCCTTCTCCATTTTTGCTGATTTGGCCATGCAGGTACCTGTCCCTGTCCCCTGCCTTTGGCAGTGAACTGGTCACCCGGAGTGAGGGATTAGGGCAGGGCAGGGGTGACACCCTCCGCAGCTCACTACGTGATTTGGAACACTGGTTGCATGCTTCCTAGCCCGCCGCCTGCCTAGGCTGCTGCCCTTCCTGGTCACAGCAGCTCCGAGAGCCATTTCGGCAGGGGCTGCAGAATGATGCCCGCACAGAACCGGGAGCATGTTTTTGTTAAATCTCAGCTGGTGTTGGTGGGAATTGTCACACCCACCTTCCACCGAGGGGAGGTCTGCTGAAGGGGGTGTCACAGCCTGCAAGTCCGGCAGCGGGACCCGGGGTCAGACTCTTCTGAGAGAGGGAGGGCGGGAGAAGGAAGGCAAGGTGGCCCCCTCCAGGAGGGGGGCCCAAGACTGGAGAAACGAGGAGCCGGGTGGCGAGGGATCCACCTGGACATAGTTGAAGGTCCTCCCATTCTGCGTGAGGAGAAAGGATCCCGGGGCAGGACCCTAACGTTGTGCATTTACTCAGGTTCGCTCAGATGAGGTAAATGTGGAGGAAGTAGAAGTCCTGAAGCTACTTTCTGATCTCTTTTTTAAAAAGTAATATATATCTTTTTTTAAAAGCCACGTAAATACCATTTCTAAGGGTACAATTAAGTGGCATTAAGTACATTCATAATGTTCTACAACCATCACCACCCTCTATCTCCAGCATTTCATTACTCCCAAAAAGAAACTCTGTACCCATTAAGCCCCTTCCCCAGCCCCTGCCAACCTTTAATCTACTTTCTGTCTCTGTGAATTCATCTATTCTGGGAACTTCAGTTAGGTGGAATCATACAAATTTTATCCTTTAGCGTTTGGCTTATGTTACTTAGCGAAATGTCTTCAAGGTTCGTCTATGTTGTAGCATGTGTCAAAATTTCGTTCTGCTTTACGGCTGAATAATATTCGATGTCTCTTTTTTAACCACTGGATTTCTCCCACTTTGCAAAAACACAGAGTGTTCCATGGCATACACGAAGCCATGCATCTCATCGAAGGCTTTGTCTTAAAAAAGACATCCTGACTGGTGGAGAATTGGCCTCTGGTAGCTTAGGCTGGGAAAGAAAAGAGTTGTCGTCTTAATGAATCCACTTTTTCTTTCCACGGACGTCTCCTCCCCATCAAGAATTGATGACCTTTAACCTTTTTGAGTTGGACAAACTTGGAAGAATGACCTGGCAAGGAGTTAAATATATGGAGGAAGATGATTCAGAATCCATTTTAATTTTTGCCTACACCTTAAAGGAAAAGAAATGTTCCTAATTTGTGGTTATTTACAGCACTGTAAATCAAGCAAATGCCATGAAGTGCCAATAAAAATTTTTAAAAATCAGCCTTAAATAGCTAAACTCTCAACAGCAGCTCATAAAGTGAGGCTTGGCAGTTGTTAGGTAGTTATGGTTAAATTGACAGTCCTTTGGGGAGTTAAGATATCCAAAAAGCAGAGGTAGTTAAGACTATAGTGATAAATGGTTGGGCTTGTTGGTTGAAGAGATTTTATAGCACACATTTAAGCTTAACCGCCTGTGAGAAGGTGAACAGGAAACCGAGGTTATCACTTCTTCATAGCCACTCTGTTCATTATGGACCTCAGGGGGTCTTGTAGCACACTGGGAAAAGCAAGACGGAGGTTATTTAGAGGAGGAAATAATTTCTAGGTGATATGATAATGTCAGGCAGAGAGAGATAGGGAGGGACCGAGGAAGAGAGAGAGTGAGTGGTGCAAATCTAGTAAAGATAGCAAAAAAAAAAAAAAGTAAAAAAAAAAAAAAGGAATATCACAAAAGGAATTTCAAAGACCACAATAAAGAATAATAACAAGAATGTAATTTCCTCTGAGACTTCTGACAGAAGATGGAGGTGCAAAGTTATACTTCCTCCACTCCCTTTGCCAGAGCTTCCCCCAAGTACCAACAAGAAGAAAAGAAAAGGTAAAGTTCCATATTTGATGAAACTTGGCTTGGGCTCAACCACCGAATATGATGAATATCTATTGTAGGCAGTGACATTTTGGCCAAATGAGTTCTGCATCTCAGGCAGGGTATAGATTGCTCTAAAAGTAAGTGAAACAAAATCCTAAAATAGCCAACCGACAATCCCTTACTTAGAAAGACAAGGACTTGGGTCATGAGCAGACCACAGGAAAAGGGGTAAATCCTGACAGGCATTTATTTTCTTAAAGAGGGAGGGGGTGCTGCAAGACTTATTTCCCCCTATCCAGAAATGGATTAGAAGTGAGACAGGCCTGAAAAAAAGACAGAAAACAAGATCAAGTTTGCAATTGCTGATCTGAGTCAGTGGAACAAAGAAGTGATCGCTGAGAGCTGCCGTATCTCACTCTGAGCCTTTCCAAGTCCTGCCTGGGAGACATGCTCATCCCAGAGAGAGGAGTTCTGCCCTCACACAGACAAAGAGCAGATTTGTTGAGAAATATGAGCATGGTGTTGTTTTGAAGCACATACCTGCACTGAAGCTGCCAGGGACACTGTGCCCTCCCCGGTCCCACAACCATTTTTGAGCAAAGAGTAGCAGTAAATATAAAGGACTAAAGGCAGGACCTGAATGTTATTTTGAAAAAGGACAAAATCAAACATAACAAGCAAAAAGCAAATGAAGAACCTATATGAAAAGAAGTTTTCCAGGAAAAGAATACTTATGACAAATACTACTCTATGTACTCTATTTAGATGCTAAAAAGAAATAGATTTTGAAAAGCAATCTCTAAGAGGACATAAATGATTTAACTATTACAACAGAGAGAGTAATAAAGACATGAAAAGTGAGCCTCCTAAGGGCAAGAAAGAAATACAAGATAATTTAAAAAACAAAACAAAGCACAAAGATGTGAAAACAACAAAAGGAAAACTCGATGCCACTAAACTTAGGTATGAAAGACTGACGCACGAGATTTATCTGGAATTCTACTCTGCTAGTACACGTTACTGATACCCAACACCTAGCAGAGTATCTGGTGTATTACAGGTGTATAGCTGAATAAACGAATAAGGCAAATGGCAATTTTGAAGAAGAAAACAGAAAAGGGAACTTAAAAAATAATTTAGATATAAGAACTTTTTTCCTGAAATAAATTAGATTTCAGTCTGTAGATCCAGAAAACATGCAATGCTCCACAATGCTTCAAATACATTCTGAACATTAATTATAAACAAAGAGTTGTATGGGCACTCGGGCAAAACCAAAACCAAAACCAAAACCAAAACACGCAACGTATTGGGGGGAATATAAGGCTGCACAGAGTTTCCCACAACATCTAATTGGTCTGTTAGTAGCGGAGCAATAACAAGAGTTCCAAGTGTGAAAGTAAGACCCAGACTTGTACGCTTTTCTAGGTATTATATGTATGAAGGTTTTTATTTCTAGGTATTTCTAGGTATTAAATGTATGAAGGACAGCTTTAACCTCAGGGAATGCAACATTCATGAGCTCATCTTAAAAAAACAATAACAACGTCTATCCAATCAAAAAGTAAACCAGAATAGAGAACTCAGGAAGGGGAAGTAGCGTATGAAAGGACTCATACTAACCCCATTTCTGTAACAGTGGGGGTTAAGATTTCAGAGAATAATTTAAGTAGCACAAATATCGGCAATGCAAAATTAATAAGAAAATTATTTAAATGGCATGTGAGAATGAAAGGAAGTTTAAGAACTTCAGGGACTTCATCTTTCATATTGAGGATTCAGCAGGAGTGTGTAGCTCAGGAAATAGAGATGGGGAAATGGCAGTCCGTGTGCATCTCAGCTGCCCTGTCCCTCCCTGCCAGTTCCTATTCAATGCCTCAAGAAGATGCTCTTAAGTCTTTAAGCAGAACCTATGGAGTTAAGAGGACAGAGAGAGAGAGAGAGGAGTGCAAGGAGAAGAGAACCCAGAAAGAATAGGAAGGGGAGTAGAGAAGGAAGGGTGGAAGAAGATTATTTGTTTCCTTTTGTCCAGACTAGAACCTGGAGAGCTGTAGAGGAGAGCCCCAAAGTGAGCATGGAGCTCTAAGTTCTTAGAGAAAGTGTACCTTGTGAAAATAGATCTCTGAGAAGAAGGCAGCTTAGCCAGGGTGTAGTCCTGACTCTCAAAGTGCTGTGGGACTGTTAAGCAATTAGCCAAGGTCTTCCTACTTTTTGCAGTTCTGCAGGTCTGGAGAGCAGAAGGGATGACTCTGGGTGCCTTAACAGGGGATTACAGCTTGCCAGCTGGTCTAGCTCCTGATCACAAGGGCTGAAAGTGTCTGCCCCACCCCCCTCCCTACTCATAAGCTTTCCACTGCCTAACTTGGGCTTCATGTTGAAGAAAATCTTGAGCACACAATGAAAATGGTGATTGAGCAGTCAGAGAAAGAATAACAAACACAATAAACAGAACAGGCAGTTTCTACTGAAATGATGGATGGAGAACTATCACAACTGGATAATAAACAAACAGACAAACAAATGCATTTAAAGAGATTCAAGCATAGTATTTTACAAGATATTTTCTGCAAGATACTTGCTATATACACACACACATACACACGAGCACAAACATGTATACATCTGATAAAGTACTGAGAAATACTTTGAAATTAAGAAGAAAAGAACAGACAACCCAATACAACAATGGGCAAAAAAGTTGAACAGGCACTCCACAATATCCAAATAGGCCATATATATCAAAACCACAAATTACATATTAATTAAATATTACATAATATTAATATTAAATAATATAAATATATTTAATATTATTTTGTTTTAATGTTAAAAACACAAATTAAAACCACAGTGAGATGCCCCTGCAAATCTACCATAATGGCTAAAACTTTAAAAACTGCCAAGTTTGCATAGTGATTTGAAGGGGCACCTGCACTCCAATGTCCACAATAGCCAAACTATGGAAAGTGCCCTGATGTCCATCAGCAGATGAATGGATGAAGAAGATGTGGTATATATAATGGAATATTACTCAGCCATCAAAAAGAATGAAATCTTGCCATTTGCAACATGACATGGATGGAACTAGAGGGTATTATGCTAAGTGACATAAGTCAATCAGAGAAGACAATTATCTGATTTCACTCATATGTGGAATTTAAGAAACAAAGCAGATGATCATAGGGAAGGAGGGAAAAATAAAATAAGACAAAATTTGAGAAGGCGACAAACCATAAGAAACTCTTAACCAGAGGGTACAAACTGAGGGTTGCTGGAGGAGAGGTTGGTGGGGGGGATGGGGTAACTAGGTGATGGGCATTAAGGAGGGCACGTAATGTAATGGGCATTGGGTATTATATGCAACTGATGAATCACTAAACTCTACCTCTGAAACTAATAATATACTATATGTTAATAACTGAATTTAAATAAAATAAAAATAATAATAAATATATAAAAAATAATTTTAAAAAACCTGGCAAGTTTGTGGAGCAAGTAGGTATCTCATATCTTGCTTGTGGAAATGTAAACTGGTATCACTACTATGGAAAATTGTTTGATAATATTCACTAAAACTAAAATATAACTCAACAAGTCCACTTCTACCTAGCAGAAATACATACATAAATTTATCAAATGTGCAAGAATGTGTTTATAGTAGCATTATTTGTCATAGCTCCCCAAATGGAAAACAATCCAAATGTCCATCAAGAATAGGGTGTATTAATAATTTGTGGTACATTCTTATAATGATGTAGTAGTATATAGCAATAAAAAAAATGAATTGCTGCTGTATGCAATGAGATGGATGAATCTCACCAAAACAATATTTTTATTTATTTATTTTTTAATTAATTTTATTTTATTATGTTATGTTAGTCACCGTACAGTACATCATTAGTTTTTGATGTAGTGATCCATGATTCATTGTTTGCGTATAACACCCTGTGCTCCATGCAATACATGCCTTTCTTAATACCCGTCTCTGGGTTAACCCATCCCCCCGCCCCCTTCACGAACCAAATATTGAGCAAAAGAAGACAAACAAGATTATAACTCTATGACTCCATTTATTTAAATTTCAAAAGTAGGCAGAAGTCAGAAAAATGTTTACCTTTAAGGGGAATTTCTGGAATACTTCTAATGTTTTTTATCTTTATCTCTGTGTTGGTTATACAATTATATTCCCTTTGTAAAAGTTTGCTGAATTATACATGTGTGATTTGTGAAGTTTTCCATGCTACAATTTAATTAAAATGTTTAGAAAAAATTAACATCTGTTTATAATAAAATCCTCTAGTAAATCAAGAATGAAAGTATATTGTTTTAAAATATAAAAAAGAGTAACACCTCAAATCAACATCTTTTATTACATATAATATTTAAACACTAGAGGTGAGACCATTAATGTAAGAAAAAATACAAGAAAGCTCACTATCACCTCTATCCTTAAAAAATTATTCTGGAAATGTTAGTCAATGCCACAAGGGAAGAGAAATAGAGTACAAACATTGGAAAGGGGTCAGTAAATTTTATTATTTAGAAGTAATATGATTGTATGCCTGGAAATCCAATGGTACATCTGGAAAATTAATTTGAAGAATAGAATCCTAATTGAGGTGACTGGCTAAGAAAAACATTTAAATATCAATAGTTTGCCCATAAAAATGATAATTAAGATTATAAAAAATGGAAAAATCCCATCCAGAATATAATACAAAAGTAAATACCGAGGAATAAAAATTAAGATACATGAAGGAAAATAAAACTGTTGAGGATCAAATGAAAGAAGAAAATTGGACAATAAAACTCAATATTGCAACATATCAATTGACCTATATATTCATGCAATCCACAAATGCCCACACAATTTTGAGGGGAGTGGGGATCTGGCAAAATAATTTATCATGTATATCTTTAAAAGTTAAGATGAGGAAAGAGCCAGGAAAATCATGAGAAGGAATAATAGAAATGAAGGACTCTATACGCACTACCATAATAAGAAACTGAATAAAGACTTCCAAAGTAACTATTTAGATCAGTGGATTATCCAGCAAATAATTTTGAGACACCACCTATGTTTCCTTTTGCAGGATGGAGGCGGGGGTGTTCAGTGAAGAGCCAGAGAAATAGTTCACTTTTTAAAATTAAAAATTTTTTATTTAGACTTTATCTTTTTATTTTATTTTTTTAAAGATTTTATTTATTTATTTATTTATTAGAGAGAGAGAGAGAGAGAGAGAGAGAGAGCATAAGCAGGGGGAGTGGCAGGCAGAGGCAGAGGGAGTAGCAGGTTCCTTGTGGGGCTCGATCCCAGGACCCTGGGATCATGACCTGAGCTGAAGGCAGACCTTTAAACAACTGAGCCATGCAGGCACCCCATAAACTTTATCTTTTAGAGCAGTTTTAAGTTCACAGCAAAACTGAGAGGAAGGTACAGAGATTTCCCCTATGCCCCTTGTCCCTACACATGCACATCCTCCTTCATGTTCAACAACCTCCGCCAGAGTGGTATATTTGTTACAACTAATGAACTGGCATTGAACACATCATTACACCCAAAGTCCATAGTTCACACCATTCTTGGTGGTGTGCATTCTGTGGGTTGGACAAATGTGTAATGACACCTGTCCATCATCATGGTATCACACAGAGTATATTAACTGCTCTAAAACTCTTCTGTGCACTGCCTATTCATTCTTCTTCAACCCCAGCTCCTGAAAACCATTGATCTTTTTGCTGTCTCTGTAATTTCCCCTATCCTAAAATATCATATTGCTGGAATCATACAGTTGTGTAGCCTTTTCAGATTGGTTTCTTTCACTTAGTAATATACATTTAAGTTTCCTCCATGTCTTTTCATGTCTTGATAGCTCATTTCTTTTTAGCACTGAATCATTCCACTATCTGGTTATACCACAGGTTATTTATCCATTCACCTACTGAAGAATATTTTGGTTGCTTACAAGTTTGGACAATTATGAATAAAGCTTCACCTTTATGTGTAAGTTTTTTGTGGACATAAGTTTTCAAATCCTTTAGGTAAATAACAAGGAACATGATTACTGGTTCACATGGTATGCTTAGTTTTATAAGAAACTGTCAAACTGTCTTCCAAAGTGGCTGTTATTATTTTGCATTTCCACGAGCAATGAATGAGACTTCCTGTTGCTCCACAGTCTTGCCAGCATTTGCTGTGGTCAGCATTCTGGACTTTAGCCATTCTAATAGGTGTATAGTGGTATCTATTGCTGTTTTAATCTGAACTTCCTGATGACATATGATGGGGCCCATCTTTTCCCATGTTTATTTTCCATATGGATATCTACTTTGATGAGTTTTCTATAAAGGTCTTTGGCCCATTTAAAAACAGACCAAGTTTTCTTATTGTTAAGTTTTAAGAGTTCATCGTATACTTTGGATAACAGTCATTTTTCAGATGTGTCTATTGCAAATATTTTCTTCCAGTCTGTGGTTTGTCTTCTCATTCTCTTGGCATTGTCTTTGAAAAGTTTTTAATTTTAATAAAGTACAGTTTACCTTTTGTTTCATGTATTGTGCCTTTGGTGTTGTATTTAAAATGCCATTGTCATCCCCAGGGTCATCTAGATTTTCTCCTATGTTATCTTCTAGGAGTTTTATAGTTTTGCATTTCACATTTAGGTCTGTGATCCATTTTGAATTAATTTTTGTGAAAGATGTAAAGTCCGTGTCTAGATTCATTTTTTTTTGCATGTGGATGTCCAGTTGTTCCAGTAATTCCATTTTTTGAATTTTATCTTTTCTTTCAAAAATTCTTTTTGAATTTTACCATTTTATTTTTTCTCCATTGTATTGTCTTTGCTACTTTGTTAAATATCAGTTGTCTATATTTGTGTGGGCCCATTTCTGGGTTCTGTATTCTGCTTCATCGTTGAATTTGTATAATCTTTCACCAATACTATGCTGCCTTGATTACTGTAGCCTTATAGTAGGTCTTGAAATTGGGTAATCGTCAGTCCTCCCACTTTGTTGTTCTTCAATGTTAGATTGGCTATTTTGGGTCTTTTATCTCTCCATATAAACTTTAGAATCAGATTGTTGATATCCACAAAATAACTTGCTGGGATTTTGACTGGGATTGCATTGAATCTATAGATCAAGTTGGGAAGAGCTGACATCTGAGCAGTATTGAGTCTTTCCATCCATGAACATGGACTATCTCTCCATTTACTTAGTTTTTTAATTTCATTAATCAGAGTTTTGTCATTTTCCCCCTATGGTTCTTGTATACATTCTGTTAGGTTTATACATAAAGATTTCATATTTGGGCGTGCCTAGCTCATTTTTTATGCCAAAATAAATTTGCCAATGGACATAGGTTTAAACATACAAAAATAAATCATAATACTAACAGCAGAAAAGATGAATGGATTTTTTTTTTACAAACTTGGCACTGTATAAGTACAAGGTACTATGATTATAAGTGCTTTATATATAATAACTAATCCTCACAACACTACCAAGTAATTATTATAATCCATATTTTACAGATGAGGAAACTGAGGCTAGATAAGTTAAATGTCTTGTTCAAGATTGTAGAAATAGTAAGCAGAAGGGGCACCCAGGTGGCTCAGTTATTAAGCGGCTGCCTTCGGCTTGGGTCATGATCCCAGGGTCCTGGGATCAAGCCCCACATCGGGCTACCTGCTCAGTGGGGAGTCTTCTTCTCCCTTGCCTGCCATTCCTCCTGCTTGTGCCCTCTCTCTTCCTCTCTTTCTCTCTCTCTGTGTGTCAAATAAATAAATAAAATATAAAAAAAAAGAAATAGTAAGCAGGAGATATAGATTTGAATCTCAGAAGTCTAGCTCCAGAGTTCGTGTTCTGAACTACTATACTACAAGTATAGGCAGTACCTTCCTAGACAATTCTATGCATATGTATAGATTACATTTAAGCTTCTGAATTTAAAAATATTTTTTTAAAGATTTTATTTATTTATTTGACAGAGAGAGACAGTGAGAGCAGGAACACAAGCAGGGGGAGTGGGAGAGGGAGAAGCAGGCTTCCCGCTGAGCAGGGAGCCTGATGTGGGACTCGATCCCAGGACTCTGGGATCATGATCTGAGCTGAAGGCAGACGTTTAACGACTGAGCCACCCAGGCGCCCCTGAATTTAAAAATATTTTAAGTGAAGTAAAAAAAATATATAAAAACAGTCTTGGAAAATATTTACAGCGTATATTATAGATGGAATAGAATAGAATTTTAAAATATTCAAATAATGTACAAATTACTAAAAAATGGATGAAAGGAAGGAAAGAAGGAAAAAGAAATAAAAAAACAAAAAAAAAGACATAAACAAGCAGTTCATTGAAAACAAATACCAATGACCAATAAGCTTATGTGTGTCACTCATCTTGAAAAAGTACCAGTTAAAACAATGACAAAATACCACTTTTGCCTACCACATTGTCTAGTATTGAAAAGTTTAATAATACTCAATGTTTTGAACAAGTTGAAGAAAAACGGACATTCACATCCTACTGTTGAAAGTGTAAATTGGGAGACCTTTTACTTGGTAATTTGGCAGCATCCATCAAAAAAATTTAATTTACCCATCATTTGACCCATTAATTCCACTTCTAGATATTTATTCCATAGACGTCTAAGTGGCTGAAGACACATATATACAAGAATGTTCACTGCACCAGTATTTATATCAGTTATGTTGAAATATGGTCTGTATGATGATGACTATTCACCAATTGTTTGTTATTAGTCTGTGAGGAGATAAGGGGTCAGAATATAAATCAACTAAGAGCACTGTGAGTTCAGGTGACAATTTTTATTCATAGAAGTTTTTCTTGCAGTATGCTAATTTATATTCTGGTGTAAGTTCCTTATCTCAATGTAAAACATCACTTTAAAAAAATTTTTTTAAGATTTTATTTATTTATTTGACAGACAGAGACACAGTGAGAGAGGGAACACAAGCAGGGGGAGTGGCAGAGGGAGAAGCAGGCTTCCTGCGGAGCAGGGAGCCCGATGCGGGGCTCGATCCCAGGGCCCTGGGATCATGACTTGAGCTGAAGGCAGATGCTTAACGACCGAGCCACCCAGGCACCCCGTAAAACAGCACTTTGAATAGCACTAGTTTATAATAACTAAAAATTGGAAATAATCCAAAAGTCCACCAAGTAGGTATTTGCTAAGTAAAGTAGAAAAGATCCAAAATAAAATCGTATGCATTCATTTAAATAATGAAATCTACATATATATAGATATGATACATATATATACATACACATGATGGAATGGAAAAAATATTGCAGAATAGTATTAATATGGTAAGAAATGCAAGATGAAAAAGTACAAGTTTGTATATGTATAGAGTTTCTGGAAATAGACACAAGACATTGTTAACCATGGTTATCTTTGGGATGTGGGATTGGGATCATGGAGAGATAGGGTATGGGTTTTGTTTTTTTTTTTATCTTATGCCCCCCTAAACTGCTTAAATGTTTCTACTGCTAGCATAAGTTATGTTTATACTTTTTCAAAACATGAATTAAAATTTTAAATTTTGTTTAAAAGCCATGAATACAAGTCAGATTAGACTCACTGCAGATCAAATTTCCAGAAACTGCCTTTGGGCTGAAATTTATTTCAGAAGACTTACTGAGACAAACTTTACATGAATTTCCATGGAGTCATCCGTGTAAAGATGTAAAAAGCACACCGGCTTGTTTTCCCAAACTTAGAAATTGGTTTTTCTCACCTTAAAAAAAAAAAGAGTTTATTATGGGCAATACATACACTTCTCAAACCAAATTTTTAGTCCACCTCTAAGATGTATCTCCAGCCTAGGAAGTGATGAAGTTAGGATTCTGTCCCTGCAGTGTAACAGTCACCTAATTCTGACCGTAACTGTTAAAAAGAAGTAGAGGACCAGAAGACTCTGCTCAAGAAGGCCCAAAGATGGTAGATCACAATATGAACTTGACAAAATCTGGGGGTCTTATATGCTTCATGGAAACCACAGTTTATATTGCCAAAAATATGGGATATTCGGTCTTACAGAGTCATCTGGAACACATTAATAATCATTAACATTTGTACAGTACATGCAGTTTGCAAAGTACTTTTATATTCACTGCCTTATTTAATCCTCACAATAGATCTTTGGAGTAGGTAAATTTCATAGATCAAATTTTATAGATGCAAACACTGGGTACACAAGACTTATGCTTATTCCCCAAAGTCACCAAGCAGTGAAGAGGCAAAGCCAGGTTATGCCAGTCCAAGTCCTTACCACCACCCCACACTGCTTTCCAAGGCATGGCCGACCTAAGCCGCCCCAGACAGAAGAGTCTGGGCGGCTTGCTTACTCTCGGTGTTTATTTGCATGATGTTATGCTGTTGAGCTGGATGAGTTTAAAAGCAGACCATGGCTGTTGCCACTGTTTGTTAAACATTGCTACTCGGAGCAGGCAGGGATACAGACAGCAGCTTGAGTTCTTAGTCATCTTGAACAGGATCAAGCAGGATGAATAGAGGGAAAAGCAATTCTAGTTGATATGGATGAAGGAAACTCTCCCACAAGCTATGTTTTCTATTGGCATGTCTGTTCTTTCCTACCTTTGTTATACTTTATCCTTTTCTCTGGAAAGTTCAAGGTAATAATAATAAAATGATCTTTCTTGAAGGTCTCTCCAACTCTGATCCCAACTATTATTACTCCATAGCATTCTTTCATGTCAGATATCTTTCCTTTCCCAAGGCTCTTCATTAAACTGTCTGTATCTCATACGCTATGTGTATTTCTTTCTTGCACACAAACCCTATATAGAGGAATTATAATTATGTGATAATACCTTCCACTTATTAAGCACCTATTAAATGCCAGGCATTGTGGTAGGCACTTCATGTATTGTATGTGATCTCTAAACCTACAAATCTACAAGGTATGGACTCATTCCTCTCACTTTGCAGATGAAGAAAGCCAAGCCCAGAGTGACTGAGTCTGGATCTTACGCAGTGAGTGGCAGAGCTGAGATTCAAACATAGATCTGTCTAACTTCAAAGCCAGTAATAATGCTTATTGTATTAGCTTCTCAAAGAAGGTGTTTAGTGAAAATGTTCATTTTAAAGCTATGTATTTTAACAGTTAGCATCATACTCTCTTTTCCTCGGCTCTTAAAAGGTAGGTTGGTGGTCTAAGGTGATGAAAATCAAACCTAATACAAATGCAGTGCTGCCATATCATATCCCTTACCAACCTACAGAGACTTAAGCATATAATGGACCCTTCTGTTCTACTTCTTTCTCCACCTGGTCAACTCTCAAAGGAAAACAAAATTCATATGATCATTGAGGTCTAGAAATTAACTTTTATTTTCAATCTGTCAAGAACTCCTGGCAGTTATTAATTTTATTAAAATGATTACATATGGCAAAACAAAGAATAGAGGTAATTCTATTTCTCTACAACATAAATTATGAGTTAGATTCTTAGCTGCTGGCTCAGCATTGTTCAAGATTCTTTTAAAGGATTGGGGGGACTTTAATTTC
This sequence comes from Zalophus californianus, assembly GCF_009762305.2. Lineage (NCBI taxonomy): Eukaryota > Metazoa > Chordata > Mammalia > Carnivora > Otariidae > Zalophus > Zalophus californianus. Next base: position 114,488,827 of record NC_045603.1, on the reverse strand, counting down.
CAGAAAATGTTAAAGCAGCAAAAGAAAAAATAAATTAAAAGTAATTGCAATTGGAGATATTGCCAAGGATGTGCTAATTATAAAATCTTCTTGATGTGTTTATAGGCCAGATTCCAAGCTTTGGTATTTAAAAAAAAATCATGTGAAAGCTCTCCTATATTGGCCTGTCATCCATAGTTTATAACATAGAACAAATTTGCTGATTCTTTTTAAAAAGATGGCAAAAATGAATGAGGACTAATTCAAATAAAAAACAACCAGCATCCATTCATCTAACTGAAATATCTCAAAACAAAATCAATTTTATTAAAATATTTAATACCAGAATAACTTATAATAGTATGAAAAAGAATGAAGTACTTGTCCTTAGTTTTCTTTGACATGATCACATTTTGACAAAATTAATTTATAAAGATTCCAAAGTTTTTATCATGGATCTGTAACTATTTAAGGATGTAAACCAAAAGAACTCATACTTCATCTGATCATACAGTCATAACTTAACATATCTTGCTTTGCATTTACTGTTACTGCAAACAGCAATTTAGAAAACAAAGTAAAAATATATATATACAAAATATTTTTATATCAAATTATTTTCATTACACTAAATAAACACAATCCCCAAATGTTATGTTACATGAAAAAGTGTCCTACAATTTATATCAAGATTGATATTGTCCATGTATCAACTAGAGCAGCCTTTGGTTTTAAAAGTGTTTTGCAAAATAAAGAAAAATATCACCACATGGCTGCACTATTGGCTCTCATTCACACTCACAAAAAAGCTTTCCAGTTTAGAAAAAAAATTACAAAATAGGTTACATACCCAGAAAAAACATCCCACCATAAGAGTCAAATCCTTTTTACTTCTCTGTAGCACATATACTCTGTTATATTTGGCATCTCCACTGTTTATTCAAGTTTCAAGTCTCCCCAAGCTGATTAGAATATTATTGTTTGATTGAAAACTATATTCTTCTTTCTTGATATTGATTATTCTCACTCAATGATAGTTTAATTTAGAAACAAAATGTTCTTTCTTTTAATGCATGATTTCACTTAATTTTTACTTATTTAGTGTGCTACTTGGCAAAATTCAAAGACTGTCAATGTTTTGTTTTCCATATGTTTTAAATTTAAAAACCAATTGTATGTGTGTATACGTATATTCACAGAGATACATTTCTTTCATTGTCTTGTTCTCGTTGCAATACAAATTGTCCATCAGCAATTATAATTTGAAATGAACCAACTAAAAGGTTTTTCAACCGTTCCATATGAAACAGTTTCCATCACAAAAAGCACTGAACTCTAATGCAAACAGGATCATGTGTTAAAACTAAACTATAGGTTTAGTTCTACACAGGTACGTTTTGAGTCATTTCTATAATAAAATTTTTAAAAACTTCAGCGAAACTTAAGAAAAAGAAAATCCAAATTAATTCTAAAAGGGCATTGTGGTATTTTTCCAGCAATGCTTGGAAAAAGGTTTTCAGATCACAATGTATTCACTGGGATTCTTCTTATGTGAATCTTCTTATGTGATCGCTGCTCCTTTTCTTTTGGACCTTTGTTGTGTGTCAGATAGGCAGGCAAGAGACATGCATGAATTTCTCACTGTCACTCTGAAAAGCATGCTGAACAATTTTAAATGCTGCAGAAGTGGGTTTTTTTGTTTTGTTTTGTTTTGTTTTTTTTAGAGGAATGTTTCATTTGGGCTGAATAGATTTCCAAGTTTTAACATGTGAATTACTGAATACATCGTGAGGGCTTTCAGCGAGTGTGGGCTTCAGTCCTGGAATGGTTACAGGCCCGTCTGGAGTGACACACACAGACTAACAAGCATGGTGGTGGTGTCGTTTGAGGCATAGCTACTCCGCTATGCCCACGTTGTGGCTGATTTTGGGGAAGCAAGGCACTTACTGTAATGGCAATGCAGACACTCGATGCATAGTTTGAGTAACATAAAATAAGTTACTATTTTTGATTAAAGTGAGGTTTTTATAATTTATATGTCTTTTATAGAAGCAACTAAATGATCTAGTTAGGATAATTAAAAATAAGAAGAGGTTTGATAGGGAGTCATTTCCACTTCTGCTTCGGCTCTTAAGGAAGAGGATTTAGGGGAAAACACTGACGTGAAGAACAGCCATTGGTCTGAAAAGCGACAAACCCTTAAAACTGCTGGGCCAGTGGCACTTTGACGGTCTTTACTTCTGCTATATGTGACGACTTCTGGATGATGCAGCTGGTAGTTCCCTGCAGGGTGTCTTTGCCCTGTGCAAGATTGGTTAATGCCATAGCTGCATTAATCTCCTTCCAGTAAGTGTCATCCTTGCTTGGTCCCTTCCTGTTGGCTGCACTGGATTTAAGCAAAAAAAAAAAAAAGAAAGAAAGAAAAAAAAAGAAAATGATCAAACTCACTGCAGTGTACATGGAAAATGCCATCAGTGAAAAGCACAAATGGCAGATAATAACATATTTCTCACCTGTCGCCCTTATTGGATCCATTTTCCAGAGTGTCTGTAAAGACAAGCAAAAATTCAATTATTTTTCTTTTTTTCTTTCGGTTTTAATCTCTGGAGTTGCACCATTAATGACCAGGAATAGAAGCTCATCAGGAAATATGGTTGAAAATCAGTTAATTTTTTTTCTACAAAGATAAAGTAGTTTAAATTAAGATACAAAAGAAATCTCTCTACAAATGGGAAAAGGTAATATAAAATACAAAATAGCTTCTGTAGATATACAAAAATCTGACGATTTATTCTGAGAAATTGGGCTTTTTCATGAGGAGGCAAACAGTATAGGGACAAGCACGCTAACTCTTCCTGCGGTCAGGTTCTGGTCTCACTCCCCTACTCACCTGCTGTGTACCTTTGGACAGGCTATGATGTTTCCACAAAGTCTGGGATGCAGTTTCCTCAACTATAAAATAAGGGAGTTCCTAGAACTTCAGGGTGCCTCTGGTTCAATATTCTATGAATGACTTCACGGGAATCAAACTTTTCTCTCAGAAAAGGGACTGACAAACAGTTCCCTCTGGCTAGCTAGCAAATGAGCGACAGATTCAATGTAGCAGCACAGGACTTCTGGCCCTATTAGAATAATAGGGCACCAGTCTTTTAGTGGCAAAGGAACCCCTCATACTGCAGGAAATGAACATTATGGTGTGAGCTTTGCTTATGCACTCTCTCTTTTGGTGTAGATTTCCTCCCTCTCTCAGGCACTAATGTCTACCAAAGCAAACGTCAATATCAAGAAAGATGAAATGGGCTATTGATCTTGATTAAATCTCTCTAGGTAGCTTTTAGGCTAAAAGAATATGGTATTGGCAACACAAAAAGAGACATGCTGGAGGGAAAGATATAGACAGGGTAAAGAGGACCTGCTAGCATGGCATGGGAAGTGGGGCAAAGGAGCAGGGTTGGGACTCCCCATCAACCTACGAGACCCCAAAACTAGGTTAAGTCACGACCACCACCACCACCACCACCACCACCATCATCAAAAACAACAATAAATATTACCAAGTAGTTACAGAATGAGGCACTTTGCCCTACACAGGAAACATGAAAAACACAATATTTACTCAAGGCCTTCTTCTGGTTCTATGGCTTTTGGAAAGCTGTCTTTTCCTGCCCTCCATCCTCTCCCTTTGTTTTATCTCCCCAACCCAGTATTTTTGAAGGCATTTTTTCCCCCTCTGCAATGCTCAAGGCTAGTAAAGTCAGGCGGCATAATTTTCCAGTTCTGGGCTCTAAGACAGTCATGGGACTTGAGAATAAGAGCATCAACATGATCATAATACAGTGTAACCGGGGTAAAATTTTCCAAGGAAGATATGGTCAAGAGGAAATGATTATATGTCCATGGAGATGAGGCAGCTAAACTCCTGTGTCCTCTAGGAAGGAAAAGAATTAGAAAAGCCTGTTAGTGCATACTGAGTCAGGCCTCTTGGTGTGGACCTGGGTAAAATAATGGGTCACTATGGGCTTTTTGTACCACCTTTCCCAGGGACCCAGGGAGCTTAAAAAAAAAAAAAAAAAAAAAAAAAAAGAAGAAGAAGGCAGGCAAACAAAACAAAAACAGTGCATAAATGACAAGATTGTTATGAGGAATAAATGAGTTGCTATGTGTCTGGCCCAAAACAGAACAACAAACGTGCCTTTCTTTGATCTTTCATTTAGGGGTCCTTTGGGGGAAATAGCTCAATCTGTGAGCAGTTGGATGGTCACCCTCTGGATCTTCTGGTCCCTACTAGGTTGGCCTGGATGGTTAGCTATATTTCTGTTGCTCTTGATATTTTTGGAATCATACAATTAACTTATGTAATTGAAGGAAGAGAATGACAGTTTTTAATTCACAAAACTCTAATAATCCTAGTTTATGGATCACTTCTTATGTGCCAGGCAGTAGACTAAGCACTTTGTGTCGTAGCTTATTTTGTATTAGTGACTCTGTATGTGGATAGCATGTCTCTGTTATGTCTGTTAAGTCATTCTTTGTTTCGTACTATTATCTGTAAATCTTTACTCAAGAATGACAGAGACAAGGCACTACCAAAACAGAGTCAAGGCCTTTGTTTAGGAGGAGGAAAGCCAGCAACACTGGCTATTTTACAGAGAGGAAAAAAAAAAAAGAGTTAAGCTTTTGCTCAGTTTTGCCCACAAATTGCAACAATTCTGTTGCCAAAGTGAAGCAATAGGTTATGGAGATATTTATTCAATGGAAAGACTTGGCAAAAGCAGAATAAGTTCCATGAAGCTTAAATAACATTAGGGAAATAACAAAACATAATTTAGAAAAGACCATGTAACTGATGCTCTGGCTTACAAACAAAGCAGTCTCACATATTCAAAGGGGACCAGAGTTGGATTCCCTACCTGAACGGTCTACCCGAGAGTGATTACCGCACAGACAAGAAGGAAGCCTGTGGCTATCAAATATGTAAGGGGTTACAGAACCCAGAAATGCCATAAGTGAGTGGAGCCTGCCTGTGAAAGGAGAACATGGAATTCACTGTTAAGGTCCACGGAGAGCTTCTATTTAAGAGGACGTGTGAACTTGTATGTCCTGCAGCCCCATCAAAGGCGGCTGCCTCCCTGAACTCGTTCCACAGAGAAACAAGCTGACTACAGCCAACTGTGAAATTATAAAATTCTGCTTACTCCTTGGGTGTATGTGTTTTACAGTGTGGTGCCTATGAAAATACCTTTGAAGTGTAAAACATAGATTCCAATCCCTGTGCGGGTGTTCTTAGTTTCACGAATTTCAACAATGTCCCCAGCAGCATTCAAAAGACTGCATCCTGCGTTTTATTTCTAAAGCTGATGGGTACGTTCAATGTCATTAGGTATGGATTCAGGTTCTTTTCCCAGCAACGGAAGAAAGGTCTTCGTAAAAAGCAATAAATAGAAGAGACATTTTGCTTCTCTATCAAGAGCAATGTGAAAACAGTGTGTAACAAAGCTCAATGTCAAACATTTCAAACCAACAAGAAAGAGGTGACTACTACTATTTGGGGCGGAGGGGGGTGGGGAGAGTCTCTGTGTCCAGGGTGCTTTTGGTTCAAAACATAAATTGGTGTTAGAAGGGCATGCTTTTGCTGTTGCTGTTATTGGTGGGTTGCCCGGTGTCACTAGGATATTAGGCATCCAAGAGCCACCTCCTGCAGAGTAGTGCGTTCTAGTTCCCAGAAGAACTAGCAGAAGGAAGATAGCAAACAGGGGTCCTTTTACTCTGAAACATTTGTGCTTTTGTAGGAAAGCAAAGGACAATAAAGATCCCGTGGTTTGGGAAGATTGTTTTTCTAGTCCTTACAATCTAACTCCTTATAGTAAATAACTCTATTAAAGGTGAAGACTTTTTTTTTCTTACGCTTTTTTTCTTTTTGAAGTGTAAACTTGCTGGCTCTTATCTGATCCAAGTATTTTGTGTCTTTTCAGCCAATAGATAGGTGTGGTGGGTCTACTGACCCACCACCAGTGCTCAGGGGGCTCACACCACTTCTGCCCACTGCAGACAGGTGGTCTCAGTGGCTCCTGTCCAGGAGCGGGCATCCAGTCACAATCTGACAGGAGAGGGAAGGATTCTGAATGCTGCTGAAAAGACAGAAATCTTAAGTCTGAGCAAGAGCAGACATTTCACTGCTGTTAATTAACATGCACAGACTTAGGGTCTGACTGCCCTACATTCAGCTCAGCTGTATCTCTCACTCTGCAAGTAGCTTGGCTGGGCCTCTCCGAAGTCTGGGCTAAAATGCCTTTTTAGATTCTAAGGTTCCAAAAATCAGCTATGCTGTCAATTACCATAAAAGCAACTGGTTGGCAGGAACAACTTATTGAACCAGCCAAAAGAGCGTGTTTTAAGACCAAAAAAGAAAAGGAAAGAAAAAAAAGAGGTGCGTAGTTAGGAAAATCTTGGATGCCGTAAAACCCAAACCATGTTGAAACTTAAAGTGGGGCTATCCTCAGTTTGGACATGTGTTTCCTTATAAAGTTACGTTGAGAAACAATTATACGGAAAACCACTTCTATTGCAATTCGAGAAGTGTAAGCACCAAGCTCTGTGGGCAAAGTGTCCACTCGACCTTGATAAATGCAACTTACAAACGTATTAGTTCTGAGATATATTCCTGAAGTAAGAGTTACGGTCATAGAAAGAGACAAAAATATGGCCAAATCTGTTTCTCTGAAATATTTTTTTCCAAATTTTATCAATAAGCCCTGAAGTTAGGAATGTTTAAAAAATATTCCACAAATGTGGAGCAATAACTCACATCACTGAAATGTAAATAAAGAATATGAGTATTTTTAAAAATTAAATAATCTAAAGATCACATACTACATATTTCCCTAAATTGAAATGGAGTGAGTCAGAGCTCCAGACGCTTGACAACTGCGGCCCTTCACACTGTGTCCGTTTTGGGGCCATCACTAGGGACAGCTGATGCGGACAGCCAGGGTTTGGTGTGTTTCTGATCTCAGAGGTCCCAAGAGCCCCCAGGACACCAGATCAGTTTCTGGAGTTATTTACATACTTGGAACAGTTGAGATAAAGAACAAGACTCTGGCGAACCGGGCAGATGGAAAATCTCTCTGAAGCTTACGAAATGCCGACGGCTCTAAATCTACAGGACCTTACCCCAAATGGACAGAGCGATCCCTGGGGTTCCCTGCTCCCACCTCCACAGTCTCTATCTTACTTCCCTACATACTGGATCCAGGCGGGGGTCACACACACACATACAGATTGGTTCCACTGGGACTCTACACTTTCCTTTTAAAAATAGCATATGCTATGTTTCTCTAATGAAAAGTCATACAGGTTCACTGCAGAAAATCTGGGGAAAAGTGTAAAAGAGAAAATAAAGGCAATTTAGGGATAACTAATATAATATTTGAATATATGGCTTTTCAAGCAAGCTTATATATGTTTTTAAAAATAGGGTCATTCTGTACATGTTTGCTTTTTTCACTGAACTTCGACTTTTGCCTTATTAATAAATAAGATAGTAATCTTGTTAATAAATAAGGTAGTAATCTACCATGTGGCCTTCCCTGATGTGGCAGTGGTTTTTGCCTGTGAAATATAAACAGATTGGAAGAATTCAAATCCAGCTTCATCCAGTTTAAACTTGAATATTGAGAGACTCAAATGTTACAAGAAGGGGTTATCTTTAAAAATAACAATTACTAACATTGATTGGATGCTTATTCTTATGCCAGGCACTATGCCAGGAACTCTAAAATGTTATCTGGTTAAATGCTTACAATAACCCTGTGAAATGCACCATGGGCCTTATTTCCAAATGACACTGTAGCTTAGAGGGGTCCAGAAACTCGCAAAGGACACAGTTTGGCAATGCGGGTGGTGAGTATCACATCAGTCGACTCTGAAGGTCATGTTTTTACCTACTGCATTCAATTATTCGAGTGGTCTCTGTTGACAAAGCCACCTTCTAAGACCGTGACAAGGCTTAATGCACTGTTTACATAGAAAGCCTGTCGAATGACAACCTATTAAAAATCTATTAAGCACCTTTTCTGTTCTTTTTGTTAGTATTTTAGACCACAGAGATGCAAAAAGAGACTTTTTTTCTGCTTTTGATTTAATCTGTAGTATAAAAAAAAATCTGTCCAAATCACAGAATAGGGACTCTAAGCTCTCTTGAGCTCTCTCCCATGCTTTATGACATTTTAATAGACGCGATATCCTTCTAATCAGTCTTCTATTGCCCAGAGTGAATTACTGCTAAATAACTCCTAGACAGCTGTGGCTGCATCACTTTTAGAGGAAATTTTTGTGGTTAGCCTCTCTTTGGGGTAAGCAGAGCTTCTGAATGAGTAACAATAAATCATTCTAAGTGGTGTGTGCCCCAGCAGGAAGGAAAGAAATACCCAACAACCTGCAACATGTATCTGTTGATGACGGAACTGCTTCTTCCAGTTCTACTACAACCAAAAGTGAGGTCTACTTTAAAACTTGTGCATGGCAGTAAGAGATCGCAGCTGAACCTGGTGAGCATCAAGGACACTGCTTGCAGAAGAGTTACTGGAGGCTGAGTTTTGACAGCCTGAGATGGGTGGTGGGGCGAGAGTTTTGCAAGCTTTCTGAATAGTGAGAGTTATAAATGAAACCCACCTCATCTTCATGGACAGAGTTAGTATTTTTTTTTCCTTTTTGCAATATACTAGCTCAATTATTTATCCTGAGCCCTTAAAGAATGAATGGCTTCCAAAATCATTTCAGAGTTTGAAGAAAAGTCTTTTCCAAAAATTAAGCCAGTGTTTCCTCCAGCCATGACTTCGACCATCTGGCCAAAGATTCTTTTCCTTCCTGCTACCTCTCATGTGGGCTGGCCCCTCACTATGGCTAATGATGCCCAGATGTCCTGGATCCACAGGATCCCCACCTTCGGCTGCCTCTCTGTCAATGCATCATCTCCTCTAACTCCTGCCAGGAAATAAAAATTAGAAACCACACCCCTCTCTTCTGGACCAATAGCAAAGAGCTCCTCAGTCAGGATAGGGGTAAGCTGACATCTCAAAGCTTTCACGACAGGTTATATTTCCATTAACAACAACACTCTTTACTGTTCCAGTAGTAACCCATGTCTGTGTGCAAACCTGTGAGAGTGTGGCTTGGCTCCTTATCAGTTATGGAGTAGTGGCCTTGATGGCCCTCCTTATTAAGCAGAGCATAAGACCTTGAGACTAATGGCTCCTTGTTAATTCCGAGTGGTACCTTTGTTACTGTAAAATGCACAGGTATTCTGACCTCATCAATCTAGGCTGGAGGATTAAAGGTGTAGGAAGTGGGATTTATAATTTGAAAGTAACTTTTCAAATAAGCAGAGTACCACCCAGTTATAACGTCTCAACTTCACTTTCAATCTTTTTCACTAAATATATTAAATATTCTCAATGCTAAGTTGTTCTGCATGATCCCATCTACCAAGATTGTTCCTCTGTGATCTCAAAGACTCCACCTTCCCAAAGTCTAAAACTTTCAGTCTGAAACTTCACTTTGAAAATTAGAAACCAGTCTGTGGGGAGGAAATTGTTGGTGAGTGACCAGAAAGGGGGTCTGGAAATGTTAAATATTCTCATTTCTGTTCTTAGCTCATCGTTATTAACTACGAGGGTGGTCTGGTATGAGGCACAGAGGCAGCCTAGGGCAGTGGTTGGAGAGCCCAGACCCTGGAACCAGACAGCAGGAGATGGACCCCTGCTCTACTGCTTACTATCTGTTTGACTGCTGACCAGCTGCTTGACTTCAATTTTCTCACCTATGTAATGGGGCTAACAGTACTATAATGATACACTTCTTCTGAGGACAACATGATCGAATACTTTTTAAAACAGAAGAGAGCTTGAGCACGTATACCTTCAAGCACTATATGAACCCTCGTAAAATAAAATAAAAAAATTAACCTCCTCTCTCACTTTACTTTTTACATTTAGAATATGGGGTTGAATGTAGTCACCAGAAAAATTAGTATTGTTCAGAGATTTAATAAGAAAACCATTATGTAAGAACAAAATATTTTAACTCTGGGCAAAGCCCATCAACTCAGATTAATGGATTAAGTGTGCAGAATCTATCATCTTCAAGGACAAAATGGATTTTCTGATGCTATTTTGTGCCAAACTATCACAACATGCCAAGACAAAGAATACTGGAGCCACATGAAAGAAGAGCTGCAAACTTTAAGTGTCTAATGGATTTCATTACTTCATTTTTCTCAAGGGGAACACTGGAGATGTTACCCAAAATGCTTCATCCATGAAAGCTAGGTTTCCAGCCAAAGTCTCAGAAAATGACTTCCTAACTATGCATGAATAACTTGTGTGTGTGTCTGTGTGTTGCAAGGAGCATTAATTGTTTATAAAAACACTCCTTTTGCATGCCAGTTGGGCTACTAGTTTTGAAAACTGGATGGACTTACCAATTCTTAGCTAACCTTAATTTTGGCCCAAAGTTGATATTGATATTCATCCCCTAAGTTCTTCAATAGCACAAGAACTCTTTCTCCCAAGATCAATTTTATAGCTGCTACATTGCAGTTCTAGAAGGTTGACTTGTTTAATGAATATATATCTTTGTATAGTGTTAGGTTATGAAGTATTAATATGTCTTTCATCAGCAACAGGAAATGGAAAAATATGCATTTGTAATAATCTAGAAACTGGCTGGAAAGTCTGGCTCCATCTATGTATTTTCAAGCTCTTCAATATCTCTGAAAAACCATTAAAAAGTACTTTTCCTTGGATATATGAACCATAGTGTATCTTTGAATTGGCTCACATTTTTGCCATGTTTTTCAAATTCTTCAAATTACCATCTCCAGAAATGGCACTTGAGATGAGGAGACCTTGCTTTTAAACCTGTCTGACTGCATTAACACCAGAAATGACACAATAAAAGAGATGACGCTCACAAACTTCTTGGATCTTTCTGAGGAGTAGCAAATGACCGCTTCTCTACCCACAGTTCATCTGCTGTATTTATTAATAGAAAAGAAACATATTTTAGACATAAGATGAACAGGATTACAGTCCTTCTACTTTTCAAATACATTTCAATGTTCTTAATACACTTAAAATGTTAAAACTGTGCTTGGCATGTCAGTGTTCTATGTTCACACATTTCCACATTTAAAGGTTCTGTGATTTTCTGCTTTTCATTTCAGAAACAGTCATTTAAAGTCTAAAGTAGGGTGAGGAGGGGCTTTGAAATGAAGACTGGGAAGATTTTTGCTGATGGTATTGAAGAGCATGCGAATTTAAAAAAGGAACTAGGTGTAAAGGGGAGATAAAATGCCTTCCATGGCCTTGGTTGCTGCTGGAGGTCCCAGAGAACTCCTAGTCTAAAGGTCTTCTGATGACCTGTTTTGATCAAGGAAATACCAAATCCCTCCCCCGCCCCATTTAAATCTTGCCAGAAGTATCTACTCTAAATTTTGCCCAGGAATCTACATCCCAAAGCATTTATTAAATTCTGATAGCATACAGATCCTAATCCACTATTATCACCTAAATTTAGAATACAAGAGATTTCCAGGAAAAAAAAATGGGGGACAAATGGCTGAATAGTAACAAGTTGCTCTGTTTGGAGGGAAAGCAAAATCATAGATAGATCAAAAACCATCTTTTTGTACCACAATTTGTAGAAGCACAGGATGTGTCCTGGGACCACAGGAAAATAGCCGACTCACTAGGTACGTGACCTTGGGCAAGTTAGTTGTGCACACCTGTGTCTAAGTGTCTTCCCCTACAGAATGGGGACAACAGTAACACTTACTTCCCTGGGTTGCTGTGAGGGTTAAACGAGGTTGTGAGCGTTAAACTCTTGGAACAGTTCCTGGCCCATAGTAAAGGCTATGGCGTCATGATTCCTGAAGTAAAGAAGCAACACTGTCCGTCATCCTTAACCAGTCACAGGGGCTGCTCCAAGTGCCACAGAGGTGCTAGCTTCACGTGCGGTTTCCGCTATCACACTCTAGCCTCTAACCCATCTTCTTGAAATGCTGTAGAGAGGAGAATAACATACACAAGGGAACTTCTCAAAAGGGCAGGCTCCTGGATCCCATCTCGGAACGCGATTCTGTAGGTCACAGAGATGCTAAGGAATGTGCCTTTGAATGAGCTGCCGGGATGCTCTAATGTAGATGAGGAAAGGGCTGCCCCTGGAGAAAAACTGCTGTGGGGCATTAGACTGTGTTTAGTGCTGGAATTCCTGGGGGTTCACTCCAGGGTAGCAGCAGCATAAGGCAGAATTTAGTCGGTATTTTTCAAAAATCATTATGGGTTCTTAGTATTCCAACAAGGGTCAAATAACAAGGCTGTATTTAACAAACCAAGTTCTTGAGTCTACCTTCATGTGAATAGGAGATATAACATTATTGTTGGAAAATATTGTTCAGTTATGGGTTTCAGAGATAATTTTCATTGTGTCAATTTTTGCTGAAACAGGAATATAATACCACTAAGAATGCCTTTTTGCGGGGGCGGGGGGTGGTAAAACATTTTACTTTCTTGCATTGCTTTTCCCCCAGTTATTATAATTTTTAATATACTATGACATATAATTCAGGGACAGTCATTACAAATACAAACTGGAGAATAAAGAAACCCAAGATTTTCACTGTAATGTATTACAGAATACTTCAGAATAATCAAATCATCCTCCTTCTTCTAATTGGAACAGCGATGGTAACAATATACTGTTATAAGATCTGTGTTTTCTATTTTGAAAATAAACATGTTGGCCCAGCTCTATATTGCTGTGATGGTGGGGCCTTTTAATTTTGAAACTCTTGTGTTTTTTTTATCTTTCCTTTGGGAAAATAGGGTGACAGATAGTAATCCACATGGGGTCATCAAAAACTAATTATTCAACCTAACATAGAATTTTTTCTTTCTAGGGTAGGATAATAAGCTTTTTTAAACTAAAGTAAACTTAGTTTCTGCTGCCCTTAGTAGAATGTTTTATTCAGGCCTGCCTCAAAAAGAACAGAGCATTGTTTTATTATACATCAACACAGTGATGAGGTTTTACAAACATTTTTTGGCTATTTTTAATGTTATTTTTACAGCAACCCTGAGACGTAGCTGGAGCTATATGATCTCTAAAGAGGAACAAGGATAAGGGGTACAGAACCACTATGCAAAAAGTAGGCCACCACCAAGGCCAAAATCACTAAAACTGAATGCAGTGGTCATGATGTTGAATACAGTTGTGAAGAAGGATTGTGAGAGGATCCTGTCCAGGCATGCCGATGGCTTTGCTCTTAAAGAATGGCAGAATGTCAGAGCACCTTGGACCAAAGGACTGAAGAGAACCAAAGTACTAATGGTGGTCATTTCAAATCCACCTAATGGTGGATGGGCAGGCTGAAAACTGAGAACAACTCTTGGCTGGGTGTCTGCGGGAGGGTGAGCCGAGAATGTTCTTTCCCCAGAGCACACAGACCCATCCTATGCTGAGACCACCACTGCCAACGGCCTACCAGAATCAGATGTATAGCAAGTCTAAAATAATAAGGTTTCACACCAATGCTTAAGGAATGTAATATGCAAGAAGGGTACTTCTGTGAGCATCATAAGATATTAAAAATATAGTACTTAAGCATGGAAACGAAGAAATGATAAAGAGAAGGCAAGCACCCTTATGTTCGTACATCAAACAAAACAAAACAAAACAAAACAAAACAAAACAAAACAAAACAAAACACCAGAGCTCAATGACTACCACGAAAGGACAGAACAAGTATAAAATTCTTGCAAAGCCATTCCATGAAAATGTAAATACAAAAGAATGGCATGTTTTCATGATTTAAATATATTTAAATGCAAGCAGCTGCCATACATATTGTCTTATAAATGTCATATGCTGTTATAAGTAAATAAGTCACCTGAAAAATAAAAAAGAAAACATTTACTTTAGTCATTAAAAATTATTGATTTAGGGGCGCCTGGGTGGCTCAGTCGTTAAGCGTCTGCCCTCAGCTCAGGTCATGATCCCCAGGTCCTGGGATCGAGTCCCACATCGGGCTCCCTGCTCCGTGGGAAGCCTGCTTCTCCCTCTCCCACTTCCCCTCTTGTGTTCCCTCTCTCACTATGTCTCTCTCTTTGTCAAATAAATAAAATCTTTAAAAAAATTTGTTGATTTAGAGAAAGGAACAATTAACCTAATACTTTCTCTAGGCTAAAAGTAATCCTCTCCTATTCCTTATATTTTCTACCTTTTCCCATACTCTTTGAAACTTTAGAGAGAAATGTACTATTTTAACAATCAATAATATAAACCAATTTTAAACAAAAGAGAGAAAGGGAGGGAAAAGGCAGAAGGCTGTGCAAAAAGGAAAAGAAAGCAAAAGTTACATTTCCAGAACAAACTAGATCCACATATCTGCATTTTTGTTTCTGGTGATGGAATACACTATACATTCTCAAAAATAATTTAAAAATTAAATTCTCTAATTCTAAATTCTCTCCAGACATCCAGAAATATATGATGAATCAGCAATGAGAAAAAGACAGTAATTATTGCCTTGAATCAAAGTATTATATAAAGGAACCTGGCTCTCATACATAAGAGTAAACAAACTACATATTTTGAAATATGTAGTTTTCATGAAAGCACAAAAAAATTACCCTTTTGGGGGGTGGGGGTAGGGAAGGCTAATAACAGCCAGGAAAACCATACATTCCTTTATAAGATTTCCAAGATCTTGTAGGTAAGCGGCTCTCTCCCCTTCCTAATAGGATGTGGTAGTTCTAGTCACTTTTCCACACTCAGGAGGTGAAAGCAAGAGGGGTTGGTATACAAGGGCAGACTAGTTTTTCACAAGAAATTAAGAGCTGTGAAGGCCCCTGGACTTAGAAAAGTGCCACAGCACCACTGTTTGTGACATCTATTATTTCAGATGCCTATCTACTTAGAAGCACACCCAGTTAACGCCCAGCATGAGTGCACCACTCTCTGTTATGCATACAGTTCACACATGGGTCCAAAGCCAAAGGAGCTGAAGCATAGGAGGAGTAACCATCCCTCCCAGGCCACCCACAAAGGGAGCTGAACACAGGACATTACAAAACACACATGAAGAAGTGAGCCATTGTTTCAGGCTTTAGGGCAGCAGTTAATTATACAGCCCTCAGCATAAGATGAGAATAGGAGGGAAGAAGGTGGAGTTGGGCAGCAAAGCTTTTCAGAAAAAGTATTTCTCTTATTTTCCAAACTTGAAGTAGCTGGATACATTACCCAGTTGATTTGCAGCCTATGTTAGGAGGCTTATAAAAGCCATTCTATAAGATAGTTTATTAGACAACATAATACATTGATTCTTACTTGGACAAGAAGATGGCCAATAATAATCTCAAAGTGAAAGAAGCAAGAAATCTGTATTTGAGTTGACTTACAGGAGCTCCTAGGAGAAGACTAAAGAAATGAAAGATGAGCAGTGATAAAAAGCCCTTGGTGAAAATGCATTTAATTAATTATTCACACAACTAATCCTTATAATAATAAGAATTGGCAGGGCTAGTAAAAGCAGAAAGTGGGTCCAGAAATAGAAAAGAGATTGTTTTTACACTGAAGAAAAGAGGAAGTAAGGGGAGTTGCGTGGGGGCAAGTGTTGGAAACATCTATCAAAATTTTGCTTTAGAAACGGGAATCAGAATTTATGATTAATTGAAGAATTTTTCAAATGGAATTCCAAGCTAATTTTAGCAGTCTTTGAGGCACAGAAAGAATAAACCATTAGTTACTTAATTCCTCCTGCTGCTTTTAATGGGATTCGTGTCTTCGTTTTGGTTTATCATGAATTGAGTACACCTGTTCTCTGCTCATCAGTGCAAACTGTGGAGGGTACCTTCATTTAACCACACTTGATTCCCCCAACAGTAAGGTACACTGGAAGGAGAGTAGATTTGGAAGCAAAAGCTTGGGGTCTGAATCCCAGTTCTGCTGCATATTAGCAGAACTGGGGCAAGTTACACCTAATCTCTCTGAGCCTCATTTTTTTCATCTATAAAATAGATACAAAAAATATTGAACAATGAGGACTCTTGTAGAAATTAGAAATAATCACTGTAAGACACAAGGCACCCAGTAATACTCACTACATAACAGCTACAATTATTCCACAATTGGAAATACTCTGCAGTGGCAGCAACTTTTGACGAATGTGGAAGATTTACCTTGAAGTGGAGCAGATAACAAATAACACAACAATTCAAAAGAGCTTCTATATTTGAATTATCTAAGCTAGGTCAAGGGCAGCCATGTTATGTCTATGATGCTCATGTGTGGAGAATCATCACAGGAGCAAGACTGCATATTATGAAGGCTTCGGTTTTGCAATGGCTTGGAGAATATCACTTCAGTTGCTTGGTAGCCATAATATGCAAAACATGAGGATGGAATCTTTGGTGAGAGTGAGAATGAGCATACCAAGGCAAATTCCAGGATTATGTCAGCAACTGGTCTTTTGCTGCTCATTTTGGGGCTGACACATGTAATAGCTATTGGACCAGTGGCTTACATGTGTTACCCATGCAATCATACAGGTATGTTGTAGTGTTTACTCTTAAATTCTTGGAGAAAGTTTTACATGTGAAGGCCATTACAATAGAATATAGCACTTGAATTTGGGGAAACAGCTTTGGAAATTCCCAATTCTTATAAGCTACTTCTCTAATATTTGTCATTAAGGATTTTCTATGAAGATCTAACTAACTGGTATACCTATCCTTTTCACAAGGAATAAAATAACGACTTAAATCATATTTAAAAGACCTTAATTGTACCACGGCTTCATCTTAAACAGCTGAACTTGATATCTCTAAATTCTTGATTGGAGCAAGAATGAATAGATTATTCTAAATACTCCTGATATTTTACAAAGAGACTGATAATTATTAAAAAGTTCTCCCCACTGCATGGCAGAATGGGAGAAATATTTGATTTTTCTTGAAAAAATTTTTTTGCCATCTTTGGCTGGCTGGCACTTTGATAGAGAATGTGCAACTACACTATAGTGAATCTGAACTTATCCAAGTGAAAACCAAATTATCTTTTTGTGTCAAATGGAAAATTATACTTTATATGTATCATTTTATCCCCCCAAATCCTCCCTGCCATTTTGGGGCATAATTAAGGGCTGGGTCAAGTTAACATAATTCAGGTGATGAAAATATTTATTGGACACTTGTAAGTCATAAGTGTGCAATTTATCTCATTTCCTTTTTGTGTATACCTATCATTCCCCCTATTTTAGAATATGGGAATTGAGACTGAGAAAAAATGACTGATAGGTCCAAGGCCAGATTGTTAGTAAACAATAGGGCCAGTACTAGAAGCCAGATCTTTTAATTTTAAGTGTAACAGAATTTGCTCTTCTCCAAGTTGTCTTTACTTGTTCATGAGTCCATGGGTCACATAGCAAACATTTACTGAACGCATCTTATATGCCAGGCACTGTGGTAGGCCCTAGAAATACAAATCACTAGTGGATCTCATCCCTAAGCAACACACACTTTGAGAGAGAAATGACAACAGCTCTTTGTGGGCAGTGCTGTGGGAGGGAGCAAAGGCAAGGTCAGGGAGTGGGAGGGGGGCTCCTGAAAGGAGAAGATATCCTTGGGCAGCAGGCAGAGGCCCTGGGCAGTTGCTTCCAGGTGCAAGCAGCCCCCCTCCCCTCCATTCATTCCAGCATGCTCAACCAATGTCATCATTATCTGAGGGCCAAGTCCTAGAAAAGATGGGAAAGCACAGGGAAAAATGAGCAGGAGTTACTCAGGTGAAGAAGATGACTGTGTGAAAGTGCAATGTCATGACAGGGAAACTCTTTTCGGCATTGCTGGAACGAATGAGGTGTGTGACAGGGCAGTAGGGAGCTAAGCCAAGAGAGATTAGCAGAGGCCAGGCACTGAGGGGTTTATGGTTTTGTGTGCAAGATAAGGAGTGTGAACTCGATCCTGCAAGGTATGGGAAGCAAGCAAAGAATATTTAGCAGTGGTATGACAGATGTGGATCTTAGAAAGCTCCCTCTTGCCCTAGTGGAAGACCAGATTGGAGGAGCCAGGTGGGTTCATGGCAGGGACCTAAGGCAGAAGTGAGGAGTCCTGGGATTAGGAAGGGAACAGTGGGGATGACAAGCCAAGATTTGAGAGATAAGGGGGCAGACTTGTTGAATGACTAGATGGGTGTAGGGACAGGTGGCGGGAGTCCGAGATGTCCCTTAAATTTCTGCCTGGGATGACTGGGTGGACAGCGATGACATTCCAGAGAATGAGGTAAGAAAGGAAGAAAAGCAAATTTCCCTTTGGAGGAAGCAGGCCATAACAAGTGATTCTGACATTGAGAGTCTGAGGTGCTTCGAGGACCTTCAAGTGTGCATGTTGATGTACTCTTAGAGATGTATGACGCCACCCTTAACATAAAGAGAAAACTGTTTCTGGATTACTTTTAGGAATTTTTTGATATTTGCAACTCAAGGCATTTGTTTTAACATGGAAATTCATCAGCATATAGGAAAAGCGGGTATACAGATAAGTAAGGACGGGTCTTATATGAACCTAAACATAGATTAATATTTTAGCACAGAGATCTAAATATTTTCCCAAATGCTCAGTTAATATTATTCAACATGTGATTTCAAAAAAACCGTGTAAAATACCAAAGTCTTGGAAGATGAATTATTTAAAAATCTTTATTAGTCACACACCCTTAATACATCCTGCATTTGCTCTGAGAAGGAAATGTATACCCGAAGGGTGAAGGGGAAAAAATCGTTTCCTTAAGTGAAAGAACAGGAAGAGAAGAGGATCTATCTGGCCGCTTGCCAGTCTGAGAATATTGAAAAGCTAGACGTTTCAAGACAAATCTCCACTAATCCATCTTTTACCAAAGTTCTCACTTAAAGTCCACTTTTTGACATGAAATATTTAATAGGAACTTATTTTAGCCACAAAGTGCCCTTAAAAAAATATAATATTGGACCCCATACTAGGCTAAAAGAAAAGGGTATTAGGTGACTGAAAAGAAACTTGCATTTAAAAAAAAAAAAAGGAAAAGAAGGACTTGTGGAAAGCCTAAAGCAGTTAATGAGGGTTTCTAACTGAAAACTGAAAGTTAATGACAACACATAGTTTCTTTGCTATTGAGGACAGATGCTTCTTAAAGAATGGGTAAATCAATAAAGTTCGTTTTCTAGTGGCATCTGGAACCACAATTTTAATCTGTTGAAATGGCAGAAAGACAAAGAACAAAATACA
This sequence comes from Zalophus californianus, assembly GCF_009762305.2. Classification (NCBI taxonomy): domain Eukaryota; kingdom Metazoa; phylum Chordata; class Mammalia; order Carnivora; family Otariidae; genus Zalophus; species Zalophus californianus. Next base: position 114,469,535 of record NC_045603.1, on the reverse strand, counting down.
AATAAACACAAAAAGGTTTTCTTTTAGAAAGAAGCACCATTTAATTGGCTTCCACCCTCGCAGTTTATATTCAGCTCCCTGACGGGGAATATAACTCCCTCAGGAAGGTGGCTTTTTGTTGGGTGCGTGCATGATGTTTATTCGTCTTGCATCTAAAAATTAGAACATAACAAGCTTCTAATCATCACTTGTTAATTCCAAACAAAAAGAATTCTTTTTTTTTCCACTGAAAGCAGATTGTAGTAAAAAAAAAAAAAAAAAAAAGCAGCATTCTCCAAGGTCATATGCTGTTGGCAAAGCTCAAAAAAACCTTGTAGTCCAACTTGCTTATGTTCAGCTGTGTTTACTTAGACTTAACATGACAAAGTCTGCCTCTGATTATGCTGTGCAGTCATCTGCCCACAGATAAATAGATATTACACAAACTTTTGGAGAGAATGACATTTGGCCTCCATAATTTTGGAATAATTTACTATGTACCTTCAACTTAAAACACCAAAATGATCCACAATATGTTTTTGGGAATGAAACATAAATATTTCATTTTACAAAGGGAGCAGTCTCCATGACCTTTATGGAGTTTAGGTAATTTACTAACAAAGTATGGTACTGGTTTGGAAGGTGTGGGGTAGCTCTGCATCAGGCAGTTGGAGGCAACATTTACTTCAGTCTTTTCAATAACCATCAAGATTTCAAGGAATTCCTGTAAACAAACTGTCACTTAAAGAAAGTAACTTTCCATCAATTTTTGCAACAAGTCTCCAGAACAGAACATGCATATAAAAATAAGAGTTAACTAAATTATTTCCAGAGACTGCATCTTGGAGTAATGTTTACACTATCAGTAGAAAGCAAAAGCTCAATGTTTTACCACCATATCTTACACTAAATGCAAAATTTTGCTTTTGGGGTAATGTAAACCATTTCCATAGCATACAGTCTGCTCCTGATTACCTAAGAATTGATTCTGGCCCATCATATTTACTCTGCTTGCTGTTGTATTTACATAATAAAAGATACACATACTTTCCTCAACAAACTGATATTGTTTCAAAGGTGGAAATACTTATTATATTCCCTAGCTATCAATCAATAAACCAATCAATCCACAGATCTTTACTGCATTTTGCTAACAGCTGGTAACACAGTAGTGAACGAGAGGGAGATGGTTCTGTCTTCTGAAATGTATCTAATGAGAAAAATGACAAATGGAACGCATGCTGTCACTTTCTGGATTACTCAGCTTAATTTGCAGAATTATGAAGTTTTCCTCCACGGAAATGAATATATTTTCAACCCTGAGTCTTGTTTTATTATTGAATTAACTTAGGGATGGAGCCCTTCATTGGGAGTGCTGGTGGTCTGTGAAGGGAGCCATGAGTATTCTGTTTTGCCAGCTCTCTTTAGCAGAGCAGGCCACGTCTGTAAAAGGGTTAGTTTTTGACTGATTCATTTAATGCTTTCTAGTGTGGCCTTTATTCTAATTTACTAAATTTGCTTTGAGGAGCGCTCCGTAAAGTGGACTAACATAAAGGACGGCACTGCTACTGTTCTGGCAACTGCCACTTATATTTAATAAGCAAAGATTTCTAAAAGCCTTTCCCTCTAAAAAACTGAATGGATCCATGTACCTCATGCCACGTTCCCCCATTGTTTTCTCTTACTGACTTTGAGATTCACAAAAGATATATATATATAAAAGAAGGAATATGTTTTCCAATGTGCATGCCTTTAAGGTCAGCAAACAAATCTATAACATGTGCTGGAGACCAGTGTCCTGCTCACACCAGTCTCTGCAAGAGCATGCATGTAGGCTTCATTAGCTTTTAATGCAAAACTGCGTCCGCAAGTCATTCTAGAAAGGGCAGATTCCTCAGATTCGACGTGTAGTCAGAGAACTGAATCCAGGAAAATGAGGGAGTACGAAATTCTCTTCTGAAGCCCAGCCACATGACCAAGCCACTGATGAAACAGCAAGCCCAGTGAGGAAGGCTGTTACTGCTCGAAAGAAATTACTTTCACAGCTTGAATCCGAGGTCCTATGAGAGCTGCCTCAAAGAGGAAGGTAAGTGGTGTTAGAAAACATGGGGGACAGACAGATGACTGCACAGTTTACTTTCCGAGCATGGGGGCTGTGGGGCCAGTTGATATATTAAAGTAATGAAAACCCTTTAAGTTACGGAGCCACTTGCTGCGGGATTTCTTATAAAGGAAAAGTAAATTTGCCCATCTTATTCGATTGGACCGAGGCATAACCCTGCACAAAAACTAGTACAGAAGCTCGTTTTTAAAAAGGAATAAAAAAATCCTATATGCGCAAATTATCTGACGTTCATTCAGGGCTATCAGCCGGGCTGTGTTATGTCTAAGAAAGGAACAGTAGCCATCAGTATCTCCGACCACGCAGTCCACGCTCTAAAACACAGAATTTAACACAGAAGAAAATGTTAGTTAGCGGATCACTTGACAGGAATTAGTTTGCCGAACTTGTGTAGCTGAATCAAACTTAGATGGCTCTCTCAATGTTAACCAAAGTTGGAAGAAGAAAAAAAAAGGAAAGCTTTTACAACCAAAAATCTTGAAAAATTTCCTATATTTTTTGGTTTCATTTTTCCCAGAACTGAAACACCACAAAATAACACCACCTCAGTGCACTCATTTCCAGCTCAGTCAGGAAGTGCTGAGGTACATAAACATTTTTTATTTCACTTTTTTACAAGAAGGTGACCAACATTTTCTTAGCCTTCCAAAAAGCTTCAGGTTTGGAATACATTTTGGTTAAATGTCAGCAAAGGAATTTGCTCATCGTTCAAAAAGCACTTTTTCTTTCCAACCTTGGAATATATGTAGAAACTGTGTTGTGAATGGAATTGCAAAAAAAGGCTTGGAGCCACAGAGGGAAATCCAGTTTTACAATTCCGAAAAGAGGTATGTAGGGAAGGATTCTGTACAGGAGGAAACAGGAATAACAAGGGACGTTCATATTGCATAGCTTGTCAAGTGCTTTCACGATCATTATCAACAGCTCCCTCATTTTACTGATGTGGAAATAAATCAGAGATATTAGATGACTTACCTAATGTTTTTCAGTTAGTTAGTGGTAGAGGCAAGAATATCTGAACCCAGATCTTCAACGTCAAAAGCCATAACTGGAAGGCATGGAATTGAAAACCAAAAGCCAGCATCGTGCATAATGGGAAAAAACTAGAAGTGCTGCCCTGAATGTCAGAAGCAGGATAAGAATGTGCACCATCATCACTATTATTTAACACTGTATGTGGAGGTACAAGTCAATGCAACAAGGCAGGGAAAGAATCATGGCAAAAATTTCAGCAGGAGGTAAAACCATCACTGTTGGCATGTCATGTAATTGTATTACTAGAAAACACAAGGAAGTCAACCAAAAAACTGCCAAAAACAATAAGCAAATTTACAGTGGTAGCAGAGTATAATATTAACATATAGAAATCAATGGCATTCTCATATAAAAAACAACAACCAGTTAGAAAAACATGATGGAAGAAAGGACTCTACTTACAACAACAAAACAACAAAAAGATAAAATACCTATGAATAAAATTAACAAGAAATATGCAAGACCTATTTAGAACATTTTAGAACTCTACTAATGGCTGCAAAAGAAGACGTTGACAAACATACCAAGTTTTTGGATAAGATAATTCTACATCCTAAAAATACCATTTTTCTGTAATTAATTTGTAAATATAACACAATTCCAATAAAACTAACAAAACGGGTTTTTTTAGTAGACAAGTTGATTCTAAAATTAATGTGGAAAAATAATCAAACAACAATAGCTAGAAAAACTATGAAAAAAGAATGAGAATAAACACAGCCAGATATTAAACATATTCTAAAGGCTCAATAATTAAAACAGTGAGGGACTGGAACATGAGTAAAAACAGAAGTCAGTAAAGGAGAATAGAGAGATAAGAATGGCTCAGTTTAAAATGTGGTTTATTTCCACCAGGGAAGAAGGAGAAAGACAGATCACTAAATGGTATTAGGATAACCGAGTAGCTATGTGGGGAAAAAACGTTGAATATTTTTTTCACATCATATGATACCATATGTGAAACTCAGATGCATTCCAAATAGATAAAAGATTTAAGGTAAAAATTGGGACCCATAGAAATATCAGAAGAAAACTTTTGACACCCCCTTTAAAGTTGTGAAGTAAGGGGATTCTCTCTATCACTTAAAATCTAGAAGTCATACAGAGAAAGATTATTAAACATAATTACAGTTTTTTAAAGGCTACCTGGTGAAAAATCAAAAGGAAAATCAGAACATATATAGTTAATCGGGACAAAATATTTTTTACAAGTATCTCCCTACTCCATAAAGTGTTCTTCAGATTAATAAAACATTATCCACAAGAGAGTCCCATAGCAAAAAGAATATGAATGTATATACACAAAGGGAGAGAATGAAATTTTGTCACTGTCTTATTTCACTTAAAATCATGTCTTTAAGCTTCATCCATTTTGTAGAGTGTGTGTCAGAATTTCCTTCCTTCTTAAGGCTGAATAGTATTCCATTGTATGTATACACCACGTTTTCTTTATCCATTCATCTGTCAGCAGACACTGGGTTGCTTCCACCTTTTGGCTATTGTGAACAAAGCTGCTATGAATGTGGGTGTTACAGACAGCTGTTCGAGTCCCTGTTTTCAGCTCTTTTGTGTATATACCCAGGAGTGAAATTCCTGGATCATATGGTAATTCTATTTTTGCTTTTCTGAGGAACTAGCATACTCTTTTCTATAGTGGTTGCACTATTTTATATTCCTATCAGTAGTGTACAAGGGTTTCAATTTTTTCACATCCTTGCCAACACTTGTTAATTTCTGCTTTTTTTTTTTTTTTTTTTAATAGTAGCCATCCGAATGGGTGTGAAGCAGTATCGCATTCTGGTTTTGATTTGCATTTCTCTAATTAGTAATGTTGAACATCTTTTCATGTGTTTATTGGCCATTTGTGTATCTTCTATGAGGAAATGTCTATTTAAGTCCTTTGCCCATTTTTTAATTGAGTTGTTTTTTGCTGTTGAGTTGAATAGTCTAACTTTTATATAAAATAGGGAAAATAATTTACATTCGCATTTGCTTTTAAATATTAAGGAATCTCTGTAAAGGTACATTAAAAGTTAAATATTTAAAAAATATACTTAGATGACATTCCCCCATTACATATTTATAGTATCCTGTATTTCTTTGTAGTATTTGGCATACTTCTTTGTTCAATGCTTGTCTCCCACAATATGCTGTCTATCATGTTCATTGTTTTAGGTATTAAGGAGGGCACGTATGGAGCACTGGGTGTTATACACAATGAATCATGGAACACTACATCAAAAACTAATGAGGTCCTTTACGGTGACTAACATAACATAATAAAAAAATAAAATAAAAAGAATAGGCAAAAAAAAAAAGCAAACCAGTACATAGCAGAAAGGATTCTCAATGATTATTTGTTACCAGACTCACTAACCGATGAAGAGAGAGTAATTTATCATGTTAGTACGTATTATGTTATTGGGATGCCAGACTGTCAGATTACAAAATGTCATGCTGGAAAGCAGAAAGAAGGACCCGAGGGAATTAAGCAGTAGGCTCAGGGCTGCATTATTTTTGTGTGCTCTAGATACTTCTGTTTTTGCACACTCTTTCCTACATTAAAAAATGTTAAAATTACATTTTATGACTACATCAACATATAAATGTATATAATCCATGTTTGCTATGTGTTCATTGCTATTATGTTCATTTTTCTTTTGATTTTAAAAGAAATTAAGATGGAAGTATTTCCATGGGTCCTAGGAATTGTGTAACAGAGGGAAGTTGGCTATCAGAGAGGTAACCAAGGAAAAAGCAGTGGATGTGCAAAACTAAGTTTTGAATTTCAAAGACAATGAAAAATAAAATAGAACTTTCTTCCCACCCTACTCTAAAATGTTCCTCTGGTTAATTCACTTGAAATTTCAAGAGAAATTTATTAAGAGAAAACCAACTCTGCTTTTCTAAATGGAAGCTTATAGTCTATAAAAAAAATTCTATTTGAAAGCACAGTGACTCATGTCGTACACGTGCAGATTAAGCTAAAACTGGCCTGTGTGTTATTCTATCAGAAATAAGCAGCAATAAACCAAGGTCAACTTTGTACCCTTAAAAAAATGGAAAAGTGGATAATGCTAGCTTTTGCAAATTTTCCAAATAATTTTCTCCTACAATCTACCCATGAAGAGGGAAACAACTCTCTTCATTGATTTAAAGAATTTCTTTAACTTAATTCTTCCAACCAGAGAGTATTAAAGTATTTAACAGCTGGTACACCAACCACTTAGAAGACAAGCTGGTTATAAAGATAGGGAGCACTGTGGCACACTGTCGAGTGTTTAACACTTTGTTATAGAAAAAACTTTGCTTCCAACTTCACACGCTTTTTCTCCGATGTGGTCCACTGACCATCGCAAGGTTTTTGATACTTTACCTGGACTTATATTTTTCTTGTGCACCATTCATTTATTTAGTCATTCATTCATCTACGCATTTTTTTATACCTTAACACACAGAGAAAATCAACTGCAGACCAGCTTGTTGGGTGTGGGGATGAATGGTTGCACCCTCAGAATCTGTATTTTAGGGAAGTCATAATCTAATGACGGCAAAAAACTAGTTCTTTCCTTCACACTGATTTCTGGCAGCTCTGGTGACAATAAGAAAACAAAGGTGAGCGGATACAGATGTGGCTCTATGCTAGAAGCACGAAGGACCTTGACGATAGCAGGGTTTCCTTAAGAGTAGGATTCATTGCTCCTCTGGAGTGGGGCTGAGGGAATATCAGCCAGTTTTCAGCCAAATAGAACTTTGACTTCCTTCTCCTCGATGCCTCTTCCTCAACATTGACAAAATTGTGATAAGAAGCTCTTTCCCCAACTTGCTTCTTACCACCACCACTCTTGTCCAAAAGAACCACAATGTGAGCCACACATGCAAACCACATAAGCAATTTTAAATTTTCTAGTAGACACACTTAAAAAAACAAAAAGTAAAAGATAAAGTTTTTTATATATATATTATTTTTTAGAGAGAGAGCGCACATGCATGCAAGTGGAGTGGGGTGGGGTAGGGGGAGGAGCAGAGGGAAAGGGAGAGAGTGAATCCCAAGCAAGGCTCCACGCCCATCACGGGGCCTGACATGGGGCTCCATCTCACAACCCTGAGATCATGACCTGAGCTGAAATCAAGAGTTGGATGCTAAACTGACTGAGCCACCCAGGCACCCCAAAGATGAAATTATTTTAATAAAATATTTTATTTATCTCAGTATAGCCAAAAATATTATCACTTCAACATCTAATTAATAGAAAAATTAATGATATATTTTCCATGCTTTTTTCCCCCCATACATTTAAACACATCTCAGTTGGGACTAGTTACATTTTAAGTGTTCAGTGCTCCATGTGACTAGACACTACCATATTGGATGCCACCGTTCTAAGTGACTCTAGATAAAATTCACACATGAACCACTCTATGAGCCCATTCCTTAACTCTCATAGTGATATAGTGAATTCTGAAGAATCTTTGAAAGTACCGAAAATGTCCATAGTTTCCTACAGCATTTTTGTGAAAGCAGAGATTTCTAGAATTGTCCTACAACAAAGAAGCTGAAGATAAGATAGGGCTTGACTGTGGCCATGTATTTAGCTTTCCATTCTTAATCCCTGGTTTAAAGAAACCTCTTATTCCAGATTCACTACTAATTGGTCACGATGACCATTTCCCCCTTTTGCCAGCTTATTTTCAGTTTCTGCATTAGCATGAGAAGGAAAGAATCCTTGATGTTGCTGACTCCATGCACACTTTAACACAGTTTTTCCCCCTTAACAGTACCTTTTTATCTTATTTATGGGACATTGGGAGAAGACTGAATGAGGCTTATAAAAAGTTTACACATAAGTCCCACAGTACTCAATAAATAAAGAATACCGGTTTAAAGGCTCACCCCACACTACTCAACATGGAATCCACAAATTCCTTCAAGGGCCCTTCAGGCCTAACTTGTCAATAATTCCTACTTTTTAAAAATTCTCTGATCCTTTAGCATGCAAACCCTGATGTGAAAAATCTGGAAATAAGAGTCATTCCTTTGTTCTATTCTGATTTTCCTTTCTTCCTCTAGCTGTCTCCTTTCTCAATCCAAACAACTTTTCAAATGTTCTTTTTCCCACATCACTATGAAGTGGGTTTTTTTTATGTTTCTCCTCTAGTTTTTCTTTCCTATTACACATTTCTTCTGTCTTTCTAATTCTGATATCATTATTTCTTATACCTGGCATGTAATCATATTTATACTTTCTATCTTTCTAGATGATTCTCTCTCAAAATCTGATTCTCTAGCTCTTTATCAGGATAGAGTTATCTGACCCATAGTCAAACATTAAAACAGTCCTTCCTTCCCAGGTAAGAAATTTATATATAATTTACCTCAAGTACCCAAGTTTAAATGATTGGTGATTAAAACAGAGGTGAATGAAGTGACTTTTGACCATGGCCGAGTCTTTCTATGGCAGAAAGGACTTGAAGAGAACAGTCTAATCGTGATGACTTGGTTAAAGAAGGCGAAATGTATCTAAAGTTGCCCCTTTGATTTAACATCCTCCCAGCCTTCCTGTGGTTGATAAACCAGAGAGTAAGCTAAGGACCAGGGACCACAGAAGGAACTCCAGTGCTGGAGGGAAGCATGGACAGGGCCTAATTTCCACTTTGAGGAGTACTACCCCTTCAACACAACCTCAGAACTCTAGAGGTTATAATGACATTTCTGGTCTATTCCTAACTCCATACCTCTGCCAGTTTTTAACACTGTTTACCAGTGATATTCTAAGTCATATCATGGGACCGAATGGGAAGCTTCCCTCAGAAATATGATAAACTATAGCCCAATCATATCACTGCTTTCAAGTAAGATGAAAATCTTTTTGTCCTGCTCAATCACAGGTAAGAACAAAACTATACATGCTAGAATACCCTGGAAATGGAAATGGAATGAAAGCAACAGTGCTTTGAAATCACAGACCCTCACCAAGAAGGGCAACTCCATCACTGGAGAAAAGAATGTATCTCTTAGAATAACAGAGTTGCAAATTTAAATCAAATGGAAGAAACTACCTAATTGACTCTTTTCCAAAAATCACTATCCACTTTTTTATACCAATTTCTAATCCTATATCATGTTCTTCACCTTTCCTGATAATACATGTATCATTTTCTTAATAGAACATAAACATGAACGAAAGTGTTTTCTGCTGGATTCACTGATTTTCTTTTTTCCCAGAAGCTTCGATGCCACCCTCAGTTTCCAGATTGGCCAGGAAGATGGAATGGGCAAATCCATTAGTGTGGGCTCCTGAGCCCAGAAGTGACCTCCACACCAGCTGTCCTGACCTGGATTCAACCCTGCAGAGGTTATGAAAGCACTCTGTGACTAACCACTAACTTTGTTCCAGAGGAGAAGCCCAAGAAATTTCTAAACTCGCAGTCCCAAGAAGACTAGAAACCCCGGAACTATCTCAAAACTTAGGGGGAATGATGGTTGGGTTTAAGGGAATCCTTGAAACCCCTAAAATTATAAACACGTATAACTGACCAAAATAAAATGCCATTTAATATCATAAATACTTTATAAGGAAAGTGAAGGTAATGAACTACAAGGCCCCTTAGGTTTGTTTAGCATTTTGGTGGGTGGGTTTGAGCATGCAAAGGTAGGCCTGGAGCAGAGTTTGGGAGTTGATGCAGGAGAGAGCTGGATTCTACTACACTGAGTGAAAAGAACTTGGGAGATTTTGAGACAGCTGGGGAATTAGAGGGTGAGTAAGAAAGGGTGGAAGGTGGAAACAAGGAACTAGTGAGATGCTGTGAGGCTGGGGACCACGTCAGGCATAGCAGGAAGAATCCCATGTGGGATGTCTAAAGGACACCTAAGAAATAGGGAAAAACAGTGCTCCATAAGAAGCTTTGTGAACTGCTATGATATATGGCCCTCTTCCATTCCCTCCAAATTGTCCATAGTCTACTACATGCCTGCATCTTCTGAGTGGAAGGATGCACTGACATTTGAGGAAGGGAGCACATTTCATATCTGAATCAATGTGCTGCAGAACAGGGACCACATATGTGAGATGGCAATGCAACCCATAAGCTGAACACAGTTTGGAAAGTACGCAGTGACATATTCTTGGAAGACAGAACCCTCGGGCATAGTCAGGAATCCTCAGAAGGGCCCGACCTTCCACAGCATGAATAAAGTGTCCAAGAGAATTCTATTTAGTTCTAAAGAATCAAAGAGACCTCTTCTGCCATCTGGGTTACACTACAATGTGGGGTGGAGAGAATGGATGTGCGTTCCTCTGGACAAGGATCCAAAGCTTTTTGTCCAGTTTTCAAGGCAGCCCATGTATAAAAGGAGGAACAGCTCCAAATAAATTAAGAGTCACTGTTTTGGAGAGTTCTACTCCATAAATGATTTTTTTTTTTTATTTTGAGTATACTTGATGGAAAACACCGTAAAATCGAGTGGAAAAAGCCTGAACGAGGAGCTGAGAGACTCAACTTCTATTTCTGGCTCTGCCATTAAGTAGCTGTGCATCAGTGGGTCACTCCCTCCCACCCTGTGAGAAAGCAGGAATAATTATCTTTATTTTTACCTCATAGAGTTGTAATGACGATCAAATAAAATAACAGATGTTCATGTACTTTCTAAAGTCCATAAAGCAACACAATATATTATTAGATCTAATCTGGCATTAGATTTGCTAACCTAATACCAGAATAGTAAGTACAAAAATGACCTTAGTAAAAATATTTTTACAATTCAATCATGGATATTATCCCCTTTTCTTGCCATAATAAACAATGGCATTCTGCTTTAAAGGATATTTTTATTGGTCATCCAACTTTTGGAGTCTCACTGTGTTCTAGCCTCACTTTACAGCTTCTATTTTGTGATTCTTCCTTGCTCCTCTGCAGGTGAGCACGTCAAACCTGTGCGGGGGAGGGAGGGATGGGGTGGAAATGGGAAGGCCTTTGCTTGCTTCAGCTACGCAGGGCCATGGGCATGACATTTGATCTTAACACAGGGATTAAGTCATTCATGAGTAGAGCCCAAAGGGAGGAACAGCTCCAAAAAAACAACCAGCCTTGCTGGTACTACAACATCCAGAAATTCACAGTCGTTTCTGCTACAGTTATAATTTGTAGTCTGTCTGGCACTGAGAAATCTAACTGCAGTCTCTGTGGTTTAAATAAAATGTATCTACAGCAGCTTGGAGCCATGTTTTAAAATGTTCCATGTTATTTTAGTTCAAGGACAAGCTTTTAAAATTAAAAGAAAACTTTGGCTTTAATTATAGATTAAAAGTGAGTTTTTTTTTTTTTTTAAGGAATGCTATTGCGTCCAACTTTTGGAGAAGGCATTTAAAATAAAAAATTAATTCTTCCCCTAAAGTAACAATCTTCATTAATATAGGAAGATCAAAAAACAGAGAGCATACACTCACACATAAAGACAACATTTTTGTGGTTTTAAAACTATGATAGTCACAGTTCATCTACTCAGTATGATATTTTCCAGTAATTTCAGTTACATTTTATGACCAGGATGCAATACTTTAATAGGCATTACTGCTGACACAACGACAGGCCTAATAAAAGGCAGTTAATATTGTTGTTTAACCTTAAATGTAAGAAAAACCCAATATCTTAGATTATAAACTTATGAAACTGAATTATAGTGTTGAATTATATTGTTCATATAACCAAAGGAGTCAATGCAGGAGTATTTGAAGACACCAAGTGTCTACACTGTCTTTAAAACTTGATTCAATTTAAATCTGTTTGTGGAATGTATCTATTCTGCAATTCAAGGCACAACTGTATTTCCTGTGGATTTCTATAGAGTGGCTTGAAGTAGAAGCCTGAAGTCAAATACATTAGCAGGGGCAGTCAGTAAAGCCTCAGACCCCAGACAAGTGCTGGTTCCTTGCCTGTCCCCAGTACTCTGGGGCTGCTCAGGATGCTACAGGAAGGAATCTGACTGTAGTCCCGCTTTTTTTCTCAGCAGATTTGCTGCCCCTTCCAAGGGAACAGCTCCCCCTAATAAAGGGCCCCATCATCCTTGTTCTGTGTGATTGCTTTATCTACTTTCTCCACGTTTGGACTCCATAGCTCTCAGGAAGATTGCTTCAGGCAGATGCCTGCTCCCCTCTGGCCACTGTTGTGTCCCTGGATTCCTTCTCCTCTCTATGGAGATGCTCTATGCTTCCTCCTGGAAGTCTATGGACTGTGTGCCATTGCTTGTCCTACAGAGAGGGCTCTGTCCTAATGGCATTATCGCCACCCTTAAATGCCCATAGCGGGACTCTGAAAGAAAGAGCCTGCATTACGGCAAAGGAAGTGGTGAAATAAATTCTGGACTGAAGGTTGTAATCAAAGATGAAGGAGCCACAAGGCTGATAATAATCTTCTGCAATGGGGAAACGATTAGGATGGCCCAGAGTAGCCAAGGGGGCTCCTTTGATACTCTCACACATTCAATCACTTAGAGACTTGCAAGTTCTGCTTTCAAAATACCGTGTGGGAAATGGGGATGGTAATGGTACCTACCTCACAGGGCTGTTATGAGGATTAAGTAAGAAAATGCATGTCAAGTACTTGGCACAGTGCCTGGCACTCAGTAAGTGCTCAATAATTACCAGCTACTATTATTGTCATTATTATGCCCTAAACTGTTTTGACCATGCTGTTTCTATCACCTCAGAGGTATCAGTTGTCCTGAGATAAAGGCCTGCATTTTTTAATCGAGAACCATTAACTCTGGAGGACTGAAGGGGTAGACAGAATACTTATTATGATAGGAGGGGCACAGAGCACAGTGCAAGGACAAAGCTCCTCAGAAGCCAGGAGGTAGAAGAAAGCTTAGAAAAGGAGGTGGGAGGATCTCTCAAAGAAACTGCCATTTTTGTAACTTTTCCCAGGTTTGGGAAAAAGTAAAAGATAGTGGTCCTGAGCAAGGTTTTTTTTTTTTTTTAATGTTTTATTTATTTATTCATGAAAGTCAGAGAGAGAGGCAGAGGCAGAGGGAGAAGCAGGCTCCCTGCCTAGCAGGGAGCCTGATGCGGGACTCAATCCCAGGACCCCGGGATCATGACCTGAGCTGAAGGCAGATGCTTAACCATCTGAGCCACCCAGGCGCCCCTGAGCAAGGTTTTAGAGTCAGACAGATCTGAGTTTGAATCCTGGCTCTGCAACATCACAGCTTATGTGGGCAAATTCTATATAACTCTGTTCGCTCATCCTCAAAAGAAGGGCAGTAAGACATACATCATAGAGTTATTATGGGTGTTAAATAACATAGCACATGAGGATAAAGCACAGTGCCAGGCACATAGTAAGTGCTCAGTAAATGGCAGCTATTGTTACTACGTGTAGTAAACGTCCATCATCCCACGGGAAACCATCTAGGAATCTACCTTAGAAATACACTTGTCAATTCTCTGATTGCCTGCATGTTAAAATGCCAGCTTCAGGGCACCCGGATGGCTCAGTTGGTTGAATGTCCAACTTGTGGTTTCGGCTCAGGTCATGATCTCAGGGAGTCTGCTTGGGATTCTCTCTCTCTCTCTCCCTCTGCCCTCTCCCTGCTTGCATTCTTTCTCTCTCTCAAAATAAATAAATAAAATCTTAAAAAAAAATGCCAGCCTCATGTTGTGAGATAGAATTAAGGAAAGCAAGACTAACCAAATGTATAAAGAGAATACATAATGTGTGATTTTTGTGCTCGTATGTAACTAATTATGTAAATGTCAACCAATTTATTTAGACAAGATTTGATTTCCCAGTTTAAAGCCTATCCATACGAAAGCAGTATATTTTTTACACTTTATAGTCAAAAGATCACACTAATGATAATGATTATTTTCTAAACTTTTGAGATTGCATGAGCAAAACCTTATCTAAATCCCCCTAAGTGATCTCTGCTGGGATAGGCAGAATTTTGCCCTCCTGATTTTTTCCCTAGTGTCACATCTGTGAATATGTTATGTTACATGTTTAAAGTGGCACTGCAGAGGTAATTAAGATTACCAAGCAGCTGACCTTAAAATATGGTGATTATCCTGCATTATCTGAGTGGGCACAATTTAATCATATGTGCCTTTAAACTCAGAGCTTTCTCCTGTGGGGTTGTAGGACAGAGAGATTCAAGTGTTAGAGGGAATCAATGTGCTGTTGCTGGTTTGAAAATGCAGGGAAGGAATGGGGCAGTCTCTAGAAGCTGAGAGGCAAGGAAGTGGGGACCTCCATCCTATAATCACGAGGAAATGAATTATGCCAATATCTTAAATAAGCTTGCGAGTGGGTTCTTCCCCAGTGCCCCCAGATAAAAGCCCAGTGTAACTGACACCTTGATGTCAGCCTAGTGAGACTCTGAGCAGAGAATCCAGTCATGAGTGAGACTTCTGGCTTACAAAACTCAGAGATAATAAATGGTGTTAAGCTACTGTTTGTCGTAATTTGTTATGCACAAATATAAAACCAATACATAGGCCTAAGAACTGTTTTTCACTTTATAACCACAGTTGTCCCTTTCAAATCTGTCATGGCAAAGTAATTAAAAAATACTCCTTTTCTGACTCTGGCATACAAGCTGTCTGTCCCTAGTAATGTATGTGCCATGATCTCGAGGTGGCTTTTTGGCATTTCTCTTCTCCCTCTTAGTTTTAAGGCCTTCACTTAATATTTTCTTAGAATAAGTGCTTGGAGGGGCACCTGGGTGGCTCGGTCATTAAGCATCTGCCTTCGGCTCAGGTCATGATCCCAGGGTCCTGGGATCAAGCCCCACATCAGACTCCCTGCTCAGCAGGAAGCCTGCTTCTCCCTCTCCCATTCCCCCTGCTTGTGTTCCCTCTCTCATTGTGTCTCTCTCTGTCAAATAAATAAATAAAATCTTTAAAAAAAAAGAATAAGTGCTTGGATATACTGCTGCCCACTAGCATCTCCAACAGAGGGTATGCAGGCTCATTGGAAAAGAAAGCCCTTCAAATCCCTATATTCCAGGAAAACCCTTGTGAAGGGATCTGCTGCGATGTCTGGCTAAGAATTAGTTCTGATATTTACTGTTTATTCTTTTTGCCCAACACCATATCAACCAGTGATAATATGTAAAGCCCTTGGCCTCATAGGAATGATTCTAGTGCTTCAAAGGATATATCAAAGCATTTGCTATATAATCCAGGGAAAGACCCACTCAGTATAACAGATATTGCCTAACACAATGACAATAAAGTCACCATAAAGACTCTGGAAATGTTAGGTGCTCCAAATAAAAGAGGGTACTACTCTAGGAAAGATATTAGGAACAGTGGCCTATTTTAAATTAATTACTGTATAAATAGCACATTTCCACATGTTGACAGCTGGACTATCAAGCATATCCCTGAGGGAAGAAAGAAAATTCATAGAAAAGTATTCTGTGGTAGTCCACTACCGCCCAGAGACACGGGAATGTGACGAAATACTCAGTCACACAGCCACAGTTGAACAAACTGAGGAAGACTCTGGATAGCAGAGCCCTGAACAAAGATCATGCACTTTACTGTTTAAAAAAAAAGAGAGAGAGAGAGAGAGAGGAGAGAGGAAGGGATGAAGGAGGGGAAGGGAAGGAAGGAAGGAAGGAAGGAGAGAGAAGCAAGATATTAGAGAAAGTCGAGATATTCTGACATTTTCAAAATAAATCAAATATATTCAAATTTCAATGTGCAATCCATTAATATGATATTTTTGAAATATGATAACCCTTTCCCTCCCATGGTATCTCTTTATTTTGATGTATAACTTTAATCAGCTACATTTATAGCACTAGTTAAAAATTATTAAAGTAAT
The DNA here is from genome assembly GCF_009762305.2 of Zalophus californianus. Classification (NCBI taxonomy): domain Eukaryota; kingdom Metazoa; phylum Chordata; class Mammalia; order Carnivora; family Otariidae; genus Zalophus; species Zalophus californianus. The sequence continues at coordinate 114,453,571 of NC_045603.1, read as the reverse complement.
CCAAGTACAAAAGGATAAAAAAAACCCTAACAATCTGAAGCATATGATTATTTAATGCTCCATTAATTGATAATTTTGCTTGAAGGAAAGATTGGAAAAAAGGAATGGAATTCTTTTTTTTTTTTTAAGTATGGAATTCTTAGCTCCTTAATTGTACTTAAAAATTCCCAATAGTACCCACTCAAACAAAGAACTTAAGTTTTCCACTGAAAGGGTGAAAAGAAAAGTCAGTTCTAGCATGCCCTGCCACGTGCTTAACTACAGGGTAAAATAGTATCCATTCAGATTCTAATCACATTTCAAAAGGTAGTATTTATTAGGTCTATGGCTGCCAAGTACTACTATATCATATTATAATTACAGGCATTTTTAAATTTAAATTATATCTAGCTCTTTATTTCAAGCACTGTAGTTTGGAAAGTCTTACCATCATAATGTGTCATGTTTATGTACATGAAACCTAGCAAAATTTTCCAGGAGTTCCCATGTTCCATTCTGTATATAATTACTCTTTATTTATTATTCCTTTGATATCCAGAATCTATGCATAAATCTGAATGTGTGCAAATTCCCACTAAAAACTATCAGCAACAAACATCTTTTATGATAAAATCTTTTACTGACAACAGTCTATATTACAGAGTTCCCTTTAAGATGGTACACTGAATAAGCTTTATTCACTTCTCTCTCAAAACCTCATTAAAATTACAGAATGTAAATTTAAAAACAAATCAGTGCCTAGCAATGCTTGAAAACAATAAAGGGCACCATGGTCAAATCAAAAAAGTCGAGAAATTCATGAAAGATGAAATGCATGTGGCATTAAATTGACAAGGAAATCTAAACAGAGAACCACAACTCAAAACAGGTGGAGGCCAAGACAGTGGCAGAGCGTGAGCTGCGTTTCCCACCAAGGAAGACACTGCAAGTCAGCAGTTCACAGAGACTAAAGCAGGCCATGGGAAGAATCATGAAGGTTACCAGTTAAAGAACAGCATCAGAGGAGCTAGGCCATTCTTTTCCTTCCTGAGCCTACAGAACACCTCTAGGTCACCTGAACCCAGGACACAGTTTCTACAAATGTTCTTTAAACAAGTTAGGGGGCGTGTACAAAGACAACTCCTAGATTAAGGCCATGAAGAGATGCAGAGTAGAGATTTAGGTAACTTCTGATTTCTATGGGTTCATGACTGCTATGAAAAAGGAGCTATAAGAAAAAAAAATGATGTTCTTGGAGAATAAAAACAAGATACCAAAATTAAAAGAAAGACTACAGTAGAAATGTTGATCAATAGAATGGATAGGGCAAAGCTGAAGACCACATGAGTGATCTGGAAAGGAAAATGGAGATAACTTTTCATGACATGGAAGGGAAAGATGAAGAGTGTGAGAGGGAAGTAGAGAACCAAGGGATCCCAGGCCAAGATGATTTCACAGGTGAACTCTTTCTGGTCCTCAAGATATGCAGGAAAGCTAATTCTTACATTGTTTAAACTTTTCCAGAGTAGAAAAAGATGAAGTACTTTCTAGCTCATTCCACAAGACTGTATCAAAATTGTGTAAGGAGAGCATTAGAAAAAAAGAAAATGATAGACAAATCTCACTTGAGAATTTTGATATAAAATGATTAAATAAAATGTTAATAAATTAAATCCAGAAATATATTAAAATAATGATATATTGTGATGGAATAGAATTTTCCCCAAGAATTCAAGGAAAGTTAAACACTAGGAAATTTACTTTATACAAGTAGATTAAAAGAGGACAGTCAAATGGTCTTAAAAATTGTGGAATTAGCATCTGATAATTATAATAACCTATTTAGTTATGTGTGCATTTTGGGAGTGGGGAGAGTCTCTTATTAAATAATCTAGGAATGGAAAGAGAATCCCTTACCTTGATAAAGTGATTATATCAGAAATTCTTTTTTTTTTTTTAAAGAGTTTATTTATTTACCTGACAGAGAGAGACACAGCAAGAGAGGGAACACAAGCAGGGGAAGTGGGAGAGGGAGAAGCAGGCTTCCCGCGGAGCAGGGAGCCCGATGCGGGGCTTGATCCCAGGACCCTGGGATCATGACCTGAGCCGAAGGCAGACGCCCAACGACTGAGCCACCCAGGCGCCCCAATATCAGAAATTTTCTGCAAACATTATACTTAATAGTAAAGTATAAGAAAAATTCCCTTTAATGCCTGCCATCATTACTATTATTCAACATTGTTTTGGAAAATTTGGTCAATGGAATGTAATTAACTGGAGGGAAGGAGGAAGAGAAAGAAAAGAGGAGAATAAATACATAAAACTGTTACTATTTGAAGGTTGTAGGTTTGTGTGTACACTGACAATTGAATAAAAGAAAATATAAGACAATCTGAGAAAACTACACAAAACTCAAGAGATTCCCTATTTATCAGTGATAACTATTATAATATGTAATAGATAGGAACTCATCCACAAAGGAAACAATAAGAATGACAAAATAAAACATTTAATAATTTAATGAGAAGTATGCAAACCTTATGTAAAGAAAACTATAAAAATTTATTGAATGTCCTGAAAAATAATCAGAATAAATGGAAAAATATACTATGTTCCTGAGTGGAAAGACTTGATATAAGAAGGATAAAAATATTCCCCAAATTAATATATAAATTCAGTGCAATCCCAGATGAATTTCCAATGAAATTTTTTAAAATGGAACTTGTCAATCTTATCCAAAATTCAACTGGAAAAGCAAATTCAAGAACCTGGACGAGAATATTTTGAACAAATTGAGAGTAGACATAGCCTGCCATATGTCAAAATGCACAAGAAGGCTACAGTCATGAAAACCGTGTGCTACTGATGTAGGAGTATTTTAAAGTTTGGTGGAACACACTACAGTCTAGAAATAGACACAAAGAAAGAAAGGGAGAGTATAATAAAGGTAGCATTTCAAATCAGTAAGGAAATGGGGAAGTACTCAATAAATAATTGTGTTGGGAAAAAACAGAATATAATATATTCTATAATATAGAATATATAATTTACAAAAAAATTTAGGTCGATTATAAGTATATAAATGTACAATTAAAATAAGAAAAGTAGTAGAAGAAAATGTAAAAGCGAACTTTTCCCATCTTGGGATAGGTCTTCCTAAAAACGACACAAGACATAAAGAACGTATTGACATATTTAATCATAAGCCCTCTCCCCTCTTGGCCTCCTAACCTACCCTCAGGGCCCAACACCCTCCCTGGACAAAGTCCTGTACCTGCCACCATATGGTGGCTTTCTGCTGCCAAGCTCCCTGAAGCTCCTTTGAAATGTTCCTGAGCTCAGAGCCCAAGTTGGGAGTGATAAAACGGTAGGCACTTCACTATGACTTTCTGTCAACTGCAGGCTTCCTTTTGTCCCTATGCTTTTTTTACAGAATCTCAGATTATCAAAGGTAGAAGGTACTTATGCACCCCCATTTTACAGGTGAAGGAACCAAGGCCCTGATTAATAAAGGGACTTGCCTTGGAACACATACCTAACTGCTAGCAGTTCCAGTTGAATATGGTGCTCCTGGTTTCGAAGGCAATGCTTTCTGCTCTTTCCACATTATAACTTCCTGTGGCCTAATGTACACGTGGGTAATTTCAGGTCAGGGGAAGAGACTCACTACAGAGAAAATTTGAACCCAGCAAAGTAATTTTTCAAACCACATATGAAACAGTAGGAATTTAACTATAGTCAAAATACAGATTAAACTTGTATTGCTTCCCACAAAGTCCCTACTCAGACCTTGACACTATCATTTTAGTTAAAGCACCTGAGAGACAGGATGATGTCAAATAGAACATCGATAGATCATTTGCCTTTATCTTTCTGTTCTGAGCTTCCTATGAGCATTTCACTGAGTGTGTACGTCAGGGGTGGGGATTAGGAACAGTTTTGGGGGGTTGGTAATATTCAAGAAATCATAAAGTTGAGCTTTTTTATATTTTCCTAATGAGAGGGAAGTTATTGTAACTATAAACTAAATTTTACTGCTTCAATCATAGTAACCGTGAAATAGTCCTCAAACACCTTTCAAGATAGTTGAAAATTACTATTCCAGGTGATTTATGTTTATACTTTTTAAAGCACATTTTAAGAAAAAAATATAAATAAAAAATCTTCTGAAGGAAAAAAGTACCCAGGTTAGATAAACCGGAGGCCCCATGGGTTATGAGAAAATCTGAATGGGTGCCATATTTCTGAAAAGGTCTAAAGTAAAGGAACCCAGGAGACACAATAAAAACTAAGACAAGACCAATTGCATGACTGACAAGGTTGTGAAAAAACTCCTTGATCCAGCTGGATAGATTTAGCTGTTCAGAAAGAATTAAAAGAAAGAGAGAGAGAGAGAGAGAGAGAGGGAGAGGGAGAGGGAGAGAGCGGGGGTGGGGGTAGGGGGACAAAAACAAAAAAACACAGAGAGAGAAAAAATGCTGGCAAGGCAACGATAAAAGAAAATGCAAAACAACAATGGCACTCAACCTCAGTCGCAAACTAGTAAAAGCTATGTGGGTTCTCAAGCAGCCACAATATTGCAACCATCTAGCTTTGTGCTCCACAAAGACATCACACCAAAGGCACTTGGCACCAAATAACTTCTGGCCAGGGATTTTACATTTAGAAATGTAAGACCCAGTAACATTTAAGGAATTCTTCCTCTTGCCAGATAGCCATCCTCTTGCCCTGAAGCCATGTGACAAATGATCCTGAATACCACGTTGCCTTTTATGCATCTGTTGTCTAAATCAGTGTAGAAACTGGAAGGAGAGACTGAATTCTGGCCCTTAGCAAAAGGGTACATTTTAGTGTCATAATGACAGTCTTGGCAGAACAGGGCATTCTTACTTGAAATGTCTCTGCCATACTGAGAGCTTTGTCCACCATAACCTGAGTCTGGCTCCGTTGAAGGGACTATCAGTTCTAAATTTTAAATACACAAGCAACTATGTGAAAATTTAAAGAGCAAACTATTTCTTGGAAATCCCACTTCATGAATGATTGTCTCTGACCACCTTTCAGCACTTGAAAAGGTTTCATGTTCATTTGTGTTGTTTTCTGTTCCTCTCAAAATCACCATTTAAAGCTTTTTTGTTCTCTTTATTTAATGACACTTGATAAAAGGCAAAGTTGCTTTGGGTGTGTGTGTGTGTGTGTGTGTGTGTGTGTGTGTGTGTGTGTGTGCGCGCGCGCGATGTATATAATGACACCAAAAAGGGAACACATTCTTTTTGTCAAAGATGTTCACCTTGGTCACTGTATCAAAGATGCTCTAAAGCACAGAAGCAGGTGGGCAAGAGACTGTTTTTAACCTTATCTGCAGTTCAAGGACAGTGGGAGACACCGCAAGTGCTTGAGAGCATCCTGGCCACAGTGCCCTCACTACGGGGCTGCCCAAATCTGTGAGACAGAGAAGTCTGTCTAGCCATGTGCCTGGCCCGAGGAAATGCTGAAGGTGAATTCAACTCTGCAGTAACTCGGCGTATCTTGCACCACGGTGTCCTACTTGCCTGAGAATAAGAGTTCATGGCTCTTTTTTCAGACTGGGAAGACCTCAAATTGTTGGAAGAGGATGAGCAATGTTGTTGCTTAAACCTGAGACTAATCTATCTTCCCCAAACCATTTTCCATTTGGGTTGTTATTATCACTTAAGTTTTTTTCTGACCACTATCAGGTAAGGACTCAATGTCTCCAGTGTTCACACAAGGCAGAAGGAAGCTACCACTGGTCAGTTTCAAAAGCCACTTTGTTTTCCTAACTACACTCAATTTCTATTACCACTATGACTACACACACATGCAGAGGTACACACAAACCAGTGGTATTAACTTTCAGGCATTTTCTGGAAACTATTCATGTTTCGCTTAGTAACTAAAGGGTGACCCCTAGGTAATGATGCCTATTACAACCTGCAGTCCATAAACCTATGTAAGGATCTTTCTACTGCAGCCATTAAAATAGAGAAAATTTTTCAAATGCAAACATACCTAGCCTAAGTTCTCAAAAGTTCAACTCTAATGACTTAAGTATATATTTTATTTAAAAGTAGAAGTCAATTAAGTACCTGAAATTGCCCAAAGCAATTAGACTTATTGTGCCAAGGATCTGGATCATATCTCCAAGCGACCAAGCAACTCATATCCAAAAAACTAACAACTTCAATGCCTAGGATAGAACCTAAAGCAGTTTTCTAACCTGCAAATTCAAGAATTGAACTAGAGGATCCTTTAAAAGTTCAGTTGGAATTATAAAAATCCTTGACTATTTCCTTCTTTAGTACAATGAAAATGAGAGAAATTGGGTAACAACATTGTTAAAAGAGAAAAGGGACATTATGCTGCTGTACCTCAAACATGCCATCCTTCACCTAAACCGAAAACTAAGAGAAAATTCATATTTTGTAAAAGAATTATTTTTTTTGTGAGTGAACAAAATATTTAACTTTTCTGCTTCCTCAAAACTCACAATTATAAATGATATAATTTCTAATAGAAAACAAGAGTAGACGCTTCCAAAATTTAAAAGTACCAAAATTCTGGTCTGGAAGAAAACACATATTTATTCTGAGTAAAAATTCTGTTACATCAACAAGACACATTTTGACATAGAAAAATACCTGTTTAATTTTAGAAACAAAGTAGGGAGGCAGAAGGGAAAAACTCACTGCAGCTAACCAAAAAAGAAAGAAAGAAAAGAAACCACTTCCATATTCATTAAATAGAATGTCTTGTTATTTTCACAGACAGTAAAAACTTTTTGACATCCTTTTTCGTCCCAGACTGGAGAGGTGTCAATGGATCTTATTTGGTCTCTTCAGTGTGTAAAGAGTTTACAAACCTAACCAAATTTAGAATTAGTGGGAGTTAGGCACTTATGTTCCTTATACATAAGAGAAGAAAAAAAGGCCCTTTTATGCCAGCTTTGAGTTGGGCTTGAATTTTTATGACTTATTTAGAAGCCCTAGGGAATGAAAAAAAAAGTCTCTTAATGGAAATACTGACACAGGCTTAAATATAGTGACATGAACAAGCACGTCTATGAAACAGCACCAGGATGTGACTGACCACTCCAGCAAGTCTGAAATGCAGACAGTTTCAGACAATCAATGAGAACTGACCGCATGCCAGGAAAAAAGTAATGGCAAGTTAGAGAATCAAAATTTCAGGTTGATAAGCTTGTTTTTAACAGGAACATATGTAAAATATATGGGATCTTTACTCCAAAATATAGAAGAAAAAGAAAAATGTAAGCTGTAAAATTTCTGCCTAGACTTCCTCCAATTCTGTTATAGGATTAAAAATAGTCATTCTTAAAAAGTCAAAGCTGTCATATCAATCCTGAGAGATGTGGCGGGAGAGTTGAAATCAGTGGATCTAAATCTGTGCTTTGTTTCTCAGATCTTACTTACAAGGCTATGTGCGAGATAGAGAGAGACTACAAATATTTGTTTTTGTCTATCTGCTACACTTTTTTATTCTTTGGTGGATTTTTAAAAACTAGCTAATCTTTTCCATGTATCATCCTTGCCTTTTCCTGAAAGTCGCTTCTTTTACTTGAAAATCGGGTTAGTTTCATTTTATACTTCCTAAGTTATTATTTTGAATCTCTTAAACATCTCATAGTTTTCAGCTACATTTTGTTTAATATTTTCCTCTGGCTTTAACTTTTTTGCAATTGCCTTTCCTTAAAGCCGTTTAAGCTGATTCAAGATCATTTTTCTTTCTCTTGTCATGTCCACGGACACAGATCAACATATATCTGTGTACATTAAGATGTCTTTTATGGTTTGGAAGGCAAACAGACCCAATCATTAAAACACTAACTCACTTAAGAAACCGTTATGGGGCAAATATGAGAAAGACACTGTACTAAGTGCTAAGGGGGTTATAAAGTGAATAAAATGCCACTTCGGGGCCTCAAAGAACTTTTAATACACATAAGGCAGTGAGTAGCATCACAAAAGAGAGACAGAATGCAGCTGTATTTCAGAAAAACAGCGTGTCTAACCTTAACAAACACGGGATATTAGCGTTGCTATCATTCTTAGGTACCGCATAGAAGAAACCCAATGTGAAAGGGCAGAAAACATTAGGACCAAACACAGTCCTAAGAAATGGGTACATTTTCTAAACTAAGCTGCCATATCCTTTTGATTTATTTGTAAGCCATGCTGTTTGTAGGGGCTGTAGGTCTCAGTATTTACATTCAGGTTTTTCAGACTCTCATATGATACCAAATAAATAGAAAAGTGAAGGAAAAATCTACCCCTGAAGGACGCAGCAAGCTGCTCATGCCAACAGTTGTTCTTTTTTTTCTATTTTTGTTTGCCATTAGTCTCTCAGTTTTTAACAGTAGATGGAACACTTAGGCAATATCATTTAAATTTTTCAAGTGAATTCATTAGGGAAATTTAATTTTAAAAATCAAGTGACTTTTCAATAGTTTATATGAATGTGTTTGGTCTTCAGCATCACTGATAAATATTTAAAAATCTATGGTGTTCAGAGTATCATGCTTATGTTTTAATAATTCTAGAGTAACCCCATTACTACCCAAAAGTCAGAACTTCTGTAGATCTCATTTACAAGATTATGGTTTGGAATCAGAAGTTAGGAAAGGACCCCTTTCAGCAGGCTATCAGAAAGACATCATTCTTTATTCAAAGGTGTTAGGGGCAAGTTTAGGATTGTGGTTAATCCTAAAATTACTGATTTGAAAGGGTGGAATATCATATAAAAAGCAATAGGAGGAGGTAGTTTAGAGAAGAGAGGATATTGAAGCACACTCCACATGCTGTGATTAATATTATAAGCTTAGGAGAGCAGAAAATTCTTTATTTTTAAAATCAGTACTTAACTTTGTATCTGGAAATTTCACTTATGTGGAATACCTCATTCCCAGATGGTGTTTGATAGGTGAGGTATTATTGTAGTAAGGATACAAGACAAGAAATTGGATAACCTTTCAAGTATCCTTTAAATGTCACTAACTGGGCTGGTGATAGAAGGTTTTATTATTCTCTGTTGGAATACATCAGCAGTCATTTGCATGCCAGGAAAAGAATGTCTGGAATAATCCAAAAGGGCAAAGCTTAGTTCTTTCACTAAAAACAAGGAAGTGACAGGCACTAAAAGGGAAATAAAAGAAGATAAAAGTATCCAAAGCGGAATTACCGGTCAACAAAATCCCACAGAGAACTAGCAGGTACACAGAAACACATACTATTTTAACATTTGGCTCTTGACAAAGCCTTCTCTTGACTACCATGAAGCTTTCTTTAAGCTACCCACAAACACAAAACCTAAAATTGATGAAACATATAAATTAGTAGTGATTATTCACTGTTCAAAAAGATCTGCCAAGACAGCCCTTTAAATCTTTCTTCTGCTTCATTTAACTATGGTTTCTCTGATGAGCATCTTAACACAAAACACAGGGCTCCAGTGAGCCTAGAACAGGGCCTGTGTAGAGTAGCTCTTAATAAACATTTCTGTATGTGGAATAAATGCATGAAAGAGTACCTCATATATGAGTGGACTGTATCTCAGAAATGTACCTGTGAAGTCAGCTTTTAGAACTGAGAGCGCACTACTCCAAAGAGGTCATGCTATAAATTAAGGTTAAATCCCAGGCTAATCCAATGTTTTATGGAACTCATGTGCACACCTGGGTTTTACCACTGATAATGCCAGCCTAGATTCTAAAGTACATGCATATGCAGGAAGAGAGAGAAAAAAGAACATCTCTCTTCTCTCGGGGGGCATCATTAGCGGAGAAAAAATGTTTGGAAATGGCACTTAGCCTCTGGCATCCTCCCAAACTTACTTTCTATTTCCTAGTTCCTCCTTCGTTAGTAACCAAAATCCCTAGTTCTGTCATTTTGCTCCAACTGTGGCAGGCCATGCAAATGGACTCTACCTTCCAAAGAATTCCACGCACTAAGTAAGTGACTTCTTTCTTCTTCTCTCAATCAAAATCTCCATTTCTTCAGGGATATTCACCTCAGTCAAATGGAGGGGAAGCTAATCTAATTAATTCACACTAACATAGAAAAGAGTTCTATCCGCCTAAATGTTTTTGCCACACCAGATGTGTCTAATTAAGAGGGATTTTAGACAGTTTAACAAGATGAAGTTTAAACATTCAGCCTGTGGGAGCCGGTTAAATTTATGAATTATATACTACCAGAGCAGTGGGGCTCAGAGAATAACCATTCGAATGTACTAGCCATTTATAAGTTGATCATTTGTGAGCTGCAAAAAGAAAGAACATAACAGGGACTTGTCCTCAAGCCAAGCAAAAGAAGGAGGGGAAGTCCACACGTTTTATTTCAAGACTAGCCTGATTTTCCCCTCGCCAATACACCTCTTAAAAACCTCCTCTCTCTCCTTTGGTAAAGAAGGAAATTTGATAGGCTTTTGAGGGTAAATCAAACTTGAATGCCAAGTTAGGAAAGGCTCCAGTGAGGACACACTCTGTAAGGTGGCCCAGATGGCAGATGGCTCCTTCACGGATGGTCCCATCTGGAGAATATCAGTACTGATTCAACAGAAATGGCGGTGGATATTAAAGCCAGAGTCCTCATTGTGATACCTCAGAGAGCAGACCCACCTAAGGACTAGAGGACTTGAGGTCGGTTTGTAATGGTAATTCGCTCCATCAAACATCTGAAAATTGTCATCCATTAACCAATGAAAAGTATTGTAATTTTAAATTAGACAGCTTAATTCAACAGACAACACTGAGTGACTAACTTTTGTCGAGTATTATTTAATTGTATTTAGAAGCAATAACCTTAAAAATTCTAATCAATTCTAGGGGCGCCTGGGTGGCTCAGTCGTTAAGTGTCTGCGTTCGGCTCAGGTCATGATCCCGGGGTCCTGGGATCGAGCCCCACATCAGGCTCCCTGCTCCGCGGGAAGCCTGCTTCTCCCTCTCCCACTCCCCCTGCTTGTGTTCCCTCTCTCGCTGTGTCTCTTTCTGTCAAATAAATAAATAAAATCTTTAAAAAAATTCTAATCAATTCTAATATTATAATTTCTGCTGTCAGAAATGCTTTAGCCAATATTTATTGAAAGCCTAGCATGCCCCCTGAAGAGAGAGCTTTTTTTTTTTCCTTTTTGCACGATGGGGAGACAGCAGGTTACAGAGAAATATTTAATGTCTACATAAAATCAATAAGAACGTGTTTGTATCAACTTTGATATTGTTAGTCAAGTGGAGAGGAAGCTAATCTGATTAATTCACACTAACATAGAAAAGAGTTCTATCGCCTATATGGTTCAATTAGGATTACTACATCATAATCCAGCAGGCTTTGCCCTCCTAGAATTTAACAAGTGAAATAAAATTCAGTGATACATTATCTTTCCACACGCCAACTCTTTCATATGGCTTTTTGATTCCATATCATTAATGAAATGCATCATAAGATAGCAAAAATGGGTGGAAAAATGGATACAGTTGTTTTTAGCATAGATGAACTAATAAATAAAACTAATAAATAAAAAATAAAAAAGTGTTTAAAGGCAATCTAGTCTTGAAAAATAATTTAAAAGATGAAATCTTTGCACTACTACAAAACTGGGATGGGGGAGGGGAGTGGTATTTAATAGCAGATTTAGAGGATTTCTATTTAGGTGAAGAAAGAAAGATATAACCAGAAGGAACTGAAGGAATTCAGCAGAAGCCTGCATGCCAGAGAAAACCATAGCAGTTGCTCAGAAAGTATTTATTGAAATCCCGTTCTACTATTTATGCATGAGTGGTAAACTGCAGCAACATTGTCGCTCAGTTCCTCCAGAAGACAGCCATTTATTGTTTCAGGCTGATTTAGCCGACCAGTCTTAGACCACCAGTCTTTCTCAATTCTCTATCCACAAAACCAAAAAAATGTATTCTGTTCTTTTTAAAGTTTAGACACATGCATGCAAAACCAGAAGTTTACGTGTCTAGGCTGCTTTCTCATTGCTTGCATAACTAAAAAATAGGTTTTTATTTAAAAATAGAACTTGGCAAAAGAATAGGCCATTGGATACTTTAATAAAAATAAATGGCCAAGATACTTAACTTTGAGAAGCATCAACTATATAGGCATGCTATTCCCTCTTTGGTTTTCTATTTTATCACCTTTGAAAAGAGCATGCATTTTCAGAAGACTCATCACACCAGGTAAATTTCAAGTTAGTTTTTACTGGGCAGCATAAAGAAATTTATAGGAAATTTTAAAAAATAATAGACCTTCAATTATCCCACCTATTCAAAATTAATTTTCATTGTTTCCAAAAATCTTCCTTGTTTTTTATCTATACATACTTGTACTGTCATAACTGCATTCAGTGTTTCCACAATTTTAAACTGTTTTTCACTTAACCTTATGTTATCAATATTTCTCATGTTGCTTCAAAGTCCGCATCAGTATCATTAATAAAAATGTTGATTTTTATGCTATTCTAATCTGGTTTTAGATTAGGATATCATTTACATTTTTAAAAATTGACATACTTCCCATATTTTTACGTGTTCCAGAAAAATGCATAAAGCATGAGAATTAATTATTTCTTCAAAGTTTGGAAAAAAATCCAATGACTCTATCAAATCATGTGTTTTGGGAATGGGGTTTACTAAAAACCTTGACTTTTCCTGAATTAGTGGTATTTACAACTTTTCTCATTATAATTTTATAATTTAATTTGTGTGGATAATACCAATTCATTTCATCTACACATTTGCATATAGTATATTGTCAAACAACTGTGCATAGTACACCATAATTTTAAAAACCATTTTTAATGACTATGTATTGATTGCTATATCTCCTTTCTCACTTCCAACTTTAATCTGTGCCAATTTTTGCTTATTTTTTTTAGTATTGCTTTCAAAGATTCAACTTTTTATTTTGCAGCTTTCCATTTTAACATTTTTGTTTTATTTTTATTCTTTTTTCAATTATCTGTACTTGAATGACTTGATTTCCTATCCTTTCTTATCTCCGTAAATAAAATTCATGACTTGATTTCCTATCCTTTCTTATCTCCGTAAATAAAATTCATGAAGCTCTGATTTATCTCCAAGCTCTGCTCTGGTCACATTAGCTAGAAGTTAGTATGTAGTTTTAAAATTTTTGTTATTAGCTAAATAGTCTTTTATTTCATCTTTTACTTCTTCCTAGACCCAATTATTATTTACAAGACTTATTTTGTATCTCAGAGCGTTTGGAGTTGTTTTCATTCTTGAAGTTGGAGATGCAAACAGAAAATGAGGTTAAGTCTTTAAAACTGTATTGAGATTTTCTCTGAATCCTCACAGATAATATATCTTGTACACATTTGTAGACACTTGAAAAGAAGATTTCTAGTTAAATAATCTGAAAGGTATATTAAACAGACCAAATTTAAATTCTTTTATAAAGCCCTACTATTCACATATTAAGCTCCTTACAAGGACTACATGCAGTATTGTTTGTGTAGTATTTAGTAGAGGGCCTAGCATATCATAACTACTGAATAAACGAGTGGTGGTGGTATATGTAATAATTAAGAGTCATCATAGTCTGCTATTAGTTACATTCCTCCTACCCCTTATGCAGGCTAAGTTGCACTACTGATCCAGGAAGAGTAACTAGTTATGTGTTCTTGGTCTGGGTTTTCTTACCTATGATATAACATGGCTGGACTAGATGCTTTCTGAAGTTATTTCCAACTCTAACATTTCTAAATCTCATTTGTTGGCATTTTCAGAACGTGGACTCTATCTACACCAGATGTAGGTCACACATATCCTTTGTTCTGAAGTAACTTGCTCAAACACTCTTTACGAGCAAAACTCTCTGGAAACTGAAGTGAAGAGAGAAATTTTTACCAAACTCACTACTCCATCAGAAAGTTTTGGACAGGCAGAAATCGATTTATTATTTTTGGAATAAAAGTAAAACTTTCAAAGCTATTTATCAGCCCGATTTGTGCTTTCCAGGAATAAAAGTAAAATTTCCAAAGCAATTTAAGCCAGACCTACACTCTCCCTTCACAAGAGTCTTGGCACCCATGCTAATTTGTGTTCATTTTCCACCACTATTAGCAATCAAAGAATTTAAGAGAAAAGATGAAATACAAAGTGTTTGCATGACTGCCTATAATTCAGGGCATTCCTCCTCCAAGAATGTATATCACTGAGATTAAAAATGAGTATTAAGAATGAAAATTCTCATCTTTATTATTAAGGGTGAAAATCCCCAGTAGACCATCACCTATTAACAAGCATATCTGGTTATCAAAAACAAAAGCTTTCAAATTAAATTATGGGCTATATGTGACTAATTTCATACAAAACCAATAAAAATTATGACTTTATACCTGTTGAAATAGACCCCTTGCTGCAGTTTCTAGTTCTGTTTTAGACAAGGTATCATGAGAAGCACAGACTTACCTGTACGATAGACAAAGTTGCCTTCGGTTTCTGATGATGAGGGAGACACCAATTCTTCCTCAAATTCATTGGAACTAAAAGATCCCGAATGGTTTCTTTGCCTTGTCTTTCCCATCATGGCAGCGTTTGTGGCCATGACATGTCTCAAAGAGTCGTTAAGGTAACGATTCAATAAGCTGCTCTTGTATTTGGGGGGTGATACGTAGTCCTCACTGGCCCGTGACTCTGGCCTGATCACTCCAGCTTTTATGACTGAGCTTTCACTTTTAATCACAGGATGGTGAACTGGATTATTATAGCCCCCTTCATTTATGTGGTTTCTTGGAGGATTTTCTCCATCTAAGGGAGAAAAATATCAGTAGGTAGTACTTAATATACTTTTCCCCAGCCACCAAACTGTTATAGTTAATCATTAAATATATACATAAAGACAGAATATTTAGAGTGTATAAAATTATCTTTGATACTCAAGATTAATTTTTAGGCAAGGGAAGCAGGAATCTACGTAATCTCTCCCTATGGTACTTTAATTTTAATGAATTTCACAGGAAATGTTATTCCGACACATGATAAATCTATAAATAAGAGGAAACAGCCATAATTCTGTTGGTCATTTATAGTATTGTAAAAGTGAAGTTACCTCATGCACTAAAAAAGAACCATTATGGCACCATCATGTTTTGTGGGGTCAACCTTAAAAATAGCAGTCGGGGTGAACTTCTTATTAACAGAGGTAAAGCAAAAAAAAAATATTAACCAACCTTCAGAACATGAATCATCGCTGCTTACACTAAGCCGCTCAGCATTTCCTTGAACATACTTGTTGTACAATTTTATTCTTAAAGCCCAGCTTAAATCTGGCTGTCGAACAGTATTCTTAAGCCGACGTCTTGCATTAGCAAACCAATTTGACACCTATAAAAGTTTTATTTTTCAATTAACAAAACATAAAATATTACCCATCACATAATTACTTTCCCACAAGGGACCTACGCCTCTCTCAGTATCTTTGATCATTAAATAGTCTCAGAATGTAATAGTACTAGACATTCATTCCATTCATTCACTCATTCATTCAACAAACATGCTGAGCACTTACTACAGAGACTGAGCACATACTGTATTCTGGGAATGAAAAAAAAAGAACATCCTTTGCCATTAAATGCTCAGGCTAGTAAGAGAGGTAGGAGAGTGTACAAATAACTTTAACATAGGAAACAATGTGATGAATGGCTTAGGAGGCATTAAAATAATACGATGCAGGAGTCCAAAGGAAGAAGGGGTTACTTTCAAGACTTCATGAGGAATTAAGTGAAGCGTTGACGGAATGTGTCAAGGTATAACGGGTAGGGAAGTGTGTTCCCAGTAAAGAGGACATGGGAACAAATATGAGTCAAATTCCAGAGACACCGTGGTGAGTGAGGAAGAGGGAAAAGTTAAAGATGACCTTGAGTCATCCCTGCGTAACCAAGAGGATAGTGCCATTTGGAGAAAGAAAGTAGAACTGTTTAAGGGATGTACTTGGTTTGGGGAATGATTAGTTTGAGGTACTAGAAAAGCATATTGGTGAGATGTGCAGTAAGAAAATAAAACTGATATCCGAGACTCAGGGAGAGGAAGAGCAGATGTGGGTCAAACACACAGAGGTGACAGCAGCAGTTTTGAGTAGGTAGAAAGAAAGATGATTGAAGACCAAACTCTGGAAACCTCCAGACATCAAAGAGGCAGGACTATAAAAGAGGAGCTAGCAGAACAATCAGACATAGAGTAATCAGACAAGCAGAGGGAGAAAAATGCCAGTAACACCCAGCTTTAAGTTGCCAAGTCAAGTGCTTCCAAAAGCAAATAGGTGAAGGCAAACAAACACTGCAGAACAAAGGGAAGTTACTTCCATTGTTTTTAAAAGATGCTATTGGATTTCCAGAAGTTAAAATGGTGCTTGAGATTTCCTTTAAAATATCAGGCTATCATCAGAAAAAAAATATGTAAATAACCCGAGGGGCCAATATTTGCTTTTAAAAGAATGAAATGTGGAAAGAGAATTACATCTTTCTGCCAATTTATTCTAGAACATGACTCCATATTACTGTAATGGTTTATGTGGCAAAGCTTGCATTGGAAATTTCTTTTTTCTTTTTTTAGATTTATAATATAAATACACAATTTTTACACATTTCTCAAGAACTAATTATTGAATGGACCTAGGGTGAATCCTACTTTTTAAGAAAACAAAACCACAATTCTTTTCCTCTTTGCCTCCATGGGTTTTTTTTAAAACATGGTAGTTTTCCCCAATTTATACACACACATACACATACACACATATATGTATACAGAAAATATATCATATATAATATATATATTCAGTATTATTACCTCCTTTGTGTCTTAAGTAATAACTGTCCTTTTAAATTTATGTGCATTGATGTAATAACTCACCATGGCATTCCAGAAGTCTTAGTCTACTAATCTTCTTCCTAACAAGTTCCGCTATAATAACTATGATTTAATCTGGCTTCAAATTATAAGTCTTCTCCAACCTCTATAGACAAACAACTTCTGGGACTATTCATTCAATAAATACACATTGAGTAGCTCTTGTGCTTTAGCCATGGTGGTCAGTGATAGAAATTTTTAAGTATTAGGATAAACTTTGTCCCTGCACACAGGGAAGGATTAGCATAGAACTATGTATTAACTGTGATACATGGGTGAACATTCACTTGGAAGCACGAAATGCCTGGTCCAGTCCTCAAACCTCCCTCTATTCTCCAAGTCATGGCCAAAATATTCATCCATGCCTTGGATAGTAGTAGTAACTGGGAATTTTAGAACATTCTTTTTCTGAACTTCCCTATCTTCCATTCTATGCACTTGGATGAATCTTAAACACCACCTTCAAATTCAAGTGTTGATGCACCATGATAATTTAATTGCTTAACTTCTTCAAATTCTCATTAATGTCCTATTGTCCTATAACTGTGTTATAATGGAAAGAAACCTGGTTTTCTGTTCTCAATTTGCCAAAAACATGTGTGAATTTAGAGAAGTCACTCAACTTTTCTGAACTTTAAGCCTTTCATCTATAAAATGCATTAGATGGTGCCTAACACTTACCAATTCTAAAAACTAAGATCTGTGAATATAGTCTATGCTCTCCTACAAAAGTGTTAATTTATTCCCTTTATAGCTGGTGCTAACCTACCTTCTGCTCTTGACCACCACCCTTTCGAGCAATCAGACATGTGTGTTTATGTCCCCTGACATGCAGAGGACAAATTGCAACTACTCCTATGCCTACATCACTTATATTTATTAGAATACTTCAAAACGTTTTTACTACTCTCTTTACTAAATATCATATAATTCAGAGTATCCCTAAATCATAACTAAGCTTAAACTTCAGCACAACCATCACATAATACAGTATAAAATCCAATTCTTAAGCAACTCTTCATATTTTTTTTAAATGCAATAGCCTTCTAATTTCCAAAAACACTAACACACTATAATCCTAACATACAAAAATGGGGACCTTTAAATGTCATGGTGAGATTACAGGTTTTCATATGCAGGGGTCATATCCTTTTTTGTGTTTTATATACTCAGTTCTTACCATAATATATTAATCACAAATTAGAAAATTTTCCAGAAAGGTTTGCTGATATCTAACATGGACTGTCTCTAACCTGATTTCCTAAGTTTGACTGGCAAGCAATCTGCTAATATATTTACTCTGCCAGTATTTTATCACCAGAAATTTACCATACAATTTAAGGGCTGGATATAGTCCAAGGTGTTTAATAATCTGCTTGTGTTCAGTCATGTAAACAGCAAACAGTTGGTTAACAAATTTGCATAAGTACTGTTCTGCAAATTTTTTTGTCCTGATGAAATAATGCAAACTCGATCTGTTTGTTTCACAGAAGGTTAAAAATACCAGTTTGGATTTTCTACCTTTAACTTACTATGGATTCTTTCAGGTTGTCATGCAAATCTCATTAAATTCTATTTCACATGAAACAGGCCTCCTTACCAAGGATAGGTTCTGCAACAGCATTTTGATGTCAAACTCAGAGCTTAAGAGACACTGTATTTTACAGTGAAAAGTTGGAGAAGCAAATATCTTAGAATTTGGAAGAGAAAACTAAGTAATTTTCATCCCTACTCTAACCGAGGTGTTTACATTCATCATACTGACATAGCAATCATTATAGTAAGCCCAAAGGGATAAGATAGCATCTGTCCACCTTTGAACATACAGAATTAACAAACTTATTCTGAGTTACTCAACTGAAGTATTGAGAACCTCATTTCTACACGATGTAGTATAACACTTGGAATAAAGACCAATCTGAGATTTTGTTGAATATTTAACAGGTGCTATAGTCCTTGCAGTTGATAACTACATACATATCTGAGCAGAAGCACTCACCCAGCAAAAACGGAGCTATGTCAACAGACAGGGCAAAAATCTTAGAACACAGCAGTTTTAATCAATTGTACATGGACATTATCATAGGAATGTGAAACTTCTATTAAGTAAAGGAAGCATCAACATCCAATCATTAAATGTAATCTCAAACTCTACGTGCATTGCACTCTGCATTGTGACCATGAAAGAAATCATCCCAAGGAGACACTTCACTCTTTATAATCCAGAAAAAATATAAATATATTAAAATTATATACACATGAACAATGGGGATCACTGAAACCAGATATAGCACCCATCTGCCCTTCTCTGAAAAACTTCTTCCAAGGCAATTATTCTGCAGTAAGCTCTATATCCTACAATAATACAAAAATCCCAATTGCATACCACTTTATGTTATTCCACAATAAAGCTGTTCACATTTTGATAATACAGAGTATATTTTTTATAATATTTAAGCAATGGTTAGCCACAGAAATTAAGCACAATGGAATATTTTGGTTGGCTAAAGTATACCCACACACATCATTACCTGTTAATTTTATGAAAATGTTTATATCTCATTAGGAAGTAAGATGCCAGATTAACAATAAATAACTCTTTCTGCCTCATTTTTCAGGGACAAATACAATGCAGGTGCGGATTAATATCCTTAGAGCTTCTATTTATCAGAAAAAGTACCTTTTGTGGTCCTAAAAATATTTCCTCCACTAAAGTTTCAGTTCCTTCCTTCTAGATTTAGTGGAGATTGCTGATCAGGTTTTATGTCCTTCTTTATCATTTTAAGAGTAACAAAACAAGGCAAAAGTACATTTTATGAAAAGTTTAACAGCTTGACACACAGTCAAAAAGAAAATGTTAAGTGTAAAAGAAATTCTCAAAATACAAGATACTCTCATAGTTAGGGAATAAAAGTTATGTTAACCACTTATTAACATCAGTCATGGGAAATAGAGATAGGAGGTACTGAAAAAAACCGGAAATAGGACTTTAGACCCAGAAATAAGGGGAACACTCCGTATTTGTCCACAGACATAAAAATTTGACATATTTCCAGCTATACTGAAGATAATGAGTTATATTCATGCTGTTCTATAGAACCATCTTATAGCATTAAGGATAATGCGCTGCCCTCTGTGTATTCAATGGAATGGATTTTAAAACTAGAATATCTCAGATTTCAAGACATTGTCTAGTTTTCAGAATGGTGTTTTGGAAAGCTGCATGGTGATTATAATGGTTTTCCCCAATTAGAGCTTAGTCACTCTGTAAACATGTACGGTGCTGGAATGATATGAAGGTGTGAAGATGACAAAGACATGATCGCTCTTCTCAAGAAGCTGACTCCACAAGAGAATTTATTCACTAGGAGAACTTGACTCATTCAATAGGGGTCTAATTTGCAGGGATCAAAAGTTTTATTCAGCTCATAGCTTTATATTTTTTCCTTCAGAAGTGTAAAGTATTTACATAATTTATTTGGTTCCCATACAGTCAGAATTTGCTTGGATGTTTAATGTATGTCTGACTTTCACGAACTCTCACATATATGTCAACATAAGTGCAGCTGACTCTCGAACAACACAGGTTTAAACCTCACAGGACCATTTATACTCGGACTTTTTTCACCAAATACAGTACAATACTGTAAATGTATTTTCTCTTCCTTATAATTTTCTTAATAACATTTTCATTTCTCTAGCTTGCTTTATTGTAAAAGTACAGTATATAATACGTATAATATACAAAATACGTGTTAATTGTTCATGTTACTGGTGAGGCTTCTAGTCAACAATAGGCTATTAGTAGTTATGTCTTTGGGAAGTCAAAGTTATATGTGGATTTTTGACTTGCAGGGAGGGTTAGCACCTCTAACCCTGTGTTGTTCAAGGGTTAGCTGTAAATAGATATGTATGCATACATATATACACATACACATATATATGTATATATGTTATTCTTACACAGATATCCTATTATGCTTAATTGAAAATAAGCAGAGCCAAATTGGATTACTATGTTGAAAGGTCCCTTGGCTATTCTATACATTTGATTTTTT
Source organism: Zalophus californianus (assembly GCF_009762305.2). Classification (NCBI taxonomy): domain Eukaryota; kingdom Metazoa; phylum Chordata; class Mammalia; order Carnivora; family Otariidae; genus Zalophus; species Zalophus californianus. The sequence continues at coordinate 114,432,631 of NC_045603.1, read as the reverse complement.
CCATTTATCACTACAACGTTCCAGAAACCAACCTCATTTATTATAAAAATTTGGAAATCATTAAGCAGGTATCTTATTATTATAAATAATTATTACTCCACTTAAAAATTAAATAATTCTGTGCATTTTTATTTTCTGAGGACTAGGGTAACAAAAAGAAAACATGATAAGAATATAAGATATAGTTAGAAAATCGTAATAGCATTACCAAGATCTTAATGCAAAAAGAATGGTTATTTGTATTTGAACTATCATTACAGGTAGGAAATAATTTGTATTTGAACTATCATTACAGGTAGGAAATAATTTGGTTCTGTATTAAAATTACAACTACTTGTATTGTATCTCAACAAAACTACTGTACACAAAAATTTAAATGTCTCCACTAATGACAATGTTACTTTTCATAATTAAAAAATGTTCTAAATATGTCATATTTTTTGTTTTCTGTATGAAAGAATGACAAGCATTAAGTATGAAACTGTATGATATACCAGAATTAGTCTAATGTTTTATTGCTGACATCACTATGAAACATTCAAATAGCTCTATAAACTAGTGTATTTTCAAAATAAATAGCATACCTTTTTAAACTGAAATTTGAACATATGCTTTTATTTTCACAAGTCAGGTTTTTCTGACTGGAATCACTGAAAATTCATAGTTTTATGTTAAACAGATATTAAGCCAAGAACACTAAATAAATTTTCCCCTTCAGTGCTGCAGCAAATCACTATTAATACTATTGCCTGTTAACATGAAGCAAAACAGATGTTTTTCTCTACAATTATATTCTGAATATAAGCAGACAAATGCATATTATAGTTTTAATAAGCTTGAATACAAGTCAACTTTCATGCTTTGTCAAACTTTCCAGCAATTCCTAAAATGTCAACCTTAAATACTCTGGAAAGCAGCTTTTATTTTATCCAGTAGTTAAATATTATCTTTCATTTGGGGCCTCTCTCATTATAAATTTAATGGAATGACCAAAACTTCACAAATGCAGTAATGTAGTGCTACTATAATATATGAAACTTCTCAGCTTATTTAGCTCCTCCTCCTCCTTCTGAATAAATTTGTTGTTTGCATGTATAAAAGTTCATGTCATCAAGTTTATTAAAGAAGTCTGTGGTGTGTTGGAAACAGCATTTGATCTGGGATTACATTATTTCCAGGCCTACCTCTACCCCATACTAATACTTAACTGCCACAGTGCCTTGGTCACATCATCTGTAAAATGCTTATTATTGCTCTACCTCACCCCATTTTCGTGAATACCAAGTAAGACTATGTAGGGAAAAAGCTAGTCAAATATAAAGGAGTTTGTTCACTAGAGAAGAAACAAACTTGCACCCTTTCTCTGCACTTGACAAAATAAACTAACCACTTGAAATTGGCCTCTTCTTAGACCCAGCAGAAAAAATACCAGCAGCAATATTCTGTGGATTCTAGCTAATGCTCAGGATGCCTCTTATTAAAAAATAAAAATAAAAAAAATCAAAACCCATTTCTTGCCCTTTCACCCTATGTCCTAGCTTTGTCAGTAAAGGTAATTTTTAAGTTATCCTGTACTTGATCTTTAATACGGGTACCTAATATTGAGTGCCTTTCTGCATGGTTCTCAAAGTTTCATCCAGGGCCAGCAGCTTCGGTATCATCCTGAGAACTTGTTAGAAATGCAAATTATTGACCCCACTCCAAACCTACGACTGAATCAGAAACTCCGGTGTGGGGCCCAGCAATGTGACTTTGAACAAGTCCTCCAGGCTATTGTGATGCACACTCAAATTTGACAATCACTGCAAGGAGTCCCATCTGTACCCATCAATATAGGGCACACGAGTCCAGAGTCCCAGACACCTTTTCGGAACTCGCAGTTGACTTTTCACTGCCCTCCCTAACAAAACACCGTGCAGTCCCTCCTGAACCGAGCATGAGCGCTGAATTGATAGATAAGATTGAGAGGAAACCCAGAAACTTCCTACAAGCCCTCAGCATCCTCTGAGGCAGGAGCCAGAGCACCAGGACCGGCCTCGACCAGCCCCATCCTTCCCCAGCGGGAGGCGCCAGGTGGAGATTCGCGCACACACCACGCGGACCGGCTCCTCCGCCGCGGTTACCTGCACCAGCGTCATCTGCGAGCCGAGCGCCAAGAGGATCTTCTCGGTCTTGGTGGGGTACGGGTTGTCACGGTGCTTGTAAAGCCACTGCTTGAGGGGCCGCGCCATGTCTTGCAGAGCCTGCCGCTTGTGCCTCACCTTCCCGCCATTCTGCCTGGCCCTGGACACCGGGAGAGAAGGAGGAGGCCCGGGTGAGCGGCGCCGCCTGGCCGCTGCCCCCAGAACCCCCCCACGGCTGGACACGTTTGCGCCCGCAGCCCCGCGCCCCCGGAGAACGGCCGCCGCGCCCGCGTCCCGCTCTGCAGGGCGTCCGGCTCGGACCCACGCGCCCGCCCCGCGCCCCCAGGCTGAGGTGAGGCAGGGAAGGGGGCAACACGACTTCTGGGCGCGAATACCCTTCCCTGGGCGTCTCTCTTTGAAATGGCCTGGTTGTCGCAGGGGGTCATGTGGCGGTGACCGACACTAAGTTTATTTTGAAAGGGGGGCTAGCTTGGAGTGAGTAGCCAGGGGTTAGAGGTTAGGTGACGATGGTGAAATGATACGAGGGAATTTGTTATTCAGGCTACAGATCTGCGCAGCAGGGCTGTCGCCCTCTCCTCGCCCGCCTGCGCCGGCGCCCTGGAGTGGCTCTGGCTTCGTGGGCCGGGTCAGGCTGCTGCCAGCTCTAGGGAACTCATGCCTGCAGCTCGGGGCTTCCCGTTGCCCGTGGTCAAGGGAAAGGTCGCCCACTGGACGGCGGGAATAAGGCAAGGGATGATGGCCGTCCCGCCGCCCTGGTTCTTTCCTTTGATCCTCTGGAAAAAGGGGCAACTTTCCAAGCAAGTGTTTGTGGAGGAAGGACGCAGAACCTTAAAAAACAACAATAACAACAACAACAAAACACCACTCTAGGGGCCTTTTCCCGACTGAAGGGAGAGTTTTAAAAGTATGGAAAACTCCGTCGGTGAGGAAAAGCACATTCAAAGGGGGAAGGGGCCGAAGCAGCCTGGAGCCGGATGCTAGGCGCTGCGTTCCCCCGCGGCTCCGGGAGGTGTCGCCGCGCGGCCGCCGGCCCGCCCCACCGCTCGGGGAGGCTCGCGCGCCTGCGCCGCAGCCTCCAGGACTTTTGCCTCTTTAAACACTTTGAAATGCAACTCCATCCGAAAGAACTGGTAGTAACATTTTGACGAAACCTAATCTCTATTTTCCTAACCAACAACGCCGCAGAACAAGCAGCTGATGCAATCTTTCAGGTGGAGACGGCCAGGACGGCTGCCCCTCCCCCCGCAGGGCGCTCAGGGAGCCCCCGCCACGCCTCTGCAGCCGCAGTTGCTGGCCCACCCGCGAGTTCTCGCTCCCCAGCAGCCCCTCACCCCGCTAGACCGAAACCCGGCCCGGCAGGCCCGCGGCCTCCCCCTCCGGGCTCGCAGCGGGCCCAGCCGAGCCGCGCGCGCGCGCGTCCGGGGCGCCCTGCGGAGAGCCGACCTTGCCAACACCTTGGCCGAGGCGGGGCGAGCTTCGAGGCCGTGGCGAGGCCCTGTCGTGACATAAGAGGGGAAGCCCCGACTGTTTGGCCCTGCCCTGTTCCTAGGCATCCCGCTCAGACCTCTTCGCCTCGCTCTCAGCCGCGCGTCTGCACCCGTGGTCCGGAGAGGGGCAGGTAGCCCCCTACCCCGAGGTCCAGATATCAGGGGACTGAAGGGCCGTTCCAGGTGTCCTCAGTTTCCAACAAGCCTCTTCGGAGCTATCCTGATGAACCGATTCCCCAATATTCTGAGAAACTAATGCCTTAAAAGGACAATGCGCGAGACCTGCCCTCCCGGGAACTCTGGGCCCCTAATCCACGGGCCCCGGCTGCCCCTCGCACGCCCGCGCCGCTCACCGCTCCCACCCCTCCGGGCTGCAGGGGAGCAGGGGTCCCGGGAGCGTGAGCGTACCCAGTTCTCCGGTGTCTCAGGCCGAGGTTGTCCTTGAGGGGCGGGCCGTCCGGAATGCCCACCTCAGGGCGGGCGTGGGTGCTGTCCAGGACGCCACCATAGGGGCGGTTGCCTCGTTCCCGTTCCGGAACACCGCGGTCCTCAAAAAGCACGGCGCCGCTGAGCTTGTTGAAGACGATGGTGTTCATGGTGCCGACTAGCTGGGGTTCGCCCCGCGGCCGCAGGGCCTCGAGGCCTCGCCGCCGGAAGCTCCGCAGGGCTCGGGTTCTAGGAGAAAAAGATGCATCACGTTACTCGCTCAGTGCTCACATCCCTATGCGTCCTGAGCCCCGGGCTTGGCCGAGGCTCTGGGCCGGGGAGCCGAGGGGAGGAGCGGCGCCGCCGCACCTGGACAAGGGACCCCTTGCCTCTTCCCACCTGGCTACACCGCTTCCTCCCTCCCCCCAACTCCCCGTACGCTCCCGGGACAGGTCCCTACCCTCCTCCTTGCCCTGGCGATCAAGTTCCCAAGGAACCTCAACCAGGAATAATTTACCTGCGTAGGCAAAGGAAAGTAATTCCTAAACGAGTTCTTTTCTTGGTTTTAATCTGGAAGAACTGCACTCGGGTTAGCGGAGCGGGATAGCACGCGCGCGCGCGGAGGAGGGGGGGGTTGCTCTTCAGTCACAACGGAAGTCTAAAGCATCTCGGAGCTCCCACTCGGGTTTTAAGGAGAGGTTGGAAGGAAGGGAAATTTTTGGGTAATATGAACAACTGCATCTGCAAGTCCCGGTTAATGAGTCCCAGGCCACACCGGGATTCCGGGGATTTTCATGTTTTCTAGATCCTGGATGGTTTGGCTGAAACCCCTGTGTTCTAATTCCGGTTAAGGTCCCTCGGGGTAGGGGTGAGGGCAGGGAAAGTTAGCTGACTCCGGAGCTAGAAAGTTAAGTGGCGTCAGGGACAAATGCACCACATTGTCTCCCTCCCCCGGAGTCTTCCTCCCATCCCCCAGCCCGCTCCAGGATGCGCAGGGTCCCGTCAGGTCAAAGGCGCCGGAGTCCCGGGCATTCCGGAGCCCAATGTCAGTGCTGTCCTCTTCCGCAGCGCGGTTATGAGCCTCGAGCTCGGAGCCCTTTCTCACCCGCCCCTTTCTCGGGTCTCGGGGAACCATGTGAGGTTGCATAGGTGTTAGGAGCGGAAGGAGGCATCGCGGTCCGCGCACCACGGAGCCTGCGGCTGCTATGGTTAAAGAAAGCTTTCAGCTCACCTCCCGGGTCGCGGCGGCCGGGAGCCTCTGGCCGCAGAGCGCGGGCCTCAGGTTCAAGTCCGCGCCGCCGCCGAGCAGTGGAGTTACCGCCCCCATCACCCCGCCTCGCGCCTCGGGGTAGCTCCTGTTTCTTCCCAGCCGCCTCGGCACTGCTGCCAGCGTCCGCTCACCCCGCCCCGCCCAGGCGTGGGCTGCCACACCAACACGTACAGATCTTCTGCCTCGAAGTGCGCCCACACTTGCCAACGCCCCCTGCCCCGCCCTTCAGCCACCGCAGCAGCGGCCACGCGCGACATTTAGGGCCGTGACCATAGCGATTAAGCGACGGCTACCGTCAGTATTCGTGGGGAGGTGAAGTCAGACTTCTGCTGGCTGCCCCATGTACTGTAAGGCTGAGTCCTCCCACGCAGACAGGTACGTGTCTGGAGTGTGCACACAGCCTCGGCGAAAAGTGTCAAAGCAAATTTCCGTGCTCGAAGCCCCTGTTCTAAGGTCAGGACTAACCTTGGTTTTGTTTTGTTTTGATTTTTCTTTTTAAATCAGTGCGCTTAGTGCTTTGCGTTCATGCTGCGTTATTTGTAAAACACACCCTCTTCCAGTCCCACAGTGTTTCCCCACCCCAGTCCTGTCCTTCCGTATTCAACGGCGAGTTTTTCTTAGCGACTCCGCCGAAAGGTTTGCCATACCGGACCCTTCCCGGCTGTCCCAAGCCCACACAGAGATCTCAACCACAGACACCCGTCGCGGTCTGCGTCTGCAGGCAGCTGGCGAGGTGGGAGGGGGCTGCAAAGGTCCGAGAGCTGGGTCCTGACCGGAGGGGTTGGGGGGGGGGCGTGTGAAGCGCGGTTCCTGGCCCTCACCCGCGGCCCAAGCGCAGTCCCCAGCGCCTCTTCTCTGCTCCTGTACTCCCCACTTACCCTTACCCTGACTCACTCCAAACTGTCGCTTGGGGAGATCCCCTCCCTGTGGAACTACCCCGCCCAACGCCCGCGAACAATTTAGCCAAGGAGAAAGCGGCCAGGTGGGCTCCCAGGCTCCTCGCAGACCCTCGGGCCAGCCTCGGCCACCACCAGGGCGAGTGCCCACTGGACCTCGGAGGGGGGTGGGGGAAGGGCGGGGAGAACGGAGGCGCGGGGGGCAGGGGGGAACCAGCAGCTTGGGAGCCAGAGCGAGCCTCACGTCCCGCGGCCCGGAGCAGGGCTGTACCTGTGGCCGTGGGGCCGGCGGCCGGCGGCAGGGCGGCTGGCTCTCCCGCGTCGAGGCTAGGCGCACTCCCATCCCCGCCGCATGTTCTCGGCGCGGGCTCCAGCGCGCTCACCGCAGCCACCGCCGTCGTCTCGGCTTTATTTACCCAGACGGGCGCGCGCGGCCCGGGAACGGGAATACCGAGGCCTTCTCATGTTTCTTGACTGCCCGGCCCAGCCGGCGAACATCCTGCGGGCGCAGTATCCACGTTCCCGGGCCGGCGAGAGGAAGCCTCGGCATCCACCCGGCCGCGGGGACTGCTGTTAACCATCGCAGACGAGCCGCCGCTGCAGGCGCCGCCGGGGAGCCCCCCGGCCCGCCCAGTCCTCCCCAGCGGGGCACGGCTCTCATATCCGCCGGCCTCGCAGGCGAAGAGCAAAAAGGGGCAATTTCCTTCGCACTTAGGGGAGAAATTGGAGAAGCCGCAAGTAGCGCCCGGCTTGGGCTCTGGGAGATGAGAGGCTGCGGTGCAAATCCCGCGTTTTAGCTGGCTGGAGAGCCGGAAATTTACGCGTGGCTAGGCACGAGAGAGCATTGCGTCGCGCCCTTTATTTTCTTCGCGATTAGCGAGAGTGAAGTTAGAGCTCGGGTTTGTGCCTATAACGCGCGAGCATATTACAGGAGGTGCTTGCGCCCTTGGAGCTTCTTTTCTGGTGTCACTGGGCTTCTGAGGTCCGGGCTGTCTCAAATCCAGGCACATGTTCACCGTCCGAGGCCAGCGCTGGAGAGGCTGCGCTCGCCGCGGGACGTAGGGGTGAAGGGAGGCGAGCCTAGGTGCCCAACCCACTGTGCCCCAGGTAGGGAAGAGAAGGCGAGCCCTGGGCCAGGGAGCTGCATGGAGGAAGGGGGATGGAAATTGGAAGAAGAGCTGGGACACAGTGCAAGGAGAGAGAATGCCTCTCAGATTCTCTTATTGATGATGGTCCCCTTTCCACCATCACCCCAAATATGAGAGTAGCGAAAGCTGTGATTTAGGTGCAACTGCAAGCTCAGGGCTTCTGGCAGCCTCGAAGATCCTCAAGGCGCCGAGCACGAAGCCGCCCGCGTTCTCGCCGTGGGCCTTGCCGCCGCAGCTACACCTTCATCTTTTTGTAAGAGCGAAAGTAGATTTTCCCAAACCTGAAAGTTAGGGCATCATTTGTTCTTTTCTCCTTAAAGGTGGCTGGCCAACTCTAGGGCAGGGGTCCACCTAAGCATCTTCCTTCTGTGTGGCCTGGAAGTGGTTAAATATTTATATATATTGAAGCTATTATTTCCAAGACTAATCACACCTTTGAATTTTCCATTGTATTATCTCCCAAAATACGCAACGGCAAACCGGGCAGTAGCACAGTGTAAAGCAGAAAAGGACGAAGGTTTAAGTTTTTGCGCATTAGGCAATTATTATCATTTGATCACATTTTCCAATGTCCTTGTTTTCCTTTATTGTATAATTTGCGGCTGGAGCGTTCGCATTTTGTCATTGGCGCTGCACTTGACTTGCTGTAGTGTGAATTCAATATACGCATCGGTCTACAGTCCTCGCTGTGGGATTTAAAGTCTGGGATACATCATAAAATTTCAGCCACAGACTTGTAGCCACTGTTCCACAACAATTGATAATTCAGAGGAAGAAAGAGACGAATTCTGTCCTATGGTCTCTATGACTGATGGTGGTCACCAGACATTATAATGAAGTCAGCTGTAAAACGCCCCTCTGACATATATTTTGGTCAGCTGTGCTGGGTAAAGCAACAGGCATGTATGTCGTTGCTTGCAATTTCATAGTACAATACTGACTCATGGAGCAATATGCTGTAATGCTGTTTTAGTCTTAACTGCATTTACACAATTTTAAAATGCATTTAGAGGACTTTGACTTGAGATATATTTACATGTAAGATTTGTTTTCTTAAAATCTGATATAAAATATACAGCAAAATATCTTTCTGCAAAACATTTTTTGTTTGGCGTAGGAATAACATACACCTTAGTTTTTAAGTCACTGAAAAAGTAATGCAGAATTACTTTGGATTATAGTTTAGTAATTAGAATCCATTTTAAAATGAAAAAAAAAAACAGTGAAGGGTTGATTTTAAAATGAAATAGTATGGAGAATCCCTCTGCAATATACAAATTGGCATGTATTTTGTGATAGACCAAAATTTTATTTTTGCAAGTTTCATCCTCTCTGCAAGAGTAAAGTTTCTTCTTTATTTTAACCCACAGTAGAGATACAGTTATCATTATCTTAAACTTCACCTTTTCTGAAGATGAATTTTACTGAGCTTCTAATGCTATATTCTAATCTCAGTATATGAAATGCTGTATTATAATCCTCAGAAGTAAACCCTGAAGTTTTAGAAAACATATCAGAAGATTTAAGAGAGTATGTAATTTGTGGGAGATAGCCATATGCAGGGAAATGAAAAAACAGCTTAGGCCAGAAGTCAGAAAATTTGAGTCCTAATCTTAATTCTGGTTAATTTGATCTTGGTTTAGCCTGAATTTACTAAACTATAAAATGAAGATATTAAGTTTTCCACAAATTTGCCACGTGCTATTATTAAGATTTTTTTTAAATGTGAAAGTAACATGTTGCCATTGCTAAAGCTAGAAAAATGTTAAGTAAGAACATTTGGCAGAAATCTTAATTCATTTTATTATACCTAGAGTGTAGTTATAAATATAAGTAATTTTTACTTTCTAATAAAAAAAAGAAGCCTTTAGTTTAAGAAGGAGCCTGACATTTCAGAACAAATATTGGTTAAAGTTTTTGAAAATAAGGATTGTTTTTAAACTTTCTTTTCTAGTTATTACTTACGGGCAATGAAATAAATTACAAAGCCAGGGAATGACTGTCACTTCCCGTCCAAATGTTATAAAATAGTAAATTTATGAACAAATAGCAGGTTCACTTCACACTTGGCCATTGTGACTTGCAGAGATACATGCTGAAGTGCGTAAGTGGAACAACGGAAGGAGTAGGGAAAGTCACAGCTGCAGAAACATTGTGGGCAAACCAGGAGAATCGGAGTGGCCTCCCAATTTCTCATAAGGCATTTGTGCTTTGTTTGTAATTTAATTGCATAAATAATACAGGATAAATTCTCTGGGAGAGGGTCTTCTCCATAAGTTCACTGACAACCAAGGGACAGAGTACAAATGAAAGTTCCTCTTCGGCCAGCTCCACCCAATCATGTTCCTGGGAGGCAACCACCAACAGGTGGCCACTGCTGGTTTGATGTGTAGCCTTTGGGTCTTTTTTCGCTGCGTTCACATACGTGAATGCAAACAAAACATTACAGTTTTGTTTTATGACCTTTTGAAAGAGATGACACCATACTTACACCCTTATACAAATGTACACACTCACAGACACCCAGAATTAAACTAAAACTTGCCTTTTCATTCAACTTCATAGAGAACTTTCATATTAGGACATATACATGTAATTCCATATTTTTAACTGTTACATAATGCTCCATAACCATTTAGCCATTCCCTTCCTCATTGTTGCCTTTTCAGTTTTCACTATTATAAACATTAAACACCCTTGTTTAGTATTATTTCTGCACATGTGTAAACATTTTTCCAGGAATAGCTACACCAAGGTAGAATTGCTGGGTTGAAGACATGATTTAAAAATTTTGATAGCTATTTCTAATTTCCCTCCAAACTGTACCCCCCCACAAAGGCCCCATTTGCTGACATGCTACACCGCATTTCTTATGTTTGGATTTCATAATGTTTGCCAGTCTGATAAGTAAAATAATGTCTTGTTTGAGAATCTTTTCATTTGTTTATGAGCCATTTGTATTTCTTAATTGAAGAAACTTGCTTATATCTTTATCAGATGCCTTGTTAATTTTATAAAGGTTCTTTATTAATCATTTTTCCATGATATATATGCTTTATATATTGCAAATATGTTACCTTGTCTGACGTCTGCCTTTTGCCTATTTTGTTTTTGTCTTACAGAAGGTTTAAACATGAATATAGGTCAATAGGTCTGCATTCTCCTTTATGAATTCTGGGTTTTGTGTCTTCCTTACAAAGGCTTTTTTTTTTTTGTATTTTCTTCTAATGCTTTTAAAAAATTGTTTTCACTTGGCTCTTTAATCCTCCTGTAATTAATCTGTATATGTTGCGAGGTAGAAATCTAATTTGATTTTTTTTTTCTTCTTCAATGGAATAGCCAGTTATTCCTATGGTGTCTAATAAAGAGTTTTCTCCCATTGACTTGAAATTACTTTCCTAGTGTTCATGGCAAATTCCTTTCCATGTGTAGGTTGGTCTAAGAAGGCTTTAAGAGATGTTGCAAAACACCCAATAGACTGTAATAAATTTAATCTTCAAAAATTTAAAACCATCCTGCGCTCCAAAGACTTCCAATATTATTCTGTTTCTAATTTCAGAGTGTGTCAAGTATCAAAATAGTAATATGCATGGCCTGGTTATGGTTCTAATTTAGAAGGCTAATTCAATACTGTTTTAGGACGAAGTTGCCGTTTATTTTGTCGCCGTCCTGCTCGAAGCAGGAGAGCAGTTTCAGGCAGCCATATTCTCCAGAGTGGAGTATGGGCCGCACAGAGGTTTGCAAACGCATCACATAACCAAGTGGTAACTGATCACGAGCAATATAAGGTTATTTGTCAAAGTGATGAGTCCCTGCCATCCATTATTTGAAAAAGTAAAATGCATCTTTTTTTCTTGCTCAATTCTTTATGGAATGTGAATGACTTTTTTTTTCACAAAGCAACCAGCCAAGATGAGAACCTTCAATCTGATTGCATTAAGCCAGTTTCACTCTGGACAAAGGACAAAAATGCAAATATTTTGTTGCCACCATTTCCTCAAAATGTCAGCTACATAAAAGTACCAACAGTAGCACTGAGATCCAGGTGGGTTAATGTTTTTTTTTTCTATTTCACAGAGCTTGAGACAGGATCTGAAGTAACCTTGGGACACTGGTACCTCATCTTTTCGCTTGATTCCAAAATATCTTCAGTACCCACCACCAATAGTCACGGAGTCTCTACTCCATTACACACATGAAAATATACTGTATCCTGGGGTCCTGAGGGGAATCTGGAGAACATTTTGTCCTCAAAATGTGCATTGAAATACAAGAATTTCTCCCAGGAGACTATTCTATCTTGGAAATCAATTTGTTTGCACATCACAACGTGGCCATTTAAATAAATATAGTGAAGACTTTTGATCACAATCTAGTATGACTTGATGTTTGGAACCTAATGGACTTCAGGTACTCAATAAAGTTTTAAGATTTAATTACTGTATGTACTTCATGCTGTATCAAGCTTTTGGCTGACCCCCCACCCCATCCATCCTCCCTGCTTTCATTTTTATCCCGTTTTTATCTATGTGCAGGATATTTGAATAAGTTCATCGAAGGAATGCATGTGAGCAAAAGTGATGTGTTCAACTTTTGCTTAACCTGCTTAAAAAGAAAATGTTTGTCCTTCTCTTTAACTCTTCCCTGTTACCAAAGACTGGAACACAGATGTGGCAGTGACCCACATGTAGTGATCAGATAACAACTCAAAGAACAGCAGAGCCACAAGATGAAAGGAACCCGGGGTCTCGAGTGGACCACATGGGTGAGAGCTTCTGGGCCTGGGCTCAGCTAACTCTTTCTGGAAAGGGCTGGACAGTAAATGTTTTAGCTTCTGTGGGTCATAAGGTCTCTGTTGAACTCTGCCATTGCAGTATGAAAGCAGGCATAGATAATGCTTGACTATGTATGAGTCAATGAATGAGTGTTGCTGTGTTTCAGTCAGACTATTTAATGGACACTGAAGATTGAATTTTATGTAATTTTCATGTGCCACACAATATACTTCCTCTGACTTTTTTTCCAGCCATTTAAATATGTCCAAACTATTCTTACCTCAGAGACAGAAACAGACAGCAGGCTACATTTGACTGGAGGTTGTGTTTGCTGGCCCCCTGGACCTGGGCTACTCAGCTCTGGACTCTTATGAGAGACGAAAAGACCTCCCCTTCTTGAAGTCACTGTATTTTGGGGTTTCCTTGCCAAGGGAACTTAGCCTGTACCCTCCATAATGCACACCTGTACAAAGTTACCACCAGTGGGCTTAAGCAAAGTGCTTTTTAGATGACTAGAGGCTTTCACAAACAAAGAGAACTGGAAAGGGGATGTAAAGAAAGCATGCTTTCTCCCCCACTCCTCCTGAGAATGTGTTACATGTGTTTAGAGAATTAGCCTAATTATTTTTACAATATTTTTGATGCTGTTCTTTTTTTAATTTTACCCCTTTAAAAAAGGTATTGACATACTTTAAACACAGTATTGGTGTTTGGGTTTTGATGTTTATTTTTTTTAAGTCATGGAAAAAGGTGATTAATTTATAAGGATTACTGTTTTCTGGCTCACTTCCTCCTGCCTCTCCCCAAAACCCCACAAAATTCAAACTATTTTTTCATTGTTTTCTTTTTAAATCAACAGTAAATATTTATGGGACACCTGCATGCAAAATCCTGTGCCAAGAACTGCTTTGAATTTGATTTAAAAGACATGATCTTTGCCTAGCTTATAAACTTGTTAAGAAAGCCCGGGAAAACAAACATACCTCATCTAAAATGTTCTAAGGTGTCTGATATAAAGATTGCTTGAATCCAGTAAATCTGTAAATCATCTGTAGAAATGCATGAGGGAACTTGAAGACGATAGAAGGGCCATTTTATGTGTCTGCAAAAATTTTGTAACCATATTACCAACATCCTTCCCGAAAACATGCAAAAAGATCATTATTTCAGAAATTTGAGCCTGATTGAAAAACAGCATTTTCACCTCTTACATCAGACTTTTCAAATTTTATGCCCAAAACCTCTGGGTTTCAAGAGAGATTTTTAGGGCTTCCATTGAAAAAAAAATTACGGAAAGAGTAAACACACGGGTTAGCTCATGATCTTTCCTTCTTCCTTCCCTTGTCCAGGCCTTCCTGCAACCTGTCTCTGGCCTTCCACCTTTACACTCCTTTGGAAAACTGTAGAAGGGAGAGGGGGTTTGGAGGAGAGGAGTTTTGTGAATAAACTTGTCATATGTGGCAGTGAGGTAATTCTTAAGGCTTGGAGAGAGAAGCCCCCACCGCTCCTCAGCTTGAGGAGACTAAGTCTTGCCCAAGTATCTGGGCCCCAGACCCCCAGACCCCCACAGGCATGTTTGTGGGGGCGCAGTCAGGTCTGCACCTAGAACTATGCAGTGATCCTAAGTAATTGACTAGCCATCCGTTTGTTTTGATATTCATTGATCTTTGCTAATTTGATGCTGTCGGCTACCACAAATCCTGTTTAGAGGGGAGAATGGGCTATACAAGAAAGGGAAAAGGAAAAAAGGTGTGTATGCCAGTGAATTGTGCAATCTAAATAGCCCAGAATCTAGGATAAGAGAAGCCTTGCAATATCCAGATGTCACAATTTTTTCCTTGGACCTGCAGTAGCAGTCAGCTCAAGACAGAATGTCCTAATACGGCTCTTCTGGACTCTTATAAGTGGGGACATAATTACGGATTTTGTAAAAATTTACATGATAGGCACACAGCACTTACTACACGCCCATGTACTATTCTAGGCACTTAACTCATGTAAATCTCACAGCCACCCTTTGCGGTAAGCAACCATTAGTGCCCATTTTGTAGAAGAGGACACGTAGGCATAGAATTGCCCTAAGTCACGGGTTGATCCCTGGTGGAGCCAGGATTTGAATGCAGTCAGGCGAGTGCCTGACTATAACTAACTGCCTCTTTGAAGGTACCTAGGAAGGGTAGAGAGAAAGAACTTTAAATACTTGACTGTGTAATTGTAGGCACAGTTAAATATGTGGTTGCACACTTTTGGCTCCTCACATAACGGCAGGAAATTCAATGCCAATGTGTTTGCTTTTCTTTCTGTATGTGACCTTTTTCCTAGGTGGGGATTAGGTGGGATCTCAATGTCACCTAGAATGTGACGACTTCCCACAGCTCCAACATCATGGTAAAAAGCTCTATTTCCTGTTCATCTTCGTGTGTGGGTTCACACTCAAAAGCCAATAAGTGCTGACTCTTGTGTGGCTTCTCTAAATCTGGAGAACATCCTTCCTACCAGGCAGTGAAGTGATTCAGCAACTGGAAAAAAAAAAAAAAAAAAACATGCTTTGGAATAACCCCAGCAATCTGGAAATGTTGCTTTCTAACAGGAGTAGACACAGCACTATTGTAAGTGGCGTATCTCATGTGGGGTGAAAACCAGTAGCTTTGACTGAGAAGCCTACAGAGATGATAGAGGTTCATACGACGCCGTGAGCTTCTTCCTGCTGTTTTGTCTCTGTTTTGTTTTGTTTTGTCTTGTTTTCATTTGTGATAGTTTGTAGGCCTGCCTCTAACATTTGTGTAGTCCAAGGCAAGAGTACAAATGAACGCCTACACACCATATGTCTAAGTATTTAAAAGTTACAAATCAAGCTAACCCACTGTTTAATAAAATATGTCACATCCCTCTACCTTCACAACTGTACTATCATAAGGAAAAATCGAAAACTATGTAAAGTTATGATTTTTGTTGGGAAAATATCAAAAACTAGTTGGTTTAATTGTTACTGCACATGTCTGGATGTTTTGTTGTTAGACTGGCAATGTGAGATCAGTAATAAAATGAAAGAGACAATTTGTAATTTATTATGTATTTATTTAATGAAATTTATTTTTCTGCTCTTCATTTCAGTAAAAATCACTGTGTTATTATAATCAGTATTCTCTCACAATTCTGAAAGAATTCAAATAAAATGTAATTCTACTAAAAGTGTCCAAAATATATTGAATATCTGAAACATATGAATATATTCTCATCAAGAATATACATTAAAACAAATATAGAAAACTTTAAATTTATTTTAATATATATTATTACAAAGTGCTATTTTTATTCTAAAATACATTATATATAACACTCAAATAGAAAAGAAAAATTAATGATGAATACAAGATTTTAAATAAAGCTGAAATTTTATTTAATATTTTGAAAAATTAATTTAGAATATTTTATATAAATAAAATTATTTGTTAATACTAGTTTTCAAAGCACAGCTGGTTGTCAATGTAAAACATTGGTAACCAATTTTGTGAATGATTTGTCTGTATCTGCACACTTACCAATCTTTGAGTGATATGAATTGTTTAATATTGCAAAATGTTCTTTTGCTGCCAGGTGCCACCATTGCAGAGATTTGCTAAACATTGAATACCTGCAGAACCATGTATTGGAGAAGCAAGAAAATGATGGCAGGCACTCCTGGAAAACAAATGCTGCATGAGGTAAGGCTAGATAGCATTCGTGGAATTTGCTGAGGTGATTAATTTGTCTTTTCTCCCTGCTCTTGGAAGCAATGGTCGCCTCCAATGCTCTTTGCAGGATAACCCAAACCTTTACAGTTTTGGGATGTGATCACCTTTTACTTTGAGGATGTACAGCAAACGATGTGTAGAAGCATTTCTTTGGGCCCTGAATAGTGTAGTCACGACAGCAGATTTTTGGGTTTTAAGTTGCACTGTGTTCTAACGAGTGCTAAATTCTACACAACAGAAGCACCCTGTGTTCCTTAATACAGTTACCTGCACGCGTGTGTGTGTTGGAAGTCCTTTAAAAGAGAGGTTCGGGGCAGTGGCCTTTTGCCTGGGTCTAAGGGTGATATTGGTTGTTTCGAGTGCTTTTCAATTTTTACGTATTTATTTATTTACATACTTACTTCTCTTTTTTTACTTTATTAAACTTGGGCCCTCTGATGAATCAAAATGAAATCACACTTACCGAAGCCTTTCCATCAGTGTATCCTCTGATGATCCTACTACAATGATTAACATGTAGGACAACACCTGAAGTGACAGAAAGCAGGGTCATTTTTAAAGCCGTGCCAGGGAAACATACATTTTTTTTTTAAAGATTTTATTTATTTATTTGACAGAGAGATAGAGAAAGAGCCAAGCAGGTAGAGTGGCAGGCAAAGGGAGAAGGAGAAGCAGGCCTCGGTCCCAGGTCCTTGATCCCAGGACCCAGGGATCATGACCTGAGCCGAAGGCAGACACTTAACCAACATTTTTTAACAGGGGCAATTATTACAGAGCCATCCTTTGCGAAATAATGTCATCCCTGAGGGTCGGAGGATTATACACTTGAACGAGGTCAGCTTTGCAAAGTATTTCCCGTAAGATGTACCAGGAGACAGCTGATTATGGGCAATGCATCTGGCTACCACTTACTTGCCTTATTCACAGGCAATCATGAGCTCCACAAAATGCTTTTAAAAATTTTCTTCAACGCCATGTTTTTCAACATGTAGCCTATGAACTGCCTTAAGCAGGGGTACTGGTTAAAAATGCACATTCCAGATTCCAACTATACATGAGCTTAGGCCCCATGGTGATGCTGACACAGGTGAAACAGGTGTTTCTCAAACCATGCTCTGAGAAAAAAATTATCTAGGGCAATGGCGCTTAATCTCTTTTAACTATACCTGATTAGTAAAAATATTTTGGGCAGGTATCTTTATTATATAATCATTTATTTATAAATAGTGTATGTGCACTATTATGCTATTATATCATGTAAATTGTAAAATACAAAAAACCAGAAATTTGTTTAAAAGGCAAAGGTAAACAATATTTTAAAATAACTGTTTTATCTTTCAGTGATACAAAAATACTTTTTGCTCCAGCAAAATATAATTGTTAATAAAGAAATATTTATTAATATGATCAACAGGCTATTTTTAATGAAAGCAATATAATATGAATTGCCTCATACTTTAAAAAAATCTTGGCTTGGGGCGCCTGGGTGGCTCAGTCGGCTAAGTGTCTACCTTCGGCTCAGGTCATGATCCCAGGGTCCTGGGTTGGAGCTCCACATCTGGCTCCCTGCTCCACGGGGCATCTACTTCTCCCTCTCCCTCTGCCTGCCCCTCTGCCTACTTGTGCTCTCTATCTTTCTGTCAAATAAATAAATAAAATCTTAAAAAAAATCTTGGCTTAATAATTTAAAGGTTAGGACTCAAGTTCAGGTTAATCAGAGACTTGTTTTTCATATCATCTCGAAAAAAGATACTTCAAGACACAAAACAGGTCGATTTCTGACTGTATTTACCATTTGTTTTCAGCCCATCCACAAATTATAGAAAGAGTTTGCTTAAAATTATGCTTACAAGTCTTCCTTGATATTAACCAGTTTTTGTAAATTAATCACAACATGTTACATTTTTATTTTCAAAACCTGAATTTAATAATCACTGAAACTCTTTGAGAGATTTTAAAATTCTGTTTTCAAGTTTTTAAAGTATGATAGGAGTTTCAATAGGCAATACAAGTCATTTTCAGGAACAAAATCACTCAATGATGGTACATTTCTAAATCATGAGTGTCTTTTGGAAAGCAGTTACTTTCTCAATTATTGTTAAACGTCATCTTTACCTGAAGGGGGCAGATGAAGAGTGTTTTATGTTTTTTGTTTTTAAATAACAGTAAGGTAGATTCCCATTGAAAGTCACATCCTCAAGAAGATAAACAAATGACTAGTGACTTAAAGCTAAGGTTTCCGAGGTGTAAAGGAAATGGTGAAAATCATGAGCCTGCCAAGAAATGGGCAAAGGCTAGATATTGGGAGGCCTGTATTTTATGCCCACTGCTTTCATTTTCATTTAAAAATGGAGCAGTCATAAACGCTAATTGTGGACATCGCCGATTCACTGTGGGAGGGGCAGGGAGGCCCCTGGGATGACTCTCAGTAACTGGGTGTGTAGTGGAATCCTTCACTGTGAGAGAGAATAGTAACAGTAACAAGAGCTGACAATTATGAAACTCTTGGGTGCTAGGCACTGCCCAGGGTTTTATGTGAATCACTTCATTTCTTATTCACACAATGTCCTGGGCACAGTTCTAGTATCAGGCTTTTATGGATGAGGAATCTGCATTCGAGGTCATATAGTTACTAAATAATGGAGCCAGGAATCTGGCAAGTTTGGGGACTTCATGTGTGGACCTGAGGAGTTGAAATGCAGGTCTGGCCCCAGACCTACGATTATGACAACTCTGGCTTCCCAGTAAGATGGAAGAGGTACCGGAGGGTGCTTGGGGGCTGCATGCTACATACTTGGGAAGCAGACCTCCCTCCCGTGGAAGGTGCCCTCTGCAATCTTAAATCTGCAAACAGAGTAGAGGCTAGAATATCTGAAATCGTCAGCTGATCTTGTGGAGCATTGATTTCCAGAAGTCTACAGCCTTCTCGGCAGGAATTCTCTGTCTGGTTGTTTTGGATATCATTAACTTCAGAATGTGTTTCTTTAATTTCTGTGACATATAGAGATGTAGTATTAGTGGCTAGGGCACTTTCTAATAGTATAAATATTAGTTTGTGTTTTCTTGGAGCGCTTCTTCTGAATGAGTCGATACATAAGCATCCATTCTATTCCAGGCATTGTGCTAGATTCTTGAGATTCAGTGGTTTCAAAAATCAGTCCCTTACTCTCAGTCTAGAGAGAAAGAGGTGAGTGGGTAGGTCATTAATATAGCATGTTGAGATTGTTTATATGGCTAAAACGGCTGTGCACAGACTTGGGAAGACAGAAGGCTTCCCAAAGGAATGATAAGAAGTTAGCTAGGTGGAATGGTCGGGGCGGCAGAAGGGGTCCCATTCATATGTGTATCAGAGTACTTGAAAAAAGGTATCATGTGCTTCCTCCTTCATGTCCCCCCTCTGTCCTTCCCCGTTCCCCTCTTCACAAACTTCCTTTCATTGCCTGTTTTTTTTTTTAATTCCTTCCTTCCTTTAAAACAGAATCACTTTCTTATGTTCAGAAGATGTATTATTGGCAATAAACAAAAGGAGGATGAGCAAATCTTCACCAATAGTCCTTACCTAAGATTAAAAGCTCTCTGTTTAAAGTCATCGAAAATTATTGCAGTAATCAGTGCTAGGTACCAGAACGGTCTAAAACTCTAAGGGCATCGAATCATGGCACTCCCACCCTCAGTGCATAATTCTTATAGTTTTTTAATAAAGGAACGTTTTATTGTTACAAACACTGCATAAGTACCTTGAGAAAGCTAGAAAATTAGATAAGCAAAAATTAAGAAAAGCACTATCTTCCTGCTACTGGGGATTATCTTTAATATCATTTTGATTTGCTTTCAGATACTTTATATTTATGGATGTATTTTTATTAAAATGAGATAATACTTTGCAAGTTGTTCTGTATCCTGGTTTTCTAATGATCTTTCCCTTTATGAGTCAAAATTTTAATCTTATCTAACAGTCTATCTCTAATCAGATTTTCTCAACTATCCTCATAATACCCTTTGGAGCTAGTTAGTCCTACATATTGAATCTAGTTTTTATGGCTCTCAGTTTTCTTTTACTCTAGCATCATCCTTAACTTTTTTCCCATTGTACACTGACTTGTTGAATAGACCAGACCAAGGATCCTAACAGAATGACTCATCTTAATTTTGCCTGGGTGCCTTCTGGTGCTATCATTGAACTTCCCCCATCCACCCTATATTTTCTTATGCTGAAAGTCAGGTCTAAACTTTTTGCTGGGTTCGTGTTAAACATTTTGGCTAGGATATGCCATAGGTGACGGTTTATAGTTTATTGTGCCACATCAGGAGACATAATATTTAATGGCTCCACCATTCATGGGGCTAAATTTGTGCACCGATTCGGGTGATGAAAATCTGATCCCCCTACAAACGGACACTTATGTTTTTCTCCTGTGACTAGAAAGAAATCTTTGTGGTATTACGTTGGCTCTTGGCAAAATTCAGATTCCCCATAAATCATGCACTTAATGCCTTTAACACTACTTGACAATCCTTGCCTGGGTCAATAATTTCATTAGGGATCAACAATGATTAAAATCTAATTCAATCCTTCCTTTTCTCTTAGTCGTTGACATTCTTCTATGAGATAAAGCTTATCCTCATCAAGTGGGGTTGTTTTGTTTTGTTTTGGTTACTCTGTAAAATAGTCTAACTGGAACTGCAGAATAAATGTTTAATATTCCCTATTAGATACATGTTTTCAAAGGAAAAATCTTACTTAATAACTCCCTCAAATGATGACATCTGGGGGAGGGGGAGAAGGCTTTTTCTTTTTTAAGTATCATTCTCGATTCATGGATTTGCATTGATTCAATCAATGTTCCTATATCCTCAAAACAGTTTTTGGAATTAAAAGTTTTAAGTTGAGTAATTCAGCATCAGTTGTTTTACACTGCAGTGCTATTTAAAAGAAACAGATACAGCCAATTCTACCATTTTATGAATATTTTGAAAAAATGAGATTGACAAGATGGTGAAAATCCCTTTCATTACACATGACGAGCACCTGGCTCGGAGTATGCCCTCCACCCATTGCAGTGTGTGAAGTTCTGTCTGTCAGCTTCGCAAGATGAAAGTGAATTTACTCTTGGAAAAATGGATTTACCAATGCCTAAAGGGAAGCACCATTTCAGGAACTGTTCATTGTACCATAGTCAAGATAAGATGTCTCTATTTGGGGAATTTTTCTTTTCTTTTCTTTTCTTTTTTTGCAGTACAGATATTGAACTTCAGATTTTTTTCTTACCTTTTCAAAAAATGAGTTGATAAACAGCTAACTACTGGCGTAGTGGCACAGTTCATTCCATAGCCCATACATTGAAAAGAGGCATATATTTATTTGCTTGTTATTCTGTCTTCTAAAGTGAAGTTAAATCCAGAAGAACATGAAAATTATAAATGTGTGTGCGCAGGCACATATGAGGATGCACCCATGCACACACACACACACACAAAGATGTATTATTAAATTATAGAGTTACCAATTCTCTTGACTTCAGCACTGAAAGTCTCTTGTCACAGTAAACACTCCAGTCCCAGGCAAAATGGGATAGTTGGTCACCCTAAAGTTGCCATATAGAAAACACATGGGATTCAACAAGAGGTCTCTAATGAATCTTGCTGTTCTTGACTCAGACATTTAATAAGGCCTTTAATTCAGACATGAGTTGATATATCAAACTGGCAGGAAAAGAATTACGTACATAAGAATATGAATTCAAAGAAGTATCAGGAATGTACTAAAGGTCTTTAAAACTACCAGTATGAAAGGGATCAAGAATCTTACTACTTATTTCTTCTTCAGAAGAGGTAATATAGGTGCCAGTATTTCTGAATATTTCAGCCAAAGCTTAGAAAACAGAATGGCGGAAGGTATAAGGGGCTTGAGTTGATTTTCACTATGGAACTTTATTTATATAGAGACTATTCAATGATTGTTAAGTTGAAAAAGACCTTGAGGAGTTATACAATCTATCTTTCCACATCTAGTCAAGGCCACGTTTAGATCATGATGGGATTCTACCCAATATGTTTTTAAATACCCTCAAAGAAAGAGATATTCCATTATTAATTTTATGCTTTACCTGAAACTGTCATCCTTGATATGGAACTAATTTTTTTTCTGGTTGATGTTAGAGATTGTGAACAGCCAGAAACCATTCTTTGACAAAGGTTAGAAGATTATTTTTCAATTTCCTTTAAGTATTCTAATTCTAGACACTTTTAACTTTTCTTCAAAGTTTGTACTTTTAAACCTTTGGTTGCATCTGTGCTCTCCTCCAAATCCCTAAAGCATACATTTGGGTATGTTAACCAGCATAAAAAAGATACAAGTTTTTATATTCTTTCATTTATAGCACTCATGAAACTGACATATTTGTAGTGAAAATAGTATTATATAATAGCCTATGTATCAGGACCTTAATGAATTAATGTTTCAAGAAATAAAACCACTAGTTTTATTTATCAGAGTTTAATAGACTGTGTAGGATCTCCAGATAGCTTTACAGATATGGCATCTTATTGTTAAGGATTTATGTCTACAATCTCATTCTTCATTCTCAAGACCTGAGATAAGCCTAATCCTAGGTGCTTTCCTAGTAAAAAGAAGTGCTTTGAGATTACAAAAGGGAAAGAATGTAATCCTGTGAGACATATATTTTAATTTTAGTTCTTTTTCTGGTTTCCTGATACTTGACCTGGGTTATTGTGTTTGGTAGGTAATTTAGGAATACCGAAATATTTTACTTAGGTTGTTGGGTTTTTTTGAGATTGAAAGAGATAACAGAAGTTAAAGGATATTTGCTACTGGATGTCAGTGCAAAAGAATTAAAAAGCAGTCTTTTAAAATTGAACATGCATACAAAGTCACATGGGGGATCTTATTAAAAATCAGCTTATGATGCAGTGTGGCCCAAGATTCTGCATTCCTAACTAGCTCCTAGGTGGTGCTAATGGTCCAAGGACCATACTCTTGCTTGCTTGCTTGCTTAATTGAAGTAGTTGACACACAATCTTACATCAGTGTCAGGTGTACAACATAGTGATTCTGCAACTCTATATGTTATGCCATGCTCACCACAAGAGTAACTACCATCTGTCACCATATAGCACTATTACAGTACCACTGACTATATTCCCTATGCTGTAACTTTCATCCCTGTAATTTATTCATTCTGTAACTGGAAGCCTATACCTCCTGCTCCCCTTCACCCATTTTGCCCATCCCCCACTGCCTTCCCTTCCGGCAACCACCAGTTCGTTTTCCGTATTTATGGATCTCTTATTGCTTTTTTGTTTGTTTGCTTTTGTTTTGTTTTTTAAGGACCACACATTGAATAGCAAGGTTGTAAAGAGTTTAGTTAGAGCTTACTTCAGAATTATTTTTAACCTAGAAAGACAAATAGTACCCAATGAGATACTCTCCCAATAGGGAGCGGTGGGGAGATGGATAGAGATGGAAAAATTATTTTAATGGTATTATTGGCATAGAGAAGTATTTGTAAAAATTAATTAAGAAAGCTATTTCTGGGGTGCCTGGGTGGCTCAGTTGATTAAGTGACTGCCTTCGGCTCAGGTCATGATCCTGGAGTTCTGGGATTGAGTCCCGCATCGGGCTCCCTGCTCAGCAGGGAGTCGGCTTCTCCCTCTGACTTTCTTCCCTCTTGTGCTCTCTATCTGTCATTCTCTCTCTCTCAAATAAATAAATAAAATCTTTAAAAAAAAAGAAAGCTATTTCTGTAGCACAGTGACTAAACTGTGATATAAATACGAATACTATATATAATGGCGGCTTATCCTGTAATTGGTGAGTGTTTTAGTTATGAATTTTTAATTCACACTTTATAACTAGATTTAGACTTGTTTTACTCCCTTTTGATGAAATTAATTTTTCTCTATTTCATATCATGAATATATGAAATTACTTTCTACAAAGTTCATATACAGGAATGTGGCATTGCAAATACCATAAACCAAGTACATTTTTACATTTTGTAATTAAAGTTAACATTTAGATCGGGGCACCTGGGTAGCTCAGTTGGATGAGCACCTGACTCTTGATTTTGGCTCAGGTCATGATCTTGGGGTTGTGACTGAGCCCCGTGTTGGGCTCTACCCTGAGCATGGAGTCTGCTCAGATTCTCTCTCTTCCTCTGCCCAGTGCCCCTCCCCCACCCCCACCCCCACCCCCTGTGCCTGTGCTCACTCTCTCTTTCTCAAAAAAAAAAAAAAGGGGTGACATTTAGATCATTTGAGCCAACCCCTGACAGCCTCACTGAAGTAGTGCCGACTTCAATTCATGGTCATTTATTTGATGACCATTTATTTGACGGGGCAGAAATTACTTATTGAGCAGCTCCTTATTTATTTACTGTGCTTTTTGAATTCTTGCTTGATCTGTTAGGATTGTTTGTGATTAACAGAAAAAAAATCAAAGTGGTTTAAACTAGGTAATAGTTTACCTCTTTCTTATATATTCAAGAGTCTACTTGACATTCCAAGATGTTAAGGATCTAATCACCTTCTGTCTTGTTACTTCTCTAAGGCATGCCTTTCTGTCCTGAGATGATTATCTGGTCCAAGATGGCTGCTGGAGTTTTCAGCCATTGTGACCACATTCCAGTCAGCAGAAAGGGAGAACAGGAGACAGAAATGCATGCTTCTTCCACCCCCACACTACTTTTTGTATCCCGCACATCACATTTAATCACATGACCACACTTAGCTGCAAGCAAGGCTGAGAAATGCAGTCTTTATTCCAAGTGGCCATGGTGCCCATCTATAAAATTTAGGATACTATTACTATGGAAGGAGGATTGGCAAACTATGACCTGTAAGCCAAATCTGGCCACTGCCTACTTTTGTAAATAAAGTTTTATTAGCCCACAACCACGCCCCTTCATTTACATACTTTCTGTTGTTGCTTTCACACTACAATTGCAGAGCTGAGTAGTTGTGGAAGAGATCATATGGGCCACAAAACCTAAGATATTTTCTGTCTGGCCCTTTACAGAAAATGTTTGCTGCTCCCTGCTATGCAAGGAAAGGAAGGATAACCTCCAGCTTCTGTTACTTTTTTTAGGCTATCTTCCCCTCTTCTCTCATCCTTAGTCAATTTTTAGCTCACTTATTTATTTATTTTGTTAAGATTTTATTTAAGAGAGAGAGAGATAGAGCACGAGCAGAAGGAGAGAGACAGAGGGGGAGAGGCAGACTCCCCACTGAGCTGGGAGCCCTATATGGGGCTGGATCGCAGGACCTGAAGATCATGACCTGAGCCAAAGGCAGACGCTTAGCCATCTGAACAACCCAGGCACCCCAATTTTTAGCTCATTTATAAAAACCAGTAGTGCCTACAAAATGCTAAGAAAATAGGGTTTGAGTGAGAATTGCACTTCCTGGCACAGGATGTTAGGGAGACCACTTGAATAAGTTACTAAAATGTTCCCACATGCTATCTTTTTCTTTATTTCATCAAGATAAGATTTACAATTGTTCCACATTTGGGTCTTGTATCAGGCAGGACTTAATTGATGTAAACAGAATCTACTCTAGCTAGTTTCATCAGGAAGGAATTAAATGACATAGAAAATCATTAAAAGTTTGGGGCGCCTGGGTGGCTCAGTTGTTAAGCCTCTGACTTCGGTTCAGGTCATGATCCCGGAGTCCTGGGATTGAGCCCCACATCGGGCTCCCTGCTCTGTGAGAAGCCTGCTTCTCCCTCTCCCACTCCCCCTGCTTGTGTTCCCTCTCTCACTGTGTCTCTCTCTGTCAAATAAATAAAATCTTAAAAAAAAAAAAAGAAAATCATTAAGAGCTTAAGAGTGGGCAGGAGAGGTGCTCAATAAGTAAATTCTGGGTAGATTTTTAAGAAACGACTCTCTAAGTTCACTACAGAGCAGGACCACCAAAAGAGCTTCCATCTCGTCCTGATCAGGGAGCTACTAGCTCCAGAACACCACCAGCCCTGTGTCATAGTCAGCAATTGCGGTAATTAAGCCACCACTGTTGCTGGCTCCAGAGCTATGACTCATTCAAATAGCATCAGTGTCTTCCACTGTGCCTCTGGACACAGTGGACCCATGGAACTTATGTGTGGACAATTGGAACATCCGCTGAGGGTAGCATGATAAACTTCGAATGTCTCTGGGAGGAGACGTACCAGAAGAAATGGCAAAACTGCAGAGGCAAGGCCTCTACCTTACTTCCAAATGCCAGATCTCATGCAGAACGCGTCTGATTTGTCAAATCTAGATCGCATTCAGAATCCAAGCTGCAAGGTAGTCTGGAAAACATAGGCCTTAAGTTTCTAGTCTCCGTAGACTAGAAGGCCAACTAGAAAAAGAATGGAATGAAGGGTGGGCACCAATAGTTGATGCCCTGTTCTAGAACTATTGTTCTGGAATGGAAGCTCAACATCTATAGGGGATGATGTCCTTTTTTTGTTGATTCTGACAAGTCAGCACATCAGTCTATCAACAGTCATCCTGAACTTGGTCAAAACATAAAAGTTTTATATTCTCAGAAGCATACTAGAATGAGGCCATCTTAGATTTGAAATAATCATTTTTATTTTTGGATCAGTGCCTTCATATATATTTTTTTAAGCCAGAAAATGCATTCTGCAGGTAAAACATCCCTTGGAAACATTATACAGAAGTAAATAAATAAATAGCTGCTCTCATTAAAGCAGTGGTAGGGCCTGTGGCAGAAATATTTTGTGCTCCCTGTATATTCCAGGTGCTTGCTTATGTCTTCCAGATTCCCTTGAAGTTAGGTTGAGACCATGTGACGGCATTCCTGCCGATGAAATGTGTCACTTCGCTGGCCCTAAAGCCCCTGTGGGCCCTCCTTTTCTTTCTTCCTATTACAGCAACAGTGGAGCCATGTATTGATATTGTAGCATCACACCATGAAGACGACCAGCCCCTGGACTTCCCAGATGGAAGAGAAGGCCTTTCACCCTACACTGGTGTTTGTGGGGAGAGAAATAAACATTTGTGGTATGATGCCATTGAGATCACAGGCCGTCACCACATAGCCTGTCTCTCTTGACAAATATGGGCCTGATGTCCTACATTTAGCCCCTCTCATTCCTCCAGTGCCAACCTCTGTACCTCTCCTTTTTTCTCTGCTTTCTACCCACCTCCCAGGGCAACTCCACATAGCTACTTCTGGGGACGCAGTTTGTAAACTGTTACTCTGGGCTTTTCAAGTATCCTCTCCTCTGGTTTTGGAATATAAACAACTGTATAAAAAATGAGTATTACTTTACAGATAAATGGGAGTGGGACAGGCAGGTGCTGATCTCTCATTGTAATTCTGAATTATTCTGAATAATTCTGAATTATTCTGAACAGTCCTGAATTTATGTTTTACACATAGAACTTGCACTGCCCAGAAAGAGTGTGAAGACCGTTGTTTTCAGGTTTAGAAATTATTATATATGGAATCCAGCTTTTTCTGGAAACAGCATTGTTTGTCTAAGTGATACAATTTGATATCATTTGAATCTGACTTTTCAGTAGAAACGATGTTAAAATAGGCACAGAGGGTCCTGATTGAAATTCCAATTTCTGAAATAAAAATTACTACAGACACTATATTTAACCAGCTGGAAATAGTATATTTGATTGGCAATAGAAATAAAGTTATATTGTTCAAATAAATGGGAGCTGTATTAACCAATCACAGAACATTTAATTTAATAAAGAGCATCATCATAGTACACTGCAACTAATTAATCAGCCCATGAAAAGCAATCTCAACAAATAGTTCACAAAATTCAGAATGGCTTCTCTGAAAGATTGACAGGTTTTTGGGGGAACAGACCTATGGCATGCCTCATCCAGGAATTTGATGACTTTCTTTTTCTCATCAAACATTTCCCTGTAATAATCTTAGGCATCAGAGATCAAGCAGCTGACCTTGGAGGTCAGACTGATCTATTGGAGGTCAGACTGTTTCTGTCAGCTTCTCTCTGAGATCTTTGGTGTCCATGCATATCTGGAAGGTCAGGAAGAAAAATGTGAGTGGACTGAATATGGATCTCTCTGCTTTTACAAAGCGAGCTTCTAATCCATTCAGGCATCAGTTCAGCTGCCACCTCTTCCGGGAGATCTTCCCTGACCACCTTATCTGAAATAGCTATACCTTCCTCCCCCATCACTTTCCAGGCCTTGCTTTACCTTATTTTCCTCATACCATTTATCACTAATTGAAATTATGTTGTTTATTGTCCTATTTCTTCACCAGCATGTAAGCTCCATGAGGGGAGGGGCGCCTGGGTTTCTCAGTCGTCTGAGCTTTGAACTCTTGGTTTCAGCTCAGGTCATGATCTCAGGGTCGTGAGATTGAGCCCTGCATCACGCTCCGTGCTCAGCACAGAATTTGCTTGAGATTCTCTTCTTCTCCCTTGCCATCAGCCCCTCCCCTTGCTTGTGTACTCTCTCTCTCAAATAAATACATTTAAAAAAAAGGCTCCACAAAAGGAGAGCTTTTGTTTATCACCACTGTAACTCTAACAAATACATTGCCTGGCACATTACATAGTAAACATTCAATATTTTTTAGGTTTCTCTGCCAGACACAAGAGGGGAATTTTCTCTGTATTTCTTATGAGAACCTGTTAGGGCTCTCAGAGGTAAAGCTCATAAAAGTGCCACCCACCTTTCTAAGGCCGGATCCCACTCTGGAGTTTTTAATTCTCAAAATTGTCCGCACAGAGCCTCCAGCAATTTGTCAGTTACAATTTAGGTTTCCTATCCCATTGCTGGGTCTCTAGGAGGTTTTTCCTGGTGGGATTCACCTGTCTCTATAATTTTTGGGGCAGAGGTTTGCCCTGTGACCTCAGTTCTCTAATGGATTCCAAAATTGTTGTTGATTTCGGTTCATTCAGCTTTTTTTTGTGTGGATAGGAGAGATGACTTCCAAGTTCCTTATGTGCTGGACTGGACACTGGAAACCATTCAACATTTTAAATAAATGCTGAGTGAATAAATGCTGTAGGAATGTACAGCTATCAGCTGGCTCGCTACAATTGTTTGCTCTAGTTTTGTAAATCTGAACTTTATTTTAATCAATCACAACCTAATTGTATGGGAAGAGATGAATTTGTATGCCAGTGAATGGCACTCCCCTGATGATTGAACTTTTTTACTACATCGGATTGTTTGCATAATGCAGAGAGTGGTATATAAAAGTTACATTACCCATTAATCATTAATTCCTTAAACTGGAAGCAACATATTCTAAATGTATTGATTATGGTGTAGGCCAAGCTGCAATAACAGAGACTTCCATAAATCATTGGTTCAAATATAATAGAAGTGTATTTCTCTCTCACACAGTCTGGGGGGAGGTGGTGGCCCGGGTTGGGTGGGCAAAAGATCAGGTAGAGACCTGGGCTGAGTTTAAAGAGAATATGTAATCCGGATGCTGGCTATTTAGTTAGGAAGGACTGCACATGATCCAAATATAAAGTGTGTATATGTGTGTGTATCTGGGGTTCAGTGTGTATATGTGTGTGTATATGGGGTTCAGATGAATCAATTTAAGCATAGCATTCCATTTGAAGGAATATATACTCCAGCAGCCCAACAAATTAAAAGACGTTTTAATATTTTATGTGCATTTCTCAAGAACTGTTAGGGAGATCTGTGCCATAACCCACAACAATACTTTAACAAATATCATCTCTCCTCCACGCTTCTTTCATACTCTGTATTTGTTCCAGAGTCTTCTTACAATCCCCCAATTCCCCTGACACCCACCTTTTATGGCTTTTCTGTCTTCTTCCTCCTGCCTCCACCTCAAGCTCTTTCTTATTTAGATCAATTTAGAATTGAACTTCTTTTTATGTGTTTCATTTCTGCTTTGCTCATTACCTGGATTCTCCACAAGAAAGAACCCAGGGCTGACCCAGAAAGCAAATATCCTTTCCCTTTTCTTCACGTAGCTCTGGCCCAATTGCTCTCCCTGTTTTCAAATTTTGCATCACAAAAATACCAAGAACTAGACTGGCAAAGAGAGACCTGCTTAAAGTAGTGGGAGAAGGGTAGAATCTGCACAGACAGGAATGGGGAGGCAATGAATACTTACACGTTAAAATGTCTTGTTTCCATCACACATATATCATTAAGAGCTCAAGTGAGGATAATGTGGACTACTATAACTCCAAAACAGATGGAAAATCTCTCAGTTTAAAACTATTCACAAAGCTGGATTTATGCAGATGTTCCACCTGAAGGCAGAGCTGAACAAATTAATGCTCACAGTGGACTGTGAAAGTCTAATCTATAAAGTGAAAAGGGAAGGGAAGGAAACTGAAAATTACTGAGCACTTACTCAATATTGTGTTAAGCTCTTTGAACAATGTCATGTCATTTAAAACCCTCCATAACCCTTCAGACCAGTGTTCTCGGCTTGGGGATCTGCAGACCATATTCTCAGTAGTACGAGTGCTGAGATTGAAAAATGCTTGTGTTTTCCTACCAAAAATAACATGAAAATGTTTAACACGATATAGTGTGAGTGCCTGACATTAAGCTTTTTTGATCGTAATGTAAGTGCCTGACATTAAGCTTTTGATTGCTGAGGGATCCATTTCAAATATGTCCATCTCGAATAAACACATTGCCGGCTGTATGACACAGCTTCTAGCTAAACAACTAAGCTAAGGAGCTAGGCTGCCCCGGCTGTCCCTTTTCAGAAAGTCCTGCCTCATCTAGATAACTGACTGCTTGAGGCACCCTGCTTTTTCCTTCCTGTACCCCAATTCCTGCCCTTATGTTCAAATTCGCCAATAAAGAGTGAACCCAAGAAACCCTAGGGACCCACACTTGGACGCCAATGAAGTCAAAGCTCCAGGTCCACATTCCCTCCCTCTCTACCTGTGACCTCACTATGTGGCCCTTGGATATGCTGTGTACCTTCCAGGACCCCCAAAGTTCCCTTCTGGTTGTTACTGAAGTGCGTCTTGCAATTGTAAGAACACAAAGGGCTGGTACAGCCACAACTATTGGCTCTGGTCAGGGAAAATGTCTACGGGAGCTTGCCATAAGTAATATGGGTCCAGGTAATAGGCTTTGGGTATTCCTGGCCCAATGCATTACTAACGATTGGCTGACACTGACAGGAACACAGGGGCATGTTGTAGATCATCAGAAGGATTACCTTATAATCAAATAATTATAACCAAAGAGTCACACAGTATCTCATTGCTACCTTAATTGAGGTAGACTAATGAGAAAGCACAAAGTCAGACTTGATATGTAAATGACACATGTCTGCCAAGTAGAGGCCAAAAGACCTCGTACTGTATGAAATGAATGATGACTTTGCAGGAGTTCAAATTCAGAATTGGGCTAAGAGATTTGAGTCATCATCTGGCATATGGTAGTAAAGTCATATTCTAAAGAACATGCATCACAGCATTATTAACATTTGAGCTGTGATTTGGCATAAACAAGAAAATGTCATCACATTTGTTAATGCTGTTTCCTTGAGTTTTGTTGTTTTTATGAGTATGTGAACAAATTTTACAAATGTGTTTTGATTTCTATCAGTGTGGTAAATTGGATTATTCTTCCCAATTTTTCACTCTCTCTCTATTCTTATAGCCAACTTGTGTCCTGTGACTTTGCAGCACCTCTCACTAGAGAAGGCAGAATGTTAATAGGAGGCTGAAAAAAAGGCAACTTGTTTATGTGGCAGCAAAACATTTGTAAAACTGTTGCATTCAATAGCACAAAAGCAAAAAAAAAAAAAAAAAAAGTACCTAGTGAACCTGTGGCATTAGGCACGGAGGTTCTCAATCAGAATGTTGATAATGTGAACAGGCTGCAATTTGCTGCATTTGAAAAGGTACAACAAGAAAGTGATGAGCTCAGGAACATTGGCCAGTTTGTAGGCAAAATTGAGAGGGAATGTAGAGAGCCTAGAAATTCCAGAAGCTGTAGGGTTGATAAATAAAATCGTTTCTCATTTCCATTCAGTAAAAGATAATATTGAAAAATACCTTGTATTTGAAAGACCTACTAAAACAGCCTCATGGAAATGACAAAATCCAGGCACAACCTCGTTAAGACAAACCTTAAGACCATGTCTGGCAGTAGATACTTTCACCTGGACAAAAGGACTTTGAGAAAAGTGGTTATGAACCCAGAGTACTTGTAATTAAGTCGAGAGAGAGACAAGCCTCACAAAAATTACAGTGTGGACTTTGGCACATGGATTGGCTATAATTAACTGCATCAAAAATCCAAAGGTTTTTGAGAGCCGTGTTTGCAAAAACGCCGCCATGCTAGATTAAGAGACTGACTTTGAGATGGGTTAAAGAGCTCTGGGCTCCCAACTTTCTACAGGTAGCAAGTAGGTGAGGGAGCTGCTCATATTCTGCAATACTATTTTAGATGTGGCCCAGAAGGGTGGAAAAGGAAGGTCATGCCTGAGGCAGAGCAGGACCATGGAGAACAATGGACTGGGGCATTATTCCCAGGGAGTGGTGCCAGGGCCTAATAAAGGACTGTTCCCTACCCTTGTGGGGAAACTGGCTAATACCTTCATATTTCAGAGTGTCTATGGACCAGTTGACCCCTTCATGCCTCCTAATCTTACCCTTTTCAAGTAGGACCAAACTTGGGACCACCCAACAATAAGGCTGATACTAACATTAAAGTGTGCAGCCTGAAAAAAAGAGAATCCTGCAGAATTAGACTGGGGATGAGAGGACCTTGGGGATTAAAAATACAGATTACAAAACAAGTAGAATCTTGTAATGTTCAAAGGAGATTTTCTTGTTGAAGTTTTCCCCACTAGACCATAATTTGAGTAGGCTCGAAATTAATCACATCATGGAGGGGTGAAACCCCCCCCAGAGATTTATGTTTTTACATGGCTCATTGTTAACAAGTCTTTTTATACATAGAAGAAACGTGAAAGCTCCTCGGGGGTTTGCACAAACTGTCCCTAAGATGGGCCATTTGGAACCCCGTGGTCAGTTACCTCATGAAAGCCCTTGCTTTCCTTAAGTGATTGCCTCCTTTGGGTGAGCAGAGACCAAAGGCCACAGCCACTGGAGCAGCTCCAGCCCTCTCTGTCTGTCTAGAAGGAACTATGGGGACTACATGCATTGCTCTCATGCAGGCAAGCGGATCACAAAAGTGTGTTGTTTATGAGCATTACTTCCTCAAGGAGTGTTGTGGGGATACTAAAGTGGTAAAAAGAAGAAAAGGGAAAACTAATAAGGAAAGGAGTTTAAATCCTCTCCCTCTGGCCACCTGTAGCCAATTTTCTCACTTTAGAAAACTTCATTTCTGAAAGCTCTCAAAATTTGCCCACTTCTGAATTCCCTGGCCTTCTCTTGGGTAAAAGAACTCACCTCCTTCATATGATACGCTGGGACACAGTTGCTCTGGAAGCAGTTTGGAATCAGAAAGGGATGGCTACCCCATAAATGCAGGGTCTCTTCCAGGAAATAACGCAGGGTGGTTCAGGTTCAGGTTCAGGAGGTGACTCTTCTTAGAAAGGTCATTCTTGCAGACTCCTGGTCCTGCAAAGGTCAGTCTGGTTTGGAGGTTCTCAGCAGGTGCCTGTGTCCAGGCTTCTTTGTCATTGATGGCCTTGGGGACAAAGAGAGCAGGTGTTTAGCAAGGTCAAACTCTGTTCTGCAACACTGTGAGGAAGATAATACTTCAGACAAATCAAATTCGCATCAGAAAAATTCACAGATTTTTGGTCAAATGTAGACTTGCACGATTATCTTTATTATTGGTTGATTGACTGCTCTTTCCATGATCATGGGTGAGACCACTTTATTTCCATCTTTTCCTTTTCTACATTCCCCCCAGCTCCTTTTTTGGGGGTTGCTAATCCAATTCTTGGTGTTGTGGGTGTGGACGTGGAAAAGGAGAGTGGCTGCAATTTTGGAAGGAGTGGGGGTATGGATCTTATTCTGCAGTTTTTGCAGTAGACTTTCTTTAAAAACCACATTGAGTTAAGCTGTTTAAAACAAACTGATATGAGCAAGGTGGATATAAACAATGATTTTGCCAATTTTAAAAAGTATTTGAATTTATTAATTAAATGAAATATCAAAATACTCTCAAAAGCCTGAAGTGACATGTCTAATTTTTTTAATTGAATTAGACTTTTTGTTCTCTCTAATCCTAAAGTTAGACATGAATTGATTATAGTAACTGTTACATACCTGACAAGATGTGACATATTACTAATACATAAATCTGAAATTAGATATAGTTACGTCTTATGTAGACCACTGTACATATCCTTAGTCTTTAGCAATTAATTTTGGATAGATATGATAGATTCTTTTTATTTTAAAATTCTCTTAAAACCAGGACAATGAATCTATTTTAGCAAATTTATTTTGTATCAAAAAATAAAACTTTCTAAATAAAACATAGGCAGTAATTTATTTGACATGGCCACAGATACAATTTTCTAGATGAAACAAAAGCAAAAATAAACTATTGGGACTACATCAAAATAAAAAACTTTTGCATATTGAAGGAAACCATCAGCAAAACAAGGCAACCTACTGAATAGGAGAAGATATTTGCAAATGATAT
The DNA here is from genome assembly GCF_009762305.2 of Zalophus californianus. NCBI lineage: Eukaryota > Metazoa > Chordata > Mammalia > Carnivora > Otariidae > Zalophus > Zalophus californianus. The sequence goes on along the minus strand of NC_045603.1, from coordinate 114,398,137 downwards.
ATCCAATAAAGGGTTAATATCCAAAATATGTAAAGAAGTTATATAATTTATCACCAAAAAACCCACAAATAATTTCATTAAAATGGGCAAAGGACCTGAATAGACATTTTTCCAAGGAAGACATACAAATGGCCAAAAGACACATGACAAGATGCTCTAAATCACTAATCATCAGGGAAATGCAAATCAAAACTACAATGAGATGTCATCTTATACCTGTCAGAATGGCTAGAATCAAAAAAACAAACAATAAGCGCAAACAATAAGTGTTGGCAAGGATATGGTGACCTCTTGCACTGTTGGTGGAAATGTAAATTGGTGCAGCCACTGTGGAAAACAGTATGGAGGCCTCTCAAAAAATTAGGAAGGGAAGTACTGTATGATCCAGTAATTCCACTACTGAGTATTTACCCAAAGAAAATGAAAACACTAATTTGAAAAGATATATGCACTCTTATGTTTATTGCAGCATTGTTTATCATAGCCAAGATATGGATACAATCTACATGTCCATCCATAGATGAATAGATAAAGATGATATAGTGTGTGTGTGTGTGTGTGTGTGGGTGGGTGGCTATACACACACACACACACACACACACACACACACACACACACACACAATGGAATATTACTCAGCCACAAAAAAAGAATGGGCGCCTGGGTGGCTCAGTTGGTTAAGCGGCTGTCTTCAGCTCAGGTCATGATCCCAGTGCCCTGGGATGGAGTCCTGCATCAGGCTCCCTGCTTAGCAGGGAGCCTGCTTCTCCCTCTGCCTGCAGCTCCCCCTGCCTGTACTCTCGCTCACTCTCTCTCGCCCACGCTCTCTCTCTAACAAATAAATAAATAAAATCTTTAAAAAAAAAAAAAAAGAATGAGTCTTGCATTTGCAACAACATGGGTGGATCTAGAGGGTATTGTACTAAGTGAAATAAGTCAGAGAAAGACAAATACCATATGATTTCATTCATATGTGGAATTTAAGAAACAAAACAAATGAACAGGGGCACCTGGGTGGCTCAGTCATTAAGCGTCTGCCTTCGGCTCAGGTCATGATCCCAGGGTCCTGGGATCGAGCCCCGCATTGGGCTCCTGGCTCCGCGGGAAGCCTGCTTCTCCCTCTCCCACTCCCCCTGCTTGTGTTCCTGCTCTCTCTGTCTCTTACTCTGTCAAATAAATAAAATCTTTAAAAAACAAAAACAAAAACAAAAACAAAACACAAATGAACAAAGAAAGAAAACAGAAAAATAAAAAAATAGACTCTTAAATATAGAGAATAAACTGGTCGTTGCCAGAGGGGAGGTGGGTGGGGGAAAGGGGATTAAGAATATAGACTTATCATGATGGGCACTGAGAAATGTATAAAACTGCTGAATCAATATATAGTACACCTGAAACTAATATAACATTATATGTTAATTATACTTCAATACAATTTTTTAGGTAAAACTTTTTTGTTGAAATATTTCAAATTATTTAGAGGTACGTAAAAAATATCCAATATATCTGTTAACAGTTTAATACTTTGGTGTATATTCTCCCAGACATTACACATACCCCCATACATAAATGGACTTTTTATTTATTTGAGATATATATATATAGAGAGAGAGAGAGAGAGAGTGCATGCATGCACACAAGCAGGGGGAGGGGCAGAGCAAGAGGGAGAGCAGACTTTCCACTGAGCAGGTAACCCGGTGTAGGGCTCCATCCCAGGACCCTGGGATCATGACCTGAGTCAAAGGCACATGCTTAACCGACTGAGCCACCCAGGTGCCCCCATAAATGGACTTTTAACAAGCTTTTCTCCCTCTGCTTTTCATTGACATTGTTTCCATCAGTTTAATGTAATTTAATTCATTATTCTAAACAATTATATAGTATTGTATATACTAGAATTTAACCATTCCTCTATCAATTGGGCATTGATTTGTAGAAGATTGTTACTTCTAATTAAATTTATATTATAAACAATGTTGAAAAACAACTATGTAGAAATACATTTTTACTCACTTAGAAAATTCTCTATAGGAAAGAGTCCTGGAAATGATATACTTGATTAGACTTTGTACTTTTAAAATGTTCATAGATGCTATCTAATTATTTTCCAAAAACCTTTACTAGTTTACAATTGCATCATAAAGAGATAAAAAATTTTTCCAAAATTCCTTTGGATTTTTTAAAGAAATTTATTTATTCATTTGAGAGAGAGAGATAGAGTGTGCGTGCACAAGCTGGGGGAAGGGCCGAGGGAGAGGGAGAAGCAGACTCCCCGCTGAGCAGGGTGTCTGACTTGGGGCTCTATCCCAGGACCCTGAGATGACCTGAGCTGAAGGCAGACGCTTAACCGACAGAGCCACCCAGGCGCCCCATGGATTTTTATACAATCATAGAATTCAGCAAAAAAAGGACATATACACACTTCCTTTCCAGTTCTTATACAATTTTTTTCCTTCCATTTACTTAGACTTCTGATCAAATATTGAATGGAATGGTGATATCAGTCATCTTTGTCTTGATCTTTAATGGGATTATTCTATAGTTTACCAGTAAATGTGATACGTACTGTGCGTTTTTTGACTGATATCCTTTATCAAATTAAAAGAGTTGTTATGGACTGAATGTTTGTGGCTCCCCCTCCTCATGTGTTGAAGCCCTAACCTCCAAGGTAATGGTATTTGGAGGTAGGGCCTTTGGGAGGTAATTAGGTTTAGAGGAGGTCATTAAGTGTGAGGTTCCCATGATGAGATTAGTATCCTTATAAGAAACGGAAGAGCACAAGCTCTCTCTGTTTCTCTTTCTTCCCCTTTTTCTTCTCTCTGCTGTATGGGGGCACTGTGAGAAGGTGGGCATCTGCAAACTACAAGAAAGATTCTCATTACACCCTGAACATGCTTGACACCCTGATCCCCAACTGTTATCCTCAAGAACTGTGAGAAACAGATTTCCGTTTTTTGTCGCCCAGTCTGTAGTATTAGTTATGGTAGTGCCTGTTGACTAATACAAGAGTTTTCTTTTGAATCAATTGGGTGTTCTCAGCTGCAAGTGATGGAAAACCTAATTAGGTGGAGCTTAAACGTTAAAGGCATTTGTTACCCGCCTTAAGAACTTCAGGGTTTCAGGGAACTCCAGGGCTGGGTAACCTCACAAATCCAACAAGGGCCTGGGTTCCTTCATCTTTTCACTTCCGTGTTCAGCACACCATGTTCCTACACACATGTAGGAATTCCTGCCTTTTCTCATGATCTTGAAATTGCTGCCACAGTTCCAGGTGTCATATTGAGACAACAACTTTTTGAGGCAGAAATGGGAATATGTGTGACTTTTTCAAAGGGAGGAAACCTTGCCAGCCCTCTATAGCATACCTATGCTAATGTCTCACTGTTCACTATGGAATCATTAACAGTGAGATCGTCATGATTAGCTTGCTTCAGTGAAGACTTACCCTGTGGGCTGGGGAGAAGCCTACCCTTCCTGCAAGATTGATAGCTTTAGTTCTATATTGCTGGATAACAAACTACCCCCTGAATTTGGCAGCTTAAAACAACACGCATTTATTATCTCACACAGTTTGTGAGAGTTGGAATCTGGGAATGGCTTAGCCCAGTGGTGGTGGTGGTTGAGCGTCTTTCATGAGGTTACAGTGAAATTGTCATACTGGGTGGCAGTCATCTGAAAGCTTGACTAGGACTGGAGGATCTGCTTCCAGAATGTCTCAGCAACATGGCTATTGGGGGTGAGGGGGACTCGGTTGCTGGTTGGTTTTGGCAGGGGTGTCAGTTCCATGCTGGATATTGGCTGGGGGCTTCAGGTCCATGCCACCTGAGCCTGTCCACAGGGCTACTCAGCCCTGCTTTAGTGACCTAGTGCCCCAGCTCACACAGTTGGGTAACTTCTACTTTATTCTGTTCATCTCACAAGTGAGTCATTATTAGGCTCCATCTCTTGCAGAAACCAGTATCAAAAAATTCGTGGACATATTTCAAAACCATCACAATTGCCATCAGAGAAGGGTGACTAAAGGGGGTGGTTCTCTAAGGAGGGAAGAAATGAGGGTGGCTGACAAAGACACATTATTTTTTCTACCTTCCACTCTTGGTTTGCTAGGTTTCTTAAAAATTATGTACACTTGAATTTTATCAAATATAATTTAAATTAGAGAAACAAATGTAACTTTTTTTCTCTTTTAATGTGTTGGTTTACATTCCTAGATTTTTCTAATGCTGACACACATTGTTATTAGTAGGATACGTCTTTACTGTCATTCTAGATTATTATTTTTTGGTACATTCCTTACTTGATTTTGTACCTGCGCTCAGAGGTGAGATGGATTTCTTCTTTATTCTTCTATTGTCTTGTCTGGTTCTGGTATTAAAGATATGCTAACCTCATCAAATGATTTGGGCAGGCTTTCCTCTTTTTCTATTTTCTGAAAAATAAGCTATGTCTAGCTATCTCTCTTGCTCTCCTTTTTGCTATTCTTGCTCAGCCCCCCCCCCCTTTTTTTGGCCCAGGGATGTCTTTTAATCTAAAAATTTTTATTTCTTAAGTGTGTGGTGTTTTCTACCACTGCTTTTTTTTTTCTTCTTATAATCATATTTAGCCTCTAGCTCCACAAGGATCCCATGGTTTTTCAGGCTTTATTCTGCTGAAAGTGCCACAGTTTCTGCGGAGCACTAGCCTAGTATATCCTCAAAGTTTTAAGTAGGCGTCCCTCTACCAGTGCACAACTCCCTTTGGCTCCATGGGTTTACCGACTCTACCCGAGGTGGCTGAGAGGGTTCTTGATGGGAAGATGGTGACATGCTTCTCTGGCAGTCTTCACCTATATGTGCTTGGACTTACGGGCATTCACTTGTTGCTGGCTTCTTCATAAATCCGACCTCATTTGCTTTTGTACTACAAAAATTCTTCACAATATCTGCTTTTACTGGTGATAATAGTCCTTGGTGTCTAGGAATTAGTGGATTTATTTTTATTTTAGTTTTTAAAATTTATTTGTTATTATTATGTCCAATTAGCCAACATATAGTACATTGTAAGTTTTTGATGTAGTGTTCAACGATTCATTAGTTGCGTATAACACCCAGTGCTCATCACAACACATGGGATTTATTTCTTTTACTCTTCATCTCCTTGAAAATTTCAAAGAGATTTTGGGAGGAAGGGTAGTCCTTTTGGGAGGAATGGTCTAGTTTGTTGCTACTACACACTGTGAAAAATAGAACTTGACCCACACACAAGCATGTCCACAACTGTGGCATTCAGAAACCATTATCTTTTTAGATATACATTATAAAAATATTGTATGCATACTATAGAAAACTTGGAAAATGCAAAAACATGAAAAGAAGGAAAAAATCCATTGCCCAAACACCTCAAAACAATTACTTTTATCAGGCCTGGGTATTTTCTTGTAAACCTGTTAAGTATTTGTAATCATATATAAATATACATATTTATATATCTTTTTTTTTGAGAGAGAGAGAGAGAAAGACAGAGAGAGCATGAGGGGAGCAGGCAGGAGCAGAGGGAGAGGGACAAGGAGACTCCCTACTGAGTGCAGAGCCCAGCGTGGGGCTCGATCCCACGATCCTGAGATCATGACCTGAGCTGAAATCGAGTCGAAGCTTAACAGACTGAGCTACCGAGGTGACCCTGTATATCTTTTTTATTTAGCATTATACCGGAATTCTTTTTTGGTGTTATTGCTTGCTTTGTAATGGTAGTGTCATAATCACAATTTTCATGATTCTAAAAACTAATTTTTTAAATCTGATATGGCCTTTGATGTTGTTTATAGCATACCATTTTTCCACTTTTACGGGATTTTCTACTAGTCCTTGGGTTGTGCTTTCTATAAGCAACAATTGCTCACCTTTTATCTTTGCACGATCTTTTCCATTATTTTCTTTGGTACAGTGTAATTATGTACACTCGATATGTTATTTTGCTGCCATAGGCAGCTCTACCAAGGTGTTCTCTGTGATCTGAATGTCAGTGAATCATCTTGATTCCCTTCCCATTTATCTGAAACCTCAGAATGTGAAGGCTGAGTGCTGGTGTTCTAAATGCTGTTGGAAGCCTCGCTCTGACCTTTAGTGAATGAGTCCTGATGTTTCTTCTATAATTTCAAGCCCTGTAATGGGATTCATTACATCTAGGCATTTCTTACTCATTTAGGTAATTTCCTTAAGCTTCACATCCTTCCCTCAACTCAGGCTGTAGCACTTCAGCTAAGAGTCACTTCCTTCACTTCCCCCAGTTCTCCCCAGAAGCTGTTCACACTCTTCTCTGGGTTCTTTTTTTAAAAAATAATAGTTTTTTTTTTTTAAGATAAAATTCACATACCATGAAATTCTTCGCTTTAAAGCATACAATTCAGTATTTTTTAGTATATTCACAGTGCTGTGCAACGAGCAGCACTCTCTAATTTTAACACATTTCCATTACCCCAAAAAAGAAACCCCTTACCCATAGCAATCCTTCCTCATTGTCATCTTCCTCCTCGATCCCCCTAGTTTCCTGGGAAGTGCCAATCTAGTTTCTATGGATTTGCTATTCCAGACATTGCATATACATGGCATCATACTGTATGTGACCTCTTGCCACTTAGCGCGATATTTTCAAGGTTTATCCCTGTACTATTTATTTATTTATTTATTTATTTATTTATTTATTTATTTATTTAATCATTTATTTGAGAGAATGAGAGAGAGAGAAAGAAACAGAGGAAGGGCCGAGGGAGAGGGAGAGAGAGTCTTAAGCAGGCTCTACACCCAGTGTGGAGCCCACACGAGGTTCGATCTCACAACCCTGAGATCCTGACCTGAGCCAAAATCAAGAGTCGAACGCTTAACTGACTGAGCCACACAGGTGTCTCTATCTATGTGCTTTTTAAAAATTGTGGTAAGAAAATATGAGAGCTATATCTTCAACAAAATTCTAAGTGTACAATACGGCATTGTTGTCTAAGTGTACAATATGACGTTGTACAGCAGATCTCTAGAACTTATTCATCTTTCACAATTGAAAATTTATACACATTGATTAGCAACTCCCATTTCCCCTTCTCCCAGCCCCTGGCACCCATCATTCTAGTCTTTGTTTCTATGAGTTCCATTATGTTAGATTCTTCACAGAAGTGGAATCATGCAACATTCGTCCTTTTGTGACTAACTTATTGAACTTAGCATAATTCCTTAAGTTCATCCATTTTGTCACATATTACGGGATTTCCCTCTTTTTTAAGGCTGAATAATATTCCGTTGTACTTATATACCATATTTTTTTTATTCAAGTTGTTTCTTTTTTCTGTTGTATGGGTAGGCCACATTTGGCATCATCAGTAAATGAACGTTTGGGTTGTATGTACTTTTTGGCTATTATGAATAATGCCACTATGTCTCGGGAGTTTTAAGAGGGGGAAAATCTCACGGGTTCTGATGTAGGCATTCTTAAAAGGGGGTATGGGAGGGGAGGAGCCATGGGAATTTCCTTAGACCTCTCTGCCCCATGCTCTCACTTGAACAATGGATTTGCCTTCTTTCTCCTTTGGCTTGTTTCTTTCTTTGTTTCTTTCTTCTTCTTCTTCTTTTTTTTAGAGAGAGAGCTTTAGAGAAGGAGAGAACACGAGGTGGGGGTAGGGGCTGAGAGAGAGGGGGAAAGGGAGAATCTTAAGCAGGCTCCACGCCCATCGAGGAGCCTCATGTGGGGCTCAATCTCACAACCCTGAGATCATGACCTGAGCCGAAATCAAGAATCAGACACTTAACCAACTGACCCACCCAGGTGCCCCTCTCCTTTGCTTTCTGTTCCAGCAAATCTTTGTTATCAGTGAGCTATTTGTCAGTGCCTCGCAAGGCACTGCTCTGCAGAGCCCTCTATGTCTTCTAGTCAAGAAGAACAGGAATGATGAGCCACCATTTTTTGTTATTGGTGAGACACCGGCTTGGGCAGAAAGGGTTCTACCTTCTACAAGAATTTGCTGCTTTTCTTCTTCCATGCTGCTTCCCTCTGTCCCAAATAAGCTTCTCCTCAAACTGAGTAGGAGTCACAGGAATATTTAGGATTTCATGTACTCACCTTCTTCTTCCCTCTCACTTCCCACTGTTCTAGAATGGAAAGTTAGGAGCTCATCCAAATGACATAATTTACTGGTCTCTTTCTTGCCCTGACTGCCACTGTTCGAGCATTATTATATGAAGTTGGCCTTCTCTCTGAGCATTGCTTTTTTCCTTCTGTTTGTAACCTATTTTTGCTCATTTTATTAGTTTTAAGGGGAGGGACATTTTGTGATTTGGCTTTGTTTTTCAGAAAGTCTTCAGGTGATTCTCCAAAAACTGTTACAAACTATTTCCTTAATTGCTATTTAATAGTCCATGGAGTGAATGGAACATGATTTATTCCAGATTTCCCTTATTTTTGGACATTAAGTTTGTTTCCCTTTTTGGTTATTATAAATAATGGTTGGAGGAACAATTTTTGCATAAATCTTTTTGTTTTGAGGTCATTTTCTTAGGTTAAACTGCCAGATGTGTAATTATCTGAGCAAAGAATAAGTTGGTTTTTACGGTCCTTGAAACATCTATGCCAAATTTTGTCCCCAAAAGATTGTTCTCACTTGCACTTCCAGGGTTAAGTGCCTCTCTGATTGAATTTTTGCTCTTATTTAAACAAAACAACAAAACACATTCTTCTTGTTAGAATTTATAGCACTACAAGTTAGAAAAAGCATAAAATTAATTGCAATTGCCTTAAAAGGCATAAAGGTGTGACAATGCTATTGTTATTTTGTTTTGTGTATCTGTGTACTTTTTAATGACTACTGTGTATATTTCAATGGAAAAAACTAGAAAAATGCATATTGGATCAGCGTGATCTTGCAAGTTTCAGTATACTTAAGTAGATTTTTCAGAATCTTTTCAGCTGTGTCACTTTTTGTTCTCAACAGTTTTATCGAGGTAGACATACATACTGAAACATATAGCATACTGCATTTCTTAAAGTGCACAATTTGATGAATTTGACATATGTATATGTCCATGAAATCATCAGCACAAACAAGATAAAGAATATTTCCATCATTTCCAAGTTTCTTCTTGGTCTTTGTATTCTTTCCAGATCTTTCCAGCACTCCCATCCCCCATCTGCTTTTTTGTCACTGAAGATTAGTTTGAATTTTGTAGAGTTTTAAAATTAAATAATAAATTCCATGCTCTTTTTTTTGGTCTGGTTCTTTCAATCAGTGTAACTATTTTGAGAGTCATCTATATTGTTGTGTTTCCAGTTTGAGGCCATTACCAAAGAGTTGCTATGAACTTTTGTATAGAAGACTTTGCATGGACTTAGGTTTTTTCTTCTTTGGGGTAAATACCTAGCAGTGAAAAGTGTGGGTCATATGGTAGGTATATGCTTATCTTTTAAAGAAATTGCCAAACTGTTATCCCAAGTGTCTATACCATGTCACATCCTACCAGCAGGGTATGAGAGCTCCATTTCTTCCACATCATCACCAACACTTAGTATGGTCAGTTTGAGTTCAGACATTCTGATTCTAATGGGTATGTAGTGGCATCCCCCTGTGGTTTTAACTTGCATTTCCCACTAGGCTACTTTTGTGGTCTAAGGATGTACAGTGATATAGTGGAATCGTTGTGTCCCTTTATATAGTTTTGTGATGCTGGATAAATTATTTAATCTCTCTGTGCCTTGGCTAACTCATCTAAAAAAATAAGGATGAAAACTGTACTATATACTTCAATAAGGTTGTTATTAAAATTCATGGACATGAATATAAAATGCTTTGTAAACTATGTAATAGATATTATCATGATGATGGTTAAATTGCTGCATGATTTTGGGCAAATCACTTCAACTTATTTGAGGATTACTTTCCAGTTCTGTAAATTGAGGCTAAATAAGGGGACCTCTAAGTTTCCTTCAAGTACAAAAATGTTCTTGTGTAAAATATATACTGATGTTCCAATACCACATATATATAACACGTTTCTGGAAAAGTACTGCTTAATGTGGAAAAAATGATAGCTAAACATTAAAAAGCCATGCATACTTTATAATTTCTTATTATCTTAGCTATGCCAAATTTTAAAATTTTAGCACAGATTTCTTTTTTTTTTTTTTAAAGATTTTATTTGTTTGACAGAGAGATACAGCTAGAGAGGGAACACAAACAGGGGGAGTGGGAGAGGGAGAAGCAGGCTCCCCGCCAAGCAGGGACCCAGACACGGGGGTTGATCCCGGGGCCCCAGGATCATGACCTGAGCCGAAGGCAAATGCTTAACAACTGAGCCACCCAGGCGCCCCTTAGCACAGATTTCTATTTTACTGTGTCTTATGTGGAGGTAGTTACTAATAAGTCCTTCCTTCGTTTCTGTAATTGTTCTGATCCAGAGAGAAAGAAATTTTAGCATTTATACACAAGTTCATCCTCTGTATTCTATCTTCAAAATAATGTGATCATTTCACTAAATATCATGCAGTCAGTTAAGGCATTTTTGTAAAGTTTAAAAAACTGTCTGCTTATTCAGATCAAGAGCCAGGCCAAATTGTGGGAGATAAAAGGTCTAAGAACCACTTCTATTTGAATTTGTATATAAATGAAATAATTTAAAGGAACACCTAATTGGAATTGAGAAAATCAAGGGAACTGTGGTATGGAGCTGTTGGAAGATTCCAGGCTCCTTATTTTAATAATGTTTTGCCAAACATCTGTTTTATTGCTTAAAATCAGGTAAACAAATAATAAGAAATTTGATAGGATAGAATCTCAAAGTTGATTTTCAAATTATTAAGAGATTTAAGGATATGGCTTGTCGTACCTAATTAACGTATTTCTTAGTAGTTGACTCAAACATATTTATTCCCTGATAATTTCAGTGACTTCATCGATATATTTTGATGCAGTTTAACTGCTTGGTTTGAAATATACTCACAGTGACATGTTTTTTTCTTCAAGTTTTCTTAAATACATTATAATTTGTCCATATTCCATAGAGTTTAATGGCCATCTCTTAGATTGGAGAGAAACAGTAGTGAGCGGGAGCCAATTCCTTCCTTCATATTCTCCGGTATATACCAGATTGAACGCTGACAAAGTTACACCACTGGTCTCCCCTTTATGCTTAAAAATTCTGTTTTTCCAATATTTTATTTAATTATCTCACCATCCTTCTTTAGTTCCAGTACTCCATTTCAGGGCTTGATATCATTGGATTTGTATTTCCAACGGTTGTAGAATTACAATGATGGCTCTAGTTCTTTCTCCCTGCCTATATTCACACCCTTGGCCATCTCATTGCAAGTGAGCGGAGTGACTGCCCATCCCTCAACACTGGGCTCAGCCAGCTGACTCGCTTTGGCTAATGGGATGTTAGCTGAGCTGACACAAGCAAAGTCTTGAAAAGGGCGTCTGTGGCTTGCTCTCTGACACCCAGGACATCACCATGAGAATATCTTTGGGCTAGCCTGCTGGAGGATCTGAGAAATGTGGGCAGAGCCAGAGTCACCCTGGTCATGTCCAGTCATCTGGATCAGGCAATGGCCAGCTGACCCCCAGTTGTGTGAACTGGTCCAGCGAAGATCAGCAGAACTGCTAAGCCAATCCTCAAGTCACCCCCAGACGCGTGAGCAATGAACACAACATTCTCTGCCAGCAACGGTCTGTGATTATTTGTTGTGCAGGTTATTGTCACAATAGATAAGGACACATTAACCAAGTCTTATTTCTAAGCAACTTTCCTTCATATACATAATATTTTTTTAAAGATTTTATTTATTTATTTGACAGAGAGAGAGACAGCGAGAGAGGGAACATAAGCAGGGGAAGTGGGAGAGGGAGAAGCAGGCTTCCCGAGGAGCAGGGAGCCCGATGCGGAGCTCGATCCCAGGACCCTGGGATCATGACCTGAGCCGAATGAAGGCAGACGCTTAATGACTGAGCCACCCAGGCGCCCCACATAACATTTTTTTTTTTTTAAAACTAAACAGACTATAAAGGTAGAATGGTCTAGAACAAAAAGGTATGGCCATCATTTGGTCAAATTTTGCAAATATGCCAGGAATTTCCTGTGCTGTTGATAGAGAATGAGAAAAAGTTTTATACCCACATTGTTTGACAAGATGGACTGATTTAATACCACTGGAACTTTTATTAGGATAAAAATGTTAAAAGCCAGAGACAGGGTCTGATGCTTTTCTGACTTAAATAAATTCAGGTAGGTGTCTTAAAAGTGGAGTTTCACTGTTTGAAATGCAGTTAGATGGTACAGTTACAAGGCAGAGGTTCTCAACCTTGGCTGCCAATCAGAAGCACGGGGAGCGGGGGGGAGTTCCAAAAATACCCATGCCCAGGCCCATCCCAGACCAACTACATTGCCATTTCTGGGAACAAGGCCCAGGTTTATACGTTGTTTAACAGCTCTCTGGATTTTCTAATGTGCAGCCCAGGCCAGCAGATGTTACCCTAAGAGGAATGATTGCATTATATAGGAGATAATGCTAAACATTTCAGTCTGACCTCAGAAGTAGACTCCTTACAAAAAAAGGTAGTGTTCGGTCAATTCTATGGTGATGAGGTGCAGAGCAGAATGGTTGTAAGACATGAAACATATGGACACTGACTGGAAGGCCTGCCTTTTCTTCCAGCATAGGTGGGAGCTCACTATCTTATGACTATTGTCGGCATGTGGGTTTTTTAAAAAAGTTTTTATTTAAATTCGAGTTAGTTAACATACAGTGTAATACTAGTTTCAGGTGTAGAATATAGTGATTCAACAACTCCACACATCATCCGGTGCTCATCACGACAAGTGCCCTCCTTGATGCCCATCACCTGTTTCACCCATTCCCCCCACCCACCTCCTCTTTGGTCACCATCAGTGTGTTCTCTGTAGTGAAGAGTCTGTTTCTTGCTTGGCCTTTCTCTCTCTTTTTTCTCCACATAGGAGTGAAATCAATATGGCTTATGTCTTTCTCTGATTGACTTATTTCACTTAACATAATACTCTGTAGCTCCACCCACATCACGACAAATGGCAAGATTTCATTCTTTTTTTATGGCTGAGTAACATTTCATTGTATGTGTATATCTGCCCATTTGTTAATTGGATTATTCATTTTGGGGGTGTGCAGTTTTATAACTTTTTTATATATTTTGGATACTAACCCTTTGTCAGATATGTCATTTGCAAATATCTTCTCCCATTCTGTAGGTTGTCTTTTAGTTTGGTTGATTGTTTCCTTCACTGTGCAGAAGCTTTTTATTTTGATGAAGTCCCAGTAGTTTATTTTTGCTTTTGTTTCTCTTGCCTCAGGAGACACATCTAGAAAGAAGTTGCTATGGCCAATGTCAAAGATGTTACTGCCTGTGTTCTCCTCTAGGATTTTGATGATTTCCTATCTCACGTTTAGGTCTTTAATCCATTTTGAATTTATTTTTGTGTATGGTGTAAGAAAGTGGTCCAGTTCATTCTTCTGCATGTTGCTGTCCAGTTTTCCCAACACCATTTGTTGAAGAGACTTTTTCCCATTGGATATTTTTTCCTGCTTTGTCAAGGATTAACTGACCATACAGTTGTGGGTTCATTTCTGGGTTTCTCTTCTGTTCCGTTGATCTAGGTGTCTGTTTTTGTGCCAGTACCACACTGTTTTGATCACTACGGCTTTGTAATATAACTTGAAGTCCAGAGTTGTCATGCCTCCAGGTTTGCTTTTCTTTTTCAAGATTTTTTTTGGCTATTCAAGGGTCCTTTAGGGTCCCACACACATTTTAGGATTGTTTATTTTAGCTCTATGAAAAATGCTGTTGGTATTTGATAGGGATTACGTTAAATGTGGAATGTCTTTCCATTTCTTTGCATCATCTTGAATTTTTTTCGTCAGTGTTTTATAGTTTTCAGAGTAAAGATCTTTCTTTCACCTCTTTGGTTAGGTTTATTCCTAGGTATCTTATGGTTTTTGGTGCAATTGTAAATGGGATTGATTCCTTACTGTCTTTTTCTGCTGTCAGCATGTGTTTTGATTGAACAATTTCTACCTGTCTTGTTCAGTGGAACACACAGCTCAACAATATCTTAACTTTCCAAAGCTTTTCATTAACAATTCCTCCTTGAACCCCTCAGTCTGCTTCCCCCAAGAATGTACTAACCAGAGCTGAAACAAAGAAAAGTATAGTGCCTTTAGAAATCAAGAACTGCAACAAAGATTGTGGGTGTGGAAAATGGCAATTATGATTTCCGCTTCCCTAGCAGGTTGAGCTGCTGTTTGAATACTTCTAATGGTAGTATTGCTTGTTAGGATAAGAATTCTAGCTCTAAATTCAGATAGGCCTGGATTCAAAATCTGGTTTTGTCACTTACTAATTTTAGTTTCATCATTTTAAGGATGGGGAAAGTAATGGTCAGTTGCTCAAGAGGTTGTTGGGTGTATTAAATAACATGATGTGGAAAAGTGTCCCTTACAGTTCTTGGCACATGGTAGTATTCAATAAATGTTACCTATAATAATAATAGTTGTTTTAATTACTATTATAAGGCAATTGATTCTATTTTATACTGTTGGGCAGCTCTGTACAATATTTAAGTCATTATATATTTTCTCAGGACTTCCAATGACTACAGTCATATTCTGAAGTACTGGGGGTTAGGACTTCAACCTATGAATTTGGCGCAGGGGCACAATTAAATTCATAACAAAAAGCTCCAGAATCTTCTCCCAGAATTTGAATCCAGAGCACAGTGACCAAGGCCAGAACATGGCATGAGCTGGTTCACTATGGCAGGGTGTCTTGGAGGGTCTTTCCCTTAGTACCCAGGGCTGCCCTGACTTGACTTCTGTCCTTCATGTGACCCAGTCCTTTGCTTTCTCTTCTTTTCTATGAGCAACCCCTGTTTCATTGTGATACATTCCTTTCTTTTCCCTTTAAGCTAGCCAGAGTCATTTCTATTGTTTGCAATAAAAAAAAAAAAAACCGTCTAACTGACACATACCCCTAAGTCTGTTTCCCAAATGTGGACTCTAGACAACTTGTGCTGAAAGCCGGCATCATCTCTTGGAAGTCTTTGCTACCAGAACCAACAAATTCCCAATTTCAGTTGGACTGAAAGAAAACTCCCTAATTGTGTATGTGTGCCTGCAGATATTTTGCTTTACAAGTGAATTAAATTACTTATGTGCTTAATAGTAATCTGTTCAAAGAATATGTGCTGTAAAAGGATTAGGAGAAAGTGTTCATTTTTTTGGAAAAAATTCTGTTTATCACTGAAAACCCTTAATTTTTTTTTAGTTTAGTTAACAATTGTGAAAGTTCCCATGAGGAAGACCAGCAAAAAAGTTGGGTTATGGAAAAGTTGGGTTAAGCTGATAGAGCATAAGTTCTGTGTGCAAGAAACGTGTTGCTTGGGAATAAAAGGTTTCAACTGAAAGTCAAACCCATTATGCTTGATTCACAGGGTAGTGACTCTGACAGAGACTACTATTTACATTCAGTGTCCACCCCCCTCTACTCATTTTATGGTATTAGACTATTTTAGCTGGACACGTGGCCACCCAGAATAAAGGGAACATTTCCCAGCCTCTCTTGTGGCCAGGGGTGACCATGACTATACACTACTGGATGGGACACATGTACAGTGATATGGGCAGCTTTTAAGGTTTGTACCCTGCCCATCCCTTTCATTCCTTGCCATGGATAATTATGGATCTAGTGGGCTCTCTTAGATGATGCAGACAGGGGCAACACCCCAGAACAGCACTATGCCAAGAGAGAAGGAACATGGCCATCTGCTGACTTTATGGGACAGACCCTTGGGATCAGCTTGGATACCAAGGGTATCCTTGTGAGATGGAGAAAAATAAACTTCTCTCTTGTTTTAGACTCTGTATTTTGGTTTAAGTTGCAGCAATATCTATGTCCCATCTGACATAGTGGCCATGAAAATGTTTTCTATTCTTGATTGAGTATGGGGGTAATAGTGGAAAATGGGAATATAACCAAATTAGAACTGTTGGTAATGAGTTGTGTTCAATGTGTATTCGATATCATACATGTATTCAGTGAACATGTATGATCATGTATGATACTCAGTTTTATCACATGTTGAAAGTGAGAGGAAGGCCCTCAACTTCAGTAAAAAAATGTTATATATTTCAATTTCTCTTAAAAAATGCCAGTAAAGACCATTTCCATGATTTCAAGAGGTTTGCCAAGTAGCTTGTATTGCAGTCAAGTGGATTTTGTTAATGGCCTGATCCTATCACTTGAGAGCCAAAAACAACTTAATTTTTTAATGGTGAAGAGAAGAAAAGAGAATTTCTTAAGAAAATCAAACTCTGGTGCGAACAGCTCTATCACGGTGTATATAACTCCTTTCAAACATCAAATACTCAATTTTCTTCTGTCTTCAGAGGAAAAAAAAATAATGACATCATATTGGGCGCATTATAAAACCACATACATATGCGGTAACAGAAGTGGGAATGCTTTCCCGAGTCAAATGGAACCGAAGAATGGAAACCATTTGCCCCTAACTTCCAACTCGAAGCATACAACAGTCCAGCTCTTGAGTGTGGTGTGTTCCTTGATTTAGTCTTTGACAGAATGCTGAAAGTTGTCCTCAGTTGGAAGTTTCTCCATAATTTCAATCCAAATATCCAGAGCCATTTGTCAGAGCCATAAAACATTTTCTGCCAGTTCTGATGACCTATAATTGTGAGTTAAAAATTTCTTATCTAGCAAAATAAAGAATGAAAAATAAAACCATTTGAATTTGGAATGTAATCTAACACTTGAGCTATCCATTTTTGAGGTTGATGTAGATTTTTGGTGAAAAGATGGCAAATGTTAAAATCTTTCCAACAATTATATATTTTCTCTTTAATACTCTCATGAATGCTTTTTAAAAAAAATTACCTAAAATGGATGGCCCCTCTGTCCATCCAGTGTCTAATAAGAGGATCTCGTGTTCCAAAAGTTAAAGAAAAACTACTTCTTTCCTCCAGAGTTTACATTTCCAGGTTCCTTAGGGTTAAGATTCTTAACTGGGGTCCGTGAGTGAATATATAAGTCTGTGAGTTCACTCGCTGAAATGAAGGTCAAAATTTTGAGGATGCAGATCCATAGTTTTCATTAGATGCACACAAGCATCCACAACCCCAAAATAGATTAAGAGTCTACAAGGTATTGGATAATAGATACTAAATAAGAGTTTAATATAACCTGGCTCTATACCATTAAGCGATTAAAACAGCTTAATCCTTTTGGAATGACAAAAGCAGAAAGAACATCTATTGCAACAGCCCACGGTTTTCAAAACGTTGTTATTTTTCCTCAGTTGTACAAAGTCTTGCTTGCTCTCTGTGATACTGAAGCCAGAGCCTTGCTTGCAGCAGCTGCTTAATGGAGAGTAAAACTCAAGATTGGAATAAGAGTTTGATGTTTACTGCATCAGTTTCGAAGTCCAGCTGTAAATATACTATAGTTGAGAAATGGAGCAATATAATCTTTTCAAGCTTGAAAAAACAGTCATGCAGAGCCAAAGACTTTGAACTGTTTGCTTGTTTAAGAAGAAATCTATTTCAAGATTTGATTACCACTAACTCAGACAACTTTTTCATCACTAAGTCCTTTCAATTCCATATCATGTGTTTCAAATTTTGTCTGCATAACTTATTTTTGTTCTACTTCTCTGTCAAAAACAATGTGGAAATCCCAGGTTATATAATTGAGGACTTGGAGAGGCAATATACATCTAGCCAACCAAAATAAAATGAAAGCTATTATCATGAAACATGCTTAAGGAAGTCTATCCTTTGTTCGGGTAAGAGTGCCAACATTGGTGATCTTAGAATGAAGTCAAAGGAGACTAAAATGGGTTTTCCTTAATAAAACTGTGTACAAAATCACTCTTTATCATACAGATGATCCGTAAAAGTATTTGTGCATTTTTAGATACCCATGAAAACAAATCAATTTTAAGTAAAATTATAATGTATTATTTTTATAATATACCTGGAAGCTGAAATCATTCTATTCATCTTCCTTATTTGGGTTTATTATCATACCCATTTGACAAGTCAAGTGAAAGCCACTCTGCATACCCTCTCTGTATATAGAGCACACACCAAAGTGCTAATTTCTTTCTTCCTCCTTCCTGGAATCAGGTTGATCATGCAATTCATTTGAGTTACTGTTAGAAGGGAAATGTTGCATGGCTTTGAACTAATGTCTCTCCTGTCTCTAGAGTTTTAAATTCACAATCCGGTGTTCTAGGAAGAGGAGGTTATCAATGTGCAGAGTTCTGAAGAGTCCACAGAGAGATAAGGCAATTTAGATTTCTTTGTGGAGGGCACAAGAGAGGAGTAGGAGACTCTTGATAGCCACCGGATAGAATAAGGAAAACATTCCTCTGTGGGGTGGCAGTGTAGAAAGGCTGACCATTACTGGACTGGCTATTGTATAAAATTGCCGCAAAAATGCTTAATAAAGAGAAAATGAACAGCATATGGACTCTGGTTGAGACTTCATGAAAACACTCAGGGAAAGAAAGAACAAAGGGCAAGCTTTCCAATGTATATGGAAGAAGTAAGATGTTTTTCTAAATTTTTCTATCACTGTCAGCGTTTTGGATGGAAATATGCTGTAGGAAAAAGATTAGCTCCAGTTTGCTCAGAAAGAATTTTCCCTGCAAATAATCCTGTGTGTTTTTAATATGTCGGGTTACATTGCCAATCAGCTCTATTTGGTAATTTTCAATATGATTTCTTTTTAACCCATGAATTATTTAGAAGTGGGTTTTTAAATTTCTGAATTTATCGATGTCTTGGCTCTCTTTAGCTATTGATTGCATTTGTAATTTTATTGCATTGTTTTTTGTTGAGTTGTGTTTTGTGGTCAAGTGTTGATCCATTTTTTAAAATGTTCAATGTGTGCTTGGAATTTATATGATTATACCATATTTATTTGTAGGACTATATACATATATAATGTATATACCCAGATATGTATCAGTTATGTCAAGCTTAATAATTCTATTGTTTAGATTTTCTGAATTTCTACTTAATTTTTATCTACTCAATCTGTCTCTGAAAAAGGTATGTTAACCCTTTTCCATTATGATCTATATGATTTTCCACTATGATCCACTCACCTCATTGCCTGCCACCCCTTGTTTTTCTGCTTATTTTTTGCTGCATATATTTTGAGGTTATGTTTTCAGGTGAATACAGAATAAGAATAATTATGTCTTCCTAGTAAATTTATCACTAAGTAGCTCTTGAACCTTAAAAATGCCATTTTGTGCTTAAATCTGTTCAGTATATAAAAGCTTTTCTTTGGTTAATATTTATCTGGTGTGGTGTTCATCACTGGTTGCTCAACCGCATCTCTTTACCCCTCTTCCAATAGAACCAAAACCTCAGTTTTGTTCCAGTAACCACCTCTTTCTCACACAGCTAAGTGTCTCAGGTGAAGGTATGATTGGCTTGAGGGTGAGTCCATTGTGTTTTCCAGTTGATTGATTATTGGGCATGAGATCCAGTGTTGGCTAAAATGAAGTGTGTGGGTAGGCAGGGAGTGTCCTTCTTCTGAGCAAGAGCCATGGTCTCTTATTTCCACCTGGATATTGCTGTTTCTGGTATGACACCCAGAATTGCTGCAACCATCTAGTTACAAGCCTATAAACCAACACAGGGATGTCAGAACAGAAGGATGGAAAGGACCTGGGTCCTCCATACAGCCATTTGCCTAATTTCTTTTGCATATCCTTTTAATTTTTTTTCAAGATTTTATTTATTTATTTATTTGACAGAGAGAGAGAGAGAGAGAGAGAGAGTGCACAAGCAGGGGGAGTGGGAGAGGGAGAAGCAGGCTCCCCGCTGAGCAGAGAGCCCGATGTGGGGCTCTATCCCAGGACTCTGGGATCATGACCTGAGCTGAAGGCAGATGCTTAACCGACTGAGCCACCCAGGTGCCCTTAATCCTTTTAATTTTTATGTGTAACTTTCCTTCTAGTGCCTTATATAACCTGAATAAAGTTGAGTTGCTTCAGACCTGAACACAGATTTTTTCTTAAACTCTTAAGAGGTACATTCATCCATATACATTCATTTAATAATATGTTTGCACATGTTGTGATGAGCATGGGTATTATACGCAACTAATGAATCATTGAACACTACATCAAAAACTAAGGATGTACTATATGTTGACTAACTGAACATAATAAAAAAAAGTATATTTGCTCGTCATCTTATTTTGCTGTTTTCAGCTTTGCAATTTCTTTTGCTTTTTAATCTTTTGTCATATGTATTAGGTTCTATTTACATTTTTCTTGATAATTTTTGAAAATTATAATCGTTTTTTCATTCTGCAGGCAGGGGTCTTTAAAAATAAGAAAAATTCTCGATGTTCAATGCCAGTTTTGTAAAAGCAAAAATTGATACAAATTAAATGGTAGCAAGAATGAAATAAATCATTATGTATAATGAGATGTTTATAAGTAATTGAAGTGGTACTATTGATATTCACCTGGAAAAAAATTTTAAAGACATAGCGATAAAAACAGTTTATAAAACTCTATGTTACAGTTGACCTTCTGTGACTTCCTGTAGTTTCTTCCCATTTCCTTTATATTTAGCAGAAATTCTATTACGTTCCTGGTATATAAATGCCACTTTTCCTAGTTTCCACAACTAGCTCAGACTTTCTCCTATTTTTATATTCCTTTGGTCCTGTCATTTGCCTGAGTGGTGGTGTAAGAATTAGGGCTTCTACATTTACTGTAAGTCTTTTTTTTTTTTTTAGTGTTGTGTTTCATTCATTCATTCCTTCAATAAATATTAGTGACTACCTACTAAGTGCCAGGTTTTTAAGTCTAATTGTAAGGTTAAATATTTAAGCTTAACTGTGAGATTATATAATCCATAAACTAAAAATAAAAGAGGCTGGAAGATAGAAGGTGTTAGAAAATAAAAACCCTATAGGGTAGCTTTGACCATGAATGACTAGGAGAGAGAATCTCTCATTCATGTATTTGCAGTGTTCCAACTAAGTAGGGTAGAAGAAGAGAGTTCAAGGAAAGTAAAAGGTTAGTAAATCTGAAGTTACTTATTTTTTTTAGAGATTTCTTTATTTGAGAGAGAAAGAGAGAGAGAGACAAACAATAGTGAGTGGAGGGAGGAGCACTGGGGGAGAATCCCAAGCAGACTCCCTGCTGAGCCCAGAGGCCCAATGCAGGGCTCAGTCTCATGACCCATGAGGTCATGACCTGAGCTGAAATCACCAGTCCAATGCTTGACTGACTGAGCCACCCAGGTGCCCCAGTCTGAAGTTATTTTTAAGGTGTGACTCTTACTCTATAACTTACCAGGAAAATCAATGTGTGTCAGTACCTCAGGAAACCAACAGCCTTATTTGTTATCTATGCCTCAGTTTCCTCTGTAAAATGGGCTAAGAAAATAATATTGACCCTTCTAGGTCTAGACTAAGGACTGAGTAAACACAGGTAAAATGAGGTAATAATGACGTTACTATAGTATATTATAATGATATTATATATTACTATATGATATTAATAAATTATATAATGATATTATATTAATATGTCAGGCACTGTTGCACTTACTTTTCATATGTTAGCTCCTTTAATCCTCATGTTACCCTATGACGTCAGTGTGATCATTCTTATTTTGCAGAGGAGCTTTAGAGGCTTACTCTAAACATTTTCCCTAAGAAATACATTTTTTTCCCCAGAAATTTCAAAGATATCAAGACTAGTAATTATAGGAAAAAAACTGAAATTATGCTTTTTTACAGAGCCAAAATTACTGTTAATATAAGAAAAAATGTATCACACACAGTTATTCTCACCAATTACATTTCACTGAAATGAAAATAGAATTTATTGAGATGATAACTGCATACGCGACAGCTATTTGCATTGAAATGTTTTCAGCTTTATTTTGAACTCACCTGGAAGCACAGGAACCCTGCCAAAGATCCATTGTGAGAGGGGCGATTCACACGCCGACATGTTTAGTGTTAGTAGAAGGCTGTGTAGCCCCTCTTATGCTTTCTAATACACAGAACTGTTGCTCTTGTTTAAGGCAGAAATGGGAAAGGTCCAGGCTAAGGTCTAGCCCCTGAGAATGTTCTCTAACCTGCCATGGTTGTTCTGTGATAACCTTGTTTCTTACTGTTTGTCTACTTATTCACCCAAACCAGAACAGACCAGTAAAGGACAATCTATTCCAGCTACCCTCCCGTCACCTGCACTACCCGAGACAGGCATTTTACTGGTTCCTTCCACTGCACACTTCCCCACTGAGTACCAGCTACGTGGGGTAAGTGTGATGGAGTCATCATTGGACCCACGGAAATCAGCATACCTCCATCCCCTTACATAGTTCCTCAGGGATGGATACAGTTAGGTCTAAGGCAATCTATGTTGTCATTACATGAGTCAGTTCAATCAGCGGGAAGCCCAGACAGTTTACTCAGTGGCTTGAAGAAGTGAAACTCTTCTGAATGGAGTGGTGTGAGGATACGACCTTTGGAATTGCTGCAGCCATTTTGCAGCCATGAGGGAACCCAGCTGACAGTAAGGCCAACATACAGTCGAGGGACAGCCAACATAATTTCAGACAATAAAATTCAAACCCTAATGAAAGTTTACGTGAAGATCACTCTACCTTTGGACTTTTGGTTACATGGCCCAATAAATTCCCTTTATTTTAAATGCCATTTTGAGTTAGGGTTTCTGCTCTGTAACTAAATGCATCTTAGTCGGTGCTGTCTGTGGTGCCAGGCAACAGGCTTGCAGAGAAATGTATGAAATCCAGGACTGGTTATTTAGCCACATGGTAACATAGTCAATAATAACTTGGTTTTTATTATTGCAGTGATTAACTGCTTCCTGATGTCTTTTGTGTCTACCCTACATTGTATTATCTTTCTCACTTTTGATGTGGTCCCCTACACATTTGTGCTCCTTCTTTTTGTTCATCCTTGGTGATCTGGCTGGACATCTTTCCTTGGTTCTCTAAATTGCCTTTCAGAACTTTGCACAGTTCTGCTTCGCCAACTTGGCAGGCTCCTCCCTGTACTGCACTTCCCATATAGTTTGTTCACCTGCCAAAATTGTTTGTTTAAAGAGCATCCAGCTCTTCTGGACTCCTTTCTTCCCATCAGGTCTTTTTTTTTTTCTTCCTCATCAGTGCCCTACACTTGTTGAAATTTGCTTTCCCAGAACTGATTATTTTTCCCTCATCAGCTTCTTTCCTTTTCCTTAGGAAAGGAATTTTTTTTTTTATTACTTTCACAGAAGTTTCAATTCTCTTTTAGGTCTTTATTAACTTTGCCATTATTGAAAATTGAATTAAAAAGGATTTTTGCCTTATGATGCATTTTTTTAACAAGTAATTACCTCCAGTGTATTTTAAATCTATTTCACAGTTTGTGGTGGTTGACCCATTTTCCACAGCAAATATCAGGGAAGTTAGAAACCTGTCTGATCACCACATTGGGATATTAGGATTCCTGTCCTCGTATAATTCTGTGAGGGGTAAAATAAAGCAGATGTAAATATGTGTTTATATTGTTTGCTTATCTTAAAATCACTCTACTAACACATTTTGAAAATTAAAAATTAAATTATTATCATAATCCCAGGAGCCAAAGCAATGACTTTTATTTTTTTTTACACATCTTCCCCCCTGCCCCCTCTATCCACCCATACACATACACTCACACACTGACATTATTTCCATGTGCTCTTGGGGGGGAAGAAACCCGAGCTGTTTAAGAGGTGGCTGCAAAACTCTTCTGAGGGGAGAGAAATGTCTTTTTAGTAAAAACAGTTTAAGGGTCATTTTGATTGTGGAAAGATAGTCCTTAGGATTTGTCCTGGATGGATTCAGAGTGAGGCAAAGAGAATTAAATGGCTCTATATAAGAGAAATAAGAAATTGTAAATTTTCTGCTAAAATAGCTATAATCATTCCCTACCCCATCCCTGGCCTGCCATATGCATTCCTTTTTGCAACGTGACTTTGTCGCTCACTCTATCAAGTGGAGACCCGTGACTTGCTTTGAATGCAGCAGAGGGGATGGTGTACTAGTTGTTCCTACGGTTCAAGAAGCCTTGTGTACATGTGCTTGTGCTCTCTTAGTACCCAGCCCAACCTCCATGTGAACAAACACTGGCTAGCTTACTAGAGGATGAGAGACTGCATGGCAGATTCAGGTCAGCCCATTTGTCCCAGCCGAGGCCCTAGACATAAGAGAGCCCAGCTACTAAAAACAAAGCTAACCTCCCTCGGACAGTAGAGGCATGAGGGTGCCCAGCTGAGTCTTGTCCAAATTGCTGACCAGCAGAATCACTAGCTAAATAAATGGTTGTTCAGAATGGTTTGTTAAACAACAAAAGCTAATCAATACAAAAATATTTAAATCTCTGAGGATAGTGTCATGGGAGGAGGTGCTGGGAATAGGGAGAGGCTATGGGAAAGGGAAATCGGTGATGAGGAAGAAAGAGCCCAACAGGGCAGGCGACATCAGTGAGAGATTGGCTGTGAGAATGGCTGGGAAGCAGGGCTGGGGTTGGTATTACAGAGTAAGCTTTCTTTAGTCCTGCCCTAGTCCCAGAATCTTCCGCAAATGACTCCTACTCATGTTTGCCTTGGATGAGTGGTATTTTTCAGAATCAAAGAAAACAGGTTGTGTTTCATATCTGTGATCACAAGGGTATGAAGGGAGGAAGGAAAGGGTAGGAGCTGTCAGAAGTGAGACTGGGTGAACTGAACATCTACAGGAACCAAGCAATGACTAGAATCATGCAATAACACGGAAAGATATGTCGTACCCAAGAATTCCTGGAAATATTGAAAGTGTTGAGGTTATTTTGCTCTATGTAGGATCAAGCCAATTTTATCTAATTAGTGCATAAGATCACCCCCACAAACCAGAGAACTTTCAGCCACCAGGAACCATCAGGTTATACATAGTTTCTGACTACCATACATAATGTTGTGTCTCTTTTCATTTGTTTCAAGAGTGTAAGGTGGCTGCCAAAAACATTGTATGGCACACCAGTTCAGCTCTGGCACTGGTAAGAAGTCATCTTCATTGCTTCACTGCTATTTTTTCTCTTAATACATCTGGAATCAAAAGAGAAATCTGCTCATCAACCACTGTAAAAAGCCAGGCAACAGCAAAGCAAGGGTGAAGTTAAAACTGAATTCCTGGATATATTTGAGGTAAAGGGAACAATGCAGACAAGATGCAGAAGAAGGACGGTCCAGCATATTTGGGGAAGAGAAACAGTTTAGTTTGGCTGATTATAGTGGGCAGTTGTTTGAAATACCATATGATGTGTTTTTCCTCCCTATTATTTCCAGAGTGGGTTTTTTTTTTTTTTATTTGTTTGTTCAGTCAGTTGGTTGTTTTGAAAACCCTGCAGCCTTCTCTCCATTAAATGAAGAAGCCGAAGATAATTTTTTACAGGGAAAAGGAGCCTGAACACGATCCAGAACAAAGTCCTTGCTCAGCTTTGAGTTTCAAACTAGGTTTTTAAAATAAAGTCTGTAGATAAATAATAGTCTCAAAAAAATTAGACTTTCAAATACTCTGCATCCTAGAAAGTCAAAAGAGTGGTGGCTTTTTGCAGTGACTGGGATGTGGTCTGAAAGGGACTTCTGTGGTGCTCGTGATGCCCATTCATTGATCTGTGTGGTCTCGATCTTACATGGATGTGTTTGCTGTGAGAACATTCATTGAGCTATACACTTATATTTGTATAAATACATAACTGAATGAATAATCAAGAGAAAAAATAGACTTTCAAGCAGAAGGAGAATATTTTCTCAAACTTCTTGGAGCAGAGTTTTTATTTAAAGAACCAAAGTTTGGAGAGGTGGCCTCAGAGAAAGATGAAGAATACCATTAGAAAAAGTGCCCGCCCCACAGAGGGGAATGAAACCCCTCTACTTTGGGAGGAGATGCCTGGGAATGCAAGGAAGAGAAAGGGAAGAAGTTGTCTACGAGCGCTTGGCCCACTTGGGATTTTGAGGGAAACAAAAAATATTAGAGATAGCCTGGGTGGGGGCAAGCCTCGGAGAAGTTCCAGTGTCAGCAAAACACTGAGGAAGATGCCCCGGTACATCTGGCTGGGAGGGGGACATCAGGGCAGCCTCCCAAGACCCCCTCCTAGCTCTATGGTGCTGGGAAAGTTGCCAGCACATCCCAGCCCTCCGGGAGGGCTCAGGAGTGTGGTGACCTGGATGCCAGAAGAGGCCAGGGGTTCTCAAGAGAAGCTGCTGAGATGGCGGCCTCTTGACTAGGATCCATGGAGGACTCCAGGCATCAGCACAGTTGCCAGTACAACACCCCAAACCCCAGCCACACGTCAGCAGCCACCAACACAAGATGCCCAGCAACCATGACAGCCCCAACTCCCTGTAGGGTGACAGGGAAGCAGACTGGTGATGAGACAAACAGGGTAACATAATTTACCTGGAGGCTCCTTACCTGATGCCTCCCAGGAATCCCCCTGCCTGCAAGGTGCCAATGAAGGAAGGAGGTGAGAAAGGCAGGGAGTACTCAAGAAGGGGGCAAACTCTGAAAGATGGAGGAGCTATTCTAAATCAAGAAAGGCTGGACACTTTTAATTGGCAGAGTCAAGTTTTTCAACCATCAGTAGAAAGACATGTAAAAATCAAAGGAAGTTACATAAATTTTTGCACATCTGAGTCAACATATGTGATTTTTTTTTTTTGGACCAAAGTACATATAGAATATATTTGAAAGAGAATAGTGGGAGAGAAGACTGGGGAGGTAGGTTGAGATTAGAACGCTAAAGTATTCTTTAAGGGAAGGGAAATCGAAAACGTTTATGTCAGTTTCCCTGATCTCTGAACAGAAGGGGCAGGACTACATCTGATGATCTAAGAATATTTATTTATTTTTTATTTATTTTTTTTAAAGATTTTATTTATTTATTTGAGAGAGAGAGAGAATGAGAGATAGAGAGCACGAGAGGGAAGAGGGTCAGAGGGAGAAGCAGACTCCCCGCTGAGCAGGGAGCCCGATGCGGGACTCGATCCTGGGACTCCAGGATCATGACCTGAGCCGAAGGCAGTCGCTCAACCGACTGAGCCACTCAGGCGCCCTAAGAATATTTATTTAGAAGATTATTATTAAGAAGGTTTTCTCCTGGAGGACATTATGCTAAGTGAAATAAGCCAGTCACAGAAGGACAAATACTGAATGATTCCACTTCAATGAGGTTTTCCATGACTATTCTAAAACAGTCAAACTCATAGAAGCAGAAAAACCAATAGCAATTGCCAGCGGATAGAGCTGGGAGGGAATGGGGAGATGGTCAATGGGTATAAAGTTTCAGTTACACTACGATCTAGAAACTGCTGTACAACATGCCACCTATAGTTAACAATACTGTAATGCACAATTCAAATTTGTTAAGAGGGTAGGTCTCATGTTAAGTGTTCTTATCATACACACACACACACACACACACACGCACATGACACAAGGAAACTTTGTAAAGTGTTGGGATATTTATTACCTTGACTGTGGTGCTGGTATCATGAGTGTTTGCATATGTCCAAACTCATCAAATTGTACACATTAAATATGTGCATTTATTTGTATATTAATTAAAACTCAGTAGAGTTGTTTTTTTAAAAAAGAATAAATTGAGGGTTTTCCAATGCTTATAAGGGATTCCTCACTCCTTCTTTGGAACATCAGTCCTCTGCCTAAAGGGCATAAAGAGAAATATTCTTTCTCAGGAAATTAATAACAGTATTACCCAAAAATGAAAATCTCACACAGCTACAGTCCAGGGCAGGTCCGTTTGAGCTCAGTTGGGCTCACAAGCAGAATCTGCCGAGTTCTGAGAAGACTGACCACAAATCTTGGCACGACCACATCTGTCTCGCACATTTGTCTGAGGCATTCATTGGCAGAGAAGAAAAGACTCTCCTTTATACCTTCAAGTTTGTTGTTTTAGCCCATAATTAATTCAGATTAAGAGAATAACCCAAATAAATTGACCTCAGAGATTACAGTGTGTTAGCTTGTCTTGTGGTTTAAATCAGCATCAGCAGCTGTTTATTGCTCCAACAAGATGGTATAACTAAGATGATCCCTTGATATTTTACACCTTGCAAGTGAAGGTTGGCAACAGCCACCAAAGCTTTAAAAAGCGACACGTTTCCTTCAGGGCAAACCTGGGTCTAACTGCAAGATCCTCCCGATGTGTGCACGACACGCTGGCAAGATGAGGTGTGGTGGGTGCTGCTACCATTGCCCTGCCGTGGAGGGGCCTGAAGCGGGAGGGGAAGTGTGCGCAGAAGCAGACAGCAGCATTTGCAAGCGGTCAGGAAATCAGTGTCACTGTCTTTCCAGGCCTACTTGTTTCTAAGTTTGGGTTGCGTCCACAATGCAAATTGCACAAATTCTCACGGCAGTGCCCCCCGAAGAAGGAGTTCCAATAGCTCCAGTGCAAACTTTTCTCTCTAAAAGTGCAGTATTGTACACGGCGGTTGCCGAAAAGACACATTTGCCCTTTAGCACAACCTAAACATCACACAGTGGAACTTATGAGAGTTATGTTCATTTTTTTAGGCCATTTTGGTACTATTAGTGGCACAGATGCAAGGCCTTACTATTTTTCCAAAAGTATGACTATACCTTCTTAAATGCCTAATTTGCACTCACTGAATCACACACTGCGAGAACTTGGCTCATTCAGAATTTAAAATATACTGAACCTACTGAAGCAGCTTGAGGGGATTCTTTGTCTATGAGTCAGTGACCGTGAAGCTGTTGGAATGTTTAGGGAACAGAGGTCCTTCTAGAGAGACGGAGTGAGTGTACATCAAGTCTGCTGACTCTGCTGGTAAGGATGCCCCAAGCCACCTTTCTAATTATAGATTTGAATAGTTAGGTCTTAAAAAAACACTGTATCCAATTCAGCAATTCCACTCTTGCATCTATACTGAAAAGAACTCAAAGCAAGGACTTGAACAGATATTTTGTACACCCATGTTTAGAGCAGTAGCCAAATAATGGGAGCAATTCAATTGCCCATCAGTGGGTGAATGGTTAAACAAAAGGTGGTATACACCTACAATGGAATAGTATTCATCCATGAAATGGAAGGAAATTCTGGCACATGCTACAACATGGATAAACCTTGAAGACATGCTGAGTGAAATAAAACAAACACAGCAGACCAAATACTGTATGATTCCACTTATATGACATTTGTAGAGCTGTCAAATTCATAGAGACAGAAAGTAGAATGGCGATTCCCAGGGGCTGGGGGAGGGAGTAGAAAGAGGAGTTACTGTTTAATGGAGGCACAGTTTCAGCTTGGGGTTCTGGAGATGGATGGTGGTGATGGTTATGCAACAATGTGAATGAATTTAATGTCACTGAACTGCACATTGAAAATGGCTACACTGGTACATTTTATGTCATGTATATTTTACCACAATAAAAAAAATTAAAAAATAACTGTACCAGGGGCGTCTGGGTGGCTGAGTTGGTTAAGCGTCCAACTCTTGATTCTTGATTTCGGCTCAGGTCATGATCCCAGAGTCCTGGGATCGAGTCCCGCATCGGGCTCCCTGGTCAGCAGGGAGTCTGCTTCTCCCTCTTCCTCTGCCCCTCTGTCCACCCCCCTGGCATGCTCTCTCTCAAATAAAATCTTTAAAAAAAATAACTGTACCCCAAATATAATGCTGACTATAGCCTTCTAGATGAATTGCTTTGAAATTCATACAATTTTGAATTTAAAAAGTCTTCATGCCAGTAGAAAGAGCGATGACTCTGAGAGATCCATCAGGAGGGAAAGGAGCATTCAGACATGATGGCTGATGATCTGACAATAACCCAAAGAAATAATGAAAACTCATATAAATTAAAGCAACAGTATTGATGAAAGAAACCCTTTAGCCTAACCAAGTGGATAGACCAAGACTTATCCAACATGGTACCCCCTGGCTATATGGGACTAGTGAGCCCTTGAATTGGGGCTGGTCTGAATTGAACTGTGCTTTAAGTGTAAAATACACATCGACTTCAAAGATTTAGTGAAAAAGAAAATGTAAGGTATCTCAATTTTTATATTGATTAAATGTTTAAATGAGAATATTTTGGATGCATTGGGTTAAACATATTAAACTTAATTTCACCTGTTTTAACATTTTTAAATAGGGCTACTAGAAATTTTATTTATGTATTTATGTATTTACTTTTTTTAAAAGTTTGTTTAAGTAATCTCTACACCTTATGTGGGACACAAACTCACCACCCTGAGATCAAGAGTCACATGCTCTTCTGACTGGGCCAGCCAGGTACCCCTGCATTTGCTACTTTTTAATTGAGATATAATTGACATACATTCATTAGTCTCAGGTGTACAACATAATGATCCAGTACTTGTATAAATTGTGAAATGACCACCTCAGTAAGTCTAGTTAACATCCGTCACCATACATGGTTACAAAAAAGTTTTTCTTGTTATGAAAACTTTTAAGATCTTTTCTCTTAGCAACTTTCAAATATGCAATACAGTATTTTTAACTATAGCTACTATGTTGTACATCACATTCTCATGACTCATTTTACAACTGAAAGTTTGTGCTTTTTGACTCCCTTCACCCATTTCACCCACACCCTACTCTCCGCTTCTGGGAACCACCAGTCTGTTCTCTATCTATGAGCTTGGGTTTTTGTTTTGTTGTTTAGAGTCCACATATAAGTGAGAGCATATGGTAGCTTTCTCCATCTGTCTTGCTTCCCTTAGCATAATGACCTCAAGGTCCATCCATATTGTCACAAATGGCAAGATTTCACTGTTTTTTTAATGGCTGAATAGTATTCCATTACACACACACACACACACACACACACACACACCATTTTCTTTATCTATTCCTCCATCAATGGACAACTTAGCTTGCTTCCATATCTTGGCTATTATAAATAATGCTGAAATAACATGGAGGTTTATTTATCTTTTTGAATTAGTGTTTTTGTTTTCTTCAGATAAATACTCAAAAGTGTGATTGATGGATCATGTGATAGTTCTAATTTTTTGAGAAAACTCCATACACTTTTCCAGTTTTTATTTCCACCAAACAGCACATGAGGATTCCCTTCACATTCTCACCAATATGTGTTTTCTTTTTGAAACTAGCTATTCTGACAGGTGTGAGCTGATATCTCATTGTGGTTTTGATTTGCATTTGCCTGATGGTTAGTGATGTTGAGCAAAAAATTTAAAATACAGAGTGGCTTGTCTTTTATTTCTATGGGACAGCACTGCTCTAGAGGTATACCAGGGCTCTTCCTAGTATAACAGAATAGAAGTAGAGTTCATTTCATGATTGTGGATTCATTCTCTAACATATAAGAGACCAGCAGTATTTGTTATTTTTAAGACTTTATCAGTTCTGCCAATTTTTTCTCAACGTTTTTTCTCATACTTGTTCCTTTCTATTCCTTTTTTTGTTTGCTTGTTTAATTTAAATTCAATTAATTAACATAATGTATTAGTTTCAGAGGTAGAGGTTAGTGATTCATCAGTCTTATATAATAGCCAACACTCATTATATCACGTGCCCTCCTTAATGTCCATCATCCAGTTACCCCATCCCCTCACCTCCAGCAACCCTCAGTTTGTTTCCTATGATTAAGAGTCTCTTATGGTTTGTCTCCCTCTCTGATTTCCTCTTGTTTTATTTTTTCCTGTCTATTCCTATTCCCTAGTCTTGGCCCTCTGCAGCTTTAAACTGGATCCCATGTTTATTGATTTCATTTCCTCTCCTATAATCTATTCACTATACCCCTACCAGATTAACTTTTAGGAAACCCTTGTGTAGATGTATTTTTCTATGCTCAAAACCCAGTGACTACAGTCTGGGGAGTTTGCAGATTCTGGGTTTCCCAAAGATTCTGCATCAGTAGGTTGGGGTGGGGCCCAGACTTTTGCATTGTACCAGGTACCCCAGACTGTCGTAAGCAGGAGGCCTGAGGAACAGTGGCCGGTAGGATTAAGCTCAGATTCCTCAAAGTAATTTTCAGGACTCTTTTTACCTTCATAATCTGGTTAGTCCAATCTGTCTGAGGGAGAATGGAAAGAATCTATTCCTAGAGAACCCCTGGAAAAAAATAGCCTTCTGTCCTAAGTAGCTTTGATACTTGCCTAATTAAGGGCAAGTGATTTGGCCCTAAATATGTCTCCAGTGCTGCTATTCTATGACCCTACACTTACCATTATGATGATCTACATCTTCAGCATAATTTTTCCAAGCTTCTTTCTAAATTTGAGGAAGTCAGCCTCTTTAGTACTGCATTTTGCAGTGCTATCATAATATAAATCTACATAGACCAAGATAGTTTTGACATGTGCCCTTTTGCACAAATTATTTTCTTTGGTTCTCTATTGATTACCTCCAGGCATCTTTAGGGGGTGTGATTGTCAGGATTTAATCAAATAAGCTCTCATTCCAATAGATAAAGATTATGATGTTGCAGACTTGTGAACCATATCTGGTTCTCAGAATCATTTTGATTTTTCTGCATGTTTGCTTGTTACAGAGTGTCTCATAAAAATTCACATGTCAAAGCCCTTAACCTCCAATCTCAAAATTTGGAGGTCGCTTTTTAAGGAAGTAACTAAGGTTAAATGAGGTCAGAAGGGAGGGACCTAATCCCATTGGACTATGGTCCTTATAAGAAGAGGAAGAGACACCAGAGACTGGTCTCTCTTTGCATGCACACAGAGGAAAGGCCATATGAGGACACAGCAAGAAGGCATCTGTCTGCAAGCCAGAAAGAAAGGCCTCCTCAGAAACCAACCTGCTGGCAGCTTGATCTTGGACTTCTAGCCTCTAGAACTGTGAGAAAATAAATGTCTGCCGTTTAAGCCACTGTGGTATTCCGTTATGGCAGCCCTAACAGACTGATACAATAGCCAATATTTAAAATTTGGGAGGGTGCCTGTAAAAGTCTGAATTTCTCTTGAGAAGTTGTAAGATTTAGCAACAACTGGCTAGAGATGAGTAGTAATTTGTCTGCATTCTCTAGTTCTCTAGTCTCCACCAATCCCTTTGTCTCCCAGATGTGTAGGCTAAAGGCCAGTTGCCAATTGTGTTGCTCTTATTTTATTTTTTGTTTTAATTCCAGTGTAGTTAACATACAGTGTTATATTAGTTTCAGGTGTACAATATAGTGATTCAACACTTCTGCACATCATCTGGTGCTCATCATGACAGGTGCACTCCTTAATCCCCATCACCGATGTCCCCATCCCCCCACCCACTTCATGTCAATATCTCAAAAACAACAACATATCTAGCTCTCTCCACTCATTTATGTTACTTGTCTAACCTTGTGAACACCAAGGTTTATAATTCCTAATGTAACATAGCTACTGGGAAAGGTCAGTTTTCTTTCCAATAGTGAAAAAGGATTTGCATTTAACTACACACACTCTTTATCTGAACTCCATTTTTTGATATATAGTCATTCTCATGAGCAAGCCAATAGATTAAGCCTATATGAACCATATGATATACACTAATATACCTTTCAATCATTAAAATAAATTGGGACATAAATCTAAACTAATGACAAATCTTAACTCTGAACATCATGAGCCAATTATGTAATTTACAAAGGATGTCTTTTTATCAACTAATAAATCAGGGTGGCATGAACTGAAGAAAGAAAAGCTCCCTTTGGTCTTGACATATGCAAATAAAGAATAAATTATTTTACTTGAAAATTTGAAAATAATGGAGTTATAAGGATTCCATCTGTTACATGATTTCAAGTCAGCCATGACAGTTGTGCATCAAAAACATATTGAAATATTAACTTTATATCTTGCATTTATAGAAATTAAAGCATAAAACTTTTTAAGAGGCAGAAAATGTAATAACCATTTGTCAGAGAAAATGGGAACAGAAGCTGGAGACATAGAGATTTGAATGCAGAGAAAAAAGGAAAACAATTGCTAGAGGGCAAGGAAATTAACAATTAGAGCATAAAAGAATAGCACACAAAAGGAGAGATGAGAAGTCTATGATAGTCTACTGTATTTACTTGTTGGTGGGCATAATTTTGTTGGGACTGTATTTCTATTAGATTTATACAGGCAAAATATATTAGTAAATTACAGTATTGTTTGTTTTAGGTATCTATAATGGAGTAAACGAATGAATCAAAATCATTCTTTTCAAGACAATGTTTTATGAAGCAATCTATCAATGACCTTTTGAATTATTTCATTTGTCTGCTTCCTATATGCTTGGGAAATAGAATTCATCTGCTTAATTTACAAAAACCAAATAAGAAAATGTTCAGAATTTACTATGGGCCACCCCAGTGTGTTTCAGTTATATGGTATTATTAATTAGCTGTAGTTGAAAGCTATTGCAAATAATAGTGGTTTAGATGTTGAAGCTACAATTCTTATTTCATAAAAAAAAAAAAAAACCAACAAACCCTGCTCAACTATTTTATCTATGGTTTGTGTATCCCATTTGTTAACTGAGGATCTCTCTTTTAAAGTTAGTATTAGGAAGAATGTCTGCCTTAGAAGTTTCCAAATAATAAAAAAGTGAAATTCATTGGGAGTGTTTTTATTGAAAAAAAGTAATTTATGTTCTTTGTGAACAGATTAGAGAACATAGATGAGCAAAGAGAAAACAAAAACCATTCTTATTGTACCATTCAGATATAACCATTTGTTTAATCACAGCTTGGTGTATTTAAGTTGTGTCTTCTCTCATTGTGACTAGCTACATGCATATAATTTTCTAAAAATGTGCCCCCACTGTGTATATACTGCTTCAAAACCTGCTATCCAATTTAACAATATTTTACGAAAGGCTTTCTATGTCATTAGCCATTTTACAACATGTTTTCATTGTGTGGTTGGACCATAATTGAATTAACCAAATTTTTTCCTAACATTTGTACCATTATAAACAATGATGTGGTAAATACTCTTGTAGAATAACTGGGCACCATCTAAAAGGCACACAAAATTATAAAGCTTTTGGTGTGCATTGCCAAATTGCTCTTGCAGAATGACTGTGCCCATTTAGATAGACCCTAGTATGATATGAGAGTATCTATTTTGCCAATTCTTCTGTATTAAATAAGATCACAAGTAGGAAGTACATAATACAGTGCCTGCATATATTAGCATTATGTACAATTTGGTTCTCTTTCTCCAGTCTGATTAAGGGACAGAATTCTACCTTCTACATTTGGGCACATGAGAAAGTGTTCTTTGGGTGGGCATTTAGTGCATTTGAGACAATTAAGTGGGTTTCCTTATTGTTTTCACTGAATTATAGGAATAAACATAGCCTATTCCATTCCCAAGTTTTCCATGGAATGAAATGAAACATCTTGAATTATTTGGACTGTGAAATTATCTTTTAAAGCTAATCCCATTAGGTCAAAGAAAAAAAAAAGATTTACTCAATGATCTTGGTTGTCTGTTTATCAACAACTGAGATTCTCATTTTCCTAAATGGAAATAAATTTTCTGAGTGTTTTGGATCATAGTCTCTTAAGTCCATGCAAATGCCTTAGAGAGGCATAGTGATTATACCAAAATCTATCAAAATAACAGGATTTGCAATGTCATCCCCTAAGAAAACCAACCTTCTGTTAAAGGTCAGAACCTAGCAAGGTCTTAGAAAGAAACAAGTTATTTTTAGTGCAAGTCATCCTGATAGTAGCAAAAGGACATTCACTATGAACAGCAGAATGATTATGGCAAGGATTTCTAAAAGGAAGCCCTGCAAACTGAAGACAGTGGAAGATCAAAGAATATCTACTTAAAATTCCTTCCATCTTAAACTCCTTTCAGACTGAAATAACTGGCTATCACCAAGAGTATATTGGAGTCCCAGGATGTCCTAGGGAAGGATAAATCCTAAAAAAGAACTGTTGCTGAAAACTTATAAGGAATTAGGGTTGCCAGCTTTAAATAGCAGAAAATAAATTAGAACACACAAAATCTTACCAAAAACTAATGAAAAAAAAATAAAAGATGAGTGCTATCATAGCATGTAGTAACAAAGAGATGGTGTGGCTGTCCCCATGCTTGTTCTTGGATAGCTCTGGGTGCTTTCACTGTCTTCCCCCCAACCCCAGATTCAATTAGCCAACATATAGTACATCATTAGTTTCAGATGTAGTATTCAGTAATTCATCAGTTGAGTATAACACCCAGTGCTCATCACATCAAGTCCCCTTCTTAATACTTCCACTGTCTGACATTTTTCTAGTAAGAGCAGAGTTTTCTGTGATGTCATTTCACACACACACACACACACACACACACACAGCCAAAAATTGACCCTTAACTTGAGGTTCTCCTTTGCAGTACCTAAAAATACTACCTTTCTGGAATTTTTAAGAATTTAAAAAATTCTTAGGAACATACAAGATGATTTTCATGTTAATTTCCTTGATCTGTTTCCAAGTGCTTAGTTTCTTCTCAAATGACAGTTCTGCTTTTCTTTTATGCATTTATTAACCATAAAAAATGAAAACCCCAGCTTCTTTCTATGAAGCCTATTGTAAAGGAACAGTCCTTCACTTCCAATTACTCTTCCAATTCTTTCTGTGCTGTTTTCTACCTGCTGCTTCCCGTGGCTCCTAGGACCCCCTAAATTCCAAGAATATCTTGAAATCTTAAGACAGTGGTAAAAGCTTCCTTTAATAAAAATATAAAAATAATGTTTGTTCATTTTCTATAGCTGTCATAATCCATGATTTCTAAGATGTATTTTTAATGTTCATGAACCACGGCAAAACAGTAACTTTAACATTAGAAATATGTTGAAAGTTAAAGGAGTTACACTATTATTTAAATTCAGTTCTTAGCATTAATACCACTGCCTTGTTCTTATTATCTTCTTTTATAACCTCCTCTCAAAACCAGGGAAGATGAATTGGTGCTTTACAAAACCTTGAAATCCTCAGAAATGTCTTATCTTTTTATCAGAGAATTTATCACTAGTATAATTTTCATCCTGTGCAGGCTTTTCATTTCATACAAATTATTTACATTTAATTCAATTAAGTTTATGATCTTCTCCAAATTATGACAAACATAGACAGTACTTAGTATTTTTTAATAAATTCGCCTAGCCTGCTCTTCAAAAAATTACCCGAGATTGTCAGTTTATGGAGCTGATGCATACAAAGCTATTTTCCTGGCTAGTACTGGATGCTTGGGACAGTTAGTTCCCAAACATTTTAGCACACCGAGGTTACATATGTGATTCTTTTAAGTGGCCTCTAATGTTTCCATAACCTGATAAAATGCTATTAATCTTTTGTGGCCACTTTAAAAAAAAGTACTTTGTGTGCTAAAAGTGAGTTCAGAAATTCAAAGCAATTTTATGTGAAGTAATATTATCCTTACAGCAGCATAAATTAATTCTTCAATAAAAATGTTGGTCAGTCCTGTGAGGGAAATAAAACATATAATTGTTTATGCTTTGTAAGTCTAAAAGTAAAAATACCACTTATTGCTTATGTTTTTGTGATTTGCATTATCTGGTACAGTGACAGTCACACATTATCTTCTCTGATGTTCGATAGTATTTAGGAGAAATCTGGAATGGCCTCAGGATGATCTCTTTAGGTCCCACTGCTTGACTCTAAATTCTATTTAATAACAGTTCGTGAAATCAGCACGTCTCCTTAGAGCTCTCCCGTGGGTTGCAAGTGATCAAACAGACAAAACCATAATGACAGGACAGTGAGATAGGTTTAACAGAAGGGAAATTCTAAAGACATGCAGGAATGACTGTTGAACTGCACACCGGGAAGGATACCTTTTATTAAAATCATCACAAATACAAAAGTATCACTGCAATAGATATATGTACTGTATACATATGTTCTCAAATTCCTAGAAAATTATCACAAATTTATTGGCTTTACATTTCATTACATGGCATATCCCTAAAATATTAAATAGGACACAAATATTATGCAATTTGTGGATGAATAACAATACTCTTTGCATTTTTAATTCCTGTATTTTCATCCAGACATTTATCTGTTTGTGAAGCATTTGCTAGTAAATACTTCCTGATCTAGGCTTCCTGGCCATGGGACTGCCAGGTTCTCTGTCATGCAAAATTTGGTGGCTGGTAATGTCTATTCACATTTCAAGTGTATCTTGCCTTTTCTGTAGCAAGAGCCAGTTTGCGTATGTTGTATATACAACCAGCGGCAGCTTCCTGGAGGTCCTGGTCTGGGGACCCAACCATATCCAGCAGAAGCTGTCACATGTAAAAGAGGAGGATGAAAAGGGAAACAAATATAAATTAATTAATTAAATTAACCCCAAGGCATAAAGTTAGGCTTTGAAAACAATTCCCCCTCATATTAAATGTTTTTTAAAAGTCACCAAAAAAAGAAAAAAGGTACGAGAAATTCCATTTAGGCAAATGCAAATATAAATGGTACTTAACCAGATGCAGGGATTTCTCATGAAATGCTTACCTTTTTATTTTCTGGAGCTGAGCTAGACCTGTTTCTGCCTCCTTTCTTTGGTCATCTAACTGCTGTGGATTCAGCTTTGTAATTTCTCTTGCATTCTTTCTGGCTTTTCTGCCTCCAGGCCAACCCAACAGCATACCATGCCTAGACTATTAGTGTGCCCCCTTAGATTTAATTTCTCTGTATTCCAACCTACCTGATCATGTCACAACCTAATTATGTCAATTCCCTAACTGCATTGACTCCCAGTGCTAAATAACTATAGCCCAGTCTGTTAACGCGTCCTTTGAAGGATTTTTGTGCTCTGGCCTCAGTTTGCCTTTCTAGCCATTCATCTTTCTCTTGCTCTATCCTGTACTCCAAGGTCACACACTTCCCCACTTCTTTTGCCCTCATTGATGCCATCCCTCTTCCTAAAAGGCTCTCTCATCCTATTCTCTGACTTTCCTAAATTTTATCCATCTTTCATGACCCAGTTAACTTTTCCACAAAGCCTCCACTGATTTCCATCAAATAAGATGCCATTTCTCCCTCATCAGAACTCAGCAGTTTACTGAAATGCCTATTACTATCGTTATATCTCCCCTTTTATTTATTTTATTTTTTTAAAGTTTTATTTTTTTTATTTACTTAAGTAATCTCTACACCCAACGTGGGGCTCAAACTCATGACCCTGAGATCAAGAGTTGCGTGCTCTTCCAACTGAGATAGCCAGGCGCCCGTATATCTTCCCTTTTAAACAGTTATTTGGATTAATGTTTTCTGTCCTTCTTTAGATTGTAAACTCTGAAACTTATAATACTGTATCATGCCTAATACATAGTAGATACCAAATAAGTGTCAAAGAAATGAATTAGAATTTTAAAAATCTATCAATTATGATTCCAATGAGTAGTTCTGACAAAGGATTTGAAAATTTAATTTGAGTCAAATATTTTCTACACAGTAGCAATTGGGTACAAATGTTGATAGTGACAGAAAAGAAGGATGACTTGACAAGCAAAGAGATGTTGTAAAGAGAAATGTTGTGAAACATCTTAAATATGGCGGGGTTAGGGGTTGGGCTTTTATTCTCTAGGTAATAAAAGGGAGTTATTTAAGCACTTTAATCAGGAGAGTGGCATGGTCACATTTGTATTTTAGAGAGATAACTTTCACGGCACCGTGAAGAATATGGACTGTAGAGAAAAGAAACTGAAGGATCCTTGCAGTCCTTCAGGCCAGAGGTGAGGAGGGCTGAATACAGTGGGACCCAGGGGTAGTGCGGCCAGAATGAGTCGAAGGGACATCTGGGGGGTTAAACTGTTCAACAAATGGCCAAGTTTAGCTGGTAATCCAAATAGAAGAAAATAAAGATGGCAATCTCCCATCATAACATAAGCATCACATCCAGGTGGATTAATGATTGAAATAAGAAAGGAAAAACATAAAACATTTGGGAATGTTGTAGATAAGAAAACCCTGATCAAACTGAGGTACTGAAGGATGTCTGGCTTCTCAGGTCCTTGACCTCCTCATTGTCCATGGTCTTCACCACCCTTCAGCCCTCCGCTTCCAGGGTCACAGCCTGGTCCTTATTTTTCGTCACTCTCAACGGTGCCACCTCCAAACTCTCTGACCATTGTTTCTTCTCCTGTGATTTGGCCATTGAACAGCTCCTACTTGTTTGTCCTCTTTGTGATCTCTAGTCCATTAGCCTGTATATTTTTTTCTCTAACCATCTCCTGTCTTCTCTTCCTCCAGAACCGGTTTAGATTCCACAGTCCATCTTTTCAATGGCATTCTCTTACTGGTGTCTTAAACCTCCTCATGACATCCATCTGGCAAAACCGTAACTGTGCATAAATGCAGCTCTGTCTTCACCATGCCCCCCACCAATTACGGAGCCCTCTTGGAGGCAGTAAGTATAACAGGCAAATGAATTCAATATAAATCCAACCTCTACTGGATTTTCATCGCTGCTCAGCAATCTAAATATGTCTCTCTCTAAGTACATCACTTTCTCACCCTTGTCAGGCCTATTTCAAGTCTTCTTCATTCTTCTCCAATCTCCAGCTCTTCCTTACAGCTCCCATTCTCAACAGATAACCTGGAAGGGCTCCTTCATAAACTTGATAGAAGTCATCAGATAGGAACTACTCCAACCACATCTGCAACTTTACCTCCTCTATCTTAGCACACCTTTTCCTTCTTCCTTCCAGTCATAATGGATGTCTCTTTCCTTCTACCTAAGGTCTACCATGCCACTTGCATTCTCTATCCAGTCTCCTTCTCTAGGACATTTTACTACCATGTACCCCCTCTTTCTTACTTTATCTTTAACCTTTCCCTTCTACTGATTCCTTCCCATCATCATTTAATCCATGTCTCCACATCTTAACCTCCCCACCCCTCTGCCCCCACCACCACTCTGATTCCTTTTCCTTTCTTCATAGCCAGATTTCTTTATTTTTCTTAAATTGTTATTGAGAGAGAAAGAGAGGGGGGAGGCGCAGAGGGAGAGGGAGAGAGAATCTTAAGCAGGCTGCATGCTCAGTGTGGAGTCCTATGTGGGGCTTGATCTCACCACCCTGTGACAGTGACCTGAGCGGAAATCAAGAGTAGATGCTTAAGCGATTGAGCCACCCAGGTGCCCCTAGCCAGACTTCTTTAAGAGTTGTCTGGACTCACTGTCTCCAGTCTTAAATTCTGTTCAACTCACTCCAGGTTGGCTTCTGCATTCATCTCTCCACCGAAACAGCCCTCTTGAGGTCATCAGAAATTTTCATCTTGCAAAGAGCAATAGACACTTTTGACTTGTCTTATTTGACTCCTTAACAGTGTTTGATAACTGATCACCTTCTCCTCTTTGAAATGACCCATGCCATCGGCTTCTTATATCACACTGTCCTTGTACCCATTTGTCCTCTCTTCTCCCTCTTCAGTGATAGCTCTTTCTCCTGCTCCCCTCCATATCTTGTTAGAGTTCCTTAGAACAAATTCCTCTTCTGTCTTCATTCTGTTTTCTCTCCCTAAAGGGTTTCTTTCACTACCTGCCTTCAAATATTATTTATATGGAGCACTCCCCCTCCTCCTCAATATTCTTCTGGATCAGTGAAGATATCACCACTTGGTTGCTCAAGCCAGAAATCTCCTCACGTCACACTCACTCCCACCTCATCTCCCCTGCACTCCATCCAAAAATGATCATATCTTTGCGATTCAATGGCCTACACTTACTCCAAAGTTATTTGCTTCTCTCTATTGCCATTGTCACCACCCCGGTATAAAGCCTACAACAGTTTCCCACTGTCCTTATACCCTCTCTTGCCTGGCCCCCAACCAATCATTCATACTGCATCCAGAGTAATGTCCTAAATTGTGAAGTTCACCAACAAGGGGCAAAATCGTAGAGAAGCAAAGGGAATAAGACATGATCAGTCTTCCGAGATTCAAGGAAGGAAATACTCTTCTGAGTAAGGGAAAGAGGGCTGTTTGGGGGAGCTCCTGTCTTGGGAGTTTTGTATTGTTAAAGTAATTAAACAAGGAGGTCATTAGACAAGGCAGCTCTAAAACTTTGATCATGGCCTATGTAAGCAAACCAAAATCTAACCCATAGTCAACACACTTGAATCTAAGAAAATGAAACCTGAGGCTAGTCAATTACAAATAGTCAACTAGGCTCTCCCAAATAAGGCAACTGCTTACACTATAGCCAATCAAATAATCTCCTTGCTTTGCTTCTGTATCTTCTTTATTAAAAACCTTCCCCTAGCTCCTGGTGGGGGAGCTCTCCTAACCACTTTCAGTTTGGCACTGCCTGGTTTGAATCATGCCTCAGTTTATCTTTTAACAGCATTACTGAGTATTTTGCTCAATAACTGAGGTGTAAGATGGAGGAAATAGGTTGTAGGATTGCAGTTCATTTGAATAGCCATGTATTCCGAGCTGGGCTGGAAGGGAAGTGCAAACAGAAGGCTACTGATAATCTGGGAGACTGTCTGGAAGAATTAGAAAGGGAGATCTCTGTGAAGTGAGGAAACAGTGTTAGTGGAATTGAAGCTCAGGAAGAAGTTGAAAAATAGGACATTGAAGTTTGAGAATGGATTTTCTGGAGTTTAAGATTCTACAGATAAAGTTGTCTTGATTATCGACGAGGTCCTGGATGTGACCATGGGAACATAGGTCAACATAAGATTGTTAGGCAATTTTATGCACACACGCACATGCACACACACACCCCTATGAACACACTTATTTAACTTATATTCTCATTCTATCTCTCTCTGCAGAATGAACAAATAGTGGAAAAATAATGAGAAGGAAGAACAGGGTAGCCAGCACTCCTTGGTTACTGTAACACATGGCTTAGATGTCTCGGTATTGTAACTCACACTTAAATCCCTTTTCTAGCTTGCAACTTTTAACTCTTGATCTACAATTCAATGTTTTTATTAATTTATTTGCTTATACCTCATCTTACTGTCATATGAAAGCTGCTAAAGCAGATATGAAGCTTAGACTATTTCTTCTAAATATATACTTTTTTTTTTTTAAAAAGATTTTATTTATTTGTCAGAGAGAGAGCGCACAAGCAGGGGGAGGGGCAGAGGGAGAAGCAGGCTCCCTGCTGAGCAAAGAGCCTGATGTGAGACTCAATCCCAGGACCCTGGGATCATGACCTGAGCCGAAGGCAGATGCTTAACTGACTGAGCCACCCAGGCGCCCCTTCTAAGTATATACTTAACACAGGCTTTCACACACCACTCTTTTTTCACACACACACATTTTAGTTGTCCACCTCCATCCCTATAACCTTCTATCACTCTTGAGTATTGAGTATGAGCTATAAATGTGGAGATTTTGCTCCTTTGTGTCATTACAAAATCAATAAACAAGAGCAGTCCCAGTCTTGACGCCAAGGGAGCCTGATATTGATACTTCTCTATTCTCAGATGGACCTATTTTTTCTTTCAATTCTGCTTTCCAAGCTTTAAATTGGTTCTTTAATCAAAACAAAACATTCCAATAATTTTTTTTGGTAAATTACATAATCCCTTATGGATTTTTAAAAAAATTATTAATAATTTCCCTTTACATAACGTATTTTCTCCTTCCTTCCCCCAAGAAGACAATGATTCAAAAGAATTCATGAATTCCCTCATCGATTCCATTGTTTTATAAATAGAGCATTAAACTCTTCCAACAGCCTAGATCATTTGAATAGACAATATTTATTACTATATTAATTTTTTATTATAGCCATATCAATATAATGAATGTCAGTTACCTGTCAGCTTTTCTGGGCCCTGGATGAGGGAGGGCCTGATGCTCCATGAAAAGCTTGATTTTCACAAGCAAATGGGATGTATAGATAATCTACTGCCTGAGTTCTCTACGTTGTTCGGGAAGTTGGAGAAACATCGATTGCTAGCTCCAACAAGGCCAGCTAATGCCTATCTCACAAGGTCAGCCTGCCTTGCTTTTATACTGCTCCTTGGTCTCTCCTCCAGTAGATTCTGTTGTTGATATTTTTTAAATCCAGGAAGAGGTGAAATAGAAATCTAGCTGTGAACCCAGACTGTCTGAGCAGGGAACTAGACCCTTGCCTTATGCAGGTCAGCTGCTTTCTAGGAAAGGTAAACAGTAGTCAAGGAGCTGGGTTTTGAGGTCATAGCTCCTTGGATTTGTATCCCGACTCTTCCACTTACTGGTTGGGCTACTGAACCGCTAAACCCGATCTTCTCATAAGTTTAAGAGGATCACCTGACTCTGGGGCTTCTTGGGGAGATAAGTAAGAGAATAGAGACCTTGAAAAAATGTTTGAACACCTGTATTCATAGCTTCTTCCTGTCTTTACATCCTTTGATCTTCCCCTGCTCTCCTCTTCCCATTCTGTCTGGCTGTTCCCTGAGCCTTCTACGGATCCAAGCATGGACTGTGTGAGAGGAAAAACCGGAGAAGCACAGGCAGGGAGAATTCACACCAGAAAGGCGGAGGATTCCTTGTGGGAGAGAAAGAAACAACGTGTGGGGAAGGAAAGGA
Source organism: Zalophus californianus (assembly GCF_009762305.2). Classification (NCBI taxonomy): domain Eukaryota; kingdom Metazoa; phylum Chordata; class Mammalia; order Carnivora; family Otariidae; genus Zalophus; species Zalophus californianus. Next base: position 114,353,521 of record NC_045603.1, on the reverse strand, counting down.
GGAAGGTGGAGAGAGGGAAGAGTTTCCACCCTGTTTTGAATAGAGTTTGGAAAAGTTGGAATGGGGGGGTTATTTTAGGAGCAACTTTAGGGTGAGACAGATGTACTGAGTATAAAAAAAGATAAGAGGATTTTAAAGAAGTTTAACAGTGCACGATTGTGCTGTTTTCAAGAAAGTGCAACGAGGATTAAAGTTACTTTCAATTGCTATTTGGTCACCAGGCTTTTGGGTCTGACTGCATTTCCATGTCAGGACTGGACCACGAGGCAGCTTGGCTTCATACAGGTTATGCATTTGAATCACATAAACCCATGCTCAGTACAAAGTAAGAGCTCCGTAAGCGGTATTCATTATCATGGTGATTATTTTGCCAGGTCTGAAGTCTGGTTCTGGCGTCTATTCCCTGAAGCCCAGCCCTGGTTAGTTTGGGAGGAATGAGGAAGCAGGAATTTTGGCCCTAACGTCGGGCTAGCCCTGGCAGCACTTGGTGCAGTCCTCACCTCATTTCTGGTTGACCCCTATGGGCACCAGTGGCCCAGGCTTCACTTGGCATCAGCTGTTGCCACCACACCCCGCATGGCTCTCTTGGAAAGTGGCCCTTTGGCCTGATACCTGCCCAAACCGGACCTGCATTTTGCCCATTATCCCTGAGATCTTGTTTTTGTTCTGTGGTTCCCCCCTCCTCTGGCTTTCCAAGTCAGTTGCATTTATTCCCAAACCCTTGATGCCAGTTATATAATTTCTTATTACATAAACTAATGAACTGTGAGTGTGAAATATACTAGTCATAACGTTTGGCAGGCTGTTGGCATCTCGGTGTTTCACAGAAAGCCTGCAGCGTGTTGACTATGCCAGGAGTCAGCGAGATAAAGGGTACAGAGGGAGAGGATCTGCTGTGCATTCACATGCTTTATGTTAGAATGTAATGTTAAATCAATGCAGGACCCTTTTTATGACTCTACTCTGTAAATGACTTTTGCTAGGACCTGAGTAACTTCTAGCCCTGAATGCATTAAGAGGACTACTACTCTTTGGGGGATTAATTTAGCCTCAGTTCCTTGCATTAACCACGAGGTTTCATTCTGTATCACATATGGTGGTTAGTAAATGTTTAACCTAAAAGCTCAACTAGTGGAACCCAGCAGTCCAGTATCTTAAAGGCGTAAAGTAGAGGTGAGGGTGAAATTAAAAAAAAAATAAGCAAAAGGAGAAAAGGATGGCTTAGAACAGTACCTGTGGTAAGCAGTAAGAGTTGCTTCCTTAAATGTAGGAGTGACTCCCTGGCATCGGGCCTGCAGGTTACCTAACATTCGTAGAATGTGAAATGATTTTATGAGCTACCAAGCTTGCTATGTGCCAGGTACTGTGATTTATTCTTCACTAGTTAATTGATCCTGTGCACCCATTTTCCTTAGCCAGGAACATTCTCAATCAAGGGTATAGTGTTGGAAGTATAGAATTTTCTTTGTGCTCAGGGTAGGAATGGCTTGATATTTGAGAAGCACTCCTGAGACTCTCTTTTGGTGATGCTGCTCTCGGAATTTATTGGTTTTCCTGCATTTTATTTACTGCTGTCAATGAATGTCACTCATTGCGTTGTTAATACACCCAGAGGCTGTGTTGGTAATGCTGCTTTACAAATTGAAAAAGGATGTGCTACTTGCCCAAACCACTATCTGAACAACATGTACTATATATGTGTCTTGGTTTTGAATTGGACTCAGGATTATATGCTTTTGTTTCTCTTAAGAGCTTAGTAAGCAAACTAGGGCACTCGGAGGAATGCGTTAAAATGAAGAGAAACATTCATATAACGGAAACTTAGGGCAAAATTCTGCATTTGATGGGCAGCTAACAGAAAGTAAAGAGCAGCATGTGTTTTCCAATCACTAACGGGGAGGGCGGTTTGTAATACTTAGCAATAATTACAGAAAGGGGTACTTTTCTTAGGAAAGTGAGATGCAAATTGGGTACAAGTGATTATGGAATCAGTACACTCTTCTGGGTGTATAGTTTTTGATCTGTAGACATTTTCCAACTATAAAAGCATTTCTGATATTATAAGGGGGAAAAACACCTCAGGTTTACCTTTTTGAAGTGTTTGTTCCTTTCCAAAACTTTCCTCTTTTTAATCTTTCCCTCTCCCAAACATACCCAGGGACCTTAAATTTATTGGGAGTTTCATATGTACACTGAAGGAAAACTAGCCCCCTTGCTTTCAAAGTTAATTGCATAGAGCGCTTTAAAACATCATTCAAACACATTACTTTTTACAACGCTGGCGTGAATGAGGACAAGGGGAGGGGCACAAAGCATGGTTTGTGGATCTGGCTAACACAAATACTTCCTCCAGTGTCAAAGGCTTTGATCTCAAGGCGCATGCCCTCACTACGCAGCTGTGACCTATGATTCACATCCCCTGGAAGGTGAGGCAAAGGTAGCATGGGAATCGGTGTCTGCATTCAATTTTTACTTTTATATCTAACAGTTCATGATTTTATATAATATTTCAGTTGTATGAAAAATATGTACCAATTTGAGTGGTAACAGATTTTCTTGTGGTTTGACTCAACATTGTTTGGGTGAACACAGACTGGAAATATGAGTTTTAATTAGAGCCGGATGAGCTCTGAAATACCTGCATGCACTCCAAGCTTAGCAGGTTTTCCAGAAAGATCTTGAGTTCCCGAGCTCATTTGAACTGTGAACCCTTTCGCTGTTTTCCAATTCACAAGGCATCACGGTGTGGTTATAACACTAGCGTGTAGCCTGGTAACAAGCAATGCATTCGCGCTTTGTCTGCCCCTCACACTGGCTTCCCAGCCCTCCAGGTTGGCTGAGGCTCCACAGTGGTTTCTCTCACATCCCGACTTTGAGCCCTGGTAATTCATTTCATATGACAGCTCACCAGAGCCGTGGGCCTCAAAACATATTTTACATTTGCTGGTTGGGGCAAAACCCTTGATTCTGTTTGGTCAGTGAAGTGGATAAAGGGGCTTGCGTTTTAGTGGTATCTGTCTGCCTCCCGGTGACAGGAGTGTGTGCCCTGTTTACGTGATCTGGGGTTCATGTCCACAAAGCTTGAAAGTGGGGTCTGCTTGTTTGATCTGGTGCTTCTTCTGTGCAGATGTACATTTATACTTGAGTAGGTTTGCCCTCTGGTTTTTCTTCCACATTGTTTTCCATGAGTCTTCCAGTAGAGAGTTTTTGTGCCCAGACACACACACACACACACACACACACACACACACACACACACACAGATTGGAGTGCTGGATCTAGAGTACCCGAAGGTAGAAAGGGGATATATAATAAAGAGAGCCCTAACAACCTTCTAAAGCATGCTAGAAATTCTAGAAATGGACAATGCCTTGATGACTGGCAGCATCAGGAGATTGTGGGACTTTGTGCTCTTTGTTGGAGGAAAATGAAGAGGTAAGTCTTCAAGTGCCCTGCATGGCAGTTCATGATACCCTTTGGAATAGCTTCAAGTTGCTCTTCAGTTTTTTTTCCTATCAAATATAAAGAATATCTGTGCATATGGGAGTTTCCTGGCTAAGAATGCTAAAGAAATGATAGGCTAGGAATGGATAAAAAGATTTATGAGGATAGGGTTGTTTAGGATTGCTTTTTGCTTTTGGGTAGATCAAAGTGACAAAGATAATTCTCTGGAAGTAAAAAAAAAATAGTATGTTCTCATAGATTATGGAGTGTAGTGGCTGGGAGTTCATGCTTTGAGTTCACAGTCTGGATCTGAATCCTGGCTTCTCCTAACCACGTATGATGTGTGGTAACTCTCTCCAAAGATGGTATTTGTCTTTCTTTGACTGACTTATTTCACTTAGAATAATACCCTCTAGCTCCATCCATGTCATTGCAAATGGCAAGATTCTATTCTTTTTGATGCCCTAGTAATATTCCATTGTATATATACACCACATCTTTATCCATTCATCAGTCGATGGACATTCGGGCTCTTCCAGTTTGGCTATTGTTGAAAATGCTGCTGTGAACATTGGGGTGCATGCAACCCCTTCGAATCTGTATTTTTGTATCCTTTGGGTAAGTACCTAGTAGTGCAATTGCTGGGTCGTAGGGTAGTTCTATTTTTAACTTTTTGGGGAAACTCCATACTATTTCCTCCATTCCTACCAGCAGTGCAAGAGGGTCCCCCTTTCTCTACATCCTTGCCAACATCTGTTGTTTCCTGTGTTAATTTTATCCATTCTGATAAGTGTGAGGTGTTATCTCATCGTGGTTTTGATTTGTATTTCCCTGATGATGATTGATATTGAGCATGTTTTCATGTGTCTTTTGTCCATCTGGATGTCTTCTTTGGAAAAATGTCTATTCATGTCTTTTGCCCCTTTCTTAACCGGACTATTTGTTTTTTGGGTGTTGAGTTTGATAAGTTCATTATAGATTTTGGATACTAATCCTTTATCAGATATCTCATTTGCAAATATCTTCTCCCATTCCATAGGCTGCCTTTTAATTTTGTTGATTGTTTCCTTCACTATGCAGAAGATTTTTATCTTTTTTGCTTGTTCATTTTTGCTTTTGTTTCCCTTATCTCTGGTGACATGTCTAGTAAGAAGTTGCTCTGACCTAGGTCAGAGAGGTCGCTGCCTATGTTCTCCTCTAGGATTTTGATGGTTTTCTGTCTCACATTTAGGTCTTCCTTCCATTTTGAATTTATTTTTGTGTATAGTGTAAGAAAGTGGTCCTCATTCATTCTTCCGCATGTGGCTGTCCAATTTTCCCGACACCATTTGTTGAAGAGACTGTCTTTTTTCCATTGGATATTCTTTCCTGCTTTGTTGAAGATTAGTTGACCATAGAGTTGTGGGTCCATTTCTGGGTTTTCCATTCTGTTTTATTGATCTATGTGTCTCTTTTTGTGCCAGTACCATACTGTCTTGATGACTACAGCTTTGTGAAATAGCTTGAAGTCTGGATTTGGGATGCATCCAGCTTTGCTTTTCTTTTTCAGGATTGCTTTGGCTATTCAGGGTCTTTTGTAGTTCCCTACAAATTTTAGGATTGTTTGTTCTAGCTCTGTGAAAAAGGCTGGTGGTATTTTGAAAGGGATTGCATTAAATGTGTAGATTGCTTTGGGTAGTATAGACATTTTAACAATGTTTGTTTTTCCAACCCATGAGCATGGAATGTTTTTCCATTTCTTTGTGTCCTCTTCAATTTCTTTCATTAAGTGTTCTATAGTTTTCAGAGTATAGATCTTTTACCTCTTTGGTTAGGTTCATTCCTAGGTATCTTATGGTTTTTGGTATAATTGCCAATGGGATCAATTCCTTGATTTCTTTTTCTGCTGCTTCATTATTGGTGTATAGAAATGCAACAGATTTCTGTATGTTGATTTTTATATCCTGCAACTTTGCTGAATTCATGTATTGGTTCTAGCAATTTTTTGGTGGAGTCTTCCAGGGTTTCTACATAGAGTATCATGTTATCTGCAAATAGTGAAAGTTTGACTTCTTCCTTGCCAACTTGGATGCCTTTTTTTTTTTTTTAATTGTCTGATTGCTGAGGCTAACATACTACGCCGGTAGTATGTTAAATAGTAATGATGAGAGTGGACATCCCTGTCTTTTTCCTCACCATAGAGGAAAAGCTCTCAGTTTTTCCCCATTGAGGATAATATTAGCTGTAGGTCTTTCCCATATGGCTTTTATGATGTTGAGGTATGTTCCATCCATACCTATTTTACTGAGGGTTTTTATCAAGATTGGATGCTGTATTTTGTTAAATGTTTTTTTTTTTTTTTTTGCATCTATTGAGAGGATCGTATGGTTCTTATCCTTTCTTTTATTAATGTGGTGTATCACACTGATTGATTTGCAAATGCTGAACCACCCCTGCAGCCCAGGAATAAATCCCACTTGATCGTGGTGAATAATTCTTTTAATGAATCATTGGATTTGATTTGCTAGTATCTTGTTGAGAATTTCTGCATCCATGTTCATCAGGGATATTGGCCTGTAATTCTCCTTTGTAGTGGGGTCTTCATCTGGATTTGGAATCAAGGTAATGCTGGCCTCATAAAATGAGTTTGGAAGTTTTACTTCCATTTCTATTTTTGGGAACAATTTGAGAACCGGTATTAAGTCTTCTTTAAATGTCTGGTAGAATTTGCCTATGAAGCCATCTTGTCCTGGACTTTCGTTGGTTGGGAGATTTTTGATTACTGATTCAATTTCTTTGCTGGTTATGGATCTGTTCAAATTTTCTATTTCTTTCTGTTTCAGTTTTGGTAGTTTGTATGTTTCTAGGAATTTATCCATTTCTTCCAGTTTGCCCAGTTTATTGACATATAATTTTTCATAATATTCTCTTACAACTGTATTTCTGTGGTGTTGGTTGTGATCTCTCCTCTTTCATTCATGATTTTATTTATTTGGGTCCTTTATCTTTTCTTTTTGATACATCTGGCTAAGGGTTTATCAATTTTATTAATTCTTTGAAAGAACCAGCTCTTAGTTCCATTGATCTGTTCTACTGGTTTTTTTGTTTGTTTGTTTCTATATTGTTTATTTCTGCCCTAATCTTTATTGTTTCCCTTCTTCTGCAGGCTTTAGGCTTTGTTTACTGTTCCTTTTCTAGTTCCTTAAGGTGTAAGGTTAGGATGTATTTGAGACTTTTCTTGCTTCTTGAGGTGGGCCTGTATTATAATATACTTCCCTCTTAGGACTACCTTTGCTGTATCCTAAAGGTTTTGGACGTCATGTTTTCATTTTCATTTGCTACCATGTACTGTTTTATTTCTTCTTTAATTTCCTGGTTAACTCATTCATTCTTTAGTAGGATGTTTTTTAAGCTCCATATATTTATGGTCTTTCCCAATTTTTTCTTGTGGTTGACTTCAAGTTTCATAGCATTGTGGTCTGAAAATATGCATGGTATGATCTCAATATTTTGTACTTGTTAAGGGCTGACTTGTGACCGAGTATGTGATCTATTCTGGAGAATGTTCCATGTGTACTCAAAAATAATGTGTATTCAGCTGCTTTAGGATGAAGTGTTCTGAATATATCTATTAAGTCCATCTGGTCCAGTGTGTCATTCAAAGCCATTGCTTCCTTTTTAATTTTGTGCGTAGATGATCTGTCCATTGCTGTTAGTGGAGTGTTAAAGTGCCCTACTATTATTGTATTATTATCAGTGAGTTTCATTGCTATTAATTGACATATATTTGGATGCTCCCAAGTTGGGAGATTTGTTTATTTTCAAGAGACAGAGAGAGAGAGCGAGCAAGAGAGAGCAAGTGGAGGGAGGGGCAAAGGGAGAGAATCCGCAAGCAGACTCCCTGCTGAACGTGGAGTCTGATGCAGGGCTTGATACCATAAGCCATGAAATCACAACCTGAGCCAAAACCAAGAGTTGGAGACTTAACCGACTGTGCCACCCAGGCGCCTATATAATTGTTAGATCTTCTTGATGGATAGACGCCTCTGAGAGATTTCTTTATCTTCCAACTTTTCTATTCAATTCATGCTCCCTGAGTGTTCTTTTCTTTTTTATAGAGCCCTGTTCTGGTTTCATGGATGCAATACTTTTTTATCTCTCTGAGGATGTTCACTTTTCTTCCTTCCCTCTGCTATACTCTGTTTCTTCCAAGGGCTGATTTGTTTGTTTGTTTCTATTTGTTTTAGTTTCTGTCTTCTATGTTCAAGACATCCTTCAGATGTGACTTACTTGTTGGATGAATGGAAAGTTTGAACACATAGATAGGGCTTATTGACTTTGTGTTTTACTGCAGGGTAATCTGGGTGGTCTCAGGGCCACTCAGAGTTGTGCTCTCCATGAAGACACCAGATTAAAGATGCTTTAAATGCAGATCTCACTTGCTCACCAATTCATGAACACTGTTGAGGGGCTACATCTTCCTGGAAGAAGGGATGGCCTTTCCTTCCCACAAAAGTGTTATCTCCTTTTTTTTTTTAAGATTTAATTTATTTATTCATAAGAGACAGAGGCAGAGGGAGAAGCAGGCTCCCCACTGAGCAGGGAGCCTGATGCGGGACTTGATCCCAGGACCCTGGGATCATGACCTGAGCCGAAGGCTGACGCTTAACCATTTGAGCCACCCAGGCACCCAAGTGTTATCTCCTTTTTAAGTCTGACACCAGCAAAGCTACATCTGCCCAGAGGGAACATCTTTTTCTAATTCACACACAACAGTTCCCCACAGGCCATCAAAGACCCTGGAAAGCCTGGCTGGAGTTCTCCCCAGGTCAATATCTTGAAATCTCTTGTGATGAGCTGGTCAGATTCTCCAAGGAAGAGTTTTTCAAACTCCAGCCCACAGAGTAAGGACTGGTTTGTAGGAATTTGGGACTGAGTAGGGCAGATAGTCCATTTAGCTTTCAGTGTTTATATGGTCACTTAATCTCCATCTTCAGTAGAATATCCTTACCTCACAGTGGCTGTTGTCCTCCAGTCCAGAGACCCTATTTTATCTTCTCTGAGCAGCTGCTGAGTTGGGAAAGGGCAGTGACTTGTTATGTGGAGTTAGGGAAGAGGCTCTTTTACTCAGTCTTCCTTATTATAGCCTCCATCCTGAACCCTACCAACCAATTCCAGAGGCACTTAGGGCTACTAATTCCTAGTATTTTGAGGCTTCCATGTTGCAAACTGGGTTTGTTCTCAGTTTCTCCCACTATTGACTTTGCATGCTGATTCTTGAAGTCTGCTAGGCAGTTGTCACTCTTCCACTGAATTTCAATTTATAAAATTTTGTTATTTTCTTCTCTCCAGTTCTGTCTTTGTTGGTCTTTTTTCTTTAAGTCCCTTGAATGTAATGTTCGATTTCAGAAGGAAATAAAATTAGATTCAGGAGTTTAATCAATCTATAGGTTTTCTCTAGACATCAGGAAAAATGCCCTGGATATCAACTCTGGATAAAATGCCTGCATTTAACGTGGGTTATCTCCCATTGAGAAGAGACTGAAAGTCTATGTGGTTGTCTATGTTCTATTGTTAGATCAGTTTTGTGAAAGAATATTTAGAAATAAATTTTTTGGAGGGAGGTTATATATATATATACACATACATGTATGAGTCTCCAGCTCAGACCAGTCAACTGCCTCATTCACATCTGCACTTGGATATAAAGCACACTAAGTTTTATATTAACAAAGCTCAACTCCAGATCCTTCCTTCCAAAACCTGTTTCCCCATGGCTTCCCCACCTCAGTTCATGTCAACTCATCTCTCCAGTTGGCTGGGCCAAAAACCTTGGAGTATCCCTGACTTCTCTCTTTCTCTTACTGCCTTTATCCAAGCCATGAACAGATCCTGTTGGCTTTACCTTCAAAATGTACTCAGAATCTGACCTCTTTCATTACCTCCACTGCTGTGATCTGAGCCACTATCATCTCTTGCTTGGATTTAAGGACAAGGCCAAGTTTTGATATGCAAGAAGACCTGGAGCTGATTTTGAAAGATATAGCTTAGAGAAAACTAAATCACTCAGATAGGCAATTTGGGAGAATCTTTCCTTCTTTTTAAGATCCCCTGGGAGAATGAAAGCCTAGTTTAGACATGGCCATGGGACTTTTTACGAGCTGCCAAATGTAATACTTGACTTGGAAGTTGTTGGCATTGCTGCAATGTATATTCTCTTCTATCACTACAAATCTTTGATTTTTTCCTTTATTATAATTTTTTTGCTCTGCATACAATGACCTTATAAGAATGTTCTTGTTTGTTGTTTTCATCAAGGTAGAAGTTAGTGGGGAGGACAAGATAAAAGGGTGAAGTTCCAAGTCTATGCCAGCTCTGTATAGTATAGGAACAAAATGCTTAAAAGAGTGAAACAATACATAACCTGAGTCAAACTATCAGATGCTGGGTGATATACAGAATTCCCTCTAAATTAGACGCTGTCTAGGGCATGGAAAGCAGAGGGACGTTTGAGCCAATATTTCCTACATGATCATGGGAATAGCAGCCTTAGCTAACATCCGAGCTACTGAATATGGTTTTGTTTTGCTTTTCTTTTTTTGTAACATGAATAAAACTGTGACTAAAGATGACATCTCATCTCAAAATAAAAAAATAAACAGTGTGACCCAAACAATAATGTCACCCGTAGCCTCAGAACTTGACCTCCTCTGTTCCATTGATCTTTACCCCTATGCCACGTCAACTAGTCACCTATTCTTGTGGTCATACCTGGGCCTTCCTAATACCAGCAACTGTTTCATCTCTGCCTCTAATTGTCCTCTCAAAGCTCCAGGTTCTGGAACAGACAGACTGGGATTGAGAACACAGGAGACACTTGTATCGTCACAGTCTCCCTCCTATTGCCTACCTTCTGTGATCTACCATGTCAGCTGCTTTTCTGTCACTCGGTTTAGCTCTCTTTTCTCTACTATTCTCCTATCATACCAACATTACAAACTGAAATCCCAGATCTCAACCAGGCTTCTGGATAATGCACACACGTTCATGATCTCTCATCTCAACTGGCTCTCCATTCTGGCAATCCATGTAGGTATCTTTCTCATCAGCTTTCTTTCTCTGCAGCAGCTATTTAAAACTTTCTCTACTCTCCTCAAATTACCTAACCCACCACTTCAGTTCCTTGCTCTCAGCCTGTGCCTTTGCCTCCTACTTGATGGGGAAAATAGAAACCACAAAAAGGGAAATTGCCCAACTCCCTGCCATCTCGCGCATAGATTCCCACTGCGAGTGTGCCCATCCTTTCCCCCCTTGCCATCTGTCATATACAAGGTGTATCTCTCCTCCAGGCTAAACTCATCTCCAGGCCCTCAAGCTCTGTGTTCCCCCACCTCCCCACTCCTCTGGAAGCTTACTCCACCATCATTCCCACTCTGATATCTTCACTGTCTCCCCTCTCTTCCTGCTCTTGCCAATCAGCACAGAAGCACACTCATGTCCCTGCTGTCTCTGAACACAAAACAAACAAAAGAAAAAACCCACCCCAACTGCTTTTACTTCCCCTTTCAGCTATCATTCTTACTCCCTTTTCTTCTCCACCAAACTTTTCAGAGTGGCCTCTCTTGCTGTCTTCATTTCCTCACCTCTTTTCCGAGAGTAATTGCTTTGCTCTGAATCCAGTAGACACTTTTTGTTCTTGTCTTTCTTCACTTTTCAGTCAGTCATGTCCTTGTGCTCAAAATAATCTCTCTTCTTGACTTCCTTAAAATAGCACTTTCCTGATTTGTTTTGACTGTTTTCTCTTTAATACTCTAGTTGCTTTTTTTTTTTTTTTTTGGAATCCTCTTTCTCTGCCCATCCTGCTATGACTCAGGATATCCTATCAACCTCTCATTTTTTCTTTTCTCTGTATGCCCTCCAAGAGAAATGGCACCCACTCTCCTTATTTCATGGGCCATGGCTCCCAAATCTGTGTTGTTAAGGCTTCATATATCTATCACACATATATATGTATATATGTGTCTGATATCACATATAGATATATATCACATCTCTGTATCTTCCAAGATGTTCAAAGCCAATATGTCCCCAGTGAGCTCTTGTTTCCTTCCACAAGTAGATTCCTTCTATCATCCTTGAATCTAGTCACCCAACTTAGACGTTGAGGCATCCTCTCTCTACCCTCTTCCTCATTCTTCACCTAGTGCTATTGTTTTTACCTCCCAAACATCTATTCAATCCACCCATTTCTCTCTGTCCCCAGTGCTTACGACTACCTTGGTTGAAGCCACCATTATCTCTTTCTGAACTGCTGCCTAATTTACCTTCTATCCCTGTTCCATCCATTTTCAAACAGAGTAACTTCTAAAAGGCAAATGGGACCAATTGACTCCTCTGCTCCCAACATGTCAATGGCTCCCCAGTGCCCTAGCCCTACAATTCTAGTCCCTCAAAAAGATTCACAGGGGTCTTCCTCAGCAGGCTCCAGTTATTACTTTTTTTAAAGATTTTATTTATTTATTTGACAGAGAGACACAGCGAGGGAAGGACCACAAACAGGGGGAGTGGAAGAGGGAGAAGCAGGCTTCCCATGGAGCAGGGAGCCCGATGTGGGGCTCGATCCCAGGACCCCGGGATCATGACCTGAGCTGAAGGCAGATGCTTAACGACTGAGCCACCCAGGCGCCCCTCCAGTTAATATTTTTATCTTTGGTTCATCTTTAGCTTCTAGTTTGTTTTCAGTGAACATACATTACTTATGTTATTTTAAAAGTCGTAACAGGTGGATTAGCCAAAAAGAAGTGAGACATGCAAAGGAGATGAAGAGCCAATGAAGAGAAAGAAGGAGGACCAGGAGACTGTGGAATCATAGGAACTAAGGAAGGGTGGCACTTTATGAAGATGGTGGGGTCAATATTATAATGAGACTTGGGGAGCTTAAGTAATTTGAGGACTGAAAAGAGTGCCTTGGATTTGGACCCTTGGAAATCCTAGAGATTATCGATGGAGCAGTCTCTGAATTTTTGAAGGTAAAAGCCAATGACAATCAGCTGAAGAGTCAGGGAGAGTGGGAGAAATGAGGATCTACAGAGGATGATACTCCTCGGAAAGAGTAGATTCCATAATGGATGTGATCAACTGATGGGGCATTACGAAATGTGTAAGTGGGCAAGAAGACATTAAGATTGAATATACAGAAGTTAGAGGGAATAGCCAATGTCAGAATTTCCAGCTTTTGGAGATAAAATGAGATCATGAGTACAGTGGGTGAGAATAGCCAGGAGAAGAAATACTCAAAGACCAGAGAGATGTATAGACTGAATGTAGCCACAGATAAGTTTGTTGGTGTAGAAAAGGAAGGCAAGGTATTTTCTGCCAATAACCTCAATTTTCTTTCTAATCTTGAAGACAAGTTCATGTGAGTAATATCCCTACTTAATACAGACATACGTCTATAATTGATAATTTCACATAAAAATGTTTTAAAACAATAAAGGATATGCACTATTTATAAGAAGACATTTGCCTTAATTACCTAAAGAAATCTTCACTGGAAAGATTTTGTTTTTGTTTACAACTTTGCTCTAGGAAATGCTAAGAATTTATAAAATCTGACGTCAAACTGTAAAATTAAATCTTGCCAAGCTAGGAAAAATTTTAAAATTGTTTAAAATAAAAAGAAGGCCAAGCATCATCTCAAAATGGATATATTAAAATGGGTAATAATTTCCACAATATTTTCAACATGAGAATCAGTCTGAATTATTAATGTTATATTGTTTGCATTTATATTCATCTCCCAAAACTGGCATATTCTTAGAAGGAATTCAAAACCAAAGACATGTTAATATCTAAAATACCTTACTCGATATAGAATTCATCCCCCATGGGAGCAAAAATGGAAAGCTATCCAGAAGAGATGAAGCCAAAGAATTGAAAAGGAAAAAGAAAAACGCTTATAGTGAAACTACTTTCCCAATTTTATTTTGATTTCTTTTCAGCTTCAGGAGCTGCTTAATATGGAAAAAATAAAGCACGAGGCTGGAGAGAAAAGCCACAATTTTTCTTCTTCAGTGTCAAAGAAATAGCTTTCTCTGCTCCTACTAAATTGGAACTAAGCTCATAAGGATAAAAATAAATGACTAATTTCTTGGGAAATAACCTTAAATGAAAGACTCTTTTGGCCCAATGGTTGCTTTTCTTAAACTCCAGTTGACTTAACCTCAGTCTCAAGGTCCCTTCTGCTCTCCCTTTCATTCCACCCTCCTGGTATCAAGTGTGCCTTAAAAGTCTGTCTCATCACTTGCTACGCCTTTGGGAAATGTTTTCCTTTTCGGATACAATTTGTGGGAAGGAATAAGTCAAATGGGATTGTGGTTACTTAATTTCTCTTTTACAACCTTATTTCTAATGTTTAAGATTTTTTTTAAAATGGAAACTAAAAAAACATGATCATAAAATTTTGCAAGTGATGTTTCCACCAACTCTGACAAAAAGCCCTGATAATCCTTTAGAAGTTTTTAATATATACCTAAATATTAATTTGTCTTCTCTTTTTAGCTAAAATTATATAAAATGATACTTCTTTGTGTCGTCTATGTAAGAACTTCCAATTTCAGTGAAAGAACCTGAATTCATTTTATAACAGAATGATCCTTCTTCCTCTCTGGCAAAGACTGTGTTCATTTCAGAGCCCATCTTGCCTGATTTTTTGCCAGGTTAGCTATTTAGAACTACAGGGCTGGCCCTAAGCATAGTATCTAGGCCAGTGATTAAAAAAAAATTTTTTTTAAGCAGTGGAAATCTTTTCCTCCCCTGCCCTCAAACAAAACTTTAACTATCCCATGAAATTCACATATACATAAATATATGTATGTAAGATAAGAGGGAACATCTGAAGAGAGAATAAGGCATGGGTTCCTAGAACTCAGCCTGTTCCTTCTTGTTCTTCATATAGACTCTCAAGGTACCTTCTTTGATTTTATGATACACACAAAAAACCCTCATCTTCACAATAGGAAGAGGGCCAATCTTTGGTCTCCATGCCTATTTCCTAGAATTTCTCTCTCACTACAAAATGCCTCCCCTTGCTATTTGCTCCTCAGTTGGTGATGTAAGCCTGCTCATGGTTCGTTCATTCCACACAGATCTGCCCAATCCACACTCACTCTTCCAAAAACTGCCCCAAACCACCACCTGCACTGCAGTCCTAAAAATTCAGTCCCTCCATTCTGATAGTCTAGGCTAGACATTTGGGAGAACACAGTTTGAACACATAGCTACTGAGTTTTACATGAGTGTTAGCTTTGTTTACTCCTCCCAGATTTAAAAATTTGTGTTTACAAATTTTAGAGGAATAATTTTTAGGCCAAATACTTAGTTTACAGAATTTCAAATTATATGCCAAAGTGATACATTTTAGGCAGCACAGATAAAACAGTTCTATTTAGGAAGGTCGTCTGGGCCCTCCTGAAATGGTACATGTAGAACATGGTTTATATGTTATACTAGCCTGTCTCAGTGTCCTGAGAGAACTGGAACAGGTCACATCCCAAAGCCAGTTCCAGGACTGGCCCAGAGATCCTGTTCAAACATTTTCATAAAGACATTCCTTCAATCTTACTTTAAAATCTACTTGGATCTGAGGTACTAAAGTAGCTCATTTTATTAATACTTATTTTACGTTAAACTAGCCTCTTTAATATATATCTTACACTTCTGGCAAGATTTTACCTTTAAATCAATTTTTTTTCTCTGTTACATCTTTTTGGTTATGATAAGCAGGTGGGGCATGTCTTTGTTTGCTGTGTCAATCAGGCAAAGGTGTTGGTGATCACCTGTAATGTGATGTGAAAGACACTATAAGGAAGGCACAGTCTAGCCCTCAAGGAGTGTACAGGGTGAGGAGCAAGGTATGTGGCAGCCTGTGGCTCAGGGGAACAGCCCCCTCTCTGCCTTGGGGTGGGGGATCCAGGAGCCAGAGATGATGACTGCCCAGCTTTCTGGTTGTTGTGCCCAATGAATCAGAGGATGGGTGTTGGGGAAGATCTCTGTCTTTACAAAGCAAAGCCCAGGTCGGACATAAGCTAAGGCTCAGGCAGGCTTTCTCAGATCATCATCATCCAGTTTCCACCAGAAATGACATTCCCCAACGCATTCCACCATTACAGACCCAGGAGAGGCGGGGAGGATGGGTATCCTTTGAGAAGGATGGGGCTAATAATAACAATAGCTAACATCTCAGCAAACAATCAGTGCTTACCAGGTATCGGGATTTTTCAAAGTGCCTTCTATATGCCAATCCATTTAATGCTCTCAACAAACCCGAGGATAAATATTATCATTAATATACTAGTGTTACAGATGGGGAAACTAAAGCAGAGAGAGATTAAGTCACTTGCTCAAAGTTACCATGTTTGGGAAAGCCAGGATTTGAACACAAGCTCCAGATCCCATGCTCTTACCCATCACACACACTGCATCCCTTGGTGTAAGTACCTGTGGAGAGGAAAGGAGAGGAAG
Source organism: Zalophus californianus (assembly GCF_009762305.2). Lineage (NCBI taxonomy): Eukaryota > Metazoa > Chordata > Mammalia > Carnivora > Otariidae > Zalophus > Zalophus californianus. The sequence continues at coordinate 114,337,576 of NC_045603.1, read as the reverse complement.
CTGGTCTGGCCTGGTCCCTGAACTCCTGGTGCTAGCATTTCCTGCGGTGCATCCAGTTTTCCCTGGTCCTTGGGCCATCCCATTGTGCCCGCACCCAATCTTAAACTCTGTAGTCACAGTCAGCTGCCTCCATCTGCAATTCTTCCACTCAGTGGGGCCTCTTTGCTTCTGCAAACTCTCCCTGTGGGTCCCACGGGAGCGTGTGACTCCCCTGTATGCTATGATCTGTGGGGACCAGGACCTACCTGTGGCTGAACTCTTAGATGCCCATCTCCACCCGTGGTGGACCATTGCTCCTGCACCATACTGTGTTTGCAATCAGAGACCCTCAGGGCTTCTCCTGAAGCCTGAACCACTTACTTTCATCTGTATATCCTCAGGGGCTAACTCCATCAACATTATTTTGAGGTTAAGATGCTCTGCATATTGGGTGGGGGAGATAGGGTATCTGGGTGATGGGCATTAAGGAGGGCACTTGATATAATGAGCACTGCGTGTTACATGCAACTGATGAATCACTAAGTTCTACCTCTGAAACTAATAATACACTCTATGTTAATTAAATTGAATTTAAATTTAAAAAAAAGAGGCTCTGCATATTTCAGCTCCAGCAACAAAAGAGAAACTGAGATTTCAAAATTGCTCTTCTGATCCTTTTATTCATTTCAACTCATATTCCTTTCCAAAAGCACTTGAATATTTTTTCCCCTCTGGTCCAAAATAAAACTTACCGGTTACTCTTTTGCCTGGGCACAATGACGCTGGATCTCTCTGCTTAATATTCCTTGTGGCTTACTTGTGTTCAAAAACTGGATTTCATTGTGTATGTTGTTTTTCAAATTGTTCGATAAGATTATTCCTAGTACTGGCCCTTGAAGAATGTTACCCAGGGGGGCACCTGGGTGGCTCAGTCGGTTAAGCACTGCCTTCAACTCAGCTCATGATCCCAGGGTCCTGAGATCAAGCCCCGCATCAGGCTCCCTGCTCAGTGGGGAGTCTACTTCTCTCTCTCCCTCTGTCCCTCCCCCTGCTTGTTCTCTCCCTCTGTCTCAAATATATAAATAAATTCTAAAAAAATAAAATGCTGCCCAGGAACAGCTGGCCCCTCTTATCTACTCTCTCTTGTCCTTGTGCCCTTGTCAGGTTCCCTGACCGTGGCAAAGCTTACTGCTTTTGAATTGCTTCAGTGCAGAACTTTGTCACAGACGTCCTAGAAACATACATGACGACTGGTTTCCTGCTTTGGGGGCACTAGAAGAGCCCTAAGCACTTTTGATGAATTACCAGAATACATGTAACCTGCAAAGCTATTTTTTTCTCCTCGAGCTTTATGTCTTCACACAGGGTAAAAGGACTTACTTCATGTTGCATTCCAAGAAGGGACATTCACAATGCAAATCTTATTCTCTCCATGATCCTATGGTATGTTAAAATCTCTCATGTATTAAAACTAAACATCTCTTTTCGGTCCATCAGTTTCCTCTGACATAAGCTATTATTAGGAAAATTATCTTAATGGGCATTAAAGTTACAATTATAAGTAACAGAAATAATTTTAAAATTATTTCAGTAAAGTCAAGTGTATACGAGAAAAGTCTCAGTGCAAAGTGGCAGGTAAAATCTGTGATGAAATTTTTACCTCAGTGCGACAGACCGGCTTTCTCTTTTGCCCAGCCATGCTTTTTGAAGTTTTTCATGTACCACAAAATACATAATAAGGGATAGTTAAATTCACTCTGAACCCCAGCTACATGACCATGACATATTTGGAGGTGACTTTGAGGTGCATTCCCAAATATGGTGCAATGCTTTCTAAATTTACAGTCTGATTTCCTGCTACCAGTTATGACTGCCAAATGCTTCTGACAGTGTGGCCAGTTTGTGGTGTCCCTAAAAATCATCAGCAATTTGAAAACATTAGCGCCTGGCAATAGTCATACTTTGCAATGATTGCCTGTATTTATCACCTTTCTTTTCCAGGGTACAAATGGAAAAAAAAATCACAGAGAAAAATTAAACTTCTCTAGCCATGGGGAAAATATAGAGTCGAAAAATCAAATGCATGATAGGGTCCCAGCCCCTTTCTGTATTGCTTAGAAATAAAAATAGACAATTGAGGCATGAGGCTTACGTGGCTACGGAGAAGAAGAATACCGTAAATATGTATCCCTCCTCAAATGCTGCTTAGTTTGTCTGCACATTGGCAGAGTATTTTCATATTAGGATATTATGGTTATGTGGCAGTACTAAAAATGGGGAGACATTCATTGCTTCATTCAACAAATATTCACTAACGTTCTGCTTGGTGGCATGAACTGTTCCTGGGAGCGCAGAAGTGCATGAGACAGGCCTGGAATCTGCCTTCAGGAATCCTATAGTTTCCTGAGACAAACAGCATAACAACAGAGAAGAGACAGTCTTAGGAGAGCACAGATGGATGCGGGAGTACATGCAGACTTCCCTGAGGAGCAAGAGTGAATCTGAAGCCCAAAGGATGGACGTGAGCAAGGCAAAGTGTGGTATGGGCACTGGGAGAGCATTCCAGACACAAGAAGAACAGTGGGGCCACGTACTAGGGATCTGTGGTTTGTGCAGAGCACAGAGGTGCCAACAGAAGAGATGAGTAGCATTCAGGCCCTGCTCTGCTCTCCACTTGTACATCGTGGTGCGTAGCTGCCCCCGGCCCCACCCAAGACCATTATTTCTCTCCACACAAAAGTAACAAATGCTTGCCAAGCCAACTCCTAGGATTATATTAACTTGAGTCCAGGACAAACTATTTTCACATAGAGACCCCGAAACTTAGTGGTTTAAGCAACCTAGAAGTTTGTTTCCCCTTACGTAACACTGCAGGGGGTCCAGGGCTAGTAACGTGGCTCTGCCATCTTCATTGGGTTAGCTAATCTCTGAGTCCAAAGCTGCCCTGTGGTCTCTATCCTTCAGCTTTCAGGAATTGGGATGGGACCTGGGGATACACATGCATCCCTTTATGTAGGGCGAGAAACACAAGGAGTGTGCATCACTTCTCAATTCTCATTCACGAGAACTTAGTCACACGGTCACACCAGGATTCAGGGGAGGCTGAGAGAAGTATTCCGTGGCTGGAAGCCATGTGCTGTGCTAACACTAGCTTCAAAGAGGGGAGGATGGATGTTGGTGGATGGCGCGGCAGTCCGCGCCACAAAGGGCAGTGGGGAAAGAGGGAGGGTACAATGGCAGAGAGGCAGGCGGGAGTCTGATCACATGAGGCCTCGTTCAGAGCCAAGGAAACCACGTTAGTGTCTTGAAAAAGGGCAGTGGCAGATTTATGAGTACAGTATTTGCTCACAGAAAAGGCTTTTGCAAAAAAGCCTTGATTGATCGGGGCAGACACACGCCAAGGTTTTCCATGGATTCTCCCACTTAATTGTCACATGTCCTTGTTTACCAAAAACCCAAATACATATTCAGGGGACACATATGTCTGAGTCATATGGTTTCTGAAGAAATGGCCTGAGGGCTTTTAACAGATACAGATAGTTGTGTGTAGATAGAGACAGAAACCTGAAATACCCTGTGCTATTCAGCTTTACACGGTCACTGACCGTAGGGTGTGCTCTGAGTTTACATACGGTCACACAGCTCCCAACAAAACACACAACCTAAGGTGCAGAGGTGGCCGCACCAGCACATTCCTATCTGCAGATACAAGCATGGCCTCTGCATTGTGGTCAAGCCACAGGAGAGATGACCCATCCTCGTGGGGCAGGGGGCACAGTCCTGCCCTCAGCCTCTCTGGGGGAGCATCAGATCCCACCACAGATACAGGGCCATCCACATGGCATTCAGGCCAGCACCCCACATTCTGTCTACACTGGAAACATCAGGGCCAAGGACTTAGCTGCTTAGTTGGTTCAGTATACAGGAACGGGACTTGCATCCAGGGACAAGCACTTTAGAAAGCCACCTATCCCATACCCACAGCCTCAGCTTGGCAGAATTCTGCTCCCGCAAGGATGACAGCAACATTCTGATGCACCCACTGTGAGGCAGGCTCTTTATATATAGAAATGGAAATGGAAATATAAGTGTGTGTGTGTGTGTGTGTGTGTGTGTGTGTGTGTGTGTGTGTGTGTGGATGGATGGATGTGTATATATATGGATGTGTGTGTGTGTGTATTTCTTGTCATTTTCATCCTCTTGGTAACTATTTGAGGTACATATTATCATCCTTAGAGAACCACAGAGCCCGGGGAAGCTGGATGAGTTGGCAGCGGCACCATTGCCAGGATTCAAACCCAGTTCAGTCTGGCACCAAACACATGCTCATTTCCCTGCCTCCTGTGCTAGTTATTGAATTAGGAGATTTCTTCCTTGGATTTAATCTATTTTCTAAATTGGATCAATGGGCTCGCTTTTAGACATCTGTCTAAAGTAATGTATTATATATGTCTATAGTCTAAAATGATTTTTTCAAAACCTACCTAAATTTGCATGCAATCACTGGCTAGATCCTATAAAAAGTACATCAGAAAATTCTGATGTTCTTATTCTTGAAAAATGGTTTGTGGCAGCTTTAGTGCCGATAGGCTGTCTGGACCCTTATCTTAAGGCTTCATTATCAGATCATTCTATTTATGATAGGACATCATTTCTTTTAGGATTTCAGTCAATGAATATGAAAAATACAGGTAAGTCATGGTGGTGGTGTTGATTTAATTATTGTTATCAACTGATTGATTAATACTTAATTTCTGGTTAATAATCATTTATTAATTGAACTGAATTGTCAGAGCTAAAACTTAAAATGGTGCTGAAGCACAGAGGACTGATTTAATAAAAGTCAAACCTAACAAGGAGAATTAAGTGAATCACACAGCTAAGCTTCAAACTAGAAATGGGGCTTCTCTCACTTAGCCAAGGGTTTTTGAGGTTTGTCCGTTTTGTTGCATGTGTCAGCGGCTTGTTCCTTCTCATCGCTGGGTAGTATTCCATTGTATGGATGTACCCATCTTTGTTCAGCCATTCACCTGTTGAGGGACATTTTGATTGTTTCTATATTGTGGTGATAGGAAGAATGCTGCTATAAGTATTCACAGAGAGGTTTTTGTGTGCACATATATTTTCATTTCTCTTGGGTAGATACCTGGGAGTGGAGGGGCTGGGCCATACGGTAGGTGCACGTTTAATTTTGTAAGAAGCTGGCAAGCTGTTTTCCAAGGTGGCTGTATCACGTTGCATGCTCAGTGTATGAGGGTTGTGGTTCCTCCACATGCTTGTCAGCACTTAGTACTGTCAGACTTTTGAATTTTCGCCATTCTGGTAGATGTATGCTGGTGTCTCAAAAGGTTTTGGTTTGCATTTCCCTGATGGTTAGTGGTTTTGAGCATCTTTTCCTGTGCTTGTTTGCCATCCGTATATCTTTGCTGAAGTGTCTATTCAGACATTTTGCAAATTTTTAATTGAGTTGCAATAATTCTCTATGTAATTAGAATACAAGTCCACTGACAGATATGTAAAAGTGTACATATATATATGGGGACTTGCCCCGGTTTTGACAAAAGAGCTGGACCTCACGTTACCTAAGTCTGGATCTTGGGTACCCCACTTCCAGACCCAAACTCCCCCACTGTGAGGATTTCTGGGACTTGTACCAGCAAAATCGAGGGTACATTTTGGCGCAAGAAAGGTATATTCATCCAGATAGATATCCAGACATATGATTATTTGTTGTCAACATGCAGTTTCACCGTAAAGGAAAGCAGCATCTTTGCTGCCTCTCCTAGTCTCAGTAAGCATGCTGCATTTCCATCTGGACAGCCCTCTGACTGTGCAGCACCCCACCAGCGGCACTCCCTGACCTGTCCCTGGCTGATTGTGCAACACATCTTAGATGTGTTTCTACTTTTCTTTGGCAAAGATGCCAATTTTCAAAGAGATTTTCATTTTTACTTCTCTGCATGCAAAATGGAATAAAAATGATCTGGTCAACATTCTTATAAGTAGTTGCACTGGCAAGTGACCATCTGAGAAAAAAAAAATACCGTTAGGAATTTATTTTCACAGAAATTTGATCAGATTTCCCCCAATTAGAAAAGCATGACCTAGGGAAAGTATCAACATTTGCAGTAGTCAGTGTGCATATTTTAAGTTACTTCTTGCCATAAGCAGAGGTAAAAATACTAAGTCCCATGTCATAAAGAGACCCCCTCAAACTGCATGTCAGTTTTCATTGCTGTACATGGAAAATTAGGGGTGCTTTTCTGATTTTTTTCCTCCTTGGGGATTCAAACTTTAAACTTGGGTTATAAAGAATAATAGCTTCAATGCTAGAAATATTTTTCTTACTTTACTCATGGGTAACTGAAGACCTAGAGAATGAAGTACTTTTTCCCAAAAGCATTTTGCAAACTAGGACATTATAAACAAGTCTTGACTTGTTAACCATAAGGATAAGCCATTATGTTTGATCACTCCTGAACCACAGACATAGTTGCTCTGATTTGGATCTGCATAAGCTGTAATTAATTTGATTTTAAAAATGTAACTTTTGTTTAGCACCTGTACTTTTAAATTTGTGTCCAAAGATATTTCAAAGAGACATCTTACACCATGGCAATGGTTTGGAAAATACAGAGAACACAGCTCCTAAGAACCTAAGAGTTTTGTATTTTTTCTTTTAATAACAAAAACTGATTGATCCTGAAGGCAGTGAAAAAAAAGGGAGCCTTAGAAGGGAATGTTAATGCATGCATATTTTTGGTACATTAAAGACTCCAACGTGCTAATTCAAGCACTGTTTACTTTTTGTATATAACAGGATTGCTGTTTTCAAGTGAAAAACAGAAGATATTTTCTGAGTGCCAAAAACTACTTATTCATGAAGTCTGAAATACCATTATTATTATTATTAATTCTTACGTCTAGCATCTGTGAATAGCTTCTTATACGAGAAAACCATTTTGGGTCAGCCGAAGGCCAAAAATAATGAGCTGGCCTCCTGCCTCTGTGTATTGAGTCAAGTAGCTGCCAATTAATAAAACTGATTTTTTTTTTTGTTCCTGGGATAAATTTCAGAAAATGAAAACAAACAGTTGTTGGTGCTTTTCATAAATTTCCAATGGAAAGAATACTTTTTTCACAAGTTTAAAGACTGACTGCACTATAAGTAACTAAACAATTACGAGAAGCCGCCCGGTGTATTTCTGTGGTTTAGCAAAAGGGCCAAGTCGGAAGGAAAAGACATTCCCAGCATTTTCTGAAGCTAGATAAATACAGAGAAGAAATATAGATGAAAGATGGAACTGCTCTCCATAGTCCCTGCCAGATTCCTCGACTTTTTGGCATACTGATTGAATTTGGCAAATGTAACCAGTAACAATCTTTTCCATTAAAAAGAGCAGCATATACTTTATTTTACCATACTGTTTGTGCATTTTTGACCCTCCAAAACTGTCTCTCTGTTTTAGAAAGTGATTCTTTCTGCAGAGTTGGCTGAAATTTCATTTATTTGAAACGGATCATTTATCATGAAACAAAAAAGCTGCAGGGTACAGCTACTGTTGAACAGCTCTGAGAGACCTACAGCTTGGCAGGAAAAGTGTCTTTTTCTGAGACCAAAAGATGCTTTACCATGTGCCAACAGCGTCTCATGCCAACCTAATGCCTTGATATCCAAACCTGTGTAAATTTGAGGAATCCTGGACTGTACAGTTTAGACAACATAAGCTACCCAGCCCTGTCATTTTCTTTTATTTGTGATCAGAAAAACTCTAATGTAGCCTGATGTTCCTAATTTTGGTAACATGATTATGTTAAGAAAAAGAGTAACTCTCCAGCAACTCTCCAGCCCCAAATCTAATTTTCATGGACTCCAACACTTCGTAACCCTAAAATGTTTTTCTCATCTGGCAGTGAGACTATAGTAAACTTATTAGGATAGGTAAGTAGCAATCTCTAAAAATACGATGTTGACAAGCAAGTACCAAGGCCATGGTTTCCAGCTTCGCCCAATTCAGGAAAGGAAGGCTCCCACCTGAGAGGCCTCTTACGCAACTCGGATGGAAATGACTTTTTGTTTTTACCTTTCATTGGTTTCATCTAAACTGAACAAAAATAAAAGATTAGGGTGTTCACCTGTTGCTATGAAGTTTCTGAGTGCAATACGATAGACATGTTTTCGTTTTTAAACAGCCAAAAATTCAAGTAGCCTTTGTATAGTTGGCAGTGAATTGTGTGTATTATTGCTCTAATGTTATTTGCCATCTCATGCACCCTTTCTTAATCATTAAGTAGCAGCTAATTTAAAGCAAGGGAAAAGAATTAGCTTGGTGTGAGTGCCAGATAAACCCTGTGGTTTCAATTTAAAGTTTGGAGCCAATAGCGACAGATATAAAAATGAGAATCTGTAATTTGCCAAGTTTAAAGACCCAAAACCAACATGTGAATGCTTCACAGGTTTATACGTGCATAAAATGAAGACTGTTTTGCATAGATTCAAAATGCTGAGGGAGTGTTGTTTCTTAAACTTAAGATGATAGTATAATACTAGACCTCATTTAATCACAAAGTATTTGACCAAAAAAAAAAAAAAAAGAGCCTAAAGTCACTGTTTAAATTTCAGAATGCGAAATCCATACCAGCAGTTGGCAATAGCTAGGTCTGAAATATTTTCAATAAAAATTATATATAATTACCTTTCACATTTTGTAATTTACTTCCATTTAACTCACAAAGCTTGCTTTATGAATGAGTTCTTTAATAATAATAATAATAAAATAGAACTAGCCAAAGCTGTTAGCAAGAATTTATAATTTTAACAAACAAGGCACAACACTTTAGAAATAATGGGTAGAATGACTTCTGTACATCTTTAAAAGATTTGCAATAATAAACTACAACTAAAGTATATACAACTCTAAAATGCCCTCAATAACAGCATGATAATAAAAGACAGTGAATTTCAACTGACCTAACAGTTTCTCATGTTAGTTGGTCCAGAAATCGAAATCCTGGCTTGTCACATTAGTGCACACCCTTTACACTCTCTTCCCAGCCCACCAGGGATGCTCTTGACTGTCCCTGTCCCTCACCTGCAGGGCGAGCCTTGGAAGCCATTCTGTACACAGCACACTGTTTCCTTGTCCACACTGGTTGGATGAGAGGTGGGTGCATTTCCCGAATGGAGCCAATCAGATCCCCCTCCCTGCAGTTTCTGAATTGAAAGTGGGAATAGTATGCTGCCTCACTGGGTTGACCGGAGGGTGAAGCTGGGGGACACAGTGGAGGAAACCATGGAGACACCGGGAAAGCCAACTGACGGAGAAAGAATGAAGTGAAACGGACACAGATGACAGATGAAAAAGAAAAATATGCTAGAAAACCTGTGAGACTCTATCCCAGCACCTTTTCAGGCTCTACTGCCTTTCCTTCCTTCCTTCCTTCCTTCCTTTGTCCCTCCCTCCCTCCCTCCCTTCCTTTCTTTCCCCGTTTCTTCTTTCTTTCCTTTCCTTTCTTTCCCTTTCCCTTCCCTTCCCTTTTTCCTTTCCTTTCCCTTTTCCTTTCCTTTCCTTTCCTTTCCCCAAGACAAAACTAAGAGTCAGGTGCTCAACCAACTGTACCACCCAGGTGCACCCATGGCTCTGCTGATTTCTTGCCCATGAGATCTGTCAAACATCCGTGTATCCTCTTTGGTGCTCAAGCTTATTTGAGTTATTTATGTTGCTTGCAATTTATTGTATACTAATTGATCCTGCATTCTATCTAGGGGACTTTGGATACACTGCTTAGATTATTGAACTAAAGCTTCCCAATCTTTAAAATGGGTACAGTAATGCCTGCATCACAAGGTTATGGCAAGGACTGAACAAAATAAGAAGTAAAGCACCTAGCCCAGCAGCGACCACTCAGTAATTGGCTGCTATTTTAAAAAGAGATTGTCCTGTAATTTACATTTTATAAAATATATACAGCTATTTATATTACATATTTGTCAGTCAAGGGAAAGCTCTGCAATCTCTTATTATTAAGCCTAATATTCTAATATTTGCTAATTATTCATTTAATGGGTGATTCAAATTATTTGGTGAAATTTAAAATAAAAAAGGGCTTGCTAACAACTATTATCACTATGGTTATTTCCCTCTTTGTAGTAGAAACCTTGTTAAAAAAATTTTGTGAATAAATCCATAATTCTTCCTGTTCCCTTAATCTCTCATCTAATCTGTAATGAAGTCCTGTGTAGGCGGCCATGTTGTCATGCACTGACAGCTCACCACCTTCCTAGGGGGCTTTTTGCTAACACACTTTTTGACCTACCCCCTACACACCTCTGAGAGTGATCTTCAAAAACACAGACAGGATCATAGTATTGTTCTCATCAAAAATTTTTTAATGGCTTCTCAGTACAGTAGAATAAAATCTCAGTTCTTTACTATAGTCTGGCACTCCCCATGTAATCCAGCCCCCCACCCCTCCAGCTCTCCAAACACATCTTGTGTCACTCTCCCGTTCTGTCACTCAGCCTCAACTGCCTTGATCTTCTTGCAGGTCCTTGGAAACTCTAAGCACATTCCCACCTTATGACCACTGCACATACTTTCTTTCTGTAAACTCTTCTCCTGTCTTCATTTTTCGTATCTTAGTGTAGACACACCTGCTCCAAGATGCTTTCTCTGACTTCCAGGTCTAAAGTATGTTAGTCCTCTGTTAGTCTTCATCCAACCCGAGTTGTTTCTTTCATAGCATTCAGCACACTTAGTAATTTTGTCCATTGATTTGTTTTTGACCAGGCCCTTCTTATAGTGCTTGAGAAAGCTATGAGTTCCTCTGTCCTCCTCTCTCCTCCTGAATTCTGGGAGTGATGAATAGGTCAAGTCTTGCCTGTGTGGAGAATCTGTATACTGTGTCTTTATTCTACCCCTCTGAAAAGGGATACCCTTTGTGGAGGAGCAGTCATTTCCTGGATTAGCAGTAAACATATGTGGTCATTCTTGACTATGTTTTCAAGAGGTCTTTCCCCAGTTAGAAATGCATATTTTCCTCTGATTTCAACAAATTAATAACCAGTATATGGGATATAGAAATGAAGTAGGGTGGAATCACCTCTTTTCACAAAGAGTTATCAATATTCAATCGTTTGAAGGATTAATTTGTTAAAAGGAAAATTCAGAAGCATATAGAATCATCTTTAAATAGATTCCATAAAGTCATAGACTATCTCCAGATAGATTAACTTAAAGTAGAAAGTAAAAGATAATTCCCTGTGGTAAAATCTTTAAATAAATTTAAAGGATAAACTGAAAGGGAAATTCAGGTCAGTTAAGTGATTAAAAATTCTTTTTAAAAAAAGATTTCATTTATTTATTTATTTGAGAGAGAGAGAGAGCAGGGGCAGGGGCAAAGGAAGAGGGAAAGAGAGAATCTCAAGCAGACTCCATGCTGAGGGAGAAGCCCTGCACGACCCTGAGATCATGACCTAAGCTGAAATCAAGAGTTGGACACTTAACTGACTGAGCCACCCAGGAGCCAAGTGATTAAAATTCTGAACAAAAAATATTTATCCAAGTTTTACATTTGACTCTCATCTGACATAAAATCAGTACAGTAAAAGCAAAAGTAATAATTTAGTAATAATTATTAAAACCAATTATCAGTCAGTGCATAGGCCACCAAAAATCATGTCAAGAATGCTCATAGCAGCACTATTTTAATAGACCTAACTTGTAGAATGTAGAAGATTATTTATTGTAGAAGATTATTTAAAAAGGGTCTTGTTCAAGTTACCTGTTTGTGAGTTTCTCAGAATGTTGAAGAAGTACTATGTAATTTGTAAACAATGTTTGCAGTTATGTGTAAAGCAATGTATTATATATTCCCTAGAACAGATGAGAAACTAGTATCTAAAGTAAGTTAGAAAAGAGTATCTGGAATAAATTAGAAACTGGTGTCATAGTTTAAAAAATAAAAGGTTGAAGCCACTTATGGAATATTAAGTCTTAGCAGAAACAACCTGTCTGCACACAAATCTGTGCACAGATATCCTGAGGGTTAGGAAAGATAGAGCTGAATCAATAATAATTTACAAGTCATTCCAGTAATCTGTGTAAATATACAAAATCTGAATACAATTATGGTGAATGCTGTGGTGGCTGCCCAGCATAACTGAGTAGAAAAGCAACTGGCTGATGAAGAATGTCTCTACATACCACAATTACCTGAGAGATAACTATAAAATTTAGCATCTAAACTTAATAAATTAATTTTAAAAATAGGCTAAATGTGTACTAATTCATCAGAATCCAGGATATTAGAAGAATGTCCCCCTTGAAATATATAAGCAATGTAAGGGCAAATAAAAAGTTGCTTTATACTGAAAGTAGAAGACTTAGGGATTTTCCTGTCTAAGGTGCGGTGTGGGATAATAATATGAAATAAATAGGGGTTAGAAAAGTTATAGTGACCACATGTTCTGATCCCAAATCAGGAATTTTAGCAATTTATATAAAAAGTTTTATGAAGGTATAAAAATTAAATTACATTTACACATTTAACATACATTTAGGGTCCATCTAAATCAATTTTATAGAAAATATTAAAACCATATCAAATTTGAATAGTTAATAAAGGCAATCATGGCAGGAATCTTTTAGCAGTATTTAATTCCTTTTACTAAGTTTAAGTGTACTCCTTATCCAGTGCTTCTCAAACTTTACTATGAATATGAACCATCTGGGAATCTTCTTAAAATGCAGATTCTGATCCCGTAGCTCTGGGGCGGGGCGGGGGGGGGGGGCGTGGGGAGTTTGAGATTCTGATCTTCTAACAAGCACCTTGGTGATCCTGCTGTTCTCTGTCTGGGACCACATTTTGAATAGCAAGTCCCGAGCCCTTGGACTGTTGGGAGAGACCAAGAGCAAGGAAAGGCTCCAAACCAGTTGCCTCCAAGCCACAGGAAACTTTGTCCATTTATTCCAGTGTGCCATACAAATATTCCATGTTTTTCTGCTGACAGGGAAAAGGTTGGGAAGCAGTGTTGTAGAAGGCCATCATATAACCATATATTTTGATACATTTTCAAGGGCAACAACATGAATTAGATTGGGTCTGGCATATTGGGTCAGGTCTTCCTATTTTCAAAGCTTACAGCTTTGAGGATAGTATTTTAAACTAGTTAACATGTCAATTTGTCCTCTCTTAGGTATAGGAACTTACGTTTTTTATAGCATTAGCAGAAAGTTCTCCTTGTTTTCTTTTCTTTGATGAGGAGCAAATAAAGTGCCTTAGGGACATTGTCTTCACGCTTGCAGGGGTACTGCAAAGCACAGTTCTACGACTACATGCCTATCCCAGTTCCACACGGGCTGGAGCCACATTCATCCTGTTCAGCAGGACATCATACACTGGAGCATTCTATGTGCACAGTTGTATTTGGTAGGTGGATTAGCTTCCAATGCAATGGCTTAATCATCCTCAGGTGTCCTTTAACCTTTTCCTTTGAAAAGGTTGATTTTCGTTTCCCTTGTGTTCAGTATCATGGACCAACACTGTAAATGATGGTCTGGCTGTCTTGCCACTGAAACTCCTAGGGATCAGTGGCTCTTAAACTTTTTGTGTGCTTCTCAGTTACCTTAGGAGCTTGGTTGAAATATAGTTTCCTGGTCTTATTCATAGAGACTCTGAGTCAGTCAATTTAGGGTATGGCCCAGCCATTAATTTTTTTTTTCCAAGCTCTGTATTGCTTCTAGACAGGGGGACGGTAGACTACACCCTTTGAGGAACACTGAGGACCACAGTACGTGAATGTGGCCCAGGAGAAACTGTTGGGAATGTTCCATAATGAAGAGTATTGTGTAAGGAGAGACGAAGGCTCTGACTTGTAAGAAGCTGTAAGGCTAAGGATGGACACCAAAAGGCAGGAGCTTTTTGTCCCAGGGGTCCTGTTTGAACTCAGGTTTTTAATTTCATTTCCTTCATTAGGGGTTTTTCTGTTTACTGTATAATAATTAATGGCATTTATAGGGCCTAGAAGTCTGTCCCTTGGTGACAGGGGATGTTTTTCACAGTAAAAATAAGATATATGAACGGTGACTAGTTGCAAAGATCTTAGACTTTTGGAATAGAGCTCATGTAAGTGGTGGGTATAGAAAGCTGACATAGATTAGTGTAAAAGGCTTAAATTAAGCCCAAAGCTCATGTATTCAGGTTTTCTACTTGCAATTTCCTTAATTCTAAAAATACAAATATATACATATATGTGTGTATACATAAACATACAAACATATCCAACATAAAATGCCATTAATACTAACTAATATATCACTACCTTTGGAAAATATACCTACTCTTCTTAAAGGCCATGTAATAGAGATAATTGTTTTAAAAAAATCACAAAATCATCTGGTTTTAACTTCATATATTCTTACTCGTAATAATGTTTAACAGGCATAAATTAAGAATACACAGAAGCTGCAAGGACAGCAAGCAAGGCTAGAAAATCCTGAAAACCAAGACAGAAACAGAGCATTTGGGATGCAGAAGGACGGCACCGTTCTACCATAAAACAAGTGTGCTCTCTGCCCAGTCCTATTTCCCCTTGTGCTTTCCCAGACAGCTGCTCTGTCTCCTAAAGCAGTTTCTCACCCAGGCTCAGACTTCCAAACACAGCCTTGCACACCAGCACCCACACCCACACACGTGTGCCATCAAGGCACTCCTGCTTTACCCTGCAGTGGGTGTTAAGAGAACAGACTATGGAACCAGAGTTCCTGGGTCCTTTCCTTATGACCTGGGTGATTCAGGGCAAGTCACTTAATCTCTATCTAACTCAGTTTCTTTATCTGCTAAATGGAGATAAATTCCCATCTCACTGGAAAATGGAGAAGACTAAATAAAAGGATATGTGTGAACGTAGCTTTTGGAATAGTGGCTGGCACAGAAGAAGCCGCATAAAATGAAAATGATATTATTTTCATTATTATCTCTTTTGCTGTACTTACATGCAGCTCTGTTTTTCATCTTTTGTCACCTTTAGCTTTCAGGAAGGGGAGGGAACTTTATTTTATTTTGCCGGGTTGTGGTGGCGGTGATGTAGCCAAAGCAGAAGATGGGTTCATTATAGTGAAGCAGAGCTAGTTTGGATGAAGGAGACAAGTATTCTATTAGCTCAGACCGTCCTAGACATGTTTGATTTTTCCAAAGGCTCCCTGGGTATTTTAGAAGACTGAATCACCTCAAGGGCAAAAGCATTGCCTAGAGGTCTCCGTGGAAAACTTAAAAAGAAGAAAATAAAGTGGCTTTAAAGAATCATTCTTGTATCAGATTTTTAGAGACACTACACTTATAAGAATGCAAAGAATTAAGATTAAAATTCTTAATTCCTCCTGAAGAGATTCTTATCTTGTAAACCTTTCTGTCAAAGCAGAGTGCTAAATAAATATGAAAAAGATGGCTCCTCCTGGGTTCCATAAACAACTATTAAAGGGCAGTGTGGCCCTAGTGCACTAATTTTCAATTCTTTCTAAAGCAGCAAAAAGCTGTTTTGAAATAAGATCTCATGCATAATTCTAATATGTAAAATGGAAAAACTAGCTGGTCTAATTAAAGTAGGTGACCGCCCCTCACACCAAGCATTGACTTCCCCCTTGCTCTGAGTACTGGGCCCTGATCTCTCCCAGGGGAACCCTAACAGTCCATGAGACACTGAAATTCGCTCATCTAGTGGAAACAGCCCTAAACTAGACATCACAATCATTTATGATGTTATGCCATGTGTTGATTGTGTGGTTTTTGGTACCTCACTGATCTCTGGGACTTACATTCCTCATATGCAAAATCTGTGTTTAAAATGGATAACTCACCTCTACCAGCTCTCACTTTCCATGAACTTATTGTAAAAAGAAAATTAAGAATTCTGCTTCATGCCAAGATAGGGTAACATGGACCAGATTTATCTTCCCGTCTAAAACAACTTAAAAATGCTAAAACCTACAAAGCAATGGCTTTTAAGACACAGGCCATCAGGAAACTAGGATCCCCAAGAGAAGGAAAACTCCAGAGGTAAGCCCTACGATTGTCCCGCCTACTGCCTGGAGTGAGCTGTAGCACAGGGAGGGAGAAGCCAAAGGAAGCACAGCAGCCTCCCTGAGCTGGGAGGCCAAGCTTGGGAGTCTGGAGGTCTGTGATGACTGGAGTCTTCAGGGAAGATTACTGGAGGGGAGAGAGCTCTCTGAGCACAGACCTCTGGAGACCTACAGTCGGTGCCCCTGAAACTTCAGTGCAGAACTGATAAGCACTTGTGTGTGCAGAAACTACATACCCAAGGACAGATCAGCTGGGACAATCTCTGAAGCTCATACAGGTTCAATAGTGCCTGATCTCACCACTCAGTATGAAAGACTTCCTGATTCATGGGTTTCAGGTACAGTAACTGGAAGGCTCTTACCTCAGTAGTGGGTACTCTAATGTTGCTAACAAAGCATGGAACTGAAAGGATCAGATTGTTTCTAAGTAACCTAACGGCATCCTAGAAAAAAACTCAAGAATATTTATGGAAACTATCTATCACTCAACACATTAAAATTCGGTGTCTTCCAAGAAACAGACTCTTAACTATAGAGAACAAACTGATGGTTACCAGAAGGGAAATGGGAGGGAGGATGGGTTAAATAGGTGATAGGGATGGAGGAGGGCACTTGTGATGAGCACCAGGTGATGTATGGAATTGGTGAATCACTACATTGTACACCTGAAACTAATACAACACTGTATGTTAACTATACTGGAATG
The DNA here is from genome assembly GCF_009762305.2 of Zalophus californianus. Classification (NCBI taxonomy): domain Eukaryota; kingdom Metazoa; phylum Chordata; class Mammalia; order Carnivora; family Otariidae; genus Zalophus; species Zalophus californianus. The sequence goes on along the minus strand of NC_045603.1, from coordinate 114,320,812 downwards.
AAAATAAAAAAAAAAACAATAAAAAAATCCTCCCCCACCCTAAAGTCAGTGTCTGACATGACCCATGGTAAAGAGGAATATCAACCAATTGAAATCAAACCAGAAATGACAGTAGGACTGTTACTAGAACTGGATTTCATATGAGCTAGAGGAAAGACCCTAATCTAATTTTGAGAGGTGCAATTATACTGAGACATAAAACTCACCGATGGAAATAAAGGTAAATTAAACAGTGGGGAAAAAAAAAGATTTTCTGAACTTGAAGGCATAGAAATAGAAACATTCCAAATTAAAACAAGAGAGGAAAAAAGACTGAAAAAAATGAACAGGGAAAACATCAAGTAGCCAAATATAGGTGAAAATGGAGTTTCCAAAGGATAGTAGAAAAAGGAGACAGAGAAAAGTATTTGAAGAAATAATGGCTCCAAATTTTCCAAATTTGATGAAAACTATAAGCCTATAGATCTAAGAAGCTCAAAAAGCCCAAGCATAAGAAACAAAGAAAACAACACAAAGGCACATCATAAATCAAATTGCTCAAAATCAGGGAAAGTGATAAAATCTTAGAAGCAGTGTACAAAAAAAAAGACATACACATAAACAAGCATAAGAATGACAGATTTCTTCTCAGAAACAACACAAGTGTGAATAAAATGAAGGAACATGTTTACTGAAGGAAAAAAAGTCACTGTAAAATTCTCTGCCTACCAAAAATATTTTTCAAACACAAAGACTAAATTAAGTCTTTTTTAGACATACAAAAATAAAAGAATTTATCAACAGAGTTGTACTACAAGAAATGTTAAAAGTCCTTTGGAAAGGAATAAATAGCACTTTTTCCTATTTATTTAAATCTCTCTAATTGATAATTGATTTATTTATAATCAGAAACAAGAACAATGTGGAGTTTATAATATATATGAGTTGACTGCATGACAATAGCACAAAAGCCAGGAGGACAAAAAGAGAAGCATAGTGTTGTATGATTCTTAAACTATATGTTTCTGTGTGTAATATAACTTGAAGATACACTGTACTGAATTACATATGTATACTATAAACTCTAAAGCAACCACTAAATGAACAAGGAATCACAACTAATAAAAATTAAACAATAAATAAATAATAAAAACAAAAGGGATAAAATGGAATTTTTAAAAAATTCAATTAAGCCAAGAAGACAAAAAGAAAATAATAGATGGGAAAAAGAGGGAACAAATAAAATCACACTTAAAGCCAATCATGTCAGTAGCATATTAAATGTAAATAGTGTAGACACGCCATAACCTCCCCCAAAAAGGCAGAGGTGATTTGAATGGAAAAAAAAATCGGGGGCACCTGGGTGGCTCAGTTGGTTGGGCAACTGCCTTTGGCTCAGGTCATGATCCTGGAGTCCTGGGATCGAGTCCCACATCAGGCTCCTGGCTCAGCAAGGAGCTTGCTTCTCCCTCTGGCCCTCTCCCCTCTCATGCTGTTTCTCACTCTCTGTCTCTCTCTCAAATAAATAAAAAAATAAAATCTTAAAAAAAAAGCAAGCCGCTACTAAGTGCTGCCTACAAATAGCTAACAAATAAAAATACACAAATGGGTAAAAGGTTAGGAAGAACTATAGGATTTAGCATGCTAATTCTAACCAAAAGAAAGCAGGAGAAAAGGCAGATTTCAGAGCAAAGAATATGACAGGGGTCATCAGGAGGACATACTATTCCCAAATACTTAGGCACTTAACAAGAGAGCTTCAAAATGCATGAAGATAGAGACTGTTTAGAGCAAGATGGCAGAGCAGTAGGAGACCTAAATTTCGTCTGGTCCCAGGAATTCAGCTAGATAGGGATCAAACCATTCTGAACACCTAAGAACTCAACAGGAGATCGAAGAAAAGAATAGCAGCAACTCTCTGAACAAAAAAGCGACCACTTTCTGGAAGGTCTCTTCTGATTTGTTTAGTGTATATTTTTCTGGGGTCGTTGTTACCCTGTTAGCATTTTATTCTCTCATTCATCTATTCCCTTCTGGACAAAATGACAAGATGGAAAAAATCACCTCAAAAAAAAAAAAAAGAACAAGAGGCAGCACCGACTGCCAGGTACCTAATCAATACGGACATTAGTAAGATGTCGGAACTAGAGCAGAATGACGATTTTAAAGATACTAGTTGGGCTTGAAAAAAGCATGGAAGATATTAGAGAAACCCTTTCTGGAGAAATAAAAGAACTAAAATCTAACCAAGTCGAAATCAAAAAGGCTATTAATGAGGTGCAATAAAAAATGGAGGCTCAAACTGCTAGGATAAATGAGGCAGAAGAGAGAATTAGTGATATAGAAGACCAAATGATGGAAAATAAAGAAGCTGAGAAAAAGAGAGATAAACAACTACTGGATCACGAGGGCAGAATTTGAGAGATAAGTGATACCATAAGACGAAACAATATTAGAATAATTGGGATCTTAGGTGTCTGGGTGGCTCAGATGGTTAAGCGTCTGCCTTCGGCTCAGGTCATGATCCCAGAGTCCTGGGGTCGAGTCCTTCATCGGGCTCCCTGCTCTGCGGGGAGCCTGCTTCTCCCTCTCCCTCTGCCTCTCTCTCTCTCTCTCTGATTCTCATGAATAAATAAATAAAACATTTAAAAAAATAGAATAATTGGGATCTCAGAAGAAGAAGAAAGAGAGAGAGGGGCAGAAGGCATATTGCAGCAAATTATAACAGAGAACTTCCCTAATTTGGGGAAGGAAACAGGCACCAAAATCCAGGAGGCACAGAGAACCCCCCTCAAAATCAATAAAAATAGGTCAACACCCCGACATCTAATAGTAAAACTTACGAGTCTCAGAGACAAAGAGAAAATCCTGAAAGCAGCTCGGGAGAAGAGATCTGTAACCTACAGTGGTAGAAACATTAGATTGGCAACAGACCTATCCACAGAGACCTGGCAGGCCAGAAAGGACTGGCATGATATATTCAGAGCACTAAGTGAGAAAAATATGCAGCCAAGAATACTATATCCAGCTAGGCTGTCACTGAAAATAGAAGGAGAGATAAAAGGCTTCCAGGACAAACACAAACTAAAGGAATTTGCAAACACGAAACCAGCCCTACAAGAAGTATTGAAAGGGGTCCTCTAAGCAAAGAGAGAGCCTAAAAGTAACATAGACCAGAAAGAAACACAGACAATATACAGTAACAGTCACCTTACAGGCAATACAATGGCACTAAATTCATATCTTTCAATAGTTACCCTGAATGTAAATGGGCTAAATGCCCCAATCAAAAGACACAGGCTATCAGATTGGATAAAAAAAACAAGACCCATTGATATGCTGTCTTCAAGAGACTCATTTTAGACCCAAAGACACCCCCAGATTGAAAGTGAGGGGGTGGAAAACCATTTACCATGCTAATGGACACCAAAAGAAAGCTGGGGTGACAATCCTTCTATCAGACAAATTAGATTTTAAACCACAGACTGTAACAAGAGATGAGGAAGGATACTATATCCTAATTAAAGGGTGTGTCTGACAAGAAGATCTAACAATTGTAAATAGCTATGCCCCTAACATGGGAGCAGCCAATTATATAAGGCAATTAATAACAAAAGCAAAGAAACACATCGACAACAATACAATAATAGTGGGGGACTTTAACACCCCCCTCACCGAAATGGACAGATCATCTAAGCAAAAGATCAACAAGGAAATAAAGATTTTAAATGACACACTGGATCACATGGACTTCACAGACATATTCAGAACATTCCATCCCAAAGCAACAGAATACACATTCTTCTCTAGTGCCCATGGAACATTCTCCAGAATAGATCACATCCTAGGTCACAAATCAGGTCTCAACCGGTACCAAAAGATTGGGATCATTCCCTGCATATTTTCAGACCACAATGCTTTGAAACCAGAACTCAATCACAAGAGGAAAGTCAGAAAGAACTCAAATACATGGAGGCTAAAGAGCATCCTACTAAAGAATGAATGGGTCAACCAGGAAATTAAAGAAGAATTAAAAAAATTCATGGAAACCAATGAAAATGAAAACACAACTGTTCAAAATCTTTGGGATACAAAGGCAGTCCTAAGAGGAAAGTATATAGCAATACAAGCCTTTCTCAAGAAACAAGAAAGGTCTCAAATACACAACCTAACCCTACACCTAAAGGAGCTGGAGAAAGAGCAGCAAATAAAACCTAAATCCAGTAGGAGAAGAGAAATAATAAAGATCAGAGCAGAAATCAATGAAATAGAAACCAAAAGAACAGTAGAACAGATCAACAAAACTAGGAGCTGGTTCTTTGAAAGAATTAACAAGATTGATAAACCCCTGGCCAGACTTATCAAAAAGAAAAGAGAAATGACCCAAATAAAAAAAATCATGAATGAAAGAGGAGAGATCACAACCAACACCAAAGAAATACAAACAGTTATAAGAACATATTATGAGCAACTCTATGCCAGCAAATTAGATAACCTGGAAGAAATGGGTGCATTCCTAGAGATGTATCAACTACCAAAACTGAACGAGGAAGAAATAGAAAACCTGAACAGACCTATAACCACCAAGGAAATTGAAGCAGTCATCAAAAATCTCCCAACAAACAAAAGCCCAGGGCCAGATGGCTTCCCAGGGGAATTCTACCAAACATTTAAAGAAGAACTAATACCTATTCTTCTGAAACTGTTGCAAAAAATAGAAGTGGAGGGAAGACTTCCAAACTCATTTTATGCGGCCACCATTACCTTGATCCCAAAACCAGACAAAGACCCCATCAAAAAGGAGAATTACAGACCAATATCCTTGATGAACATGGATGCAAAAATTCTCACCAAAATACTAGCCAACAGGATCCAACAGTACATTAAAAGGATTATTCACCACGACCAAGTGGGATTTATCCCTGGGCTGCAAGTTGGTTCAACATCCCCAAATCAATCAATGTGATACAATACATTAATAAAAGAAAGAACAAGAACCATATGATCCTCTCAATAGATGCACAAAAAGCATTTGACAAAGTACAGCATCCTTTCTTGATCAAAACTCTTCAGAGTATAGGGATAGAGGGTACATACCTCAATATCATAAAAGCCATCTATGAAAAACCCACAGCAAATATCATTCTCAATGGGGAAAAACAGAGCTTTCCCCCTAAGGTCAGGAACACGGCAGGGATGTCCACTATCACCACTACTATTCAACATAGTACTAGAAGTCCTAGCCACAGCAATCAGACAACAAAAAGAAATAAAAGGCATGAGAATTGGCAAAGAAGTCAAACTCTCACTCTTTGCTGATGATATGATACTTTATGTGGAAAACCCAAAAGACTCCACCCCAAAACTGCTAGAACTCATACAGGAATTCAGTAAAGTGGCAGGATATAAAATCAATGCACAGAAATCAGTGGCATTCCTATATACCAACAACAAGACAGAAGAGAGACAAATTAAGGAGTTGATCCCATTTACAATTGCATCCAAAACCATAAGATACCTAGGAATAAATCTAACCAAAGAGGCAAAGAATCTGTACTCAGAAAACTATAAAAGACTCATGAAAGAAATTGAGGAAGACACAAAGAAATGGAAAAATGTTTCATGCTCATGGATTGGAAGAACAAGTATTGTGAAGATGTGAATGCTACCTAGAGCAATCTACACATTCAATGCAATCCCTATCAAAATACCATCAACTTTTTTCAAAGAAATGGAGCAAGTAATCCTAAAATTTGTATGGAAACAGAAGAGACCCCGAATAGCCAGAGGAATGTTGAAAAAGAAAAGCGAAGCTGGCGGCATCACAATTCCGGACTTCCAGCTCTATTACAAAGCTGTCATCATCAAGACAGTATGGTACTGGCACAAAAACAGACACATAGATCAATGGAACAGAATAGAGAGCCCAGAAATAGACCCTCAACTCTAGGGTCAACTAATCTTTGACAAAGCAGGAATGAATGTCCAATGGAAAAAAGTCTCTTCAACAAATGGTGTTGGGAAAATTGGACAGCCACATGCAGAAGAATGAAACTGGACCATTTCCTTACACCACACACAAAAATAGACTCAAAATGGTTGAAAGACCTAAACGTGAGACAGGAGTCCATCAAAATCCTAAAGGAGAGCACAGGCAGCAACCTCTTCGACCTCAGCCGCAGCAACTTCTTCCTAGAAACATCACCAAAGGCAAGGGAAGCGAGGGCAAAAATGAACTATTGGGACCTCATCAAGATAAAAAGCTTTTGCACAGCAAAAGAAACAGTCCACAAAACCAAAAGACAGCCGACAGAATGGGAGAAGATATCTGCAAATGACATATCAGATAAAGGGCTAGTATCCAAAATCTGTAAAGACCTTACCAAACTCAACACCCAAAGAACAAATAATCCAATCAAGAAATGGGCAGAAGACATGAACAGACAATTTTCCAAAGAAGACATCCAAATGGCCAACAGACACATGAAAAAGTGCTCAACATCGCTCGGCATCAGGGAAATCCACATCAAAACCTCAAAGAGATACCACCTCACACCAGTCAGAATGACTAAAATTAACAAGTCAGGAAATGACAGATGTTGGCGGGGATGCGGACAAAGGGGAACCCTCCTACACTGTTGGTGGGAATGCAAGCTGGCGCAGCCACTCTGGAAAACAGTATGGAGGTCCCTCAGACAGTTGAAAATAGAGCTACCATACGACCCAGCAATTGCACTACTGGGTATTTACCCCAAAAATACAAATGTAGGGATCCAAAGGGGTACTTGCACCCCGATGTTTATAGCAGCAACATCCACAATAGCCAAACTATGGAAAGAGCCAAGATGTCCATCGACAGATGAATGGATAAAGAAGAAGTGGTATATATATGCAGTGGAATATTATGCAGCCATCAAAAGGAATGAAATCTTGCCATTTGCAATGACGTGGATGGAACTGGAGGGTATTATGCTGAGCGAAATAAGTCAATCAGTGAAAGACAGGTATCATATGACCTCACTGATATGAGGAATTCTTAATCTCAGGAAACAAACTGAGTGTTGCTAGAGTGGTGGGGGGTGGGAGGGTTGGGGTGGCTGGGTGATAGACATTGGGGAGGGTATGTGCTATGGTGAGCACTGTGAATTGTGCAATACTGTTGAATCATAGATACGTACCCCTGAAACAAATAAGGCAATATAGGTTAAGAAAAAAAAAAGAAGAAGATAGCGGGATGGGAAGAATGAAGGGGGGTGGGAATCGGAGGGGGAGATGAACCATGAGAGACGATGGACTCTGAGAAACAAACTGAGGGTTCTAGAGGGGAGGGGGTTGGGGGTATGGGTGATGGGTATTAAGGAGGGCACGTACTGAATGGAGCACTGGGTGTTATACACAAACAATGAATCATGGAACACTACATCAAAAACTAATGATGTAATGTATGGTGATTAACATAACATAATAAAAAATGCATGAAGAGAAACTGATGAGATAGAACTATTAGAACAAGTTGGCAAATCCACAATAACTGGGGTATTTCTGTAGTAGAACAGTTAATACATTTGCCTCACAAAATAATTGATAGAACAAGTAGTTATAAAATCAACAAAGATGTAGAATATTTGAACAATATTAACCAACTTGACCTTATTAAGCTTTGTAGAACACGTTATTTAACCACATCAGAATACTCTTTTTTTTTTCAAGTGCATGTAGAACATCAGTGAATTAAACCATATTCTGGGTCACAGAACAAATGTCACATTAAAAAAAAATAGTCAAGTATTATGATGTATGCTTTCTGACTACAGTGGAATTAAATTATAAATCAACAACAGAAAAGCCAATGAAAAAACCTCAAATATTTAAAAACTAAATATAACACTTCTAAATAATCCATGGGTGAAAGAAAAAATCAAAAGGGAAACTATAAAATATTTTTAACCAAATGAAAATAAAAACATAGCTTACCAAAATTTTTGAGATGCAGCTAAAACAGTATTAGAAGGAAATGTATACAACTAAGAAACATTTTTAGAAAAGATTAAGGTATCAAATCAATTATATTAGTTTCCACTTTAAGAAAGTAGACAAAGAGCAAATGAAACCACAAAGTAACCAGAAGAAAGGAAATAAGGAGGATCACAGTACGAAATCAATGAAATAAAAAATAGAAAAAGAGAGAAAACCAAGGAAACAAAAGCTAGTTCTTCAAGAAGATCAATAACATTGATAGACTTCTAGCCAGACTGGTCAAGAGAAAAGAGAAGACAAAACTTATCAATATCAAGAGTGAAAAAAATGTCATAACTACAGATTATAAGTATATATTAAGAGGATAAGGGAATGTTATGAACAACTTTATGCCAATACATTTGACAATATAACTTAGATGCAATGAACTAATTCCTTGAAAGACACAAACTACCAAAGAGCACTCAAGAAGAAATAAACATGAACAGCCCTATCTTGAGTAAAGAAAGTGGATATGAAGTTTAAAACCTTCTGAAAACAAAAACTTGAGGTTCAGATGGCTTCACTTGTGAATTTTACCAAACATTTAAGGGAGAAATAATACCGGCGCTATAAAATTCTCCTGGAAAATTGAAGCAGAAGGAACACTTTCCAACTCATTTACTGAAGCATTACTATGATATAGCATTACTGTGATAGCAAAACAGAGACATTACAAGAAAAAAATACTACAACCAACATCCCTCATGAACACAGATGCAAAATTCTAAAACATTTTAGTAAATTAAGTTCAACAATGTATAAAAAGGATAACACATTGTAACCCAGTAGATACAATAAAAAGCATTTGACAAAATCCAGTATCTATTCCTGACAAAAAAATTCTCATCAAAGTAATAATAGAAGGGAACTTACCAAGCCTGATAAAAGTTACCTAACAGGGGCGCTTCGGTGGCTCAGTTGATTAAATGTCCAACTCTTGATTTCAGCTCAGGTCTCGATCTCAGGGGGTTGTGAGTTCAAACTCCAAGTCGGGCTCCATGCTGAGCATGACAAAAAGCCACCTAACAAAAACCTGTAGCCAACAGTAAACTGAATGGTGAAAAGACTGAATGTATTCCCTCCAAGATAGGGAATAAGACTGGGATATCTGATCCTATTGCTTTTTTCTCAATATTGCATAAGAATTTCTGGCCCATGCAGTCAGGCAAGAAGAGTAAATAAAAGGCATCAAGGTTAGAAAAAAAGAGAAGTCTTTATCTGTAGATGACATGATTATTTATGTGAGATGCTGGCAAGTGACAATCTGTTTTTGTACAGCTCAAAGAACGAAGAATGGTTTTTACATTTTTGTACAGTTGTAAATAATAACAACAACAATAAAAGAAGAATCTGCAACAGAGACTTTATGTGGTCCATAGAGCCTAAAATATTTACTGTCTGGCCCTTTAGAGAAAATGTTTGCTGACCCCTGGTCTATGTAGAAAATCTGATGGAATCTCTAAAAGCCTACTAGATCAAATAAATGAATTTAGCAAGGTTGCAGGATATAAGATTAATACACAAAATCAGTTAAATGTTTATATAACAATCAGAAATTGAAAATTTTAAAATTACATTTAGAGTAGCATCAAAAGTATTTACATGGGGTAAATCTGACAAAAGATGTAAAAAACTATAGGATGAAAATCACATAATATTGCTGAAAAACAATCACATAAATAATGAAGAGGTATTCCTTCTTTATGAGTCAGATGACAATAACATTAAGATGTCAGTTTTCCCCCAAATGACGTATAGATTCAATGTAGACAATAGTATATACTATATATATATATATACATCATAGTACATATATATACTAGTATTGACTATATATAAAATAGTACTGATTATATATATGTGTTTATATATATAATAGCAGTGATTAAATGTTGAAGTAAAAATATTTTGCATATATAGGGTTAAATAAAATATTTTACTAAAATTAATTTCACCTGTTTCTTTTTATCTTTTCTGAAATTGTAGCTCCTAGAAAACTTAGTATTACATATGTGACTTACATTACATTTGCACTGGACAGCACTGCTCTAGATCTGAATTTCAAACTGACCATTTAAATCGAACACAGTAGAAAGTGAAACCAATCTATTCCAACAGCCTGCTCACTGTTATTATGGAATAAACATCGGTGGGCATGAGACAGATAGGTTGTGTAACATCAGCTGCCGCTGTTAAGGAAATTGTATGCTGAAGGAACTAACTCTAGAATAAATTACTTATGAACCGGGTGACAGGATGGCTCTGGTAATTGTCAACACTCCTCATGGGCAGCGGCAGCAGACATGTACGTAGGACTGGGAAATAACACTGTAAGCTTTCGACTAGGAAGGCACAGTAACAATTAGGAATGAAAACAATCAGGGATTTGCCAAAAATAGTGGATAAAGGTTGTATGCATTTGGAGTCCGAAACATTAGCAGTTACACATTGTGACATACTCACAGCAGGTACTGTAACCACCCAAATGTGCCAAATATTCTCTTGCATGATCTTGGCCGATAGAATCTTCCTTTTCACCTGGCCCCAAACCTGGAGTCATTTTTGATTCAAGCCTTTCCTTACTGCCCATGGCCACGCACTACACCAAACCCTGTTTATTCTACCGACACCCACTCACCACATCCACATTTTTTTCCTCCTTAAGACCAGAGGGGGCGCGTGGGTGGCTCAGTTGGTTAAGCATCTGACTCTTGATTTTGGCTCCAGTCATGATCTCAGGGTCGTGAGATTGAGCCCTGTGTGGGCCTCTGTGCTGAGCGTGGAGCCTGCTTACGATTCTCTCTCTCCCTCTGCCTCTGCCCTCCCTCCACTCACTCCCACTTGCACTCGCTCACTCTCTCTCAAAAAAAAAACAAAGAAAGAAAGAAAGAAAGAAAGAAAGAAAGAAAGAAAGAAAGAAAGAAAGAAAGAAAGAGAAAAGAAAGAAAAGAAAGAAAAAAGAAAGAAAGAAGAAAGAAAGAAAGAAAGAGAAAGAAAGAAAGAGAAAGAAAGAAAGAAAAAGAAAGAAGAAAAGAAAGAAAGAAGAAAAAGAAAGAAAGAAAGAAAGAAAGAAAGAAAGAAAGAAAGAAAGAAAGAAAGAAAGAAAGAAAGAAAGGAAGGAAGGAAGGAAGGAAGGAAGGAAGGAAGAAAGGAAGGAAGGAAGAAAGAAGAAAGAAAAAGAAAAGAAAAAGAAAAGAAAAAGAAGAAAAGAAAAAACCAGAGAAGGGAGACACAGTTCCATATGCTGCCCCTACGGTCCCAAGAGGGAGAGCTCAGGATTAAGCCTGCCTCTATCCCATGACAGAGAAACTTACAAAAAACACTATCCTGTTCTTTACAGTTATTCTCCAGTAGAAATAGCAGGTAGTTAGGAATGCAAATAGGGGAGATGGAGAGGCCCTCAAGAGACCTTAAGATGATGGGGGAATGGTCTAGGGCCGAACAAACCCTATTTTCTTTCTTTACTTTTCCCTTTCTTATTCCCTCCCCCAATCATTTTTGTATTGCCTTCTTTTCCTTTTATTTATTTTTTTATTATGTTATGTTAATCACCATACATTACATTATTAGTTTTTGATGTAATGGTCCATGATTCATTGTTTGCGTGTAACACCCAGTGCCCCATTCAATACGTGCCGTCTTTAATACCCATCACCAGGCTAACCCATCCCCCCACCCCCTCCCCTCTAGAACCCTCAGTTTGTTTCTCAGAGTCCATCAACTCTCATGGTTCATCTCCCCATCCGATTTCCCCCCCTTCATTTTTCCCTTCCTACTATCTCCTTTTTTTTTTTTCTAACATATAGTGTATTATTTGTTTCAGAGGTATAGATCTGTGATTCATCAGTCTTACACAAGTCACAGTGCTCACCATAGCACATACCCTCCCCAATGTCTATCACCCAGCCACCCCATCCCTCCCACCCCCCACCACTCTAGCAACCCTCAGTTTGTTTTCTGAGATTAAGAATTCCTCATATCAGTGAGGTCATATGATGCATGTCTTTCTCTGATTGACTTATTTCGCTTAGCATAATACCCTCTAGTTCCATCCACGTCGTTGGAAATGGCAAGATTTCGTTGTTGTTGTTTTTTCTTATATTGCCTTCTTTTCAAATACATATAAGCTGTGTGGGTGAGTAAACAGAGTTTCATCACTTTACATAGCAGAATACACCTCCTAAGTGATTTTGGATTACCATTGACTTGCCCTAGAAGGAATGATACAGAAGGGCATGCACAGCTGGCATTTATGTCAATTAAACCATAAACCTTATTAAATTTTAAAACCTTCAGTAGCCTAGAAATTCTCCTCTTAAACTAACTGGCAATTGTCTAAGCATACTTTATATGTCAGACACTTTACCAGGCTACTTAATTTTTATAGTTTCATTTTTTAAAAGGCTCTACTAGATGGCATGTTAGGTTGGGCACGTCCTGTTCAAGAATAGAATGTATAGATATATTAAAGTCTATGTGCTTCTAGAAGCTCTCCTCCTTGTGTATTGATTAAAGGCAAAGAAAACTTAATGCACAGATTTTTTTTGAAAAAATGTGTCTTTGTATTGGTCCTTTGCTATTACAGTTAAGACCATCAAGTTGTAGTCTAGTTGTTTCAGTCAGCTCCTTTGCTGTAGTTCGTGCCTATATTTTGTTATTTAATTGCTAAGTAAATTATATATTAAGTAGAATTATGAATGCCCCTGGATTATCCATGCAGTGTACATTTTTAAAAAATCAAATTCAAATTATGGAGCGATTATTAAACTAAGTAGATTTTATACTCTTTGGTTTAGGTAAAATCTATGTCCAACTTTTCTGCAGCAATAAACCATGCCAACACATCGCTCATCAGCCATGACCCAACAAATAGGCAGTTTTGTGTGTCCAAATACCCACCATCAGTGAAACCTCACTGTTACATAAGTTTCTTTCCAGCCGCCATATACCTAATTTGGACTAAACCCCAAAGTCAGTCAATCAACGGTACCTTTACTGCACCATTCTCATGCATGATGATACAGTTATCCGCATCTTCTGAGAGCTGGTACAAGGCTTGAGCTGTCGCTTGATGTACACTGGTGTCATTTGATTTCAGGTAACGCACTAATGGAGCAACTGCTTTGTACTCTCCAAAGGCCGCTCTGTTTCTCCCCCACATACAGCAGCGTGAAATAGCTTCTGCTAGATGGCGCCTCAGTTTATCATTATTCTGTACAAAGGAAATGAATTGTACATGCATTGCAATGAACGTGTAAGGTCATGTTTCTGTGCTGGATGTTTATTACCCAATAAAATCCCAATGAGTCAAGGGAGAAGGGCTAGGAGGCTATTCAGGGGGTGTCTTGAAAGAAATTAGTATTTTGGTGGTCCCCAATGGGCCAAGGTCAATCCTGAGTTTTCTTTTTATGACTTTAAAAAAATTTTAAATTCTTTTTATTGACTACTGAATGTAGTCAATACACTCAAAGGTGATCGAGTGTCTGGCATTTGTTCTTTGCTCAAGGCTTGATTTCCTTTTGAGCATGTGCTTTAGGGAAAAAAAATAGTTAAAGAATATTGGACATTCTTAAGGGAGCATTTCACTTGACTGGGATAGGTGGTTAACTCAACACCTCCACCCTAGGAACACTTCTACATCAGTAATACACCTTGGTCCCGAACAGGGAGAAGGCAGAGCAGCAAACAATGACATGTATGAGTCTGCCATTTTCCTTTCTATAGCCTTTATCCAGACTATATCCTTCTTTTTGTATGTAATTAACTCCTATGGGTATATTATACCTAAATAGGATATAGTCTTCTGTTTATTAATTGTATTGTTCTCTTTATTGAGGCAACAACTTGGTGTCCCTAACTGAATCTGGGAGTTATTCTTAGGAACTCAGTGTTAGACTGGCCCTAACAAGTCTCCTAAACCAAGCATTCTTCCAGTGATTGAATTTCTGCTCTACGATTTTCCTGCCAAGAGGTAGCCCAAGCTATGCTCAAATACCTCTGGTCATGGTGAAGTCATTATCTCTTAAGGCTGCTTCTTCTGTCGGACACAGCTCTGAATCAATAATACAGTGGTTGCCAAAGTCTCCCAGCTCAAGAATGCCTTCAATCCAAGCTTGCTAAGCCTTGGGGGCGGGGAGCGTTTAACTTCTAAAGCTGGCATGAACCATTATCTTAAGGATAATGGTAACGATGGTGGTGATGGAAGACGACAGTTAACACTTCTATAGTAACATTTATATTTGCCACCACTTTACTTGCCAGTAAGAAATAAAAAACAGCCTCTTATTTTCTAAGGATCTTGCATATTAAATTGTACAGTTAGAATACACTTTCACATTGGTTAGGCTCAGAGAAATTAAATAAGGTGACCAAAATCTCATACCTCATAGGTGATGGATATTAAGCTTGAATGCAGGTCTCTGGACTCTAAGTTTAGTGTTTTTACTACCACACCATGATACCTTATGATAATACACATTCAAAATAAAAGGATGTGTTACTTACTGTATTTGCTAGTTTGGACAATAAAGGGACAACTCCATGATCTGTAATAACAGCTAAATTTTCTTGATCTTTTGCTATATTGGTAATAGCAGCACATACACTTGCCAAAACTTCTTTATTATCTGATCTCAGTAAATTGACAACAAGTTCCAAACCACCAACAAAGGAACGAACCATTTCTCCAGCATCCTAGAGAAAATTAAAAACAAAAGATGTTACCAAAAATAATTTTATGATCAGCATTTTTTTTAAAAAGTAAAAAGTAATGATAAGGTTGCGAGGTACACCTTTGGCAAAAAAAACAAATTCAGTTTATTTCTTTATTATTTGTGATTTCTATGTATGTATGTGTATGTATATACACACACACGCAGTTGAGTTTCAACAAATATTTACTGAACAACTCTTATGTGAGAGTTACTGTGCTAACTACTGGGGATATAGAAATTAGTAAAATAAAGTTGTATTATTTGCTGTAGTTATATTTTATAACATCATCACAAAAACTGAATTAGTAAATACTAAACCACTCTTTCTAGGGGAAATGCAGCATTAGGTTCCTGCGAGCCTCTGGTCACAATTTTGTCAACTGATCAATACATGACCTTGTTTTATGTGTGTTTCTGCTTAAAGATATCTTGTCTCATATATTGTTAATTAACACTGAACTCATAGACACCACACTATAAGTCATGCCTGAAGGAGGCTTATCTAACACATGAATTTTCTCTGTAAGGCACATCATAGCCTTCTGGTGTTTAGGAACACTACAGAGCACTTGGGTACTACATGTGGGGGCCATGTCAAATAGTGAAATCACCAACAAAACCCACAAAGATACGAAAAATTTGTCATTAAGTAGACTACAAAATGGATGTTGGTTAACAGTATGAGAGCTAAAACAAACAGGTAGAGTGTCATCTTGTTTAACCCCAGCTGAGAACATGCATTTTGGGTGACTCAAATTTTTCACCTCTCTGTGCATGTCCAAGAATGACCACAGAGGTGCTGTGAGTATTGATTTGGGGATTACAAACACTTTAGCAAGTAGGCAAAAATTCCCAAACTGAATTTGTGAAGAACGTGGATTGATTGTATATGCTCTTTTGCCATTATGTTGCTTGCGATCCAGTGGGGAGTAGGGGCATTAAGAGATAAGTATAATGGGGACTCCTGGGTGGCTCAGTTGGTTAAGTGACACACTTTTGGTTTTGGCTCAGGTCATGATCTCAGGGTCATGATCTAGAGCCCTGCGTTGCACTTAGTGCTCAGCGGGTAGTCTTCTTGAAGTTTCTCTCCCTCTGCCCCTCCTCCCATTCTCTTTCTCTCTAAAAATAAATGGACTGCCCCCCAAGAGGATGTTTGTAAACAAAGTCTAAAAGATGAGGAGTTACCAGTATGAAGGAGGTTCAGGGTGGAGGAATCATCATCATGAAACAGACCTGAGAGGGAAAGGACGTGTTTTGTTTGTTTTCCTTAGTGCAGAACACCATAAATAACATATGAATTTTCTCTGTAAGGCACATCATAGCCTTACATGCATAAGCATGAAAGGGAGAATGGAAGAAAATGAGACTTATCGAGATCTTGAAGGTTCTTTACTGCATGCCTTGGTACAGAGTATGAAGTTCATTTTAATGGCATAAAAAAAGTCACTGAAAAGGTTTGAATGTGGGGGGCACCTGGGTGGCTCAGTTGTTAAGCATCTGCCTTCAGCTCAGGTCATGATCCCAGGGTCCTGGGATCGAGCCCCGCGTCGGGCTCCCTGCTCAGCGGGAAGCCTGCTTCTCCCTCTCCCACTCCCTCTGCTTGTGTTCCCTCTCTTGCTGTGTCTCTCTCTGTCAAATAAATAAATAAAATCTTAAAAAAAAAAAGGTCTGAGTGTGTGTGTAGTTGCGGGGAGTGGGGAGGGGGTTTTAATCAATTTTGTATCACAATAGATCTCTCGGAATTGCAGAGTTGAGGTTGGGGCAAAGCCTGGTGCTGGGAACTCAGAGGCTGTTTCACGACGTTCAGATAAGAGGTGGTGGCAGTGTGGAAGGAGGTTATTGTCTAGATCTGGAGGAAAGGGTGTGGATTTGTGCGTGCTGACTGGAGAAGGTAAGGACCAGTGACTCAATGATGATTCCTCTGTTTCTGGCTTGACCTAGTGGCGCTAATGTTGGAAAGGCGGGGTGTTGTTTTGTTTTCTTGGGGTGAGAAAGGATGGTAGTTGATATCAGAGGCCTGATTTGAATGAAGTGCCTGCAAGACATTTACGTGGAGACATCCAGAAGTCAGTTGTATATATGCGTTTGGAGCTCAGGAAAGAAAGCCAGGCTGGAGTCAGAGATTTGGAAGCCGTCAGCAGAGAGACTGTAACTGAAGTAATGTGTGTGAGAGGTGGGGAGTGAGGGAAAGTGGGCTGTCTGTGCTAGGGCTGCAAGTGTGGGCAGGAAGGGAATTTGTCAGAGGAACCTGAAAACAGATGGTTGCTCAGAAATCCTCACCTCTCCTGATGGATGGCAATGGCTGTGTAATGTTCAACCATTTGTCTCCATAGCTTTCTCAAGTAACAGAAATTAATACCTTTTGAATGCCAATTATATCTTAGGCACTTTGCATAAATTATCTCAGTTAAACCCCACAATAACCACGCAAAATAGATATTATTTCCATTTTAGATTTTAAAAACTGAGGTTTCAAAGATGTTGAACCTCCTAAACTAGACTATATCCCTCAAGGAGCCATGTTATAGTAACCTTAGTGAAACTTATAATCATAAATCCAAACATCTCATCCCCATATCCCCCAAATTCTTCCACTGCTCTCCCCTACCCTTGGGATAAAATCCAAACTCCACATGGCGTGTGTGCCCCTGGCTTCCCAGTCTCACCTTCTCTGCCTTGATCCCCCTTCTCTAACTGCACACACAAGCCCTAAACCAGTGCCTCCCCAACCCCCAACCCCTGGAGTTAATAATCAGAATCTGGACACTCATTCTCTGAAAATATGGTTAAGTCTGGGGGAGGGCCTATAATTTTTTTTTTAATTTTAAAAATCTCTCCTGTGATTCTAAACTTCAGCCAGTATTGGGAACATTGCTTATGTATCAGTCCTTCAAGTTTATGTCCTCAAACATGCCACTTGCAGGTCTTCGTGTCTTTGCATATGGCTTTTTTGTCTATTTTTTCCACTAGCTTTGGACTTTCCATGTGGTCTCAGCTACTGACTAAGGTACCATTCTCTTCAGGGAAATTTCTTGAACTTCGAGTCTGGTTCAAGCTGTTCCTACTGTACTTTACCTGGTTCTTCTGTATTATAACACTTCCTACTCTCTGCAGTAGTGGCTTATTTATTTGCCCTTGACCTAGAACATATGTTCTAGGAGGGCAGAGACTCTTTTCTGTCTTGTTTATTGTTGTACACCAAGTTTCTCTGAAAGTTTCTATGCCAGTTTCTAGAAACTCCACTGAATTAATCTGCAAACTCACAGCTACAAAAGGAAACTTTCACCAAGGACATAACAAACCAAACCAAAGTTCTAGTGAATGGTGAAGGACAGACCCCAGTCAGGTTCTTCCCAAGCGTAAGTAGAAAGTATCTTTCCCACACCATGTTGCCTCTCCTGATTGCTATGGGAAGTGTGTGAGCATTATTACTGGCCTTGTTCTCAGTACCACATTGAAATACAATCTCTGCTAGGACATACTTTCACATTCTGATGTATTAATAAAAATTATTTTGAAAATATTTGCCATTTTCCCTAAAATTCTACAATAAAGCCTTTTACATAAAACAAAAGGAATGATTATACTTTCAATGGTATTCTACACTGCCACCTTATTACACTTCTGTGCACTAGGATGCAACCAAATCAAAAGATTATAAGAGTTAATTTATTAACCTTCAGTCAAATATCCCACATAATTTAATCCAAATTGCTCTTTTGAAGCACTTAGGAGTAGTGGAAGTTGTTGTAGTACTCTTTCCGTGTTGTAGATGAGGAAAACCTTGGAGAAATAAATTAATATGTGACAAGTGAAATGATAAATGGCAGAGTGGGATCTGAACCCATGTCTGCCTGACCCCAAAGCCACCACACAATACTGCAATTATGTGAATCCCAACCACACACTTGGTCCAGATGAAATAAATTCATAATCCTAGCCACATCCTTGGTCCAGATGCACATGTAAACTCAAAAGCAAAAACAATGGCTTTTAGAATTTCAGGGAACCTCAAAAGTGTAGCCCCAAAACTCCACTTTTCAAAATGATGTTATTTGTGTCAGTAAACTAATACACTTGTCAACCTTGAAATTACAAAACAAGTTTTGCTTTTTTTTTTTTTCTCAAGAAAGACTGGAGGAATTCCAGGAAGATGATGGTGGCATATTCTTTGAATGTCCCTAAGGAAACAGAGAAACTAGGGGCAGCAAAACAAAAAACATAGAAATGCTAGGTGACAAGATACCTCTACGGACCCCCAAGTACAAGCAGATTGGGACAAACTACCAAAGCTACATGGTCTAAGAAACCAGAAATCTGCAGAGAGAAGGCAGAAGGACTTGTGAAGGCCATGGAACCAGGGAGCCCAGACTGCCATTAGGTCTCCCTGAAAAGCTCTGGAAAGCTGAGGAGCAGCACAATGGACTTACCAGGCTCTGATTAAAGTATAAGACCGAAATGCCCCCAGGTCTGACAGTGCTGGAGCTTCTGTGGTCTGAGTTCTATGCATTCTCAATACTACCAACTGAAGGCTCCTTCTGGGTTAAAGCCTTATACCAAGGAGAAACTCCTGGGAGTTGCCTCCAAACAGAGCAAGGCAAGGACAATGGGATGAAGGAATGATAGAGTCCAGGCAAAAAGAGAGGAGGGTAGCAAAGGAGTCTGAGTCTACTCTCTATCCTTGGGTAGATAACAGAAGTGGGATCTTGAGAAGCATGAAATTAGAAATGCAACTCTGGCCCACATCTCCCTCCTAAAACACCATGAGAACTTATTTCACTTAAAAATGAGCAAAACAAAAAGACTATGGTGATTTTCCATATGGAGTTATTATAAGAAAAATAATTAGCTGAAAGAAAAATCACAGAAGCAATGAAAGGAAAATATCAATTAGAATTATCAAAGCTCAGAAATTAGGTGATTAATTAAAAAAAAAAAAACCCAGTTTTTAAAGGCAGGTGAAACCCATCCACAAAGAATTAGAAATGAAAGAAAAATTCATTTTGAAAATGAAGAGTATATTAGAAGAAATGCAAAAATGAGTAAACATAATAGGTAATATCTTTAAATAAACAGAATATGTGAAGAGTCTGAAATAATGGGGGAAAAGCTAACAAAAAATTCATACACTAGGCAGAGAAAGTAGCATACATATAGTGAGTCCCTAAGAAGGAAACAAAACAATATAATAGAGCAAATTTTTAAAACTATGATTCAAGAAAACTCTTTCCTGAAATAAATAAAACCTGACAGCATGTTCGAAAGTTGCCCTGTATACCTGGGCAAATTTGCCCAGAACGTGCTAACGTAGAGAAATATTCTAGTACAACTGCTGGACATTAATAAAAAAGAAAAAAAATTATTTGCTCATCTAGGGAAAAAGACCAGGTCACTTCTCAGGGAAAGATATTATCTTTAGCCTTTTCAGTAGCAATGTTTTTATGCAGAGGGAAAGAGAGTAACTTATATAAACAACCTCAAGAGAAAATGTGAATCAATGTTCTGATATCCAGCCAAAATGACCTTCAAGTATAAAACTGTTATAAACATGGAAGACTCTAGGGGATGTGTTAACACAGGCCCTTCTGAGGAATCGACTTGAGATTGACTGTCAGATCTCCAAAGAGACTAGAAAGACATTGACGAAAGGATGGCAGACTTCTAAAAATGCTCTACTGGCTTCATTTCCTTCTGGATGAGGTTTAAATCATTAGCATGACTCAAGTATTTTCCCAATCTGGCTCAACCTCACTCTCTGGTCATATTTCCCAGTGTACCCTTTCATATAAACTATATTGCAGCTTCTAGGATTACTGGTGTTCCCTTAAGTGCCATGTTGTTGTACATCTTTGGCTACGTCATTTTCTTTACCCGGATGCCCTTCTAAACTCCTAAAAACTCCTACTGGGAGCCCTGAAAACTGACTCCTTTTAATAGTGGCTTAAATAATATTTCCTCCATAAAATCCACCCCCACTGCCCTTCTCAGTATGGTTCACTCCTTCCCCTCCACATTCCTGTAGATGCTTTTCTCCAAAATCCATTCCCTCATTTTCCTGTATTTGCCAAGGCTTGATTTTGTTTGGGTATCTAACTCTCTCATAAAGAAGCACCTGGAGAAAGTGCCTCTATACCTCAGAGGTAGATCTTGACTGGCCTATGCCTATCACCTAAGTCTCATTCCCTCTGCCATTATTTGTTTAGGGGTGGGCTAGATATGGCCCAATGATGGCCAGAGAGTTCTGAGATGCTGTCTCCTAAAATCTTCTGGAAGTTATAAGGACTAATTACAGGTCACACTGAGAATGGTAGAAAGAGGAAAACAGCCTGGGGTGTTTGACCATTGTTGAGCTGCTGAATCAACCAGGCCTAAAATCCGCTTTGGCCATTTAAAACCAAAGGCATCTTGTAGGCACACTTTTTATTCTATTATGATTGTTTTCCACTGGGTCCTTTCCCCATTAAGTTGTGAGCTCTTCAAGAACAGAGCTGCCTGGTCTTGTTCTTTGACTCTCATTCGGGATATGGCCTGGTGTCTGTCACACAGCAGACTTCCAATAAATGTTTGCTGAATTGTGAAAAAATAAAAATAATGAGGGGACCATGACTTTAAGATACTTGGCCACAGTCACAAATACTAAAAAGCCAAAAGCATTAATTATGTATTAATAATGTAACTATGTAAAACGAATATAAATGGGTGAGGCCAGTTCAACCCCATGGTCTAGTGACTTCCTGGTTGTCTCACTGCTTTATCAGTAGACAGTGAGTCACAGCACTGGGGCCATACTGGGAGAAATAACAAAAGTGATCACATCTGCTTCTGCTCCAAGAACTTCCTAAGGTGCATGGTATGAGATAGAGGAAGCCAAAGTCGCAATGAGATCATGGGCATGGCTCACCGAGGTCTTGTAATGTTTACAATCTGTGGGACAGTGAAATCTTAGACTCAAGCCCACAGGTCCTGCCAAAGTTTGTTTATTTGTTTGGAAGGTGAGACTTCTCTCTCTCTCTCTCTCTTTTTTCTTTTTAGGTTTAAAGATTCTAAACATATGACATCTTGCTTCACATAGTTTCTATGGAAAGGGAGACAGTATATTTGAGGATGGAAAAAGTAATTATTCTGCCAAAACTGTCTTTCACTAATGCTAAACGACTGGGCAAATTCAACATATTTTCCACCTTCTCACATATCTTAAAAAACTAGTTTTTGCCAATTTGCCACTGGTGCAATATTGGTTGTGCACAATTCAAATTTTCGTCTTTAATGCAAAAACCCCCAATTAGAATAATAATAGTAATAACAATGACAACAATCTAGCTTTTTGCAGTTTACAAAAGACTTCCACATAGGTATCTCCTCGGATCCTCACAGCTCTGCCTTCGGGAGGCATGAAATCCCCATTTTACACATGGGAAGGGTCAAGGTTCATGAGTAGTTAGTGACAAAACTAAAAATTGACTTTATGTTTCCTGATTTCTCATTTTCACTATACACTGTGTGCTTAGACTTTTGGAAGTGCCAACGATTATATTTACCAGATTAGACCTAATTTATAAATAGTCAGAAGACTCTTCACAATTTAGAGGGCTCATAATTCCAAAGATATGAAGCTGTTTTGCCAATGACAGTTCATGAGACAAACAAAAACAGTAATTGAAAGAGAGACTATGAAACAGCTTTATACTGTTCTTAAGGTAAAGCTGGAATGGATGAATAAGTAGGAAAAGGTGTCATGTTCAAATTAACCAAAATTAAGTCAAACACACAAAATAGGACAAGAAATGTAAAGTAACAAAATACTTTTGGTTAAAATTCAACTAATAGGAAAATATTAAGGCTTTATTTACAGATTAATGAATAAAACAGAAAATTGGATGTTTTAGCATAGAGCAATTAAACTAATGGGTATGAAATTCCTTCTCTTGCCTCCAGCGAAAAGAACTGGCAGTTTTCTGATGAGGTGAGATATACATAATGCAACTTTAAAGCACATACAAGGCAAGCGTAACATGACTTAAGAACAAAAATTTTTAACCAGAAGGGCTATAAAAACACTGTTTTGTGCCATACAGAGACCGTACAATGCATAATACAGTATTTGAAAAAGATTTAAAAATAGCACATTGCATATAAAAAATTCCAAAATTGCTACATTCATGTTAGAACTGCATGTCAGAGAAACCAAAACTCAACAGGCAAATCTTGTCCTAAAAGTATATTCATTCTATCAAATCCTTTTAAAATTCTAAATACAACATATATACACAAGGAGAACAGACTGTTTGTGTGGCTCTATCACAGTAAGATCCTTGTTCTGTTTCTAGGAGTTAGCAAGTCCCACAGCTTAAAACAAATTACTGACTTAGAACTACCTTACACTTTCAAATGTAGTTCTTCAAAAATCAAAGTTAGGTATCATTTATTACCTTTTTCATTCTGAACTGAAGGAAAAGTAAATTAATTTCAGGTAAAATAAATGATTCAGTCCTCATAGTGTAGATTTAAATAGCTGCAAATGCACTGTACTTTGAGGGTGGCTTTATCAAATTAAATCACAAAAAAATAAAGAGAACACATTTACTGGTTCTGATTTTCTCTACTTCTCTAGCCTAATTTAAGATAATTTTCTTAAACATCACAGAGAACTGTGATTTTTCCATTTTCTTATGTTGATTCTGTTTTAGATATAATATTCTATTAATGAGGAGGTCTAAATTGTGAGAAACTATTGTGTATCCAGAGGTTTATAGAGTTAATGAAATGACATTCTTAACCAATGATGTTTTTGAAAAAGGCGTATAACTAGTACAAAGAGCTGAACAAATGTATATCATAAAATAGCTATTATATAAATCTGTGTGCATATATATGCATATATGTATATATACTTCATTTTTAATATTAAATATATTTAGAATTTTTTCCCACTTGTACTCAATAACACACAGATTAAAATGAGTAAAACAATTTCAGGTTAATATCCAGTCAGATGCTTCCAAACAGCAAGTTGTGTGGACCAGGCTAAGAACAACACCTGAGACCGTAATCTTGACAGAAAAAAAAGTTTAACTATATGAAATACTATACTCTAAAAAACCCAAGAGTCTCCCATTTACAGAGAGACTGTTTTCTAAGTTTACTTGTTGGGTCTATTACATCACATTTTTCTGTAAATATGTGGTTAATATCTCCGTGTGATAGATAAGAGTCTATTTAACTCATCATGAACCTGAACTATAACATACGAACTGCAACCAATCCTCATTTTCATGCATGTTCTAATATTTGAAGCCAGGTATCTTGTCTCCCTCATCTTCTGTGATGTGTACCTTTAACTAATTTTCACATGAAATGATTTTCCTAGGTCTCCTCTCTATCAAAGTTTCTCTTAAAACACACCCAGAGTTTAACACAATTCCAGATGTGGTCTGACCAGAGCAGAGCGCACTGGAATTCTTATCTTTCATGAAGCAGACACAGTACTTCTGCTAGTATGGCCAACCACACGCACTATTGCAACAGTTACATTACCCTTATTTGTTCACCTTAAGCTTTGAAGTCTGCCCAAATCCCTGTATCTTTTCTAAGTGAATTATTATACAGCCAGTACTCCCACATCCTGCATTTATGGGATTTCCAGCTTCCTTTTATTGCATAAATTGGATTGAACAATTTTCATATAAAAAAGATAAGCTTTTAGACGTAAATTTCACTTTGTAAAAGTGCATTTCACATAAAAACAGAAACCAAGTGAACCATCTGATATTCTGAGGTAAGTAATTTTTCTAAGCATTCTTACGTTAAAAAAAATTCCTCAGGAAGGTAGAAAATATAGTTTTTGTGCCAGTAGTTCTCAAACTGTATTGCACATTAGAATTCCAAGGGGAATTTTTAAACTTCTCTGAGCCCAGGTTTGACCTCATACCAATTAAATCAAAATGTATGGTGGTGGGAGCCAGCATCCGTACATATCTCTAGGTGACCCCAATATACACAATATACAGTGGTTTGAGAACCACTGGTTTAAGAATTTAAGCCATATAGTGAGAATACCTGGGGGCACATCCCAGTTTTATCATTATTAGCTATAAGGCTTTGAGCAAGCTACATAACTTTGCTAAGTTTTCATTTCATCATCTGTGAAATGGAGCTAATAGTAGTATTTATCTCTTAAGGGTTTTTAAAAGGATACGTATAAGACATATAACAAGGTGCCTGGCATATGATAATAATAGCTGTTCCTAGTGTTATATTTTCTAATATTTTGAGAATGTATATGTTACCAATAGTTTGCACAACAAAATATCAACTTAAGGAATAACAACTTGAAATCTATTTGATTCCACATGTCATTCACTCTTATGAATATATTCAATATACATAACTCAGCGATATTTTTACTACATGTTCAGTCCTGTTTAAAACCCAAACAAGAATGAGTTGGGTTTTACAATACATCCTTGATTATTATTAGATAATAAATCTATGTTTATTTATATCATTAAAACCACTTTCATTCATGCGTTCATTCATTTGGCAAATTAGGAGCCTCAGAAATATTAAGATACTATTTTATGTTGTGGGATTCAAAATAAATAATCTGGTTTCACATTATAATCACCTGGAGTAATTTTTTTAAGATTTATTTATTTTAGAGAGAGAAAGGGAGAGAGAGAGAGAGAGAGAGAGGGTGCACATGCGGGGGGGGGTGGGCAGAGGGAAAGGGAGAGAGAGAATCTCAAGCAGATTCCCCACTGAGCACGGAGCCCAATCCCAGGACTCTGTGATCATGACCTGAGCTTAAATCAAGAGTCAGATGCTTAACTGACTGAGCTACCCAGGCGCCCCAACTGGAGTGATTTTTTTAGAAATATGAATGCCTAGGCCTCAATCTCCACATATAGAATGATGATGGGGCTCTTGCATAAAAATATATTTTTTAAAGCTCTGAAGGTAATGTGCTTCTAGAATAGAGAATAACTGATGTGCACAGTTCAGACTGTGTTGTTATTTACAGAGTCAGTGCATCGGTGATGATCTCAAATGCCCACATTTAGTTTAAGACTAGAGGAGGGAGGACACTTCAGGAATCTTCTATAACAAGAATGAGAACACCAGCAAAAACTGGCAAAAGTAATTTTTTCAAAACTGTATAATTTAGTGAAAAGCTTATAACTCATCGTGTTTATGCAAGAAAAATGGCTGAATCTCAGTAAGAACAGTGAGTTTTCTGGCATTTAAAAACTTTCCGTATTCTCACCTCTCTCTACCCAGCTTGGTAGTAGCCTTGAAACCATGTTTCTGGGAAAACCTGCAGCCTAGCAGGGGAAGAATGGGTTTGGAGCTCCTCCCAAACCCCCATTCCAACAGAATGGTTACAATTTGCCTTGAAAGGCAACTTCTAAGAAAAGCTCCAAAGGCTTGTCTTTACTTCAGGGTTCGCTCACTAAGGAAAGTCCTATTCTCAGGGCATGTCATAAAAAAGATCTGTGGCAATTATTTAACATAAAAGCTGTTTGAGATGGTAATATTACTTGGGACAAATAAGAGGCTGGCCAAAACATAATTAAAAGGAAAATCTTAAAAATGGGATGTCCACAGAGGGTTTTGAAAAACTCCAACCTATTTGTAGGGATCTGAAATGCCACATGTAAGTGCAGGACCATGGCATGGTTAGGAAAGACCTGAGATAGCCCTGAATGCTCACCTCTGGCTGACCTTGAGGCTCCACACAAGCAGAAACTTGTAGAAGGGTAAAGTTGTAAACTATTGGAATGTTCAATGTGTGCCATAAAACACATACAGAACACCTCACCAAAGGATGAGAAACCTAGTGGTGCAAGGAATTTAAGGAAATCTCTGTCAACTCATTACCTGATCAATGAGGTAACAGAGCAGAAATCTTAGTGGTCACACTGACAAAGAATATAGACATTATAGAATTAGTCCAAGAAAGTCACTAACAAACAATAGCAAAAACAGCAACAAATAGCAAAAATACAACCCCTAAGATGGGGAAAATCCGGTTTCCAGAGTTTCTACATTATATTATTTAAAATACTAAGTTTCTTTCTCAAAAAAGTTATGAGACATACAAAGAAAGAGGAATGTATACCAAAAAATATAACCAAGGAAAGAAAACAGTCAATAAAACTGGACCCTAAGGAAGTCTGTACCATCTTGGTCTTAATAGATAAAGACTTTAAATCAGCTATTAAAATATGTTTCAGGAACTAAAGGTAACCATGCCTAAACAATTCAGTTTGAGACCATACCTTGGGAAGTAGGGAATATTAATAAAGAGATTGAAATTACATATAAAAAAGGAATCATTAGAAATTCTGGAGTTGAAAAGTACAATAATTGAAATGGAAAATTCACTTCATGGGACCAACAGCAGATTTGAGCATGCAGAAGACAGACTCAGTGAACTTGCAGATAGGCCAGTCAGATTATTCAGTCTGAGGAAACAAAAGAAAATTAATGAAGAAAAATGAACACATCCTCAGAAATCTATAAAACACCATCAAGCATACCATCCTACATATATGAGATATGGAAAAAGCGGAAAAGAGAGAAAGGGCAGAGAGAATATTTGAAGAAATAATGACAAACACTTCTCAAATTTGATGTAAAACTTTAACCTACATATTTATGTATCTTAATGAATTCCAAGTAGGATAAACTCAGATATACACACCTAGACAGGTCATAGTCAAATGGTGAAAGATAGAAAATGTTGAAAGTTGCAAACTGTGCTTGAAAGCTGTACATGACTCATCATGAAACTTCATTAATAGTAACAGCTGACTTCTCATCAGAAAGCATGGAGACATTACCAAGATGGACTCAGAAGTTCCAAACACTTGCTCCCCCATGGAAACATTAAATAAACAACTATAGACTAACTAATATAACTTTATAGGAGCTCTGGAAACCAGTTCAGAGATCTATAGCAAAGAAGCAAGAAAAAGTCACAATAAAAACTTCAGGAAATTTCCTGGCAGTTTTACTTTCTCTTGTCCCACCCCCTTCCTGGCAGTGGCACAGTGTGGTCAGGAGGAAGCAGACTGATTCCCAGTTCCTTCCCTTGGCCAGAAGAAGCAGAATGGAAATTATTTGAAACACTCTAGCCTGTCTGTGGGCTACCTAAGAGAGACTGATTTCTATCTCACCTGAATCAGAACTCAGACAGGAAATTGTGGCAGAGTCTGGATCTCAGGTGGCAAAAACTATGCAAGGCAGTGGCAGGCATTGTGGGGTGGGGGACTGTAGATTCACAGATACCTGGGGGCAAGAGATTACAAGCAGAGAAATATAATAAAACATCTATGCCCCCAAAGAGAAGCTGGAGTGAGACTCTGAGAAATTAAGACATTTAAAAACAGCCATGAACATGGGGAATTTTTAAAAAGGATATACACAGGCCCAGATAGGACACATGCCCAGAAAAGACCCGAAGAGACCTTATACCTTCACCCTGGGCTGATTCCAATAGGAATGACAGGATCTTATTAACTAGGGGAGGTCTTCCAAACCAATCTGGAAAAACTAGGAGAGGTGGATATTTTTTCAAATGCCCACTTTTCAACAAAAGATCCCAAGACATACCAAGGAACAAAGCAACACAGTTCATTCAAAGGAACAAAATAAATCATGGTCTCATCCATGAAGGAATAAATGTGTCAGAATTACCAGGAAAAGACTTTAAAACAATTGTCTTAAGTATGTTCAAAAGCTAAAGGAAAACACAAAGAATGAAAGGAAATAAGGAAAATGATATCATATTCCTATATCATTTTCCTTAGTTCCTTTCATTTTTTGTGTTTTCCTTTATAATTTATAATAAATATAAATTATTATATATATAACATATATATAAAATTTCTCTCTGTATATCTTTCTGTGTATATATATCTCCAAATAGAAATTCTGGAGCTGAAAAGTATAATAGCTGAATTGAAAATTTCACTAGAGGGATAAAATAACAGACTCAACCAGGCAGAATAAAGAATCAGTGAACTTGAAGACAGGTGATTGAAAATTATTGAATCTAAGCAACGAAAAAAAAAAGAGAGAGAGACAGATCAATTTGGGCATTATGGGAGTCACAGAAGAAAACAGAGAAAGGGGCAGAGAGATTATTTGAATAAATAATGCCTAAAAATATCCCAAATTTGAGTAAATACGTGGATATACAAAAGTCCTCTCAAAACGTTCCATCCAACAACAGCAGAATATACATTTTTCTCAAGTACACATGAAACATTGTCCAGGATAGACTATATTTTAGGCCACAAAACCAGTCTGAATATTTTTTTAAAGATTGAAATCATACAAAGTATGTTTTCCAAACACAATGAATGAAAACAGAAATCAACACCAGAAGGAAAACTGGAAAATTCACAAATATTTGGAAATTAAACAACACACCTATAAATAACCAATGAATTAAAGAAGAAACCACATCTATTTCTTACAGGAAAAAAAATAGGAAAACAATAGAAAAAGTAAATGAAATCAAGAGTTGGCTATTCAAAGATCAATAAAATTGACCAATCTTTAGCAGGATTGACAAAGAAAAAAAAAGACTCAAGTAACTTAGATCAGAAATAAAAGAAGGGATATAACAACCAATTCTACAGAAATAAAAAGGATTGTAAGAGAATATTATGCACAGTTGTATGCCAACAAAATGGATAACCTATATGACATGAGTAAATTTCTAGAAACACATAACCTAATAAGATTGGATCACAAAGAAGTAGAAAATTTGAACAGATCTATAACTAGCCAGGGATTTGAAACAGAAATCAAAAAGCTCCCAACAAATAAAAGCCCAGGACTAGATGGCATTACTGGTGAATTCCACAAAACATTTAAAGAAGAATTACCAATAATCCTCCTGAAACTCTTCCAAAGAATTAAAGAGCTAACATTCTCAAACTCAGTCTATGAGGGCAACACGATTCTGATACCAAAGCTAGACAGTCACTACATAAAAAGAAAACTGTAGACCAATATTGCTTGTGAATATTGATGTAAAAATTCTCAACAAAGTGCTAGCAAACCAAATTGAATAAGATTATACACCATGACAAAGTGGGATTTATTCCTAGAATGTATGGATAGTTCAACATAAGAAAATCAATAAGTGTAATATATCACATTAAGAGAATGAAGGTAAAAATCCATAGAAGTATGTCAGTTGAGGCACAAAAAGCATTTAACAAAATCGAATACCCTTACGTGATTTTTTAAAAAAGATTTTATTTATTTAATTTGTCAGAGAGAGTGAGAGAGCACAAGCAGGGGGACGGGCAGGCAGAGGGAGAAGCAGGCTCCCCGCTTAGCAGGGAGCCAATGTGGGCTTCGATCCCAGGACCCTGGGATCATGACCTCAGCCGAAAGCAGACGCTTAACTGACTGAATCACCCCAATGTCCCACCTGTACATGATTTTTTTAAAAAACAACAAACTCAGAATAGAAGGAGACTATTTCAACATAATGAAAGCCACATAGAAAAAACTCACAGCTCATAGCATAATCAATGATGAAAGCCCTTCAAGATCAGGAGCAACACAAGTACGCCTGCTTTCACCACTTCTATTTGACATAGTACTGGAAGTCCTAGCCAACTGGACTTCCTAAGTCCAGTTAGAAAAGAGAAAGAAATTTTATTTTTTTAAAGATTTACTTATTTATTTTAGAGAGAGAGAGAAAGAAAGAGAGTGTGTGCAAATGGGGGGGGCAGAGGAAGAGGGAGAGAATCTCTAGCAGACTCTGTGCTGAGCCCCACAAGGGGCTTGATCTCCTGATCCTGAGATCACGACCTGAGCTAAAACCAAGAGTTGGACATTAACCAACTCAACCTAACAGACACCCCAAGAAAAAGAAATTTTAAAATCCAAATTGGAAAGGAAGAAAAAAATTACCTCTGTTCACAAATGACATGATCCTATATGTAGAAAGCCCTAAATTTTACAATAAACTAGTAGAATAACTGAATTGAGCAATGTTGTAGGTTACAAAATCAACATGCAAAACTCCACTGTGTTTTTATATACTAATAATGAACAATGTGAAATGGAAATTAAGAAAACAGTGCCAATTACAATAGCATCTAAAGAATGAAATACTTAGGAATGAACTTTAAGCCAAAGAGGTAAAAGATTTGTACACTGAAAACTGTACAACATTGGTAAAGAAATTAAAGTAGACACAAATAAATGGAAAGATATCCGTATTCATAGATTGGAAGATTTAATATTGTTTAGATGTCAATGCTACCTATAGTGATCTATAAATTCAATGCAATCACTATCAAAATCCCAATAATTTTTTTGCAGAAATAAATTCATCCTAAAATTCACATGGAATCTCAGGGGACCCTGAACTGCCAATATGATCTTGAAAAAGAAGAACAAAGTTGGACTCCTCAGACGTCCTCATTTCAAAATTTACTACAAAGCAATGGTAATTAGAAGAGTGAGGTAGTGACTTATAAACAGACATGTAGACCAATGGAATAGGATAGAGACCCAGATATAAACCCTTGGGTATTTATTTTGTTGAATGGTTTTTGACAGGACCATTCAATGGGGAAAAGGACAGTTTTTCAACAAATAGTGTTGTGAAAATTGGATATCCACATGCAAAAAGAATGAAGTTGGACCCTTACTTTTAAACCATA
The DNA here is from genome assembly GCF_009762305.2 of Zalophus californianus. Classification (NCBI taxonomy): domain Eukaryota; kingdom Metazoa; phylum Chordata; class Mammalia; order Carnivora; family Otariidae; genus Zalophus; species Zalophus californianus. The sequence goes on along the minus strand of NC_045603.1, from coordinate 114,289,404 downwards.
TTAAAAAAATTAACTCAGAATGGATTAAGGACCTAAATGTAAGACCTGAACTATAAAAATCCTAGGAGAAAAGAATCCAAAGGACAATGAAGCTAAGTTATGAGCATGCTGAGTTCAGGTCTAGAAGCAGAATAATAAAAGTATTCTAGGCACGGGACCCAAATCTATTTCACTTCTTAAAAATAGGGGTACAAAAGGGCTTCCACATTCATGAAAGGAGGCAGGAAAACATTACTACTAACCACTACCTATGGCTACTTCTTATATGAAGATGTGTGTCTAGAGAAATGGAGGGATGTAACCTTGTGACTAGAAACTTGGGTCTCAGTTAAATGTCTGAGTCAGTGAATTTTGAGATGGTACAATTCCTGATGGCAACAAAGTACAATGTGATCCTGGGAGTTCATGGCTGAAGTGGACATAATGATATGATCAGTTTAATGGATGAGATTAATTTAATAAAGTAACTAGTAATTAATAACTGTACTTTCAAAATAAGATGGTTAAATGGTTTCACAAATAGCTAATTTGTTGGCATGATTTTGTACATACCTGTTTAGAATAAGCTATCCCTCAGCATTATCAACAATAGCCAAACTATGGAGGGAGACCAAATGTCCATTGACTGATGAATGGATAAAGAAGATGTGGGGTGTGTGTGTGACACACACACACACTGACACACACACACACACACACACACACACACACACACACTGGAATATTACTCAGCCATCAAAAAGAATGAAAACTTGCCCTTTGTAATGATGTGGGTAGAGCTAGAGTGTATTATGCTAAGTGAACTGACTAAGTCAGTCAGAGAAAGACAAATGCCATATGATCTCACTCATATGTGGAATTTAAGAAAGCAGATGAACATATGGGAAGGGGGGGGAAGAGGAGAGAGGGAAACAAGCCATAAGAGACTCTTAATGATAGAGAACCAATTGGATGTGGGTGGGGGATGGGCTAGATGTGTGATGGGAATTAAAGAGGGCACTTATTGTGATGAGCACTGGGTGTTGTATGTAGTGATGAATCACTGAATTCTACTCCTGAAACCAATATTGTACTATATGTTAACTAACTAAAATTTAAATTTTTTAAAAAGGCTATACCTTTGGTTGTAACTTTCCATTCTGTATATTACACCTCTGTCAATTCCATCCCTTCCTAGACTACAACCTGCATTGCAGCCCTTTTTGGAGTAGGGTCTGAGAAGCACATGGAATGGGAGAGCAATAGTAGAGCAAGAGAAGAATCCAGGTGAAAGCAACAGATTTGACCTTAGATGGTGGTCCTTCCAGCTGTAGTCTGAAGATGAGCTGTTTAACACCCTCACTATTATTTTGGTCCTTCATGTCCCCACTTGAAAATCTGGCATACAGAAAAAATATTTGTAATACAGTTCACTTTAATCTTTTAGGATTTTAAGAACTGGGGGCCAGATGAGTATACTTTGAACTATTTGGCCATAGAGTTGACTTAAAAATGATAGCAGACCACAACCAGGCAGGGTCACATTTTCAAAAGGTTTTAAATTTTTTTAATAAACTGTGTAGCCTGTTTGGCACACTGTTGGACAACTATACATTCTAGGGCCCAAATATGACCAAATCAAAGCTCATAAACCATGTTTATGGCAATATTCTTAGTACGAAACTATACCACTATACATGCCTTCTCTAGCTTCTCTTCGGCTTCCTGATCGGGCATGGGTCATTGGACGGCTGAAGTTAAACAGAGAGTGATGTCAGATTTCTGTCCTGTTTGATCAGCTGTGTTCTGTCACACCTGGAGTCAGGAAGCTGGCCTCATCCACGCTCAGGTCTCAACATTCCTGGCTAAAATTGCCTAAGCATGTATTCCAACCTCACAGAAAGTAACTTTCTCTTCTCTTTTGGGGAATCATTCTCAAATGTCTCTGATTAGCTACTCTCCTTGGAAGAGATCCTTAGGCCACTGGTTTTGAAATTACTAGCGATTATTTTCCTCCAAGATCAAAATTCAGAACCAGACATTATTTTCTAAACAAGCAGCAAAATTTAAGTTTAAGGAAGTTACAAAGCCAAATGATCTCATGGATATATTACTGATTTGGAAGACAGATTGAGTTTTCTTCCTAATTCTACAACTGGCTTACTATACATGCAGAGTATTTATTCTAAAATGAGACTACCTGGTTCCTATCTAATTCATAAGTGGTGGTTATAATATAAAATTTTAATATAAATTTGCCTTATAAAAAGGCAAACATGTTTAAATGTCTATTTTTTCTTACTAAAAACTTTTTAACCATTACTGAAAAGAAGCAGAATTAAGAAAATCAAATACTACCTTGCAACATTCAAAAAAAGAAATAACATAAAAATGTAATGATATGTTACGAAAGAAAATGATTCTTATAAATGTCGGTAAGAGACAAGAAAGTAATTAGAAGTGACGGACGAATTATATATTCTTTATATGAGTTTCTGTATTTTTCAATACCTTATTGTTCATGGAGCACAAATTTGAGTTGACTTTTTGCAGCAGAGTTTTGCTTCGTAAGAACAAAGAATTTAATGCATGGATTTTTGCCAGACTCAGCTGTTGCATTCTTTACATCACAAGTTTGTAATACTGAACACCTGTTCAACCACTGTTTTTCTCCAAAAATGTGTTTGATCATTCAGCTTGAAAGGAACAGCTTTTCACTTCCATTTACAAATCTCTCACACTTTTCACAAAATACTTAATTGTCTGCAACCATACTTGTGGCTCATGAAATTTACTAAATAACATCACTATAGAGGTCATTAGTCTCTCTATCCTTTGTAGCAAGCTTAAGTGGAAAAAAACCCAATAACTAACTTTCCTTAAGCCTCACACAAAAAACTCACCTCAAAATGGTACACTGTTAAATAAAATGACTTGAAAAAATACGAAGTGAATTTTTTTGGTTAGTTCACTTTAGTTCCTCAGTTCTTGATAGACTGAAGAACACTAGGTAGTTCTCTGATGGAAGACGCTTACTTTCTGTCTTAGGTAGTCTTTCAAGTTTTATATATGACCATAAAACAGATTCATATTTCACATTCTGATTTTCCAGTCATATAGAGAATGGACAAATAATTATAAAGCTCGCGAAACATACCTTTTTCACCGAGCACATTTTCTTTACCACTGAGAAGCTATAAAAAACTATTTTATACTGACTTTCTCAAAAATGAAGGACAATTTTATGCTTTCTAATTAAGACACGGGTGTGCTGGTGAAAGTCAGTCCTCCTTACCATGAAGATCTCACATTCCATTTGTTTTATGCATCTAACAACAACTTATAATGCAGCTGCAATGCAAAAGTACATTATGACTCTTTATTTGTCTCAGCGATCCCACAATTCAGTACCAAAGTATGTTGCTGCTCAGCTCATTCACTGATAGATAGCTTTAAATACTCCTTTGCGAGAAAAGATGCAATACATTCACTAGAACTGATTTTCACGTCTCATTTTCTTAACAGATAGATCTGAAAATGTGTTCTAATACACATGCTGTTAAAAATATAAAAAATGGATAACATCTGTTTTGAACAGTTGACATTTCACCATATCCATTCCACATGGAGTCAAACAGTGCGCTTAGGTTTCATGATGCCTGACAGACGTGGCAGGGACCCTGAAATAGCCATAACTTGTCTGGAGGCTTGGCTTGTGCTCTCTTCCCATTTGTGTTGCTCTGAGCTATAATTGAAAATGGCTGATTTCTGCAGCATCTCTGTCAGTGCTGTTAATCCAGACAAAGAAGTTCTTTATTTCAGAATGGTGCCAAATCCTATCATTCATAAGTTAATCAGCCTAAATGACTTGCAAAACATCTTATGTGAAAAAAATGTGGAAATCCTTTCTTACAAAATAAAAGGCAATCTTTCCGCGAAAGTTGAGTCATTAACTTACCTGAAAGGGGGCGGTGTGGGGGAGGAGGAGGGAAGAATGGACCAAAATATCTGGCAAGATCTCTTATGGTTCCATTATTTTACTGCAAGCTGGATGCCCAGCATATTCAAAACTGTTTTCTGCCTCTATTCTCCTTCAGAACTTACAATCTCATTAGAAAACAATTTTAATTCACCTAAAGAAAATAGCATATCCAAGCTCCTACTTGAAAATGCTAAATTGAATATCATCAAGTGGGATAAATTTTGGATGGTGATAAAAAATAAGACACATGAGACCCCAAGAGTTCCAAGTACACATAACTTCCCTCCATGCATATAGACATTTACAAGTATCTTTACCCATGTTATTTCAGCTAATCCAAAAGGCAGTTGATTGTAAAATGCCCGATTATTTTACATACCACCAAGGAAAACACTGCCCTTTAACTTATGACACAATGTCAATTACAAAATACTTCCCTGAGCTACTATGTTTGAATTTCCTACCAATAGATCAGAGGTAACTTTACTTTCTCTCCCTATGTGAAAGAACATTCTAGAAAGGCTCAATTGTTTTTAACCTCATTCTGTATTTTAACTTAATTGCATAAATGTTATGCATTTATGTTAAGATGATAAAAAAAAGGTATACAAAATGTAATGTGTACCTGCAGAGGGTTTGGCAAATAGTACTAAATCATGTTGTTAAATTAATTATTTGATATGCCCAGAAATTAAATAAAATCACTGCTAACTTTTAATATTATATTAATTATATTGATTTTAACTTTTAATTTTATTTTATTCATGTATTGTCACAAAACTCTTCAAGGCAAAATGAAAACTTTAAGTGATTAAGAAGTATAAACCTGGTCCATTTACTAATTATTAATATTACAACATATTCTGCTCAGGCATCATTTTATATTCTGGGGCTGTCTTTAACACTGACTTAAGGCAGCCAATGGAAGTAACAGAAGACGTTGTACCTCCTTGAGTATAATACATGCATGAAACGGATAAAAACTTATTCAGGGGCGCCTGGGTGCCTCAGTCCTTAAGGGTCTGCCTTCAGCTCAGGTCATGATCCCAGGGTCCTGGGATGGAGCCCTACATTGGGCTCCCTGCTGCACGGGGAGCCTGCTTCTCCCTCACCCACTCCCCCTGCTTGTGTTCCCTCTCTGTGTCTCTCTCTGTCAAATAAATAAATAAAATTAAAAAAAAAAAAAACACGTATTCAACCCTCAGGTTACTATGTCATAGGTTAAGAATGGAATCAAAACCAAAACAAAACCTTTCCTATTGATTTGTGATTAATTTTTGGTATAAGCATTGAAAAAACAAAGATCAACAATTCATGGATTTGAATGATTAGGTTTAGTGTGGGGAAAAAGGATTACTCAATAAAATACAGAAACATTGTTGAAAGCTTACTAAAATCAATATAGCAAGGCCCAAATGTCCTAGTGTGGTTTACACTGAAATTGTTTCAGAAGTATAAATGCTTCAAGATTGAAAATTCAATTATATGTGTTTCATTTTCAATGGTTTAGTTTTGTGAATTTTGAAAAGCACATTTTTTTTAAATCTTAATTTTTTAGTTTCTCTCATGGAAGATGGCAAATACTGATGGAAACTAAACCCTGAAGGTAAAATTTTACTTCAACGTTTCCAAAACCGAGCAAGTGTCAGAGAGTTAAATAATGGAAATTTCAAATGATTTTTAAAGCTTCTTTTTTTAAACATACTCTATTATTTAGAACAGTTTTAGGTTCACAGAAAAGCTGAGCAGAAGGTACTAAGGTTTCCTATATCCCCTGTCCCCACACATGCACAGTGCCCCTCATTATCAACGTAATGGTACCCCACCATATGGTACACCAAAAATACTTTTAAAATATCCCCCCAAATTAGTACACTAAATGATATTTTTTAGGCTTGCAGCATTTACATTTTGAGGTTCTCAAAGCTTAAAACAGCCCTAAGACTTTTAAGGAAATCCCATATTTTCCGGAGCAATGGGACATTTCTTCACAAAGGAATCGCCCAGAAAAAGCTTAGAAATTAAAACTGCAGAGACTTGCTTGTTGATGTGGATGGCAGCTATTTTGTGGTGGAACCATAGCACAGGGTATGGGGTTAGAACTGGGTCACAGCGTAGCTCAGTTACCATTCTAGTTATGTGATCTTGAGCAAGTAATTAAATATTCTGATGACTTAGTTTCCTCAGAAGCAAAAATAACTGGTTGTGCAGTTAGTTGAGATGATGTATGTGAAAGGTTATAGGTTACATACATATAAATAATTATGGTTATGGTGAAAACAGAATGACAGTCTAGTGTGTAAAGATATAAGTACTATGTAACCTGCTTTACAACATAAATCTGGATGAAGAGTTGAAAGTCCCAGAGGGACACCATCTCTAGGAATGATCACGTTAGCTAAAGAAAGTCTCTGGCCAAATTAATCTATGGGGCCATACTTCTTCTTTTGTTATCATCTACTTATTTTTTTTTTATCATTTTAAGTTTTTATTTAAATTCCAGTTAGTTAACATACAGTATTAGTTCCAAGTGCAAAATATAGTGATTTAACACTTCCACAGAACACCAGGTGTTCATCATAGTAAGTGCACTCCTTAATCCCTATCATATCATTTTATTTATTTTTTTCATCATAGTAAATGTACTCTTTAATCCCCATCATCTATTTCCTCCATTCCCCGCCCCCCCCCATCTCCCTTTTGGTAACTATCAGTTCTCTATAGGTAAGAATCTGTTTTTTGGTCTCTCTTTTTCCTTTGCTAATTTATTTCTTAAATTCTACATATGAGTGAAATCGTATGGTATTTGTCTTTCTCTGATTGACTTATTTCACTTAGCATTACACTCTCTAGCTCCATCCATGTTGTTGCAAATAGCAAGGTTTTATTCTTTTTATGGCTGAGTACTATTCCATTGTATATATACACCACATCTTCTTTATCCATTCATCTATCAATAGATACTTGCACTGTTTCCAATAGTTTGGCTGTTGTAAATAATTCTGCTACAAACATAGGGGTGCATGTATCCCTTTGAATTAGTGTTTTTGTATTTTTGGGCTAAATACTCAGTAGTGCAATTACCGGATTGTACTGTAGTTCTATTTTAAATTTTTGAGGAAAAAAATATTCCAGTTTTCCACAAACTGGCTGCACCAGTTTGCATTCCCACCAACAGTGCAAGAAGGTTCCTGTTTCTCCACATCCTCACCAACACCTATTGTTTCTTGTGTTTTTGATTTTAGCCATTCTGACAGGTATGAGATTATATCTCATTGTAGTTTTGATTTACATGTCCCTGATGATGAGTGATATGGAGCATCTTTTCATGTGTCTATTGGCCATTTGTCTGTCTTGGAGAAATGTCCATGTCTTCTGCCCATTTTTAATTGGATAATTTGGGTTTTGGGTATTGAGTTGTATCAGTTCTTTTATATTTTGGATACTAACCCTTTATCAGATATGTCATTTGCAAACATCTGTTCCCATTCTGTAGGTTGCCTTTTAGTTTTGTTGATTGTTTCCTTTGCTGGGCAGAAAATTTTTATTTTGATATAATCCCAAAAGTTTATTTTTGCTTTTATTTCCCTTGCCTTAGGAGAAATATCTGGAAAAATGTTGCTACAGCTGATGTCAGATTACTGCCTGTACTCTCTTCAAGAATTTTTATGATTTCCTGTCTCACGTATAGGTCTTTCATCCATTTTGAATTTATTTTTGTGTATGGTCTAAGAAAGTGGTCCAGTTTCATTCTTTTGCATGTGGCTGTCCAGTTTTTCCAACACCATTTGTTGAAAAGACTGTCTTTTTCCCATCGGCTATTCATTCCTCCTTTGTCAAGATTAATTGACCATATAATTGTGGGCTTATTTCTGGGTTTTCTGTTCTATCCCATTGATCTATGTGTCTATTTTTGTGCCAGTACCATACTGTTTTAATTACTACTGCTTTGCAATATAACTTGAAAACTGGAATTGTGATACTTTCAGTTTTGCTTTTATTTTACAAGATTGCTTTCACTATTTGAGGTCTTTTATGGTTCCATACAAATTTTGGGATTGTTGTTCTAGCTCTGTGAAAAACACTGTTGGTACTTTGATAGGGATTGCATTAAACCTGTAGATTGCTTTGGGTAGTATAGACATTTTAATAATATTTGTTCTCCCAATCCATGAGCATGGAACATCTTTCCATTTCTTTGCATCATCTAGAATTTCTTTCATCAGTGTTTTATAGTTTTCAGAGTACAGGTCTTCAACCTCTTTGGTTAAGTTTATTCCTAGGTATTTTATTGTTTTTGGTGTAATTTCATTTCTGCTGCTTCATTATTGGTGTGTAGGAATACAACAGATTTCTGTACATTGATTTTGTATACTGCAGCTTTACTGAATTCATTTATCAGTTCCAGTAATTTTTTGGTGGAATCTTTAGGGTTTTCTATATAGTATCATGTCATCTGCAAATAGTGAGTTTTACTTCTTTCTTACAAATTTGGATGCCTTTTATTTCTTTATGTTGTCTAACTGCTCTGCTAAGACTTTCAGTACCATGTTGAATAAAAGTGGTGAGAGTGTACATCCTTGTCTTGTTTCTAACCTTAGGGGAAAAGTGCTTAGTGTTTCACCAATAAGCATGATGTTGGCTGTGGGTTTTTCATTTAAGGCCTTTATTATGTTGAGATATGTTCCTCTAGACCTACTTTGTAGAGAACTTATATCATGAATGGATGTTGTACTTTGTTGAATGTGAAAAAGCATCTATTAAAATGATCATATGGTTTTTATCCTTTCTCTTACTCATGTGACATATCACACTGATTGTTTTGTGAATATTAAACCACCCTTGCATCCCAGGAATAAATCCCATTTGATCATGGTGTATGATTTTTTAAGTACATTGTTGGATTCCATTTGTTAGTATTTTGTCATGGATTTTTGCATCTATAATCATGAGAGATATTGGCCTGTTGTTCTCCTTTTTTGTGGGGCCACACTTTTTAAAAAAATATTTTATTTATTTATTTGACACAGAGAGAGCACAAGCAGGGGGAATGGCAGGCAGAGGAAGAGGTCAAAGAGGTTGCTGCCTGTGTTCTGTGTGTGTGACATCTGTCACCCCATTGATCTCCAGGGTTGATTCAGCTGATCTGCCTGGCTAGGTGGGTGTCCCCTTCCTCCCTCACTGCTCCATGTGCATCCTTCCCGAAGCTGTGCATTCGGTCAAAGAGGATGACCTTTCCCGATAGAGGAGGACCGTTCTTCGGTCAAGGGTATATGAGTAGCTGCGCTCCCCTGCTAGAACCTCCAAATAAGCTCTCAAGGGGCCATACTTCTTACCTGTTTAATGGAAACCATGGATTAAGCCCTGGGAAACTATGATTTACCAGTGGATCAGAGGTAGCTTAATTTTCTCTATGTGAAAAGAATATTTTAGAAAAGCTCAAATTAAAATTTTTGTTTCACTAACCTCATTCTTCTTTAACACTGGAAATTTATTTGCATAAATAAATTATGATATGGCCAGACAACAAAATACTATACAGCCAAGAACACTAGACAGGGATATGGAAAGACATTATGTAGAGAATAAGAGAGATATTCACAATTCATTGTTAAGGAAAAAACCCCAATCTAACTCTTAATGATTAGCCCCAAGTACTGAAATTATGGGTAATTTTTTCCCCTGGCTGTTATTTTTAATTAAAAAACATTTTTAATTGTGGGAAAAAACTCATAAAGCTCCTTGTTTTTATTCACTTTCCAAATTTTACATAGTGAGCATGTAACTATATGTAATCGTGTAAATCTTGAGGTTTACAGCTCTTTGCAGGGGTCACCTTAAAGAAGACAACCCTCCATTATTTGCATATCTTAGACTTGGGCTATCTAAACAACAGCCACTAGCTACATTTGGCTATTTAAGTTAATTAAAGTTAATTTAAATAATTTAATTAAGCTAAAGCTTAATATAATTAAAAAGTCTGTTCCTTAGTCATACTAGTCACATTTCAAGTGCTCAATTCTGTGGCTAATGGTTACCATATCTGAAGAATACATTTCCATCATCACAGAGAGTTCTATTAGATAGAGCTGCCTTAAACCATGGATTGCGATCTGTATACACAATGAGATGCTCTTTTTCAATATTATAAATGTGCTTTCTTCATTTTGCCTTTCCGAGCACAGGACCTCTTTTGTACTCTACCACTGAGGTATCCTTCTACCTTGGGAAGATGAGTTTTGTTCTATAAAGATGCAAGGAGAGAGACCAATATAATATTCATTTACCTTCTGATCCTAGAAAATAGGATTTTTCAAAAAGACAAGAGCCTTGCAAATCAGGCTATTTTTTCTTTCTTTTTTTTTATTATTATGTTATGTTAGTCACCATACAGTACATCATTAGTTTTTGATGTAGTGTTCCATGATTCATTGTTTGCATATAACACCCAGTCCTCCATGCAGTATGTGCCCTCTTTAATACCCATCACCAGGCTAACCCATCCCCCCACCCCCTCCCCTCTAGAACCCTCAGTTTATGTGCTATGGTGAGCACTGTGAATTGAGTAAGACTGTTGAATCACAGACCTGTACCTCTGAGACAAATAATACATTATATGTTAAAAAAAAAAAAAAAGAAGATAGCAGGCAATTTTCTTGAGGAAAGGTGTTCTAAGTTTCCTTCTGTCTCATTTCATGGGCCAAACCTGGCATATGAGACCAAGAGTCTTCAAAATTTTGGCTCACATATCACAATACATTTTTGAAAAAATATGTATCCATCTATTACAAATTGACATCTAAAAATGCTCACCAAAAATTCAGTCCTAGAAGATATATTTTCTGATATATATGTCATCAAAATTTTTCCTCTGAATATTTAGTTAATTCAATTTATGGATGTGTCTTCTATATTACCTAATCAGAAATACCAGTCCTCATTGTTGAAATAATCAGCCAAATTATACTTAACTGTCAACTAGGAAAAGTCTGACTTCAACTTTTTATATTTAGATAAGGGTATTCAGATCCTTTTGATAATTTTTAAATTCAATGATGATAGATAGACAGGAGACTGGCTATGTGTGTGTCATCTGGATGAAATAACAAGTTGCCTTTTTCAGTATTTCTTACCAGAAGTTCTTCTGGCTTGCTCTCAGTGGACTCACTTTTAGGAGTTAGGCATTCTAGAAGTGTCCTTTTGGTTGGCACTCCACAAGTTTTTTACACTACTCAGAGCAAGGTGCTTGTAAAATTAAGGAATACTTAGAGCTATTCCTTCCTTCCTTCATTCCCTCCCTCCCTCCCTCCTTCCCTCCCTCCCTTCCTACATCTGCTACACACATACCCTCTCTCCCTCTCTCTCATACCTTTCCCATATTAATCATTCCCTTAAACCTGAGGTATCTTCTGGACTTCATACTGTCTCCTCTTAACAGCTAAACCTCTAGTAAGAACTATTAACCCTATTTATATCTATTTCTCCCCTTAATTAATTTCTTACCCCACTGACATCTGACTTAAATTCTCTCTTCTCAATTAAAATGTCTATGAACAATGACCACCTATTTTTCATATTTAATGTACTCATTTCAATTTCAAAGGTAAATGACCTCCTAGGGGCAAATGATATTATTGAATATGACCCCCCGCTTCTTGAATTTGTTTCCTTTCTTGCCTTTCTTGTCACCCTCCATGATTATAATCTATCTTAGTCTTCTACCTTAGATTTGTATGACTTCTCTTCGCCCTTCTCTCCTCACTCCCCACCCTCTGCCTTTCCTTTATTCTTCAGACTTCAGCTACTTCTGACATGCTGGTAATTCTCACATATCCATCTCCAGTCCTGAGTTCTTTCCAGATACCCAGGTTCATATACTCAAATGACTGGATAGCTCTACCTGGTTGAAAGCAAATCCACCATCTTTGCCTGACATCATGTTCTTCTCATGTTTTGTAAAGTTACTATTTCTTAGTTGTTGAAGTTAAAATAGAAAACCAAAAAAATTCAAACTCTCTCTTGACCTCCTTCTCACAGCCAACATCCACTCAACAATATCTGAATCTACTTTGCAAGTATTTCTTTTCTTTCTTTCTTTTTTTTTTTTAGAGAAAGAGAGTGGGGGAAGGGCAGAAGGAGAGGGAGAGAGAGAATCTTAAGCAGGCTCCATGCCCCTGAGATCATGACCTGAGCCGAAACCAAGAGTCGGACACTTAACCAATTGAACCACGCAGGCGCCCCTGAAATTATTTCTTATACTGACTCTTCCTCTTTGCCCACACTGCCACTGTGTTAGGTCAGATTCTAATTATGTTCACCTGAACCACTGCACAAGCCTAATTAATCACCCACTCATATCTTCTAATTAACTAATCTGCTCACATCACTTCCTTGTTTAAAATTCTTCAAACACTTGTGTTACCTAAATGATAATGCGTACAGAGGAGGAGTGTAGTTCTTGGTAAGAGTAGTGAACAAGCAGATATCATGCATCTGCTTTTCCCTCAGGAGCGATACGATGGCGGCTGAGGTTTCCTTTTCTTGAGAACAATTTAAAGACACTAAGGTGGTAGGAGTATAGAATGTGCAGAGGGCAGGAAAGGTTCATCAGAAATGGAGCAAGTCGGAGCTCTTTCTGGAGGCTTGGATCCAGTGGAGGCCTTGGGGCCAAGGGCTAAATGACAAACATGTTGGGCTGTGTTTAGTTTGAGTGTGGTTCAGTTTAGGTTGCTAGCATTGTCAGATATTCAGGACAGAAATCCTGGGCAGGAATAATGAAAATGAAAATATTGGAATGTCTCTTACAGAATGTCTTATAACAGCTAGTAATAGATAAATAGGCAGATTTGTAGTTAAAATCCATGTGAATAAAGGACACAATTTACACCCAATAACAGCACTATGTAGAAATGTTATCTATACACGAAATGGTATCTCATCGATGAAACAGAATTAAGTTCTGTATTTAAATTTATATTTTTGATGATGATTGAGAATGAACCAGTATCTATAACATCCTTCTCCAGGAAAAGTAAAGACCTTTAGTATGTGTTTACCTATGGAATCATCTGGCAGTTTAGATTCAGACTGTTACTGTGATAATACTATCTGCTTTTACTTTATGCTATTACTTTTAAATTCTTTCTTAAAAATTTTATAAAATTTGAGAGCCATATTATCAACACAAATTTATATTTAACTATAAATTTCAGGGAGTAATTGTTTCTATAACTAATGTTATTCTCTTTTTTAAAATCTTTTGTTTTGCTGGAAAATAGTCTATACTTTTTTTTTTTCCAGAAAAGGTTTATGGGGAATAAGCTTCCTGAGTCTTGACATTTCTGAAAGAAAAATGTCTTTATTCTGTCCTTACTCCACACTCACTTGAATGCTAGTTTTTATAGGATATAGAATTCCAGGATAGAAATACTTTCCTCTGAAGACAGTAAAGGATTTGTTCCATTTTCTTTTACAATTTATTGTGAATGATGTTAAATCTAATACTGGTGTGTTCCTTGTTCTTATGTAACTTTTTCCTTTCCTTTAATTTTCTGGAAACATCAAATTTGAATTTATGTCAAGGTATAGATAACTTTCTTTGTTTTTCCTGCTTGGCACTAAAGGGATCTTTTCAATCTGAAGACTAGAATCTTTCTTCAACTCTTCAATTTACAGAACCTTCCCACTTTTTTTTTTAACGATGATTTTTCTTCCCTTCAATTGCTGTCTTTCCTTTCCTGTATTTTCTTGTGCTATTTTTTTTCAAACCTCCCCCCGACCTGCTATTTTCTTTTTACTTTTACTTTGCATTCTTATTTATTGGACTTTATCTTTCAGATAATTACACAGTCATACCTACTATTTGTCTCTTCTATTAAATTTATTGTTTAGCCAAATACATATATTTTTAAGATTTATTTATTTCTTTATTAGAAGGGGGAGAGGGGCAGAGGGGGAGAGAGAGAGAGAGAGAGAGAGAGAGAGAGAGAGAGGATCCTCAAGCAGACTCCCCACCAAGCATGGAACCTGATGCGGGGCTCGATCCCAGGACCCTGAGATCATAACTTAAGCCGAAATCAAGAGCTGGATGCTCAACTGACTGAACCACCCAGGTGCCCCACCAAATATATTTTTAATTTCCAAAAAGTCTTTGTTGATCTATGAATGACCTTTTCTTTAATAACAGCCTTTTTGGATATAGTATTCCCCTTGGGTCATTCTGAAGATACAAATTTTTTAAAATTTCATATTATATTCTGTTCCTTACATTATCTCTGTTTCCTCTGAAGTTAATTCTACTTATCAATACTGGCTTGTCTCAAATACCATTAGTCTTCCTTAAATAATTGGTGATCCTTTGTTGTTCATATTTATGAGTGAAGGACTGGGCTGATTAGTTCAGGTAACTGATAAGGATATCCTTCAAGGATATGTAGTGATATTTCCTTAGTGAGCTCTTCCTTGGTCCCTAAATAATAGCATTTAAATTTTATATTTTACAAATTTCTGTGGACCTTCTTATATAGAATAGGAATTACATTATACATCTACTTCTGAAACTTGGTATTTTTGCTCTATTTATCTATAAAGGTCATTCATAGATCAACAAAGACTTTTTGGAAATTAAAAATATATTTGGTGGGGCACCTGGGTGGTTCAGTCAGTTGAGCATCCAGCTCTTGATTTCGGCTTAAGTCATGATCTCAGGGTCCTGGGATTGAGCCCTGCATCAGGTTCCATGCTTGGTGGGGAGTCTGATTGAGGATTCCCTCTCTCTCTCTGTTTTTGAGGTGTATTGATATTGATGAATACATTACTGAAATACATTTGTTTTTCACTGCTGCATTGTATGATATTATATGACCACAGTATCATCCTATTGTCCATTTTCCTGTAGGTTGACATTTGAGGTGTCTTATTTTTTGTTATAAAATATTGTTATGTTTTATTATATTTATTTTGCTGCTATAAAAAAATGGTTCTATTGACCAGTTTGTAATAGGTCTCCTCTATTATTAGTACCCATCACTATTCACTTTTTACAAAAGATTATTTCTAGTCACAAATATTTAGGATGATATTTAGAGTCATGTTAAGTTTATTATAGGAGTAATCCTTTAAATAAAAGTATTCAACAGAGAAAAATATCTCTAGCAACAAGGATTTGAAAAGGCAATCTCTAAATCAATAGAAAAAAATTTTAAGAAAATAGAAATAGGCTGAAAAGAGATCTTTATAGAAAATAATAAAATTTACAAATGAAGAGCTAAAATTCTTCCAGTTCAGTCTTTTTTTTTTTTTGTCATGTAAAAATTTTATTTATGGGTTTTATATCCAGTCTTTATTGATAAAGAAAAGTGGGATTCATGAAATTATTTTACTTTTTCAAGGTAACAAAGAACTTGGTGATCTTTCACTGTCGTATTTCAGGTTATATAAATAAGATAGAAGCAATTTTATGCTTCTTAGAGTAGCAGGTAAATACAATTTTCTTATCACCCAAGAGATAAGAACAGTCAACTTCTCTTCCTCTTGAGTTACCTGGCGTACCTGTTTCAATTGCACCAGCCAGGTGGAACTTGCTAAGCACTGCCACCTGAGCCTAGTTTCATTTGGCATTTAAAAACTAACCAGGAAAAGGCATTGCTCAAAAATTATTTTGGCACAAACATTCAGCACTCTTTTCTACAAGGTAAGTTGGACCAAAAGTAAGTCAAAAGCAATTAGGACTGTGATGACATTATTCAATATAGTATTAGAGATTCTAGAAGGGATTGATTTATAGTCTGTTCTTACCTTAGCATTTTGGATGCAAGGACAGAGGGCCCAAGCTGCACTGGCCTTCACGTCGGGGTGAGGATTTTTCAGCAGGGACCACAACAAACGAACTCCATCTAAGCGATCAATTATCCTATTGTGAGACCAAAAAAAGATAAACTGTAATTAGTATGTAGAAATGAAAATTTAAATGGCCTATCTATCCACATAATTCTATTTTTTCTCCTTTTGACATTTGCTTAGATTTTCTTTCTTTCTTTCTTTTTAAAGATTTTATTCATTCATTTGAGACACAAAGTTAAAGAGAGCACGAGCAGGGGGAGAGGCAGAAAGAGAGGGAGAAGCAGACTCTCTGCTGAGCCGGGAGCCCAACATGGGCTGAGCCGAAGGCAGATGCTTAACCATCTGAGTGCCACCTAGGCGCCCCTAGAATTTCTCCAAAACTTCAACAAAAGCAGGAGAGCCTGGGTGGCTCAGTTGGTTAAGCAGCTGACTTTTGGTTTCAGCTCAGTTCTTGATCTCAGGGTCTTGAGTTCAGGCCCCATGTTGGTTTCCACGCCCGGCGTGGAGCCTACTTAAGAAAACCTTTAACAACAGCAGGAATAGAATGTGCTACTAAACTGCCAGATCTCTGGTTTCAGTTTTAAATTCATGACACAGAAAGCAAGCTCCGTGATAATTACGATTCACATAAACTTAAAATCAAGCCATGTAATTTTTTAATTAGCTGTACACAGACTGTTACCTAAATGTCAAAATACTGGTTTCTTTCATATAGTAACATCTATATACTTTCCAAAACAAATATTTATGCCTCAAAACTGTGAAGTTACCTTTTTTATTTGGTCTATGTTTAATTGACTTACCTTACTGCATGACATATTTTAAACTCCTCCAGTCCTAATCTAGCATTAGGAATTAAAATCATTACGCCACAGTGCACCCTTTGTTAGGTGTGGATAACACCTAACTTGTTTTCCATGTGCTCCCTTCTCAGCAAGACTAACATGCAGACTGTGTTATAATTACTTAAACACACTGTAATCAAAATATCTTCATGACTAGCTGAAAAATGAATTATCATCAGCGTCATCTCTACACCATCTGTCTTCTGTTTATATATCAATCAGCCCAGGGAGCATAACCTTGCATTAAGGTCCACTGAGTACACTTGCAGTTGAGAAGGTGGCCCAAACAAAACTTAATATCCTTTACAAAAATGGCTTTGTTCAGAAAGATACGTTAAACTCAAAGCAGATGAAAAAAGATAAAGAACATCAAAACTCCTTTGATTTTTAATCTCAGGTTGAGTTAAACACATGTAGCATTTAGCCACAGATAGAATAAATACCGCTAGCTTAGAATGCCATTCAAATTCTTTCTTGAAAATTGACATAAAGACAACTACATTTCTTGATTATCTGAGATGAGTTTGCCAGGGGGGAAAAATATGTGTTATTTCAAAGCGTCCAAGTATGATATCAGCTTTACATAACCTTATAAAATAGTTGGTAGTGCAAATAGCTTGTAGTAAGATACAAATTGTCTCTTTAGAAAACAACTTTTAATAAGAAAAAAGCACACTAAGAAAGTATTTTAACATGAAGTTTAACTAAATAGCTTTCCAAACCTAAGCTTTCTGTCAATATCATGCTGAGAGAAAAAGTTTTATTTCTCAACTGATGGAAAATGTAAAGAAAGATACTGAGCCCTTCACAATGAAGGATTTACTTTACAAAGTTAAACCATCTTACTGCTTTATATATAGCACTGAAAGCATAATGGCTGCTGATCCTTGGGTCTCTGTATTTTTTCACATGCAATTTCTCAATGAACAATAGTCCTACCTTCTTGCAAATGTAGCAGTAAAATTTGCATTAGTAATATTTAACTGTACAGAGCTGGACATAACTTCACATTACGGTGGAAGTCATTTGCATGGCACACCTTTCTGGGTTTTTTTAAAGGGATAATTCAGTGTGGACCCCCCTCCCCCCAGGCAAAAATTTCACAATTAACTATAAAAATTCACTATTGATTGTAAAACTACTACATCTACTGTCCCCAATCATCACCCTAAGCCCTAGTCAACTAACTCATCGGCTGCTTAGTTGTAACAGAGGAGGATTGTGACCCCATCACTGATCCCTTAAAAGACTCAGCACAGCACAGAGTGATAACCTTAGATGAGGGAAACATGATTGAAACACATTTGCAAACACAGGAGCTAACAAAGTCAGGAGGTAGCGAACTACAGGATTTAACTTTGTCCCTTCCATCTCCCTCATTCTCTGTATCAAGTTATTTACTGCCGATTTCACAATAAGTCAAGTACTGGGGCACCTGGGTGGCTCAGTCAGTTGAGTGGCCAACTTTTGGTTTCAGCTCAGGTCATGATCTCAGGGTGATGAGATCGAGGCCCATGGTGGGCCCACACTCAGCATGGAGTCTGCTTGAGATTCTCTCTCCCTCTGTCCCTCCCCCTGCTCACATGCATGCACTCTCTCTCAAATAAATAAATAAATAAAATCTTAGAAGAAAAGAAAAGAAAAATAAGCCAAGTATCCGGCCCTTACTTCCCTCTTCCTCTTACCAGCACCCTAATTCTGGTCTTTACCACATCATATCAGGATGGCTGTGGAGTAGCTGCATCCTTGGTTTTATGTCTTCAATTTCTCTCAATTCTACCCATCCTATGAATTCCTGTGAGATTAATCTTCCTAAAGGACCTTGTGGAGCTTCTGTAGTAGCTCCTTGAGAGCAGGTCCCCAGGGATATTCATTCTGCCCATCACACTACCTGGCACATTCAATCAATGCTTGCACTCCAGGAGGAAATTTCCAAGGGCTTCCCATTGCCTGTGTGGTATTAAAACCCTGATTCCTGAACTCAGTATTTAACATTTCCAATGAGCTGGTTTATTCTTCCTAAATCCCAGTATTCAGGCATTTGCTCATAAAACTCTTGGGCCATCTACTAAACACTAAGTGCTAAGCATACAGAAATAACGGATACAGTCAATTCTCATTATGTGGGGTAGTTATGTTCTATAAAGTCACTGCACACAGGGAATTAGTAAGTACTGAACCATTGCTCTGGGAAATACAAAATTTTGTTCCTGAGAGCCTCTGTTCAGAACATTTTTGTCAACTGATCAATTAATTTATAACCATGTTTTATGTGTGTTTCTGTTTAAAGCACCTTATTTAATATACATTGTTGATTCATTAACATTGAACTAACCCATGACCAGCAGCACTGCAGTTCATCCTGAACAAAGCTTCCCTAACACATATTGGCTCTGTAAGGCACATCACAACTTTCTTGTACTTGGGAACATTAGACCGGATCACTCTTCAGCACTTTGCTTAGGGACCAATTTAAACAGCAAATAACCAACTAAAAACACAAACATGGGAAGCATGTGGCACTACACAGGCTATAAAAAGACACTTGTTTGCAGTAGGAGAGCTAAAACAAGAAGGCAAAGCCTGGACTTGTTCACCGTCAGCTGGACAGGTGCATGAGGAGACTCAGATTTTGCCCTGCTCTGCACAGGTCTGTGAATAACAGTGAAAGTGCTGTATGTATTGATCTGGAGGTTACCAATAAATTTTGGCAGGGATATGAATTCACAAATACAGAATCTGCAAATATAGAGGATTTTGACTGTATTTCAGCAAAATACAGTCTAGTGAGGGAGATAAAGAAATGATTATAATCAATTATGATCAATGCTATACTAGATGGGTGCATGGGGTTCCATATGAACGCAAAGGGGAGACACTAGTTTACTTACAGACTACAGAAATTCTCTCAACTATAAGCCTTTCCCTATGCCATTGCCCTCTTTGGCTGTAATAGCCCATCTTTTAAGGTCTATAACAAAACTTCTCCCACAGATCCTCTGGCTTCTCCCACCTTGAGCCTCTTATGAGCTTTGCCGTCCCCCTTTCTGATATTCATGGCACAGTGCTTTGTCTTGTAGTCATGTGTGTATGCTTACCTCCCCATTAATTATTTTTTAAATTTTTAAATTTTTAAATTAAAAAAATTTTTAATTTAAATTCAATTAACCAACATATAGAACATCATTAGTTTCAGATGTAGAGTTCAGTAATTCATCAGTTACATATAACACCCAGTGCTCATCACATCATGTGCCCTCCTTCATGCCTATCACCTCCCCATTATTATTATAACTATTGTGTCATTTCCTTGACTGCAGGACTCATGTACCACCTACTATGCTTCTGGCATGCTACCACAGCCAGTTACTATTGGTTAAATGAACCTGAAACAAGATAGTCTTTGCTCCATGAATCAAAAATCTCTCCCAACACAAATACATTCATTTCTAACCTCATTCTTGCAAAGTACCTGTTCAAGTTCTAAATATAACCATTAGAGTAAGTTTTCATTTGAAGTTGTCTTAAGTTGAAAGTGCATTTTCATAGAATTTCTTTATAACTTTATTGCTTTTTGCATATACAATGATGGTCTTATAGGTGGTATTAATTTACACCCACTGTCCATTGCAACAGGGTTATCTCCTTTTGTATAGTTTTTTAATCTGATTGACATCTTGCTCTGAATTCATTTCCAGTAGTAGGTAAGCTCTTCCCATTTTTATTATCAGTTGAATTTTACATTAATTCTTTGACATTATAAACACATAACTGAATTGTGTTTTCAAAATCTTCAACTTTATCATAGAAGTCAAACTGTGTGGCTGGCAGAATAATAGTCCTAGAAAGACGAATACATATTCATACTCTGGCTATTAAACAAACCCAAACAAACCAAAAATGACGTAGCTGCTTGTTATCTTTCTCAGTTTTTTTTTTTTTGGTTGTTGTTGTTGCTGTTATAATAACATTTGCGAAGATCATTAAGAAGTCTGGCTGGCTTGCCTGCTCATTGAGGACACATATATGAACAGAAGTGAAGAGTTTGTGCCCACAGAGTAGGCACAGCCAAGGTTGTAGAGTTTCTTTCTGGCAATGTCAATACAACTATTTTTGAAACCATAATGTTACATGACTTCTAAAAATTTCACAATTTTCACTGAGAGGTACACTGGTAAATATTATTGTCTGACAATGGCTCGCACTAAATGTGGTCAGTCTGGGAGAACATGATACTCTTACACCACATTAAAGGATGCAACTGAAATCTATAAGTATTGAAACCAAGTTGGCAACTCAGTAAAAATGGAAACATAAAGGATGTCAGAATGAAACTATCATCTTTGTGAAAAGCTATAATTAGAAAAGAATTTTACTTTTTTATAATGATTCTCTGTTTTTATGATAACATCTCTAGATACTATATTAAAGACTCAATGGGAGACCACATTTGAAGGAAAGAAGCAAATGTGACAGCCTCTGGAAAGGTATGTCCCAGAATTTCTTGGCCCTGGTAGCATAGAATGATAATCTATCCTTTTATAGTTGCATAAACAATATGATTAGAAGAGTCCCAGAAACATTTTCTCAGAAAAAAAAAATATTCTTACAGTAAATATTAAGAGAGTGCCTATCAGGTGCCAGGTAATTTTTGAGGCACTGGGGCTTTTTCCACCTTGAAAGCAAACAGAAATCCCTGCTTTCATGGAGCTAATATTCTTTGGGGAAAAGACATAGAATAAAAGCAAAATCTGCATATTATATGAAATGTTGAAAAGTGATTGGAGAAAAATAAACCACAGAAGTGTGGTGGGATGGAGGTGGGGGGTGCAAGGAGACTGTCCATGTGGCAGGAACCCTGTGGGGGTGAGGGAAGCTAGTGTGGGGCAATGGAGAAGGTGTTCTGGTACCTGGTGTAGTCCCTGGCATGGAGAACCCATCATTTTCAGTACACACTAAATGAAAGTTATGCAGTCATCATTCCAGTCATCCAATATTAGTATTGGATCCTAGAGAACATCTACTCCAACACTGTTATTACTCAACGAGAAAACAGAAGTAGAGTGCCTAACCAACCCTATCTGATGTGTTGGTTGTATAAGCAAATAAAACATAATTTATCTTTTCTTTCTTCTCTGAAAAAAATGCACATGATTTAGATGAGTGCATTAAAGCCAGCTGAGGCATGGTTTGCCCAAAATAGAGAGTAAAATGGACCAATGCAAACGTTAATATTTATGGTCACCACAATGACAAGATACCCATTCCCCTCACTATACCTTCTGCTTTATAATCTACCTTTTTAATTCAATATAGGTAATGGAACTTCTATGTCAATGAATATGACATAGAATATGGATTTATAATAATCATTTTTAATGACAAGATAGTATTGCTGTATTAATGTACCATAATATATTTAACTAATATATATATATATATATATATATAACTGATCCTTTATTAATTGAAATTAGGTTCTTTCTGGTTTTGCATAATAATGGAATAAAAATAACATTGCAAAGGCCACCCTTGCATCCTTTTGCAATGCACTGATTATCTTCTAAGGACAAATGCTAAGGAATGGAATTGCTCAGAAAAATTCTGTATATGTTAATTTTAATACATAACAGACTATTCTCCATAAAAGTTATGTCAGTTTTTTTTTTTTAAAGATTTTATTTATTTATTTATTTGAGAGAGAGAATGAGGGAGAGAGAGAGCATGAGAGGGGGGAGGGTCAGAAGGAGAAGCAGACTCCCCGCTGAGCAGGGAGCCCGATGTGGGACTCGATCCCGGGACTCCAGGATCATGACCTGAGCTGAAGGCAGTCGCTTAACCAACTGAGCCACCCAGGCACCCAAGTTATGTCAGTTTGATTCCACATCCACAAATAATAAGAAAACCAGTTACCAGCATCAGCAACTATTTTAATTTTGCCAGTAAGTGCAAAAACTTCAATTTTTCATCTTAATTTTTCTTCTCCTTGTCATTATGGAAAATTCCAAACATACTTAAGAGTTTTTAATGGTAAAATAAACACCAATAGGCATAACATTCAAAATCTAAGTCTGCGTCATCTATCAATATGTGTGTGTTCATTTTTTCTAAACCATTTGCAAGTTAGAGATATAACTATTCACAATAAAATTTTCAAATTTTCATCTTTTAAAAAAAGTATGACCTTTTATGCTATCATTGTACCACTGTCACATTTGAGAAACTTAAAAGGAGTTCTGTAATGTAATCAAGTATCCAGCTCAGATTCAATTCTAATTGCTCCCAGAACATCCTAAAGGATGTTCTCCTTTAAAAAGGAGCTTTATAAACAAACAAAAAAAAAACCTGATTTCAAACAAGGATTGTGCCCTATATTTTTGATATGTCTTCTTAGTCTCTTTTATTATAGAACACATTTATGGCATTGACTTTTTAAACAAACAGCTCAAGTTCTACAGAGTTTGATTGCTTTCTCAAGGTGTCATTAAATTTTTCCTCTATTCTCTGTGTTTTCCATGAAGAGGAAATTAGAACTAAAATCTGAGTTGGTTCAAATTACATATTTTTGGCACAATACATCATAGGTGACGGTATGTACCTCACATCACACAACACGTTCAGAAGCTCATAATATCAGTTGTCCCACTCTTAGTGATGCCAAGTTTGGTCCTTTAATTACACTGATAACCATTATATATCTTCATTATAAAGATGTATGTTTCCATTTTCATTGAATAACAATCTGTGTGGTGACACTTTGTCACTCTAAGAAGATCCTGTCCCAACAACATTTTCCCTACCTTAAAGTTTTAGCATCTATTAATTATCCTTGCCTAAAATAATTATTTTATTGGGAGTTGTAGTGTTTTTTTTGAATTCTGTATACTCTTTAATAACTGGCATTCTTTTATAAAGAAGATCTTCCTCTCATCAACTGGGGGCTTAGTTATCCTATAGAAAGGCAGAATACATGTTTAATTCTTTCCCTTTAGTTACTAATTTGTTGAGTAAGGAGTTACTATAATGGTCATTTCCAGCAGAAGCAGAAGCAAAAATATCTCCAGAGGAGATTTTTCTCCTCTCTCTCTTTTCCATTCTTCCTCAGCATTTAAAATCCTATATAATTGAATCTACCAATTATTTCCTTTATGATTTTGATCTTTTACTTACACTTAGAATAGCCATCCACACCCCAAGATAATAAACTGGAATATTTCTTTTGTTCTCTTACAACACGTTTTGTTTATACTTAAATCTGTTAATTATATGAATTTTCTATAAGAAGAAAGTAGGAATCTAGCATTTTTTTAAAAAGATTTTACTTATTTATTTGACAGAGAGAGACACAGCAAGAGAGGGAACACAAGCAGGGGGAGTGGGAGAGGGAGAAGCAGGCTTCCCATGGAGCAGGGAGCCCTATGCAGGGCTCGATCCCAGGACCCTGGGATCATGACCTGAGCCAAAGGCAGATGCTTAATGACTGAGCCACGCAGGTGCCCAGGATCCAGCATTTTTTTATGGTCACTCTGATAATATCCTAAAATTTAAAAAATTTAAGTATAGTGGATCTGTCTCCTCAGGCAAAGTAAACAAAAGCAAAAATGAATATTGGGACATTAAGCTAAAAAGCTTTTATACAGCAAAGGAAACTATCAACAAAACAAAAAGGCAACCTACTAAATGGGAGAAAATATATCTGATAAGGGATTAATATCCAAAATATTTAAAGAAATACAAATCAATACCAAAAACCCACAAATAATCTGATTAAAAAATAGGCACTCTACCTGAATAGGCATTTTTCCAAAGGCAACAACATCCAGATAGCCAAGAGACACATGAAAAGATGCTCAACATCACTCATCATCAGGGAGATGCAAATCGAAACCACAATGATGTATAACCTCATACCAGTCATAGTATCCTAAATTTTGATATGTAGTTATATAGACATATAGATATATATTTAGTGTATCTATTGTGTTCCATTAATCTGTCCATACCTGCACAATTACTTGTTTTCTTTTCTTTTTGGGGGAGAGGGGGCAGAGGGAGAAGGAGAGAAAGAATCTTAAGCAGGCTCCACGCCCAGCATGGAGCCCCACAAGGGTTGATATGATAACCCTGAGATCATGACCTGAGCCTAAATCAAGAGTCTCAGGTGCCCCTACTCAATTGTTTTTAATAGTACAAGTATGAGCTCTAATGACTGAACAATAACCTACCAAATGGATACCTTTTAATTGTATAAAATACTTTGTTGTTTCCTGATTAAGAGGCACTTATATAATTTGACTAAGATTATGTATTTTTAAAAAATGTTTATAATTGAATTCAAAAGAAAGGAAAGTCTGCAACCAGAGACATGAAAACTATTAAAAAAAAAAGTAGAAATGCTAGACTTGAAAACTGCAGTGAGAAATGAAGAATTTATTAGATGGGCTTAAGAAAAAACTGGAAATAGCAGAGAAAGGAATCTGTGAACTTTAAGAAAAGGTATCCAAACTGAAAAATAAAGAGGAAAAAGTGAAAAAAAAAGTCCAATGTCTGTGGACTATTAAATGAAATATATGTGTGAAATCAAAGTTTCAGGAAGAGAAGAGAGAGAGAGAATGAGACCAAAGAATATTTGTGAAGACATTGACTGAGGTCTAAAACTGATGGAAGACATTAATCCACAGGCCTGAGAAGCTCAGTGAGCCCTAAACAGAAAAAGCACAAAGAACACCACACCTTCAGCATATCATAATCAAACTGCTGAAATCCAAAGCTAAGAAGATCTTAAAACCAGCTAAAGAAAAAAGACACATCGGGTATAGGGAATTAAAATAAAAACAAAAGCTGACTTCTCACAGGAAACAATGAAAGCAAAAATACAAGAGAATGGCATTTATATTGTGCTAGAAGAAAAACAGCTGTTCATCTAGACTTTTAAACTGAGTAAAAATATCCTTCAAAAATAATGGTAAAGCCCCTTCCTTGTGCCTCCTGAATAATTCAGCCCCAAAATCATTATGTGTGGGAGAACAATGGTAGAAGGTAAAAGTGCTTTAGTGGCCCCACATGAGGTGTTAGAGCCCAAGAAGATGAAGAGGGAATCTCTAAGGATAAGGTAAAACAGGCATGGGGTAACTGATCCTAAAGTGATCAGAGCAGCCTTTAGGGATACAACTCAATATGGAAAGACAGAACCCTAGCAGAAGGATAGCCCCACTGAGAATCAGCCTATTGTGTAATGATGAGCCTGAACAGGGTGAGGGGGGTAACAACACAGTGGAACAGCCTGGCATGGGAAATCAGAGATTGAGCAGGGTGAGGAGTGAAGACATACAAGGGCAAGGTGACCCGGCATGAGGTACCAGAGCCTGAATAGGATAAGGAGAACATGCGGAGTCTGGGCAGTCCAGCATGTTGAATCAGAGCCAAAGCAGGGTGAGGATAGTATCTACAAAAGGGACAAGATGGGGTGAACATGGAGGACTGGTTATATACAGGGAGCTAGGTCTAATAAGTACAGATGGGAGTCAGTTTCTGTCAATGGAGGGAATTACAACTATATAGAGAAAGCTAGAAATAAATAAATTGATAACCATGGTGGACAATTTTAACACCTCTTTCTCAGGAGTTAATAGGAAAACGTGAAGAGATACAGAAGACTGAACAACAGACTTAACCAACCTGACTGAATCAACATTTTAAAAACACTACACACAACAACTGCAGAATACACATTTTTTTTCTCCCATGCAAACAGAATATTTACAAAAATGGACCACACGAGGGGGCGCCTGGGTGGCTCAGTTGGTTCAGCGACTGCCTTTGGCTCAGGTCATGATCCTGGAGTCCCGGGATCGAGTCCCACATCAGGCTCCCTGCTCGGCGGGGAGTCTGCTTCTCCCTCTGACCCTCTTCCCTCTCGTGCTCTCTCTCTCTCATTCTCTCTCTGTCAAATAAATAAACAAAATCTTAAAAAAAAAAAAATGGACCACACGGCCAGGCCATAAAACTAAATACGAAAAAGTTAAAATCTCAGAGAATATAATCTCTGACATGGTTTTAAAATAAAAATCAATAATGATATGGCCTCTGGAAAATACCCAAATTTTGGAAATTAAGCGACACTTGTAGGTAACCTCTGGGCCAAAGAGAATTTACAAAGAAATTCAGGAAATATTTTGAATCAAATAAAAAGAAAACATATTTGTGCGATGTGCTAAAATAGTCTGAGAGGCAAATATGTAGGTTTAAATACTCATATTGGCAAAAGGATGGACCTATAATATCAACCGTCATGGCTTCTACTTTAAGAGAGTAGAAAAAGCAGCAAAAACTTAAACCTTAGATGAGTAAAATAAATAAAATAATAAAAACAAAATGAATAATACTGATAAACCACTAGAGCAATTATTCTTTACTTTTTATGTAAAGAGACTGAATATTTTAGGCTATGTAGGCAACATATGATCTCTGTTGCACATTCTTCTTTGTTTTGTAAATATTTAAAAATGTAAAACCATTTTTAGCTCACATGTGATTAAAAAAATGGACCATGAGCTGCTTCAGAGAGACTGACTGAAAAAGAGACACACACAGAGAGAGAACACAAATTACTATTATTACATAACCTGCAAGTGATAAAATGATAAAAATAATAATACAAGGACATTATAAATAACTGTGCCAATTAACTAAACTTAAATGAAAACAAATATAGTCTTTGAGAAACACAAATTACCAAAATTGACCCAAGAAGACATGGAAAACCTAAATAGTACCATATTTATTAAAGACATATAATTTACCTTTAACACTCAAAACAAATAAATCACCATCAACAAAAATCCTTTCCACAAAACCCAGATGGTTTTGCTGGTGAATTCTATCAAACATTTAAGAAAGAAATAATCCTATGCAAACTCTACTTGAAAATAGAGAGGAAAGATGACCTTTCAACTTGTTTTATAAGGCCAGCATAACCCATATACTAAAATTTGACAAAAATATTTATAAGAAGATTATAAATCAAAATATCTCATCAACATAAACACAGAATACAAAACACCAACTAGTAAAATCCAAGAATAGATGAAAAGGGTTATACAACATGATCAGGGTGATTTTATCCAAAAAATGGAAGGTTGACTTAACCTTCAAAAATCAATTCATGCAATTAACCTGTTAATAGAACAAAGAAAATTTATCTGATACTCTCAAAAGCTGCAGAAAAAGCATTTTACAAATTCAAAACCCATTTATGACTAAAAAAAAAAAAAAACTCAAAGTAAACTAGGAATAAATGGAACTTCCTCAATCTGATAAAGGGCATCTACGAAAACCTTACAATTAATAGCATACGTAATGGTAAGAAATTGAATATTTTCTCCCCAAGATCAAGACAGCACACAGATGTCTGCCCACTCATTTCACAGAGGTTCTGGCCTGTGCAACAAAGAAAAAGAAATAAAAGGCATAAAGATTGGGGGGGAAGAGTAAACTGTCACTATTTGCATATAACATAATTCTATATGTAAAAACCCTACAAAATCTATAAAAATTATTAGAAAGGATAAAGTTAGCAAGGTTGTAAGAATACCCAAAGATACACTTGACTATATACAAGTATATTAAACAATCACTTACATTTCCATTGCCCACAACAAACAGCTGGAAAATGAATTAAAAACAATTACCAGTCACAGTAGCATAAATAAAGATACCTAGAAAAAATGTAATGAAAAATATCTAAGATCTCTATGTTGATAGCTACAAAATATTGCTGAAATTAAAGAAGACCTAAATAAATGGAGATGCATCTCATGTTAGTGGGTTGGCAGTCTCAATATTGTTAAGATTTTCATTCTCTCTAAATTGATCTAAAAGGTTCCTAACAACATTTATTAAGTGTTAAAATAACCTATAATTTTGAACAAAAAATGTGAGACAAAATACATACTATATGCTTCCATTTGTTTCCAAATAGAGACAGCACAAAACTATATATGGAGGCATTCTCAAGAATAAATTATGAACACAAAGCAAGACATGAATTGCCATAAAAGGCAAGAGAAGGGCACTCTGCAGAGTGAAGAGAGGTCGCAGTGGGTACCCTGCGGTAAGGAGGAATAGCCAGGGAGTTTTTACGGTAATGACAATATTCTACTTCTTGGTTTGGGTGGCAGTTATATATATGAGTCTTCCCTTTTGAATAATTTACAAATATGTATATTTGCATTATGTACTTTCCTTTATACGTATTACATTTCACAAAATAAATGTTTAAAAATGTGTTTTAATTTCCATACATGTATATAGTCTCTCTCACACAGGAAATGGTTCTGAACAGCTCATTTAATTCAGCTATTAAACTAAGCACACATCACAGCTGGCTGGATGAAATACATAATGTGGTTAAATAAAATCCACATCATCCTCAAATTAAAAGTCCCTAGAGCTTGTTTTAAAATGAGAAAATGAAGATTCAGAAGATGAAATTATTCACATAATTACTTTGCAATTGTCATTTTGGTGTCTCAAGTAAATCCACGTGCTTTTAAAAGTATGCAGACGAGAAACAAAAAGAGATGTGAAAGGAAGGAAAAATGTTCTTAGTGATACAAATACATAAAACATATTCTATTTTATGTCTTGCATAAACCCTAAAAGGTCACAAAGACTGGTTCTGTGGTAAAAGAAATATCTGCGCTGCCACAAAGAGATTAAATCTCTTTTGTATACAAACAAGCGTAGCTTTACTTTTTCCCCCTCTTTTAAAAAGAACAAATAAACCCAATGTAAAAATAAAAAAAACTATGTAAATGCAACATAATTATGTTTAAACCACAGAAGACAGGAAATTTAGAGTTACAGATTCCATGGTAGGTTTTAATTCTATCCTTGTGTACATGTTTTATAAAAGAGTCTTTCATTACATGATCACATAACACTATACCATGTAACAATCAGTTCAGCAAATGTTTATTTCACAATGTGTGGAAGGAAAATATTTTATAGGATAAACTGTAGGAAATTAGTACATTATTTACATAGATTGTTATGTAAAATTTCTGAAAATCCTGGGCATTTACAAAATATTAATAGAAACACTTCTTTTTCTTATCTTCTAAAGAACATGAAATTTAACTCTTTTGTGGGCACTTATATTTGAAAGCTGACCTTTAGATTTTAAGGTTATTTTGAAGTAATGAAAAACTAAGGACATTAGGATTTTCGCATGTTTTGAATTATATATGCCAGGCATTTTATATAAAAGAACAGTAGAGACTCAAGTAAATCATGAAAACCCATGAGTTCACAATAAATCCCCAAAACAGCCCTTATTGTCACTACTGGAGTTTGCTAGGGCTCCTAATAATTCATATATCTGAAATTTGACTTTTTTCAAAAGGAAGGAAAGGCATTTATCCTGCTGTCTTTCCTGTATCAACTATATTTCAGTTTAACCAAATAGTTAGCAATCAACTCTGGGATAAACCTAATAAAAATATTATTTTAAAGACTCCAGACCCCCCCAAATCTCAAGGCCTCCAGAAAAAAAGATCAAATAACTTACAAAGACAAAAGAAATAGACTAGCATCAGACTTAAAAAAAAACAGTATGAAGCAAGTAAAAAATGAAGCAGCATTTTTTTTTACTTCAATGAAAAAAGTTGGAATAAAAGTTTTTATATCTAGCAAGGCTGTCCTCTGAGTATTTATAGGAAAATAGCTTCACTGGATATCCACATGTGCTCTGCACAGCAAAGGAAAAAATTAAATGAGGAGGCAAGCTATGGAGTGGGAGAAAATATCTGATAAGGAGTTAAAAGTCAGAATATATATATTTGCAAACCATAAATCTGATAAGGAGTTAAAATTCAGAATATATAAGGAGTTCGTATAAGTCAGTAGCAAACAAACACACACCTTGGTTAAAAAATTGGCAAAGGAACTGAACAGACATCTCTTCAGAGAAGACCTACAAATGGACAACAGGTATATGAAAACATGCTCAGCATCACTAATCATCAGGGAAATGCAAACCAAAGCCACAATGAACTACTGCCTCACTCCTTATAGAATGGCTATTCTGCAAAAGACAAGAGATAAAAAAATGTTGGTGAGGATATGGAGAAAAGGGAGCCCTTGCACATGGGAATGTAAATTGGTACAGTAATTATGGAAAACAGTATAAAGATTCTTCAAGAAATGAAAAATAGAATTATCATATGATCCAACAATCCCACTTCTGGGTATATTAGCAAAAGAAAAGAATTCATTATCTCAAAGAGATACCTGCACTGTCATGTTCATTGCAGCATTATTCACAATAGCCAGGATATGGAAACAACCTAAGTGTCTCTTGACAGATGAATGGAAAGAAATTGTGTGTACACACACACACACACACACACACACACACACACATACACACACAGTGGGATATTATTTGGCCTTAAAACAGAAAGAAATACTGCTATTTGTGATGTGGATGAATTTGGAAGACATTATGCTAAGTGAAATAAGCCTGACACAGAAGGACAAATATTGCATGGTATCACTTATATATGGAATCTAAAAAAGTTGAACTTAGATGTCCACTGATAGATGAATGGATAAAGAGATGTAGTATATATGAACAATGGAGCATTACTCAGCCATAAAAAGAATGAAATCTTGCCATCTGCAACAACATGGATGGAGTTAGAGCATATAATGTTAAGTGAAATAAGTCAGAAAGACAAGTATCATAAGATTTCACTCATATGTGGAATTTTAAGAATCAAATGAACAAAGGGGGAAAAAAGAGAGAGAGACAAACTAAGAAACAGCCTCTTAACTATGGAGAACAAACAGATGGCTACCAGAGGGGAGGTGGAAGGGGGGAATTGGTGAAATAGGTGATGGGGATTAAAGAGTACACTTACTGTGATGAGCACTGAGTAATGTATAGAAGTATTGAATCACTATATTGTACACCCGAAACTAATATAACACTCTAGGTCAACTACACTGGAATTAAAATAAAAAACTTAAAAAAAGTTGAACTTAGAGAAACAGAGTATTATGGTGGTTGCCAGGGGTTGGGTGGAGGAAATGGGTCAAATGTACAATGTTTCGGTCATAAAGTGGGTAAGTTCTATAGATCTAGGGTACAGTACAGTAACTATACTAATAATAATGTATACTTGAAATTTGCTAAGAGAATATATCTTGAGTGTTCTTACCACATACTCCAAAAAACTAGTAACTGTGTGAGGTAATATACTAATTAGCTTGATTGTGGAATTATTACATAAGGTATATTGGATGAAAACACCATGTTGTACACCTTGAATACACACAATTTAAAAAACTGTCAATCGTATCTCCAAAAACTAGAAAAAAGTAAAAATACTTGAAACATTTAAGAACTTAGAGAATTCTGTCTGCACCCATGAGCCCTTTTTGAAGATTCTACTACAGGATGAGTTCCCAACAACTAAAATATGACTAAAACTTCAGCAAAAAACTGATGAGTGTGTGTGTGTGTCTGTGTGTGTGTACACATATGTGTGTGTGTGTACACATATGTGTGTATACATACATATACATATATATGATTAAACAAGGGGGGCAGGGGAAAGGGTAGAATAATAATGTTCAAATGTTATATGTTATGATAAAGTAGAAATAATGCACTTAAAAATGGGAGGAAAAGAGGCCCCTGGGTGGCTTAATCAGTTAAGCATCTGACTCTTGATTTCAGCTCAGGTCTTGATCTCAGGGTCGTGAGCCTACTTAAAAAAAAGGGGGGATGGGGAGGAAAAGAAAGAGGGAAAGAGAAAAACAGAATACACACATTGACTACTATGTAGACAATAGGTGGGAGTTAAAAAATAACCAGTAAAAACTGAGAAACTCAACAGCAAATAACTACATAACAGAAATGAAAAAGAGGGCAGTAGAAAAATGTACAGGTAGAAGACAATGACTAGAATAAAACAAAAATGCAAAGTTTAAATAACAACAAAAATTAGAGAGCAAAGACTATAAATCTTATAGAAAAGCAGCAGCAAATATAACCAGATATGAGTGACTATAAAATATTACATTGTTGAGACCAAACATATCAGTCATATCAATAAGTGTGACTGCATTTAACTCATTAAAAGAACAACTTTCTGGGGCACCTGGGTGGCTCAGTCTGTTAAGTGTACAACATTTGATTTTGGCTCAGGTCATGATCTCAGAGTTGTGAGATCGAGCCCCATGTCAGGCTCCCCACTGGGCATGGAGCCTGCTTAAGATTCTATCTCTCTCCCTCTGTCCCACACCCCATTCGCATGCTCTCTCTCACTAAAAGAAAAAAAGAAAAAAGAAAAAAAAGAACAAGTATTCTTAATTTGGCTTGCAAAGCAAGACCCATATACTACTGTTTATTTTTTATTTATTTAGTTAGTTAGTTTAGTTTAGTTTTTTTTTTTACCATTACCTTTTTTACTCTCCCTCTTCATTCCAGTGTGTTCAGAACATTATAATAGGCACGAAGGGAAAAATAATCGCATTTTTTTAAAACTCAATCTGTCCAAAGTCTAGGATAACAAATGAAACCATGGTTTCTACTACTGTTTAAAAGGGAATATCTAAAAGAAAATGATTCAAGAAAGACTAAAAATAAAAGGTAGACCAAGATATCCCAGGAAAATGCAAAAAATAAGGAAGCAGGAGTAAAGATCCTGGTATCAGACCAAGTCAAAATCAAGCCCAAACTCATTAAACATAACAAAGAAATAGACCTTGGAATATTAAAAGCAAAAATTCATGACTATTAAAAACACTTATGTACCAAATGATATAGCACCTGCCTTTAAGAAGTAAAAACTATATGAGATATGAGAAGATACAGATAGAAGCACACTAATGATAAGAGGTTTTAAGACACCATTTTCAGTATAAGACAGATCAACTGCACAAAAAATGGTAAGTAGAGATAGAAGAGCTAAGTAACATAATAAAGTAGATTTTTAGAGTATACATCAAACTCTACACTCCGTTCACAGGGAATATATTTTCATCACAAGTACCTATAGATACTTTGCAAAAATTTACTTTGCATTAGCTCACAAAAAATAAGCAACTTCCATAACAAGTAGAAAGTGAAAAAATCAATATAGTCTGACCAAAACATAGTACAAGTTTCTCCTGCTATCCAAAATTAGAGTCTTCCTAGGAAACCTTTCATTAGCCAAAAGGGTATAGAGCAAAGAATTACCATTAATTTATATGAAAAAGTTTTTGAGCATTCCCAGATCCCAAAAATAATCTCTCTTAGGCTTTTCTGATACCTTAGGACACATCTTGCTAACAGATGCACAAAATTAATTGAGATAAAACAAGATGCTCGTAAGACACAGTTCAAAGCTATGTTGGCTTGATGCTGAGATGCTGAGTGTAGTTCCTAGGGAAGGAGCTTGACACTGCCATTCTCACTGCTTGGTGTGCATGCTTCCTCCTGTAAGGGCTCACTGGGAAACAAATGCTGAATGCTATTTTTGCTTTTTGCCTTTTCCCATAAAAGCAAAAATCTTCAGATTTCTTTTGGTTAGTGAAAACAGGTACTAATGTAGATCTTTCATAAACATGAAGTGGCATAATGTTACCTTTCAAAAAGTGGGTGATACCTGTATAATGAGAAATAGCTAACAAAAACAAAAAATAAAAATGTTCTTCCTTGTGGAATTACAAAAAAAAAAAAAATTCTAAAACTCCCGGGCTAAAATTAGGAAAATACAAACATGAAATAAAAGAATTTCTAAAAAAAAAAAAAAAAAAAGATAATGAAATCTCTACGTATCAACTATACAAGGGATACTTAAAGCATGTCAAAGGAAAATTCATGCATAAATTACTTTTATTAAACAAATAATGAAAATAAATGACATAACTTCCCAGCTCAAAACTTTAGAAAAAAAGTTACAAAATAAACCAAAAGAAAGCAACAAGGAATTAATAAAGAGATGAAAGAAATTTATGAGGTATAGAACAGTACATCTAATTAATAAACTATTTTTTCAGAAAAAAGTAAAAATAGAAAAACTATACTAGATAACTACATCAGGAAAATACTAGAAGGAAGCTCACATATACAACAAGTGGTAAATAATCATTAAAAAAAGACAAAATTTAAAAATCAAAGGTATTACTTTGTAGACCACTAACTCAAATAAATTTGATAGCACAATGAAACTGATCATTTTATAAAGAAATACAGATTGCCATAAATGACCGTTAAAGTAGGGAGCATAAATAGAACAGATTCTGTAGAAGAACTAGAGAAAGCTAATAAGGAACTAATAACACACACACACACACACACACACACACACACACACACAGAGTAGGGTCATATGATTGCACAGTAGACGTCTACCGAACCTTTAAAACCTAGGTGGTCCCATTGCTCAATAAATTATTATTCCAGAGTACTGAAATGAAAGAAAACTTCCTAATTCCTTTTGTGAAGCAAGTATAACATTGATACTTAGATTTGATAGAAAAAAAAAAGAAATAAGCCAAATACCAATATCACTCATGTCATTAAAAAGATACTAAATAAAATATTAGGAAACAAAAGCATATACCACACTAAGAAAACAGTACATTATAACCAAATGAAACTTATTTCTGGAAAGCAAGGTTGGTTCAGTGTTTGGAAACCCATTTAACAGCATTCACCATATTAATAGATAAAAAGGAAATATAATGAAGCATATGGAGCATAATCTCCATAAGTGTTTAAACAGCCTTTGACAAAATTCAGTACTTTTCTGATTAAAAAAACACTTTAAAAATTGATTTTTAATGTAATTAATTTAAATTTTAATATGATAAAATATATATACTTTAGTCCTCAAGACATTACTTACTAGAAAAATACTAGAGGCATTTCCACTAAAATCAGAAATAAATAGGGCAAAGAAGACCACGTATCTATACTACTATCCAACATTATACTAGGAAATTAGTTAACAAGAGAAATCAAAGAATAAGAATTTATAAAGAAGAGGTAAAATTTTCCCTGGAATACCCTAGAGCAGAGGTCAGCAGATATTTTCGTAAAGGCCTAGACAGTATTTTAGTTTTTATGGGTCATTCAGTCTGTGTCACAACTACTGAACCCTGCCATTGTAGCATAAAAGAGCCAAAGACAGTAATAAATGAATGAGTGTGACTGTTCCAATAAAACTTTATTTATAAAGATAGGATTTGGTCCATGGGCTATATTGTGTCAACCACTGTGCTTAGACAATTAACAATATAATGAACTCATGGAACACTACATCAAAAACTAATGATGTAATATATGGTGATTAACATAACATAATAAAAAAAGATTTTAATAAAAAAATAAGTTATTGGAAAAAAATGAACTCGAGAGAATTCTGTAAGGTAGCAGCATATAGAATTAATATATAAACTTTAATAGTGTTCATAGAGACAATAAATTGAGGGACATAATGGAAGGACAAAAAACATGTATACCATCAACAAATAAGATGAAATACTTAGGAATGACCTGCACAAAATGCACAAGATCCACATGGAGGAAACTTTATTCTTCAAAGTGAAAAAACTAGACTTCAACAAATGAAGAGTTCCTATAATTTCACTATGGTTATGGAGGACGTCAGGGGAAGCTGGGTGAAGGGCAAATGGGAAATCTCTGTATTCTGCATTCTCTATTTTTGCAACTTTTCCATAAGTCTAGTGCTACTACAAAATAAAAGTTAAAAAGAACTATTTTTAAAAAGTGAAGAACCTGACATGTAGAAAATAATCATAGATATTTCTTAAGTTTTTAGCTTCCATATTTTTTAGTTTGGAATTTTATAGTATTTTAATAGAAATTCACATTCCCCAAAACTCAAGTGTTTTTTGTAGTTTTGTGATTTCATATACCGGAAGGCCAGATTACCTCCAGATGAATTCTGTATATTTCAAATAGATACTAAAAGTCAACAAGAAGAGAAAATTCAGCACGAATAAATCTACTTTTTCATGAACTTAGTGTGTCAGAATACCTGTTGTTCCATTTTAGATCCTAGGGAAGGGCATAATTAATATGCAATTATGTATTTATTTATTTATTTTTAAAGATTTTATTTATTTATTTGACAGAGAGAGAGAGTGACAAACAGGGGGAGTAGCAGAGGTAGAGGGAGAAGCAAGCTCCCTGCCGAGCAAGGAGCCTGATGTGAGACTTGATCCCAGGATCCTGGGATCATGACCTGAGCCGAAGGCAGATGCTTAACGACTGAGCCACTCAGGCGCCCCTAATATGAAATAATTTATATCAAGTTTCTAGAAGCAGTCATCTGAAGTATTGAAAAAAGTCGATAGAGCTTTATGAAATCATTGGTTTCTCAAAAATCATTTTTGATTCAGTAGCTAAACTTATTAAGATGTTTCTGATTCTTATTAAATATACATATAAGGGAGAAGAACTGGTTATGCATTCTATTGTACGGAGTTAATAAAACTGTGCTGTGAGTATATGTTTATCCCGCTATGTGACCTAAGTCTTAGCCACAGCCACAGACAAATCACTGAAACATAAAACTGCTAGTCATTAAAATAAGTTCCTAACCTATGAATTATATAAGACTTAATGGAGGAGAGGTATTTGTTTGTCATTTCCTTACCATTTAACGGAAAGCTCAAAGATGCAATAAATCCTACAAATCTAGCAAGAAAGCCATGTCTGAAATATGATGCCAAGAGCAATGCTGTTTGGATTCTTACCAAACTCAAAATACTGTTTCTGAAACTGCCTTAGTGCGTTTATAAAAACATTTGTGGGAAAACCGTATTTACAAGTACAAAAAGATCCACCGACGACCTTGTTCCACAAGAAAGGACAATTTTGTCTTTTCTTATGAGGGCTTCTCAGAGAATTTGACAGTCTTGAAAACTTTTTCTCTTTTAAATGCTTTCTTCCCTTTGTTTTTTCAATAACTCATTTAATTTCCCTCACAACTCTGGCTGATCCTTCTCACTTTCTTTATAGGTACTTTGGTACATTCCTTCTCCCTGAAAGATTGGGTTCAATAGGCTTCTGTTCACTCTGCTTTCCCTTCCTCACAATTTCTCACATACAGCCAGACTTCGGTTACCAAATATTATAACACTACGTCTAACCTGCACCTCTCTCCTGAGCTTTAGACACGAATATCCAATTCACTGGTTGCCGTCACCACGTGAACATGTCATGGGAACCTCAATGTCCACCCAAACATAACTGAATTCACCATCCATTCATTATGTAATAAATGTTGGTTGGTGCCTACCTTAAGCCTAGGCCTGCATTAGGCACTATAATGACATTTCTCCCCTAGTGAAGTTCATTCTTCCTTTACTAGCCCTGCACCTACATTCCCTATATCAGTAAGTGGTACCATTATCCATCTAGTGGCCAAAGTCAGATACCTAAATATGCATATGATCTCAAAGTAACATACTGTACTTCTTATACTTACAAAATATGACACATCAAATTTATTCAATTAAAAAAAAGAAAAGAAACCTAAATATCAAGTGGCACTCCTCCTTTTTTATAACTCATGTTCAATCATTCCCCTGGTTTTATTCATCCTTTCCCTTTA
This sequence comes from Zalophus californianus, assembly GCF_009762305.2. Classification (NCBI taxonomy): domain Eukaryota; kingdom Metazoa; phylum Chordata; class Mammalia; order Carnivora; family Otariidae; genus Zalophus; species Zalophus californianus. The sequence continues at coordinate 114,251,116 of NC_045603.1, read as the reverse complement.
TTTCTCTTTAAGCTGTCACTTTCCTTATTCTTTATTATATTATATTCCACTGGCTTAGTTTAAGCCATCTTCACCTCTGGCCTGCAATGATCCCTTAACATATTCCTCTGTCTCAAGTTATACTTAAAACACTTCAGTAACCTTTGATCAACTTTAAAACAAAAAACAAATGTATTAGCATGATGCAAAAGCCTGAATTATAATTGCCTATGTAAACATGTAAATATGCCAATGCCACACCCTCCAAGCTCCTAATTGCAGATGAGATTTTACAGTGAGTTATTCACCATTTGGCAGCCACTTGTTCTCAATTTATAGCAAATTAAATAACATGATTAATTTGATGCAAAAGAAACACAGAAACAAGGAACTCATCTATAGACGAGTACAGATGCTGGACAGTCTGACTTTAATTTTCTATTTACATATTATCATTTTAAATTGTTATTAATCAAAGCTACTGCTACATGAACAATACTGACCAACATTTACCCAGCACTTATCATGTATCAAGTACTTTACACATATTAATTTACATAATCATTACAACAACCCAATGAGATAGGTACCCTTACCATTCCCATTTTATATATGTGGTAACCAAGGCACCAAGTAGTTTAATAATTTGCCAAAGGAAATAGTTGGTAAGTGGTAAGACTGGCATCCAAGCAATGGTTCCAGAATCAATGTTCTTTTTTATTTTTTAAAGATTTATTTATTTATTTGAGGGGGGAGGGGCAGAGGGAGACGGAGAGAAAGAATCTCAAGCAGATTCTGTGCTTCGCATGGGAGGTCTACACAGGGTTCGATCTCAGGACCCTGAGATCATGACCTGAGCCAAAACCAAGGGTCGGACACTTAACTGACTGAGCCACACAGGCGCCCCTGGAATCTATGCTGTTAATCATTATATTATACAGAATAAAAAGGGATTTTGCAAGGTATTAAACAAGAACTTTGATTTTGTAAAGATGATACATATTCACCATATAGACTGCATAGAAAAATGCAAAGAAGAAAATAAGAAATGATCCTAAATCCTGCCATTCAGAAATAATAATCACTGATAACTAAGGTAAATGATTCTGGATATTTCTTTATGCCTGAAGCTACAGAACAGCATGGAGAGATACGTAAGAGAGGCAGAAAAATGGATGGCTAGATGATAAACAAATAGATAAAAGGATATTGTATACAGTATCTACTGATTCCTTTATGTGAAAGATGATAAAATTTGCACACTGACTCACCCACCAAGGATTTGTTCTTATTTTTGTCAGTTGTATTATTAAATTATTAATAGTATCTATAAAATTTAGAGGATTCCCCTAATGATAACTCCTCCATTATTTTCTTAGTATAATGTTTAAATAAATTCATGGTCTCCACTGATACCTTTTAGCCATATTTTGCCGTTTGGAAATACTTTGAGTAATTTCTTGATTGACTTTCTGTAATCAGCAGTGTTTTCAAGAAGAGTTAGTACTGTATTCACCAATTCCTTGCATGACTGAGAATGTGCTACTACTTTCATACTTGAAGAACAACTTGGTTGGATGTGAAATTCTTGGGTAATATTTTCTTTACCTCCAGAATGTTAATCTGAGGGATTTGATCCTCCAATCAATGTCTTTTGACCTTAAAAAAAGTTGCAGAGAAGTGGGAAGACATTCTGTCCTCATGGTTTTTCTTTTGCCTAGATATACTTACTTTTTCCTTTCCTTTTGAAATGTAAGTAGATTTATCAGGATGCATTTCTGTTGGCCATTCTGTATCAATATTGCTAGGGTCTTTTGGGGTCTTTTGACCTACAGATTCACACACAAATTTTTCTTCATTGTTCTCTTTAATTAAGATCATATTCCATTGGTTCCAACTTCTTCTTAAGGAATACCCATTACGTTTAAGTTGGGTCTCCTTGGGTTCCATATTTACCACTTCCTATTGTAATTTTAACATACTCTTCATTTCATTTTACATTTCCTATATACCACGTGCCTGTGTTTTCAATTGTGTCTATCATACTTTTTTTGCATCTATTCAGGCTTTAAGTTCAATAATTTTTTTATTTCTCTTCTGAGTTCTGGCTACTAGCTTGTCACAACGATGTAAGCTATCTTATAAAGTCTTTTTAAAAATTTGATGTGATTTCTTTTGGCTTTTTTATTAAGAGGGAGTATACTGTCTTAATAGCCTTGTGATTGTGGGGAAATTATTTGTCTGAATCTATCTGTTTCCTTTTATGATGGAATTACCTCAAAAACAATCCTACAAAAATCTGCAGTTCTCTTTGCCTTGTGAACACATCTCTTCCATTCAGTTGTGAGCATTCAAACAGTCAATCCGGCTTACTCCAAATCTCTAAAAATTTATAGCTTCATTGTGTTACAATACGGCAATCATCATCTCTAGTATTCTTTTCACGCCAAAGGGTGTCCAGCAGTCTCCTTGGGCTAGAAGCCTGTTGTAGACAATATAAAATGACATGTCCATATGACTTTTCCTTAGGCTCCACTTCTGGTGTTTTATAATGCAAAACTAGGTCTCTGATGGGAAATTCCTCACTTCTTCCAAGGCCTATTCACTCCCCTAGTCTCTGCCATGAAGAAAAAAGAAAAATGTTGGCTATGCATTTCATGACCATGACACTTATTTGGGAGGAAATCTCGAGATATGAAACGGTATGTGTTAGCTGTCAGCATAACGTGTCAGCATGACACGCAGGTCAATAATTTACCTACATTCTGCAGGTGTGTTTCACATTTAAGATTTGAAACTGTGGACATTTCCTTGTTTGAGAGGACATACTTTTTTACAACTTTTCTTTTTTATTGTAGTTTTCATATTATGAACCAGAGTAAAATGTTTCATAAAATTATTCAAACTAGTTCCGTGTATTTACAAATAAATGTTTATTTAGTGCCATTTCATCATCTACTCTAACATTCTAACATTACTTGTGTGTCTCCTCAACTCAGTCAAAAGGTCCTTGAGGTCTATTGTTTATTACTGAGTTGTTTTCTCATTACATTTTGTTGCTTCAAAACCTACGTTAAGATTCAGAATAAGAAAAGCACGTAGCTGTTTTCTCCAGCTTTTTCTTGAATGGGTTCAACTGAAAAATCAATAAATATGACAATTTATAGTTATATTAAAAACGGTTTGAAGGCCTATTGTGAAAGTAATGTAATGATGATATTTAGAAGTAATTTTTAGGTGTCAACTAGATAACCTGGTAATGACTTATGTGGAAATCATTAAATCTGAAATTCACAGAATAGAAGAAGGGGCTTTGCAAGAATGAATTCTAATCTACGTATGAAATTTGATATATTTTTTATATTGGAACAGAATAGAAAACCCAGAAATAAATCCACAATTTTGTGTTCAGTTAGTCTTTGACAAAGGAAGAAAGAATATGCAATGGGAAAAACAGTCTCTTCAACAAATGGTGTTGGAAAAACTGGACAGCTACATGCAAAAGAATGAAACTGGACCATTTTCTTACACTGTACACAAAAGTAAACTCAAATGTATGAAAAAACCTAAATGTGAGACCTGAAACCATAAAAATCCTTGAAGAGAGTGCAGGCAGTAATTTCTGACATCGGCCATAGCAACATTTTCTAAATATGTCTCCTGAGGCAAGGGAAATAAAAGCAAAAATAAACTATTGGGACTTCATCAAAATAAAAAGCCTTTGCACAGCAAAGGAAACAATCAACAAAACTAAAAGGCAACCTTCCGAATGGGAGAAGATATTTGCAAATGACATATCCAATAAACGGTTAGTAAAGAAGATGTGGTCCATATATACAATGGAATATTACTCAGCCATCAGAAAGGATGAATACCCATCATTTGCATCGACATGGATGGTACTGGAGGGGATCATGCTGAGTGAAATAAGTCAAGCAGAGAAAGACAATTATCATACGGTCTCACTCATTTGTGGAACATAAGAAATAGCATGGAGGACCACAGGGGAAGGGAGCGAAACCTGAATGGGAAGAAATCAGAGAGGGAGACAAACCATGAGAGAGACTCTGGACTCCAGGAACCAAACTGAGGGTTACAGAAGGGAGGGGGATGGGAGGATGAGGTAACCGGCTGATGGGCATTAAGGAGGGCACGTGTTGTGATGAGCACTGGGTGTTATAGGGAACTAATGAATCATTGAACCCTACATCAAAAACTAATGATGTACTATATGCTTTCTAATTGAACATAATTATATATGTGTGTGTGTATAGAAAGAGAACTTATACAACTCAACAGCCAAAAAATAAACAAAATAACCCAATTTAAAAATAGGCAGAAGATATGAACAGATATTTCTCCAAAGAAGACATATATAGATGGCCAACAGACACATGAAAAGATGCTCAACATCACTCGGCATCAGGGAAATACAAATCAAAACCACAGTGAGAGATCGTCTCATACATGTCAGAATGGCTAAAATCAGAAACATGAGAAACAAAAGGTGTTGGTGAGGATGTGGAGAAAAAGGAAGTCTCTTGCACTGTTAGTGGGAATGCAAACTGGTATAGCCACTCTGCAAAACAGTAGGGAGTTTCCTCAAAAAGTTAAAAATAGAACTGCCCTATGATCCAGGAATCACACTATTGGGTATTTACCCACAAAATACAAAAACACTAATTCAAAGTGATACATGCACCTCTATGTTTATTGCAACATTATTTACAATAGCCAAACTACTGGAATAAGCCTAAGTGTCCATCAGTAGATGAATGGATAAAGAAGGAATGGTACACACACACACACACACACACACACACACACACACAATGGAATATTATTCAGCCATTAAAAAAATAAAATCTTGCCATTTGCAATGACATTGATGGAGCTACAGCCTATAATGCTAAGTGAAATTAGAGAAGAATACCATATGACCTCACGTATATGTAGAATTTAAGAAACAAAACAAATAACAAAGGAAAAAAAAGAGAGAGAGACAAACCAAGAAGACGACTCTTAACTCTAGAGAACAAACTGATGGTTCCCAGAGGGGAGGTGGGTGGAGGGATGGGTGAAATAGGCGAAGGGGATTAAGGAGGACACTTGTATTGTAATTGTCATGAAGGTGTAATTGTCAGCACAAGGTGATGTGTGCAAGTGTTGAATCACTACATTGTACACCTGAAACCAGTGTAACACTGTATGTTAATCATACTGGAAGTAAAATAAAAAACTTAATAAAAAAGAAATTAGTAGTCATCAAGAGATAAAAAGATGATTTATGACACAGTCACAGGTGATACAGAAATCATATGCTATTAACAAGGCAGACAATGATAAAATATATATGAAATGTATATAAAAAAACAAACAAACCTCAAGGTAGCTTCTCAAGCAGAGCTCACTCCCATCCCAGGGCTTTTGTGTTCGCTACTCCTTGTCCCGTGTGTTCTTCCCTCAGGTTGTCTTCTCATCTCTCAGGTCTTGATTCAAATATTATCCTCCCAGAGGCGACAGTCCTCTCTTCCACTTTCTCTTTCCTCTTTCCACTGTAGCTAAAGTAACCACCTCCCGCTCATTCACTCTCTTTCAATCATGCTGTTTTCTTTTCTTTATAGCATTTAGCACTATCTGAAATAATTTTACTTAAGAGTTTATAGTCTTTGTTCCACATACACAACAGAATGTGAGTTCCAAGAGAGCAGGAACTCTGCTAGGGGTACACTATACTTTCAGTGGCTAGCACAAAAGATGTTTGATAAATATTTGTTCGGTGAATAAAGAATAAACAATATAACTTTAGATATTTAACATGTGCAAGGAAAAGATGAAGCTCGAGAGGTAGAATGGGGTCAGGAGGCAAGTGCTTTGAATGCCAGGCTAAGGAACTTAAGTTTGGTTTTTAAAGCTTGAGAGGTCACGGATGGTTCTTTAGAAAACAACCCTACCATATCTACAGTTTAGAAGAATAAATTTGAATGCTGTGCAGGAAAGATATGGAAGGGGAGAACTATGAGATGAGACCAAACAGGGCCTGCTTCAATAGTCCAGGTAAGAGGTGACAGAAGCTCAACTGAAGGCCAAGCGCAGGAGGATGCATTCAAAAAAAGTTAGTTCAGAGGCAGTTGGTGTAGTTGGCAGACGTGAGTAGACAAAAAGTAAACAAGGGCCGAAGATCAAAAGAAATACATAAAGCCATTTCTGACAAGTGTTTATCATGTGCTAATGAACACCATGTTTTTTCAGAAAGATGAATACATTAGAAAACTGTTTCATTGGCCCAGAGGATGCTCTTCCCTTGAAGTTATCATGAGTACAACTAGTGGTCCTTGGTGTCTAAAACACCTGAGCCTAAGGCTCCAGTAACCAAATCCAAAGAGCATTACAGAGGCTTTAGTACTTGTGTCCCAGACATGTGGTGAGATGAGACTCACATTAACAGAGCTCCAGGGCTGTCTTAAGAGTCGCAGCCTTCCTGTGAAGGAAGAGGACCTGACTGAAAACAAATGAGTCAAATTCCAGAAGAGTGGGCAGATGGAAGAAGGCATGACCGGAGACTATTGGCATCAGGTATAAGCTCCTGTATCAATCAAATGATGAAATAGATAGGAAATGATACATTTCAGCAGGTTTGTATGTATGGTCCCGTAATGTATGACGCTGGGTATATGTCTATGGGAATGGTGCTCCCTGGAGTTGTGCAGGATATATCCATACACAGCAGCCCTGAGTGTCCGCTCATACACAGTGAAGAGTTGAATGAATGTGCGAATCAGAATGAAATGATTCAGGAGATATATAGGAGAATCGTATGACAAAAAGATTATAGGTGTGACTCATGGATCCAATCGACCATCTCAAGAAACACTGCTATCTTGGACTGAAGGGGACAGAAATAGGATGAAATGAAGAAAGGTTGTCAGACCTCTGGGAGTTTATAGGACAAGCCAATAGAGCTGTCTGGCTGCCCCAATAATGTGGTGTTATTTCTTACATAGCCAGGATTCATGGGTCCAGGAATTGGGGGATGGAAATGAGAGTGGTACCTACTGCTCACTATTACCCCTAGTGACCCACTAGCAAATGTTTTTGCTTCCTGTTCCTGTGACCTTACAATTTGCTGGTTTAGAGGTCTTAGTTCAAAGGGGGGAATGCTTCCACCAGGAGACTCAACAGTGATTCTGAACTGAAAGTTAAATCTGCCTCCCAGCCACTTTGGCCTCCCTATGCCTCTAAACCAACAAGCAACAGAGGGACTTACTGTGTTGGCTGGGGTGACTGATCCCAATTATCAAGGGGAAATTGGACTGCTACTCCACAAAAGAGGTAAAGAAGACTATATCTGGAAAACAAGAGATCCCTTAGGGCATCTCTTAAGTATTACCATGCCCTGTGATTACAGTTGATGGAAAACTACAACCACCAATCTAGGCAGGACTACTAATGGCCCTGACCCTCAGGAATGAAGGTTTGGGTTACCCCACCAGGTAAAGAACCACAACCAGCTAAAGTGCTCGCTGAGAGCAAAGGGACTATGGAATGGGCAATGAAAGAAGGTAGTTGTAAATACCAGCTATGACCACATGACCAGTTACAGAATGAGTATTGTAATTGTCATGAATATTCCTTCCTTAGGGGCGCCGGGGTGGCTCAGTCGTTGTTAAGCATCTGCCTTCTGCTCAGGTCATGGTCCCAGGGTCCCGGGATCGAGCCCCGCGTCGGGCTCCCTGCTCGGCGGGAAGCCTGCTTCTCCCTCTCCCACTCCCCCTGCTCGTGTTCCCTCTCTCGCTGTGTCTCTCTCTGTCAAATAAATAAATAAAACCTAAAAAAAAAAATTCCTTATTTTGTTATGAATATATCTGTGTGTATCTTTTCTTCCCTCTTTTATCCTCTTATCATGTAACACAAGATATATTAACTTTATATCATAGTTTTTAAGTATGGCTAACTTTACGTTAAAGTATTTAAGTAACAGGATAGCAAGGAGAAGGGTAAATATAATCTAACAACTTTGCTTCCTCATCTGGGAAAAGGGTGAGTGAATTTTCAGTAGTACACTGGATAGTTGTATAATGTTAGGCAGGAATATGGCCTTGTTATTATCTTTCTATAGAGATTAAGTATGGTTTAAGGAGATGCATGAATGGGTACCAAGTTGACATGGGGTGGATATGTGATGGTTAATGTTTATGTGTCAACTTGACTGGTTTAAGGGATGCCCAGATATTGGTCAAACTTTTTTTTTTTTTTTGACAGAGAGCACATGCCAGTGGGGCAGGGAGGGCCAGAGGAAAAGGGAGGGGGGGAGAGAGAGAGTCCTAAGCAGGCTCCACACTGAGCATGGAGCCCGCCCAATGTAGGGCTCAATCTCACGACCCAATCTCGTGACCCAATCTCACGATCATGACCTGAGCCGCGATCAAGAATCGGATACTCAACTCTCTGAACCACTCAGATACCTCTGGTCAAACATTATTTTGCATATTTCTGTGAAGGTATCTCTTTGGATGGGATTGATATTTAAATTGGTGGACTCTGAGTAAAGCAGATTATCCTCCATAATATTAGTGGGCCTCATCTAATCAGTTGAAGGCGTTCATAGAAAAAAGGCTGACTTCCTCTGAGCAAGAAGCAGTTCTGCCAGCAGACCGCCTTTGACCTCAAACTGCAGCTCTTTCCTGAGTCTCCATTCTGCTAGCTTCCCCCATCAGAAGGCGGGGGGGCTTGTCAAGCTTCCACAATCACGGGAGCCAATTCCTTAAATCTACCCCCCTACGCCTCCCACTTTTCTCATCCTGTTGATTCTGGTTCTCTGGAGAACCCTCATACAATACCTTTGGCCCATATGGGTTCTTCCCTTTCTGGACTTCATATATATATGAAGTATCTGTATATATACTTCACACACACACACATACATATATTTCATATAAATATATTTATACACAAATATGTTTGTTTATTTAAATAGATACTTATATATGTATATATAATCTCTATATCATCTTGCTATTGTTCTTAAGTTGTATAACATTTAAGTCTTTTCTTCCTAATTACACAAGAATTCGCTTAAGGACCAAGATCACAGCTTAAAATCCTTTGTCTCTCTCTCTCTCATCAGTTCACAGTTCTTGTTAGATACTCAAAATATGTTTGCTGAATTGAATTGAAAAACAAGAAGGATACTATGGGAATGCTACCTAGACTGCCTAGGGTCTGAGAGAGAGAGAGAGAGAGAGAGAGAGAGAATTCCTTAGGAAGCAGAGAAAAATTTTGTCAATTGTATGAAGGTTTCTGGGTGGGACATTAATTACTGGGAATGTTAAATCCTCCCAACATACCCAGCCTCTGCCCTCTAGCTCATCCAAGGGAACAATCTGGCTCTGTAACTCATGACTAGTAACCTTGGGGTTATTTACATGTGAATCCATTTTATTTTTCACCATTTGTGCATGCTAATTCTAAGTAATGACACTTCTATGATGACCTGTTTCCCCTAACACTCTCAAATAAAATCTTTCAGTTGCTAGGCTACTTACATCATACTTTCCGGTTCTAACGCACAAGCACCAACTGCTTTTGTGACATTGACAAGAAGAGTTTGGTTTATTCCAATGAGGAGGTTCACAAGTGGTTGAATGCCACCACATTTCCGGACAAGGACTCGGTTTTCATATTCCTGACAACATTCTCCCAATGCACCGACCACGTTCACAAGCACTTCTTCGGGCTGGTCAGTTAAAAGTCCCACCAAAGTTTCAATGGCTTTGTATTCCCGAAACCTAAGTTCATCACAAGAGAAAGAGGTGACGAGGGTGGGGGGGAAGAGGAGAACAGTATTACTTTTGGTATAAAATGAGCTAATAATATTAATAGCACAAAATTTCTAAATGCCAATTCTATGATCATTCATAGTCCTTACAAAAACCCTATGATGCAGCTACTACCACAATCCCCACTTTCCGAAAGCTAATTTGAAGCTTTATAAATAGTGAAGCTGGCATCCACATCCAGCCATCTCCACCTTTAATCTCTACACAGTATAGTCCTTAAGACAGCTACAACTTCTTCCAAATCAGAGTGTCAGCGATTCTACTACGCTCTGGGTGTTTTCCCCATGTCACAGAGACTAGTTTACATGAACAAAGCAAAATAAGCCTATTTTATGTTAAATAAGACATGTAAATTTCTTGTTAAAATCATCACACTGAGGGGCGCCTGGGTGGCTCAGTCAATTGAGCATCTGACTCTTGATTTCAGCTCAGGTCCTGATCTCAGGGTCGTGAGACTAAGCCCCGAATTGGGCTCTGCTCTCAGTGGGGAGTCTGCTTGAGATTCTTTCTCTCTCTCTCCCCCTTTGCCCTTCTTCCCACTCATGCATACTCTCTCTACAATAAATAAATAAGTCTTAAAAAAATCATCACACTGAGACAAAGAAGAGTTGCCTCAGAATATCCATCATAGAGTATGGGAACTCTAAAAGTATATGAAGAAATAAATTTGAATATTGAAATAAATCAGATGGTCATAAAGTTTATAAATACGTTAAAATTCAATGAAATCATTTGAAAATGGCTGCTCTTTAACTGATTAGTTGGCATTTAGCTGATTTATCTTGTTTATCTTTAACAAAGGAAAAGGAATGGAACCACTTCCATCTCTAAAGATTTATCCCTGCACCTTCATAGGTCTCTAACAGGAAATTGGAGATACTTGTCATTTATATGGCTGCCCATAAGCAAAAGAGCCCATTCACACAGAGAGATTAATTAGCAAGTCCCCTAGTACTTAGTACTGAGTGAGGCACATTTTAAACCATTGCCAGGTGGTGGGATGGGAAGTAGAAGTCTTGCATTTCTAAAAATACCTTAATCCTGCCAAACTAGTCTAGAACATACGTGTATGAAAACTATAGGAATAGCATTAGGATCGACTCTTTATTAAAATAACATTATGGGAATGTGTTTCAATGCCATTTTTTAAAATGCATCTACACTTTATTTAGAAACATTTATATCTTAATGAGAGAAGATGTTAGTTGAAGGACTCACTATACACAGTGCAGTTCCTGTGCGCTAAGAATACTGCTATTTCTCAATGGCCATATTTTTATCACAGAATATTGAATGGCTTCTCTTACTTGGTCACATTCTCTTTGCTGATGGAACATTTCCATATTGCCCCCGTGACCGCGGCCAACCGTTCTTTATTGTCAGTGTTATTGAGCAGACTGGCCAGGGGTTTAAGTCCTCCGTGCAGTCTAACCAGGTCACGGGTTTCCTTATCTTCAGCACACTACACAAAAAGTCAGAGCAGAGCCTGTCAGTGATGAAGGCATATCAAGCTTTCAGTGATTCCTAAAGAGGCTGTCATGCTATGACTATGAAACTCAGAGAGTATCATTTTTCTGAAGGGGCCTCCAAGTAAAATTCTTCTCTATACTGGCAGCTATCTGACAGTGTCTCTCTTCCCTTACACGATTTTGGCAATGTCTAGAAGTTTCTACATACTTGGAAATTCTGCCAAGCTGTTCTGAGGTAGTGTGGGCTTCCACCAAGACAGAAAGAGAGGTTGGTAAGAGACCTAGAATGCCACCTGTGTGGATGGAGGATTTCTGCAGTCATGCAACCCAGTCTTGGGAAAATATAGTGGAGAAGATAGATGAGTGATAAAGCTTTAGTCCGATCTTCAGTGACCCCCAAAAGCTAAGAGATGAGCATTTCCCTAATAGAGTTTCTATGCCCAGAGCAGTGTTACATCAATAGCAAATGACATTATATTCACATATGTTTATCCATACATTTGTATCATACTTTGAAATAAATAAATACTGCACAGAGGTTCCCAGCTGATCACCCTTCCCAGGTTACAGAGCAAAAACATGATAAATTTAGTATAGATATGTTATCATCCAAGGCATACAGTTGGTCTCTGAGGCCACATGATACAGATGCATGTCATGCATCATCCATGAGGGCCACTAGAAGAAATCCTCACTGGAATGCACCACAAGGCACCTGCCATGTTTATCTTCTATTTATGACTTTCGGTTCTCGTTCAGTTGCAACTTTTAAAAAATTAATCACTATTTCAACCAATCCTTCATAGTTACTCATATGAGGCATATATGCAAGTCAAGGCTATATATCCTCTTTATGAACTGAGTTGTGTTCCCTTAAAACTGATATATGTCACTAACCCCCATAACTCAGAATGTAACCATATTCGAAGATAAAGTCTTTAAAGAGGTAATTAAGGTAAAACAAGGTTACTGAGGTAGGCTCTAATCCAATATGACTGGTGTCCTTAGAAGAAGAAAATATTAGGACATAGAGGAAGGAGAAAGAGGGAGAATGACATGTGAACATGAAGATGGCCATCTACAAGCCAAGGAGCGAGTCCTCAGAAGGAACCAATGCTGTCAATACCTTGATCTCAAACTTGCAACCTCCGGAACTATAAGGAAATAAATTTCTGTTATTTAAGCCCCCCAGTGTGTGGTATTTTGTTATGGCAGCCTTAGAAAACTAATACAATCCTCTACTCACATGAACCCCTTTCTCTGACTCTGTCTTTTTGGAGTACCCTCACTGTGCATGTTTTAAAATGCATTCCTCTAGGAAATTGACTGATTTCTCTGATAGGTAGAAGGTGGCGTGGTCAGTAACCAGCTGTGTACTAATTCGTCAAGGCCATCTTTTCTTCTGTTTTCTAGCATACTGTGAAATGCATAACTCACAAAAAGTTAATGAAGATTAAAATAAATTAATAAAAAGATAAAACAGGAACACACACACACACACACACACACACACACACACACACGAAAGCACACACTCATTCATCCATCCATCTTGTCTTGGCAGAAGATAAATATCCCAAGACTGCCATGTTTGAATAGGGTACCTGCAAAGCAATGTAAAGGCACCATGTATATATTTAGCTATTTTACACTAAGTAACTTGTTTGAGGAGACTAAGCTATATAAGTGGCTTCCAGAAATGTAAATAATCAAGACATGTTGGAGCAGGTTTCTCTCTCACATATACAGGCACCTGTCATTAGCACAGGACAGTGGTTCTCAGACCTGTGTGTGCAGAAAAATCCCAGGGGGTTCTTGTTAAAAATGCAGATTCCTGAGTCCTAGCCCCAGAGAATGAGACCTCACGTTTAGAAACACCACGTTAACCATCCGAAGAACACCACGACTGTCTGGGGAGTCCACCGTACCTGGTAGATGGCCATGGCACAGTGTTCCTGCAGTTGTTCATTCTCACTATTTAGGTTCTTTACCAGATTTTCAATTATCCTTTCTGCTTTGATTGCAGTTCGGTAACTTTCCTAGGAATACACGTTTAAATATTTACATGCATAATGCATGAATATAAGTATCCATTTACATTTACAAATAACTATGCCAAACAAACTCTCTTAATAAACACTAAAGTCCAAGATTAACACAACTATATAATAAGAGAATTTAGTCAACATTTTCAGAAATATATCACCCAGGTTTACCAATTTAATTAATGTTCTATTAGTTTCATCTTCTCTTTCTAAAAGACTGCCGACTTCTCAAAAAAAAAAAAAAATCCTTAGCAGTCACAATGATCTTCAAAATTATTTTTCAACTAAAGAGAGTTAAGATAAATGAAAGCAAGGGAAGCAGAGCTGGCTTGCATACCTCTGATGCACATTCTTGCAGTGTCCCCACCACTGGAATTAGCATGTTCTCATGAGAAGTCTTCAGTAAGCCAGCCAACAAAGGAATGCCCCCAGCTTTACGAATGGCTTCTTTATTCTCATAACTCTTACTGCAGCTCCATAATGCCAGCGCCCCACAGCGAGCCACCTCCACATCTCTGGCATCATACAGACTTGATTGAGCCGGTTCTCCTGAATTCTGTGCACAGTCGAGTAGAGCGACCTACAAAAATAGATAAATACGATATACATGGGAATCTTTAAAATAAAACAACATATCCTGCAATAGCTACAGGGCTGCTACCAAGCTAACCACCATCAAAAATAAGAATACTTTCACGAATTAATTTTCATACTACACCATAGTCCATGAAAGCAAAGAAACAAAACCCTTCAAAATACCTTCCTCCAGATTTGGGAGGCTTTATATTTCCTTCCTACAAGAAATTTCATCTCACCAAGACTATATTAATATGGCTGTAACATTTACATTAGGGAGATTTGTATACTACATCTTCAGCCCTGGTATCTCAGAAAACTAGGCTCCCTAAAGCCATTAGAACTTTCTAATGAGAACTGAATGGCCTGTATATTCTTAAAACCATGAGACTTCTTCAGAGGATATGGCTCTCTACCTATACTATTGAAACCAACCAATCCACATGGCATAGCTGCCAGGATCCTTTCTTTTCTTTGCAATAACCAAAGTCACTGGAGACCTTAAGGGAAAGGCAATTTCTATAGAAACAGCCGTAGGCGAGGGTGCTCCATAGAGGAAGTGAAGCCAGGGCTCCCAGGGCTGTCTTTATCCTATGCATGTCTACTCCATTCTTCTCTCTCTGCAGGCCAGATTCCATGCAATGTCCACATAATCATGACCACCAATCCTGAGTTTAGAAAACAGTAGTCAGACTAAGTAGAGCCTCTGATTCCTAATTCCAATTTCCTGGGAGAGAAATCTGGTGGGACTGCCTTGAGTCAGGTGGACACTCAGGTGGACATTCATCGTAGTCAGGGACATATGTTTATTTATATTGATGTTCCTGCCACCTACGTTTTTGTACCTGACATTTTAAGAAATGTTTGAAATGGTTTTCAGTGAAAGGGTCAAGTACGCCATACATCCAGAGGAATGTGGAAACTGGCCACAGGAGTAACAGCACTGAATCTTACAATCTTCCCTTGCCTGGATCCATTCTCCCTGCTCGCTCAGACTTCCTGTCTTCTGCCCAGGTTTCTATTGGGTGTGCCTCTTCAGAGACTGACCTCCATCTAAGCTCCCAAACCCCACTGTGGCCAGTGCCCTCTTGCCTGCTCTGATTCTGACCTCCATTCCCTTGCTCTGATGTCATAACCAGCCCACTGCTCTGTACTGAGTGATCTCCCTCATTTCCAGTTTTGGCTGGGAACTCTTAATCTGTTATGTCACCTACCCTCACATAGTTAGCAAACCAAAAATGGGTCCCTAATCCTGATCTCTCCCAGATGTGTTCTCAACCTAGCAATTACAAGTCTATTAATGCCTGATCCATCACTGCGCTTCCTGTTCCTAATTTAGCTATCACTTAAGATTATATTAAAATGTGTGGCATTATTTAATTTACTAAGTAAGTGCAATTGTCCAAATTCTAGTTCCCTGAATGTGATATATAAGACCCCCATAAAAATAAAGTTTAGTTTTAAGTTACATTATTCATTCTTATAATTTAATGTGAGAAATTCCAGTAGACAGCCACATCAGCCTACTGTATGACTTCATTATTTGAGCAGAATACTGATAATCATAGTAATAATTACCTTTCCCCCAACATTTTATTATGAAAAAATTTCAAACATACACCAAGGCTGAAAGAACTGTATGGTAATTATACACCAAATCATGTATATATCACCTAGATTCTATAATTAACATTGTCATATTTGTTTTATCACATAGCTAACCATCTACTTATCCAGCCAGCCAGCCATGTCTGTCTTATTTTCAAAGCAAGTAATTACATTCTATAGTGCTCTATAGATTACAAATGAATTCAGACAGTCCCCAATTTACGACGGTTCAACTTACGATTTTTCAACTTCACCACGGTGTGGAAGTGGTAGCCATTCAGTAGAACTCCTACTTGGAATTTTGATCTTCCGATCTAGCGATAATGTATGTTACACTCTTGCGATGCCGGGTAGCAGCAACAGCGAGCCTCAGCTCTGTCAGCCACACCATCACAAGGGTAACGACCGGTACACTTACAGCCATTCTGTACCCATATAGCTATTCTGTTTTCACTTTCAGAGCAGTATTTGATAAATTACAGGAGATATCAATACTTTATTTTAAAATAGGCTTTGTGTTAGATGATTTTGCCCAACTATAGGATTATAGATAGAAGTATTCTGAGCATGTTTAAGGCAGGCAAGGCTAATCTCTGATGTTCAGAAGATTAGGTGTATAAAATGCATTTCAAATTACAATATTTTCAACTTATAATGGGTTTATCTGGACATATAACTCCACTGTAAGTCAAGGAAATCTGTACACAGAATCTCTTAATTTCTGAACACATTTCCCTGTGTGTGCATTCACGTTAAATGCATATTGATTCAATACATATTTAAGGTATGTGTAAGGTACTGGGCTAAGTGCTGCAAATGACACTGAGATGAATAAGACATGTCTTTCATCTTAAGGAGCTTAAAGTGCAGAAGTGGAGACCATCCAGTATGGTAAAAGCTGTAGGAGGAACACAAGATCTACCTGGTCCTTCCGAAGGTGGATGAACATGCACTTCCATATTGCACTGTATTTTCTTTACATGAGTATCGAGTAGAAACTCACTTATTTCTTTCAGTGATAGTTATTGATATAACCATGTTTTAAATTATAAAAGTAATACAACAAATTGGCAAATGTGGGAAAATATGAAGAAAAATTGGTAGTTATTTCAGAGGAAACCCCTGTGAACAATTTTGTGTATTTATTTCACAGTTTTTATAAAAAAGCTATTATATACTTGTGAGGTAGGTTTCTGAAAATTGGGATCATAGGTGTCAATCAGTTTTTGATCCTGTCAGAGTTTTATACATACGTTTATTCCTTGCTACTAAATAGACTTCGAAAATTCAATATTGATAGCTGACTCTGCATGTTTCCTAGAGACATACTTCATATGATTTTACTGCTCTCATATTGTAAACACGCTGTTTTCAGTTTTCACTCTTATAAGTAACAATGAGATGAATAAGTGTCTACAGCTCTGACGGTCTCCTTGGGGGGCAGTCCTCAAGGTGAGGTCACCATGGCGGAGAGCATAGACTACCAGAGGGCTTTCCAGGGAGGTCTCCACCCCCTCACCAACACTACACACACACACACACACACACACACACACACACACACACACACACACACACACACACACACACACACACACACACACACACACACACACACACACACACACACACACACACACACACGTATCTCCACCAAGGCGGTAGGTGCAAATTACATCTCTTTATTAAACGTACGTTTCTTTGAAGAATAAGGTCAGATGTTTTCTGGCCAGTTGCTAATGTAAATATACAACAATTATTTTTGAGGACGTTATACAAAACACATATGGTTATTTAACATCCGGGAGTGGCCAGGAAGGACAGCAAGGAGTTGACATTTCGGTGGCAAGGGGTGTGCTGATGACGATGTCAGCGGTACTCACCAGTTTGGTGATGCCCCCGTGGCGTCTCACCGCCCGTCGGGCTCTTCTAAACTTGGCAACATTTGCGATCGTCTCAGCTGCCAGGCATTTCAAACTCTTATGTGGAGAATCAAGTATATTAACCATAATTGGTAAGCCCCCAAGGTCAACAATATTACGTCTGATTTGAGGATTATGACTGATTTCCTTCAGGATTTTTAATGAACCAATCTAAATGAGAAAATAGAAGTTAGAGGTGAAAATAAGCGCTTAATGCATAACCAGTGCTAGAGTTTTAAAAATTCCAAGTCTGCCTCAAATCCTTCCCCAGTGAAGTTTTTTAAGGAAATACTTTGTATTCCCAGGTGTTAACCATAGCCTCCTATTTTCCTTCAGTTATGCCGACATTCATCATTTAAGCAGCACATACTAATGGAAAAGAACCAGAAGATAAACAAGAACAGCCGTGAAGAGAAGAGCAGCAAACAGCCGAAGGAGCAGGTTATCAGTGAGACTAGCAAAGACAAGAACAAGGCAGAAGTGACAGATATGTTCAGTAAAAAGGGAAGCACACGGAAGTATGAACGAGGTTCATCACCCATGTAAGGTACACCACTCACCTTACATTTGACTTCATCTGTATCAAGTAAATTTATCAAAACTTCAAGGCCTCCGACATCCCTGATTGCCAGCTGGCAGGTCTCCTGCGCTAAGTTGAAATCCTGCATTGAGCACAATGCAATCACTGTAGCTGTCTGATTTCCTCCCTACAAAGGTGCAAGGCCACAGAAAGGTTAAATAAGATCATGCTTCCATAGATATTTACTTCACGGTTATGAATCCATGAACTGGGAAATGTGTCTCCCCACACATGGTACGTTAACTTTGAATTCTCTGAGTGGGTTATAATTTGTCAAATGAATCATGTAGAGTTGAAGCATGAGAAAGCTTTACAGAGTATCATAAAACGTTATTCCAATTAAGAGTCAACATTGAAAGGTGGTCTGTCTGCTTTAAACAGCTAGGGCATTAGGTGGTATTAGTACCTTAAAGAGAGTCGAGGGGCAAGCCTTGAGAGACCCACTGAGGAGTGCAAGTTTTATGCTGAGGTAACAGGCAGTCCCTGTAGTTCTGGAACAGAGTACTGTGCAATCCAAACCATGTCTGGAAATGATTCTCACAGATGTATGTAGAACAGTCTGGAACAGGGGAAACCTGGAGAAAGGGAAACCTTGAGGGAAGCGGTATGATGATCCCTGCTGGGACGGGGGTGTAAGTGGGAGAAGAGCCATGGGGCTGGGAAGGAGGAGGCGATTCCATTAAGAACTGCAGATGACTCAGGGTGTGGATAAAGGACAAAAAAAAGAAGCCTTCAGTATGGTGAGCACAATGCTGGCCCAAAGTAGAGAATCATGCAATCAATGTCTGCTTAGCCAATCACCAGATGTCAAGGGTAGTGGGGAATGGCTCCTTTAAGGTAAAACAATCTGGGAGATTTAAAAAAAAAATTAATGATTGATCAGTGAAACAGACCTGCCAGGAAATTATAATCAGAATTCATTGCAGGAATTCTTAAGCAATGTTCACCGGTCATTAATGCTTTGCAAATCTTCTGAAGGACACAGCATAGTACATCTTACTTCTCCTGCTATTAAGACCGGATGGTAAATAAGAGTTCCAGTATAAGCGCTGAAACGGTTCATAAGACACAAGAGCAATATTTTTAACAGAGCTAAGAATAAACTATTTTTGTAAAAGGTGCTCATGAAAGATGGCCCTGGATCTCAACCTCAAAACATAGTATAGGGGCGCCTGGGTGGCTCAGTCCGTTCAGCATCTGCCTTTGGCTCAGGTCCTGATCCCAGGGTCCGGGGATCGAGTCCCACATCGGGATTCCTGCTCAGCGGGGAGCCTGCTTCTCCCTCTCCCTGCTGCTCCCCCTGCTTGTACTCTCTCTCTGTCAAATAAATAAATAAAATCTTAAAAAAAAAAAGTCAAAACACAGTATGAATGGTCTCAAAGAAATCTCTCCTTTTTGAGGAAAGACACCTACAAATTATGTTTATTCTCATTTGCTAATTATTACTTTATATTGCTATATCTATTGTATATACATGTTCATAGATATAATATATACACTTAGCACAAAAATGGAAATTATATTCAAGCTGCCCAACCCCCTCTTTCATATCACACACGCACACACGCAAATCCTCTCGTGAGTTCAACACAATGTGTTCCTTTTAAAATAAGAAGCTGAAGTGGGATTATAAAAGGGCAAGTATCAAAAAGATGGACAGGTCTAGACTTCAGCCCTTCCTCTTAACCCTTCCAGAAAAATCCCTCTACATCTCTAAAAATGTTACAAACCACTATCCTGTGCTGAGACCACTGTCAATGTCTGTTTTCCATACTAATTTTTTTCTGAGTAAACCAGGCTGTCCTCTATATTCAAGATTAAATTGAGAATGGCATAAGCCTTCATTTTATTATTTACATTGAAAATAATGCATTTTGTTCTTACAACTTTTAATGTCTTTTTCTCAATATCAAGAGAAATTTTTAACACCACCAATTGTCCTACAGTTGGTTTTGAAACATAAAATAGTAAATCCTTCATTTATTACTTTCAATTTTATAATCTCCCTTGTTTGGGGGGTATAGGACCCCACAAACACACACATTAGCACTTCTGGTGTCTTACTTTTAGAAAAAGAAGGCAGATATTTAATAAACCATGAAGAAGAACCTAAATGCTAACCATAATTCAAGAAAATAATATAGAAAAAAAGCAAAAGAGAGAGAGCGAGAGAGAGAGAATTATTTAACAAGGCTCTTTTGCTGAATTTAAATGGGTTAAAAGGAGCCAGAAAGTTCCCCTGGGGTACCCGAAGGAGCAGAGCTGGGCTCCCACTTTAAAAGTTTAAAAATGCAAACCAGGAGCTTCAGATAGAAGAGTTCTCAGGCAGTGGCTTCAGACTCAAGTGTGACTTGAAAGGGAGAGAATGTCAAAAATCATGTCATGCCTCAGTCAGGCCAAGAGAGTCCACCCACGCACATCAGACTCTGAAGGAGAATGCCTGTCCTGACATCCTCAGTTGCTCGTGATCGAGGACCTTCTTGATTGCTCTTGCATCGTATTTTCTTTGGTAGCATTTTTCTACTTACACATCCGACGCAGTCATTGTTTCCTATTTCATTTCGAGGTCTCCTAAAGTTTTCTCTTCTAGATTATTTCTATCTTTTGTGCTTTATTTCATCATATGCCTCATAACCAATGACATAACATTTTTAAAGAGCCGTGTGATTGCGATAGACGCCCACAAGGTAAGAGGTTATATTTTTCTGAGTTATCTCTAAGCCAATTTTGAAGCCAAAGGATGGAAAAGTTACATTTATCATCAAGAAGTTAGATCCTTATAGAAAAAAAAATTCTGTAAATCATCAGCTTTTTCTGAAAATCTGGAAACATATTCATAGGCTTGAGAGATTTTTTTAGAACAGTTTTATATTAGGGAAAGTTAGTTTTTCCACATTTCAGGATTTAGTTCTACTCTTGTCACTGACCACACTCCCCAGAGGATTATAAATCTTTCAGAATGAATACCAGAGGATGGGAGCCAAAATATTCAACATACAGAGCCACAAATGTTAGCCAATTGCTATTCTTTAAATACCAGCTATGTCAAAGGATTTTCGAATGTTTGTTCTACTTTGACCAGATGCCATAAACATCTTACTAAGGAGAAGCAGTGCAAATATGCTTATTTTTCAATTAAATCTCCCCTGAGAATGTAATGAGTTGCCAATACTTATTTTCACATTTTATCATGTATTTGCATCTGTGAAGTTTTAAGAGCTGGAAAAAACATAGTAAAATATTATTTTACTAGCTTCTGAAGGGTTTTGAAGAATGCCTCCAATGAGCTTTTCCACTTCTTAAATTAATATTAATCTTTTGCTCATTGTCCTCCTGCCCCTGCTTCTTCTCAGACATCTCCAGGCTCTGTCAGCCTTCGGATACTTTGCAGTTTGCATTCCTTTCTATGACCGGGAGACATTTGTTCATTGTCAAAATCATGTCTCCAACGTGCAAAAGTTGAACGAATGTTGCTTTCCTTCATTTTCCTCAAATTTTCGTTTGGAAAGAGAAAGTCAGTAGAGGACACTTTTCTAAATAATGTTTCTCATTGTTTTAAATAAAATCTTTGAAATAAAAAGGTATTACCGTATCCGGTATATAGACTAATACCTACCTCCACCCCCCTCACTGCTGATAACAGAGAAACAAACTTTTACGAAATTGAGATGACAAATGTTTTCGAGACTAAATCAGGGAGCAAGCTGCCGCCAACCACTTTTTTGTTCTTTCATTCAACAAATTTGCACACTTATTATTCACCGAGTCTGATGCCAGGAACGAGACATCCTGGTAGACAAAAACAGACCTGGCCTTTGCCTTGTGGAGCTCATCAAGTTTTGCGGAGAAGAAAGATTTTAATATTTGAAGCCCATCCAAATAAATGAAAACTTTAGGAAGTGCTAATATGGGAGAGTGACACAGGGCTATGGAAGCTTGCGATAGGGGGACTTTGGGCCGGGACCTCAGGAAAGGTTTCCCTGAGGAAAGCATGTCCGGACTGAGGTGTGGACAGAGTGGGAGCCTTCCCTGGTGGAGGAGGAGGGACATGATGCAAGGCATGGCAGTCAGAGGAAACAGTACGTGTAAAGCCCTACGGGGGAGTGGGACATGGCCTGTTTAAGACCTCACGAAGGCCAGTATGGCTGAGCCCCAGAGCATGAGTGGCAAATGGTCCAAGACAAGCTGAAAATCTAGGTGGGCAAAGGAATCTGCTGGGCCCATGGGCCAGGTTGAGGATTTTAATCTTTATTCAAGATTGTTAGGCAATAGTCAAGGGTGTTGTTTGGGGGCAGAGGGGGAGGACTCACATGAGTTGAGTACATTTTTAACAGATCACTCCGGCCGAAGAGGCCCCTGCAAGGAAGGGGCAAGTGGGACATGTGGAGACCATGCCGGTTACTGCAGCTATCCAGGGAAGAGGTAACTGGGACTAAGAGATCAAGGTGACTCATTATGTGTCATAAAGACTTCAAGCAACGTGGTTCAGAAAAGGATACCATCAAGCCAGTGGACAAAACTCTGGTGGGCTACATGCTCACAGGGCCATAATTCGGAGCTTCCTGTCAGGGTCCCACATGGTGACAGCGAGGCAGGAAGGGGCACAGTCAGGAGCGGAAACCCCTCTTCTGTTCCCTACGGTCTGCACTCAAGGGGCAGTGGGTGAGACCCGGGGAGGTGACACAGCCATCACATAGCCGTCCAGCTGGCTTTCGGGGTTCTCAGCACTTTTTTTCCTCCAACCATGCCACTCAGAGAGCAAGAAAAGTGAAGCCCCACCAGTGACTATTTTATTGATGATGACGTGGGGCCTGGCACCCAGCACAGAGGTTGGCTTACAGATACTCTTCATCTCCCAGGATCAGAAACGGTAAAAACGTCAATGCTCAGAGTGAGTGGCATACGACCACGTAAGTCAAGGTAGTAAAATACATTGCTTTGCCTTCTGTTTATTTGCAAACCAATTTTATATTGA
Source organism: Zalophus californianus (assembly GCF_009762305.2). Lineage (NCBI taxonomy): Eukaryota > Metazoa > Chordata > Mammalia > Carnivora > Otariidae > Zalophus > Zalophus californianus. The sequence goes on along the minus strand of NC_045603.1, from coordinate 114,228,123 downwards.
TGATTCAGCACTCATAAACCTCAGACTCAAGAGATGAGACTCAAGAGAACTCCAGGAAAGAAAAGGAGAAAATACTGTGCCAGAAGAAGAAAGAAATTAGACTCAGACTGTTGCATTACAAGCTTGCTGAGAATTTTTATTGGGAATGGGTACGGAACAATGCAAGCATTCCCTACACATTCCTCTTAAATAGACATGGAACATTTACAGAAATAGATAATCTGCTGGAATGTCCTAGTCATTGCAATGAGGAAAAATTTGTAGCAAATATAACTGCCTTCCTAAAAAAATTCAGAAGAATACACTGAATAATTGTGATAATTAATAAAAATAGCTCAATAAAGTGACTGGATATAAAGGCAACATTCAAAAATGAGTAACTCCCCCCATACACTAAGAATAACAAATCAAAAGGTGTAATTTGAAAAATATTCCCATGCCAGTATTAGTAAAATAATAATAACAAAAATATCAAGGAGTAAATCTCACAAGAAATGTGTTGAAAGTATATGGAAAAGAAGCTATTAAGTTTTACTAAAATACATACAAATTTAAGAATAAATGAATGGCCATACCATGTTGCTGAATAGGATAACTGAATGTTATTAAAATTTGCAGACCCACAACTATATGGTCAATTAATCTTCGACAATCTTGAATAAATACAACAGGAAAGAAAATCCAATGGAAAAAAGACAGTCTCTTCAACAGCGTTGGGAAAACTGGATACCAAGATGCAAAAGATTGAAAGTAGACCACTTTTTTACACCATACACAGAAATAAATTCAAAATGGATTAAAGACCTAAATGTGAGGCAGGAAACCATTAAAATCCTAGAAGAGAACACAGACAGCAACCTTTGACATCAACTGTAGCAACTTCTTACTAGATATGTCTCCTGAGGAAAGGAAAAGAAAAGCAAAAATAAACTATTGGAGTTTCATCAAAATAAAAAGCTTCTGCACAGCAAAGGAAACAATCAAAACTAAAAGGCAACCTATGGAATGGAAGATTTTTACAAATGACATATTTGATAGAGAGTTAGTATCCAAAATCTATAAAGAACTTATAAGACTCAACACCCCCCAAAAAATTGACACAATTAAAAAATGGGCAGAAAATATAGACAGACATTTCTCTAAAGAAGACATCCAGATGGCCAACAGACACATGAAAAGATGTTCAACATCACTCATCATTAGGGAAATACAAATCAAAACTACAATGAGATATCACTTCACACCAGTCAGATGGATAAAATTAACAACACAGGAAACAACAGATGTTAGCAAGGATGTGAAGAAAGGGGAACCTTCTTGCACTGTTGGTGGGAATGCAAGCTGGTTCAGCCACTCTGGAAAACAGTATGGAGTTTCCTCGAAAAGTTAAAAATAGAACTACCCTATGATCCAGCAATTGCACTACTAGGTATTTACCTGAAGGACACGAAAATACAGATCCGAAGGAGTGCATGCACTCCAATGTTTACAGGAGCATTATCAACAATAGCCAAATTATGGAAAGAGCCCAAATGTCCATTGACTGATGAATAAATAAAGAAGACATGGTGTGTATATATACAATGGAATATTACTCAGCCATCGAAGACTAAAATCTGGCCATTTGCAACAACGTGGATGAAGCTAGAGAGTATAATGCTAAGTGAAATAAGTCAATCAGAGAAAGATACTATATGATTTCACTCATATGTGGAATTTAAGAAACCAAACAAATGAACGTGGCAGGGGGGCGGGGAGGAAAACTAAGAAACAGACTCTTAACTAGAGAGGACACACTTATGGTTACCCAAAGGGAGGTGGGTGGGAGGGAAGGGTTAGTAGGGGATGGGGATTAAGGAGGGCATTTGTTGCGATGAGCTCCTGGTGTTGTATGTAAGTGTTGAATCACTAAGCTGTACACCTGAAACTAATATTACACTGTGGTTAAGTAACTGGAATTTAAATAAAAACCTGACAAAAATTGCAATTTATCCAAAAGTGATTTATAAATTCATGTAGACTGACCAAAATCCCCAACAGCATTTTTGAGGTTTTTGTTTTTTTCTAATTTGATTTTCAACTTTTCTAAAAATGATCTGGAATGGAAAATATGCAAAAAGTAGTTATAAAAAATTTAAGAAAACTCTCTGGCCAAATATTAAAATACACCAAAGTTACAGTAATTAAAACAGCATGGAACTGGCATGGGAGCATCCAAATAACTCAATGTAACGGAGAAAGATCCAGAAACAAACTCTCACATATGAGATGACAATATCATAATATCTCAGATCACTGAAAGACTGGAGGAGCCAATAATCTGTGTTGAAACAATGGACTCTCCATCAAAGAAAAAAAAAGTAAAATTAGATCCCAACTTCACACTATACCTAAAATGACATCAAGATGAATTCAGGATCTGAACATTTTTTTTTTAAGCTATAAACCTACCAGGAAGAAATTGAAAAAATTTTGTTCTCTTGGAATGACTTCAGAAAAACCTTCCTAGCTCCTAAGACACAAAACTTTATAATACGGCCATGAAGGAAGGGCAGTATAGTTATTAATGTACAATTTTAAAGTTTTCAAACAGAAGAGTAGATAAAAAGACATGACAAACTGAGAGAAAATATTTGCAAATAATATAACAAAGGATTAATTTGCATTAAGAATCAAAAGACAACCACAGAAAAATAGGCAAAGTATACAATACAATGGCTATTAGACACAGGAAAAGATTTATCAACCTCACTAGTAATTCAGGAATATGCAAATTCACACGCGATACATTCCCTCCCCAATTGGAATTGGCCAAAATAAGAAATAAAAAAAGACTGTAGATTAGTGAGAATTTGTAACAGTGAATCTTATTTCTAGACAAACAATTTTAATACCCTGGAAAGATTTTAAAGATAATCAATGCCTAGACCCCACTTCAGACCAATTCCTTTAAAACTTCCATGAATGTTACCTGGGCATCGGGGTCTTTGCTTTGTTTTGTTTTGTTTTTAGGAGCCTTGCTGATTTCACTCTGCATTCAAGGTTGGAAATCACTGGTATATTATTAAGTGTAAATTGACATTTGCTTTGTGTAAGGAGCTATTAAAAACATTTTTTTATACAAACCAAGCTTGGTTGGTTTCTTACTTTTCATTACTTTCCTTTAAATTTAAAAAATTTTGGTGGAGTACTTCTCACACTTCACTGTGCGTATATTTTCTTGTTTAAAATAGCTTTCCTGAGGTAGAATTGATATGCAAAAACTGCACATATTTAATGTAACCAATTTAATGAGCTTGGACTTATGTGTACACCTGTGAAACCATCCCCACAATCAAGGTAACAGACACATCCATCACCTCCAATAGTTTTCTCATGCCTCCTCCCTTTTTGTGGTATTTACACTTACCATGAGATCAAATACCCTCCTACATCTTTTAAATGTACAATGCAATGTCGTTAACTATGTTGCGCAGCTCTGTAGAGCTTCTTGTGAAACTAACACTTTGTACCCATTGAACAACACCATCCCATTAGAATTATCAAAATTTTAAATGTCCATACTCTTTGACCCAAGCAATTCCACTTCAAAGAATCTATCCTACAGAAATAGGCTACATATCCAAAGAATATGTAAACATATTTGCTGCAGAGATGTTGTAATAATAAAAACTGATTTGGGGGACAAGGCAAAATGTTACCAGTAAGGGCACTGTTACATAAGTTATTGACAGATACATACAGTAAAATACTACGTGGTAATTAAAAGGACTGAGGCAGATATGGAAGATCACCAAGAACACATTTAATATCAAAGGCAAACTGTAGCATAACAAATAGTATGACTTCATTTTGTGTATAAAAATTATATAGGTGTATGTATATACACAGAAACATCTAGAAGGAGGCTTTCCCTGTTATTCTTTTGCATTGCTTAAATTTTACCAAGGGTACATATGTTAATGTATTATTTTTATAAGATTTTAGTAATTTAAATACAGAAGGGAAATAAGGAAGGACTAGAAGCTTCTGCTAAGCCCTGCATGTCACAGAAATACCAGGAGGCCACAGCCAGCCACACCCACCCAGGGGGCAGGAGCTGGGAAAGGAGCTACAGCCCTTGCCAGTGGGAATGGCAAAGGCCAGTGGACCAAAAAGGGACCTGGAGCTTAATACTTTTCCCACAAATAGGCAACTTCTAATAATGAGTACAATGGAAGTATATACAATGGAAGTCTATAAAAGGAAAAGATCACTTATACCAAATCTGGTACCTTTTACTCCTGAACTCTTATATTTATAAATTCTTCAGTGTGCTCAAACTTCTATAATAGGACATGAATATGTGTTTTTAAAATAAAAAGTAAAGCAGCCTAGAGCATTATGTAAACGGGGAACTAGGCAACTCTAATTTTCGACAATTTATTTAGCCTCTCAAATAAATTTGGGGGAAAGCATACTTTGAGGAACAAACTATAGTGTTGCTACAAACACATCAGGCAACAAATTCCCCCAAAAGATTGATTACATTTTCAGATTACATAAAACTGAACAGAATGGCACGTAAAACTTAGCAAAATTCTTTCCAATCAAAAATCTTATGACTAGCTAGATGGGCATTGTGTAATATCGTATCATTATACTCTAGCTGGGCAAGCTCACAGTATGCATTTATGGATGGATGGATGGATAGATGGATGGATGAATGAGTTAAAGCTTAAGAAACTTCCCTTGAGAGTTTTAATGTCATTTTTCAGTAGGTAAGTTGATGTTGTACATTGCTAGCTAATAGTGGTATAAAATGTTATGATTCATTAGTGTTACTTTCTCATACTTGGCCAATTATCTTTGCCTTTCTCCACTCTTGTTTATGAGAGCCAAGGGGCAAAAAGAATTTATAGCTCAAAAACTAAAAAGCTTATTAGTTTTTCTGTGGAATATAGATTCCTCTGTGGAGATGAGGAGCCTCTCCGTCACTTCCATTACCTCCTTTGTCAAAAAAGGGATAATTTTTTTGTGGACAATATATAAACATACAAGTTACACACATTTCAAGTAATCCAAATACTTAAAATATGTTCATGACTTACACTGCATTATTTAAGAGTAAGTTTGCATGAATGCAAACTCTACTAAGAAATTTTTTAGATGATGCAATTTAAAATATCTTATGATTTATAACAGGTAGTGTTGGTTTTTTTTTTTTTTTTAAGTACAAAACTCCTCCTACTCTTTTTTTGTCATGGAGACCTTTTCTTTTAAATTTAACCCACATCAATGCAACACCATATGTATTAATTAAAGATTGTTTCTCAGGAAGGTGGCAGTAATTTTCCTTTCTAACTCCTGGCGTTTATTTGAATATATAAACAGTGGCCACTGTTTTCCATTTTTTAAAGAGTCTGTTGAACATGAATAACACTGTCCTATCATAGTCTTCTCCAGCTCTTTAACTTAGCAAAAGAGCACTCTCATACTGCCTTCCAAAAATGAACATTGAATTCCTTTGTTAAGAAATGCTCCCTGTTTAATTAGTCTCTTACTCAAATGAAGAAAAACCAAGCGAGAGAGAAAATAGGAGCATACAACAGCAAGGCCTGCAGGCAGTCTGGACCCTGAGTTTCTTGACAGAGGGATCAGAATAACCAGGCAACAGGCAGTAAAGACAGAAGCCGGGACACCAGCCTGGCCCGCGGCTGCCTCGCCTTCTGTGTGGCCCAGAGCAAACTATTTCTCAGCTTTTCCACCAATGAAACAAGGATCACACTACCTGCCCCTCCATACCCAAAACCCAAGTAATGGGAAAGGAATTTAATTAACTGTAATTGATTGCAAAGTACATCAAATTCCTGCAATGAAAAATCCTATAACTCCCAATTACCACTTAGAAGAACTCTTTAACCAATTAAGGTGGTTGTGTGTGTGTGTGTGTGTGTGTGTATGTTTTTAGTCAGTTCCTGAAAGATCATTAAGGAACTGAATGCCACAAAAGTAGTTTTTAACAAAGGTTTTAAAGTTTCCAAAATGTCTCTGCGACAAATCCCCTTCCAGAGGGGAAATCCAAAACATGCCAAGGACAGAGCCCGCGGTGTCTCTTGGGAAGCCTTGTGGAATTTCTGATGTGATTCTTTGAGATGTCACGGTGAAGTAGATGTCACGGCTAAGCTGGGAGTGGGGGGGGGTGCCACCAAGTACTTTCACTTTTCAGGGCCTGAGAAATCTGAATTTGTGGATACATAACAGAAGACTAATTAGCAAGACCCCTGGCTCACATGCAAGGTGAAATCAACACCAGTGTTTCATGAATTTGCTCAAATACAATAAAAATATTAGGCACTCCCCCACACCAACATACGGCGGGTGGGGAAAGAGGAGAGATGTGCGGTGATGCCCAGCTGAGACCATACGCTGCCACTCAGCAGCCTACATTGACCACGCTCCACCGAGTGACACGTGGCCAGACAACATCACCATCCCCCTGGGACCCGGGGACAACGATCGCACGGATCTCAGATTCAAGAATGGTATCACACTTGTGAATTTACACTAAAAAGAGCGTCGTTTCCCAACTTCATGGCTAGATCACTTTTGGTTTTAGTGTGTAGGAGCTTTCAACTGGAAGGAAACTTTAAACATTTTTCTCTTTTTGCTTCAAACTTTGCTACTTATCTTTCTTTAATTAATCTTTTTTTTTTTATCTACTGGCTAGTTGCATAAAATTACCAAATAAAATGTTACTTTAAGATTTTTTTTTAAAAAAGGCCGATGAAGCAATCTGTTTGTAAGATGGCGAACTAATACTTAAGGAAAGACCGCCATTGGGACATTGGAATTCTGATCTAGAAACACTGCCTTGGTTGTACTAACTCGAACGGGAAGCAGCTACTTCCTGATTAGCTATAAAGAGGTCATATTCGATCTCAAACAAAAAGCCAAAAATAAGCCCATATGCTCCACACGCTCATTCATTCCCCTGGTTTCTGAAGCAGTAGTTCGATTTCTAATGAAGAATGTGAGCTTCAGTCCTTTATTTCCAACTATGGCATGGGCATTTCTCTTTGGGTATTTCACACTCTTCAAACTTAATCTGCCCCAAACCAAAGCCTCCTCATAAACTGGTCTGTTTTCTTTCCCAGTCATTTCTTTGCTGCTTCCAAGGACATTATACTATTCCAAGCCCCCAGCACACTCTCACTATCAATGCAACCCCCTTATCCCTGGCCTTCTGTCTCTTCCCACCCTGATTCAGTCTGCATACCACCTGCTGCTAGACTCAGCTTTCTAAATCCATGTTTCCATCATCCTGATTCCCTGGCTGGGCTCTGATCAAAATCCCAGGTGTAGAACTAGGCCTCCTGCAGGGAGGAGACACACCTGGGAACATGGGCCCTGGGGATTAACCCTAGATTCTTCCATTATTGCAGCAAGGACTCAGGAATAAGACCATCTGAATGAAGCCCTTCAGAACAGGGGCAGACATCTCCAAGCCCGCTTGCTAATCATCTCCCATCTGAGCCTGGAGCTGATGCCAGGATAGTACTGACATCTTATCCTCAAGCGACAAGAAAATGCCTATAAGGGAGATAAAGCATTATTCTAGACCCAGTCTCTGCCGTCCCTCCAAACTACCTAAAATCTTGACCAACTGCATTCTTGCCATCACTCTATAGTCTCCTCAATTTTCTCTCGGATTTATTGATCCTATAGTATTAAGTTCCATCCCTCATTCTCCTTCAATCTACATAGAAATGGATTTCAATAGGCTTGCAACCTGGCGTCCAGAAATTCATTCTTCAGTTTAACGATACAAACATTGTGTCTGAGATGTGTATGAAAGGCACATCTACTTATAGTTACAGCCTTTCAACATTTTATGTCACTTTACCGACGAGTACCCTTTTGTACTAATTTATAATACTACAATACCTGTGACTAATACACATTTCCAAACAAAATAAAATTCTGCAACGCTCCTATTTCATAGAGAGGTTCTCCACATAATTGACTAATGAGTAAAACTTCTGCATTTTTACAAAAACTCACAGAATTAATGTGGGGTACACATCTTACCAAACTATCTTCTCCAATCGCTGGGATCAATCCAAAGCAAAACATTTCTAATGGCGGGATTTTAAAGCAGCCCTGGCCCGGGGGGGGGGGGGGGGGGGGGGAGGCGGGGGTGAGAGGGGGAATAATATCCTAGAAAGCTAGCAAATACAGCAATAAAACAGCGTATCTACAAAGAGAAAGGAAACAGGAAAAGGAGAGAAGAGAGTAAGAGAAGGTGGGGAAGGCGTCAACGGCCGAAGGCAGGGCTCAGCAGAGGGAGGAAAACAGTTCTCCAGGAGCCGAGCACGAAGAACAGCACAGCACAGCCCCTTGGGAACCAATTCTCTCCCTGTCACACCTTCTGAGCAGAGGGTGGAGAGGCAGGCTTGTGCTCACTGGTTAGACGCCCTGCAAGACACGGCAATGAGTTTAATATGGTTCTTCCACTCATGTAGCTGACAAGACAGAGAAGCTGAACCGTAAAGACAGCAGAAGGCCGAATGTAAGTGTTTCTCACTAAGGAAGTGGAAAAGATGGTTTATGGCTTCATTTAGAATTAGGGCACAGAGTCACAAGTTATTTGGGGGGAACAGAAGTTGGAAGGTTGGTGAGCAAAAATGCAAAGTCTTCATTAGTTTAAAAATTAAACTGTGTTCTAAAAATCCAGATTAAAAGAATATATACATATATAAAACTTGTAAGTTGAAATGAATGTATGCCAAAGCCAAATAATTAAATACAAACTCCCTTTACTTACGTGCCAAGATCTGAGCTCATAGCTCTGGATAAATAACAAGCTATAGTTCGTTGACCTGTTTGGGTATTAATGAGCTCATCAAATTTTTTTCAACAATCACAGGCATTGCTGTACTTGGAAAATGGTAAGTAGAAAGTCAGGTCAACATTAACATTTCTCTGCTAGTGTAAGCCTATATTTAAGGCATAAGTTTGCAAATTAAAATGTCAGGTGTATTTATTTTGAGATTACCTAGAGACATTCAATTTTGCATTTCATAGACTTTTAATACCCTTTTGTGTTCCCGTATAAAACATTTATCTGTGTCAAAAAGCTTGAAATCATTTGTAGATATACTTTTTCTTTTATTGGCTATGTTAAGAATATCTACCTGTGGGAACTATAATAATTCCAAGCAATTTACTGTCTGGCCAAAAGTATCACATTTGCACATGATTTATTGATGAATAACTTGTGCAAGCTTAAGTAGCACTTCATCAGTAAATGTTTTCCTTAGCTGTTCTGAGACAGAAATAGTGCATCCCTTTTTGGCCTCATTATATGGACTTATCCTAAATAGTTGAAAAACTCAAGATAGTTATTCAATAGTTAGGCTATTATGAGAAACTCTCATTGCCATGTTCACTGGGAGGATATTATTAAGGATGTCATTCACTACCACACTCACTGTCTGCTTCATAAGTCCTCAGGGAGAAAATTCTTTCTGCTCTCAGTCCCAGGATTAGTTACACACATTCGCAACTGGGCTATTTTTACCTTATGATGGTAAGAGCCTTTCCCTCACTGTATTAACTCACTGCATTTCTCTCCTTTTATTGGTTGCTAGAAAATTTAAAGCAAAAATTGAGGGCCAGCTGTGCAAGTCAAGAAGACTCCACGCCCTATGTTGTCTATAGTAATAGACAGCAATTATTATTGTAATATGTAATATATGTAGTAGAAGTAATAGAAGTCATTCTTATTGCTAACAAGTCCTGAGTACTTTCTGCAAAGCACTTTACATGTGTTGGATTTTATTTGAAATTTGGAAATTTGGAAATTATTTGAAATTCATAATAATCCTTAAAACACGAGAACTTTTGTTTTTGCCACCTTGACCGATGAGAAAACTGAAGCTCTGAGAGGTCAGCCAACTACCTCAAGGCTACTGAGCCAGTAAGTGGCCAGACCAGGGACTCAACCAGAGTCTTTCCGACATGGAAGATCATGCTTCTAACTGCTCTGTTAGTCTGCCTCATGCTTCTTCCCCACTGACTCTTTATTTCTTTGACTAATGAAATAAAGAGACAGCAATTCTCTGGATAAACCCCAGGGCTCTTACAGTCTTCTTCCAAAAGGTTATCTCTGAGCTGTGGCGCCCGTCTGGCTCAAGCTGTTGAAGTGCGGGGTGGCAAAGTTCTCTGATGCCATTTTCCCCCCAGAATGACATGTGCTTTATGAGAAGCGGAGGGATCATGGGAAGAGCCACAGTTCAGTAAAGGAGCAGGGGTACCAACGGGAAGGTCTCCTGAGTCTGGACACTGATGCTATGCGTGCTGGGCTGGGTCACTGTGTCGACTGCATGGTTTGTATGCAAAGACCCTGCCAAGGAGGTGTGCCTGACCGCGGGGCCCGAACCCCAGCTTGTGCCGCAGCAAGAGTTTCCAAATTCCTGACAGATAGTCAAGATCCCCGAATAAGAAATCAAAATTCCCCCAGATTCGCAGGAATTCTTGAAATGAGTTATTCCATGTTTTTTCCCAAATTTTATTTGTATGTTTTGGGTAATAATGATGACCATTATAGTGAACATTTTCCATAATAATAAACAGTAAATCATTTTTTTTGTGATAGAGATGCTAAAAATTTCAGAGGTTTTCTATTAAAAAAAACAACCTCAAACATATCAATTGCAGTAACATGTAAAATGATCTCCACCTGATACGTGATAGCACTAAAAGAAGGCAACATTACCACAAAACAAATGCCAAGTCGAAGCCATTTTAAAATTGAAAGATGATATAAAAATATTTATTATTTATAAGATATTATTCTTATAAGATGAAATTTTAAAACAAAGCATTAACCATCCCAATGGTCTTGATTTTTGTCTCACGACAAATATTCCAAACACACACAAAAAATTTCTTTTGTTTTGTACTGACATGGGTCAAATTGTTAAGAGGCTTTCAAAAGCATAGCCAAGGTGGGATTTGCTTCATCGAAGCTCCTATCCTTTTTTAACAATGAAAATATTTTATTTGCTTGCCCAGATTCTGGTTTGGCCATTGAAATCTGTGTCGCAATGGAGAATTAGAATACTTTTTCCCAATTTCCCAGTTTCTTAATTTTTCTTGGGATTCAGAATTCAGGAAAACATAGAATTTTTTTCTGAGAGATACAGGGAATTGCAGCTGGGGCCATGCTCAGAAAGGGGGCATATTTTTCTTGCAAAAGGAACTTTTTTACAAGTACTTCTCAACTACAGCTTTAGACCTGGCCTACCTAGACATTATCAATATCAGTTATCCATTAATACTAATCTGGCTTTTGTCAAATCATTTCCCTCGCCCTGCCCCCATTCAAGTCTTAAATACGTTATATAGACCATTATTATGTAGCATGTTTTCACACATGTTACTGTTGAGAGTAATGAAATGGGACTGATACATATTTTAAGCACCCACAATTGGAAAAACATATTTGAAACACTATGCCACATCTTTCAAATATGTTTTTCCAACCCTAAAGTAATCCTATAGGACAGGTATTAACTTTATTCCATAGGTTAAGAAAAATAAGGCCCAAAACCATAACCAACAGCCATACTAAGTAAGTGAGTGACACAGCCTAGAATTTGTAAAATGGTGGCAAGTCATAATATCTGCTGGCTACTGTGGCCCAGGGAACAGGGCTGGTACCAGGTAGCCTTGCTGGTCCATGAGGAGTAACCTTGCTCTCCTCAGGGTAATAAGACCTTCCCCCATGCACACTTAAATAACAGGGGTTTTTACTACCCTTATTTGAAAGAAACATATCATAAACCTGGAAGCCTAACATACATTTTTGGGAGAGGAATTAAAATAATCATTGTAAACACAATACAAAAGGTCTGTCTTACCTTTAAGTATTTCACCAGCTTCTGAATTTGCCAATATTCCGATGGCAAACCCGCATTTGCCTCCTGATAATGATCGGGTGGTTCTTCATCTTCCTCACTCTCTGAGGAGCTCTCACTAATAATTTCCTCAATCTTCTCAGCACTCTTACTAAGAAAAATAACAACCACCACATATACTAAATATATTAATGCTACAATATGGATGCGGTTATAATCATTAATATTTCAGCAATATGAACATAAGCAAGGAATAAGATACCAACACCTTCTGAGTTCTAGAAGATCTTTGTTAAGACCTAAGTGAGGAGATGAATAAACCCCTGTCTCCATACCAGGTACGGTTCATTATTATTGCTTTGCATGCAATAATAATAAGGAAAATAGTAAGAAATGAACAAGGGCATTAAGTATATGTCCTATGGGTGTGCTATATAAAAAGGCCACCATCAGTCATAGTGGTTAAATAAACTGTGGGTTATTTATATTTATATTTACTTTATTTATTGAATTGTGTTTATATTTATTTATTTATTGAATTGAAATGGAATAAATTAAAAATTCAGTTTTTCAGTCATACTAGCCACATTTCAAGCACTCAATACTCACATGTGGCTGGTAGCTACTATACCAGATGGATCAAATCAAAACCATTTCTGTTCTCAGGGAAAGTTCAATTGGGCAGTGCTGCAAATGCCCACAGGAAGTGTGTCTCTTTCATGAAAGGGAGTACACTTTGTTCCTTACTGTTCTAGAAGCTTCCAACTCAACATTAAGTTCATGGACACCAGCAAGTTCACTCAAGCTTTCATGACCATATCTAATTCATTCTCACTTTCTCCTTCTCTCTATTCACTCTTCCCTCCAACCCCGCCCCCCCCCGTGTGCTCTCTTCTATAAGTGTCTTTCCTCATTCTCTTTTGAAGCATAATAGGAGAAAGCCTAGTGCTACTAATTGCACAGTAGTAGTAACTTTCAAGTTTTATTAATTTTTATAAAATTGTATGTATTTATTTGAGAGAGAGTGAGAGAGAATGCACACACAAGCAGGGGGAGAGGCAGAGGGAGAAGCAGACTCCCCACCAAATAGGGAGCCCGATGACGCGGGGCTCAATCCCAGGACCCAACTGAGCCACCCAGGTGCCCCTGAGTGTTATTAATTTTTAAGATTCTCTGATTTTTTTTTATTTCTCAAATGTGCTCTGGCACAGAGAGTCCTGCAGGATGGCGCTGTTGTGCTGACTGGGCCGCAGTGGAGTGAAACTGAAATCCTGAACTGAAGTGCCTGTTCCAAGTCAGCAAGCTACGTGATGAGTTTCAGTGTAATGTATTCCCCTGTCCAACAAATGGCAGGAAACCTGGGTTGGGTACAGAGCAAAATCTGGTAGATAAGGCTTACTTAAGAATCGATGTAAACTTAACTCAAAGGTCCCAGATTGAAACATATACTAAATTAACCTCTATTCTCTGGAGAATCTGTAAACGTACTTTCCCTTAGCCTAACAAGCTCCTGGAGTTAAGAGCAGGGTGCAATGGGTTTACCCAATCACTCCCGAATCACGTTAAAAAAAATCAGTACCCCTAAGGAAAGCTGTTCTCTTTTTCCACTGAGGAATCCGTTGACATATAACTTTAAATGGCTTTCCCTGTCTTACGAGGTTCCCTTCCTGTCCTGCCCCACAGCAACCATACATTCAGGAGGTAAAAAGAAGCAAACCTAAATGTTTCTTTGAGCTATGAACTCCACCTTAAGAAACACTTCTCTACCACATCATTATATCCACTTAAGCAAGAAGAGACATAGAGAAGTTCTAATTTTTGTCAGAGTAATGGCTGTTGCTTGGATACACTACTCCTTTACCCTTATCTATCACTCTAGAGTTCTCTGACTCACTAAAATTTGACTTAAAATTGAAACACTTTAGGCCAAACATTTATTTCAGGAAAGAGGAAGTAGATATAGTTTTCTTTAATCTTCCAACTAAGTACATAAAAATCCCGGATATTATATATAAAACAAACATGAGAGGGCTCTAACAGGTAGAAAGGAGAAGAAAGACTATATAGGAATCTGCGGACTTGAGGAGCAACACAATGGTGAGTTACTTGGATTTTCATTTTGTCTCATGTATCCCAGATTGGGTACTAGAGAAGACAGTGATGTGGATACACCAGTGAGCACATAAAACAAGCACGTAAGAAAAGCCTGCTCTTTCTTCTCAGAGGGCCAGAAAAGGAACAACTTAATAAGACAGAAAACTTTTAGGCAACAAATGATCTATTCTAGTCAACACCACGGAAAACCTGTGGCCAACCTCCACTTCTGCTAGCAATGGCCAAGCAGAGAGCTTGGTGTTCCAATTTTATCAGACTACAGCAAAGCTCCCTAATCCCCATGCTGGGTGGTGTCAGAGGCGGCCTAATGGAGAGTCAGGACTTTCACCAACCCCAGCCCCCACTGACAAATTAACAAAGGGTCCCTCCCTCTCACAGACAGGCTGGTATCCACAGAGACCTAGTCAGAGCTTGAATTTCCATTACCACTCAGAAATAATGAGGAGCCCCTCACCCACCTCCCCAGGCATCAATGAAAGCCTACTTGAAAACTTGTAATTCCTTCTCTAACCTGAGGAGGCAGCCCATGTGGTATCAGAGGAGGCCTGCTAAAACCTAAGATTTAAATAAGATCCAGAATTAAGAGAATCATAGAATCTCAAAAATTGTTAAAAATTATCCCATTTTCTTACCATGCTCCAAAATGGAACAGATTAAAAAAGACTTTCATGGACGAGGGGGTTTGAGAGAATGGAAGGAGAAAAAGAAAACCAAAAAATGAAAAACAGAAAGAACAAACAGAAAAAAATATATATAGTGACAAACTTAAGCCCTAACATAATAATGACATTAAAGGTAAATGATCTAAATACACCAATTAATAGACAGAGTTTAATTTAATGGACCAAAAAGAAAAAGAAAAGGGAACTAACCAAATACTAACTACAAGGAACTCATTTCAAATATAATAGTATAATATTATTAGTTTGAAAGAAAAGGAGAAAAAAAACCCACCATGCAAACAATCAAAAGAAAGTAGAAGTGGCTATATAATATCAGATTAAGTGGACATCAAAAAAAAGCAAATGACAAGGGACATAGAGGAACATTACATAATGATGGAGACATATCAATCCCAAATATGTATACACCAAACAACGGAGCTGAAAATGCATGAAGCAAAAATAGAACTAAAAGGAGAAACAGAAAAATTGCAATTACAGTTGGATACTTCAATACTTCTCTCTCAATTTATGGAACAATTGGACTGAAAATAAGCTAGGCTATAGAAGAAATCAACAACACCAAACAACATGACTTAATCCACATTTATAGAACACTCCAACAGCAGCAGGCTATACACTCTTGTAAGCACCCAGAGAATCTATACCAAGATAGTTTGGCCACACAAAATCTCAACAAATTTAAAAGAATTGAAATTATATAGGGTATGCTTACTGCCCATAAGGGAATCAAACTAAAAAAATCAGTAACAGAAACAGAACAGGAAAATCTCCAAGTGCCTGGGAACAAAAAAATGCACTTGGGTCAAAGAAGAGATCCTCAAGGGAAATTAAAAAAACAAAAAAACAAAAAACACAATCGGGATGCCTGGGTGGCTCAGTCGCTGGGCATCTGCCTCTGGCTCAGGTCATGATCCCAGGGTCCTGGGATCGAGCCCCACATCGGGCCCCCTGCTCCAAGGGAAGCCTGCTTCTCCCTCTCCCACTCCCCCTGCTTGTGTTCCCTCTCTCGCTCTCTGTCAAATAAATAAATCTTTAAAAAAACCACATTGAACTGCAGATGAAAATACAACATATCAAAACCTTTTGTACACACATAACAGCTAACCCAGTGCAGAAAGGGAACTATATAGCACTAAATGCTTACACTAGAAAAGAGAAGTCTCAATTCAATAATCTAAACGTACATCTAAAGAAACTAGAAAAAGGAGAATAAAATAAACCCAACACAAGAAAGGAACTGCTAAAGAGCAGAATTCAATAAAAGTAAAAGCAAAAAACAATTTGAAAAATCAGTAACAAAAAGCTGCTTCTAGAAAAGATCAATAAAATTGACAAAACTCTAGCACACAAAGAAAAGACACAAATTATCGGTACCAAGAATGAAACATGGAATATCACTACAGATCGTGCAGACAAAAGAAGGATAATAAGAGAAAACTATGAACAACTGTACATGTATAAATTTGACAATCTAGATAAAATGGACAATTCCTTTAAAGTACAAACTATCACAACTTGCCCAATGTGAAACACATAATTTGAATAGCACTACAACTATTAAGGGAATTTAATTCACAGTTTAAAAACTCAAAACAGAAATCTTCAGGCCCAGATGGTTTCACTGTAGAATTCTACCAAACACAGAAGAACACCAAATTTTATATGATCTCTTCTAGAAAATAGGAGGGAACTCATTTTACAAAGCCTCATATCAAACCAGACAAAGACAGTGCAAACGAAAACACAAACTAATACAATATCTCTCAAGATTGTAGATGCAAAAATTATTAACATAATATTAAGCATATGTAATTCAGCTACATATAAAAAGGATGACACCACTATGACCAAGTAGGGTTATGGCAGAGATGCAAGGCTGACTTGGTATTCAAAAATCAATCAACCACACTAACAGCCTATAAAAGAAAAATGATATCATACAATTGATGTAGAAAAAGCCTTTGACAAAATTCAACACCCAAATGTGAATAAAAATGCTCAGAAAACCAAGAACAGAAGGGACCTTTATCAACCTGATGAAGAATATTTGTACCAAAACCTACACCATCATCATACTTAACGGTGGAAGACTAAATGTTTTCCTTGGGAAAAGAGACTCACTATGAACACATGCAACAACTCAGATGGATCTCAAGGGTATTCTGGTGATGAAAACAAAGCCAATATCAAAAATGTATAATTCCATTTAGATGACAGTCTCAAAATGATGAAATTATAGAAATGGATAACAGGTTCATGGTTGCCAGGAGTTAGGATGGTGGGCAAGAGGCGTGGGCGTAACTGTAAAGAGGTAGCAGGAGGGACTTCCCAGTGGTGATGGAACCCTTCTGCATCCTGACTGACATGGTCAGCACACACATCTACACGGAATAGAGGGACACGGGCCCAGGCACGCACATTATACCAACACCAGTCTCTTGGTTTTGGTGCTGTGGGATAGTCAGGCCAGATATGACCACTGGGGGAAGCTACGTGAAGGGTATGAGACTCCTCTGCATTCTCTCTGCAGCATTCTGTGAATCTGTAATTATTTCAAAATAAAAAGTTTCAAAAATTGTCAAATTGAATAGTTTATTATGTTGAACCCCCCAAAATGGATAAATGTAGTAGGGTGTCTTAAAGTTTGTTCTGAGGACGCAACCTTTATAATGTGAAATTTCTGCATTTCTTCCCACCACCACCCCAAACTCACTAACAAAAGTGGCTGACCCTCCTTCAAATATACCACTATTGTTGTCAACTGGAAAACTGGGTAAGAAGTTTATTAGCCTTCTATGAATGGCTGTTTTATTTTTTTATTATGTTCAGTTTTATTATGTTCAGCATATAGTATATCATTAGTTTTTGATGTAGTGTTCAATGATTCATTCATTGCATATAACACCCAGTGCTCATCACACCTGCTCTCCTTAATACTCATCAGCCGGTTACCCCATCCCCCACCCCTCTCCCTTCTGTAACCCTCAGTTTGGTTCCCAGAGTCCAGAGTCTCTCATGGTTTGTTTCCCTCTCTGATTTCTTCCCATTCAGTTTTCCCTTCCTTCCCCTGTGGTCTTCCGCTCTATTCCTTATGTTCTCTGTATGAGTGAAACCATATGATAATTGTCTTTCTTTGCTTGACTTATTTCACTCAGCATAATCCCTTCCAGTCCCATCCATGTTGATGTAAAAGTTGGGTATTCATCCTTTCTGATGGCTGAGTAGTATTCCATTGTATATATGGACCACATCTTCTTTATCCATCCATCTGTTGAAGGGCATCTCGGCTCCTTCCACAGTTTGGCTATTGTGGGCATTGCTGCTATGAACACTGGGGTGCATATGGCCCTTCTTTTTACTACGTCTGTATCTTTGGGTAAGTACCTAGTAGTGCAATTGCTGGGTCGGAGGGTAGCTCTATTTTTAACATCTTGAGGAACCTCCATACTGTTTTCCAGAGTGGCTTTACCAACTTGCATTCCCACCAACAGTGTAGGAGGGTTCCCCTTTCTCCACATCCTCACCAACATTTGTTGTTTCCTGTCTTGTTAATTTTTGCCATTAATGACTGTTTTAGTGAGAAATAATATATAGCACTTTAGAATTGGCAGTGCCACCAGTGATGAGTAAAACGAGGCCCAGGAAGGTGACTTACCCTTGCTGTGATAGGACTGTTCAAAAGTAAGAGATCAGCGAAGACCCCAGTTTTCCTATCACTCAACTCACTGCAATTTGCATTAAATTCATGCGTTTACAGAGAGGTAACTAATTCCCGTAGATCCCTGTATTTCAGAGAACTCGTCACTAAAAGGATATCTTGTAAGTACATTTAAAGAAAACCAACATTATCATTTTTATAACTAGTAGCTGTCAATAGAGGTCTCTGAAGACCCTGATCTGATGGTAAGAACAACAGTCATTTGCACGCGAACTAGGGCAGGCTTTAAAGAAGGGCTCACATTGCCAGACACATACCGCACTAACTGTGATCTTCTGGGTGAAACAGGTGGTCCTGACCTTTCAAGTCTTCCTCCGTGTTTTTCCTCTTGGGTGTCTCTCAGTAAGCTTTTGTGCCTAAAAATATATTAACTTTTTAAAATTAATTTATGTGGAGTAATAGGAAATTAAACATAGAAATGTCTGCAAAGATCCCATCATTTTCATGCACCCCAGTGACGTGCTTTCCAAATACAGAAAATGACTACACGAGTTCCAGCGTCATCTGACACCTGCAGGGCCCTGCACTCTGTGCCTTCTACTCTCGGTGCTTACCGCTCTGGGTGAGAGCTGCCTGTTTTCTTCTCTTCCCCACCCAACACTGCAGCAGGGCCTGGATTTGGTTCTGCAGCTATTCCCAGGTTTAGCATGGGCCGTGGCACATTGTGGGTTTCCCTTACATAGTTGTTAGGTAAATTCATAATTGAAAAGTGTAAGCATCTGGGCAAAGGGGTATTTAAAAATTCACCTCCCAGGTAACAGAGCAGCCCATATATTTGTCATTTTCCCACTCTTTCAGATAGAGTCACAAAGATCAAACACCTCAAAATTGATGAGAATTAGAGGAGCAAGAGCGTCTCCCCTTTCCCCAGGACTCCTCCAAGTCTGCCCTCTGGGTTTGCTTGCAGAATGGGATCACCCTGTGGCTCTCAGAATCCCTGCAAGTGAGGAGCCCCTGTGACCACTGCAAGCGGTTCTTACTTAACCCAGTTGGGTGACCGCATGGAACATTAAAAATAGGCTGAAACTTGTAAGCCCCTTTGCTAGTTTAAAAAGTGCTCTAGGCATTTCCGACTGCTGTGGCTTCTACGTCACACTGGGCCTTACTCGGTGCTTTGGCTCCTACTTATAGAGGGCCCTAAATGGACCAAGTTTTGTATATGTCAGACATTCATCAAACCAGTGTCCACTTCACTTAGGCCTCTTAGTTTTTGGAGGCTCTAGCCTTTCTCTGGTTTTTACTTAAAGTTCTGTTAATAGACGAAACACTATCTCTCTCAAGCCTGGTGATGGGTATTGAGGAGGGCACGTTCTGCATGGAGCACTGGGTGTTATGAACAAACAATGAATCATGGAACACTGCATCAAAAACTAATGATGTAATATATGGTGATTAACATAACAATAAAAAATTAAAAAGAAAAAAAAAAGATTTCCCTGATTAACAGCACATAATTTTAATCATTCTAAATTCTCCTAGCACTTACTTAATCAGGTCCCTACACTATGTTTACATTGCCCTTGAGATTTCTCCATGTCTTTTATCATCTTTTCCATGTGATTTATTTGCCCTGACTTAGAGTGAACTGTGTTCTTCCCTTCCCCTCTGGTGCCCACATGTAAACCCTATTCATGCCAAATCCTTCCACCTGGAATATGAGGAGGAGCAAGCAGGGATCGACCTGTATTTTGGAAGGAGATGTCAATAGCTACTCTGTACTTTTCTACTGTGACATAAACCTGTGTTAAAAGTGAGGTACACATGGTTATTGAGGATGTATCAGAAAACCTGTCATGCAAATTTCTACTTACTCCTTGAAATCAAAAGTGGCCTTCCAGTTTAAACTTGGCTGTAATCTTTTGGTCATTTGACTCTTCCCCAAATTAATATAGTTCTTTTCCAGCACACTCTTGCCTGAAGCAGGAAGAGCTTTCTGAAGGGCGGCTGCTTCTTCCTTCTTAGGTGCCTCCTTAAGTGCTTCCCTTTTTTTCCATTCTCCACTGAACCTAACCTCCTTTATGTACAAAAAACAAGAATAATTTTTACAATGATATCACTTCTGAATTAGCTGGTGCTATCTGAAAATTAACACTGGTGATGACTTCAGAAAAGGAAGTCACTGGCATATCTGACTTGTGTTGCTTAGTGACACACGCTGGAGAAGGGCCACCTCAGGATTCAGGTGTCTGTTGGAGTTAGTCTGACAGAAATGTGATGCTCCACAGCTCACCGTCCCCCCCTGCTACAGCACACACAGATGCAACAGCAGGGCTGGAATTATTCGCTCCTCACCACCACCAGAAAAATCTAGACTCAAATGCTGTATTGACTGGGACACATCATGTACAGATTGCTGAAACCAAGGATAAAGAGAGTATCTTGCAGGTAGCCAGAGATAGAAGACACATGACAGACAGAGGGAGAAACATAACAATTAAAAGAGACTTAACAGAAACAATGCAAGCCAAAAGAAAAGAGAATGACATCCTTAAAGTACTAAAATAAAAGACCTGTCAACCCAAAATTCTAAACAGAGACAAAAAAAAAATTTCAAAAATAAAGGCAAAATAAGACTTTCACAGATGAACAAAAGCAGAGAATTCACTGCCAGAAGGCCTGTGCTAGAGAAATGTCCATGGAGTTCTTAATTCAGAAGGAGTATCATACCAGAAAGAGTATCATACCACACCTACACAAAGAAATGAAAATCTGTAGAAATGGTAAAAATATAAAAGATGCTTTGTATTATTTTTGATCATTCTAAAATATAATTGACTCTCTAATGCAAAAATAGTGAGGGCACGTGTCGTGATGAGCACTGGGTGTTATATGCAATTAATGAATCGTTGAACACTACATCAAAAACTAAGGATGTACTATATGGTGGCTAGTTGAACATAATAATAAAAAAATAGTATCAATGTGTTGAGGGGTTAATACCATGCAAAAGTAAAATGCATGACAACACTGCCAAGGGAAGGGAAAGGCACTGAAGGTGTACCGTGGTAAGGTTCTTAAACTATTTGTGAAATGGTAAGATAGTATTTAAAGGTGGACAGGATGAACTAGAGGTATACATTATACACCCTAGGGCAACAACCATGAAACTTTTAAGAAGTGTAACTGACAAACAACATAAATAAAATAGAACCATTTCTAAAAGCTCAGTTAATACAAAAAGGGCAGAAAAAGAAGAAAAAAGAAGAACAAATAAGGAACACGTAGCAAGATAGTAAATTTAAATTCAACTCTATCACTAGTTACATTAAATAAAAATGAGTTTAAAACTTCAGTTAAAGGAAATCATTAGATTGGATGAAGAAGGAAAACCAACTAGTTGTGGCATTAAAAAACCTACTTTCCATGTAACCAACAATCAAAAAATGCAGGAACGGCTACATTAAAAGTCAAACAAAATGGACTTCAAAGCAAATATTATCAGGCCTAAAGAGGGAGATACATAATGACAAGAGTCAACACAACTCTAATTGTGTCTTCACCAAGTAACAGAACTTCAAAATACATAAAGCAAAAATGTAACTAAAAAGAAAAAGAAACCCACAATTATGAGACTTCAAAACTCCCTGCTCAATAATCACAAAAATTAATAATATTGAAGACCTGAGTAATACTATCAACCCAAATGACAAAACTGACAGTTATAGAACATACTACCCAACAGCAGCAGAACATACATTCTTCTCAAATGCACACAAAAAAAGAATCACCAAAATTGACCACATTCTGGGCATAAAACAAACATCCACAAAACTAAAAGGACTAAAATTATACAAAAGGTCTTCTCTTAATACAGTGGAATTAAACTAGAAATCAGTAAAAGAAAGTACCTGGAAAATCTTGAGATATATTAATTTGCATGAAAACATCAAAATCTATGGGATATCTTTATGTAGTGTTTATAAAGAAATTTACAGAATAAAACTTTATAGTAGAAAAAATAAAGGTCTCCAATCAATGCCTAATTAAGAGCTTCCAAATTAAGAGATTAAATAAGAAGAGCAAATTAAACCCAAAAAAATCAGAAGGAAAAAAATCATTAAGAGCAGAAATAAAATAAAAAGGAAAGCAGCCAAACAATAAAGACAATCAATGAAACAAATAGCTGTTCTTTTAATAAAATCAGTCACTTCGGGCACCTGGGTGACTCAGTTGTTAAGCATCTGCCTTCGGCTCAGGTCATGATCCTGGGGTCTGGGATGGAGCCCCACATTGGGCTCCCTGCTCAGCGAGGAGCCTGATTCTCCCTCTCCCATTCCCCATGCTTGTGTTCCCTCTCTGTCTCTCTGTCAAATAAATAAATAAAATCTTTTAAAAAAATAAAATCAATCACTTCTTTGCAGACTAGTCAAGAATAAAGGGAGAGAAGACACAAATGACCCATATTAGAAATGAAAGAGGGGTCATCACAAAAGATCTTCCAGACATTAAAGGATAATAATGGAATGTTGTATGTGATGCCAATAAGTTAGATAAGTTGGATAAAATGTACGAATTCACTGAAACACACAAATTAGCAAAGCTCAACAAGAAAAAAATCTGAATAGTTATATATCTATTAAAGAAATCAAATTCTCAATATAAAAATATTCCAACAAAGAAAGCTCCAGGCACAGATGGTTTCACTGGCAAATTCTATCAAACATTTAAGAAAAATAATATCCAATCTACACAAAGAATTCCAGAAAGAAGAAAAGTAAATGAATATTTCCCAGTTCATTTTCTATTTTTATTTATTTTTTTAAAGATTTTATTTATTTATTCATGAGAGACAGAGAGAGAGAGAGAGAGAGAGAGGCAGAGGGAGAAGCAGGCTCCCAAGGAGCAGGGAGCCCGATGCGGCACTCGATCCCAGGACCCTGGGATCATGACCTGAGCCGAAAGCAGACGCTTAACCATCTGAGCCACCCAGGCGCCCTTTCCCAGTTCATTTTCTGAGGCCACATTGCCCAGATACCAAAACCAGACAGACAATAGAAGATAACTACTAACCCATATCCTTCATGATTATAGATGCAAATATCCTCAGTAAAATATTACCAAATTTCATCCAGCAATATCAAACAGGGTAAGACATAATGATCAAGTGGGATTTATCTCAGGGTTGAATGTTAGTTCAATACTCAAAAATCAATGTAAATGGTCATCAACAGACAAAAGAAGGATAATCATGTGATCATCTCAAGAGATGCAATAAAGTCACCACCTCCAAGTAGCAATGGGTTCATCTCTCATGGGTTAAGTGGAGGCCCCATGGGAAGAATGTAAGAAGGCACTCTCTCCCTCCCAGCCAGGGTAGTGTCAGATGAGGCTTCGTGGGAACTGAATTTCCACCCCTGTCCAATGGTAATGAAGCATCCCACACCACCAGGGTTGTAAATGGAAATTAAGAGAACTCAGACTTTGCCGGACCTCCGGACTCCACCAGTGAAGTGCCTAAGAAGGCCTGTTAAAACAAAAGATTTAAATAAAATCCAGAATTTCACAACATAATGCCCCAAATGTCCAAGACTTGATAAAAGATCACTCATCCTACCAAGAACCAGGAAGATCACAGCTTGAATGAGAAAGGATAATGCGCAGGATAGTGCTTATACCAACATAGGATAATGCTTACACTGAGATGAAAGAGATGTTGGAAAAATCTGATAAGAATTTAAAGCAGCCATCATAAAAATGCTTCAGTGAGCAATTATGAAGACTTGAAACAAAAAACTACAAAGTCTCAACAAGTAAATAGAAGATATGAGAAAGAACCAAAAAGGAATTTTGAAACTGAAATTTGTAAGCCAAAATAAAACTTACTGGGACAGGCCTAATAATATGATGGAGAGGATAAAGGGGAAGAATCCATGAACTTCCATGAAATTACCCAATATGAATAAAGAGGGGGAAATTCATTGGGGAAAAAAAATGAACAGAGCCTCAAGATCTGTGAGACCATAACAAAAATTCCAAAATTCATGTCATCAGAGTAACAGAAAGAGAGGAGGGAGAGAGTCAGTCTAAAAATGTATTCTAAAAGATTTGAAATTTTCTCCAACTTGGAAAAAGACATAAATCTAAGATTCAAGAAGCTGAGGAAACCCTAACCAAAGAACTCAAAGAAATCCATGCCAAGAGACATGATAAAAGAAGAAAACCTGCAACAGCAGAAAAGAACAACAATGGAAAAGAATAGAAGTGTGGGTAAATACTTTCATTCTCTTTTCTAAGTTTGATGGTTTGAAGCAAAATATAATGTTGTCTCATACAGTTATCAATGTATAGAGAAGAAATAAAGACTATAAAAAATAAAGAGGGGGTAAAGGGACTTCAAAGGAGATATAGTTTCTTTTTTTATTACTAAAATTGTATTTATTTTTTCAGTCTCATCAATGTAATAGTATTATAGCTTCTGCAAGAAGTTTATGTTGAAAGAGAAATGACAAATTCTCACATAGTATATTTGTAAAGGAAGATTATGTTGACAGTGTTTCTTTTTGTGACACATCAGGGAATTGAGATATATGCAATTATTGTTTGAAGGAGAGACATGGTTTCTATGCTTCACTCAAACTGATATAATGTCAAACAGCAGATTATAATTAATTATGTATGCATAATATGGTACAATACCCACAGTAAACACAAACAAAATCTATACAAAGAGGTACACTCAAGACACGATGGATAAGTCAAAGTAGAATTCTAAAAAATGTTCAAGCTATCCATAAAATACAGGAAGAAAAGAAAACAAAAACAAAAACTAAAAGGAACAGGAACCAAAGTAAACTGGCAAGCGTAAGCCCTAACATAGCAATAATTAAATGTAAATGATCTAAACACATCAGTAGACACATCAATAGTTTCACAAATTTATTTTTAAAATGACTCAACTAAATGCTGTCTACCAGAAACTCACTTCAAATATAACAACATAGGTAGCTTGAAAGTAATAGGAAGGGAAAGATATAACATGCAAATGGTAGTTAAAAGCAAGCCGGAGTGGCTATAAAAATATCTGATTAAGTAGACTTCAGATAAAGGAAAATTACCAAGGAGAGAGAGGGACATCACATAATGATAAAATGATCAATCTATCAAGAAGATATAGCAATTTTAAATGCATATACAGAGCTGCAAAATACAAAAACAGAACTAAAAGAAAAATCAGACAAATCCACAATTATAGTTGAAACACTTCAAAACCTCTCTCTCAACAACTGATAAAAAATCAGCAAGAATGTGGGAGACCTTAACATCAAAAACCACATGATTTAATCCACAAAGTAGAAATAAGTGAAGAAATAATAAATACCAAAGTGAAGTAGAAAAAAAACCACAGAAAAATCAATGAAACTAAAAGCTAAGTCTCTGAGGAAATTGAGAAAATCAAGAGATCTCTATCCAGATGGATTAAGAAAAAATAAAACACCAATGACCAATATCAGAAACGAAAGAGGTAACAACAGCTACATATTCTACAGACATTAAAAGCTGAAAGAGTAACTATGAACAAGTTTATGACAATAAATTTGACAACTTAGATGAAATGGACAATTTCCTTTAAAGACAATCTACCAGCGGAGCAAGATGGCGGAGGAGTAGGAGACCTAGATTTTGTCTGGTCTCAGGAATTCAGCTGAATAGGGATCAAACCATTCTGAACACCTACGAACTCAACAGGAGATCGAACAGGAGAGTAGCAACAACTCTCTGAACAGAGAAGCGACCACTTACTGGAAGGTAGGACGTGCAGAGAAGTGAATCCGAGGCGATATTCGGGAGGAGAGACGGCGGGGGAGGGGCCTCCGCCGGCCGCTTCTGGCAAGTGCTAGAGCCGCGGAGCACAAAATCGGACCTTTTAAAAGTTGGCTCGGCGGAGGGACGTCGCTGCAGTGGCTAAGCAGGGGGTGGAATCCTCCCGGGACAGTGTGGTCTCAGGACCCTTGGGGTCACAGGAGACCGGGGGTGCCTGAGTGCAGCAGAGCTCCCAGGTGTCGGGGTGGGGAAGCCGGCTGCAGATACGGAGCAGAGTCGCGGGCTCTCAGCTCGGGGTTGCCATAAACTGTGATCTGCGGCCCAGTCGGGGCACGGCTCCCCCAGCAAGGACCCAACAAGCAGCAGATCCGGAGAGACTCCCCTTCCTTCCCGGGGAGGAGCGGTGCGGGAACGCACTGCAGGGATCTGCTGGGTTTGGAGACTCCGAGCGGGGTCGGGTGCCAGAGATAGCAACGCTCGATCACAGGCCGGGTGAGCACGGAGTGCGGCCAGAGACCGGGGACACGGGAGTGACTGCTTTTCTCTGGGGGCGCACTGAGGAGTGGGGCCCCGAGTTCTCGGCTCCTCCGGGCGGAGAATGGGAGGCCGCCATTTTCGCCCTGGTCCTCCAAAGCTGTACCGAGAGCTTGCAGGGAACAAAAGCTCCTGAGAGCAAACCGGAGCAGCTTCCTTAGCCCGGACCGACAAGGGCAGGGCAATTCAGCCTCCGGCAAAGACATTTGGAAACCACAGCAACAGGCCCCTCCCCCAGAAGATCAACACAAACAGCCAGCAAGCCAAGACCAAGTTGATCGATCAAGGAGAATAGGAGAACTCCAGCGCTAGGGGAATACTGCACATAGATTCATGGCTTCTTTTTTTTTTTTTTTTTTTACCATGATTCATTATTTCATCAAAGTTAATTTTTGTTGACTTTTTTTTATTTTTCTTTTTCCCTTTTTCAACCAACATCTTATAAATCCCTTTTTTAAAAAAAAAAAAACATTTTTTATTTTTTTTTTCATTTTTAGAGTCATATTTTATCCCTTCATAGTAGTTATCCTTGTTTTTGGCATATATATATAAGTTGTTCTCTCTTTAAAATTTTGAGGTACAGTTTCTTCTAACAGATCAAAATATACCCTAAACCACTAGTGTATGGCTTTGTTCTAGTCTCCTGCCTGATCACATTCTCTCCCTTTTTCCTTTTTTTTTTTTCCTTAAATATCCTTTCTTTTTTCAAACAACTTATCTTACCAAGTCCTTTTATAAAATCTTTTATAATTTTCATCTTTACAGTCATCTTCCATCCCTTCATTGTATCAACCCTTATTTTGTACATATATGTCTTTCTTCCTTTAAAATTTTAGGAGGCACTTTTTTCTAACAGACCAAAATACGCCCAAAATCTAGTGTGTGGCACTGATCTATGCACTAGCCTGATCATATTTGATCATATTCTGCTTTTTTTGTTTTGTTTTTGTTTTTATTTTTTTTCTTTTTTTTTTCTTTTTCTCTTTCTTTTTTCTTTCTTTCCCTTTCTTTTCCCCTAGTTTCAGGTCTTTTCTGATTTGTATACAGTATATTTGCTGGGGACCTTGTAAACCTGTTAGCATTTTGTTCTCTCATTCATCTATTCTCCTCTGGACAAAATGACAAGACGAAAGAAATGACCTCAGCAAAAAGAACAAGAGGTAGTACCGTCAGCCAGGGACCTACTCAATACGGACATTAGTACGATGTCAGACCTAGAGTTCAGAATCATGACTTTAAAGATACTAGCTGGGCTTGAAAAAAGCGTGGAAGTTATTAGAGAAACCCTTTCTGGAGAAGTAAAAGAACTAAAATCTAACCAAATCGAAATCAAAAAGGCTATTGATGAGGTGCAATAAAAAATGGGGGCACTAACTGCTAGGATAAATGAGGCAGAAGAGAGAATCAGCGATATAGAAGACCAAATGATGGAAAATAAAGAAGCTGAGAAAAAGAGAGAGAAACAACTACAGGATCACGAGGGCAGAATTCAAGAGATAAGCGATACGATAAGACGAAACAACATTAGAATAATTGGGATCCCAGAAGAAGAAGAGAGAGAGAGAGGGGCAGAAGGTATATTGGAGCAAATTATAGCAGAGAACTTCCCTAATGTGAGGAAGGAAACAGGCATTAAAATCCAGGAGGCACAGAGAACCCCTCTCAAAATCAATAATAATAGGTCAACACCCCGACATCTAATAGTAAAACTTACGAGTCTCAGAGACAAAGAGAAAATCCTGAAAGCAGCTCGGGAGAAGAGATATGTAACCTACAATGGTAGAAACATTAGATTGGCAACAGACCTATCCACAGAGACCTGGCAGGCCAGAAAGGACTGGCAAGATATCTTCAGAGCACTAAACGAGAAAAATATGCAGCCAAGAATACTATATCCAGCTAAGCTATCACTGAAAATAGAAGGAGAGATAAAAAGCTTCCAGAACAAACAAAAACTAAAGGAATTTGCAAACACGAAACCAGCCCTCCAAGTAATATTGAGAGGGGTCCTCTAAGCAAAGAGAGAACCTAAAAGCAGCAAAGAGCAGAAACGAACACAGACAACAGACAGTTAACAGTCACCTTACAGGTAATACAATGGCACTAAATTCATACCTTTCAATAGTTACCCTGAATGTAAATGGGCTAAATGCCCCAATCAAAAGACACAGGCTATCAGATTGGATTGAAAAACAAGACCCATCAATATGCTGTCTGCAAGAGACTCATTTTAGACCCAAAGACACCCCCAGATTGAAAGTGAGGGGGTGGAAAACAATTTACCATCCTAATGGACACCAAAAGAAAGCTGGGGTGGCAATCCTTTTATCAGACAAACTAGATTTTAAAACAAAGACTGTAATAAGAGATGAGGAAGGACACTATATCCTACTTAAAGGGTCTATCCAACAAGAAGATCTAACAATTGTAAATATCTATGCCCCGAACATGGGAGCAGCCAATTATATAAGGCAATTAATAACAAAAGCAAAGAAACACATTGACAACAATACAATAATAGTGGGGGACTTTAACACCCCCCCGACTGAAATGGACAGATCATCTAAGCAAAAGATCAACAAGGAAATAAAGACTTTAAATGACACACTGGACCAAATGGACTTCACAGACATATTCAGAACATTCCATCCCAAAGCAACGGAATACACATTCTTCTCTAGTGCCCATGGAACATTCTCCAGAATTGATCACATCCTAGGTCACAAATCAGGTCTCAATCGGTACCAAAAGATTGGGATCATTCCCTGCATATTTTCAGACCACAATGCTTTGAAACTAGAACTCAACCACAAGAGGAAAGTCGGAAAGAACTCAAATACATGGAGGCTAAAGAGCATCCTACTAAAGAATGAATGGGTCAACCAAGAAATTAAAGAAGAATTAAAAAAATTCATGGAAACCAATGAAAATGAAAACACAACTGTTCAAAATCTTTGGGATACAGCAAAGGCAGTCCTGAGAGGAAAGTATATAGCAATACAAGCCTTTCTCAAGAAACAAGAAAGGTCTCAAATACACAACCTAACCCTACACCTAAAGGAGCTGGAGAAAGAACAGCAAAGAAAGCCTAAACCCAGCAGGAGAAGAGAAATCATAAAGATCAGAGCAGAAATCAATGAACTAGAAACCAAAAGAACAGTAGAACAGATCAACGAAACTAGGAGCTGGTTCTTTGAAAGAATTAACAAGATTGATAAACCCCTGGCCAGACTGATCAAAAAGAAAAGAGAAATGACCCAAATTAATAAAATCATGAATGAAAGAGGAGAGATCACAAGCAACACCAAAGAAATACAAACAATTATAAGAACATATTATGAGCAACTCTATGCCAGCAAATTAGATAACCTGGAAGAAATGGGCGCATTCCTAGAGATGTATCAACTACCAAAATTGAACCAGGAAGAAATAGAAAACCTGAACAGACCTATAACCACTAAGGAAATTGAAACAGTCATCAAAAATCTCCCAAGAAACAAAGCCCAGGGCCAGATGGCTTCCCAGGGGAATTCTATCAGACATTTCAAGAAGAATTAATACCTATTCTCCTGAAACTGTTCCAAAAAATAGAAATGGAAGGGAAACTTCCAAACTCATTTTATGAGGCCAGCATTACCTTGATCCCAAAACCAGACAAAGACCCCATCAAAAAAGAGAATTACAGACCAATATCCTTGATGAACATGGATGCAAAAATTCTCACCAAAATACTAGCCAATAGGATCCAACAGTACATTAAAAAGATTATTCACCACGACCAAGTGGGATTTATCCCTGGGCTGCAAGGCTGGTTCAACATCCGCAAATCAATCAATGTGATACAATACATTAACAAAAGAAAGAACAAGAATCATATGATCCTCTCAATAGATGCAGAAAAAGCATTTGACAAAGTACAACATCCTTTCTTGATCAAAACTCTTCAGAGTATAGGGATAGAGGGTACATACTTCAATATCATAAAAGCCATCTACGAAAAACCTACAGCGAATATCATCCTCAATGGGGAAAGGCTGAGAGCTTTTCCCCTAAGGTCAGGAACGCGGCAGGGATGTCCACTCTCACCACTGCTATTCAACATAGTATTAGAAGTCCTAGCCACAGCAATCAGACAACAAAAAGAAGTCAAAGGCATCCAAATCGGCAAAGAGGAAGTCAAACTCTCACTCTTTGCAGATGATATGATACTGTATGTGGAAAACCCAAAAGACTCCACCCCAAAACTGCTAGAACTCATACAGGAATTCAGTCAAGTAGCAGGCTATAAAATCAATGCACAGAAATCAGTGGCATTCCTATACACCAACAACAAGACAGAAGAGAGACAAATCAAGGAGTCTATCCCATTTACAATTGCACCCAAAACCATTAGATACCTAGGAATAAATCTAACCAAAGAGGCAAAGGATCTGTACTCAGAAAACTATAAAATACTCAGGAAAGAAATTGAAGAAGACACAAAGAAATGGAAAAACGTTCCATGCTCATGGATTGGGAGAATCAACATTGTGAAGATGTCAATGCTACCTAGAGCAATCTACACATTCAATGCAATCCCCATCAAAATACCATCCACTTTTTTCAAAGAAATGGAACAAATAATCCTAAAATTTGTATGGAGCCAGAAGAGACCCAGAATAGCCAGAGGAATACTGAAAAAGAAAAGCAAAGCTGGCGGCATCACAATTCCGGACTTCCAGCTCTATTACAAAGCTGTCATCATCAAGACAGTATGGTACTGGCACAAAAACAGACACATATATCAATGGAACAGAATTGAGAGCCCAGAAATGGACCCTCAACTCTATGGTCAACTTATTTTTGACAAAGCAGGAAAGAATGTCCAATGGCAAAAAGACAGTCTCTTCAACAAATGGTGTTGGGAAAATTGGACAGCCACATGCAGAAGAATGAAACTGGACCATTTCCTTACACCACACACAAAAATAGACTCCAAATGGTTGAAAGACCTAAACGTGAGACAGGAGTCCATCCAAATCCTAAAGGAGAACACAGGTAGCAACCTTTTCGACCTTAGCCGCAGCAACTTCTTCCTAGAAACATCGCCAAAGGCACGGGAAGCCAGGGCAAAAATGAACTATTGGGATTTCATCAAGATAAAAAGCTTCTGCACAGCAAAAGAAACAGTCCACAAAACCAAAAGACAACCGACAGAATGGGAGAAAATATTTGCAAATGACATATCAGATAAAGGGCTAGTATCCAAAATCTATAAAGAACTTATCAAACTCAACACCCAAAGAAC
Organism: Zalophus californianus; assembly: GCF_009762305.2. Classification (NCBI taxonomy): domain Eukaryota; kingdom Metazoa; phylum Chordata; class Mammalia; order Carnivora; family Otariidae; genus Zalophus; species Zalophus californianus. The sequence goes on along the minus strand of NC_045603.1, from coordinate 114,196,119 downwards.
AAATAATCCAATCAAGAAATGGGCAGAAGACATGAACAGACATTTCTCCAAAGAAGACATCCAAATGGCCAACAGGCACATGAAAAAGTGCTCAACATCGCTTGGCATCAGGGAAATCCAAATCAAAACCTCAATGAGATACCACCTGACACCCGTCAGAATGGCTAAAATTAACAAGTCAGGGAACGACAGATGTTGGCGGGGATGTGGAGAAAGGGGAACCCTCCTACACTGTTGGTGGGAATGCAAGCTGGTGCAACCCCTCTGGAAAACAGTATGGAGGTTCCTCAAACAGTTGAAATTAGAGCTACCGTTCGATCCAGCAATTGCACTACTGGGTATTTACCACAAAGATACAAATGTAGGGACCCGAAGGGGTACGTGTACCCCAATGTTTATAGCAGCAATGTCCACCATAGCCAAACTGTGGAAAGAGCCAAGATGCCCATCGACAGATGAATGGATAAAGAAGCTGTGGTATATATACACAATGGAATATTATGCAGCCATCAAAAGGAATGAGATCTTGCCATTTGCAACGACGTGGATGGAACTGGAGGGTGTTATGCTGAGTGAAATAAGTCAATCAGAGAAAGACATGTATCACATGACCTCACTGATATGAGGAATTCTTAATCTCAGGAAAGAAACTGAGTGTTACTGGAGTGGTTGGGGGTGGGAGGGATGGGGTGGCTGGGTGGTAGACATGGGGGAGGGTATGTGCTACGGTGAGCGCTGTGAATTGTGCAAGACTGTTGAATCACAGATCTGTACTTCTGAAACAAATAATGCAACATATTTTAAGAAAAAAGAAAAAGAAGAAGATAACAGGAGAGGAAGAAAAGGGGAGTATGTCAGAGGGGGAGATGAACCATGAGAGATGATGGACTCTGAAAAACAAACTGAGGGTTCTAGAGGGGAGGGGGGTAGGGGGATGGGTTAGCCTGGTGATGGGCATTGAGGAGGGCACGTTCTGCATGGAGCACTGGGTGTTATGAACAAACAATGAATCATGGAACACTGCACCAAAAACTAATGATGTAATATATGGTGATTAACATAACAATTAAAAAATTAAAAAAACAAAACAAAACAAAACAAAAACTGCAATCTTCAAAGCATCAAAAAGCCAAAAAAAAAAAAAAAAAAAAAAAAAAAAGACAATCTACCAGGGTGCCTGGCTGGCTCAGTTGGTAGAGCATATGGTTCTTGATCTTGGGGTTGTATGTTCGAGCCCCACACTGGGGGTAGAGATTACTTAAATTAAAAAATAAAATGGTTAACATAGCAAAGGTTATGTGTACTTTACCCCAATACAAAATTAAAAAAAGAAATGACAATCTACCAAAACTCCCTCAAGAAGAAACAGATAACCCGCATGGCCCTAACTGTCAAAGACACTGAAATCTCTTGTTTAAAACTTATCTACAAAGGAAACTCCAGGCCCTGATGGCTTCACTACCAAACATGTAAGAAAGAAACAATATCTAACCTGCACAAACTCTTCCAGAAATTGCAAAGGAGAAAAAATTTCCCAACTCATTCTAGAAGGCCAGTATCACTCTGATAACCAAAACCAAAGATATTAAAGAAAACTACACACCAATAACCTTATATGGATGTGAAACTTAAAATTTTAGCAAGTTAGATCCCATAATATATAAAAAGGATACTATATCCTGAACAAATGAGGTTTGTTCCAGAAAGGTAAGGTTAGTTTATGTTTGAAAACTCATCAGTGTAATATACTACATAAACAAACTAAAAAAGAAAAAAACACATGATTATCTCAATAGGTAATCATTTGATAAAATCCAATAGCCATTCCTTTTTTTGGGTTTTATTTAAATTCAAGTTAGTTAACATACAGTGTATTACTGATTTCAGGGTAGAAATTAGTGATTCATCAGTTGCACATAACATCTGTGCTCATCACATCAAGTGCCCTCCTTAATGCCCATCACCCAGTTACTTCATCCCCCACTCCACTCCCCTCCCCTCCAGCAATCCTCAGTTTGTTTCCTATTGTTAAGTCTCTTATGATTTGTCTCCCTCTCTGTTTTTATCCAATATCCATTCCTAATAAAAGTTCTCAACAATATCACAGAGAGGGGAACTTTTAACCTTATAAATCTCATCTGTGAAAAAGCTACAGCTAACATCATACTTAATAGTGAGACACTGAAAGTTTTCCCTTTACCACTGGGAACAAGAGACTACTTCTATATAATTCTGTACTGGAGGTTCCAGCTAGTGCATTAAGGAAAGAAAAAAAAAGGGACTGAGTTTGGAAAGGAAGAGGCAAAATGATCTTTATACAAAGACAATATGATCATCTATATAGGAAACCCTCTGGGATCTACAAAGCAGACACTAGAATTAATAAGCGTTTCAGAATATGAAATCACTATATAAAAATCAAGTGTATTTTTACATAGTAGCAACAGATCATCACAAATTGAAATTTTAAAACTACCATTAACCATAGCCCTTGTTGAAAAAAAATTCGAGTAAGTTTGAAGATTTAACTGGTTTTATGAATCGATTCATGAATCCAGCAGCATCCCATCTAGCAAGTAGTGAGACGCTCCACAGAGCTAAACAAAAGAAAGGTCTTTTTTTTTTTAATTTTATTATGTTATGTTAATCACCATACATTACATCAGAAGAAACGTTTTTAAAGACAGAGCATTAAAAAAAGGAATGTATTAGCAAGGAATGTATTGTTTAGGCAAGGTTGCCCTCCTACAAGCAGCAGAAGGGGTAAATCAGTAAATTTCCAGGTATTGACCAGGAAATTCCAGGGTTTATATTCCTGGGTGGTTGAAACTGCAGTTATTTAGGTATAATATAATAATAATATATATTATGTAGTATACAATAATATAATTCTTGGGTGTTGACTTGGCCTAAGTGATACCATTTTGGGTCTGTGGTTTTCTTTTTAACACCTCTAAAATATGAAATACTTACAGGTATGTTTCAGAAGAGATGTGCAAGACCTGTGCACTGAAAGTTACAAAATATTGCTGAGAAAATTAAAGACCTAAATAAATGGAAAGACATACTCTGTTCATGGATTGGAAACCTCAGTATTGTTAAGATATTAGCTCTTTCTAAATTAATCTATAGATTCATCATAGTCTCAACCATAATTCTTTCAGGCTTTTCATGAAGAAATTGACAAGCTGACCCTAACATTCTAATGGACATGAAAAAGATGTAAAATAGCCAAACAAGTTTGAAAAATAACAACACTGGAGGATTTACACTACTGACTTCAAGACTTATGATAAAGCTATAGTAATCAAGACAGTGTGGTACTGGTATAAATCACTGGAACAGAAATACACCCATACAAATAGACAACTGAGTTTTGAGAAAGGCATAAAGGTAATTCAATGGAGAAAGGATTTTTTTTTGTTTTTTTTTTTTCAACAAATGGTACTGGAACAACTAGATATTAATATGTAAAAGAAAAGAACTTTGATCCATACCTCATGTCATGTACAAAAAATAAACTAAAAAGGCCTAAATGTAAAACCTAACATTTGAAAACTTCTAGAAAAAAAATATTGGAGAAAATCTTTATGACATGGAGTTTGGCAAAGCTATAAAGAAAAAATTAACAAGTTGGACTTCATCAAAATTGAGCACATTTGCTTTTTGGAAGACACCGGTTGGAGAATGAAATGATAAGCCACAGACTGGGAGAAAACACTTACAAGTCATATATCTGACAGAATATGTAAGCCAAGAATATATACAAAGATCTTTCACAACTCAGTAAGAAATCAAACCACCTAATAAAAAACTAGGCAAAAGACTGGAATAGACACCTTATCACATACAATATATGAATGGCAAAATAAGCATATGAAAGACTGCATTCAAGAAATGCAAATTAAAACCCAGTGAAATACCAGTACATACATCTATTAGAATGTCTAAAATCAGAGGACTGACCATACCAATTATTGACAAATATGCAGAACTGGAATTCTCATACATTGCCGGTATCTTACGTAAGATATTACAACCGCTCTGGAAAACAGTTTACGAATTGCTTAAAAAGTTAAACATACAACTACCATATTACCTTGCTCTTTTATTCCTAGATTTTACCCAAGCGAAATGAAAGCATATGATCTGTGTAAACACCCAAAAACAAAATGTTGAAAATGTGAGAGCTTACATTTTAAAGACATGTACAATGTTTTGAAGATAAAGTAAAAGAATATTTGCAAAAGGTGGGTGACCGCAAAGAAAATCAGGGGATCAATCTCAGAGGCCCAACATTCAACTGGTAAGTTTCAAAAAGAGAGCAAAGAGAACAGAAAGGAAAGAATGATTAAAGATGTGATACAAAAAAAGGATTTTTCTAGTTCTGAAGGACATATGTCATCATTAATGAAAAACAAACAAAACCAGCACCAACCATATCATCATGAAAATTACAGAACATCACGAATAAGAGAAGATCCTAAAGGCTTTGTTAGATGAGAAAAGTCAAAACAGACAGGCCACATAGAAAAAAAAAGCCTTTAAAATTCTAAGTAAAAATTATTTTTGAACTATCATTATAGAAACAATAACTGAGAGAGAAAAATAAAGATATTTCACATGCTAACCCTCAATTTTTTCCATTATGTGCCTCCTTTACTCAGGAAGCTCCACCAAAATTATGGGGTACACCAACAAAAGGAAAACTGAATGGAAGGGAACTTCCTCAACATAATAAAGGCCATATACGAAAAGCCCACAGATAACATCACATTTAGTGGCAAAAGCCTGAAAGATTTTCCCCTAATATCAGGAATAAGAAAAGGATCTAGCTTTCACTGCTTCTATTCAACACGGGCCTAAAAGGTCTAGCAATAGTGATTAGGCAAGAAAAAGAAATTTAAAAAACATCCAAATTGAAAAGGAAGAAGTAAAACTATCTCTGTTTGCAGATGACATGATCTTATATGTAGAAAGAACAAAAGACTGGGGTGCCTGGGTGGCAGTTAAGTGTCTGACCCTTGATCTCAAGATTATAAATTCAAGCCCCAGGTTGGGCTCTACATGGAGCCCACTTAAAAAAAAAAAAGAAAAATATATTTTTTTAAAGATCATATCTATTTGAGAGAGAGAGAGAGAGTGAAAGAGAGCACAAGTGGTGGGGGGAGAAGTAGACTCTCCGCTGAGCAGGGAGCCTGATGCGGGACTTGATCCCAGGACCCTGGGATCATGACCTAAGTTGAAGGCAGACACTTAACCGACTGAACCACCTAGGTGCCCCCCAAAAGAAAAATATTTTAAAAAAAGACCTAAAGATTAAAAAAATTGAGTTAATAAATGAATTCTGCAAAGTTGCAGGATTTGATTTTGAATTTCACATTCAAAAGAGCCAGATCTGATTTCAACACTCAAAAATCATTTCTATTTTCTACCCTAGCAGTGAAAAATTAGAAAGGAAATTAAGGAAACAATTCTATTTACAATAGCATCAAAAAGAATAAAATGCTTAGAAATAAATTTAACCAAGGAGGCAAAAGACTTGACACTGAAAAGTATAAAATACTGCTGAAAAAAATTAAGGGAGACAAAAACAAATGGAAAGACACTCCATGTTCATGGATTGGAAAAAATTAATATTAAACAATGCTATACAAAGCAAGCTATAAATTCAATAAATCCCTGTCAAAATCCCAACGCTGTTTTGTGCAGAAATGGTAAAACCAAACCTAAAATTCTTTCTTTTAGGAAGTTTCAGGAAGTAGGTCACTTTCAGGAAGTAAAGGGAGCCCAAATAGCTAAAACAGTCTTGAAAAACACAAAGTCTGAGGACTTATACTTCTCAATTTCAAAACTACTACAAAGATAGAGTAGTCAAAATAGTATGGGACTTGTATAGAGATAGACAAGATAGAACAGACTTGAGAGTCCAAATATAAACCCCTACATCTATGGTAAATTGATTTTCAACAAGGATGCCAAGACCGTTCAATGGAGAAAGAACAATCTCTTCAACAAATGGTGCTAGAAAACTGGATATCCACATGCAAAAGAATGAAATTGTACCCTTACCGTACTCACACCATATACAACTCAAAATTAATCAAAGACCTAAATTTAAGGACTCTTTGTCCCTAAATTTAAGAGCAAAAACCATGAAATTCTTAGAAAAAACAGGGGCAAATCTTCATGACATTGGATTTGGCAATGGTTTCCTAAGTACAGTACCAGAAATTCAGACAACAAAAATGTTTTCATTGGACTTTATCAAAATTAAAAATGTTTGTGCCTCAAAGGACACTATCAAAATAAGTGAAAAGACAACCCACAGAATGGGAGAAAATATTTGCAAACATTCTATCTGATAAGGGATTAATATTCTACAATATATGAAGAATTCCTACAACTCATCAACAAAGACAACCCATTTTTTTAAATGGGCAAAGGACTTGAATAGACATTTCTTTAAAAAAATATACAAATGCCGAATAAACACATGAAAATATGCTCAACATCACTAATCATTAGGGAAATGCAAATCAAAACTACAATGGGATATCATACTTCATATTTACTAAGATGTCTATAATAAAACACACACACACAGAGAAAATAACAAGTATCGGTGAGAATGTGGAGAAACTGGAATCCTTGTACAGGACTATAAAATGGTTCAGTCTAGGTAGAAGCAGTTTGGCAGTTCCTCTAAAAGTTAAAAACAGAATTGTCATATGACCCAGAAATTCCACTCCTAGGTATATACGCTCCAAAAACTGAAACAGGAACTCAGATACATGGACACCAATATTTAGAGCATTTTTCACTATAATCAAAGAGTGGAAACAACACAAGTGTCCGTCAGTAGATGAAAGGATAAACAAAATGTAGTTATACACACAAATGGAATATTATTCTGACATGTGCTACAACATGGGTGGACCTTGAAAACATTACGCTAAATGAAATAAGCAAAACACCAAAGGACAAATATTGTATGATTCCACTTCTTGAAATATCTAGAAGGCAAATTTATAGAGACAGAAAGTAGATTAGAGGTTCCTAGGAGCTGGAGGAGGAGGAAAGGGGAGTTACTGCTTAATGGGAACAGAATTTTAGTTTGAGATGATGAAAAAGATTTGGAAATAGTAGTAATGCTTGCACTTTATGAATGTAATGCCACTCAATGATACACGAAGTGGTCAAAATGGCAAATTTTGTTTTGTATAGGTATTTTATGGCAACAACAAAGGAAAATGGGAGTCCAAGAAATAGGTGATGCAACACCAGGAAAAAAACAGAAACAAAAACAAAAACAAAAAACCTCTCAGGACAATGACAAAGAGAAATTTCAGGATAAGAGTAGCTGCAGTAATAGTAAGAAAATAGAGTGCTCTGGAAGTGGCAGGGTCAGAAGGAAAATAATGGACTGGAATTTGTGGCATTGACATCATCTTGAGAATCAGCCTGGAGCTTAAGTGTACCACATTAGTATTTCTTGCATATTGTTTCTTACCCATATCAGCTTCAATCAACATCTTATTTCATCACTATATTAGCAGATTTCTTTGTCCAACACTATTTCAAAAACTATGAAAGACACAAAGGAAGCACAGTTCTCATGCATATTCAGTTGACATACTTACTGAGACGATCCAATTAGGTAGTAATCATGGGATACCCAGAAAGGATAAAAGTTAATCAAAACATCTAGGCTTCTTTAATAGGGCTGACTCCTTTGTTCTTAGTGTTATTAATTCAAAAGGGACGATGAAAAGTTCTATTTAGAAAGCAATATGAAATATTTTACACCTATTACCTAAAGAGAATCAGAAACAAAGTACTCCACTTATATTTCTTATTTAATAATATACTGTGGAAAATACTCTAAAAATTAGAAGCAGAGGTCAAAAATAGGCAGAATTACTCTCAACAGGAAGTTTGGTCAAGTAACACTATGCTGTGAAATTTCAAGAGTCTATAAACTTACCTGTTTAGACATATTTTCTGAAAATTTTGCTGATCTTTCTTTTAAAAATGTGACAAGGTCTTTATAAATTTCACTTTTTCTCTCATAATTAATTTCCCCCTCATCATCTGTTTTGCCCTTTGAGAGAAAAAGTTTGGTGCTATTATTATTAATTGAACCTGATCAATACATCACAACCCAAGCCCACATACTACTTTCTTCTATCAACAATCCATGTGGTAGTCTTTATACATCAAAAATATAGGCAAAATCCTTCCCTCTTAAAGTTATCCATCCGACCATCCATCCATCCATCCCTCCATCCTTCCATCCCTCCATCCATCCATCCATCCAGCATGCCTTTACTGAGTATCTCCCATATGCATGTAGGGCACTCTGCTAGTCGGCAAAGAGTTCTGCATCCCCCTCATGCAAAAAAGCATTATGACTTCAAGAGCCTCTGATGAAGTCATAAAAGGCCCCAAGATTAGAAGGCCACCACAGAAAAGCTTCTATTTGTCACGCTCTGCTCTTGTTCTGTGTGTAATGCAGTTGCTCTAGGCATATCTTCTAGAGTTACAGCCTCCATGTAACCATCTGTCCCTCTACCCTTTTTGTCTGTACCTCTTTCTTTTTGTCTCTTTCCTTTCCTCATTTTCCTTTGCTTGCCTACCCTGACAAGAAAGATTTGGTTCTGCCTTAACCAAATGCATATATAAAAAAACTACAGTGTGTTATCTAGATACATAACCACATATACATACAAAACATCATACACACCCATATAACTAACGTGTTACACATTTTGCTGTAATTATTGAATAGTTTCACGTTCCTTTCACTTCTGAAATGGAGAGGAACACTTAAGAGATTTCCATATCAAATAAAGTTATATCTAGTAGTAGGTCAATAGCCTTTGATAGAAACGGAATCTCCTTGCCCCACTCTAGAAAGTCAAAGTTTCTGATTTTCTAATGGGAAATTTCACTTCCTTAGAGGAGCGAAACAAACCGAAGCAAAATCAATATTGCGGGCATCTCCCTCCTCTGTGCAGACTTAAGGCACAGTGTCATGCTGAGAAGAGAAGCGCCACAAGGCAGGTCACAAGAGATGCCTGCTGGTCATCAAGAAAGTGGCACCAGCATCTAGATACCAATCCAAACCAAGAGGTAGCCATGCTCCAAACAGTCCCCTGTGATAAGGGGTCCCCATTAAGGATTTGAGTTCTCCCTGCAGATGTTGCCTAGGAGGCCCCAAATTACACTGAGGACACCAAGGGAGGGTGTGGCCAAGGAGAATGCTGAGCGTCTAGTTAAGTTCGGTGAACAGGTATGAGACTCAGCATAAAAAAGTTTTCACGTGGAAGGTTCCGAAGGTAATCGCTCTGCTTAGTGATGCTCAGGGCTGGGAATCTGTTATGCTGTGTTTCTCCTTTGCCAGCTTAGGTCAGCTTCAGTCAGCAGGAAGTCAAAGGGAGACTGAAAAGCTGGAGGAGGGCGAAAGGACACGCTGCCTCCTCCTTGCCCACTGTTCCTGTTAGAGTCGCCCCAGCAGTGGCCCGTCGCCCCTGGGAGTGGAAGCTGCTTCCAGTAGCAACGGTCGGTTCAAATTCCCAGGGTTTTTTCCCTATCCGCCCAGACCCTGGCTCATTATGCCCCCTCAGAAATACCACCATAACCTGAGCAGGGCTCCATCTTCAAAGGTCTGGGTCTCAGCTCTGCCATTTCTGCAAAGATCCTCCTGTGAGCTCCTGAGGTAGCAGCACTAACTGGGCATTGTACTCCTCAGAGGTCTGGGTGCCGGCTTCCCGGAGACCCACTGAGGTCCGAGGCGACCAGCACAGCCTGAAGTGACCATTCCTCAGAGACGGGAGGCCCAGTTCTATGGCAGGGGGCCCCCTTCTGAACTCCTAAGGGACCATCACCAATGTAAACAGGGCCCATGCCTCAGAGGTCTAAGTCCCAGCTCTGCAGTGTCTGTCTTCTGAGATCCGAAAGCACCAGCCCAGCCCGGCAATGTCCCCCCTCACTAGACATATGGGTCCCAGCTTCATGGGGGACACTTCCTCCAAGCTCCCACGTTTTAATGTCCCCCTTCCTTTTGTCCTCTCCATTCTTAGAGTAAAAACTATAGTTATTGCTTCTGTGTTACCTCAGGCCTCCTTTTCCTTTCCCCCAATACTCATGTAACTAATCAGTGAACTGACTGTTAAGGAGGTTTTCATTTTATAAAGTGGTGTGGGTCCCTTTGAAGGTCATTTCTTAGAAGATTGACTTAATGACCTGCAATGGGGAACACTGGGGCTAATTCTGAAACAATTTTGGATTTGCTCAGCAAACACATAGCAAAGGGATCTGCTTCAATCCCACAGAACAGTATGGCATTTCTGTGGTCATCAGGATTCAGTCCTGGAGATGGGCCTGCGTTTACAGAGACAGAGCTAAGTACCAAAGTCAACATGGTTCTTAAAAAACTACTTACACCATTTAAAAATACTCCTTCTGCACTACAAGTAATGCACAGAGTTTCAACATCGTGTGGTTTCACCAGCACATAACAAATTTCCCCGTGAATTTGTCTCCAAGGTGGGGCTCGACATCCATTTGAAAATTCATAATCTGAAACCAATTATTGATCAATTAAAAGGAGTTTCAAAAAATGAAATATGTTGACTTTAAAAGAATAAAAATGATTACAGTTTTAAGTTTTCGTTTTTTCAAATATTCAATCCTAATGTAGCTACTGAAGCATTTAGAAATGATAATTACTATATATAACACAAAACGAATCTGAGAAAAATATAAACCTGAGGTATAGTCGATAGATTCCAAGACAGTTTGTTCTCCATTTCCTGAGAAATGTTTCAGCAGTTCTATATCGTTCTTAACAATTGTTGGGTTTAAACGTATTTCTCTGAAATGAATGGTAAGAAATTCATTTTAACAATTTAAAAGACAATCTCCAGAAAACACATGAAAATATTCCATTTTCGCAGGGTGGGATATTGTTTTTTATAATTAAAACTGTAGTCAAATTATACAACAACTAAAATATTGCAACTAACCTTACCCATGTTATAATCTTACGACACTATCAAAACATCAAGAAATCAGTGACTCATATTTAATGCAACATTAAATATACTCATTTAAATATTGACTTGATTTCTTAGTGGTAATACTATAATACTAGAAAAAAAAAACTAGAAAAACGAACAAGTGTTAAACCTTACAGGCTCTACATGATATTTGCATTACTATTTAATCATTTATCTAGTAGTCTGAGGAAACTGAAAATAACAAGGCCATTTCAGGTCCTCAGAATCAGGTAAAACCCCGCAGAAAGCTTTAGCAATGCTAACTATGAACTTTTAAGTTTTAGAATTAGAAATATCCATGCAATAAACTAAAATCTTATTCCAATAAAATTTAATGTTTAGGGGCGCCTGGGTGGCTCAGTCGGTTAAGTGTTCGACTCTTGATCTTGGCTCAAGTCATGATCTCAGGGCCCTGGGATCCGGCCCTTCGTCAGGCTCCAAGCTTAGTGGGGAGCTGGTGTGAATTCTCTATCTCCCTCTCCCTCTGCCCCTCCCCCCTTGTGCGGGCCGTGCGCATGCTCTCTCTCTCTCTTAAATAAATCTTAAAAGAAATTAGTGTTAAATCACTAGCAATAACTTCCATACTTTATTTTTTTGGTTTAAATAAAACTCTGAAAGCACTTTTTGTAACTAATTTTTAGAGGTTTCTTTTTTCTAAAAGACTCACAATGAAATATGTTTTAGAGAGTGATTCAGTAGGTGCAGATCCAGTTGCTTAAGCAGCATGCCAAGCTTCATCTTAATCTCACTTTCAGGATCTTCATCTTTGGTAATTTTATCAAGAATGTTCACTACGGACGTGTCTTCTTTCATTGTATTATAATCCAAACCCAGGATTTTTGTTACGGGATCTCTGTTAGCTGATCAAACAAGTAAATAAATAAAAATGATCCTCTGTCTTCTGTTGCAAGAAACATAAAGACTAGCGAATCCTCTGAGGCCCACCCAAATGTGCATCTTTCATTAAGCCTTCTCTGATGCGCCCAATTTGAATTAATTTCTACTTCTCAGATTCTACTGTATTTAGGAGCTTTCTTATACTCCTTGAGATGCTCTACCTTGTACTGTAATATCATCTGTCTATATCATCTAATAAGACAAAGAACAAGACATTCTTTTTGTTGTTGTTGACGACTGTGGGGCACTGTCCAGCATGGGCATTCAATTAATATATTCAGAATTGATTTGAAGATAAATACTGGTCTCCTTAGAAGAATCATCAGTAGAACTGCGTGCGTGCGCACGCACGTGTGCAAGTGCTCAGTGTTCACAAATGCTTTCTTTCCAAAATAGTGTTTCACTCAGTCTACAGATCTACTGCCAGTCTTTTCCACCTGTTCAAACTGCTTATATTTTCAATGTCTTTTGATGTTTGAGTCGGAAAAACAAACCTGACCAGTACTTACACACATACCAAAATTACACTGAAAAACTTCAATACTAACTCATGATCAAGGCTGACATAGGTGTGAAAGTCGGCCCTAGAGAGGCTGAAAACAGAATTTGGTAAAAGTCAAAGAACCATGAAGTTGCAAGTGAGGAAGAAGGAGGCAAAGCCTTATTTGGAAAGGAGGAATTTAAGTAAGATGAAATATATATGCGTTTGGACAGGGAGGGAGAAAAGGCCTACGGGACTAGTTCAGAAAACTCAACCTGATTGAAATGAAGAGAAGCACAGGGATGGCATTAACTCTGCAACAGGAAGTGGACGATGGCACCAGGAAATAGCAGAAAAGGCTTAGGGCCTCTTAGAAAAGACCACGTGAGGGGAGGGGCAGGGAAAGGAGATCTAGGAATCATCCACTTATTGAGCATCTCAACTTAATCACCCTTATGGCAGTCATCTCATAAAGATTCATGTAAAAAGGTACCAGATGAATTTGGGGGAAAGACAGAAACCTGACCCCCAAATTGCCGTGCACCATGGACTTTGGACCCCAAACTGAAGAGTTGTACCTAGAACTCTTATAGAAAGGACAAAATGCAGCAAAGGATATACATTTAGCCAAGCTAGATATATAGCAGCCAGTCTATGTATTAGGTTCATATTTTAAATTTGAATTTGATGCTATTAACAATCTCCTTGAATTCAGCTTTACTCTTAAGATTTCATTCCTTCTCAGCAAAGTAGCTATGATGTACAGATAGCCTAATAAAGAGTCAGCAAGAGATAAGGAGAGGCTGTTTGTCCTAAGGTTCACATCTTAAAGAAAATTTAAAAAAAAATTTTTTTTTAAAAGGAGCATCTTCCCATGCCCCAGCAAAGAATGATGAGAGGTAGGACCCAGGGACCTTCTAGTCACACGATTCCAAAGAAGCAAAACATGTATACAACATCATTATCTACTGTTAGGTATTTCTACTCGTAAGAAAAATTTAGGGTACCATTACAGAAGGCAATTGATCACATTCTTTCTTGCGTGGTAGATGCTTAGACAACAATGAAAATCTACATCCTTAAAGAAGAGGAAAAACACTTCCCACTGAATGAATGAAATTATTCACAGAAGGCTATGCAACCCACAATGGAACAGGACTGAGACCAATGGCAAGTGAGATTATTCTGTGTTATCTCTGCTACATGCGTTGTAGAGGAAACAGAGCATCATCCATCACAACAGGGCGGAGAGTAGAGTGCAGATTCCAGTGCTGGCCCTGCTAATCTGTCTTCTCTCCCGTGTGGACCTCAAAGGCTGCAGGCCGCTGGTCTTTCCAGAAGCTGTGAAGTCTGTCTTTAAGCCGCGTGTTACAGTTAGAAATCTAGAAGCTTGCTAGTGGTAAAGTATTAGGCCTTTCATTTTAAAGTAGAAATTGGATATCATTCCAATTTTTCTGGACATTCTGCCCAGAAAAATGAATGACATTTTTATGAAGTTGAACATAGGACTTTTTTTACCTTTTAGGTCACAGAACTTTTTCTAAGAGACTGTAACAAATGATTCCCCCTCCAACCCCCGCCCCAAGATTGTGTTTCTAAAAGTTCAAAGCACAGACTGGAGCATAAATATCACCTTCGATACAGGCCTGTGCCTCCTTCAGCTTCATATCTTTGGCAGTGAGCAAGAGGCGAGACAGCTGTCCAAAGCTCCTAACCCTAATGTGTGGCACAGAGACGGACAGCAAGGGCTGCCCATCTTTATCAACTTCTTCTGACTTGACTGTTGTTTCACTAGGAAAATTAAAAAAAAAATAAAAATAAATAAATATCAAAAGCTTAAGATTACCTGGATGCTAGTGAAGTTAAATGTAAGACATTTCGACAAATTATTCCTACTATTATCATATGGTTTCACTTATATGTGGAACATAAGGAACAGAATGGAGGACCATTGGGGAAGGGAGGGAAAACTGAAGGGGGGCGGGGAATCGGAGGTGGGGAGACGAACCATGAGAGACTATGGACTCTGAGAAACAAACTGAGGGTTCTAGAGGGGAGGGGTGGGGGGGTTAGCCCGGTGATGGGTATTAAAGAGGGCACATACTGCATGGAGCACTGGGTGTTATATGCAAACAATGAATCATGGAACATTTCATCAAAAATTAATGATGTACTATACAGTAGCTAATTGAACATAATAAAAAAAAACCATTCCTATGTCTCATTATAAAACACAAAATATAAATATTTCTTGTGAGAAGCTCATCTCTTTTCCTACCTTGGCCACACTCAGACGCTTAACTTCTCAGCCTTATTAGTGACTATAGAGAGCCACACAATATATCCAGGAAGAAAATCTTAAGCAGTTTCTTGAATACTTACATGAACTCAATCACAGTTTTTGTTTTTGTTTTTCTGACAATGTGCTGGACATCTTTAAAAAAAAAATCACTGGTTCTACAGGATCATTCATGTTTGGGGTATTTCTAATGTTATATTATTTATAGAATTTACACTACAGTGATTAGTGGTTAAAAATTTTCTTGGCTACTCTGTGTTTATGAACAAAAAGCTATAAAAGAGAGAGAGAGAGAGAGAGAGAGAGAAACTAGATTCCCTCGGTGGATTGCTTTCCCCACTCCAAACCCCCTAATTTGGTTTACTTTAGGATAATACGCAGCTTTTCTAAATGGACTTTTCCTGATCAGAAATTACTAAGTCTCCTAGATTTGTGTGTCTGTCCATTTTATTTTTTTTTTAGGTTGGCATTTAAGAAATATTACGATGTTTTTATGGCAGTGATATTTCTATAGGTTTCTACCACTTGCAACATTAACTAAACTGCCTAGGTTTTTATTATATACAGATATCCCTGGCAAAACTGTTCTCATTGTAAGACCTGATCTAACATATTTTAAATTGTAATGCAGATAAACAGATGTACACTGTTGCCAGTTCATCAGGAAAAGTAAACCTGACAGACTCAGACTCAGCTCTACTACCCGCACTATTTCACTAGAAAAGGAACGAGAGGATAGAGACCATGGGAGGCAGAATGGTGGCTCCCCACAGATGTCCACATCCTAATCGCCAAAGCCCATGAATGTGTTGCCTCACATGGCAAAAGGGACTATGCCGATGGGTTAAGTTAAGGATCTTAAGATGAGAAGGCTCTTCTGAAATATGCAGGAGGGTCAAGTCAGAGAAGCCAACGTGACATGGAAACAGAGGTCGGAGTAACACAGAGCCAGGAGCCTGGGAACGCAGGTGGCCTCCAGAAGCTGCAAAAGGCAAGAATGGATTTTCCTTCAGCCCCCAGAAGGCACACAGCCCTGTGAATACCTTGATTTTAACCCTACAGACTCATTTTAGTCTTTGCACCTCCAGAACCATAAGAAATTAAATCTGCATTGTTTTAAGCCACTAAGTGTGTGATAATCTGTTACAGCAGCAATAGGGAGGCTGATGCAGGGACGTCTACCAGTCTTTGCCCCCTGCTCTATGCGCAGTAACTTCCATAGTAACTGCACACAGAAGGTGCTCAATAAATGGAAGAGGAATAAATCAATAAAAGATTTCCAGACGGACCAGAGCTGTGTGTTGTATGCAAAATGTGTGCTTTCTCTAAAATAAAGCTTTTGGAATAATGTCTTTAGGATTGAGGTGATTTCTTAAAGGTTTGTACTGGGCTGGCTGTGAGTGCTAAGAGGATGGTGACAAGACTAAGTTGTAAGCCGACTGAACGCCAACAATATCAAACCACTGAACTTGAGAAGCTGAAACTCAAGGGCACAGGGCACGTATTTCATTGCTCCCACCAGTTGAAACCTGTACCTCAGCAGAGCAGTAGGAACTAAACGGCAGCCATAGGGAGGATGTGGAAGAGCAGGTTTGTGTCTGGGTTCACAGTTTCTAACGCCTGAAGAAAGAGCTTCTGGGAAAAAAAAAAAATGCAGCACCCACCTCGTGAGGTCAAGATGAATGTGCTATAAATGAAACCCACTGACCTGATCAAAAGACTTTTAAACTGGC
Source organism: Zalophus californianus (assembly GCF_009762305.2). Taxonomy (NCBI): domain Eukaryota; kingdom Metazoa; phylum Chordata; class Mammalia; order Carnivora; family Otariidae; genus Zalophus; species Zalophus californianus. The sequence goes on along the minus strand of NC_045603.1, from coordinate 114,179,646 downwards.
ATTGGGGAAGGCAGCTGGAAATACTATAGCTTATACTATAAAGTGAGAAAGCAGGAGAATGTCTCATTTATTTCATCCCCGATGCCTAGTTTAGTGTCCAGAACACAGTAATTACTCAATAAATGAGTCTAAACAGTAACAAGGGCAATGAGGTTATAGTTGAGAAACTAGTTAGTAATTCTCAGGAACGAAAAACAAAGAGCTCAGTAACAAAAGTTATGGCCATCGATTTTAATACCATGATATAGAAGTTTTACCAAAATATGGGGCGCCCGGTGGCTCAGTTGGTTAAGTGTCTAACTCTTGGTTTCAGCTGAGGTCATGATCTCAGGGTCGTGAGATCGAGCCCCATGCCGGGCTCCGCACTCAGCGCTGAGTCTGCTTGTCCCTCTTCCTGAGCTCCACCCCCCCGCTCTCAAATAAATAAATAAAATCTTTAAAAAAAAGAAGTTTTACCAAAATATAATAATGACAGTATCATAAAACAATATAATTTTAAGATCAGAGATCATGTAACTGAGCCTTCATGACATTGATAAGAGAACTAGAAAAAGGCAAAAGGATCAAACAATGCCCATTACCAAGGAGTATTGGGAAATGAGCAATAAAAAAGATGCCTGTGGAGACTTACAGAAGAAAAAAGGAAACTAGGAACCAGAAAGGTATGAGTTGTGAGGGAAGTGGGCAGGACAGGGGGACGAGGGCCACTGCTCAGGGCCTGACTTCTCATCCACCCAGAACTCCAACCAGAAGAGACTTTTGTCCCAACTCAGACATATCACTGAGACAGCAGAGAGATATTCGCAGCTGAAATATCACAATACTAAAGCCAACATGATTCAAAAATCATAGTTCTACCAAAGAAGGAGAGAAAAGAACAGGTAATAACATTTTCACTAAATGATTCTGAATGCTTATCCAGTTTCTAAATTTCCCAAGCTTCACTCTAATGAGTCAAAGCAACGAAGCTCCGTATGCCACCAACAGATGGTGTTAATCATTGGAGGGTGTCATTTGTCCTTAGCTTAGAGTGGACTTGAGCTTCATTCTGAGCTATCTTAGAAAGATTAGTAATCTCATCCTGTCTGATATGAACAAAAGCAATTGAAAATGGTAATACAAGGAGACCTATGATTTCCTTTAGAATGAAAGTGGAGCTATTTTCTCCAAAATATTGAACATGGGGAGACGATGCCAAGTATTATTACAGGATAAAGAGCTATACATTGGAAATGATCCTGAAGGAAAAGAATGAGTCATCTAACATGTGGAAAGTGGCATGCCCATCTACTCAACAATGATCCTCACAAAAGAAGATGGGCGATGAAATAAAAAACCTTTTCGGCGCATGATGAGCAGGTCAGTTTCAACATCAGATGCCTATCAGCCTAATTCAGAAGAAGGCTGATCACACTTCTACAGAGGGCTACAAAAAGTGCATTTGGAAATGTACAACATCAAATGAGAAACAAGGCCACAAGTGTAAATACAAAAGAGATCAACAAAAGGGGGGAGCTTACTTCTTTCAACAGACTTCCCATGCAGATTAAACTGACTTGTTTTGGAACAAGAGGCTGAGAGAATGTACATTCCCAAGAAGAAGAACCGGCCTAAATATTCTAAAATGCCCAAGAATATTCTAGTTTGGTAGAAACACATCCAGGGACCCCAAGCTCAAAGCCTTTATGATGACTTAGGTATCCATACCTCGTGGACTTACAGACCTGAATCCTACCTGAAAGGAGAGCAGTTTCCCCCCACTTTAAATAAATGAATATAAAGTGTCCTAAGGGCCAGTGGCTAAGCAAGAAGAGTGCATGTGAACCAAAGGGCAAAGAATGAGGTAGCTGGGGCTCTTTTAATAGTATATCCTTCTAGCCATTGAGGGCATCTCTGGTCTCTATCACTTGCTGTTATGTTGCTAGACATAGCATACCAAGTGGCTATGGGTTGCTGACAGTTCTTTGTTTTGGGGGGAGGAGCAAGGGGAATGGTCAAGACTTAGATGTGTAAACATTTGGTATTTTCTATTAGTACCAAAATCTCAGCTGTATCCTTTGCCTTCTTCAGGACAATCAGTACCTACCTGGTTTTCATCAAGCCACAAAGGCATGGTTTCCTTCAAATACAGCAAGTGCTACTATTAGACCCTTCTTTTCCCTTCTAACATCAAAGATATCATCAATAAAGGTCAGAAACAAGAACAATGGATAGAAAAATTGGCCCAAGGAAAAACTGCCTCGTCAATTCGACAGAAGGAAGATAATCAAGGGGCAATTGGTTCAAAACACACATGGTGCCAAAATGTCAAGACATCCTGCTTAAGAAGGACCACTGTACATAAAGACTGGGATGCAGAGGTATAAGAATGGAAATAGAGCAAAAAAGAAATCGGACAAGGATAAAGGAAGAGAAAGAGTAATATAATTGAGGTGTGTGTAACAGCCCACCTAAGTAGGTCGCAGATGTGGTCATGTTTGTACTTGGAACACAAAATAAGTACAGAGGTAAGATACAGTGACACTCTTGATATTCTTCTGACATCTGCTTTAAGTCCATCTTTGTGCTAAGTAGTTCATATGTTTCTGGACTATATGGTTTTGCAGATGAGTTCATCTTTCAAAGGTTAGGAAAAACAACGTGTGACACTATACTGAACTTAAGTGGGAGCAATGAATAATGATGAGCACTTTGGGAGGAAGTGACCATAGGCACTGTTAGATATAAAATACAATTAAAAAAACAAAGACTTCAGGAAATTCAGAGAGAAGGTAAGCATGAGAGCAGAACCAAAGCACTACTGAAATGCAATTCAAGAATTGTTTTTCAGTTCTAAAAATGAAATTCAGAGTTTATTCTCACAAATAATCCCAAAGGGAAAAGTGGAAAAGGCATCTCTAGGGAGCTGTGGCTGGTCAGTGACCTATCTTGGATAAGGTCAGACTTTTAAAAAAGTTCATATGCAAAACCCAGGAGGAACATGGTGGCAGAAAAGAGGATCCGAACGCCTGAAGGTAGAAAATAAGCTGAAGCTGAGCAAAATAACAGAAAATATTTACATATGTACATGCAAATTAATCCTATATAATTATGTTTACATAAACACCTATGTTCACAAGAGCTAAGTGGACAGCTCCCTGTTTGAGTCAGAAGTAAGATCTTTTTAAAATCTCAGATTTGGAAGGTTCTCATTTGAGGACAATTCTAATTGTCAAAAAGTCTCCCCCATATAGTGAGCAAATTTACCACTCTCCCTCTGCTGCTCCAGGAATTACTAGATTTAAATACCAGAAGGGATTCTCTCTATATCAGAGGTCACAAAACCAGTGCCTTACTTGCACCTAGAGGGTTGTATGGATAAGTGGAAAGCCCAAACATAAAGCAACAGCAAATGTTGGAGTGTGGTGACCTGGAGAATGCATCCCCTATCAAAAGAAATTCAAATCAAAATTTAAAAATTAGATGAACAACGTGTTGGCCAAACAAAATATCCTCAGATTTCACCTGAGTGCCTCTCGTTTCCAATCCCTGGGTCAGAATATTTCTGAGATTCATAGATGTTAAATTACTTGCCTGAAACCTACAAACCAATTAATAGAAATATGTACAATGAAGATATTAAATTCTAGAAGCAATTTACTGGCTTACCTGACAACATAACCTGATTCAAATGCTGAGGGGTCCAAGTTTGTTTTCCATTCAAGTGGTTCTACAAAAACATATTTTGCCTCTTGAGGATGTTTGTAGATAAAACTCGCCACGAACACGATAATTTCTTTCAGTATCGCCTCATTGAGAGGAGTAATTTCCAAGGTTCTGGTCCCATAACCCGCAGCACTCCACTGCACCGATCTCGTCAGAGCCACGCCCATGGGAACCGTCAATGCTCAGATCCGAGCACACAGGCTGCATCAGAGCGGGAAGAGAAACAGAGGATAGCAAGCACCTTTTCCCCAGAACGGTTTTCCTTTTCAAGGCTTTAAGCCATCCAACCCACAGTCTGCTTATTAATCGTCGTGGCTGATTTCCTAATCATCGAACTGCTCTTTAAGGCAATAAAATAGTTGATTTTTACTGAGCCAGCTCTAAGTGAAAGCGATGGGTACTTGGATTTTCCAATCTCTGTCTGCCCTGTGAATAACTTTCTTATTTCCCTGGGTCTAAGAGAGGAAGTGCAAGTAACTGGGTGGAAAACAGAAACGGAAAACCCAAACAGTGGAAGGAAGAGTAGAGGAGTGTGGCATCACGGCTTTTGGTCCCCAGGTCTGCTGGAGCCCTAGGCGGATGAGCAACGCTCTACTGAGCTGGGCAGCACATCGTTTAGAACCAGGCTGTCAAACTGAACTCTGTTATTCTGACTTTTTTAAAAAATGTATTTTTATTTAAATTCAATTAACATATAATGCATTATTGGTTTCAGAGGTAGAGATCATTGGTTCATCAGTCTTATATAATACCCAGTGCCCATTACATCACGTGCCCTCCTTAATGTCCATCACCCAGTTACTCCATCCCCCCACCCCTCTTCCCTCCAGCACGGACTTTCTTTTAAAAGAGAACATTATCTGTAACATTAAATAAGAGCCAAGTTAGAAAGCAAGTTCTCACTATGAACATTCAAGGCTTTGTTCCCTGATAGTCTATACTTGTTTGTTCTCTCATTAAAGGGATCATTAAAGCCTTCCTTCCAGAATATTAGAATGGTTATAAAGTTAAATATAGAATGGAATTAGCTTTCCCCCCATCATTACGGCTAAAGCTCAGAAGTACCAAGACTCTACAGAAATGACTTGGAGATTTTGGATTTTGTGCTGTATTCAATCTCGATATCCAGTAACAGGACATCTAGGTCAGTGGTTCTTAATGAGGCAGTACTCATAATGCAGAAGTATTATAAAAGACATTTCATTATCAAAATGATAGGAAGGAGACATCATTGGCATTCAGTGGTGAGGACCAAGAATGTCAGATGTCCTGCAATGTGCACGACAGTCCCCCCAAAAGGAAGAATTATGCTATAATCTCCAGGCATCTAGTAGATGAAAAACTTCAGGTAAGTAATACCTGCGCTTAGAACCTATCTCCACTTTACAAATAATCATAAAGGTTTTTTTCCACAATTTTGATATACACAGAATTTTCCAGGATTGCAACTATCATATAAGTCGAAGGAAGGTTGTACATACTTTGTTTTATATGGAAGTCTACCAAGAGCTCAGCATTTTGGAAAATCATGCCATTGATGGCCATGCTGGTCACACAATTAAAGTTTCAATGACATGTTATATCAGCCTTCATCTGGAGCTACTCCATTCACAGTAGGTAATTCTATGTAAGGCTGGAGCATCCGACTACTTCATTACACATTCTAGTGCAGTGGTGCCTGAGCATTTCCATACTGATATTGTACTACAATGACTTACCTTTTAATTTTCCTTTATTTTACAGTTAGAGCACTAACATTTAAAACTATGCACGTATGTAGAATTATTATCTAGGATTTTGATTTTGGAGTAGCAGAGCAGGCATTACAAAATAGTTGTTATAAAAAAACGATAGTTCTTGGGGCTGAGTATGGCTGATATATGTGTATATAAATATGTGTATATTTTTATATCTGTATATATAATTGCTAGTGAAATAAAATGTATACAATTAGGGTACAAATTTGTTCTGTGCATTTATTTGAGTATTCCAGTGATTTGTTTCTATTGCTTGATTCTGAACACATGTACCGATGCTTATATGTAACACTGCTGATTTTCCCAATATTATGAGAGTAAGTGTAAGCTAAGTACAAATAACTTTATCTATACAGCAAGTCTTAGGTGCACAGTTCTGTTTTTAATCTTAATTATACAATTTGTTTCAATGGTCTTATAAAACTATGGCATGTGTATCATTTCCTTCTTGTACTTTTCAAAAGGAAAATGTGGACGTACATAGATTACCTAAGACTAATAGCAGTCAAGACCCCATACAGCAACTTCCTGGAAGACACTTTAAAAAGAGCTAAGAAATGCAGAAAAGGTCTTCTTTTTGTCATGATAAATCTTTATACAAAAGTAACTGGAACACATTTGAATCTCTTCAAATTATTTTTCTAAATCTGGTAAGCCAGGTGCTGCAACAATGAACAGGCTTGATTTGAGAAGGCTGGTTAGCAGAAGAAAATTTCAGTGAGGCCTAGGACAATCTAGAAGGCATATAAAATATTATGGGGGGGAGGGAAAGTAGAACAAAATCCCGAACAAGACAAGATACGTATAAAAAGGCTTTAAAAAAAAAAAAAAAAGAGAGAAGTACTTTGCAGGCTTAACTGAATAAATTTTAAAATGAAAACAGGGTAATCTAATGTTTTTCATGTTAAGTTTGGGAAATTTCTAATGGCTTCATTTACCAAGAGAACGAGAGCTACAGCATTTATTCCACTAATCCCAGAGGTGTTAAAAAAAATGGTCAGTATAACTCAGGTAAAAATACAAAACTAACACTTTTTATCAAAACAGGCTGCTCCCCAGTTTCTACCCACTGCCAATTCAGGTGTCCCTTTGGCCTAAGAACCACGGTTACAATGAATACATGTGAATACATGTTACACATCTTTAAATTAAGGTACGATTGTTAAAAAGTTTAAAGATTAAAAGGAAAAAAGTTTTTGTGCACGTGTTTGCATAAACTGAGAATCACTTATATTCATTTTCTCTACTAATCAAATCGCTCTAATAGAATTTGTTTTTCTGTTTTAAGGGTTAGTAGGGCAAGCCTCCTGTATCATTAATAAAATGAAACCCGTCCATGAATAATTTCTGTAACACTTGAGCAGAAGGAAACCCGAATTCTTTAGGAAGCTCAGGGAATGTAAGCATCCACTCTGAGATCTAGAAATGTGGCTGGGTCACATTGGTTGGGGATCATTCCGAGAACGATGAAGCTACAGAAAAATTAAAATTTCAGGAACTGACATGAAGAGCGCCCTGAATCAAAGTACACGCAAACCCTGTGTTTAAACACGAGATGACAGCATCAACCAGGCCGGTGACAAGCGTTAGAGTTGGAGGCTCAGTTTCTAGAGATGGGGGGTGAGGGGGGCAGGCAGCGAAGACAGTATAGCCAGAAGCAGGCAGAGCCGCAAGGGCGGAGGGGAAAGGCGAAGAGGGGAAGAGAGGCTGGGAGTCGGCCTGAGAAGCAGAGAGAACGGATAACGGAGGAGATGGGGTCGCGGCAGGGTGGAGACTGGGGGCTCGGGGGCGAAGGAGCAGGACGTGCCCGGGCAGGGACAAGGTGTCGGCGGGGAGGCAGGGGCTCGATGTGGGTGGGAGAGAGAAGGGGAGAGGACGGATCTCGGGCCCGACGAGAGAAAGGGAAGAGGCGAGGGAGAGAGAAGCGGGGGCCCGAGAAAGGCCCCCATTTCTCGAATCGCGCGTTAGGCTGCAAGGATCTCAGCGCGGGGCGAGCGCGAGCTGGGGATCCTGGGGGCCGCAGGAGCAGCGGCGAGTCCCCCCCCCCACCCCGGCGGCCGCCCTGAGCCCACCGGCCGCACTCACCTGCAGCGCCCGGCCCCGCGGCCGCCCTGCGCCCACCGGCCGCACTCACCTGCAGCGCCCGGCCCCGCGGCCGCCCTGCGCCCACCGGCCGCACTCACCTGCAGCGCCCGGCCCCGCGGCCGCCCTGCGCCCACCGGCCGCACTCACCTGCAGCGCCCGGCCCCGCGGCCGCCCTGCGCCCACCGGCCGCACTCACCTGCAGCGCCCAGCTCCGCGGCCGCCCTGCGCCCTGCACCGCTCGCCGCGCGCCCGCCTGTTGCTAGGACGCCAGGTAAACACCCAGCGCCCCGCCGCCGCGCAGGCGTCGCCTCCCCGCGGAGGAAAGCTCCGAGCCCGCCCTCCGCGCAGCGGCTGCCGCGCAAGTGCGCCCAGAGGCCGCCCAGCCCGCAGCCGCGCGCCCCAGGCCGCCCCGCGCTCTCGCACGCCCGCCACCCAGCCGCCTGCCCCGGGGGGGACCCGCGCTCCCGCACGCCCGCACGCCCGCCGCCTGCCCCGGGGGCGGGGGGGGGGGGGAAGCCCTGCCGCGCGGGGTTCCATCAACCCCCGCAACGACTGCTCCCCGCTCGTCCCCTCCCTGGAAACAGCGTCATTCGACCTCCTTCTTCGAGGACTCGGTTCCTGACTCACTCCACCAGGTGGGAAACGTTTACCTTAATTAAGGCCACCCGCAGTGCGGGGGTTGAGCAGCTAATTAATGTGACCGAAAGCAAATAGAAAATGTTCGTAAGAAACACCGTTTTCTGTGTCTCCACAGGCTTCTGGACAGGTGTTCTGCCGTGTTCCATACGGTGTTCAATGTACCTTAAATCTTCACTGAGTTCTCAAAATAGCAGAGGGCCTCTCACCGGATATTTGAGGCCTAAATGTGCTTCTCAGAAAAGCAAATGTGGTGGAATACACAAATACTCACTGGAAGAGCAGAAACTGCTCTTCAGTAGTCTAATTCAGAGAATTGGAATGAAATGAGAACATTTCCCCTTATTTTTAAATGCCTTTTACCTTTCACCAAGATGGCCTTAACCCCACCTGTAGGTACTTCTACCAACAAGAGTCCCAGCTCTGAAAAACCAGAAGGAGCTGAAGGAGTGGAAAAAAGAAAATATCTGGGGAAAGAATAATAAAAGCGAGCAAGAACAGTATACTGTCTTTGGGGGTAGAGTGTTTAGGGACGGGTCCTGGATAATTTAGGGTGGTGAAGTGTTTAGGAACTAGAACTGGATTCTTTCCCTAAAGTCAAAGACACAGATATGGATGAAGTTAGGGTATTACACGTCAGGATATTATATTGTCCTGGCTTAAAAGCGGAGCCTTTCCTCAGCCACCACAGACAAATGAAATAGATTAGGCCTTTGTTTGGGGTTCTTTTCTTTTTTCTTTCTCTCTTTTATAAAGTTCTTGGAAGTGGGATCATTTTGCCTAAAGTTGCCTCTATCTCCAGCGAAGCTGAGACCTGCAGTGAATCAGAAGGGAAGATTATATGCTAACAGGTACATAATCTGAAGGGAGCCCTTCCAAAAATGAACAGATCACACTCTGAGACAACCACAGCCTCATACCTACAGAGTGATGCAGGTCACACTTTGGTGAGGATCAGAATCCACCCTTCAGAGGGTTGTCAAAACAGTCCTGGAGCAGGGAAATTTCACTGGGTGCTTTTCTGTCACTTGCACGTTTTAACCAGCTGTATAATGTGAGAGAGCGTAACCGAGCCCAACAGAGAAACCGGTCAGAGATCTACAAATTCAGGACGCTTGACCTTGGTTTGCAAAGCTGGAGAAAGCCAGTGCCCACCAAGATCTGAGTAGCTGTATCCTCATTTGCCAAAGTTCATGCCAAATGTCACAGTCTATCATTGCTTAATCTGATGGCAAAATTTGAATTTATTAACCCTGAGATTGTCCAGTAAAAAAAAAGGCATGTAATAATATGTAAATCTGTAGAATTCCCAGCTGGTTTCTTCTAATTTTTCCTTGCCATGTTGGAGTACTAACTTGGCGTGCCTTGGTCCTGGAGGAGTCCGCAGCATTGTCCAGACCCTCCTGGCCCCATCCCACTCCTCCACGCCCTTGGCTTAAATGACTACTTCTCAGAGAGTGCTGACCACCCAAACTAAAGAAGTCTCCCACTAGGATTTGTCTTGACTAGTCCGTCTTACTGCCTGTTTGCTACCTCCACAGTAAGCTCCATGAAAGGGACCTTCCTGTCCCCTTCAAGTCTCTATCCCTAAGATCTAGAAGAGTGACTGACACATGGAAGGAATAAAATGGGTGAATCACCTAGTCAAAGACGCCTTGCTACCTGGCATTATCTGTTGAGCCAGGCATGGAAGGGTGAAACTCACATTTCCTCGGACATAGTTGATAGAACCAGTTGGATGATTCTAAGTGGCTGTGTTCAGGAAAAGAGCCTTCAACACTGAGAGCACACCCAGGAGTTTGTTGTAGCAGAGGACTTTCCCGGCACTGCCTTCATAAAGTATGGACGCGGGACCCAGTTCTGCCCAGTGGAGCTTTACAGAAAGCCTGCTAAGGACTTCCAGGAAAGACTGGAGAATTGTCGGCCCTTCCCGGTAACTTTATGTCAGCTAAATATGCTCCCTGTGAAACCACCCACCCTGGCTCAGACCAGCTCAGCTCCTCTGTAGAGTTCAGGCACAGATCCTGTGTTATAGTCTGCTAGGGCTGTCATAACAGGGCACCACAGATTGGGTGGCTGAAGCCACAGAAGTTTGTTGTCTCTCAGTTTTGGAGGCTAGATGTCCAAAATCAAGGTGTGAGCAGGGTAAGTTCCTTCTGAGGGCTTGTAAGGGAAGGACTTACTCCAGGCTGCTCTCCTTGGCTTGTAGACGGCCATCTTGATGTCCACGTGACATTCTCCCTGTACACCTGTCTCGGTGTGCAACTTTTATTTTTTTCTAAGGGCACCAGCCATATTGGATTAGGGTCCACTCTAATTAACTCATTCTAACCTAATTCACTCTGTAAAGAGTCTATCTTCTATAAAGAGATACTGGGACTTCTATGAATTTTAGGGAGGACACAATTCAACACTTACTATTATGTAAACAAAAAAGTCAATAGGTCTCAGGGGCCCATTCATCTGTGTTAGAGTGGGGCCAGCTGGTGTGAAGCAGCCAAGAGAAGCATTTCTGGGCCATAACCATGAGAGGATGATAGGCAAGTTCTGTTTGAGTGTCCAATACCTCAGTCAGAAAGGGCCAAGACTGGTGCAATTTCATAAGGCTTGCTGGAAAGTACCATCACTTACATTGTACCATATCCGGGTTAAGTCTCATTGAGGGGAAAGGTTGCCTCTCACTGGAATTTTTCAGGGGATTTCAACAGAAATTCCGATAGAAAATTTCTTGAAGTCTGAGGAAGTTCTGAGGACCAAATTTGCCAGATCCCACCTTCCATTAAAAAGACCAGCAATCAAACAGCTTCAGTTGTCTTCCTTTGCACAAAGATAGCTCTTGGTGGTACAGGTGTACCAAGGCCCATGGTCTGGACATTAAATGGCTCCTTCTCCTTAGATCCTAACCTTCTAGACCTTCGTTTATTCCATTAATGCTTTCTTTTGGCTACCAACTTGTGCCACGCACTCTGTTAGCAGAACTAGGTTATCTAAATACATCTAAGTACATCTGGGAGCAGCTTCTGCAGGACTTTCTGGCGGGCTGCTTTTCCTAGGGAAACTTAACAAGAGAAAGATATGAGATAAACTTGCAGCCCCTGGCTGTGCAGCTGGTCTCAGGGCTATAAGAGATACTCATCCTCTTCTTTCTCTTCTGCCGATTGCAGACTCCCCTCACCCTTCAGTAGCGCCTTTGCTGATCTAGATGGCTTACCTGATGGGGTCGTCCCTGGCCCTCTCTGCTGAGGGATCTGAACCACTGGCGTTATCAGCCCTTGTCACGTGGTGGCTATTTTATTTGTGCCTTTACCACTGAAATTGGGCAAAGAAGTACCAAGCAGTCCACAGGTGGACCACCCAAGTTCCGAACACATCCTTCCCTAACCCCACAGCAACCCTACCTCTTCCTCATGATCAGGCTCCATTGCTCTGACCAGGATCATGACTCCTTTACTTGCCTATTGGTCTCTTGCACAAAGAACCCAAAGTCACAAAGTTACCATGAGTTAAAGTTTAAGATTTATTTATATATTTGAGAGAGAGAGAGAGAGCAAGCAGGGGGAGGGGCAGAGAGAGAGAGAGAGAAGCCCAAGCTGACTCCCTGGTAAGCATGGAGCCCAACATGGGGCTCAATCCCATGACCCTGAGATCATGACCTAAGCTGAAATCAAGACTCAGATGCTTAACTGACTGAGCCACCCAGGTGCCCCACCGAAAGTTAAAGCTTAATGTCCCTAGCTGGAACATTTCCCCTCTAGGAACCAGGACTTCTGAATGTACAGAGCCCAGATTTGCAGGGACAGGAAGCACAAATACCCCCAAGTGATAGGTAAGCATGGCCACTCCTACTTCCACCTCTTAGTTCTAGAAGCCATGCATTTCACCTTTATAGGTCACAGCCCCATATAATGGCTGTTGATTTAGGGTATACGCTGCAGGGTGGAGGATGGCACCCCATCCTTACAGAGTATTCTCCCCAAGCTGGCACTACATTTGTGCCTTCAAAAGGCCACTTAGGGGGCGCCTGGGTGGTTCAGTCGGTTAAACGGCTGCCTTCGGCTCAGGTCATGGTCCCAGGGTCCTGGGATCAAGCCCCGCATTGGGGTCCCTGGTCATCGGGGAGTCTGCTTCTCCCTTTCCCTCTGCCACTCCCCCTGCTTGTGCTTTCTCTCTCTTGCTCTCTGTCAAATAAATAATCTTTAAAAAAAAAAAAAAAAAAGGCCACTTAGTTGCTCTGTTAGGATAGTCATCCAAAGCCCCTTTGGAGATTTTTCGTGCCCCTTCCCTGAACGTGTTGAGGCTGGAAGACCGTGTCTAAGAAGAAATCTAACAGAAGGTGACAGGGATGGAGGCTATGTGTGGGCCTGACAAAGAGTTCCCTCTGTTGATGCTTTGTCTCCACTCTGCTAACAGCAGGGACTGACACTAACCTTTTAATACCGCTCATTCCTGGGGAGACTAACCAGGCCCTGGTGACAGGTCAGGTACATTGGATTCCTTCCATTTTGAAGGTGGCAAAAAGATTCCTCCTTACTGGGACCGATATGTATTCCAAAGAGGGATTTGCCTTCCCTGCCCACAATGCCTCGGTCAGAACCACCCTCAGAATGCCTCCGTCATCAACGTGGTATTCTACACAACATTGTCTCGAACAGGAGACTCATTTTAGAGGAACAGAGATGCAACAATAGGTTTATCACTGTGAAAGCTATTGTTCTTACCATGAATGGCATGACCCAGAGGCAGCCGTCCTGATAGGATAGTGGGATGACCTGCTGACTTTCCAACTAAGGTGCCAGTATGGCACAGCACCTCATGCGGCCAGGTCTCCATCCTCCAGGACGTGGTTTATGCACCAAGTTAACAGTCGACATATAGTGCTGTTTTCTCTAGTAGCTGGAATTCATGGCTGTGCGAACCAAGGAGTGAACTTTCTCACCATAACCATCAATGACCTACTTGTGGAATTTGGGCTTCCTATTCCCACAGCCTTGGGCTCTGCCAGTTAGAAGCCCTAGTTCTCATGGGCGGTGGTGGGGGGTGGGGATTGCTTGCCCTGGAGAATACAGGGTTCTGTTGAACTTGAAGCCGTGACTACCACCTGCCTGCTTTGGGGTCTTCATGCCAGTGAACCAACAGAACAAAAACAAAAAGCAGGGACTTATACTAGTTGGGTCATTGATTTACCATGATTATATGGGGGCTAGGATGCTATCACCATGAAGGAGGGTGTTTATAACCCAGAGGCCAAGGGACTTGGCTCTTGGTACTTGGGCAGCTCTTAGTTACTCCCATGCCTTGTGGCAACTATGAATTGGAAATCACAGCAGCCACAGTCAGGTAAGACAGCTAAGGGCTCAGACCTCAACTCAACTAAGGGCTCAAACCTCAACTCAACTAAGGGCTCAAACCTCATCTCAACTAAGGGCTCAGACCTCAACTCAACTAAGGGCTCAGAAATAGAGGCTCTGTACATTCAGAAGTCCTGGCTCATCCCACCAGGCAAGCATCTCAGACCAGCCAAAGTAATAGCCATGGGACATTTGGGGTGCATGGTCAGCTGCTTGCTTCTACCTTGTCTTTACTATTTCCTACCTATAGTCTCACTTTAGCCCGTTAGGTGAGAAAGAAGAGGGCAAAGGCCAAGGAACCTTCGAAATTGTCTCCCTGTCATAAGCTAGCTTTGCATCTTCTGCATGAAGTCTAAACTGGCTCTTTCTCTAGTGAGAGTGTTTCTTGGCTCTTCAAGAACCTTCCACTGTTGGTGTCCTTCCCCTAGGAGGTTGCTCCATCCCAGAACAATCGTCCCCATTCTGGCTATAGCTTCGGGAATCTAGCATTTCATACGTCTGTCTGCTGAGGTCTCACAGCTGGCGTCCCGCCTCCACCAGAATATTTCCTTCACCGCACTCACATTATTTGCCCTACAAACTCGGGAAGTGCAGATCAATCCCATCACAAGAGAAGTTTTCTCCACTCTGCTGCCAAAGCCGCTGTACCCAGCCTGTCTCTCACCCTCAGACTTGTCCGCTGCGTCCTCCACACTTCCAACTGCACAGGGTGAAGGATGCATAGTTAGGTCTCTAAGTGGTCTCATTAAAGTCCTTTTCTTCCTCTCTGACTTGAGGTTGGGGGCAGGTGAGTAGAGCAGAGATGGCCAGCACAGCTCTCTCCGAAAAGCCCCTCCCTGGAAATCCACTCATTTCCCTTCTATAACTTCAGTGTGGATGAGTAAGGTAATTGACTTTCCAGTTAGAGCCTTTACCATTTTACATCTTGGCCTAGTTCCTCACTCTGGAATAAATTGTCTATTGTATTTGAATCCCAATGTCTTGAATTAGTGAAACAGTTCTAACATATTATTTCTTACGTATATGTACAAATTGTGGATGGTTGCACAGCAAATCAATAATATACGTCACCTTAAAAAGTGAGGAAGAATTAATCATTTTTTATTTATGTACCTCTTTATCTTTTGATGTATAATAATGAACCTATGTTCCTGTAGTAAAAAATTAGAATGGTGTAAAAAAAATAAACAGAGGACATATAAGTAAATTTAAATTATATATACATATGAATTAATATTAGCCGTTATTTGCCATATGTCAAATAACAAAGTATAATTTTCATATGTATCAAAAAAAGTGACTGATTCTAAAGTAACATTACAGGATTGCCGTAAACATTTTGAGGCACCTTCATGGAGAAAAGATGTTTTTGCTGATTTTTATCCTGTATTTACATGTGATGCAGTTGATTGACTTTTGACTAGAAAATTTGAGTGTGAAAATAATTAAAATGACAGGAACCTCAAATCAAATTTGGGGGATAAGGGAGAAGCATGTTATAAGCTTCAGTACTACCAAAAAGAAAAAGAATAAACCTAGAGAGGCACATTCTCTTCTCAGTTCAATCAACACCTCTAGAAATGATTAAAGTTGTCTATAGAGTTAATTACACCTACATGCTACATCACTAGCCTCCCAGTCAAACGTGTGCGTTATGCATCTCCCCAAAGGCACTAAGATCCAATAGGGACAGAGGAAGGGAGGGAAGATGAAACAGGCGAAACATGGCAACAGAATGTGGATAATGGAAAGCAGAGGAGTTGGAATGGCTTAGGAAAGAGGAGAAAGCGAAACCTAGTAGTTTGAAGGAGTCAAAGCCAATAAAAAGGAAACATTTGCAAATAACACAGACCCTGAAAAGACTCAAAACTCGGTAGCATCTCTGAAGTTGCAGAATGGACTGAAAACAGGAAGGCAGCTTGAAAGCCTTGGTGGGGTTGCTGGACCCTAGCATCCTTTTCCCCAACAGAAAGATTCATAAGTCAGGGCACCAGGAACAGCCAAGAACTGAGAACATATGGGCACTCTGAATGCTGAGACTCTCCTTAGCCCCTTCTCCTGGCCACCTTCCTCACAATGGTAACCCGGTCAGGCAAAAGAACTGAGACTGACCAGCCTGATGACAAAAATCTCCAGGTGCTGACATTTAGGTGTCCTGTCAAGCAAATACACAGGTGTTGAAGTAGGGAAAGTATGTAGGCAGGAGTGATGGGAACAGAATTCTACCCTCTTTCAGAGTAGAGAGTCACTAATCATTTCTAAAAAGGAAAAATCAAGAAACAGCAGTTTAAGCATGTTATTTAGAAATCTGGAAATGGTGAGTAATACCAAAGACAAGTAAAAGTTGTTGCCCATCGCTGTGATTTTTAAGCAAAACACAACCAGGAGCTAATCAGCTTCTCAAGAAGATCCAGGGCCAATGGCTGTGTAGAAAGCTGATTCTCCATCATCCAGGCTGGGCTAATACTCACGCAGACTTAGAGAGATCCAGTGCTGATAACACAGACCGTCAGGGGAGGTAAAGCTTCTGTGACAGTTCACCGTTGCCACAATAATGCTGCATAACAGATCACCCCAAAACTCAGTGGTATACATGTATTTATACTCACGCTCATGGATCTGGGGGCCGGTTGCTGTTTCAGGTGAGTTTGGCTGGTCTGGGCTAAGCCTAAGTGGCTCTGCTTCAGGCTATGTGCTTCTGGGCTTGATGTCAGGCTGTGAGTCGGCCCCATAGGTCTAGTTCTGGAACCAAGGCTTAGGAGCAAGGGCTGCCTGTTGCATGTTCTTGGCATGGTGAATCACTTCCAGGGACATTCTAAGTCTCTGACTGCATCATATCAAGCTGATAGCCTGTTGACCAAAATGAGTCACATGGCCAAGCCCAAAGTCAAGGGGCCAGGAGCTGTTACCTGCCCAGTATGAAACAGTAACAAGGGTTGGATATATGACACCACTATGGCAGAGTGAAGACATCATTGGAACTAATCATCCAATCTGTCAAAACACCGTTCTTCACTTATCATTCATCATTTATCAAATGTGTTCTAATTTTGGTCTTCATTCCCATTACATTATCAAGGTGATTCAGTCACCTTATGCTGTTCTCATTCTCCTAGCAAGACTATCTAGGATGCATTGCCAGGATTAATGGTTAATTGTTCTGATGTGCTTTTTTATTTTTGTGCAGTTATTCTAAGCCTTTTTTATGTTTTTATTATTTTATTCCAAATCTTTCCTTTTCAATCTAAGCTCTCTCTTTTATCTAAATAAGAATACAGAATACTGTAAAAGTTGTTTAATCCCACTTTATGTCATGTAGCCCTTGGTCCCTTTTCTGGATTTTTCTAAAAAGCAGAAACTCAGAGCAAAGTACACTGGAATGTAGGGAAGGTTATTTGATATAGAAAATGTGTAGTCTAGCCAAGAAGTGATTACTCCAGAAATCCTCATGGAGAATAAAGGATTTAATGTGCGACTTGATATTTTGGAAAAACAAACTGAGGATTAATAATATCCGGGTGATGTCTCCCAAAAACACCAAAGGAAACAGTGAAGACATCTTAAAAGAATGGCTTCCAGATGCCTAGTAAATCATGTGTCCCTACCAAATGAGAACATGGCTAAGGGAGGATATTACTTATTTTGAAAAGATATGCGTTCTTTGGATAACTAGTAGCATTTTGCACTTCAACTTTGTAATATTATTAAAGAGACAGAAGCCAAGAGCATTATCCTTTTCAAATAATGAAATGATGGAGAAGTTATTTACAGCGAAAATCAGTTTTACCATTTGGTGTGATTTGTTTGTTAAGAAAATAAATAAAATCGGGATTTTTATGGCGAGGCAATTTGTCTATTTCAGCTGACTGCACTGTATGTCAGGGTCTTGTGAAATGGGGGAGGATGATTGAAAAGAGAAAGGTAGTATAAGAAAACCAGGATGATGCTTTGCACATAGGAACGTTTTCAGATCCCTAAGTTAGAAAGACTCCGGAATCCGGGAATTGATTTCTTACAAACCACCTACATCCCCATACTCTTTGGAAAGAATTCGTGTGTTCCCAGTTCGGAAACCACTCAGTTTGTAGATAGAGCTCCCCATATTCCTGTGCCCTCTGAGGTCTTAAATCGTTTCCTCTGACACACTCCGGTATGGATCCGCATCAGTGAAGATGTGCCAGAACCTATTAGGTTTCAGAGTTGGGGTCATGAAGAGCGTTTAGTAGGGTCACGGGCTTTGGTTTTTCATACCGAAATCTTCTTTCAACTTTCTCTGTGTTTAATTTTCTCATCCCCGTAATACTACCTGGCAAGTGTTTGTGTTTGAGCAGTTTTTCTCTGCGTCTTGCCACTGAGCTGAAGACGGCAGGAACAGCAATAGCAGCAGGAAAAAGAAACCAGTGTCTAGGGATCACAAACAGATTGTAATCAGATACTATAAAAAAGAAATGAGAGTGTGTGCATCTCTCTGAGGGGTGTCGCACTTAATCGGTTACATTTCCTATAGCGGATATTAAGCACAAATGGACCATTTCACAATTTCCATGGACATTAAGTGCTTGAAGTACAAAAAAAAAAAAAAGAAAAGGAAGTCTAAATGAACCAAATTAATCTTCTATTTCCTTCCTAACTGGCAAATCAGTTGGAAGTAGGGAGCAGAAGCATAGACTAATAAACCATGTGCAATATATGGCCAGTTGTCATTTGAAGGAACTGTTTTTTCCTCTGTCATATTGATTACCTAAGTGTTATAATAACATCACAGGAGCACTTGGGAATTAGGAAAGCGTGATGCTCCCCGCCCTCCTTTGCAAAAGTGTCTACTGCCTTAGCTTCTGTAACCTTACCCTGTCTTAGTTAAGGTTAGGTGCTGGTGAGAGAAACGAAGACTAAAAAAACCACTGGCTTACCGAAGGCAAATTTATGACAGCAAGTCTGGAGTGAGCAGTTAGGGGCCTCAGCAGTAGCTCTCCTCTGCAGAGCCCTGAGGGGCAGGCTCCTTCGTCACCCTGCAGGGCCCATGTGTCCAAGGTCTGCTCCATCTCTAGCCATGGTGACTGCATTCCGGCCGCCAGGAAGGAGGAAAGCAGGAGGAACAAGGGCAAAGGGCACATACGGGCCTGCTCTTAAGGACATTGCCACACTGCATTTCTACTCTTAGCTCACTGGCCAAAATTAATCATATGGAACATTTTTGTCTTTTGTGTTTTGAAGCTACCTTAATAGGTACATAGAAATTCAAATTTGGTACATTTTCTTAAGATTTGACTCTTATCATTATGAAATGACCCTATTTTTCTCTAGTAATGATTTTTATCTGAAAGTGTATTTTGTCTGATTTCAACAGAGCTTTCTATTTGATGTTTTCCTGGCATATCTTTTCCAACCTTTTACTTTTGACTTTTCCGGAAGCTTATATTTTAGATATGTTTATTGTAACACAATATAGCTGATTTAAAAAAAAAAAAAAGACACAGTCTGTAATCTTTTGCTCGATGAAGGCATTTATTTACACTATGTGTCATCTTATTTGTCCCATCTTTTCTATGATTCTTTCTCTCTCCTCCGTTGCCTTCTATTTGGATTATTTTTTTTCTAACTTGATTTTATCCCCTACTACTTGAAGTCACATACTCCGATACTATTTTAGTGTCTACCACTCCCACCCCCCCAAAAAAACCTTCATAATTATCAAAGGCTCAAGTTGTTTTTTTTAAGATTTTTAAATTCATTTATTTATTTGAGAGAGAGAGAGAGAGAGTGAAAAACAGCATGAGAGGGGAGAGGGTCAGAAGGAGAAGCAGGTTCCCCGCTGAGCTGGGAGCCCGATGTGGAACTCGATCCCAGGACTCCAAGATCACGACCTGAGCTGAAGGCAGTCGCTTAACCAACTGAGCCACCCAGGTGCCCCAAAGTCTCAAGTTAATACCTTTACCCACCTCCTGAGCCTTACCCTCATCTCTATCAGAATTGTATTCCCCTCTGGAATAATATGCCATCGTAGTCATGTGTTTAAATTCTTTCTTTAACTCCTTGAAATGTTAATATTGCTGTTTTATAAAGTCATCATTTTCTATTTTATATTTTTTGTATTTATCCACGTTTACCATTTTTTGTTCTCCATTTCTTGTTAAGATAGAATTACTGAGGTATGATTGATATACAGTAAACTGCATATAATAAAAGTATACAATTTGATAAGTTTCAACATATGGGGAACAATCACTACAGTCAAGAGAATGAACATATCATCATCTCCAGAAGGTTTCTTGTGCCCCTTTTAATCCTTCACTCCTGCCACTTCATTTTACTGACGGTTGTAGTGTGTCAGGCAGGAGCAGAAATCTCTTAACTATTAGCAAACCCCTCTCTCCATTTCTGTTTGCATCTAGACTTTGAATATGAAACCCCTTTCCTTCCATTTCCAGTATGCTTGTTAGATCTTCCTTTAGGAAAAGTCTGCTAATGCATAGCCTCCCTCAGTTTTTAATGGCTGGAGAATATCACCATTAGATTTTTATTCTAAAATTAGAGCTCTGGGTTCAAAATAGTTTTCCCTTTAAACATTGAATATATCATTCTTCCATCTCCTGGCTTCCTTTGTTGCCATCAGGAAATCAGCTGTCAGTTTGTTACCCCTTTGAAGGTAACATGTCTCATTTAAAGATCCTCTCTTCGGGCACCTGGGTGGTGCCCGATCACAAGCCTGAGCTTGTGATCTCAGCCCTGCATCTGGTTCCATGCTGGGCGTGGAGACTGCTTGAGATTCTCTCTCCCTCTCCCTCTGCCCCTGCTGACCCCACCTCTCTCCCTCTTAAATAAAATAAAGATCTTAAATATATTGCAAAATACTCACTGTAAGAGATAAGTGTAACTACCATTTGTCACCGCACAAGGTTAATATATTAGTGACTGTATTCCCTATACTGTATTTTTTATCCCTGTGACTTATTTCTTTTATAACTGGAAATTTGTACTTCTTATTCCCACCTATTTTGCATATCACCCTACCTCCCTTACCCTCTGGCAATGACCAGTTTTCTATATTTATGAGTCTGTTTCTACTTTTGTTTTGGTTTTGTCTGTTTTGTTTTGTTGATTCCACATGTAAATGAAATTGTATAGGATTTATTTTTCTCTATCTGACTTATTTCACTTAACATAATACCCTCTTGGTCCATCCATGTCACAAATGGCAAGATTTCATTCATTTTTAAAGGCTTAGTAATATTCCATTGTGTATATATACCGTATCTTCTTTATCCATTCATTTATCAACAGATACTTAAGTTGCTTCCATATTTTGACTATTGTTAATAATGCTGCAGTGAACATAGGGATACTTATAGCTTTTCAATAATTACTGTTTTCATTTTCTTTGGGTAAATACCCAAAAGTGGAATTACTGGATCATATGTTTTTCATTTTTTGTTTTTAATTTTTTGAGGAATCTCCGTACTGTTTTTCATAGGGACTGCACCAATTTACATTCTCCCCAACAGTGTACAAGGGTTCCGTTTTCTCTACATCCTTGCCAGTACTTGTTATTTCTTGTCTTTTTTATTCTAGTCATTCTGACAGGTGTTGGGTGATATCTCGTTGCGGTTTTGATTTGCATTTCCCTGATGATTAGTGATGCTGAGCATCGTTTCATGTGTCTGTTAGCCATCTTTGTTGGAAAATGTCTTTTCTGGTCCTCCACCCACTTTTTGATCAGATTATTTGTTTTTTGCTATTGAGTTCTTTTTTTAATATTTTACTTATTTGAGAGAGAGAGAATGAGATAGAGAGAGCATGAGGGGGGGAGGGTCAGAGGGAGAAGCAGACTCCCTGCTCAGCAGGGAGCGCGATGCGGGACTCCATCCCGGGACTCCAGGATCATGACCTGAGCCGAAGGCAGTCGCTTAACCAACTGAGCCACCCAGGCACCCTGTTGAGTTGTTTTTTAAACATTTTGGACATTAATCCCTTATTGCATATATCATTTGCAAATATCTTTTTTTTTTTAAGATTTATTTATTTATTTGACAGAGAGAGGGAGAGATAGTGATAGAGCACAAGCAAGGGAGCGGCAGGCAAAGGGAGAGGGAGAAGCAGGCTCCCCACTGAGCAAGGAGCCCAACATGGGGCTTGATTCCAGGACCCTAGGATCATGACCTGAGCCGACAGCACATGCTTGATTGACTGAGCCATCCAGGCGCCCCTCATTTGCAAATATCTTCTCCCATTCAGTAGATTGCCTTTTTGTTTTGTTGATGGGTTTCCTTCACTGTGCAAAACCTTTTTATTTTGACACAGTCCCAATAGTTTACTTTTGTTTCTCTTGCTTTAGCAATAAAAATATTGCTAAGGCCAATGTCCAAGAGTTTACTGCCTGTGTTTTCTTTTAGGAATTTTATGGTTTTAGGTCTTTCATTTAGGTCTCGAGTCCATTTTAAGTTTATTTTTGTGGTGGTATAAGGAAGTGGGTTAGTTTCATTTTTCTGCATGTAACTCTCCAGTTTTCCCAGCACCAATTATTGAAGACTGTCTTTCCCCATTGTATATTTTTCCCTCCTTCATTGTAAATTAATTGACCATGTAATTGTGGATTTATTTCTGGGCTATTTTGTTCCATGGAACTATGTGTCTGTTTTGTGCCAGTATAATAATGTCTTGAATACTATAGCTTTGTAATATAGTTCCAGATCTGGGATTGTGATACAAAGAATCATCTTTGTTCCTCTTTCTTAAGATTACTTTGGCTATTTGAGGTCTTTGTGATTGCACACAAATTTTAGGAATATTTGTTCTAGTTCTTGTGAAAGAGGCTGCTGATATTATGATTGGGATTATATTGAGTCTGTAGATTGTTTTGGATAATATGGACATTTTTTTTTAAGTAGATTCCACACCCAGTGTGGAGCCCAGTGTGGGGCTTGAATTCACGACCCTGAGATCAACACCTGAGCTGAGATCGAGTCAGACTCTTAACCAACTGAGCAACCCAAGCACCCGGATAGTATGGACATTTTAACAGTGTTGATTCCTTCCATCCATGAGCATGATGTATCTTATCATTTATTTTTGTCATCTTTAATTTCTTTCATCAGTGTCTTACAGTTTTCAGAGTATATGTCTTTCACCTCCTTATTTAAATTTATTCCTAGGTATTTTATTCTTTTTGGATGCAATTGTAAATGGGATTAATTTTCCTAATTTCTCTTTCTGATAGTTTATTATTAGTATATAGAAAAGCAGATTTCTGAATATTAATTTTTTATTCTGAACTTTACTGAATTCGTATATTCCAATAGTTTTTTAAAGGAGTCTTTAGGGTTTTCTATATATAGTATCATGTCATCTGCAAATAGTGATGGTTTTACTTCTTCCTTACCTGTTTGGATGCCTTTTCTTTCTTTTTCTTGTCTGACTGCTGTGGTTAGGACTTCCAGAACTACATTGAATAAAAGTGGTGAACGTGGTCATCCTTCTCTTGTTCCTGATCTTAGGGGAAAAGCTCTCTGTTTTTTACCATTGAGTATAATGTTATCTGTGGGTTGTCCAATATGGCCTTTACTGTGTTGAGGTATGTTTCTTCTTTACCTACTTTGTTGAGAGTTTTTATGATGAGTGGATGTTGAATTTGGCCAGATGCTTTTTCTGCATCTATTGAGATAATATAATTTTTATTCTTCATTTTGTTAATGTGGTATATCACAGTGATTGATTTGTAGATATTGAACCATCTTGGCATCCCTGGAATAAATCCCACTTGATTGTGGTAAATGATCCTTTTAATGTATTTTTGAATTCAGTTTACTAATATTTTGTTGAGGATTTTTCTGTCTGTGTTCATCAGGAATATTGGTGTGTAGTTTTTCGTGTGTGGTGGTGTCTTCATCTGGTTTTGGTAATGCTGCCCTTGTAGAATGAATTTGGAAGCATTCTTACCTCTTCAATTTTTTTGCACTGGTTTGACACAGATAGGTATTAACTCTTGTTTAAGTGTATGGTAGAATTCACCTGTGAAGGCATTTGGTCCTGGACTTGTTTGCTGAGAGTCTTTTGATTACCAGTTCAATTTTGTTACTAGTAATCAGTCTGTCAGATTTTCCATTTTTTCCTGATTCAGACTTAGAAGATTGCATGTTTCTGGGAACTTATGATTTTATTATAGATTGCCCAATATTTGACATATAATTTTTTGTAGTTGTCTCTTTGTATTTCTGTGGTGTCAGTTGTAACTTCTCTTTTATTTCTGTTTTTATTTATTTGAGTTCTCTCTCTCTTTTTCCTGTTGAGTCTGGCTTAAGGTTTATCAATTTGATTATCTTTTCTAAGAACCAGCTCTTAGCTTCATTGATCTTTACTCTTGTATTTTTTTAGTCTCTATTTCATTTATTCCTACTCCGATCTTTATTTCCTCCCTTCAACTAACTTTGGGCTTTTTTGTTTTCCCTTTTCTAGTTCCTTTAGGTGTTAGGTTTGTTTGTTTATTTGAGACTTTCCTGATGTAGGTCTTATTATTATAAACTTCCCTCTTAGAACTGCTTTTGCTGTATCCGAAAGATATCGAACCATTGTGTTTCCTTATTCATTTTTCTCCGTGTATTTTTTTTTTTTACTTTGACTTTTTCATTGACCTATTGGTTGTTTAGTGGCCTTTGTTTATTGTTCCATGTGTTTTTTCTTGTAATTGATTTCTAGTTTCATACCATTGTGGTTGGAAAAGATACTTGATATGATTTCAACCTTCTTAAATTTCAGACTTGTTTTGTGGCTTAACATGTGATCTATTCTGGAGAATGTTCCATGTGCACTTGAGAAGAATGTATAATCTACTTGCTGTTCTTGTTTGGAATGTTCTGTATATATCTGTTAAGTTCATCTGGCCTAATGTGTCATTCAAAGCCACTTTTTCTTTATGAATTTTCTGTCTGTATGATATATCCATTGATGTAAGTGGAGTGTTAAAGCTCCCTATTATTGTATTATTGTCAATTTCTCCTGCTATGTCTGTTAATATTCGCTTTATTTATTTAGGTGATCCTATTTTGGGTGCATCTGTTATATCCTCTTGTAGGATTGAGCCTTCACCATTATGTAATGCCTTTCTTTGTTTCTTTCTCCCGTTATAGTTTTTGTTTTAAAGTCCACTTTATCTGATCTAAGTATTGCTACCCCAGCTTTCTTTTTTCACTTCCATTAGCATGGAATATCTTTTTCCATCCCTTCACTTTCAGTCTATATTTGTCTGAAGTGAGTCTCTTGTAGGCAGAATATAGATGGTCTCATTTCTTTTTTATCCATTTAGTTACCCTATGTCTTTTAATTGGAGCATTTAGTCCATGAATATTTAAAGTAATTACTGATAAGTATGTTATGTATTATTTGTTCATTGTTTTCTGGTTGTTTTTGTAATTCTTCTCTATTCCTTTCTTTTTTTCTTGTTCATGTGATTTAATAATTTTATTGTTATGTGTGTATTTTTATTTTTTGTGTACCTATTATATTTTTAGATTGAAATTCATATATAGCATGCTATATTTATAGCAGTCTATGTTAAGTTGAAGGTTCCTTAAGTTTGAACACAGTCTAGGATCCAACAGTACATTAAAAGGATTATTCACCACGACCAAGTGGGATTCATCCCTGGGCTGCAAGGCTGGTTCAACATCCGCAAATCAATCAACGTGATACAATACATTAACAAAAGAAAGAACAAGAATCATATGATCTTCTCAATAGATGCAGAAAAAGCATTTGACAAAGTACAGCATCCTTTCTTGATCAAAACTCTTCAGAGTATAGGGATAGAGGGTACATACCTCAATATCATAAAAGCCATCTACGAAAAACCTACAGCGAATATCATTCTCAGTGGGGAAAAGCTGAGAGCTTTTCCCCTAAGGTCAGGAACGCGGCAGGGATGTGCACTCTCACCACTGCTATTCAACATAGTATTAGAAGTCCTAGCCACAGCAATCAGACAACAAAAAGAAATCAAAGGCATCCAAATCGGCAAAGAGGAAGTCAAACTCTCACTCTTTGCAGATGATATGATACTTTATGTGGGAAACCCAAAAGACTCCACCCCAAAACTGCTAGAACTCCTACAGGAATTCAGTCAAGTAGCAGGCTATAAAATCAATGCACAGAAATCAGTGGCATTCCTATACACCAACAACAAGACAGAAGAGAGACAAATCAAGGAGTCGATCCCATTCACAATTGCACCCAAAACCATAGGATACCTAGGAATAAATTTAACCAAAGAGGCAAAGGATCTGTACTCAGAAAACTATAAAATACTCAGGAAAGAAATTGAAGAAGACACAAAAATGGAAAAACGTTCCATGCTCATGGATTGGGAGAACCAACATTGTGAAGATGTCAATGCTACCTAGAGCAATCTACACATTCAATGCAATCCCCATCAAAATACCATCCACTTTTTTCAAAGAAATGGAACAAATAATCCTAAAATTTGTATGGAACCAGAAGAGACCCCGAATAGCCAGAGGAATCTTGAAAAAGAAAAGCAAAGCTGGCGGCATCACAATTCCGGACTTCCAGCTCTATTACAAAGCTGTCATCATCAAGACAGTATGGTACTGGCACAAAAACAGACACATAGATCAATGGAACGGAATCGAGAGCCCAGAAATGGACCCTCAACTCTATGGTCAACTTATCTTTGACAAAGCAGGAAAGAATGTCCAGTGGAAAAAAGACAGTCTCTTCAACAAATGGTGTTGGGAAAATTGGACAGCCACATGCAGAAGAATGAAACTGGACCATTTCCTTACACCACACACAAAAATAGACTCCAAATGGTTGAAAGACCTAAACGTGAGACAGGAGTCCATCCAAATCCTAAAGGAGAACACAGGTAGCAACCTCTTCGACCTCAGCCGCAGCAACTTCTTCCTAGAAACATCACCAAAGGCACAGGAAGCCAGGGCAAAAATGAACTATTGGGATTTCATCAAGATAAAAAGCTTTTGCGCAGCAAAAGAAACAGTCCACAAAACCAAAAGACAACCGACAGAATGGGAGAAAATATTTGCAAATGACATATCAGATAAAGGGCTAGTATCCAAAATCTCTAAAGAACTTATCAAACTCAACACCCAAAGAACAAATAATCCAATCAAGAAATGGGCAGAAGACATGAACAGACATTTTTCCAAAGAAGACATCCAAATGGCCAACAGGCACATGAAAAAGTGCTCCACATCGCTCGGCATCAGGGAAATCCAAATCAAAACCTCGATGAGATACCACCTCACACCCGTCAGAATGGCTAAAATTAACAAGTCAGGGAATGACAGATGTTGGCGGGGATGTGGAGAAAGGGGAACCCTCCTTTGGTGGGTTTGTTTGTTGGTGGGAATGCAAGCTGGTGCAACCCCTCTGGAAAACACTATGGAGGTTCCTCAAACAGTTGAAATTAGAGCTACCATTCGATCCAGCAATTGCACTACTGGGTATTTACCCCAAAGATACAAATGTAGGGACCCGAAGGGGTACGTGCACCCCAATGTTTATAGCAGCAATGTCCACCATAGCCAAACTGTGGAAAGAGCCAAGATGTCCATCGACAGATGAATGGATAAAGAAGCTGTGGTATATATACACAATGGAATATTATGCAGCCATCAAAAGGAATGAGATCTTGCCATTTGCAACGATGTGGATGGAACTGGAGGGTGTTATGCTGAGTCAAATAAGTCAATCAGAGAAAGACATGTATCATATGACCTCACTGATATGAGGAATTCTTAATCTCAGGAACAAACTGAGGGTTGCTGGAGTGGTCGGGGGTGGGAGGGATGGGGTGGCTGGTGATAGACATTGGGGAAGATATGTGCTATGGTGAGCGCTGTGAATTGTGTAAGACTGTTGAATCACAGATCTGTACTTCTGAAACAAATAACGCAACATATTTTAAGAAAAAAGAAAAAGAAGAAGATAGCAGGAGGGGAAGAATGAAGGGGAGTGAGTCAGAGGGGGAGACGAACCAGGAGAGATGATGGACTCTGAAAAACAAACTGAGGGTTCTAGAGGGGAGGAGGGTAGGGGGATGGCTTAGCCTGGTGATGGGTATTGAGGAGGGCACATTCTGCATGGAGCACTGGGTGTTATGAACAAACAATGAATCATGGAACACTACACCCAAACAAATTATGTAATATATGGTGATTAACATAACAATATAAAAATTGAAAAAAAATAAAAAAAAGGCCATAATTCTATAATAAAATTTTGAAAGAAAAAAATCTCACTGGTAAAAGCAAGCTTACAGTAAAGGTAAATGAATCAACCGCTTATAAAGCTACTATGAGGATTAAAAGACAAAAGTAGTAAAATGAACTACATATACAGTAATGAGTTAAGGGATACACAAAATCAAAAATATGCAAAATATGACATCAAAACAAAATGGGGTGGGCAATAAAAACATAATGCTTTTAGAATGTGTTCAAACTTAAGGGATTATCAACTTAATATAAACTGCTATATACATAAGTTGTTACATATGAACCTCATGGTAACCACAAACAAAAACCTATAATAGATATAAAAAAATAAACAGAAAAGAATCCAAACATAATAAAGAAAGTCATAAAATTACAAAGGAGGACAGCAAGAGAAGAGGAACTACAAAAACCAGAAAACTCTAACAAAATGGCAATAAGTATGTACCTATCAGTAATTACTTTACATATACATGAACTAAATGCTCCAATCAAAGACAGAGGGTCAATGAATCATGGAACACTACATAAAAAACTAATGATGTACTGTATGGTGACTAGCATAACATAATAAAAAAATAAAATTAAAAAAATAAATAAATAGATAAAAACAAAGACACAGGGTAACTGAACAGATGAAAAAAAATCTATATGCTGCCTATAAGAGACTAACTTTAGACCTAAAGATAAACACAGACTGAAAGTGAGAGGATGGAAAAAGATATTACATGCAAATGGAGACAAAAAGAAAGCTGGGGTAGCAATACTGACTCAGACAAAATAGACTTTAAAACAAAGACTGTGACAAGACAAAGAAGGATGTTACATAATGATAAAGATATCAATCAAACAAGAGATATAAGAATTGTAAATATCTATATACCCATCATGGGGGGCACTTAGATATATAAAACAAATATTAAGAGATATAAAAGGAGAAATTGACAGTAATACAATCACAGTAGGAAACTTTAACACTTCACTTACAAAACAAAAATATCTCGATGTCTCAATAAATTCAAGAAAGTTGAGTCATCTTTTCTGACCATAATGATATGAAACTAAAAATCAATTACAAGAAAAAAAAACTGGAAAAAACACAAACACATAAAGGCTAAACAATATGCTACTAAACAACCAATGGGTCAACAAAGAAATGAAAGAGGAAATAAAAAAAAATACCTTGAGACAAATGAAAATGGAAAGACAATGTTCCAAAAATCTAAGCGATTCAGCAAAAGCAGTTTTAAGAGGAAAGTTTATAGCAATACAGGCCTTTATCAAGAAATAAGGATGTATGACATTCTTGGTCCTCATCACTAAATGCCAACGATGTCCCCTTATCATTTTGAAAATGAAATATCTTTTATAATACTCTGTATTATGAGTACTGCCTCAATGAGAGCGACTGATCTAGATGTCCTGTTACTGGATATCAAGATTGAATACAGTACAAAACCCAAAATCTCCAAGTTGTTTCTGTAGAGTCTTGTTACTTCTGAGCTTTAGTCATAATGATGGGGGGAAAGCTAATTCTATTCTATATTTAACTTTATAACCATTCTAATATTCTGGAAGTCTCCTTTAATGATCCCTTTAATGAGAGAACAAACAAGTAATAGACTAGCAGGAAAAAAAGCCTTGAATGTTCACAGTCAGTTAATGTTAAAACTTGCTTTCTAACCTGACTCTTATTCAATGTTTCAGATGTTATCTTTTTAAAAAGAAAGTCAGAATAACAGAGTTCAGTTTAATAGCATGGTTCTAAATGATGTGCAGCCCAGCTCAGAGTGTTGCTCACTCTGTCTCTGGCTCCAGCTACTAGAAAAGATAGCACCACATGTTCACCATTAACTCAGTGCCCAAACCATGTGTTGGAGGAGGGAGACCTGACCCCACAAGGTGCTGTGCCATACGGGCACCTTACCTGGAATGTCAACAGATCATTCCACTATCCCATCAGGATGGCTTCCTCTTGGTGATGCAGTTCATGATTCAATATCAATAAAGTAATCAATGTGATAATTGTAAACAAATGGAGAATACAAATCATGATCATCTCAATAGATCAGAAAGAGCATTTGACAAAATTCAACATCCATTCATGATAAAAACTCTCAATAAAGTGGGTACAGAGGAAAACATACCTCAACATAATAACAACCATAAATGAAAAATGAACAGCTAACATCATACTCAATTACGAAAAGTTGAAAGCTGTTCTTCTAAGATCAGGAACAAGACAAGGATGCCCACTCCCACCACTTTCATTCAACATACTACTGGAAGTCCTAGCCACAATAGTCAGATGAGAAAAAGAAAGAAAAAGCATCCAAATTGATATGACAAAGTGGTGAGAGCCTTGGTTTTCCTTTTTGCCTCATATATCCCAGACTTGGAGTTGAAGAATCTAGCAACCCAGAAACATCAGTAGGCAAAGGCAAAAAAAGCCTCAACATAAGCCTGCTCTCACCTGCCAAAATAACAGACAGGAGAAGCCTAGCAAGGCAGAAACTTTTTAGACATTAACCATTCTACTCCAGCTGAACACCCTAGAAAAAAACCTATGGCTCCACTCCTACCCATACCAACATAGTTCAAGTGAGGAGCCTTGACTTCCACCCTCAGAAGGCTATAATGAAGTGCCCCAACATTCCTGCTGGGGTGTTGTCAGAAAAGGCCAACTAATGATCCAGGACTTTCATTCCCACCAGCCAGTAATGAAGCCCAGGTGGTATCAGGGGGGATCGTGCATGAAGCCTGAACTTCCACCCCCCAGTGGGAAGTTACAAGGCACTCCTTCCCCTCCCTGCCTGGGTAGTGTCAACAGAGGCTAGTGGAGAGCTAGGACTTTCACCATTTCTTAGTGTTAACAAGGCCACCCCACAGTTGTGTCTGTGGACACCACACAGCTTTCTCCAGGAATACCTCATTGGGGACAATGGAGACTGCATGGGGAATTTGGATTTCTACCTACACTTGACAATAATGAGGCAGTGCCACCCCATTCTCTGCCAGGTGGTGGTCAGAGAAAACTAACTAAAATAGAAGGTTTATAGATCCAGAATGTCATATCATATTAAATGTCCAAGTTTTAATTAAAAAATCATAATACCAAGCACCAAGAAGGTATCAAACTTAATGGAAAAAGACAATCAACAGGTGACAACACCAAAGTGAAAGAGATGTTAGAATTATTGCCAGGTATTTCAAAGTAGCCATGATAAAAATGCTTTGACACCAAATACAAACATTCTGGAAGCAAAAAATACAAAGTCTAAGAAAGGAAATAAAAAGTTTCAGAAATGTGGCAGGATATACAGAGAAGAATCAAACTGAAATATGAGAAATAAAAAATATAATAACCAAAATATAAAGCTCAGTTGATAAACTCAACAATCAAATGGAGAGACAGAGGAAAGAATCAGCAAATGGGATGATAAAACAATAAAAATTAACCAATCTGAACAACAGAGAAAGTAGAATGGAAAAAATGAAAAACCCTTCAGGGATCTGTGGAACTCTAACAACAGATCTAATATATAAAAGTCATCAGAATCCCAAAGAAGAAAAATAAGGTGGAATTGAAAAAGTACTCAAAGAAATAATGGCTCAAGCTTCCCATATTTGGTAAAAGACATAGTTCAAGAGCTAAGCAAACCACAAACAGGCAACAGCCACAGAAATCCATGCCATGCTGCATTAATATTATATTTCTGAAAACTAAAGACAAAAAAAAAATATACTGACAGAAGTCAGTGGAAAACAAAACCTTACTTACAGGGGGATATCCAATTACAGCAACAGTACATTTCTTATCAGAAACCATGAGGCCAGAAGGAAATGACAAATATTTCCCAACCGTTTAAAGAAAAGTACTGTTAATCTTATACCCAGCAAAAATATACTTCAGGAATTAAAGGGGAAACCAAGGTATTCTCAAATTAAGGAAAACTAAGAGAATTTGTCACAGGGGACCTAATCTAAGAAAAAGGTGGCTAAAGAACTTTCTCTAATCGGAAGGAAACACTTAAGAAAGAACTCTGGATCATCAGTAAGAAAGAAAAAACACAGTAAGCAAAAGTATGGGTATATAAATAGGCTTTTCTTATTGAGTTCCCTAAATTATGTTTGGTGTTTGAAACAAAATTTATAACAGTCTTTGATGTGTTTCTAAGTGTATATAGAAAAAAATGAAAAAGAAAATGTATATAGAAAAATACTTAAGAAAATTAAATTATCTTCAAGGTAAAAAGATGTAAGGGAGGTGGAGAGTTTTCTATTTCACTTGAACTGGTATATTGTTGGCACCAGTAGACTGTGATAAGTTATGTATATAAAACATATTACCTAGGACAACAACTAAAAAGCCATACAGATAACACTCAAAGACCCTATAGATAAATTAAAATGAAATTATAAAACATGTTCAAATAACTTGCAGAAAGGCAAGAAGAAGAAAACAGTAAAATGAAAAACATAAGACAAAAGTTAAATTGTAGACATAAGCCCTAACATACCAATAATTACATTAAGTGGAAATTATCTAAATACACCAATTAAAAGACAAAAATTAGCAGAGAGGACTGAAGAAAATACGACCTAACTACATTCTGTCGGCAAAAATTCACTTCAGTACATGTAATGATATAGGTAGAATGAAAATGAAAGAATGGGGAGAAAAGTATATCATACAAATATTAGTTAAATGACAAGAGAGTGGCTTAATTAATATCAGATAAAGTAGACTTCAGGGCAAAGGAAATTAGCAGGGACAGAGAAGGATATTACATAATGATAAAAAGATCGATCCACCAAGAAGACCTAGCAATCCAAAATATGTCTGACCCATAAAATAGGATTCTGATGATGTCAAACTGAAACAGCTGAAAGAAGTAGATGACTCCACAATTACAGTTGGAGACTTCAAAGTCCCTCTCCCAACAACGGATAGAATAACTAGACACAGACATTATAGAACTGAAAACACTACTGAACACCAGGATATAATCCATATTTTTAGAGCATTCCCCACCCAACAGTATCAGAATACACATTCTTTTTAAGCACCCACGGAACATATGCCAAGACAGATCACATCCTGAGCTATCAAACAAACTTCAACAAATTTTAAAAAATTAAAACCATAAAAATACATTCTCTAATCACAATGGAATCAAACTAGAAATCAGTAACAAAAAGATAACTGGAAAATCTCCAAAAACTTAAGACTAAACAACACATTTCTAAACAAACCAAAGAAAATACATTGAACTGAATGAAAATAAAAATACATTATAACAAAATGTGTGGGATACAACTGAAGCAGTGCAAGAGGGAAATACATATCACTTAATGCATACATTAGAAAAAAGGGAAAATCTCAAATTAATAATCTAAGATTTTGCTTTTAGAACTAAACAAAGAAGAGCAAAGTAAACCCAAAGCAAATATAAAGAGGTAAATAAAGTTTAAAGAGGGATCAATAAAATTGGAAACAAAAAATATGTAAAGAAAACCAATTAAACAAAGATCAGTAAGATCAATATTGATCTTTGAAAAGATCAATAAAAACTGACAAGCCTCTAACAAAACTGACAAAGATAAAACAAGTAAAGACATGAGTTACCAATGTGAGGAATGAAATAGGGATCTATCACTATAAGTCCTGCAGACATCAAAAGGATAATAAAGGAATACTATGAATAACTTTACATACATAAATTTGACAACTTAGGTAAATTAATTCTTCAAAAAACAAAAATGCAGTTCATCAATTATAAAATAGACAATTGAGAGGCAGCTAGGTGTCTCAGTCAGTTAAGCATCCAACTGTTGATTTCAGCTCAGGTCATGATCTCAGGGTTGTGAGACTGAGTCTCACGCTCCACCTGGGCATGGGGTCTGCTTAAGATTCTCTCTCCACCTCTCCCCTTGTCCCTCCCCTCTCCCTCTCTAAAAAAAAAAAAAAAAAAAATAGACAACTGAGCATCCCTTATAACTATTAAGAGAACGAAATTCAAAATTTAAAACTGTCAAGAAAGAAATCTCCAGACCCAGATCATTTAATAAAAAAATGCTGTAAAACACTAACACCAACTGTACAAATCTCTTTCAAAAAACAGAAGAGGAGGGAACACTTGCCAATTCATTGTATTAATCTCTTACTAGACCTTGATATCAGAACCAGATAAAGTCAATTAAAAAAATGCTGCAGAGCAGTATCCCTCATGAATATAGACAAAAATCTTTAATAATTTCATCAACATATAAAAATACATGTACACATGACCAACTGGCATTTATTTTTTTTAAAAGATTTTATTTATTTATTCGACAGAGAGAGAGAGAGAGACAGCGAGAGAGGGAATACAAGTGGGGGGAGTGGGAGAGGGAGAGGGAGAAGCAGGCTTCCCACCGAGCAGGGAGCCCGATGTGGGGCTCGATCCCAGGACCCTGGGATCATGACCAGAGCCGAAGGCAGCCGCTTAATGACTGAGCCACCCAGGCGCCCCCCAACTGGCATTTATTTCAAGGATGCAAGGTTGGTTCAGTCTTCACAAATCAATCAATGTATCACCATGTTAATAGACTAAAGTAGAAAAATCACATGATCATATCAACTAATATAGAAAAAGTATTTGATAAAATTCCACACCCATGTATGATAAAATCTCTCAGAAAAATAAGAGAGGGGGAACATCCTCCATTTGATAAAGAATATTACAGAAACTTCATTTAAC
This sequence comes from Zalophus californianus, assembly GCF_009762305.2. Lineage (NCBI taxonomy): Eukaryota > Metazoa > Chordata > Mammalia > Carnivora > Otariidae > Zalophus > Zalophus californianus. The sequence continues at coordinate 114,145,129 of NC_045603.1, read as the reverse complement.
AGCACAGTTAATGATAAAAAACTGAATGTTTTTCCTCTAAGATCTGGAACCAGGCAAGGATGTCCACTCTGGTGACTCATTCAACATAGTGCTAACAGTTCTGTTCAGTGCAATAAGGCAAGAAAAGGAAATAAAAGACATACAAATATAAAAGGAAAAAATAAAGCCGTCTCTATTTACAGATGACATTACTGTCTGCATAGAATATCCCAAGGATTCTATGAAAGAACTAGAACAATTGAAGGAGTTCATAAATGTCACAAGTTACAAGGGAAAGATGAAATATTATCATTTCTATATACTAGCAATGAACATGTAAACACAAAAGTTAAAAATCCAATGCCATTTACAGTCAATATATTATATACTTAGGTATAAGTCTTTCAAAATATGTACAGTACGGGTATGCCAAAAACTATACAACACTGATGAAAGAAATAAAAAATAATCTAAAAGTGGAGAAACATATTAGGTTCATGGACTGCAAGACTCAACATAATAAAGATGTCAGTTATCCTTAAATTGATATACAGGTTTAATGCAAGTCTTTCCAAAATTCCAGCAAGACTTTTTGTAACTATAGACAAAATTATTGCAAAATTTATATGGAAAGTCAAGGAGCTTAAATAACTAATTTCTTTTTGGAAAAAGAAGAATAAAGTATGAGTAATTACTTAGTTTAAAACTTTAGAGCTATGGTAATCAAGACTGCGTGGTAGTGTTGGAAAGACAGACACATAGACTCATGGTGCAAAATAAAGAATTCAGAAATAGACCCATAAAAAAATACGCTCGACTGATTTTAGAGAAAATTGAAACAGCAATTCAATTAAGGAAAGATAGCCTTTTCAACAAATTGTGCTGGAACAACTGGACATTATGGGCAAAAGAAAAAAAAAGACCTTGACCTAAATCTTACACCTCACACTGATCAAAATGGATCAGTCTTTAATGTAAAATATGAAACTATATACACATTTAGGGGAAAAAATAGGATAATCTTCAGTTCTCTGATGAGTTCTTAGATTTGACACCAAAATCATGACCCCTAAATTGAAACTGGGCAAAGTGGACTTCATTAAAATTAGAAAAGTTTGCTCTATATAAGACCCCACTAAGAGGATAAAAAAAAAGTTACGAGAGTGGGAGATGATTTTTGCAAGTCACACATCTGACAAATGACTAGTGTCTTGAATGCATAAAGAATTCTCAAAGTTCAACAGTAAAAAAAATAAAACAACCAAAGGCAACATCTAGAAAATAATTCATAAGCTGAACTTTATCAAAAACTTCTGCTCTGCAAAAGACACTGACAAAAGAATGAGAAGATAAGCCACAGGCTGGGAGAAAATATTTTAAAAGATTTATCTGGTAATGGGCTGTTATTCAAAATGTGTAAGAAACTCTTAAAACTTAAAAAAAAGAAATTGAACAACCTGATTCAAAAAATGGGCAAAAGACCTGAACAGACACCTCGCCAAAAAAGATATAAAGATGGCAAATAAGCAAATGAAAAGATGTTCCACATCATAAGTCATTAGGGAATTGCAAATTAGAATAACAATGAGATACCACTAAATACCTCTTAGAATGACTAACATTCAAAACTGTGACACCACCAGATGTTGGCAAGGATATGGAGCAACAAGAACATTCATTCACTGCTGATGGGAATGCAAAATGACAGAAGCACTTCGAAAGACAGTTGGGCAGTTTCTTACAAAACTAAACTCCTACCATATGATCCAGCAAACATACTCCTTGGTATTTATCCAAATGAGTTGAATCGCTTCTCGGCCTTTTGGCTAGGATCAAGTGTAGTATCCAAATGAGTTGAAAACTCATGTTCACACAGAAACCTTCACACAGGTATTTATAGCAGCTCTGTTCATAACTGCCAAGACTTAGAAGCAACCAAGATATCCTTCAGTAGGCAAATGAACAAACTGTAGTACACCCAGACAATGGAATGTTATTCAGTGCTAAAAAGAAATGCCCTGCTCAGCGGGAAGCCTGCTTCTCCCTCTCCCACTACCCCCTGCTTGCGTTGCCTCTCTCACTCTCTCTCTCTCTCTCTCTGTCAAATAAATAAAAAAATAAATCTTAAAAAAATAAAATAAAATTTAAAAAAGAAATGAGCTATCAACCCATAAAAAGACATGGAGGAAACTTAAATGCATATTGCTAAATGAAAGGTGCGAACCTGAAAAGGCTACATACTGCATGATCCCGACTATATGACCTTCTGGAAAAGGCAAAAATTATGGAGACAGTAAAAAAAAAAAAAAAAAAAAAAAAAAAAAAAAAAATTTCATGGTGAGCAGGGAGGGAAGGTTGAATAGGGCTTTTAGGGCAGTGAAACTAACTTGTATGTTACTGTTATGTGGATACATGTCATAATACACACATTTGCGGAAAGCCATAGAATATACAACATCAGGTCTGAATCTTGGACTTTGTAAAACTATGGACTTTCGGTAATTATGATGCAGCAATGTAGGTTCACTCACTGTAACAAATGTACCCCTCTTTTGGGAGATGTTGATACTGGGGGAGGCTGTGCATGTGTGGTGGCAGGGAGTATATAAGAATTCTCTGTACTTTCTGCTTGATTTCACATTGAACCTAAAACTCCTCTAAAAAATAAAGGCTATTAAAAAAATTAAAATTAAAAAATTTAAACCCCAAACAATTCAAATATTAAATGGGCAATTGATATGAGGTGGTATTTCACCAAAGAGGACATACAAAGGACAAATGAACAAATGAAAAAATCTACATCATTAGCCATTATGGAAATACAAATGAAAACCACGATGAGATATCACTACACACCTATCAGAATGACTAAAGTAAAAAATACTGACAATATCAAACACTGGTGAGGATACAGAGAAAATGGATTACCCATATATTGCTGATGGGAATGTAAAATGGTACAATTGCTCTGGAAGACAGGTTGGCAGTTTGTAGAGTAAATGTGCAACTACCATACAAACAAGCAATTGCATTCCTGGACATTTATCTCTGAAAAAAGGCAGACTATAGTTTTGAAGGTGTTATCATTGAGGCAAATTGTGTAAAGGGTACCTAAAATTTCCCTATTTCTTATAAGTGCATGTGAATCTACAGTTACGTCAAAAATTTAAAGACTGCATAAAGCAATAAAACTGTTGGTGGGTTTATAATATATAAAAACATAATTTGCATGACAATAATAGCATGAAGGAGGGAAGAGACAGAAGTATATTAGATGGTATTAATCTGAGCTAGACTGTTTTAAATTGAGATGTTAATTAGAGAGAGAGTTCACTCTCCCACTGGCAAAAACAAAGGATGACTTGGCTGATGCTGGCCTTCATCTGGTGAGCACAAGCAGAGCCAACCTAAGGATGTGGCTTGCTGACATAAGAAAATGGATAACAGGGAAAAATAAACTGATTCTTGGCTGACATTGTTGAGCTGCTAAGGCTCCCAGTATTAGAACATAAGTTACCTCTGGCTAGATAAACAAGACAAATTTGGCCTGCAGGAGCATGGCTTTGCTATTAGAGGCTCCTTCATGTAAATAAAATGGCACCCTTTTTTGAAAGAGATCCAGCTCCATGCCTGAGTAGGTAAGCTGAATTCGGGTGTTCCTTGCCCGGGCTCCTTTGAGCACTGCACAATCTACACAACTATATACTGGATCTCTGAGCCTTGCCTGAAATGTGCTCATTCTCTGGAGTTTTGTTTTTTGTTTTGTTTTGTTTTAAACATAGTTGACATAAGATGTTACATTAGTTTTATCCCCTAGAGTTTCTACATGAACCAATATATCTTCTTTGTTGATTAACCCAATTTGAGTCTATTCTATTACTTGTAATCAAAAAGATAACTCATACAGAATTTATCATAAAATGAGATGTTATGAAGAATAGATTCTAAAACGTGGAATAGACTGAGCTGAGAAGGTAGGCTGGAAGGTAATGAGGATGATTCTATCTATCCCAAACAGAGAAGTTGGTAACTTTTGTATGTTGCAACTGATTAAAATATTTCCTGTTGTACTTTCAAATGTACTTGAGCACATTTCTACCAACGCTATAGCATTAAGACATCTGATAAAAAAAAAATCAAGATTTTGGAGATTTTGAAAATATACTGCAGCCTTGAGTTAGGGCTTATATGAGTGATACAAGCTTAGGCTGCAGGTAAGCCTTTCTGCAAATAGAAAGTATAAAATAATAGTTGCTGTCTTACCCAACCTCTGTTGAACTGATTGGTCAATTAATATGCTCCGTTCCTCTGTAAAATGTCCTGACTAAAGCCTGTAGTCCTCCGAATGTTTGTGGCTATGGATGTCACCCTTAACCCACTAACCATACCTGTTCCCACCAATTGAGTTTTATGGCCACCCAGTTTAGTTGTCTCTTTTCCTAAACTTATTTATGCCAGTTACACTTATTGTAGTTATGTACTTTAATTAAGTATTACTGAATTACAGAAACCAATGAACTATAAATATGACAATAGAAGGCTTTTTTTCTTACAAAAACAATTAAATGCTTTGAAATGACTTGATAAAAGTCAATTGCTTAAATATTGGTCTCAAGCTATAAAAATTGGGGGAAATTGTAAAATTTGAAAGGATTTTTCTCTCATATACTTTACAAGGTTCTTGTGGAATTTTCACTCTACTTAAAAAAGGAAGTGTAAATCTTAGATGCCTCAATGCATTATGAATTCAGGTTTATATGAGAAAAACGCACACTTGAAGAAAAGACCTTGGCTTCACACTGAATAATTAGTGAATGGATGAGTGAAAATAAAGTGTTTATAATATTTATTATCCTTTTATATTTCCTTTTGAATTTAAATTGACCAACAAGCAGTCCTACCATGATGGTTAAGAGATTTCTTCTGCCTGGCTTGGCTAAGAGATACTATTCTATGGAACTGGCTATCCATAGTGTCTGGCGGCCTGATAATCTGAAGCTTTTCAAGGTTAGAAAAGCTTAATTGTCCTTCACAAGCTGAAATTGGTGCCAGAGAAAACAGGAAGGTGAGAATTTCCTATAAAAATAAATAAGCTTAGGCCTTAACACCCCCACCGTCTGTATACATTTCAAACACCTTAGGTTATGTATCAGATGAATTGGGAAAAACACAACAATTTCAAGGAAATTGTATTTCCAAAGAAGTCCAAGCCTGGCCAATTAATGATGACCTTGAGATCTAGTGTTGAGGGCAGAGGCCTCCCTCTCTCTCCTTGTGGGCATGTTCCTGGTGGTCATACTGCTGCCATGAGGCCAACAATGAGGAAGGCAGGGTACCGGGGGACATCCCTGGGCTGTAGATCAAGACTTGCCTGAAGTTCACCCTGATCATTTTTTTTTAATTATTTAAGCCAACAGATTTCCTTTACAGTTCAGATTTGGTTTTTTGTTTGTTTCCGAACAGATACAGAATACAGAGAGCAGCGTTTTGATCCAGGAAATGGGGAGAGGCAGTGTCTAAAAGTGGATTAAAAAGTTCAGCCAGGTAAAGAACATTTCTTCTTTAGAGGAATTTTGAGAAATGCAAGTTGTTTTTTTGTTTTGTTTCTTAGTTTGTTTCCCCCCACCCGCCACATAGTGACATTTCTGGAGATGTTTTAATGCTCCATGGATCTCTTGGTGCTCCTCAAAGGTTGGTGCCATGGACAACTGCCCAGCTGGACATGCACTTAACCTGCCTCTGATGTTGTTATAAAGTGTGCTCTACCCAAAGGCCAGTGGATGAATTATAGCAGGACACCCAGACTACAAGCCAAATGGGCCCTTTAAAAAATGTGTATGGCCAAAGTGAAATATTACTTTAAGTAATGCAGCAGAGCTACATTGTCAAGACACAAGGAACAGTCAGGGGTGAACCTACTTGCTTTGAGCAAAAGCACTGTGCAGCAGGAGAGTTCTGCGATCACAAGGGTGTGATGCAGGTTCCTCCCAGTGGGAAGTTCTCACCTTTCGAACATAAGGAAGGAAGAGTGTGCTTCTGCTAACGTACACAATGTTTGTGCTGGTCCCAAGCCCATTTTCCCTGGGATCCATTCCTCATTTCTCCTCTGCTCTGCTCTGCGCTGCAGGAAGGGTGAACCCTGCAGGTTAGTCCCCAGGCTGGGAATGGCTAGTGAGGACCCTCGTAGGAGATGGGGCGGGGGGGAGGAAGAGAGAGGAGCCAGGGTATTTCTACTGCTCCCTATCTGTCCCTGGCAACACCTGATGCAGTATTTGAGTCACTTCCAGCTCCCCTCTGATGACCTTCACCCTTTGCCTCCTCTTTCTGGTCCAGGGGTAATGGTGGCCTCTTGGTAGCATTAATCTACAGGTTGTGTCCCAGTCTGCAGTTGGGCATTTCAGTTCTGCCTTCCCCCGGGTAATCAGTTTCCTGCATCAGCCTCTCTGTTTTCAATACTCAAGTGATTTCCTCCCCTGAGAAGACTGAGATAATGTAATACGTAACTCGACGCCTTAGGACAAAGCGTCAGAAGGATGAGTCCAAAATACACTGTCCTCTTGCTCTTCCTCGTCAAAGGATTTTAGTCTATTTGTTTCACATTTAATAAATGCTCATGATATTTCTTCCCTTTCCATTCTCAACATTTCTTCTATTTATGACTTAAAGTTACACTTGAACTTATAAATGGACTTTCTTGTTTTCTAGTTATTACATCTTGGCATAATACTTTCCAAACACCATTTTATTATGTTCCACACTTAAAAAGCCACCTGGATATTCTCCCTTTCTAGTCTTTTTGTTAAACTATCTTTAAGCCCCCTTGCGTGTTTTTGTAATGTGTAACGCAGACTCTGTTACGATAGAAAAGTTTCAAAAGACTTGTGCAGCTGGGAACTTTTTGATGATTTCATTTTATAAGTCCTTTGGAATGAACGTGGGCATTAAGAGGTACAATGAATACAATATCAGTTTAACAAGATTTGAGTGGCCTTATTTTTACAGAGAAGTTAACATTTCTAGACATTGTGATTCCACCAGTGGCTTTCTCCATAATGTTTTAAAAATGGAATTTAGCAGACATATAAAATGGAAAAAAAATCGAAGAGCTGTCATAAATCTTTTTTACTAAAGTGTTTTGTGATTGCTTCAGAAAGAAACAAGATGAGAAAGTCCAGGTGCTATTTGTTAAAGTATAGGGTTGATGTTTCAGTATCTCAAAGGGATATAATGAAAGAAACTAAAGAACACAGGTCACATGTTTGACGGTAACTCACCAGAGAAATCAGGTCCATCTGGCTTCTCCACAAGACACAGGAATGTATGAAGCCAAAGCAATGAAAAGTGCACAGCATGGCAGAATTCACCAGACCCTCCCTCTGTGGCAGGTCCCAGTCTGCCCCCATCCTGGCCACAGTACTGCCCCATGTGGGTCACAACAGGGGAACCAGAGGGCAGGCTGTGGAGGTGGATCTCCTTACTTTTATGACAACCTGATGTGGCAATCACAACATCCACTTGTACCACTAACGGATCCCCTAAAAGGAGATCACTTGGCCACATCACTTGGGCTGGGAAGGTTAGGAAGATCTCTCAAACACTGCTTCCCTCTCTGCATTCTCTAAGCTGAGAAACACGCAGAGACTTCATTTTTGAGCTGTGCCTTTGGACCAACTCTACTTCTCCATAGATATCTTTTCTTTTTAGGGTCTTTGGTTTAGTAGACAGCCTGCCCTTCACCCTCTGAAAACTACTTAAAGATTGATTAATATCCTGACCTTTTGAAAGACAATAAACTTTTAGAGCTTTTATATATCAGTTTATATGATCTTTCTCACTCTTTTTAAAAGATGTGTAGTAGTCTTTCACATGGATACACTGTATTTGTTTAAACCAGTATCATATTGAAAAAGACTACAACACTTTCTCCCCAAGGTGTTGTTTTCCCAAAATGTAGCTTTATTTATTGAATTTCATGCCTTATTGAACTTTCTATGTACTGACTTAAGTACAGAGCTAAGTTAATTAAATACTTTTGCAAAGGAAAATATAGACTTGAATAGACTGCCAAGTAATACGCGAATCATGCAATATTTGAATTGTAAGTAGTACTAGAAGTTGCCTCTATTATAAATATTTAGCATAGATGATAAAGAGATTTTTAAAACGAAAACTATGATTGCCTTCATGATACATAAATAGCTATGTGTTCCACACACAAAACTTAATGTGACTTATGCATTTGTTATAAAATTCAGGGTCAGTTACAGAAGTTAATTTTCCAGTTTTACTAAGAATAGGACATATTTTAAAACAAGACTCCATGGGGAAGCTAGAGATTTCACTTAGTGGTAGACTATAAGGTAAGGCCCTCTTGCTCTCTTCTTTCAATGCTAGTATATCTCTGGTCCTCTAGGATGCTGGGAGAAAAGTTTACCCATGGAGTTCCCTCTAACCTTGGTATGCTGGTATAATTCCTACTCTTGACTTAACCTGATTCCTACACAAATACTCCTGAATTCTTCTGTTTGCTGTGTTGGCTTCCATTTTGAACTTGGTCTCTTCTGGCCATGGCTGATGACTGATAATTTAGGTAGGTAACTTTGACGGGGCTCAGGTTCCAAATAACCTGATTACAGCAGTTTAGTAGGAAAAAGTAGTATCACTTATAACATACCAGCTAAATACGATTTTACTTTACTGAGGAGGTTCCAGGTTTATAGTTCTTATCAATCAGTACCTTGAGAAAGCCAATTATGTGTAGCCATTTATTCTTGCAGGCCATTTACATAAAGATTTGTGAATGACAATTCATTATCATCTCCTCTCACCACCTGTCTTATTTAATTCATTTTGAATGACTGAATAAATATGAGTTTTAAAAAATATAAACTGTTGTCACCTTAAGTTATATGTTGCGGAAATAATTAGAATGAATACTCAATATTATTTAAATGCCAAAGAATGCTTAAACTGATTTAATCAGATATTCAGTGAAATACAAAATTGCTAAGGCTTTGTTGTCATCCCTTTAACTTTTGGACCAATCCTGAATCAGATGAATTTATGTTTGTCTGGCATGTTTATTAGCAAGTTCTTTGGGAAAATTCTGAGAAATATAATTTCTAACTCATGCTGATTCTTAACTCTGAGGCTTAACCAATTTTACTTCTCAAAGTTTAGACTTGATCTTTAAGACAATTTACATATTCCTCCTCTAAATGCTTATATAACTTGAGTTTGTGAAGTCCTGAATGTTCCTGGGTTAAAAGCAATATACAATAAAATGCAATATCAATGCTGTGCAATCAAAGCAGTTAAAAAAAAATCTTTGATGTTAAATCATTTAGTACGGTATGTATTCTACCCCTAAGGAAAGCATTCCTATGGGATAATAAAAAATGTTTGTAATTTTTTAGTTTACTTCAATTTATGCAGTCAACCAATTCCTCTCACATTATGAAGAAAGACCTATAAAAAAATCAGCAATAGCCATAGTCAATGTTTTATAATGATCACAAAATGGCTTTCTCAGTAACTTTACAAAAAACTCACAGCCCAAAAGAATTGATTGAGAAAGTCAAGCATGAATTTTATAAGAAATAGAGATTACAGTAGTTATTTGAAATGAGACATTTTCTGAAATAGTAAAATATATAGATTAGTAAAACTCTCAGATTCCAACAATGCTAAAATCTCCCTCCAAAAATAATTGTTAAATGTAAATATAACTGCTCTAGATAAATGACGGAGATGGAATTATCTGATGAAAACTGATTACATGTTAAACACTTGAAATTAAAAAAAAATTAGAGTCTCTGAAAATAAGTATTGCTCTAGTAAGGCATTAGAAATCTGACTAGAAATAGTTCCCTAATTATGACTATTAGTACATGGATCTCCAACACTTTTTAAAAAAAGATTGAGGAAGTAATTATATTTGAATTTCTTAACAATAAAATATGAAATTACTACTCACTGGTAGGCTCTTTTGCTTCAATTTGAATAGCCACAGATTGCAAGTAAAGCACTCAATTCAAATAATGACTAGAAACAGGAAAGGAAAAAGGATCAATTCTAAAAGTAGTCATAAAGAGCACTATCATACTCATGGAATAAAACTTGAGAAGAATAGCAAAGAATTGATAGAGGGAACTATCACAAGGTTCACTGTTGAGAACAATTATACAATGCATATCTTTGCCCCAAGAACAGTATCTATTATGAAAACATTTTGATTCTAATTTATACTAGCTCATATTTATATTTTAAAAGTTATTTCTGGATCAAATGTTTAAAAAAGACATTAAAATTCATAACATTCAAAAATATCTACAAATTATTAGGAAAATGAGCCAGAAAAAATTATGAAAATGGGTAAATTAGACAAACAGCAATCATACAGAAGAGAAAAGCAAACGGTTAACAGAAGTAAGCAAATATGTTCAGTCTCACTGATCATAAGGTATCAGCAGATTAAATAATATTCTCATCAGATGAGCAAAATAAAGATTGATAATATCCAGTGTTGTCAAGGACATGGGTATATATTGGTAGGTTATAAACTGATAGAATCTTTAGAAAGTCATGTGTAGTATGTCTAAAAATTTTTTTAAGTGCACATTCTCTTTGTCATAGCAGTCCCACTTCCTAGTGGTGTGCGTGTGTGTGTGTGTGTGTGTGTGTGTGTGTGTGTGTGTGTATGTATACACACACTCCCTCCCACAAGCAATACTCACCTCCTCCCACAAGCAGACAAAATAAAGCAACAACTATATTGTAATGCAACTCACTCTGAAAACAACCTGAACACTGATCTTCCACAGCTAATGGTATAAAGAGAAGGTCACATCAAGAAGAGTAGGAGGGGCTGAGATGTGGTTGGAGCCAAACCCCAATTAGGGCACCCACAACCGGGAGGGATATCACAGGTGTGGAGGGGCAAGGGGATCAAGCCCCAGTGGGTAGTTCCAGCCCTGGGGACCTGCTCCATAATATCTGACTGAAAATCAGCAGGGATTCACTGTAGGAGATGGCAGGGCTATAGGAAACTGAGTCTTCACTCTTAAAGGGCCAGTGTGTTCCAATACTTACTCCCAGACCCAGCATAGAGGCAGCAGTTTGAAAAGCACCTGGATTATACATAAAAAGAAACGTACTGAATAAATTTTAGACATGTGCCAGAGGGGCTGGGGATCTTTCTCTGGGAGCAGATGCCATTTTTCTTGTGCTCCTTCAGCCTAGCTGGCAGGAAGCAGGAAGCCTGTGAGAGCCAGCTCTGATACTCTCTATCTCCCTTGCTAACACCACTTGCCCTACTCTGGGGTTCCCCTGTGGAACCCACAAGCCCTGCCACCAGGGCGCCTACAGTCATCATGGCTGGTCACAGCTGATGGTGAGGCTGAGGGCGAGCCCCGCCCACTAGCATCCCTGCAGCAGCTGTGGCACAGCCTCAGGCAGAGGGCACATGCAGCCAACAGGGAGAACACCTAGGGAGCACCCGGTTCTGGTGACCAGAGTGACTGCTCTCCTGGGCACCACAGGATGCCTTCTACATAAGGCCATTATTGGAGGAGACATAGCGGACCTACCTAATAGACAGAAATAAATAGAGAGTGAAACAAAATGAGGAGACAAAGGAATATGTTCCAAATGAAAGCACAAGGAAAAAACCTCAGAAAAAGAGCTAAATGAAATGGAGATAAGTAATCTACCTGATAAAGACTTCAAAGTCATGGTCGTAATGATATCAGATTGACAGAAGAGTGGATGAACTCAGTGAGAACCTCAGCAAAGAGATATAAAATACAGCCCCCTCCCAAACAAACAAACAAACAAAAAACCTAGCACAGCTGAAGGATATAACAACTGAAATAAAAATACACTACAGGGAATCAACAGCAGATTAAAAGATGCAGAAGAGTGGATCAATCTGGGAGACAGGTAATGGAAATTATCCAAGCTAAACAGTTAAAAAGAAAAAAAGAATTTAAAAAAAATGGGATCTCTAGGACAATATCAAGCATAAGGGTCCCAGAGGAGTAGAGAGAGAAGGGCAGAAAATGTATTTGAAGGAATAATAGCTGGGGCGCCTGGGTGGCTCAGTCATTAAGCATCTGCCTTTGGCTCAGGTCATGATCCCAGAATCCTAGGATCCAGCCCCGCACTGGGCTCCCTGCTCAGCAGGAAGCCTGCTTCTCCTTCTCCCACTCCCCCTGCTTGTGTTCCCTCTCTTGCTGGGTCTCTCACTGTCAAATAAATAAATAAAATCTTTAAAAAATAAAATGGGGGCGCCTGGGTGGCTCAGTCGTTAAGCGTCTGCCTTCTGCTCAGGTCATGATCCCAGAGTCCCGGGATCGAGCCCCACATCGGGCTCCCTGCTCAGCAGGAAGCCTGCTTCTCTCTCTCCCACTTCCCCAGCTTGTGTCCCCTCTCTTGCTATTTCTTTCTCTGTCAAACAAATAAATAAAATCTTAAAAAAAAATAAGAAATAATAGCTGAAAATTTGTCTAATCTGGGGAAGAATATAGGTATCCAGGTCCAGGGTGCACAGAGAATCCTACACAAGATGAACCCAAGGAGTCTACACCAAGACACATAATAATTAAAATGGCAATAACTAAAGAAGGAATCATAAAAGCAGTAAGAGAAAAGCAAGCAGTTATGTACAAGGGAAATCCCATAAGGCTATCCAACTAATTCTGCAGAAAGTCTGCAGACCAGAGGGAGTTAAAGGAAAAAAACCTACAATCAAGAATACTCTACCTGGTAAGATTATCATTCAGAATCAAAGGAAAGATAAATTTCCTAGGCAAACAAGTTAAATGTGACCACTAAACTAGCCTTACCAGAATTGTTATAGGGACTTCTCTAAGTGGGAAAAAAAAGGCCATAACTAGAAGAAAACTATGAAAGGAAAAAATTACACTGGTAAAGCAAACATACAGTAAGGTCATGTTTAAAGCTAGTATGAAGGTTAAAAGACAAAAGCAGTACAATCAATTATAAAGAAACTCATCAAGGGATACACAAAATAAAAACATGTAAGTTATGACATCATATACACAAAACATGGAAGGTAGAGTCAAATTTGGTGCTTTTAGACTGTGTTCAAACTTTTTTTTAAATTTTTTTTATTGTTATGTTAATCACCATATATTACATAATTTGTTTTGGTGTAGTGTTCCATGATTCATTGTTTGTGCATAACACCCAGTGCTCCATGCAGAATGTGCCCTCCTCAATACCCATCACCAGGCTAACCCATCCCCCTACCCTCCTCCCCTCTAGAAACCTCAGTTTGTTTTTCAGAGTCCATCATCTCTCCTCGTTCATCTCCCCCTCTGACTCACTCCCCTTCATTCTTCCCCTCCTGCTATCTTCTTCTTTTTCTTTTTTAAAATATGTTGCGTTATTTGTTTCAGAAGTACAGATCTGTGATTCAACAGTCTTACACAATTCACAGCGCTCACCGTAGCACATACCCTCCCCAATGCCTATCACCCAGCCACCCCCTCCCTCCCACCCCCCACCACTCCAGCAACCCTCAGTTTGTTCCTGAGATTAAGAATTCCTCATATCAGTGAGGTCATATGATACATGTCTTTCTCTGATTGACTTATTTGACTCAGCATAACACCCTCCAGTTCCATCCACATCGTTGCAAATGGCAAGATCTCATTCCTTTTGATGGCTGCATAATATTCCATTGTGTATATATACCACAGCTTCTTTATCCATTCATCTGTCGATGGACATCTTGGCTCTTTCCACAGTTTGGCTATGGTGGACATTGCTGCTATAAACATTGGGGTGCACGTACCCCTTCGGGTCCCTACATTTGTATCTTTGGGGTAAATACCCAGTAGTGCAATTGCTGGATCGAATGGTAGCTCTAATTTCAACTGTTTGAGGAACCTCCATACTGTTTTCCAGAGGGGTTGCACCAGCTTGCATTCCCACCAACAAACAAACCCACCAAAGGAGGGTTCCCCTTTCTCCACATCCCCGCCAACATCTGTCATTCCCTGACTTGTTAATTTTAGCCATTCTGACGGGTGTGAGGTGGTATCTCATCGAGGTTTTGATTTGGATTTCCCTGATGCCGAGCGATGTGGAGCACTTTTTCATGTGCCTGTTGGCCATTTGGATGTCTTCTTTGGAAAAATGTCTGTTCATGTCTTCTGCCCATTTCTTGATTGGATTATTTGTTCTTTGGGTGTTGAGTTTGATAAGTTCTTTAGAGATTTTGGATACTAGCCCTTTATCTGATATGTCATTTGCAAATATTTTCTCCCATTCTGTCGGTTGTCTTTTGGTTTTGTGGACTGTTTCTTTTGCTGCGCAAAAGCTTTTTATCTTGATGAAATCCCAATAGTTCATTTTTGCCCTGGCTTCCTGTGCCTTTGGTGATGTTTCTAGGAAGAAGTTGCTGCGGCTGAGGTCGAAGAGGTTGCTACCTGTGTTCTCCTTTAGGATTTGGATGGACTCCTGTCTCACGTTTAGGTCTTTCAACCATTTGGAGTCTATTTTTGTGTGTGGTGTAAGGAAATGGTCCAGTTTCATTCTTCTGCATGTGGCTGTCCAATTTTCCCAACACCATTTGTTGAAGAGACTGTCTTTTTTCCACTGGACATTCTTTCCTGCTTTGTCAAAGATAAGTTGACCATAGAGTTGAGGGTCCATTTCTGGGCTCTCGATTCCGTTCCATTGATCTATGTGTCTGTTTTTGTGCCAGTACCATACTGTCTTGATGATGACAGCTTTGTAATAGAGCTGGAAGTCCGGAATTGTGATGCCGCCAGCTTTGCTTTTCTTTTTCAAGATTCCTCTGGCTATTCGGGGTCTCTTCTGGTTCCATACAAATTTTAGGATTATTTGTTCCATTTCTTTGAAAAAAGTGGATGGTATTTTGATGGGGATTGCATTGAATGTGTAGATTGCTCTAGGTAGCATTGACATCTTCACAATGTTGGTTCTCCCAATCCATGAGCATGGAACGTTTTTCCATTTCTTTGTGTCTTCTTCAATTTCTTTCCTGAGTATTTTATAGTTTTCTGAGTACAGATCCTTTGCCTCTTTGGTTAAATTTATTCCTAGGTATCCTATGGTTTTGGGTGCAATTGTGAATGGGATCGACTCCTTGATTTGTCTCTCTTCTGTCTTGTTGTTGGTGTATAGGAATGCCACTGATTTCTGTGCATTGATTTTATAGCCTGCTACTTGACTGAATTCCTGTAGGAGTTCTAGCAGTTTTGGGGTGGAGTCTTTTGGGTTTCCCACATAAAGTATCATATCATCTGCAAAGAGTGAGAGTTTGACTTCCTCTTTGCCGATTTGGATGCCTTTGATTTCTTTTTGTTGTCTGATTGCTGTGGCTAGGACTTCTAATACTATGTTGAATAGCAGTGGTGAGAGTGCACATCCCTGCCGCGTTCCTGACCTTAGGGGAAAAGCTCTCAGCTTTTCCCCACTGAGAATGATATTCGCTGTAGGTTTTTCGTAGATGGCTTTTATGATATTGAGGTATGTACCCTCTATCCCTATACTCTGAAGAGTTTTGATCAAGAAAGGATGCTGTACTTTGTCAAATGCTTTTTCTGCATCTATTGAGAAGATCATATGATTCTTGTTCTTTCTTTTGTTAATGTATTGTATCACGTTGATTGATTTGCGGATGTTGAACCAGCCTTGCAGCCCAGGGATGAATCCCACTTGGTCGTGGTGAATAATCCTTTTAATGTACTGTTGGATCCTATTGGCTAGTATTTTGGTGAGAATTTTTGCATCCAATTTCATCAAGGATATTGGTCTGTAATTCTCCTTTTTGATGGGATCTTTGTCTGGTTTTGGGATCAAGGTAATGGTGGCCTCATAAAATGAATTTGGAAGGTTTCCTTCCATTTCTATTTTTTGGAACAGTTTCAGGAGAATAGGTATTAATTCTTCTTGAAATGTCTGATAGAATTCCCCTGGGAAGCCATATGGCCCTGGGCTTTTGTTTCTTGGGAGATTTTTGATGACTGCTTCAATTTCCTTAGTGGTTATAGGTCTGTTCAGGTTTTCTGTTTCTTCCTGGTTCAGTTTTGGTAGTTGATACATCTCTAGGAATGCACCTATTTCTTCCAGGTTATCTAATTTGCTGGCATAGAGTTGCTCATAATATGTTCTTAGAATTGTTTGTATTTCTTTGGTGTTGGTTGTGATCTCTCCTCTTTCATTCATGATTTTGTTGATTTGGGTCATTTCTCTTTTCTTTTTGATAAGTCTGGCCAGGGGTTTATCAATCTTGTTAATTCTTTCAATGAACCAGCTCCTAGTTTCGTTGATCTGTTCTACTGTTCTTTTGGTTTCTATTTCTTTGATTTCTGCTCTGATCTTTATTATTTCTCTTCCCCTGCTGGGTTTAGGCTTTATTTGCTGTTCTTTCTCCAGCTCCTTTAGGTGTAGGGTTAGATTGTGTATTTGAGACCTTTCTTGTTTCTTGAGAAAGGCTTATATTGCTATATACTTTCCTCTCAGGACTGCCTTTGCTGTATCCCAAAGATTTTGGACAGTTGTGTTTTCATTTTCATTGGTTTCCATGAATTTTTTAAATTCTTCTTTAATTTCCTGGTTGACCCATTCATTCTTTAGTAGGATGCTCTTTAGCCTCCATGTATTTGAGTTCTTTTCGACTTTCCTCTTGTGATTGAGTTCTATTTTCAAGGCATTGTGGTCTGAAAATATGCAGGGAATGATCCCAATCTTTTGGTACCGGTTGAGACCTGATTTGTGACCTAGGATGTGATCAATTCTGGCGAATGTTCCATGGGCACTAGAGAAGAATGTGTATTCCGTTGCTTTGGGATGGAATGTTCTGAATATGTCTGTGAAGTCCATTTGGTCCAGTGTGTCATTTAAAGTCTTTATTTCCTTGTTGATCTTTTGCTTAGATGATCTGTCCATTTCAGTCGGGGGGGTGTTAAAGTCCCCCACTATTATTGTATTGTTGTCAATGTGTTTCTTTGCTTTTGTTATTAATTGCCTTATATAATTGGCTGCTCCCATGTTCGGGGCATAGATATTTACAATTGTTAGATCTTCTTGTTGGATAGACCCTTTAAGTAGGATATAGTGTCCTTCCTCATCTCTTATTACAGTCTTTGTTTTAAAATCTAGTTTGTCTGATAGAAGGATTGCCACCCCCGCTTTCTTTTGATGTCCATTAGCATGGTAAATGGTTTTCCACCCCCTCACTTTCAATCTGGGGGTGTCTTTGGGTCTAAAATGAGTCTCTTGCAAACAGCATATGGATGGGTCTTGTTTTTTAATCCAATCTAATAGCCTGTGTCTTTTGATTGGGGCATTGAGCCCATTTACATTCAGGGTAACTATTGAAAGGTATGAATTTAGTGCCATTGTATTGTCTGTAAGGTGACTGTTACTGTATGTTGTCTGTGTTCCTTTCTGATCTTTGCTGCTTTTTGGCTCTCTCTTTGCTTAGAGGACCCCTTTCAATATTTCTTGGAGGACTGGTTTCGTGTTTGCAAATTCCTTTAGTTTTTGTTTGTTCTTGAAGCTTTTTATCTCTCCTTCTATTTTCAATGACAGCCTAGCTGGATATAGTATTCTTGGCTGCATATTTTTCTCGTTTAGCGCTCTGAAGATATCTTGCCAGTCCTTTCTGGCCTGCCAGGTCTCTGTGGATAGGTCTGTTGCCAATCTAATATTTTTACCATTGTAGGTTACATATCTCTTCTCCCGAGCTGCTTTCAGGATTTTCTCTTTGTCTCTGAGACTCGTAAGTTTTACTATTAGATGTCGGGGTGTTGACCTATTTTTATTG
This sequence comes from Zalophus californianus, assembly GCF_009762305.2. Lineage (NCBI taxonomy): Eukaryota > Metazoa > Chordata > Mammalia > Carnivora > Otariidae > Zalophus > Zalophus californianus. The sequence goes on along the minus strand of NC_045603.1, from coordinate 114,127,326 downwards.
ATTTTGAGAAGGGTTCTCTGTGCCTCCTGGATTTTGATGCCTGTTTCCTTCCTCACATTAGGGAAGTTCTCTGCTATTATTTGCTCCAATATACCTTCTGCCCCTCTCTCTCTTTCTTCTTCTTCTGGGATCCCAATTATTCTAATGTTGTTTCGTCTTATCGAATCCCTTATCTCTCGAATTCTGCCCTCGTGATCCTGTGGTTGTTTCTCCCTCTTTTTCTCAGCCTCTTTATTTTCCATCATTTGGTCTTCTATATCACTGATTCTCTCTTCTGCCTCATTTATCCTAGCAGTTAGTGCCCCCATTTTTGATTGCACCTCATCAATAGCCTTTTTGATTTCGACTTGGTTAGATTTTAGTTCTTTTATTTCTCCAGAAAGGGTTTCTCTAATAACTTCCACGCTTTTTTCAAGCCCAGCTAGTCTCTTTAAAGTCATGATTCTGAACTCTAGGTCCGACATCGTACTAATGTCCGTATTGAGTAGGTCCCTGGCTGATGGTACTACCTCTTGTTCTTTTTGCTGAGGTGATTTTTTTCGTCTTGTCATTTTGTCCAGAGGAGAATAGATGAATGAGAGAACAAAATGCTAACAGGTTTACAACGTCCCCAGCAAATATACTGTATACAAATCAGAAAAGACCTGAAACCAGGGGAAAAGAAAGGGAAAGAAAGAAAAAAGAAAGAGAAAAAAGAAAAAAAGAAAAAAAAAGATAAAAACAAAAACAGAACAATACAAAAAAAGCAGAATGTGATCAAATATCAGGCTAGTGCATAGATCAGTGCCACACACTAGATTTTGGGCGTATTTTGGTCTGTTAGAAAAAAGTGCCTCCTAAAATTTTAAAGGAAGAAAGACATATATGTACAAAATAAGGGTTGATACAATGAAGGGATAGAAGATGACTGTAAAGATGAAAATTATAAAAGATTTTATAAAAGGACTTGATAAGATAAGAAGTTGTTTGAAAAAGAAGATTTAAAAAAAAAAGAAAAGAAAAAAAAGGGAGAGAATGTGATCAGGCAGGAGACTAGAACAGAACCATACACTAGTGATTTAGGGTATATTTTTATCTGTTAGAAGAAACTCTATCTCAAAATTTTAAAGAGAGAACAACTTATATATATATGCCAAAAATAAGGGTAACTACTATGAAAGGATAAAATATGACTCTAAAAATGAAAAATAAATGTTTTTTTTTTAAAAAAAGAGATTGATAAGATGTTGGTTGAAAAAGGGAAAAAGAAAAAGAAAAAAAAAACAGTTAACAAAAATTAACTTTGATGAACTAATGAATCATGGTAAAAAAAGCCATGAATTCTATGTGCAGTATTCCCCTAGCGCTGGAGTTCTCCCGTTCTCCTTGATCGGTAAACTTGGTCTTGGCTTGCTGGCTGTTCGTGCTGATCTTCTGGGGAGGGGCCTGTTGCCGTGGTTCCCAAATGTCTTTGCCGGAGGCTGAATTGCCCCGCCCTTGTCGGTCCGGGCTAAGCAAGCTGCTCGGGTTTGATCTCAGGAGCTTTTGTTCCCTGCAAGCTCTCCGTACAGCCTTGGAGGACCAGGGCAAAAATGGTGGCCTCCCAATCTCCACCCGGAGGAGCTGAGAAATCGGGGCCCCACTCCTCAGTGTGCCCCCAGAGAAAAGCAGTCACTCCCTTGTCCCTGGTCTCCGGCCGCTCTCCGTGCTCACCCGGCCTGTGACCGAGCGTTTGTATCTCTGGCACCCAACCCCGTGTGGAGTCTCCAAACCCAGCAGATCCCTGCGGTGCATTCCCGCGCCGCTCCTCCCCGGGAAGGAAGGGGAGTCTCCCCGGATCTGCCACCTGTTGGGTCCCTGCTGCAGGAGCAGTGGCCCGACTGGGCCGCGGATCACAGTTTATGGCAACCCCGAGCTGAGAGCCCGCGCCTCGGCTCCGTCTCTGCAGCCGGCTTCCCCGCTCCGATACCTGGGAGCTCTGGTGCACTCAGGCTCCCCCGGTCTTTCTGTGACCCCGAGGGTCCTGAGACCCCACTGTCCCGCGAGGGTTCCACCCCCGCTTAGCCACTGGAGCGATGTCCCTCAGCGGAGCCGACTTCTAAAAGGTCCGATTTTGTGCTCCACGGCTCTAGCACTTGCCAGAAGCGGCTGGCGGAGGCCCCTCCCCCGCCGTCTATCCTCCCGAATATCGCCTCGGATTCACTTCTCCGCACGTCCTACCTTCCAGTAAGTGGTCGCTTCTCTGTTCAGATAGTTGTTGCTACTCTCCTCTTTGATCTCCTGTTGAGTTTGTAGGTGTTCAGAACGGTTTGATCCCTATTCAGCTGAATTCCTGAGACCAGACGAAATCTAGGTCTCCTACTCCTCCGCCATCTTTCTCCACCCCCTGGCCTTTTTTTTTCCACTAAAGAAGTCCCTTTAACATTTCTAGAAAGTTGAGTTTAGTGATGATGAACTCCTTTACCTTTTATTTTGTTGGGAAAACTCATTTTATCTCTCCTTGAATTCTGAATGATAATCTTGCCAAGAAGAATATTCTTGGTTGTAGGTTTTTTTGCTTTCAGCACTTTGAATATATCATGCCAGTTCCTTCAGTCCTACAAACTATCTGCTGAAAATCAGCTGAAAACCTTACAGATGTTGCCTTATACTGCTGCTTCTGACATTCTCTCTTTAATTTTTAACATTTTAGTTATTTGTGCCTTGGTGTGGACCTCTTTGTTTTCATCTTGTTTGGGACTCTCTGTTCTTCCTGGACTTGGATATCTATTTCCTTTCCTAGGTTAAGGAGATTATCAGCTATTATTTCTTCAAATAAGTTTTCTGCCTCTTTCTCTCTTCTTCTGGGACTCCTATAATGGGAATGATAGCCTGCTTGATGTTGTTCTAGAGTTCCCTTAAACTATCCTCATTTGTAAAAAAAAAAAGATTTATTTATTTATTTTTGAGAGAGAGAGAACGTGAGCAGGGGAGGGACAGAGGAAGAAGGAGAGAAGCAGACTCCCTGCTGAGTGCAGAGCCTGATGTGGGGCTCAACTCCATGAACATGAGATCAGGACCAACTGAGACACCCAGGTGCCCCCAACTATCCTCATTTTTAAATTTTTTTTTCTTTCATCTTTCAGCTTGTCTGATTTCCATTACCCTGTCTTCCAGATTGCAGATCCATTCTTCTGCATTTTCTAATCTGCTTTTGATTCCCTGTAGTGTATTTTTCATTTCAGTTACTGTATTCTTTAGCTCTGATTGGTTCTTTTTATATTTTTTTATCTCTTTGTTGAAGTTCTCACTGTGTTTATCTCTTCTTCTCCTGACTTTGGTGAGCATCTCTATTACTTTGAACTCTTTGTCAGCTTTATTGCTTATCTGTTTCATTTCATTCTTTTTCTTAGGTTTTGTCTGTTCTTTCATTTGGAACACATTCCTCTGTCTCCTCATTTGGCTGATTCTATGCGTTTGCTTCTATGTGTGAAGTACGCCAGCTATATCTCCCGGTCTTGAGTGAGTGGCCTTATGTGGAAGTCACCCTATGGTGCCCAGAAACACAATCTTCTCTAGCCACTAAAACAAGGCCCTCCAGGGATATCCTCTGTCCCTATGGATAGGCCATATGTGCCCTCCTGCTGTGGATGGGCCTCTACTGTTGCAGGTATGCTAGTGTGTGGGGCTGCCCCCCAGCCTGCCTGGCTGTGATGCTCACCCATGACTGTTACAGGCATAATGGGGGTGTGCAGGACTGGCTCCCCCACCCTCCTCCAGGGCAAGAGCCATTTTGGAGAGGCACATGTCTAGTTGAGGCTATCTGTTGTGTGTGGCAGGATGAGAGCCGGTTTCAGAGGCTGCTGGTCCCAGCTGAGGCCGCCCACTGAGTGTGTCAGGTTAGGAGCCACTTTGGGAGGGTACCTACAGGAGTGGGCAGGTTGAGTTTGGCAGATCTACTGGGGAATTCCAGGGCAGGGTGAGCAGTGCTAGCAAGGTATCAGGACTAGTACCTGCCAGCATTGGGCCAACTAGGCAGAATGAAGTCAAGAAAAATGGCACCTGCCAGTGTTTCTAATCCTGGAGAACGTTTCTACAGATTTCTGCCCCTTCGGTACATGCTGTAAAATTAGTCAATAGATCCATAGCACTTTTCAAACTGCTGTCTTCATACTGAGTCTCAAAACAAGGGAGTTTGTGGTTGGGCCCTTTAAGAGTAGAGTCTCAGTTTTCTTTAATTCTCCAGCTCTCCCAGAGTTAAGCCCCACTGATTTTCAAAGCCAAACATTCTCAGGGCTGGTCTTGCCAGTGAAGGTCCCCAGGGCAGGTGGTGTTCATTGTGGGGCTTGAAAAGATCCCACTTGTGGATTGTCATGCTGGTGATGTGGGTCTCAACCAAACCATGTCTCTGCCCTTCCTACCCTTCTCATTGAGTCTTTTTCTTTGTATCTTTTAACTGTGGAAAAAGCATTCTGCTGTCTTCAGGTTGTTCTTAGAGAGAAGTGCTTTGTATATAGTTGCAGCCTTGGTGTGTGTGTGGGAAGAGGTGAGCTCAGGATCTTTCTACTTCGCTGATAAGGATCTTCTTTTTTGTCTTTTTACAGTCTGACTATGATATGTCCAGATGTGGATCTCTGAGTTAATCCTACTTAAGAGTTTATTGAGCTTCTTGGCTTTCTGTCCCTTTCTCTTTTCCCATTCCTTCTGAGTCCCCCTTTGTACACATGTTTGTATGCCTGATTCTATTTTGCAGGACTCTGAAGCTCTGTTTATTTTTTCTTTTTTCTATCTGTTCCTCAGACTGGATAATCTCAACTGACTTTCCAGTTTGCTGATTCCTTCTTCTGTCAGCTCAAGTGTGTTGTTGACATCTTCTTGTGAATTTTTCACTTCAGCTGTTGTACTTTTTGGTACTCTGCAAATTTCCATTTTGTTCTTTTTTTATAATTTTATAATTTCTTTCTCTTTAGTTGTCTTCTCTATTTGGTGAGATATTATTCCTTAGTTCTTTAGATGTAGTTTTCTTTAGTTCTCTGAACATATTTATGATAGTTTATATTTAAAATTTTTGCCTGTTAAGTCCAATTTCTGGGCTTTGTCAGAGACAGTTTCTACTGATTGCCTTTTCCCTGTGTGTGGGAGGGAGGGGCATATTTTTATATTGTAATTTTTTATTGTTGAAAACTGGACATTTAAAATGACAAAATGTAGAAAGTCTAGAAATCAGATTCCCCACAGCCCCCCACAGGGTTTGTTGTTGCTGTTTATTATTATTGTTGCTACTTACTTTAGTGACTTTCCTCGACTAATTCTATAAAAATCTGTATTTTTTCTTGCACATAGCATATGAAGTCTCTGTTCAGTTATTTTAATGTGCAGCAAATGATTGAACAGAGAGTTCCTTAAATATCTTGAACTGCTAAGTCTATCCTTTCCCCAAGGGCTCTGTGTGTCGGGGTATGTTACCCGTGCTGTAGCATGAGGTTTTAACTATGCCTTACTCTTCACTTCCTGCTTGTGCAGAGCCTCAAGGTCAGACCAGAGGTGAGAGGTTAAGTCACCTCAGGTCTTTCCTGAGCATGTGCACAGCCTTACACATGAATATGTCCTTCTAGAATTCCAACATCAGAGCTTTTCAGTGTCCCCTATGAACATCTCATTTCCCAGTTTTTCCTTTTGAAGTTTTTGGAACCTCTTATTAGCCCCCAGTGGTATTGCTGCCGTAGGCAGCTGCTATGTTAAATAACTGCCATTGATTGTATTCTACAAACGCCCTGGTGGTAGGGCTGTTCACATGGAGTAAGCCCTGAATCAAGCTAAATAAAGACAAGATCAAGAATAGAGTTTATCCAGGAGCTATCAGGCAGGTCAAAAAGTGACAGTCATCTGTGAATTGGGCTTTAGGAGAGCTCCACTCCCATCCTGTGCCCTCTCCTGTGGCTGCTGGGCTGCTGGTTTTCACTGGGATGGTGCAGCTGTCGATTTGAGTTACTGTGGAGCTGGGGCGAGGGTGATAGGAATGGGGTAAATCCTGAAGCTTACTATTTTTACCTACATTCAGCTGTTTTCCTTTAATAAACACTCAAGCGATTACAATTCTTTGGTTAATATGAAACGTTCTAATGAAGTTGATTCTGACCATTTTTGCCATTATCTCACTGTGGATTTTGGAAGTCCTTACCTCTACCACTCAAGAAATGCTTCACTTCAGTGTTATTTTGACACTATTTGCTCTGTTCCATCTCTCACACTTCACAAGTCTCTCTCAGTAGTTGACCTCCCTTCCTAGCTCAGAAGAAATCGAATGGGAATTAAATGCAGCCTCCTTGCTCTAACTTAGGAACTCTCCTTCCTCTTCCTGTCATCATAGGAGAGATGTCCTTAATCCCAAATCAAACCCAGCACTGCTCTGCTAAACTTTCTAGTGGCTTCCCATCTCACTCAGAGCTAATCCAAAGCCCTTTCCATGGTCTAAGAGGTGTTCTAAAATATACTTACCACTACCTCTCTGATCTCATCTCCAGCCACCCTCCCCTTGCTCACACTGCTCCTGCTTGCTGGTCTTCTTGCTGTCCGTTTAGCCGTGAAGCATGCTTCTACCGCAGGGCCTTTGTACTTGCTGTTTTCTTTGTTTTGCACACTTTGCCCTCAGTGTCCACATGGTTCACTTCCTCACTTCCTTCATGGATTTGTTCAAATTATCAGAGAAATCTTCTCTAAGAACCAATGGTTCCATCATCTTTCATCTTATCAAGGTCCCTCTTTATTGGATAGCTCCCCCTTTTTCCTGTATCTTCAACTACAAATTTTATTTTTTTAGGCATATAACTTTATTTGCTCTATTTTATAATTCAGTATTTAACAGTACAACAGGGAGATAAGAAATGCTCATTATTTTTAGTACAGTTGTGATAATTCTTGTGTAGTTAGTTATGTCTGCCTAATGGTAACCAGGCAACAGGAATTACCACAGGAATGAACTGTAAAGCCTACATTTTAATTAAATAAAAAAATTACTTTTCCATAATTAACATTTTCTAACTCATCCAAATTATTTTTTATCTAAATCCTCAAACATGAACTAAACTTTAAGATAAAATGATGAAATATATTTTAGTTCTTATTTTATTTAGCCATTATTTAGAAAATTTCAGAAAAACTTGTTTTCTTTATCCTCTTTTTGCAGTGTTTTTCTGGAAAAATTGGGAAAATAGTTTCTTGTAGTACTGATTCAGTGTAACACTAAAATTGTGAATTTGGGGGCCACAAATTCTGGGTTTGGATACTATTTTGCTAATTCGTAGTTTTGTGCCTTGGGTAGATTACTTAAACTCTGTGATCTGCAGGTTCATTTAAAATGCAACTAGTAGGTGTACTGACCTTAGTAAGACCACTGGGAGAATTCAGTAATTAATGCATGCAAACCACTTACCATATGCTTTCGGACTCAGTGAGTGTTTAGTCAGTGCTAGTTCTTATTAGCTGTGTTAACACCTATCTGTTAAGAGATGCAGAAAATTTCTGATTTCAGTAGTTACTAGAGTTAACTTCCGGCTTAAAAGGATCGCTACAAATTTTAAATGCTACTTTCTTTTCTTAAGATAAACCTTTCCTTTGTCCCCATTTTCCCTGATAGTTACCCTTCTGTCGTTCTCCTCTACTTCAAAGCTTAACTTTTGGAGATGTTTATACTTTTTAAGATATTTTATACTTCCGTCTTCCACTCTCTCACCTTGTACTCACTTCTTACCCCTCTACAACCTTACATTTGTGCCCAGCACCTCATTCAAATTACTCAAGGTCACCAACAAGCTTCTTGTTGCCAGAGCAATGGATGGTTTCACAGCCTAATGTGACTTGACCTTTTGCCAGCATTTGGTACTACTGTCCACTCCCTCCTTCAAGGATTCACTTCAGGGGCGTGAGTGACATTGTACTCTCCTGGTTCTCCTTTCATTGCTGCTCTCATCCTGGGTCTCCTTTGCAATTCCTTCTCTTCTGCCTGTCCCTTAAATGTAACTCAAAATTCCATCCCAGGCTTACCATTCTTGTCATTCTACATACTCTCTGGGTGACTCTGTCCTTGGATTCCCACTTGCATGGTGATGCCTCCCAGATCTACGTCTCGGGCTTGGTTCTTCCTCCCAAGCTTCAGATCCATATATGATCCATATATGCAACTGTCACCTGGTCCCTACACAGAAGCCTCAGGCTTAACATATTAACACTGGAATTCATGTCCTCCAGGCACCTTTGCTAATAATAGCTGCTCTCTCTTTTACCACCTGTACCCAACAACAACAACACCATCTGTTGACTCTAACTCCAAAATGGTCACCGCCCTAATTTAGGCCACCATCATCTCTCATTAGCATTATTTTCCCCATTGCTTTTAAGATATTAAAATCATTAGCAGAGTTTATGAAGCCCAGCATGATATGACTTGCTTATTATCTCCTCACTTTCATCTTGAGCCTCAACCTTCAAAATCTGTGATTTAGTCACACTGTGCTTCTTCACTCTTCTCATTCCTGAACTTTAGAGCAGCTGTCCCTCTCCTCTGGCTAACTCTTCTGATTGTTTTCAGGTGTTGGCTTAGCTTACCTTCCTCCAAAAAACTTTCTCCAACTCCCCATATCTAGATTACATGTTTGTATTATGTGCCATATTATTATTCAGGACTCTCTATTAAGCAGACTCTAATTTGGCAAGGGACAAAAGAGAGAAGTGATGAATATATGGAACAGAAAACCCACTGGGGGTATGTTATAAAAAGCCCAATAGACAAAATCCAGACCCTGCTCTTTAAAATAAAATGTTAGTAACATCTGTTCAGGTGGACTGAGGTGGCAGTGATGAAGGTCCACTAGCAGAGCATGGAAAAGAGACCTCAGATATTTGGCCAAAGTGAGAGTAACAAATTAGCAAGATTAGTGATTGGGCCAGGATCCCAGATCAAGGGCTGAAGGAGCCAATCAGAAAACTAACTGAGAACTACAAAGTTCCAGGCACTTGCTTTTGATTTAAAAATCTGGGGCAGGTGTATCTTCCAGGTGTCCACAGGTATATCTTCCAGGTGTGGATCTCCACAATCACAATAATAAAAATCAAACCTCAGATTCTGTGCCCAGATTTGTCCTTATCTGTAGATCTAATAGTCAAATTCGGTCTAATAGGTCTTGTGCATGGAATGGTTATCAGTGAGTGCCCAGCCGTCTCTTCGTTTTACTGCTTGTAATGCATGCCTGACTGGAGAACCACACCTTAGTCAGAAAATGACTTTGTTCCTACAGAAGGGACTCTGGCCACCATTGTACTAGATGGCTGGCTTATAGTCCATTCATCACCCACTAAAGATGACCCTACTTAGAGATGACCTTAGCTTCCCTTAACTTGGAGATTAGAGATTAGAAATTATTATTAGGATGGCAGAAAATCTATTCAAATATGAGTAAGAAATCTGGAATTAAATTTGTACTAATTCACCTGTGGGGTGTGTGTGTGTGTGTGTGTGTGTGTGTGTGTGTGTGTGTGTTTGAGAAGGCTTGAAAGTATACGTTAATAAGAAATCAGCTTTAGAAGACATCCTCCCAACCAGTATATTTTATTTAAGAGACTGTTTAATTAACTTGATGAAAGTAGAGGACTGGGTGAAATATCAGATGACAAGAACAGAGGATATCATTTGTAAGAGTGTCAAAATTCACTGTCTACACAGAATTTTTCAGTTGACTTAAAGAGCAGAAACCCATACATCAGGAAGATAACCAAAAAAATCTTTCTTTCATTGCACTGCAGGCAAGCAGCCTGGAAGAATTCTTCAAAAACTCCAACTGTGAAGAAAGGTGCTGTCATGTCTTTTGAGTCCTTGCCACTCTGCTTTGTGCTTTGGCATTTCTCACCATCTTATTTCTAACTGCCTAAGCAGGTCTTTCATTCTATGTGGAAGAAGCGATGTTTCCCTAGCTTCATTTTACAGGACAAGCCAAGTATATAATCAGAGACAGGCGCTGAAGAGCAGAGAATGGGTATAGCAAGAAATTGCTCTTCTTGGGGAGCTGTACCCCAATTGCCTGTATGTAGATCACAGTGCAGTCCCAGGACTGGCAGCATCAGCCTCACCTGGGCGCGTGTTAGAAATGCAAATTCCCAGACCCTCCCCCAGACTTACTGAATCAGACGTTCTGACACAGAGCCCAGAAATCTGTTCTGACAGGCTCTCCAGGTAATTCTGATGCTACTATAATGGAGAACCACTCCCTTCGCTAATCTCACATACCCCAGATCAAGGGCAGAAAACAAGACCTATGCTTGTCCAATTAGAGTAAATGTCAGGAATTTACCAGAAGCTCCCAGAAGACTCCTGTTCTTCCAGCTGTCTTGGAGTCAGTTTCCTGTACAGCTGGCTTATAATCCCAAATGGAGAACCTGTCTGAGAATGAAGCCAACACATGGAAGAAAGCCCAGTGAGCTGGGCCAAGCCCTGTGCCTCAAGGCAGAGAGAACCAGGTCTTGATAATGTTGCTGGAGTCCAGACATCAAGTATGACTTCAAGCCAGTTCTACCGTGGGCTATCCAGATACAAAAGTGGATTACCTTTTTACTAAAGCCAGTTTGGCCCAGGTATCTTGACACTTAAGACTGAAGGAATTCTAAGGGATACAATATGTAAATGATATTCTGTGCCAGTCAGCAAAGATAAGCATTTTTTAAAAGCCACTAAACTGATGAGAACTCACTCTTAGCAGAGAACATTGCCTCCTGAATTATGAAGAAAATTAAGGCCATTTGGACACTCTTATCAACATGGTCTTTCTCTTCACTCTGAGATGAGGAGGTAACTTCTCTGGAAGGCTACCTCACCCACTGTGTCCTTGATCCTTTTTTTTTTTTAATTTTTTATTGTTATGTTAATCACCATACATTACATCATTAGTTTTTGATGCAGTGTTCCATGATTCATTGTTTGTTCATAATACCCAGTGCTCCATGCAGAATGTGCCCTCCTTAATACCCATCACCAGGCTAACCCATCCCCCTACCCTCCTCCCCTCTAGAACCCTCAGTTTGTTTTTCAGAGTCCATCATCTCTCATGGTTCGTCTCCCCCTCTGACTTACTCCCCTTCATTCTTCCTCTCCTGTTATCTTCTTCTTTTTCTTTTTTCTTAAAATATGTTGCGTTATTTGTGTTAGAAGTACAGATCTGTGATTCAACAGTCTTGCACAATTCACAGTCCTTGATCCTTTATTTTCCCACATCTCCCAGGACTTTGCTCCATAGGTCACTCCTTTCTCCTTTTATAGCCTCTCTACATCCTTACTGCCATCAGTCTATAAGTATGTCCAAGTCTCCCACTCTAAAAAATTCCTCTCTTGACATTAAGCTTTCTTGTGGTATGGCCCAGCCATTTGACTATCATTCTCACTGAGACCTTGCAAGTAAGTAATATAGATTTACTATTTTCATTGTCTCACCTCCCAGTGCACTTCAGTTTGACTTCTCCCTTTACTGCTTACCTGAAAATGTTTTCATTAAGATTACCAATGACCACCAATGGACATTGTCCTGACCCTTTTTGTGTTCTCTGCTGTATTTGACATCATTGGTCACTGTTTTCTTCTTGATATTTTCTACTTTCTTGGCTTCTATGATACCACTCTCTTCTAATTCTCTTCACACATCTGGCTTCTCCGTGTATCTCATAAAAGTTGGTGTAACCTGAGATTCTGTCTTAGTACATCATTCCTCTCCTCTTATATCCTCTCCATGGATGATGTCATCCATTCTCATGTTTTGACTAGCACCTATGTTTCATGGATTCAGGAATCCGGATACCCATCCCAGATCTTTCGCTAGGCTTCAGACTCATACATCCAACTACCTACTGAATATCACACTGATGTTCTATTGTCTTCTTACATTCCACATGTCCACTTAATATCATTTGCCATAGGGAAATGCAAATCATAACCACGATGTGATACCACCTCACACATGTTAGGATGGCTGTTACAGAAAAAAAAAAAAAAAAAAAAAAAAAATCAACCCAAAAGAGACAACAAGTGTTGTGGATGTGGAGAATGTGGAGAAATCGAACACTTGACATTGCTGGTGAGGATGCAAAATAGTGCAGTCGTTGTGGAAAGGAATGTGGAGGTTCCTTATAAAATTGAAAATAGAACTACCATAGGATTTAGCAATTCTATTTCTGGGTATTTATCCAAAGGAATTGAAATCAGAATCTTGAAGAGATAACTGCACAACCATGCTCACTGAAGCATTATTCACAGTAGCCAAGATGTGGGAACAACCTAAATGTCCATCAGTGGAATAATGAATTTTTGAAAATGTGGTACATGCATACAAAGGAATATTATTCAGCCTTAAAAAAGATGGAAATCCTAGAATAAGTGACAACATGGATGAACCTTGAAGACATTATGCTAAGTGAAATAAGCCATTCACAGAAGGACAAATACTGCACAATTCCACTTCTGTGAGGCATCTAAAATAGTCAAACTCATTGAGGCAAAGAATAGAATGGTAGTTTCCAGGGGATGAGAGAGGTGAAAATGGGGGAATTGTTAATTAGTGGGTATGAAATTCCAGTTTTTATTCCAAAAAGTAGAAGAGGAAGGAAAACTTCCAAATTCATTCCATGAGGCTAGCATCACCCTGATACCAAAACTTATGATAAAGACACTATAAAAAAAGAGAACTATAGGCCAATATCTCTGATGAACATAGATGCAAGAATCCTGTACAAAATACTAGCAAACAGAATCCAACAATATAGTAAAAAAAAAAAAAAATCACTCACCACAAGCAAGTCGGATTTATTCCTGGGATGCAAGGGTGGTTCAATATTTGCAATCAATCAAAGTGATACATTATATCAACAAGAGAAAGGATAAAACCATTTGATCATTTCAAGAGGTGCAGAAAAAGCACTTGACAAAATGCAACATCCATTTATGATAAAAATCCTCAACAAAGTAGGCTTAGAGGCAACATACCTCAACATAATAAAGGCCATCTTATGAAAAACTCACAGCTAACATCATACTCAGTGGTGAAAAGTTGAGAGAGTTCCCCTAGGGTCAGGAACAAGACAAGAATGTCCACTCTCACCACTTTAGCCACAGCAGTCAGATAAATATAAATCCTAACCACACAAATCAGACAAGGAAAAAGAAAGAAAAGGCATCCAAATTGGTAAGAAAGAAGGAAAACTTTCACTATTTCCAGATGACATCATACTATATATAGAAAACCCTAAACAGTCTACCAATAAACTACTAGAACTGATAAATGAATTCAGTAAGGTCACAAGATACAAAATCAATATATAGAAATCCATTGCATTTCTCTACACTAATAATGAAGTAGCAGAAAGAGAAATTAAGAAAACAGTCCCATTTACAATTGCACCAAAAACAACAAAAATACCTAGGAATAAATTTAAACAAGGAGGTGAAAACTGTACTGTACTCTGTGTGTACTCTGAAAACTGTAAGACATTGATGAAAGAAATTGAAGATGACACAAACAAATGGAAAGATATTCCATGTTCATGGGAAGAATGAATAGTGCTAAAATGTCCATAATACCCCAAACAATTACAGATTTAATGCAATCTCTATCAAAATACCAACAACATTTTTCACAGAACTAGAACAAATAATCCTAAAATTTGGAACCACAAAAGCCCCCCCGAATAGCCAAAGCAATCTTGAAAAAGAATAAAACTGACGGTATCACAGTCTCAGATTTCAAAATATACTACAAAGCTCTAGTAATCAAAACAGTATGGCACTAGCACAGAGACTGCTGGCAAGTTGGTGGAGTAGGAGGACCCTGGGCTCACCTGTCTCCTGGGTACGCCTACATAATACTCACATTAGCATAAATAACCCAGAAGATGACCGGAAGAGTGGCAAAACAGACCACCCAGCTAAACATAGACAAGAGGCACATCAAAGAAGGTAGGAAGGATGGAGACAGAGTTTGGTGCCAAGTGGACTCACAGGGCCTTCCTCAGGAAGGAGGGAGCCAGCCAGGGCCTGGAGAAGTGAGAGAAGGAGACCCTCACACCAGGGGAACCCACACAGGGAAGACAAATCCCTATAACATTTGGCTTTGAAAACCAAAGGGGCCAAATTTTGAATTTCATGAGTTCTTAAAACCAGCAGGACTTAAAACCTGGAATTTTAAAAATCAGCAGCTTGGCTCTCAGAGAGCTGGGTGGATGAGAGGAAGCTGAGTCCTTTCCCTCAAAGAGACAGCAGAATAAATCACCTGCGGAGATAAAGGATAGAACCAGCAGTTTGAAAATGCCTGAGGCATAGGGGAGAGAGAGTTGTTTACTCATCTCTGAGTGTGTCCAGGAGGGACAGACTCTAGGAACAAAGAAGCAGGCAGGTGCCATTTCCAACCCTTGCCCACTGGCCTAGATACCTGGCTACTTGTGGGAACCAGTGCCAAGACTTGCCACCTAACTTGCTTGCATCGCTGCCTGCCCCTCGACCCCTTCAAGCTGTGCTTCCATGGATCCACCCCTCTAGACTGTCCTGCTTCAGTTCTGGTGCTGCAGGGCCCCTCCCTCAGGGACCACCAGCCTACAGACCTTGCTAACCCTGCCCCTCCAGCCCCTGTGCACATTGTGGACCTCCCCCACCCACACACACAAATGCTCTTGGTCACATCCCTTCAAAGCAGTACCAGAAGCGTGGCAGAGTGCAAGCACCCCAGACAGGGGCTGGTACCACTCCAAAAGGAGTCCTGCCCCAGGGAGAGGGAAAGAAAACCACACACACAAGTCTGACTGTGGCCCTAGCAGCAGGCTGGTGGCAGACGACTGGTCTGACTGCAGGCCCTGCCCACCAATAAAAGCTTCTCAGGGGACAGCATAGGGAAAATGTTCTGCAGTTTGGTGCTACTTCTTTTCTGGAAAATGCCTGGTCTGACTCAACTCAAGCCCAAGGTGGCCCCAGATTGGCCCACTAACACAGGGACCAGACCCTGCCCACAACAGGCAAAGAGAGCCATTTCAGACGACTGGACTGAAGGCAAACACAGCTCAGTCACAACAGTAGGACACCCCAAAGCACCATTTTCTGGTGAAAAGGAGACATTGCACCACAGGGTACTATAGGACCTATTCTTTATGAAGCCACTACTTTCAAAAACAGGAGACGTAGCTGGCTTTCCTAACACATAGAAACAGACACAGCAATAGACAAAATGAGGAGACAGAGAAATGTGTCCTAAATGAAAGAACAGAACAAAATCATGGCAAGAGTCCCAAGCAAATGGAGATAAGTAATATGCCTCATAGAGAATTTAAAGTAATTGTCATAAAGATACTCACTAGACTTGAGAAAAGAATGGAGAACCTCAGTGAAACCCTCAACAAAGTGATAGAAAACATAAAAAAGAACCAATCAGAGGTGATGAACTCAATAAATGAAATTATGAATAGAGTACCTGGGGCGCCTGGGTGGCTCAGTTGGTTAAGCAATGCCTTCGGTTCAGGTCATGATCCTGGAGTCCTGGGATTGAGTCCTGCACCAGGCTCCCTGCTCGGCAGGGAGTCTGCTTCTCCCTCTGACCCTCCTCCCTCTCATGCTCTCTGTCTCTCATTTTCTCTCTCTCTCAAATAAATAAATAAAATCTAAAAAAAAAAAAATCTTAAAAAAAGAATAGCATACCTGGAATAAATAGTAAACAAGAAGAAGCAGAATGATGTTCAGTGACCTGGAGGATGGTGTAATGGAAAGTAATCAAGCTGAGCAGGTGAGAGAAACAAAATTATGCAAAATGAGAATAGACTTAGGGAACTCAGTGACACCATCAAGCATAATAACAGTCATGTTATAGGGGTCCCAGAAGGAGAAGAGAGAGAAAAGGGGGCAGAAAATTTATTTGAAGAAATAATACTGAAAACTTCCCAAATCTGGGGAAAGAAATGGAAATCTAGATCCAGGAGGCACAGAAAACCCCCAAAAAATCAACCCAAAGAGGTCCACACCAAGACACACAGAAAATAAAATGGCAAAAAGTAGTGATAAAGAGAGAATTTTAAAAGCAACAAGAGAAAAGGAAAGCAGTTACATACAAAGGAAACCCTATAAGGCTAAGTGGATTTTTCAGCAGAAACTTTATAGGCCAGAAGAAAGTGGCACAGGATATATTCAAAGTGCTGAAAGGAAAAAAATCTGCAGCCAAGAATATTCTATCAAAGCTATCATTCAGAACAGAAGATGGGATAGAGTTTCCCAAACAAACAAAAGTTAAAGGAATTCGTGACCACTAAACCAGGAGTAAAACCAGCCACTACCCCATCACACACGGTGCCATCAGCCTATCCCAAATCCACAGTCCAGCTGCCCTTCTGCCCGAGTCAGTGTGCACTGCCTGGTGCCTGCTCAACGCCAAGTCAACACACCTTCACCTCAGATCAACAGGGACTCAAATTGATACTCTCCCCCTCAAATTACAGCCCCTGTACTCAAATTTGTGCACAACAGTGGGCATAATTATAGTGGCAGAATGAAGCAACCCAAATGGTGACACCAACTCTGTGGAATATGTAATGGATGAAAAGAGTGTGCTGGGCTGGGAACCTCTCTCACAAGCACATTAAAATAGAGTACATACAGCAGGATTCCAATTACTAAAAGAACACTCTCCCTCTGCCACCCCCCCCAAAAAAATCAGTATGGTACTGGCACAAAAATAGACACATAGATCAATAGAACAGAGTTGCAATCCCAGAAATAAACCCACAACTATATGGTCAGTTAATCTTCGACAAAGTAGGAAAGAATTTGCAATGCCAAAAAGTTTCTTCAACAAATGGTGTTGGGAAAACTGGACAGCAACATGCAAAAGAATGAAACTGGACCACTTTCTTTCACCATACACAAAAAAATTCAGAATGCATTGAAGACCTAAATATGTGACCTGAAACCATAAAAACCGTAGAAGAGAGCACAGGCAATAATTTCTGACATCAGCTATAGCAACATTTTTCTAGATGTCTCCTGAGGCAAGGGAAACAAAAGCAAGAATAAACTATAGGGACTACATAAAAATAAGCTTCTGCACAGTGAAGGAAACAATCAGCAAAACTAAAAAACAACCTACTGAATGGGAGAAGATATTTGCAAATGACATATTCAATAAAGGGTTAGAGTGTGTGTGTGTGTGTGTATATATATATATATATATATATATACACTCCTACAACTTAAAAACCAAATAATCCAATTAAAAAGTGGGCAGAGGACATGAATAGACATTTTTCCAAAGAAGAAGACATCCAGGTGGCAGACACATGAGAAGATGCTTAGCATCACTCATCATCAGGGAAATGCAAATCAAAACTGCAAAGAGTTATCACCGCACACCTCACAGGTCAGAATGGTTAAAATCAAAAACATAAGAAACAAGTGTTGACGAGGATGTGGAGAAAAAGGAACCCTCTTGCACTGTTGGTGGGAATGCAAACTGGTACAGCCACAGTGCAAAACAGGATAGAGGTTCCTCAAAACAATACAAATAGACATAATTAGAATTACCAGTAATCCTACTACTAGGTATTTACCCAAAGAATAGGAAAACTAATTTGAAAAGATATATGCACCGCTATGTTTATTGCAGCATTATTTACAATAGCCAAATTATGGAAGCAGCCCAAGTGTCCATTGATAGATGAAGGGATAAGGAAGATGTATATACAATGGAATATTACTCAGTTATAAAAAGGAATGAAATCTTGCCTTTTGCAAAAACATGGGTGGTGCTAAAGAGCATAATGCTAAGTGAAATAAGTCAGCCAGAGAAAGACAAAAACCATATGATTTCACTCATATGTGGAATTTAAGAAACAAAACAAAGAACAGAAAGATACAAACAGATTCTTAACTACAGAGAACAAACTGATGGTTACCAGAGGGGAAGTGGGGCAGGGGGGATGGGAGAAATAAGTGATGGGAATTAAAGAGGACACTAACTCTGATGAGCACTGAGTAATGTATGGAAGTGTTGAATCGCTATATTGTACACCTGAAACTAATAGAACACTTTTCTGGAATTAAAATTTTTAAAATTCCAGTTTTATAGGATAAATAAGTTTAGAGATGTGTTGTACAACATAGTGTCTATGGAGAATGATACTCTATTGTGCACTTAAAAGTTTATTAAGAAGGTAGACTTTATATTAAGGGAGAGAGATGTTAGGCTGAAGCTAAGAGATTTGGTAGGATTCAGTGGCAGAATGTATGTAGGGGTGAACATCCTATTTTCTCTTCCTGTGTAACCCTCTACCACAGGAAGTGTGGCACTGCTGACTTCAGCAGTTCAGAACAGTGGTCATTTTTGGCTCCCAGGTCTGTAGGGTCGGAAGCCCAGGCGTGGTATGGCTGAGTTCTCTGCTCAGGGCTCAGAAGGTCAAAGTCAGGGTATCAGCAGGGTTTACTGGCTCATCTCTTCTGGAGCTCAGGGTCCATTTCCAAATTCATGTGGTTGTGGGCAACATTCAGTCCCTTGCAACTGTAGGACTGCAATTGCAGTCCTCACTTTCTTGCTGTCAGCCAGGGACTACTTTCGGCTCCCAGAAGCCACTTGCATTCATTGACATACGGTCCCCTCCATCTTCAAAGCCAGGAACAGAGACTGTCCTTAGTGTCAGATCCTTGACAGCAGCACCAAAACTGGTGTTTGAACAACCAGGAGAAGGTGTATGTACACCAAAGGGTGGGTATTCTGAGGGTCATCTCAGAATTCTGCCTACAACAATGAAGAATAGGGAGAGGTGAGGGTACACAGGGAGAGTCTAGCTGGGCGCATTTGAGGGACTGTGGAGCCATTAACTACGGCTGAGAATACAGAAGGTAGAGGAGTTTTGGCGGGAAGGTGAGGTCAAATTTAGATACATGAGGTAAAGAGTTTAAGAGAAAAAAATCTCAACTAAGTAATATTTTGTGTATGTCTCCTGCCAGCCTTATGAGGGTTGAGCCCCCATAGTATTTTCTTATTTAGGAATTTTCATCTATTGATGAAACAGAAATAAGTTATAAAAAGGAACTGATCTTTAGGGACTATGGGGATGAAAGAAGTATACTTCATAAAAATATTTTGTTCATCTCAGCTATCTGAAAGTTCTAAAGAATATTCTCTAACTCATGATGGGTTATAAAATGTGACTAAAAATGAGGGGCCAGATTTTTATTCTCTAATTCTCGAGAGAACCTGGCCCCAAGTTTTCATTACAGTTGGTATTACTACCTCATGGCAGGAAATGGCAGTCTGCTGGATAATGGCTTTGCATATTTCTGCCACCTGAAGATCTCAGTGTGGAGAGTTATAAAGCTAATTTTCCTTTTTTTCCTCAAGAACATATCCATAAGTCTAAAATATCAACTACATGGGATAGCACTTCCAGAGACTACCAAATCATCTTCCATTGTCCAGCTAAATAAATTGTCATTGTTTCTCCCACTTTCCCACAAATTATTGAGATGCCAAGCATTGCAGGCGGGAGAGAGGAGCCCATTTATAACCAAACCTTTTCTGCCTTCATCCTACCGAGATTGGAATACAGGGGCAGACAAACTGAAGGGCAGATAAATACAATGAATCTAACCAATATTTTAGAGATATATGTGAGGTGCTGGAGAGCTCCATGGATGGAAATGAAGGTCAAAATCCAGCCCGTGGACAGATCATAGAAGACATTTTATACCAGGATTGGATTGTTTTGTTTTGTGTTGTGTTATAGATGCCTGGCAACTAGGTCTCTCTGAGTGTGTGTGGTTTTATTCTTTCAAAATTTGTCTCATTTTTTATACAACTTTATTGAGATAAAATTAATATTTAAAGTGTAATTTGATCAGCTTTGACAAATGTATATACCTGTGAAATTATTACCAAAATTAAAAATAATGAACGTATCCATTAACCCCAAGAGTTTCCTCACACCTTTTATAATACCTCTCTTTTTTTTTTAAAGATTTATTTATTTATTTGAAAGAGAGAGAGAATGAGAGAGAGAGAGAGAGAGCACATGAGACGGGGGGGGGGGGGTCAGAGGGAGAAGCAGACTCTCTTCCTTTCCATCTCCATACTCTGGAATCACTGAATGCTATCATTATAAATTACTTGAAATTTCTATAAATGGAACCATACGTGATGTTCTCTTTTCCCGTCTAGCTTTGTTCATTCAGCATAAGTGTTTTAAGATTCTTCCATATTGTTACATGTTTCATTAGTTTACTCTTTTCTGTTCTGGAGTTCTGTTTGATTCTATGAATATATTAGAATTTATTTATCCTTTTGCCTGTTGATGGACATTTGGGTTTCCAATTTGGGGCTGTAGCAAATAATACTGAGGTGGACATTTGTGGATAAGTCTTTATGTGAATATATGCTTTTGTTTCCCTTTGGTGAATATCTAGAAGTAGAATGACTATATGATAAAAGTATGTTTAACTTAAGAAACTGCAGAATCATTTTCCAAAGCAGCTTACCATGTTTTCTTCCCTTCAGCAATGTATGAGATTTCCAGTTGTTCATGTCCTTGCCATAATGTGGCATAGTCAGTCTTTTTAATTTTAGTCAACCTAATGCTTGTATAGAAACTGTGGTTTCAATTTGCATTTCCCTGTTGACGAGTGATGTTGAGCATCTTTTATGTGCTTGTTGGCCATTTATATATTTTCTTTTGTGAAGTGTTCACATTTTTTGCCCATTTTTAAATTACTGAGTTGTAAGACATCACCAGGATTTAAGCAAGAGAGTATCCTAATCATATTTGTGTTTTAGAAAAATCACTCAAGAAGGGAATATTGAGGATGAATCACAGCAGGGCCAGACTGAAGAAGGAGGGCCAGTTGCGGGGGAATTGGAATAGGTCCAGGAAAGGATGCCACAGTACTTTGCAGTGGGTTAAGACGAGATGTCGCTGAGATAGAACTGACAGGTGCTGGTGACCACTTTTACATATGAGGGTTAATCAAGGAAATCTGGTTCACCTGGCAATGAGGGTTTAGCATTCAAGGGGAAAACAGCCACCACCAAATTCACCACCAAATTTCTATGTAGCGCTCACCAGGTGCCAAGCACAATTCTGAGCGTTATCAAAAATACTAATTCAGGGTTGATCCTCATAACAGTCCTAACGAGGTGGGCATTATTATTATTCACACTTCACAGAGGAGGAAACCGAGGCAGAGAGTGAAAATGTGTCATGCCTGTAATATACAAACAAAAAAAATCACAGACGGTGTGATTAAATGTATAGAAGAAAAATGGTTTAAAGGATAGTAAAACATGGTTTTAGAACCAGGCACCGTGGAGCTTAGGGGCTGTGTCACATACACTGGCTGCATGACTTGGGGCAAGTTTCTTAGACTCTGTGCATCACTCTTTTCTTATTTGTAAAACAAGGATACTGCTTTCGTTTAGACGGGTGTGAGCAGTGAATGCGGAAGCTCGTTAAAAGTTCCTAGAACAAAATATGTGCCCAGCGAATATTAGTGCTTGTCTTAACTTTCCTGTAGATGTAACCACAGGGGTGAGTGAGGTGGTCTGGGAAAGCCTGGAGAAAAGAAGTGTAGAAAAAGATGTAAACCTAAGCAGCGCTCCCTTGGTGACACCATATGAGGCATAAAGGAAAGGGACTGGGAGAACACGTGCAAACAGTGACAATCACTATAGATCAGGATTCCAAAATAGGGCACAGGTCAACGTCGCGCATTTCCAGCAAGGGCACACAGGTTGAAATCTGTCTTACCTCCTACACTAGATCCAGGTACACTTTTTACAAAATAAAGCACTCTTAGGATATATTGTAACCAAAGTTGAGTGTTATATTTGTGAGGCATTTATTCACTTTTTAAAACTTGAACTATAAAGGTAGAATGTGCTAAACAATAAAACAATTTGAATAATACAGGTCAGGATGCACTAGAAAGCAAGAATCTTCGGGACCTGCACGTCCCCAGGTGCATCACCAGTACTAGTTGGTTTGGACCTTTCCAAATCATTTTATATGTGCCTTCATACACCAGAATGTAGCACCCTTCAGGTTAATATGTACAGTATAATAAAACAATACAAAAACCCTCATATTTTTCAGTAGTGTCATAATAATCAAAACTCTATTATACCATTGTTTATCATTCTTTTACTGATGGTAGGTTGAATATAACCTTTTCTATAATAAATGCAACTGCAGTTAACATTCCAGTATAAACAGGAGCATGCAAATGAAACGGGTCTGAGGGCACACGTATTTTAAATTGTGATGGGACTGCAAAATTGCCCTCCAAAAATGTTTGAGCAATTTGAAGCCCATAATAGCTAATATTTATTGAACATTTGCCAGATGTGAACACTATACTAAGGGCTTTCTGTAGAGCATCTCAACAAACTCTACTGGGTCCATCCTATTATTATTACTTTCGTTTGGCAGATAAAGAAATGCAGGCCTGGGAAGGATGCGTAAATTGAATGAAGTAACCCAGGTAAGAAGTAGTGTAGGAGTGATTTGAACCCAAATCTTTAGTACTGCCTGTAAATCGTGCTGATTCTTTTACTTATCACGATTGGTTTTATTCATGCCTTCCTCTTTCATCAGTTCATTTTCATTGCTAGAGTGCATCTTTGAATTTTTCTTCCAGGAAGAATATAGGGGTGGTAAATATGTCTAAGTTCTTGTGTGTCTAAATAAGTTCATTTCATTGTCACTCTTGAATGATAGTCCGGTGTGAGCAGTGGCTGGTTATAGAATTCTAGGCTCATACCCGTTTTTCCCACAGTACAAAGTGTGTCCTCTGTCCTTTGCACATGAGTTGCGTGATGCCGGCAGATCCCTTTCCCCTCGCTCCCTCCCCCTCCCCCTCCTTCTCCCCTTCCTCTTCCTCCCCCTTTTCTTCTTCTCTCCATCTCTCTCTGTCTCTCTCTCTCTCATCCTGGGATTCTCTCTCTGTTGCTGAGGTTTACAGATTTTCAAAAGAAATATCCGGATCTTTAAATCTGAGGACCTATCTTTAATTTAGGGAAGATGGGAGATCCTACCAGGTAGGTAGATATTGGCTCTCTTGGATCTGTTTTCCACATCTCAATATTTTATCTCAATTTGCATCCCTATCCTTTTAAAGTTATGTTCTAGGGGACTCTATTAGCTTGATTTTTTAATTTAATGTTTAGGTCTGCAGTAATTTAGTCTGTCATTTTA
This sequence comes from Zalophus californianus, assembly GCF_009762305.2. Classification (NCBI taxonomy): domain Eukaryota; kingdom Metazoa; phylum Chordata; class Mammalia; order Carnivora; family Otariidae; genus Zalophus; species Zalophus californianus. The sequence continues at coordinate 114,104,124 of NC_045603.1, read as the reverse complement.
TTTAGTCCTCTTATATATGTTTTGAAAATATTTCTGACTTTAAAGGTATTTTCTTCAGCAGCCTATTTATAGTTTATGCTATATACATACACACACACAGACACTAGCTTATGCTCAATTATATACGAATCATATCAAAATGTAATATTAAATCAGGATGAGCATTGAAATTGAAAGAGTACAAAATAGGTGGGATTTGAATGGCCAGTGCATCCAGTAATCAACCCTATCATACTTGGTGGTCCCTTTCTATAAGAGAAATTGTGTATCGTCTCTTTTGCTATCCTGACATGAAATCCATAGATCATGGAATCTGCAGAATTAAGAAACCCCATTGTAATGTAAAGGAGAAATCAAAGGGAAGCAATGGAGCCCAGAATATACATTTTGACATGTACATGCTCAGGCAGCTCTTCTCTAAAGATAACGGTAGTCAGGGGCGCCTGGGTGCTGCAGGCAGTTGAGCGTCCAACTCTTGGTTTTGGCTCAGGTTGTGATCGCAAGTCATGATCTCAGGATCGTGAGGTGGAGCCCTGTGTCGGTAGGGCTCCACGTGGAGTCTGCTTAAAGACTTTCTGTCCCTCTCCCTCTGCCCCTAGCCACCCCCACCCCCGGGACTCTCTCCCTCTCTCTCTCTCAAATAAGTAAACTTTTTTTAAAAAAGATAGCAGGAGTCAAATGCAGTCAGCGCACATGCCATGGCATGGTGTACACACTGACTTGAGACACAGGTAACCACGAGCCCTATTGATCCATTAATGACACGAGGGTCCAGAATGGTGAAAAACTCATACTACGTTCTGAAAAAAATGAAATACAATCTTCTTTTGATTTACATGGTAGTGCATTCCTGGAAAATTCAGTGTATATTATAACCTAGCCAAAATAGCACTCATGTCCTCATTTCTCAAGTTGCTTGAGCCAATATTTATTTTTATTTTATTTTTTTTCCCTCAGAAAAGCTTTTAAGGCAACAAATGTTCCCAAGCTCAGTTTCAGTCCTGTTTCACAGATCAGGAGCTTCATTGGTGGTGATACAACGTAATTTGAAGTATTTCAATATTTTGAAATGTAATGAGGCTTTCCTTGTGGCCTACTTGAGGACTGTGTTTCGTAAATGCTCCGTGGGGCTCTTCAATAGAAGGTGTAACGTCAATTTGCAGGATAAAACATTCTTTCCATGGCTATGAGATCAGCCAGAGAAATGAAGACATGTGGACCTTCTACAACCATTTTTCTTCAGTCTAAGAGAAGCGTTTTAAAAATAACCAAATAATGTGGTTTTCTTGATCATGTTTCTCATGAGAGGTTTTGCTTTGTGTCTTCTGGCTGCGCTCTTCCTTTTGTGGCTTATACCACTGATTACTACAGGAGGATTAATCGACCCAATTAATAAGCACTGAATTCAGTTTTGATATTATTATTATCATCATCATCATTATTATTATTGCCTCCTTTGCTTCCTTTTTGCTTGCATCTACCTGGCTTATTGTTGCCAGTACTTTTACTTATGCTATAATAGCTTCTCTTTAACATTTACAGTAATTATATTGTTCTATAGCCCTGGTTATTTTTTTTTAAAGATTTTATTCATTCATTTGAGAGAGACAGAGATAGCACAAGCAGGGGGAGGGGAAGAGGGAAAAGCAGGCTTCCCACTGAGCAGGAATCCCAAAGCGGGGCTCGATCCCAGGACCCTGGGATCATGACCTGAGCTGAAGGCGGACGCTTAACCGACTGAGCCACCCGGGCGCCCCTATAGCTATGGTTGTTTAAATGTATTCCTATTTAGACCTTTTCTATGTTCACACAGGGGTGCTTGGGTAGCTCAGTTGGTTAAGGACCGACTTGGTTTCGGCTCAGGTCATGATTCAGAATCCTGGGATCAAGTCTTGCATCGGGCTCTGCACTCAGCGTGGAGTCTCCTGGAGATTTTCTCTCTCCCCCTCTCCCTCTGCTCTCCTCCCACTCATGGTGCTCTCTCAAATAAATAAAATCTTAAAAAAAAAAAAAAAGAGTGCCTGGGGCAGAGTAAAGCCTCGACAGATTGAATCTTTGGTATTACTATTGCCCAAGTCAAGTAAAATAGGTATACTTTGTTCAAAATGGTAGACCCACAAGCATGATAAATTTGTAAATCCAAAAACATAAAAGCAACTTTCTCCAAAGTTTAAGGTTAAAATCTCATCTATGTTGTGGAGGAAAACAAGTGGAACCCCCCCAAAATAAATTTTAAATGTAGTCTCTTGTTTTGGCTCACTCTATAAGTTCCAGAAATTTCTTTTTTCAGATTTTTAAAAAAATTTCCGGTATAGTGGGCACACACTGTTACATTAGTTTCAGGTGCTCCACAGTGATTTGGCAGCTCTGTTCATAATAGCTGTGCTCACCCCACGGAGAGCTACCATCTGTTACCACGGAGCACTATTATAACACCATTGACTATATTTCCTATGCTTTGCCTATCATCCCCATGACTTATTGATTCCATAACTGGAAGCCCTCTCCCTTACACCCCCACCGCCACCCCATCTTTGGCAACCATCAGTTTGTTCTATGTATTTATGGATCTATTACAGCTTGTTATTTATTTGTTTTGTGTGGGGTTATTTTTTAGATTCCATATAAGTGAAATCCTATGGTATTTGTCTTTGTCTGACTTATTTCACTTAGCATAACCTTTAGGTCCATCCATGTTGTCACAGGTGACAAGATCTCATTCTTTTTTATGGTTGAGTAAATATTCCTCTGTGTGTGTGTGTGTGTGTGTGTGTGTGTACACATCACTGTTATCCATTCACGTATTGATGGACACTTTGGTTGCTTTCCTTTCTTGGTTGTTGTAAATAATGTTGCAACAAACATAGGGGTACATATATTTTTTCAAACTAGTGTTTTCATTTTCACTGGTAAATACTCAGTAGTGGAATTACTGGACCATATGGCATTTCTATTTTTAATATTTTGAGGAGCCTCCATACTGTTTTCCACCACAGGTGCACCAATTTACATTTCCACCAACAGTGTGTAAGGATTCCTTTTTCCCCATATCCTCACCAACACTTGTCATTTCTTGTCTTTTTGATTCTGGCCCTTCTTACAGATGTAAAGTGATATCTCATTGTGGTTTTGATTGGTATTTCTCTAATAATTAGTGATGTTGAGCATCTTTTCATGTGTCTGTTGGCCATCTGTATGTCTTCTTTGGAAAAATTTATATGTAGGTCCTCTGCCCATTTTTAATTGGATTACTTGTGGGGTTTTTGGTGTTTAGTTGTATAAGTTATTTATATATTTTGGATATTAACCCCTTATCAGATATATGATGTGCAAATATCTTCTCCCATTTAGTAGGTTGCCTCATTTTGTTGATGGTTTTATTTGCTGTGCAAAAGCTTTTTATTTTGGTGTAGTCCTAATAATTTATTTTTACTTTCGTTTCCCTTGCCTGAGGAGACCTATCTAGAAAAATGTTGTTAAAACTGATGTCAAAGAAATTACTGCCTATGTTTTCTTTTAGTTTTATGGTTTCATATCTCACATTTAGGTCTTTAATTCATTTTGAGTTTATTTTTATGTATAAGAAAGTGGTTCAGTTTCATTCTTTCGCATGTAGCTGTCCAGTTTTCCCAACACCATATATTGAAGAGACTTTTCTTCCCATTGTGTATTCATGCCTGTTTTGTTGTAGATTAGTGAACCATATAAGTGTGAGTGTATTTCTGGGCTCTCTAGTTTGGTCTATAAAATCATTTGTTTCTAGTTCTGTAAAAAATGCTGTTGGTATTTCGATAGGGATTGCACTGAATCTGTAGACTGCTTTGGGTAGTGTGGACATTTTAACAATATTAGTTCTTTCCATTTGTGTCATCTTCAGTTTCTTTCATCAGTGTTTTATAGTTTTCCAGGTACAGCTCTTTCACTCCTTGGTTAGGTTTGTACCTAGGTGTTTTATTCTTTTTGGTGTAATTGTAAATGGGATTGTTGTCTTAATATCTCTTTCTGCTAGTTTGTTACTACTGTTTAGAAACACAAGCCATTTTTGTGTATTAATTTTGTGTCCTGCATCTTTATTGAATTCACTTATTATTTCTAATAGTTTTTTGGTGGAGTGTTTAGGGTTTTCTATGTATAGTATCACGTCATCTGCAAATAGAGTTTTACTTCTTCCTTACCAATTTGGATGCCTTTTATTTGTTTTTACTGGAAGCTAGGACTTCCAGTACTAAGTTGAACAAAAGTGGTGAGAGTGGACATCCTCGTTTTGCTCCTGACCTTAGGGGAAAAGTGCTTAGTTTTTCACCATTGACTATGATGTTAGCTGTGGGTTTTTCATATATGGCTTTTATCATTTTGAGGTATGTTCCCTCTAAACCCGCTTCTTGGGAGTTTTTAACATGAATGGATGTTGAATTGTATCAAATGCTTTTCTGTATCTATTGAGATGATTATATGATTTTTATGGTTCCAGAGAGTTTTCAACTTCAATCACTGTGTCTCACTCCAGGGCATGTTGACAGCTGAGCAGAAAGACCGCCTTTGGTAAGTGAAAGGGAATAGTAAGAGAGGCTTGAGTTACTCATGGATGCTGCTTTCCAGGTAAACAGCCTAACAGTGACTTAAACCCTCAGAACGTTTATATTTTTTCAGCTTTATTGAAGTATAATTGACCTATAACATTGCGTAAGTTTAGGGTGTACAAGGTGATGATTTAATACACGTATATATTGTGAGGATTGCCAACGGTGTTAATTAACACTTCCAACACCTCATATAATTACCTTCTTTTTTGTGTGTGTGGTGATAAAATCTACTCTTAACTATACTGTATAATGTACTTGAAAGTTGTTAACTATAGTCAGTATGTTGGACATTTGAGCCCCAGAATTTATTTCTCTTGTAACTGGAAGTTTGTACCCTTGACCAGCATCTCCCCATTTCCCCTACCCTCCAGCCCCGGGCAACGACCGTCCTATGTTCTGAGTTTGCCTTTTTCAGAATTCATATCTAAATGGGAACATAGTTATTGCGTTTCTCTGACTTACTCCATTTAGTGTGAGACCCTCAGAGTCCACCACGTTGCAAAACGCAAAATTTCCTTCTTTCTCATAGCTGAATAATATTGGTGTGTGTGTGTGTGTGTGTGTGTGTGTGTGTGTGTGTGTGTGTGTGTGTGTATCCATCCTTTACCCATTCATCTGTTGATGGGCACTTAAGTTGTTTCCTTGTCTTGCCTGTTATGAGTAATGCTGCAGTGAACATGGGAGTACAGATGTCTCTGAGATAGTGATTTCGTTTCTCGCAGATATATACCTACAAGTGGGACGGCTGGATCATAATGCAGTTCTGTTTTTAATTTTTTGAGGAACCTCCATAGTTGTTGTTTTCCATAGTGGCTGCACCAATGTACATTTCCATCAACAGTCCATGAGAACCTTTATTGTGTATTCAGCAATTAGTGGAAGGAGGTCCCAGGATCAGTTCAACAGCTCGACGATATGATGGATTTAGGGTTTTTTCTTTTTTCTACTCGGGCATTCCACAGACTGACCTGTATTGTCCTCTGGTTTAAGGTTGGGATTATGGCTGTCATATTGGCAAACATCATCACAAAATAATTGAAGTATCTCAAACAACAAAGGCATAAAAGATCTTTTACCTCACGCAATTGTTTAATCTTTGACAAAGTAAATCAGAGGAACAACTCTTATTCACAGCTTCTCCAACAGACATTACCTGGAATTGGGTAGCACGACCAACTCAGACTAATCCCTGCAAAGTGCACATTGCCTTGATTCATCACTAAGGACCGGGACTCAGGCGGACTAAACAAAATTGCATATTATGCTATACAAGTCTGCTTCTGATAATAGCCACTTTTTGTGGATTAACCAGTTCTTATAGGCATAGGTACAAGTTCTGTCTGAATGCAACAGCGTTTTGAGAAAGTTATTAACTGTGCATGCATAAAAAGGGTAAACCCTCTCCAAATTACCAAATCTCATGTTTCCAGCTCTGGCTCAAGTTATAGCAACACCAGGAAGCACAATGCAGTGAAAATAGCGTGGTTGCTATTTTATTAGATGAGCTAGTGAATGGAAATCATACAGATGTCTGATGATAAGCACAGTTTGGTTGGCAGTTGGTCCAGCGTCGGAGTGTGTGTGTAAGACAGCGGTTTCAAAAAATACTCCCTGCCCTCCAGGAGCTTGAGGGTAAGGATGCTTGCTCCTTTTCCTTTGGAAAGGAAGTGTGGCAGCAGAAGAAAGGGCATTAATACAATTAAGGGACATTTCTTTCAAATCAATAGAAGTTATATTGCATACCAGTGGCTAAAAATAAAAATCTGTTCACTTCCCAATGGAGGATTACTTAATTAGGTCCTGATGTATCACTTGGAAGTAATGGATGTTTTTTACATAATAAAACTGTCATAGAAATTATTAGGAAACTTCCAGTGAATTTGCTAATGGAGAGCTGTTTATATGGGGTGATTATAGAGCTATTTTAAAATTGTGTGATGTGAGAATAATCGCTATGACACAGGAGTTCACAGTTGTTGAATCTTTCCCAGGTTTTGTTCCAAGTACTTTACGCAGATCAGCTCTTCCATGCCCACAACGATCCCATGAGGTAAGCAGAATTATGATGTCCACTTTCCTGATCAGAGAGGCTAAAGGACTGTCTCAAGGTTGCAAAGCTGGTAAAAGGCAAAACCAGAACCTGAACTCAGGAGGTGTGGCTCCAGATCCCGTGCTCCCGACTGCTACCCTGTACAGTCTTTCCGTGGAAGCAGAGCTGGGGCTAACTCACCCAACTGTTGAAGCAAGGACACTGCTAATTAGCTGGTGTATCTAAGCAGGTGGCAGTTTGTCCTCATGTACAGCTAAATAAAAAAGTTCCGTTTTGCCTGACTGGAATTCAGGAACAGGATGTGGGTAATGCTCTAGTTCCTGACGGCGAGGAGAAGGGATGATCCCATCACGGGTGGGCCCCGATCGTCCACCCCTCTTTATTTCTCCGTTATCTCTAAATGGCTGCACTGTGTGGGGAGGAGCAGCTCTAGTGAGGTCCATCTCTCCAACAACCTTGTTAAATATGAAGTTTAATTTTAGACATGGCAAATTCAAATGAACCACTTGGTATCAGAGTAGAAAACAGAATTTGATCTACCATGGGAAACAATAGCCTAAATACCCAAGCGCAAGAACAGATTTGAAGATACTTTATTAAGATCAAAGGTTTTCCATTACATTTATTTAGAAATCCTTACTAGTCAAAAAGAAAATAAACAGAAATCCAGATCTTCAAGCAGCTTTTAATAACAGCTTTGTAAATCTATGAAGATTACAGGTTTGTTAATTTTAAATTATTACAATTTAGATACATTCAATCATTATACAATACCAGGAATGTCAGCCTTAAAGATATTAAGAACATCTATATAAGTAAAGCAACGGGAAAAAAATACTTCAATTTCACCTTTTTATTTTTAACTGACTCTAATTTAGTAATCACGGGAATATAAAATTTCCTGATCTTGGATTTTAAATATATGGACTTAAAACTACAAACATTCCTCTTCTCCCAAATAGTGGCTGACACTGTCTTGGGAGCCGGCCGAACTAGTACAGTGAGGAGCACTGTGCACATCTCCTTGCTGGAGGAGGTCTGGGTGCAGACACAAGAGTCCAGGGCCTTCCGCAGCAGTTATCAACGAGCCCTTGGCACTGCCTTACTCAGTTTTAACCTAATCTCTAAACATCACAATGGCCATGTAAACGTCACCTGCAAAGCCATGTACCTAATAAAAGATTTCTCGAATTGCTAGGGTGCCCCTTTTCATTAAAAACAAACAAACAAAAAACATTGTTCAGTTCTAGTGTGGAAAGGGAGAAAGGTCTGGACAGTTATATTTTTAAATAACACCCCATCACCACCGACAGCCAGAAGGACTCTGTTTCCACCACATTACACTACCCTTTACCCCCACAGTAAAGAATCTGGTTGGACTGCCTAAATTACTCAGACAATTGCCTAGATAATTATACATTTCCCATTACTCGTTGTACAGAAAGTTTTGATTTATAGGAGATCTTAGTGTTAAAAGAGGAGTCTATTCTACCCAGACACTCTGTGTAAGACTTGTATTTTCTTAGAGCAGCCATACAACTTTAAAGTATGGCAAACCAATCTTCCCCACGCCTTTAAAAATCTAAATGGCTTGCTATTGACTTTATAAACTTAGAACTCACTGTGTCTGGATCATGTTAAGTAACATTTAGTCTGATTGTTTTAGTGTGAGTGTGTATCAAGGCCATTACAGTAGTTTTTGTCTCTGTTTCTAACATGAAATTTGACACATCTGAAGGAAATCCAGTGGATAATGCTACCAAGTGCACAGTGCACATATAACACTTGTGGGCTATCGGTGTACAAAGGTCAAATATTTACATGGAATGTGGATCCTGACTTATAAAACTACTATTTTAAATTATGACATCTTTACATACAATTTATTTTATGAATAGCTCCATTTGATAATTAAAAAAATATGCCTTTCAAAGATTTCATAAATATATAAAATTTCACTACATTCTATTTTTCTTTAAACATGACATCTAAACTCTCTTTACAAATCAACAAAAAATATTTTCTGTTTGAAAGTCATAGATATGATTTTTGATTGGCAGGGTCTTACTGCATGCAAGAATGGCAAGACGTGTTCTCTTAAACAACTTACGGCCCTTTCTAGTATGCTGAAGTTCAGTAGTAACAAATAAAAATGAGAGCCCATCTAAATTATTTACAAGAGTCTTTCTTAAAATTCTTTAAAAATTGTAAGATTAGGATGGTACCTGACCAGTGTTGAGAATTATTCTGATGATGAAGAGGTAAGTTAACATTACACGGAAAGTTTTTCTAAAATACATCTTGGTGCAATTTAAATATATGATCAATTGCACATGTGAAAAATGATCATATTTTAACTATCAGTAACATGTAAAACATCTACTTTGAGAATAGGAATCACATTCTTATAATTTATTAGATGGTGACTCCGGAAATCCTGAGGATTTACAAATAAAAGTGTCCTTTGTAATCATTACTTGCCCCAAGATATCACCAACCTTACAAAGACTAGTACCATAAGGAAGGGCTTTGAGTTACTTATATAATCATTTTTTAAAAGTCCTATCTCCCCTCATTAAGTATTTGAGTCACTGATATGTAGTCTTAAGAGGTCTTCTCAAGCTATAACATGCAGGCCACTCACTAAGGCAAATGTGTCGTAATTCCTTTAAGAAAGATTTTTAAATACACTCCGACTATATTGTATATATGTAAGAAAAAGGTTGCGCTTTTAGAATAGTTAAGACGATGCCTTACTGTCAGCCTAGGTGAACCTATAGGGACCCATCCAAAGAAAAGCAAAGCTGTCCTGTTTGCCTGGAGCTGCTCAAGGCTGCTAAGCTAACACCTTCAACTGTTAACGTACCAACTTGATGGAGGGACCGCGTCTGAGACCCGCGGAAGCACTGAACTCCAGTATCAGTTCCCTAGCTGTTTCTCTCTAAAAAGTCCGACCTCATCCTGGAGATACAGCTGTTCAAAGCTCTGCTCAAAATACAGTACTGTGCAAATTTTGATTTTGGATCTTCTCAAATATTGTGTTCGGAGTAAGGCTGGATAAAGATACAAACAAAACCAACAGTTTTAAGCAAGACTGCTCATCTACAACAGTGATAAAGATTAAACAAGCCTACCACCTGCGCCGTAACGGATTTCATCATGCACTCTACAAGACAGATGACTGTGGGAATCTCCCTTCGTTATGAATGTAACCAGCTCACTGGAACCCAGTGGGCTTCTGTCTCTAATTTGTCAAAAGTTGTTTTTAGCTCATTGAATGCCACGGTGAGGTCATCGTTTACTATAATTTTGTCAAAAAGATGACCATACTGATTTTCCATTATCTGTGCAGATTTAATCATTTCCTGAAAGTCTTCTTCCTGCAAAAGGAAGAATTAAAAAACTTTGGTTAACCAGGCAATTATATCACTTTACATGGATGCAGACATTTCCACAGCTGGTTTATCAAATGCTATTCTGTGTTTATTCTTTCAGCCACAAATGAAAATGACCCTCTTGAACTGCAAGTTCTTCAGAGGTCATACCTTCTGATGTCCTCTCTCGGATCTGCTCAACTGCTTGCACAGAATCAAAGTTCCCACCTTTCGTGAATTTCAGGATTGTCACTCATTCACTTATTATTACAGGGATATTTCAGTCAATATAATTCGAAGATCTATTCATAGAAGCACAGAAAGCCAGTACAGCCAATCACTCAAAACGTATGTACCCAAATACAATTCTGTCTTTTACCGGGTTTTGGATCACAGCATCTACTACACCATGTCTTCCGAAGGTAGTGGCTCCCACATGTAGGATTTCAAGTACCACTTACACCTTCTTACTGAGCATCACTGTACTTACTGTAAAGGGCTTTGCAGCACCTTGGTCATCTCTGCTTGAAATAATCTTCGCATTTTTTCTTGTCTCCCTCAAACGCTCTATTGATGGAGGCTTTATAAATATCACGTAGGGCTTAAATTCTAGGGTCCTTAAGTGCTTCACTGTCTGCAAGGAAGAAAATAAGTCTTATTTCTTCATAATGTCATGAGTGAATTTTATAGTAAAACCAGAGTTTCTTTCAAAGGAGAAAATTCCTTAAAATTATCTAATTAAGGCCAGTAGCTCTTTCAATATTTTATTCAATCAGTTGTTGACAATTAAATGTCATAATTATATGCCCCTGAAAAAATGTTGGAGAATATAACTTGCCTTTTAAAATGTTTTGAAATATGTCATAATTCATACTGGACAGAAGCAGCTAAAAATATCATAAAACTGATTTTTAAATCAAATACTCAAAAGATGCTATGCGTTAAGGTCTTTCAGCCATCCCACCTGAGCCTCTTCCTGATCTCAAATAGGAGTCTGTCATTCTGTCTGTCTTGTTTGCCATTCTGTCCTTTGGAGTGTCCTAAAAGGGCAAGACTTCTGCTTTCCATGAAGCTTGTCAACATTCTCCCATCAAAATAGCTTACATTATTTCCGCTATGCTTCCGAGGACTCATCCACAGTCGAGGGGGAATGGCAAAAGGGCGAGAGTGGAGGGAGCCTCTTGACCTGTGTGTCAGGGCCTCCGCAGAACCTAAGTACAGACCACAAACTCCCCTGAAAGGTTATGGTGGGGTGTGGGGGTGCAGCCGGAGGAGCCATATGTCCGGAGGGCTAGTGAGGCTCTCGGGACGGAGAGCTGGACCTGCACCGAGGGAGCTGGACACGACTAGACCCTGGCACAGAGCTGGCTGCACAAGCAGGAGTAGTCTACTCATCGCCGGTGCCCACGTGAAGGGGTCAGCTGCCCTACTGATTCTTGGGGCGCTTTGACTCCAGATTCATCTTCCTGAAGAAGAATGAAGGGCTTCTCCAGGCCACTCTGGCTCTTGGAGGTTGTGTACCCATCAGTGGAGCAAGACTCCGTGGCCCCTGGGTAACAGGGAAAACGCTATGGGTAGGGTCTCTGCTGGAGGAGATGTGGTTCGGTAAGAATGGAATGGCTTCATCCACTGGCATCCTCAGTCCAAAGTGTTCCTAAGTGTTCCCCGGCTGCCGGCAAATATTCAGCTGACAGCCGCAGGAAGGATCTCATTCAGTTCAATTCCTGTGAAATGCCCCACAGCTCCATGTAGGGGGTGTACGCTTCTAGGATACGTAGAGACTCAAAATGAAAGAAGGCCAAAATGTCCATTGTAAAAATTACAAACACTTATACTTAACACTTAAAAATCCATTATACACGTAGCAATGTATTTTACACAGAAGAAATACCTAAGAGTCTTGTACTTGGCTAACACGGAATATAAACAAGAGTTACAGACAGATCTTGTGGCTTCCCCTAACTCCTCTTTTCTAATATTATGGGCCTTTTTTATTTTCCTCTCACCGGAGACTTCTCAAGTTACATTTAAATGCTTTTGTCATTAGGAAAGCCACAGATATGCCCCAAGTGAGCAGCCTTCAGATTTACCCCCAGACTGGAAGGTTCACATGGAGTGTGGCAGCTCACATGGGCCAGAATGGTACTGAATAGTTCATTGTTGGCTTACGTGAGGCTGAACATCCAACAAACAAACTTTGTTTTTAGCCAGGACGGACCGCACGGAGTCTATGCTTGTGCCGTAGTAGTTGTTTTTATATTCACCGTATTCAATAAACCTGTAGGAAATCAGAGGCATTTGGGAATTAATTATAGATATAAGTGGAAAGACATAATTCAAATATAGAAAAGATTTTTGCTGAACATGTAATTTTTTTTTTTTTACTGTGTTCAATAAAATAAGTAGGGCCAAGTCCTCCAGAATGTCAATTTTAAAAAATCTTGTATTTTACATTTTCAAATCAGTAACACTTGCTTGTATTACACTTAAGCAGAAAAAAAGTACTTCAGGCCAGCAGTACTCTGTTTTCCATCACCTCTTTTTCAGAACTAATGCAATGCAATAAAGCAGTGAATAAGCCAAACAACAGAAACTACTGAAATTTCACCGCACGCTACAGAATAACCACGCTCAGCTTTAGAACGACAGGAGGGACTGCCTGGTGGCTAATGGAAGCGGGGCAGCCGACTACGTGCTATAAAAACACAACCGCTGTGCCAAACGTGGAAAAAAGCATTTTGATGTTTCAATAAAATCCCCAAATCCCCCATTAAAACACACATTGCTCCCTGATACCTTAAAATATTCACGCTGAAGCAAGTGGAGGACCCGGGGAGGTGGGGGGTTAGAGCTGGCCAAGGGACATGGTACAAGCAAGGTGATGAACAGTAATTTAATTTTTTGAAGAGCCAATGAGGGAGAGAGGTGCATGCGGGAGAGAGGGTTGAACGAGGGATCTATTACATCGTTGTTAGTTTTTTAAAGAAAATTCTATTCAAATTCTATGTTAAGATGCAATGAGTGGGGTGGAAAGAGGTCACAATAATATACGAGCAACATTCCCTCATCCTTCAAAATAATTCCTACCCATTGAACTTACCAGAAACATAGCAGCTCTAGGTTATTAAAAAATTACAGGTGAAGACTGGTAACACCTACTAACTGAATTATCACCTTTGTATCCGTTTCAGATATTATAAAACTTAAAATTTATTTCAAACGGAAGGGAACCCTCAGTTCCCTGAAACTGGATACAGAGGCACAGGCTTAAAAACAAGAGTCACACAAAAAAACTGCCACATACTTGTTATTTTGTACATCTGTCTCGAACAAATGCTTGGAAATGAAAATATATTCCACACCATCGCTCTCCTGGCTTCTTCTTGCTCTGGTCGTGTCTGCAATTTAATTAAAAAGAGTTTACAAAAGTTTTCATCAGCTACCCTAAAGAAGACGCTAAAAAAGAAATCGTCATGTATTAAAGTATTTTTCAGGGCATCTGGGTGGCTCAGTAGGTTAAATGTCTGCCTTTGGCTCAGGTTATGATCCCACAGTCCCAGGATCGAGCCCTGCATCAGGCTCCCTGCTCAGCAGAGAGCCTGCTTCTCCCTCTGCCCCTCACCCTGCTTGTGCTCGCGCTCTCTCTCAAATAAATAAAATCTTTAAGTAAAATAAAAAAATAACGTGTTTTTCATAAACCAGATTTAAAAACTTAGAAAAAAGCAAATTGATTAAATAAAGTGTCATTCAGATTTTCTCTACCGATATGAAAGCGCAACACTAATTTGAATGTGGATTCAAAATTAAATTGCATTGTGTCTGTGCTATTCATTATTTTGAAGGTTATAATGTTAAATAAAAAATAGTATTTTTACCCAAGGAAAAGCTCCTGTCTTTTGTAGGTAATATGCTTATTACCATATTTACTGATCTTTATTCATTGAAGCAAGCCTAATGCCTACTAGGTTGTAAGGTAAACTCTGAAATTATTTTACTGTCTTCCATACACAGCACATAGTAAGTATGCCATCAATGTTTTGTTTTTCTAATTGACTGAATTCGAAGACTCTATGTGCTATTCATTCCTCCTTTGCAAAATTATAAACACCTTCTTAGAATACAACTGAACTTCCAAATGTTCAGTAATGTTGCCTATCTGCTACTAAGTTCTAATGGAGCAGAAAATACAGGATTAACTGTAAAAACATAACCAAACCTAAGGAGTTGCATGCTGATGGGGCAAACAAAAAACTGACCATAGACCATCCTTCCTGTGGATTTCAGCTAAAAACTTTGGGCCCAGACAACTATCTCAGCACTTTGAAAATTAATAAAAAGCAGGTAGACTGTGGAGAGGAATCAACCTGCATGGGGTAGAGTTTTAACTTTTATTTCTTCTTAGCTTTGCCCTGAGGGTGGAACATTTGCAGAGCATCATGCTGTTCTGTGTGACTAAATTCCAGTAGGAGCCCTTTTTGGTGAAAAGAACCAAGAAAAAACAAAAAGCCCTTACAAATTGAAGAGTGTGGAGGTAATCCAGGAAGACTGGGTGAAGAAGATACTCTAAAGCTGTGAAGGAACCAAGACTAGCTGAAGAATAACCCCTGAGCGAAACACTTGCAGTTCAGACTCAAGGTAACACAGCAATATTTTCATATGTGAACTGAGATTAGAATACACAAGTCTCAGCCTAACCCGTGAATAACAGCAGTACAGAACACCCCCAAACCAATGTAGAAAAGGCTTAGAGAACCGAGCCGAGATTTGAACTATGCACACAACTACCAGACTCACCCCTGAACCACATGTGACAGTGAAGACCCAAATCAGTGTAGCAAAAACTTAAGAGAAGTGAACTGAGATTGAAACCACAACTCACAGAAAATGAGACAGAACTTGCGGTATGAACCTAAAAGGGTGATTACTTGCTAAAATGAAAACATTCTCCAGAATGTTGACTCCCCTCCACCATCTTCCTGCTTTACTCATTTTCAAAGTGCTCCAACCGCTATCTCGGGCCCAGAGTTTTTAGTTGTAATCAGCAGTAAGGATGGGCTATATCCAGGTTTTCACTTGCCATGTTGGCATTGCAACTCCTCAGGGTTTTTGTTTCTAAGTTAATCCTGTATTTTCTGCTCCATTGTAAGCAGGACCTAGAGTTGATACAACACTGCATTCATAACATCCAGAATGCAATTTAAAATCATTTAATATAAAAGAACCAAGAAATTATGACTAATTCTCAAGGGGAAAATGGTAGATGGCAACTCTGAATGACCCAGAAGTTAGAACTACCAAAGAATTCAAGAATTTAAGAACTTATGTGTTTATAACTGTGTTTTATAAGGTAAAGGAAAACACATCTGAAAGGAATGGAAATATGAATTCTCAGAGAAATAGAAACTATAAAGGAGAACGAAATGGAAATGTTAGAATGGAAATATACAATATCTAACAGAAACAAGTTGCTAGATGGGCTAGGTAGCAGAATGGAGAGGACAGAAAAAAGTCGATGAACTTGAAGGTAGATCAATGGAAATTATAAAATCTGAGCAACAAAGAAAAAAAAGATTGAAAAGATATAAATGGAACCCGAGGGACCTGTGTAATAAATGTGTAATTTGGATGCCAGAGGAGACGAAAAAGATATTGAGGCAAAAAAAAAAAAAAATGTATTTGAAGAAACAGTGGCCCCAAACTGCTAAAATTTGGTGAAAGACATATATTTTACAAATTTCAGAAGCTCAACAAATCTCAAATAGGATAAATTCAGAGAAGAATCATGCCTAGACACATCAAAACCAGAGTAACTAACAGCCAAGGATAAAAAAAATCTTGAAAGCATCCAGTAAAAACCAATACAGTACACATGAGGAATAATGATTTCAGTGACTACAGATTTATTATAAATCGTAAAAACAAGAACTCAATGAAATAATATCTAGACTTAAAGTACTGAAAGAAAAGAACTTCACCTAAAATATCCTTCAGGAGAAAAAAGCAAAACAAACACCTTTTCAGAAGAAGAGAGACTAAGAATTCATCAGCATATCTGTTCTAAAAGAATATTCAAGGAAGTTTTTAGGCTAAAAGGAAATGTTAAGAAGGAATTTATATCTTCAAGGAATGAAAAAAGAGCAACAGAAAGAACAGCTGAGTAGAAATAAAAGTCTGTTTTTTCCTCTTACATTAAACATACATATATATATAATATAGACATACATATATATATAAAATATATATACAACTGATTTTTTTTTTAAGATTTTATTTATTTGACAGAGAGACAGTGAGAGAGGGAACACAAGCAGGGGGAGAGGGAGAGGGAGAAGCAGGCCTCCCGCTGAGCAGGGAGCCTGATGTGGGGCTCGATCCCAGGACCCTGGGATCATGACCTGAGCTGAAGGCAGACATTTAACCGACTGAGCCACCCAGGCGCCCCACAACTGATTTAAAAGTTATAATATCTGGTAGTTTTCAATGTACGCAAACATAACACATTTGTCAACTAGAACAAAAAAGACTAGGAGAAAGGGATTTATATGATTGCAAGGTTTCTATATATTATGTGAAATTGGCATGAAGTTAACTCTAAGTAGACTGTCAATGGTTAGACACTAAGCATGTTGTAATCCCTAAAGCAACCAGTAACAAGTAATGCAAAGACATATAAGCAGAGAGCCAGTAAGTAAAGTGAAATGGAACACTAATAAACATTCAAATTAAAAAAAAGAAATAAAAAGCAAAAAAAAAAAAAAAAAAAAAACAAACGGGATAAACAGAAAAACTTAATCGTAGCTTAAATTTAATCATTTCCATAATTCAATAAATGTTAATTGGTTTATATACTCCAATTAGAAGGCAGAGAATAGGTGAAAAAGCAAGACCTTAGTACATGCTATTAGTTTATAAGAAAGACACATTAAAGACAGATTAGCTGAAAGTGAACAGACAGAAGACAGTATATGTACCATGTAAACAGTAAGCATAAGGTGCTAAAGTGGCTACTTTAGTATCAGACAAAAGAGACTTGAAGAAAAAGTATGACCAGAGACAAAGACGAATGTTTCATAATGATAAGAGAAACTTAAATTAACAATTCTGTATTTGTACACACATAATAACAGAACTTGAAAGTACATGAGGCAAAAATTGGCTGAGTTAAATGGAGAAATGGACAAGTTCACAATCAGAATGGGTTTTACTGCCTCTCAACAACTGATAGAACTAGACAAAGTCTCAGTAAGACACAGGGGATCTACACACCATCACCAACCTCAGGGGTCTAATTAATACCTGTGTAATACTACATCCAGTAACTGAAGAATACACATTATTTTCAAGTGTAGATGATGCATTTGTCAAAAGGTAGATCATATGCTGGCCCATAAAAAGTCGCAATGAATTTAAAAGAATCCAAATCATAAGGAGTAAATTCTCTAACCATAAAATAATGAAAAACTGATAATATCTAGGAAAACCTCAAATATTAAATAACACCTCAAAATAATTATGACTCAAAAATGAAATAATAAAAGTGAGCAAATACTGTGAAGTACATGAAGAATACAGTGCGTAGCAGGAAACTTAAGCCTTTACATACTTATATTAGAAAAGAAGACCTAAAATCAGTGAAAGTTCATCTTAAAAATTGCTAGAAAACAAAGATCAAAGTAAACCCGAGCCAAGGAGAAGTATACGATAAAAATTTAAAATCTAGTTACAGTGATTAAGAAAAAAAGAACGAAAATCACCAATATAAATAATGAAAAAGGAGTTATTACCAGAGATCCTATGAACATTAAAAAGGATTAGAGAATATTATGCATTACTTTATGCCAACATATTTGACAATTTAGATGACATGGATAAATTTCTTGAAAAGTATAAAGAATCAAAATTGAAACAAGAGGAGACAGTATCTGAACTACTGTATCTACTGAATAAATCTATTATTTAAAGATTTTATTTATTTGAGAGAGAGAGAGAGCACACACAAGCAGGGTTAGGACCAGAAGGAGAAGTGGACTCCCTGCTGAGCAGGGAGCCTGACATGGGACTTGATCCTAGGACCCCAGGATCATGACCTGAACCAAAGGCAGATGCCTAACCAACTGAGCCACCCTGGCACCCCTAAATAAATCTGTTTTTTAAAACCTTCCCCCAAAGATTCCAGGCCTAGATGGCCGATGAAGTCTGTCCACCATTATGAATGAAATAACACAAATCCTACATCAACATATTTTTGCATAAAGACGAATCACTGCTTAATTCCCTTTATGATATTAGTATAACCCTAATAGCAAAATCTAACAAAGACATTAGAAAACACTACACACCAATCTCCATCATAAATTTAGGTGCAAAAGTCCTTAACAAAAATATTAGCAAGTCAAATTGGACAATACATTTTTTAAAAAGAGATCATGACCAAGTAGTTTATCTCATGAATGAGAGGTTAGCCGAACATTTGAAAATCAATGGAATTCACCATATTAACAGAATGGATAATACATCATCATTTCCTAATGTATCCAGAAAGAGCATTAGAAAAAATTTCAACACCCATTCATGACAAAAAGTCTCCGCAAACTAGGAATTGCAGAGACTGCTTTCAAACAAATAACAGGGCCATCAATGAGTCAACATCATACTTAATGGTAAAAGATGGGAGTTGTTTTCCCTTGAGATCAGGAACAAGGCAAATCTGCTAAATAACATGAAAAAATAACTTGAAATGGATCAAGACCTAAATGTAAAATGTAAAACTATAAAACTATAAAACTATATAGAAAAAGCAGAATGTCTTTATGGTCCTGAGATAAAGGATTTTTAGAGCACCAGAAGCATAAAACATGAAATGATAAATCAGACTTTGTCAAAATTAAAAACTTCTGGTTTTTGAAAAACACCATTAAAAAAATGAAAAGGTGGGACGCCAGGGTGGCTCAGTCGGTTAAGCAACCAACTCTTGATTTTGGCTCAGGTCATGATCTCAGGATCTATGCCAGGCGCAGAGCCTGCTTAAGATTCTCTCTCTCCCTCTGCCCCTCCCCCACCTTGTGTGCACAGTCTAAAAAAAAAAAGGGCAATCCACAGATAGAAGAATATATGAATAACACATTTATCACATAAGGGACACATATCCAGAATACGTAAAGAATTCTCAAACTCAGTGAGACAAGGGAATTTTTTAAAAATGGGCAAAATATTTGAATAAGCACTTCACCAAAGGAGATGCATAAATGAGTGGGTCCACGAAATGATGCTCAACATCATTAGTCATTAATTAAATGCAAGTAAAATGAGATACCACTACACCCATATAGGCATACCTTGTTTTATTGTGCTTCGCAGATACTGTTTCTCATTGTTTTGTTTTTAAAACAAATTGAAGGTTTGTGGCAAGTCTATCAGCGCCACTTTTCCAACAGTATTTGCTCATTTGTGTCTTTATGTCACATTTTGGTAATTCTTGTGATATTTCCAACTTTTTCATTATTATATTTGTTATGGTGATCTGTGACCAGTGATCTTTGATGTTACTATCATAGTTGTTTTGGGGGGTGCCATGAACTGCACCCACATAAAATAGTGACCTTAATCAACAAATGT
Organism: Zalophus californianus; assembly: GCF_009762305.2. Lineage (NCBI taxonomy): Eukaryota > Metazoa > Chordata > Mammalia > Carnivora > Otariidae > Zalophus > Zalophus californianus. Next base: position 114,084,502 of record NC_045603.1, on the reverse strand, counting down.
GTGTTCGACTGCTCCACTGACTGGCCATTTCCCCGATCTCTCCCCCTTTCCTCAGGCCTCCCCAAATAGGCCAATTCATAACCCTACAATGGCTTCTAAGTGTTCAAGTGAAAGGAAGAGTCCCACCTTCTCACTTTAAATCAAAAGCTAGACGTGATTAAGCTTAGTGAGGAAGGCATGTGGAAAGCTGAAACTGGCTGAAAGCTCTTGCACCAGTCAAGTTGTGAATGCAAAGAAAAATTCTTGGAGTAAACTAAAAAGTGCTACTCCAGTGAATACACGAATGGTAAGAAAGTGAAACAGCTGTATTGTTGCTATGGAGAAAGTATGAGCGGTCTGGAGAGAAGATTAAACCAGCCATGACATTCTCCTAAGTCCAGGCCTGATTCAGAGTAAGGCCCTGACTCTCTTCAGTTCTATGAAGGCCAAGAGAGATGAAGAAGCTGCAGAAGAAAAGTTGGAAGCTAGCAGAGGTTGGTTCATGGGGTTTAAGGAAAGAAGCCGTCTCCATAACAGAATAGTGCGAGGTGAGGCAGCAAATGCTGATGTAGAAGCTAGAGCAAGTTAGCCAGAAGATCTAACTAAGATCGTTAATGAAGGTGGCTACACTAAGTAGATTTTCACTTAAATGAAATAGACTTCTATTGGAAGACGATGCCATCTAGGACTTTCATAGCTAGAGAAAAGTCAATGCCTCGCTTCAAGCTTCAAAGGACAGTCTGGCTTGTTAGGGGCGAATGTAGCTAATGAGCCAGTGCTCATTGACTGTTTTGAAAATCCCAGTGCCCTTAAGAATTATACTGAATCTACTCTGCCTGTGCTCTATAAATGGAACAAAGCCAGGATGACAGCACATCTATTTACAACATGGCTTACTGGATATTTTAAGCCCACTGTTCAAACTTAGTGCTCAGAAAGATTCCTTTTAAAATAGGACTGCTCAGCAATGTCCACAATAGCCAAACTATGGAAAGAGCCAAGGTGTCCATTGACAGATGAATGGATAAAGAAGATGTGGTATATATATATATATACAATGGAATATTATGCAGCCATCAAAAGGAATGAAATCTTGCCAGTTGCAATGATGTGGATGGAACTGGAGGATGTTATGCTGAGCGAAATAAGTCAGAGAAAGACATGTGTCATATGATCTCACTGATATGAGGAATTCTTAATCTCAGGAAACAAACTGAGGGTTGCTGGAGTGGTGCGGGGGGAGGGATGGGGTGGCTGGGTGATAGACATTGGGGAGGGTATGTGCTATGGTGAGCGCTGTGAATTGTGTAAGACTGTTGAATCACAGACCTGTACCTCTGAAACAAATAATACATTATAGGTTAAAAAAAAAAAGATAGTAGGAAGGAAAAAATGAAGGGGAAATCGGAGGGGGAGACGAACCATGAGAGACTATGGACTCTGAGAAACAAACTGGGGGTTCTAGAGGGGAGGGGGTTTGGGGGATGGGCCAGCCTGGTGATGGGTATTAAAGAGGGCACATACTGCATGGAGCACTGGGTGTTATACACAAACAATGAATCATGGAACACTACATCAAAAACTAACAATGAGATGTATGGTGATTAACATAACACAATAAAATTTAAAAATAAAATAAAATAAAATAAAATAGGACTACTCACTGACAATGCACCGTGTCACCCAATAGCTCTGATGGAGATGTACAACAAGATTAAGGTTATTTTCGTGCCTGCTAACACATCCATTCTGCAGCCCATGGATCAAGGAAAAACCCCGAGAGGGATGTTTAAAAAAAAAAATACATTTTTTGTAAGGATTTGGTTGCCATAGATAGTGATTCCTCTGATGGCTTTGGGCAAAGTAAATTGAAAACTGAGTTACAGAAAGAAAATTTTCTTTTGGAAAAGATTTACCATTCTAGATGCCAGTAAGAACATTTATGATTCATGGGAAGAGGTCAAAATATCAACATTAACAGTTTAGAAGAAGCTGATTCCAACCCTCATGGATGACATGGAGGGGTTCAAGACTTGAGGGGAGGAAGTCACTGCAGATGTGGTGGAAACAGCACAAAAATTAGAATTAGAAGTGGAGCCTGAAGATGTGACTGAATTACTGCCATTTTGTGATAAAATTTTAATGGATGAGGAGATGCTTCTTATGGATGAGCAAAGAAAGTGGTTTCTTGAGATGGTGAAGAATCTGTGAAGACTGTTGAAATGACAGAAAAATATTTAGAATATTACCTAAACTGAGCTGATAAAGAAGCACAATGTTTGAGAGGATTGAGTAAAATGCTATCAAACAGCACTGCATGCTACAGAGAAATAGTTCATGAATGGAAGAGTCTATTGATGCACCAGACCTCACTGTTGTCTTATTTTATGAAGTTCCCATAGCCACCCTCACCTTCAGCAACCGCCACCCTGGTCAGTCAGCAGCCAGCCACCTCAAGACAAGACCCTCCCCAAGCAAAAATATTACTCACTGAAAGCTCAGATGATGGTTAGCATTGTTTAACCATAAAGTATTTTAAAATTAAGGAATATACGTTGTTTTTTTCAGACATAATGCTATTGCACACTTAAGAGACTACTGGGAAAACAAAATATTCATCTAAGCTGCTTCATTGCAGTATTTACTTTATTGTGGTGGTCTGGAACTGAACCCGTAATATCCCTGAGATAGGGCTGTATCACACGGAGAAAAATTTAAGAGGCTGTCTATACCAATTGTTGGCAAAGCTGCAAAAAACTAGATCTTGCATACACTGCTACTGGGCTGGAAAATGGTATAACCATTCTGGAAAATGGTTTGGGTAGGTTCTTAAAAAATTAAATATGATCCAGCCATTCTATTACTCCATACTTACCCAACAGAAACAAAAACATATGTTCATTAGAATATTTAGCTTATAGGTTTACGTGTAATAACCAAAAATGGGGGCAACCCCCAAATATCCATCAACAGGTAAATGGATGGATAAATAAATAACAGAATTTCCATACAGTGCAATACCACTGAGCGATGAAAAAGGATGAACTGCTGATCTGTGAAACAACCTCTCAAACTCATGCTGGGTGAAATAAGCCAGGCAAAAAGAATCTGGGAACATATTGTATAATTTTATTTATATAAAGTGCTAGATGATTCAAACTAATCTATAGTTTCAGAGTGTAGATTCATGGTTGCCCAAAGCCAGGGGTAGAAGGATGGATTACAAAATGCATGGGGAAATTTTTTGAAGACATGGAAATGTTCATTATGTTGATTGTAGTGATGATTTCATGTGTGTCTATGAATATTAAAATTGATCTAATTGTACATTTTAAATATGTGCAGCTTATTTATTCCAATTATATCTTAGTAATATAGAAAACAAAAGCTGAGGGAAGTGGGAAAAAGTACCTCAATACAAACCCGATTAATTTAAATTATATCTAAAATTTTAATGGACTTTTATTTAGTTACCAAGCATATTTTAATACACCATTCAGATCTCCTGAAACAGTTTTTCATATTTCTGCTCTTAAAGCACCAAGAAGTTATGCTATTTTTTTATGAAGTGTCACACCCTTTGCAGTAATAGCATGACATACTAATAAACTTAATTCTATCATAAAAGCTAAGAATGAATTTCACAACAGAAATAGACTCTATCATGTGTGTATAACACAATATGCACCCAAGAGTTTAAAAGCTATTAAAATTAGTATGATGCCCTGCTTTCAAACTTAGGGTTAATATTCATTTATTACTTCAACAGCTTCGTTTTGTTTACTGGTGTTCCTTTAACAAATAGTTAGCTTCATAAAAATGTATTGGTGAAAATCAAAACTGAGAATTTTATGGGCATTAATTGGTCTCTGGCGAACTGAGAAAAGGCTTCCTTTCTTCAACTGTAATGTCAGGACACTCTTCAAATGTAGCCCACACAGTTTTAAGGATCACTGCCCTGACATACAGAGTCCCCTAGGGAGGGTTAAAAGTAGAACTACATCAAGCGAACAAGACATTTATGACACTGATAAACACATTTAAAACTGGACATATCTACAGTCAAGACTGTTTGCTTATCACGAGCACCCCAAATTATCCAAGCTTGATGTAACTTTACCACTGAAGAATTTTCGTGTTTATTGCACTGAGGGACCATAGGAATCTCACAAACTCATTCACAGTAAGGAATCCTGAATTAAGGGATCTGGAAATTCTCAAGGGAACTTCAAAGGGAAAGATGGACATATTAACCACAATGCAGGCCACTACCTCACTACAGTTCACTATCTGGGTACCCACTATGTTTACAGTGTAAGACAAACCTCAAACACATAGGAGACAAACTCCAACTCTACCCTCTTCCCCTGCTTCCAACAAAATTCCCAAGTAACGGCCATGGTGAGATAAGAAAAAAAAATTTTTTAATTGGTACCCTAGTTTTTATATATATATTTTAGAAATCTCAACTGGGGTTTTCTATGGACAAAGAAGTGTTATCGAACACGAGCTCCTTGAAACCTATGAAAACATATAACTGTGATATATGCTTTCATGAGAAACCACAAAGTGATTAACAGGTGTGGTTGACTGTGAGTGCCCAAATTCCAGACTAGAAAGACTGTGGAAGTGATTCATCAAGTCTTTGACATCTACTGCAATACTTTTTTTTTTTAATATCACTTTTTAAAAATTTTATTATGTTATGTTAATCACCACACATTACATCATTAGTTTTTGATGTAGTGTTCCATGATTCATTGTTTGCGTATAACACCCAGTGCTCCGTGTAGAACGTGCCCTCTTTAATACCCATCACCAGGCTAACCCATCCCTCCCCTCCCCTCTAGAACCCTCAGTTTGTTTCTCAGAGTCCATAGCCTCTCATGGTTCGTCTCTCCCTCTGATTTCCACCCCTTCATTTTTCCCTTCCTGCTATCTTTTTTTTTTTAAACCTATAATGTATTATTTGTTTCAGAGGTACAGATCTGTGATTTATCAGTCTTACACAATTCACAGCACTCACATAGATCAATGCAATACTTTTTGTTAACTATTTTAATTTACTGAGACAGCCTTTTGAAAGACTGGTTACATTAATAGTCATTTAAATTTGTTGATGATAACGTAGAGCCTTAAAACAGTGTTGACGCTGCTCATCAAGGATGAAATTTGCCACAAAGAAGCAAACCAGCAGAAAATGGGCCTCGGCTTAAAAGCAACTTGGAACGTTTATTTTTTTTTTATTTATTTTTTTTTTAAAGATTATATTTATTTATTTGAGAGAGAGAATGAGATAGAGCATGAGAGAGGGGAGGGTCAGAGGGAGAAGCAGACTCACTGCTGAGCAGGGAGCCCGATGCGGGACTCGATCCCGGGACTCCAGGATCATGACCTGAGCCGAAGGCAGTCGCTTAACCAACTGAGCCACCCAGGCGCCCAACTTGGAACGTTTAACGTGGCGACACAGGTATTTTGTAAAGATCACATAATCTGTTCTGCCATTTTAGCTCAAGAGCACCAGTATTTACCTCATTTAGCATCCCTTTAATTTTTTTAAATTGCAATAATTATAGATTCACAATAAGTTGCAAAAACAGCCTACAGAAGATTCCATGTAACTATCACTCAGTTTTCTCCAATAAAGGAAGGTGTTCATCTTCCATAACCGTCGTGCAGTCGAGACCAGCAAATCGACATCAGCAAACCACAGTGAACTAAAGTACCAAGTATTTCTTTTTAACATTCAAAACCCTGAAGTGTGATACACAGAGAAGTTCACACATAAACGTAATGAGCTTCCACAGATCGAAAACACCCGGGTAGGCAGCACTCTACCACAAAACGGAACATCTCCAGCACTCCAGAACCACCCTTCCAACCCACCTCCTCAAGATTTCTAAGAGCACGTTAGCACTGCTTTTATCGTATTTGTAAACATGGAGTCATACTGCATATTCTCTTTCGTTGTCTGCCTCCTCTCACTGAACATGTTTGGGGGGTTTATTCATATTGCTGCATTGTAGTAGCAAATTGTGCATCATAGCCTTCCGTTGTATGAATATACCATCACGTACCTATCCAGTCTACAGCTGCTGGGCATTCGGGTCGTTTCCAGTTTGGGGCTCTTCTGAATAATGTTTCTAAGACTATCTAAGAGTGCATGTTGTGTGCATCTCTGCTGGCTGCGTACTAAGAGTGGGATCGCGGGGTCACGGGGTAGATGCTCGCTCAGCCTTAGTAGATACTGCCACTTAGTTTTCCAAAGTGGGTGAAATTAATTTACACTCCCGCCAGCAATACGTGAGAGTTTCATTGCTCCGCATCATTTTCAACTTACCCATTCTGATGGAGATTTAGTGCATTTTGGGGAAGATTTATAGTTAAACATCGAACAGAATACTGGTGGAATAATCAAAGCAATAATTTTTCTCTAGATAATCAAGACTCTACCTGGAGTATTTTACAAAGCAAAACAATCTAAAATTCCAAAACCGTTCTTAAAATACATTCTTCTGTAATTAATGAAATCATCCTGAGTTGATGCTATTGGCTGTTATTTTCCCAAAATGTCCAGTGTTATGAGTCACTTGGGATATATAAAATAGATTTTCAGGCATTCTGTCAGGTTTCCTGAAGGAGGATCTCTTTGGAAAGGTCTTGGAATCTTTTCCTAAGAAGCCCAAGAGATTTTTATCATCAGGCAAGTCTGGAAAACACTGCTCTGTGGGGATCCTCTGACATTAACACCTGTTTAAAAGTGAATCTGAGTGGAAAATTACTACTTCGGGGATTTCTTTGGAGAGTCCCAGTCCCAGAACCTTTCTGGAGGTTGTCAATTTCTGTAACAACCTCGGAGACAGGTATTATCTGAAAGTGTTGGATAGACTGAGGCCCAAGTACGTTGCCCCAGGTCCTTGAGTAACACCAAAACTACCATAAAGGGTTATGTTTCAGAGACAGTCTTATTGGTATTTATCATCTTCCAAATAAATTGATGTTTATTACTAACTATGTGCCAATAAAGAGCATTCATAGTTGGAAAAGACTGGGTAGTGCTGTATAGGAGGGACATGAAAAGTAGAATCATGGTGCATGCAACTGTGATGAGTACAACTCTGAGTAAGTCCCATAGCCTTTCTCTTCCCTCCTCTGTGGCAGGCAGATGTCGCCCAGTGGTTGGGACGATGAAATAAACTAAGACAAATAAAGTAGATGAATACGAGTTAGGAGATTAATACATGCATTTTTTTCCCTTTGTAATCCATTTTTCCACCCTCCAGGTGCTTTGTAACTACTCCCCTGTAAGACTGACAATTGTTTTGTAAAATTCTCGAATTACCCATATATTGCAAGCCAGCTTTTGCAAGAGAAGTGAATTAAAGTTAAAGAAAAAAAAAAACACTGTTTAATCCCACATTTCCACATTTTTCCTTTCCTTTCATCTCTGTTGGTGGAAACCAAGGGCCCTGTAACGTATGGCTGAAAATGATTATAAACAATAATTTGGAAAAATGCAGTAACAAGGAGTAACTTGAGGTAATAGAAAACTATAATTTTAAAATAAAGTCAAACTCTTCCAAAACTAGAGAACACTGCTCAGGGCCATATACAAACAGTTGTGTGTTTTGTTTTGTTTTGTTTTTAACAGGACCAAAACCACTTGAAAAAGCCAACATTTCAATTTTAGCCTTTTAGACGGCTTTCTAACATCAACATATTAAGTAGTCAAATGGCATTTATTCTGGAGATCAAAATGCTTCCAGCATCACATTTCACTTGTAAGAAAGCCTATGAAAACCTCTTTTATAAAAATAGATCTAATTCTGTATACTGAAAAGAAGCCCACCATATTTGGATTATATGGCCATGAAAGGCCCATTTAACACCATCTGCCAATTACTACATATAAAAAGTAATTAAGAAAGGCTTCTATTAGAAGAGGCCTCCTTCGGCTCTCTGTGGTTTGGTCCTTCTGATCTTAAACCTGGTGAAAACCTCTGGAAAATATTAGCACTTATTTTAGGAAGTAGAAGAGTCAGGCTTTTATCTAGGAGAAAATTAGTAAATACTAATTTAGTGTCACATGCATACTAAAATTCACCATAAAAACTGAGAATAGAGAAGCCGTGATTAACAAACGTCCCACCAACGGTCTCTGCAGTCTGGGGCAACCCTTTCACTCCCATGCCTCAGTTTCCTCCACTGTAAAAAGTGGAGAGTGTTGCTGCATACTTGCTAGGGCTGTTGTGGGTCCAGAGGCTGAACGCCTGGAACCGTGTCAGGTGCCACCCATCTTTCATCAGTGCTGACCGATTGTTATTGGGGGTGCAGGGAACTTACGGGGCACTGTCACACCGTAGTGTTGGGTATCGCTGATGAGCAGCTTTCGTTTCAGTTCATTCAGACCTACTCCTACAGGACCTGAAAAACAGGAGAATATAAACACGTTATATAACAAAACACCACATACACACGTCTGTAATTCACCTGGATCCCTAAGACAGCCTGAGAACATGGATCCCACTTGGCATCCCAAGTAAAGAGTATCTCGAGTTCAGGTGTACCTAAGGAAAAGCTAGTTCGTTTGTTGCTTTTTTACCACCAAAATTTAAATCCCTGCCTTTCTATTAAAAAGATGAGAAATATTTATGTTTTCAGTGAAACACACTCAAGAGTAGCTGAGTATATATCACCAAGTGATGGTATCCAGAAGAGCCTAAAAATGTACGTATGCCTGAAAAAGTCAAAGTTCAGAGTCTGGGCACCAGTCATTTCAATTTCAAACATTTTTAGGGCTTAATAAAAGAACATCTTTGAACGTTAATTGTATTTTTGATCCAAATCTAATGATGCGTTTTAAATTTGCAAAACCATCCGCCACATGTACTTTGGTCAAGGTAACTCTCGTGACACTACGTTTTTAGTGGGTCCTTAAGTGTTTGAAAACTGGCACAAGCCTTAGGTGTCTAAGCAGTCCGTGTATACAGATTAAACACCCACCATGGACAAGGCATACTGTAGCTGCTGTAGCGAACAAAAGTGAACTCTGCCTTCAAAGAAACTAATTGCATGGAGAGAGTCACACAAAACAATTATGAGACTAGGGGCAACACAAAAAGCACTTTCAAGTAGGAGTCGGAAAACAAGTTAGAAGGTCACAAGGCCCGAATGGCTAGCGTCTCTGCCATCAGGGTCCATTTAACAGTGGTGCGTGCGCTGGGCAGAAGGCAAGCTGCAAGCCCAGACTGCCCTGGGTTAGAGTCCCCTCTTCACTACTCCTTTCCCTGGTGATGCTGGGTGCCGGGGTCTGAATGGGTGTGCCCCCCACCCCCAATTCACATGTTGGAACCCCAGCGCCCAAGGTGGTAGAAGGTGGGGCTTTGCGCAGGTCCTTAGGTCAGGAGGCTGGAGCCCTCGGGAAGGGATCAGTGTTCTTTTATAAAAGAGATTCCACAGAGCTCCCTCCAGTTCCAGCACGTGAGGACACACCAGATGTGTGTGACCTGGCAGAGGGCCCTCGCCCTGGCACCCTGACCACCAACTGCCCAGCCTCCAGGACTGTGAGAAGTCAATTCCCGTTGTGGACAGGCCACCCCTGCTGTGGTGTGTCGTTACAGCAGCCCGGGGGGACTACGTCACGGACAAAGTTAACGCCTTTGAACCTCGATTAGACTTCATGCTAATTCGGAAAGTAATCACGCTCCCTCTCTTGGGAGGAATCCGTGTGAATCCAGGCATTTGTGTTCATTCTCTTGCCTAATTCTTCTTCTGGGCTTTGAGAAGAATAAGGTTTTATGCCAGACAATGAAGAACAGACAGGTGAACGGAGAAGAGAACGGTGGGTGTCCCGTGGAGGGAAAAGTGTGAGTGAAGATGAAGTTGGAGTTGGGAGGCTATGCCTTCCTTGCTTTGCTGACACTTTTAGGGCCCTCCCCTGTTCCCTCCGCACCCCCCCACCCCACTACTGGTCACTCACTAACACCTTCCGTCTTGCCAGGAACTGCTGTCAAGTACCAATTCCCTGGGGCTCAGCTCTCCCTTTTTATAGTAAATACTCTGTAATATCCCATTTATGCCCTGAAATGGAATTCGGAGCCAATGTAATGCACTAGCCCTCCAAATTAATAAAATGCCCTCACTGTAATATATGAAAGACAAAAAAGTACTTATAATAAAATATGTATTTCAATATGTAAATGCTTGGACATGACTAGAAAACCTAATGACGTCAGATGTTTGCACCCACCAATAATATGGTGGGATTTAAGAGTAATAAGCTCAGGAACCATTCCATATGAGAAAGTACCTGAAAATGGAAGCCCAAAGGTGCAGGAAAATAGGATAATAAAGACTAGCAACTGGGAGACTTGGGGGGTATGGTAAGGGGCGGGGGAAACAGCCTCAGATGAAATAGAACAGGTCAAGACTATCAAAGTGAAGAAAATGATACTTTTGCAAATGACCCTCACTTTACATGTAAGTATAGCATAAAAATATATGGGATGGGATAGTGCTTCGTTGTCCCAGAAGGCAGACCTCTTATCTTGACACCCCACCCTATGTTGATCTGTTTGGTCCCTGAATGTTCACTACAAACATCTGCGAGAGTATACGGGATGCAGGTCGGATCTGTGTTCCGCAGAAAGGCACGTCTACATTCCTGGCCCCCTCAGCTATTCTGACTTTATAAAAGAGTAAATGCCCATATGCTTCCCAGTGGGCAGTGCCACCCCCGTCGAGAGCCACTGTTCTGAGACGTTAGCCCCTGGTTCTTGTCATCCTCTGCACCTCAATTCCTGCCATCGCCTTGGGTGAGCTCAGCATCCACGTGAATATCCTTCAAAATGCCAGCCTCTAACCTCCCTGACTCCGAGTCTCGAACGACCTTCTCCTCTACTTCGCTTCGACCACTCACGGGGCCGACCTCGAGACTCTGCCATCACCAGCAGCTCTTTCACTACTGAAATATTAAATTCAAACTTCCCAATAGGACTTTGATCTCTGATCCCTTGAGATCTGTCACTCGGTTATGCCTCCCACACCTACTGTCGCAAGGACCTCTAGTGCTCATTTCTTTCTAGTTCTCATTTCTTTCCTTCCTATCTAACAACCCTTCATGCCTTCACTTCCATGGGCCATCATGTCTCCTATTTTGCTAATACTCTCAAATCTCTTACACACTGTCCTTCTATCACACTTGCCGGAAACCTCCAGTCTAAGATCAATCCTGCAGCCCCTCCCCACACCTAGACGAGTGCCGGAAACCCAGACAGCCCTGGAGCAGTCCTGCCATACATTCCTGCTCTCCATGAACAAACGAGACTTACACGCTCTCCGGCAATTATTCCACGTTCTCCTATCTACGGTATTTCTCACATCCCCACGATGATAACTGCAATGCTCCACTCCTCTGTAGCCACAGGTGGGAGTCTCCAGCTGGCTTACATATCCCCTCCCCCGTCAAACAATTGCCAAAGGCTGTCAATTCTACCTCCTCAAGAGTCTGCAGGTCTACCATCTTGATTGCCGCCGCGGCCAGTCTAGTCCAGGGAGCCGCCCTGTTTACCTCTCCCCTGGCCCAGCCTCCTCAGCGGCCCCACACCTGCTGACCAGCCTCCTCGGCGGCCCCGCACCTGCTGACCAGCCTCCTCGGCGGCCCCGCACCTGCTGACCAGCCTCCTCGGCGGCCCCGCACCTGCTGACCAGCCTCCTCGGCGGCCCCGCACCTGCTGACTAGCCTCCTTGCCGCCACCAGCAGCAGCAGAGGTTCTTCTAAGGAGCTGTTCGGATCCTGTCACTCCCTTGCTTAACATTCTCGGAAATGTAGTTTCCAGAGGCTCTTCCGAAAAAGATTAAAATCTTCACACGGTTTACAAGGCTCCATGTGAGCCCGTCCCTGCCCCGTCCTCCTGCCTCGAAGCATTTGCTCAAGTTCCCTCCTTCATCGGGAGCCCCAGCGAGTTCTGAAACGTCAGAGCTTGGCTCAAACAGATCTTCCTCAAGCAAGTCTGCAAGACTGTCCTGACCCTGTCGATCATGTTTCTCATTCTTAGGTTTTCAGAGCATCCTACCTTCCCAATACTTAAAAGTCACCATTCAACAACTGCGTAATGTATCACTGCATGGCCTGTCTTTCCCACTAGACAGGGGCCCCATGAGGGCAAGAATCCTGTTACATCACTTACCACCCCCATAAAGCAAGCCCTCAATAAAAATCTGTGGAGTGAATGCAACTTCTTCAGTAGAAGACCTCATCTACTCCAGAGAATACAGAGTCCAACAAGTGGAAAGGTCTTCGAAGTCCCTTCTAGAAACTTCTATATCTAAACCCACCTAGACCATCATCTAGATACTTCTCTGCAGTCATACACTTTTACACCTTCTCTCAGAGATCGCTCTTCCTGAATCTTCCACCTCTTCCAGCTAGCTCCTTTCTGTCAGCACTTACAGCGAATAAATTCTCTCCTACCTTAAAACAACAAACTTCCCTTCACCTTAAGATGTCCCTTGGCCACTGCTCCCTCCCGTCTCTGCCACCCTGACTCCAGCTTCTGCCACTTCTCACCAGCATCTCACATTCTGCCTCCACTGCCTACAGAATCAAACAGAAATTCTCTGACAGGTTTATACAGATTGCACGTTGTGAGCTACCTCTGTGTCTCTGATTTTCATCCTTGCCACTCCTTCCCATGCCTTGCTCGCTCCAGCTACATGGAGGTTCCCCTGCTTCTGGAAATGTGGCAGGTTCTCCTTTGTGTTGTCAGGGCCTCATCACATGCTGCCTGCTTTTCCAAGGATGCTCTGCCTGCTTTTGCAAGGTTGCAAGGATGAAGAGGACTTCGTGTGTTTTTGTTTTTGTTTTGTTTTGAGAGAGACAGAGAGAGACGCATGGGGTGGGGAGGGGCAGAGGGAGACAGAGGGAGAGGGAGAGTCTTTAAGCAAACTCCACACTGAGCACAGAGCCCGAAAGGGGGCTTGACCTCAGCATCCTGAGATCACGACCTGAGTCGAAACCAAGAATTGGATGCTTAACCGACTGAGCCACGCAGGTGCCTCTACATGTGCTAGTTCTTCTCTGTTGTTTCAGCTTAGATATACTTCAGGGAATCTGCCCTAACAACTTTAAATTTGGGTTTGGTACCAAGTTCATGCATTCCCTTTGCTCCCAATTCAAAGGACTAATCCCACTATACTATAACTGTCGGTTTACCCGTCTCTCTCCTCTAACAGCCTGTGAGCTCTGTGAAAACAGAGGTGTCATCGACTTGTTCACCAGCTGGCAAACTGTAGGCACTCGTTAGTTTTATTCATTTCAATTATACTCAGTAATTATGCTCTTCTGGAGGTAAAACTATTTGCTGAATGAACCAAAGGAATGGGAGCGAAATGTACGTAACAGCATCTGCATCTAGAATGCCTGGATATGACAGTGAGGGAACGTGCTCATGGTCCCCAACAGGAGTTGGTAGAGCTTACGTTTGCACTTGGCTCTCTGGATCTTAAAATACAGAGAAGAAGGGGGAAGGTGACGATTCGGCTGTGGACCAGCAAGTTTCAGGGAAGGGAATCCGTCTATCTCATCTCAGCCAGGACTGCGGTGTGGCAGAGAGGACAGGGCGAGGGTGCCCTTGTCGTGCAGGCATGGCAAGGCAGAACTCGGGATGGCGAGGAGAAATGGGACCCCGGTGAGAGAGGAGGAAAGTGAAAGAGTATTGACTGACTGCGAAATGCCAGGCACCATTTGGGGTGTATGTATTTGATCTACTCTGAAGGTACTCAAAATATTTAAAGTGCTAAAACGTACTCTTTAATAGAAAACGAAAAAGGAAAACAAGGGGTATTACAAATGGAGCTGTGTTCTCCGTATAGATGATGCCAACTTAGTTATATATGCTCGAAGAAAAAGAGGCGAATAAAACACTCAACTTAAAGAGCGTGTGCGGGCCTGCCATGCCCACCCCCAGCCCCAGTACCCAGGACTAAAAGGGTGACATGAATATACTGTTTCTTCGGCAGGTCTCAGCTCTGGAGTGCTTCCCAGAGTGTGAGATACTTTGTTGAGTGAGAGCCTAGCTTCTTTTTTGTTTTCTTTTTTTCTTTCTTCTACTACCCATGCCAAAAAACACAATGATTTATTTTAACTCTGGAGGAAAAAACTAGTTGTGCTTGAATTAGAGGGGAAAAGTATGCTGTCTCTAATAAGATACCCTGACGTTTTGACTGTATTCAATTTTACCCCTTTATATAATCTCTTTGTAGTGAGCTTGCTTCACTGCACACTCATGGAGTATGCCAAGAATGTTCAGTGGCAAAAGATTTTATTTGAAAAATTTTCCCCAGATTTGAGGTCATCATCTTCAAAGGTGGGAGTTTCCTTATAAAAATGGTTAAAGCAGGGATATGGCTTCCATCATTCTTACTACAAAATTGTCCTGAGGGCCTCCAAACAGCATTTTCCCTGAGAAGCTCTTGGATCAATTCTGTCATCCACATTGCTGAAGTTCTAGAATTTTTCTTTTTAGATCTTAACCTTAAGATCACCAGCTAAGCTCCACACCCCTGTTCCCCCATGGCTAGGGGTTAAGTTCACAGCACTTTCGGTTGGCTGCTTTGTATTTAGGATACAGTATCTATTTACACTGCAGGCCACTTGAGGGATGCAGACTAAGTTAGGTTCACTCTGCAGTGGGACAGACTCATTTCCCCTTCGATACAGCAGCTGTTACCGCAATTGGTGAAATACACATACACATATGTATATAAATTGGTTACCCTATAGTTTGTTTTCAGGTGTGCTTGTTAATGTTTAAAGAGAAAGATGATAATCTAAATAGCACATATTTAAATCACAGACAATAGGCTTTGGAAAAGAATAACTATGATGATGACACACTGAGGTTTGTTTGTGGCAGGCATGTGTTACACGGTTAACATACACCGTTACTAATCCTCTGAGGTATTACCGTCCTCATTTTGCAGACGAGAAAACAATGAGAGGTGAAGACATTTTCCTAAATGCAATTTTCCTAAGGTCTGGAGTGTGCCTCAACTGGTGTTCGGACTCAAAAGGTCTGTATTCTTTCCATACTGCCTATCATCTTATCAAAAGAATGTCAATAAAATACAAACTCAGGTAGCCAGTTATCCACTGTCTGATTATGCCTGTGACCCGTAGCTTCAGTCTCTCAGCCAGTTTCCAAGCTGCCCCGCACCTTGGATAGTGATGACTATCTGCTCACGGATTACACAGAGACCCCCCAGCTACAAAAAGGGTAAGTCAGATCTGAGGACCTCAAAACTCATTCTGTGCAGAACCTTGGAAAAGTCTGTATGAAACTTACTGAAGACAATGTATGCTAGGCCGTGTGTCAGCATTCTAGATTTAGGACGAAGGAAATAAAATACAATGATGATAGGTAAGTAAAAACCAAAAAAAGCACCTTAAAAATCATTTGGAATTCATTAATTTGGAATCCAGGCAGCGAACTAAAACTGATGTTTTTCTAGCTCGAAAACAACATAGAAGAATGTTTCTATTCAAACCAAAACATGTAAATAAGTATCCGTTTCATTTTTTTAATTCCATAAGAATTTACAAAATCAACTGTGTGTGTGCAAATACAAGAAAGAATAAAGCCATTAATTCGCATTAGTTGATGTTCTTATAAAAACTGTATCAATTAGAATAATTAAGAAAATTAGGAAGGCATACTGTTTTTATTACTTTTGTACATTTAATTAGTAACTCCTTCCTGAAAGTAGGCAAACGTGTTGTGTGTGATTTTATACAAAGGTTCATTCATTTCAGCCAAAGAAATACAGCCCATTTAGGGTATCCATAATGATGCTGTTAAAGTGTTTCTGTTTAAAACTTTCCATTTAAGGAAATACTCGCTTTAAACTAAAAGCAAAAATGCCTTTATTTCTATCTTAAAAAGAAGATTAAAAAAAAAATCTATATGCAAATTCTCAGCCTTTGTTTATGTATAGAGGAGCATTTACACATATACAACGCCTTTGCCCCAAATGACCTCCACCTCTGTTGACATTACTGACCCATTATCCATGTAATTCTAAGACGCTGAATGTTTTCACTGTTGTATTTTCAGATTTTCTTCTTTTTAATCCATGGATGTGTATAAGGGTTTATAATTTGTAATAAATCTTTGTGGATGGAAAACAAGAAATAGGCTTCTATTAGAATGTTAGCATAATACACTTTTAAAATTAAGTCATAGTTGATGCACAGAAGTTTTTCATGCTGTAGACATGGCCCCCCAAAAGATCTACCTTCTGAATCTGAAACAGACATATACAATTTAAAATCAAAAAAAGCTAAATGAGTGGAGAAAGCATGGAAGAAATAAAACCAGTGCCCACAGTAGCACTCTGAAACTGTAGGTACACTGAAAGAATGCTCTAAAATATGGGTATGGTGTTCTCATACTAAAAAAAAAAATTATGGACATACTCTGTGGTATTGTACTTAAAACTTCAACCATCTACTTATTTATATGTTAGTGCAGACCCTAAGTGAATACCTACTAGAACAATAATGTATTACTACTGTGAAAATGATTTAATTGAAATCTATGAAATGTGATACATTTTATTTATTTAATTTTTTTGAGAAAGAGAGAACACATGAGCAGGGGAGAAGGGCAGAGGGAGGAGAGAATCTTAAGCAGGCTCCATGCCCAGCATAGAACCCGATGCGGGGCTCAATCTTGGAACCCTGAGATATATGACCTGAGCTGAAATCAAGAGTTGGACACTTAACTGACCGAGCCACCCAGGTGCCCCTGAAATGTAATATATATATATATATTTTTTTTAAAGACACTCATGTAGTCTACAAAAAAATGACAATAAAGTTACTTGTAAATGTCCAGTGTAGCATTTTGTTAAAGTTGATGAGCATCAAAATGAATTTACTAATGTAAATATAGATGAGTGGTACCTTACACATGAAAGGACAATCGTGCTGAAGATTACAGTGTTACTCATCTGTTAGGAAAGAAACTTCTCAGAAAGAGGTAGATACAGGTAGAGGAGATTGGCCAAATTAGTCTTAACACAAAATGCACTCATGTAACAGAACACATTTAATAAAATCCATTCTTGTTTGGATTTCTGTGCAGTATTAAACTATACACTGGAGAGAAATCTGTTGCTCTATCAAGTACTATTTGCTTTTGCTCATGATCTTTGTACATCCTGACACAGGCATAAAAATGGCGTATTGCGTGAAAGCTCCTCTCATGGATGAGGTTTTTAACTATGTGGTTTAACTATGTGTTTACCTCCAGTGGACCTGCCCTGCTTAACATGAAAATTCTTCCACGTTTTCCCCCAGACACTTTTATAGTATTGGCCAGACTTGTTCCTCTTACTATCCAGAGAAAAATAGCAAAATTGCTGGAGTCTGTACTCAGTATCCAAATGGCTTTTGTTACCTGAAAAAACACACTTACTCATTTGATTTATTACAAGAAAAATCAAATGAAATCTCTAGGTATTCTTCAGCTCAGATACGTTATAAAAAGCCTACTTATCCTATTGTAGCACTACTATTTTTGTTGCTCTAGGCATAAAATAGAAACTACCATGCTATTTAATATTTGACTCACAATGATCACAATAGTGGGTGGCTGGATTTTGTGCTGGCGAGTGACAAAGTTGCTTATAAAACTAAATTTAAAGTTCAATCAAACTACATAGAAAATACAGCAACTTAGCAGTTCATAACAAGCCCTGCCAGAGGTTCAGGGCTTTTTTCCTCTGTTACACTTTCATAGCGGAAGAAAAATCCTATCAATGAAGCATCAACTTGTATGCTAATGTCAAAAAAATAAAAAAAAGAAAAGAAAAGAAAAAAAAAAGTGGGAGCCTTGCTGAAAGAGCATCATTTTTTCCAAAGTAGCTATTGACACCAGACTTCTACAGACTGATTCAAGTTCTCATCTCTCCTCTATCTCAGGGGTATGACGAGTCAATAAAATTAAAAGGTCAAAATAAACCCATTCCTGAGTCTTCCTAAAGAGTCTGTTCAAAAATGTGACCTTTTCAACAAGCTACCACAATCTGATTCAAAATCCTGATTCCTCTGAATCTGCCCTGCTTTTAGTGTCTTTCACAGAATTTACCAACCTCTGAAACTGTACAATTGACTTTATATTACGAATTTATGTTGAATCTGTTTTTCTATGTCCTTCCCTGAGAATGTAAACGCCACAAGGGCAAAAACATTTGTGTTGTGTGCGAAGGGACCCACGTGCCTAGAACCGTGCCTGGCACGGCTGGTACTCCATAAAAATCAGCTGAATGAACTTAATTGTGATTTATGCCCAGAAATTAAGCCAGAGTATAAACATTTAAGATACGCCAATGGCATAAAAAAGCCAACTGTGATTCTAATAAAGACCACATTTACCTCCTATATACAAGGATTATAATTTTAAACCCAGCACACACTCATAAATTCAATTATGACTTTTGGGTTTACAGTTGTCTATATAAAATCCTCCAGAGCAGACTCTAATTCCTACAAGCCTTCAATCAAAGTTCAGCCAAAGTTATGAAAATTTTAATAAACATATTAACATTTATATTCTGTTTTGAGTACTTGCTTTTCTCTGTGCTTTATGTGCAAGACTTTTTGTTCTGCCATAGTTTTATGGAAAAATGATGACAGTCTTATAAAGGTCTATTTATTCAAACTGCCTCTACAAAGCAGTCTTTAGACAGTATATGAGATTCAGCACAAAGAAGGGCAGAATAGTACTTATTGCTCAAGCTGGAAATGTGAAATATATAGAAAGATTTATTATTAGTTTCCTCTTATGCCTCATAACCAGACAGAACAAGTCACAAATTGTCTGAATACCCACATGATGAATTTTGCTCTTCTATTGGCTTAAGCTGTGAAGTGTTTTAGTAGCTTTTTAAACACCAAAGCTTTCTCTCCACTCCCTCCCCTACAAACACACAGACACATTATTTGGCTTTATTACTTTCCTTTTTAAAAAGTCAGGTCTCACTAAAGATAAAATTTATGCAGAAAAATGTACTAAATGCCTGACATTTGGTTTTAACATACTTTTTGGAAAATACTTTCAAATGCAGAAAGGAGTAGAACAGAAAATGTCACTACGCTATTTTAGTGGCTAAAATGTGGCTTTGGAATAGTACCTTTACAAAATGAAAAGAAAAAATTAAATACTTGTGAGCAAGGCTCAAAGTCCTCAACTGTCAACAGTTTTGCTAAGTTAACAACTTGGTCTATTTTAATTTCTTAAAGGTTAAGTCCAAGGATAAAAAGTGTGCAGTATTACAGTAAGAAAGTAGAGCAAATAATACTGTGGACCTCTTTAGCAATATTTACCTTACAGTTTCACAGCAAATACCATTATTCCCAATGGCTTTGAAAACAGTGGGAAAAACAAATGAGGCTTGAGGAGGACCAGGCTGCTAATACTCTACTCTTTCCATCTTCCTACACATGTTGCAGGAACCAAGGCACTGCTTCCTTAGTATAGGATTTCTGCCATCATGAACAGTTAACAGTTAATTCAGGAACAATCCAAAACTTATAAAATTTGAGTCCCCTGCTTGGTTACCTCTTTTAGATGATAAACTGCTGAATAATCTGATTTAGTTTCTAAGTATTTCAAACAGAGGTTAAAAAATTAGCAGAAGTCCACTCATATGTGAACATTTCATGTTTCTCTTGTTAGTATTCTCAGTTCACAATATAAAAAGGAGACAACAGGCCCAAAATGGAGTCACTTATGCTAAGCCCACATCACCAAATAAAGACTTAATACCTAACCTAATTAACAGCAACCTCTCTCAGGAGTGGACTCTTAAACCAGTCAATCCAGAATTACCTGCTCAGCACCAGTGAGGTAATCTGCCTAAAAGACCCCTGCTGTCCCCCAAAGGAAGGTGACCGTGCCTGAAACAATACACACTTTTCTAATAACTTCCTTGTCCTGCCCCTTCTGCCTATAAAATTCTTCCATTTTGTACAGCTCTTTGGAGTTCTATCAGCTAGATGGGATGCTGCCCAATTCATGAATCACTGAATAAAGTCAGTAAGATCTTAAAGATTCACTCGTTGAATTTTAGTTTTTAACAGATTTTGTGGCAGTGGTAGGATCTGAAGGAAACTTCTGACACCTCTGGGGATGATAAGAAACACAGGTGTGATATCCGTGAACGCTTCGAGTTCTATTTTTCTTGTTTTTTCTGAGGGCTACGGGTAAGCACCCCCCGGTTCTGGGCTCTGCTCTCTTTGCATCAAACTCCTAATCTAATTGGCTTTCCAATCCAGGACTTAGCGGGTTAGCTAGATCTGGTAGATGGTTCTACCCTGACCTCTAGTCCCAGCCCTTACTTTAAAGTCCAGCCTCCTGTTGTTGGGGTCTGCTGGTTCTGTCCACAGTTCCATGCTGGGAATGGCTGGGGGGTGCAACTAATCCCTCTTTTTTTGGCCACTCTGCCATCACATCTCTTTGGTTACTGCTGGTGCATTAAGGTGTACATGCTTGTTTGGCTGGCTTTGTGTGGGTACAGGCTATTGCCAATTGGGAATCTCAGAAGCCAAAAAGCCGCAAACTCGGTGGACATGGATCAGTACTTAATAGCTGTTACCGTGCTCAACACCTAACTCTAAGACTCTCACGTTAGGATAGGTTGGTCATGGAATGGGTTAGATTGACACCAGGTCACCTGTAAACCTCAAGAAAATTTCTTGCACAGGGAGGTACGCTGTGAAACACCGCACAATCCTCAACCCAGTGGCACATCCCTCTGAGGTATTAGTTTGGCTCAAGGAGACCCAACAGCTTAAAGAAATGAGATTCTTAAATTACAAAGAGCTAGGTGTGCCACCTGCTTATTCTATGTATAAAGAACTACAGTCCCGGAAGCAATAGACAGCTACAAAAATGGCAACTCTTACTAAAGACAACCTAGAACTGCAATGGCCATTATTGGGGGAGCATTCATTTAGACTGTTCATTTAGGAAGTGTGCTTGAAAGCAAAGGTTCCCAAATCAAACAAATAGAATGGGTATACCTATTTTAATTGGTATGGAGAAGCTTCCAAAAGGCTTCAAGATGCCAAAATAGCTTCACTGAAAAATTCATAGCAAAAGGCTAATGAAGAATTAAAGACACAGAGATCCCTACAACAAAAGACAGACTGACATAACTCCTACTGCTCCCCGTCTACCCTCCTTTACCTCAGTACTCATGTTCTCCTAACTCTCTATCTGAATTGCCTTTCCACCCTGAAGAGACAATTATATAATTATATTTTAAAATAAACCCCCCCAAGGCTGCAGGAGATCCTCCTCAGGCATCTTTCACTCCTTGGTCAAAAACCAAACCAAACTAAGACCCATAATTAAAGAATTTCCTAAACTCGAGGAGGAACCCCAAAAGTTTTCTGAAGAATTGAGTCCTCATCACGGCCTATGACGCCAGGCTGTCAGATCTTTATCAGCTTGTGCACATCCTGGTGGGAGCAGATGAAGCCCAAAAATGGATGTGAGAAGCAGAATGGCATAACCCCAAGGATAACATTTGACATCTTCATCACGGTCCCATTATGGACCAGGAAAAAACTGCAGGATAGCAACGAATCTTTTAAAAGCCATTCACAGAGTCTTGACTGCCCACATTTGACTGGTCTATGATTCAAACATGCCAATAAGACAAATCTGACGGACTCTAAAGCCCATCTGCAAGCTCCCTTCCTATGGCATTCTAGGTTGTATACAATGAATGAGGCCACCCAACCTGCTCTAGTTGCCCTATTTGTAAATGGATTATCTTCTGTGATTAGCGGACTGATAAATGAACAAGATGGCATGGAAGGGCACTGACTTGACTGAACTTGTGACTCTAACTCATTATGACTTTGAAACAAGACCAAAATCAAAAGTCCACCAAATTAGTAGCCTTATAGCTACAAAAGCTACGAACCAGGCACCTAAAATAATACCTGCCCCCACCCCCAATTGCACCCTCTTAGGAGTCTGTCATCAAAACACTGGACCAGGGCGCCTGGGTGGCTCAGTCAGTTAAGCGTCTGCTTTCAGCTCAGGTCTTGATCCTGGGGTCCTGGGATCGAGCCCCATATACAGGGGATGTCAAATGTTATCCTTGGGGTTATGCCATTCTGCTTCTCACATCCATTTTGGGCCTCAAAATGGTGGGCTCCCTGCTCAGTAGGGAGTCTGCTTCTCCCTCTCCCTCTGCCCCTTCTCCCCGCTCGTGTGCGCATGCTGTCTAATAAAAATCTTAAAAAAAACCCAAACCCAAACAAAACAAAACAAAAACTGGACCAGGGGTCAATGTCTCATTTTTCTTTAAATAGGACACTGAAAAAAGCCATCATCAAAGGCCTTATTCAAATCCTTCCTCATCTACTCAAATGCCTATCTTCCCCCAAATGGCCCCTCTCAGAGCCGACTCTGAGGGATCCTCTGATAAACTGCTACCAGTAATCCCCTTAAACAGCTAAGGGAAGACTAAAAATAAAATCAATGGAAAACCTTGCCAGATTCTGGTAGATATGGGAGCAACATTCCCTACTTTAAACCCAGCTCTCATAGGACAACAAATCCCTCGGAGCGAAGAAGAAGTTTCTATAGTCGGGGTATCTAATAAAATTGAGAGAGAGATTCTATCTCAACCTGTAGTACAGATGACTCTGGGACCTTTTACTGAAAAAGTTTGTGTGTGGGGGTGGGTGGGTCGTTTTTTGTTTGTTTGCTATGTAACACAGTACCAGTCAACCTGTTAGGTAGAGATCTCCTTTCTAAAATTAAAAGGGCTAATACGTTTTGCCTCCAATGGAAACCTCACCTTACCAACCTGACCCTGATCTTTTATGTCCCTTATAACTTGTCCCTGATAAGAGAAGAGAAACAATTCCAGCACAGATCCCTGATTTATCTGAGGTGCCTGAAAATCTGTGGGCTACTTCTAATACTGACACTGGGAGAACAGAGTGCAGAGCCTATAAAAATTCAGATAGACATAACTAAACCTCTTCCTAAATTGCCTCAATATCCACTAAAGCCTGAAGCCGTGCAAGACCTCATACCAACAGACCTTGATCACTCAGTCGCTAATCATTCCCTGGACCAGCCCCAGTAACTGCCAGACTGGAAACCTGATGGGTGGGGTTGGCAATTTGTCCAGGAGTTGAGACCTATTAATAAGATACTTATTCCCCATTTCCCAGTTGCTCCAAACCTGACAACTTTTTGTCACAAGTTCCACTAGAGTCAAGACGGTTCGCTGCTGTGGACCTATGTTCAGCCTTCTTCAGCATCCCTGGAGACCCCAACAGCCAACATCTATTTATTTGCCTTGATTTGGAACAATTAACACTATACCTGGGCAGTCTCAATGGGGACCCATCTTATTTCCCCCAAGTGCTCCACCAATTTAAATCCCCTATAGTTCCCTGGGAAATTGAGCACACTCCATATCATAGTATATTTGCACTAGAGTATGCAGATGACCTCTTGCTATGCCCAGTGACCAAACAGGTATGCATCAAAGATTCCATTTATTTGCTGCAACAGCTGAAAAAGGACATAAAAATTTCTAAGGAACGGGCGCCTGGGTGGCTCAGTTGGTTAAGCGACTGCCTTCGGCTCAGGTCATGGTCCCAGAGTCCTGGGATCGAGTCCCACATCTGGCTCCCAGCTCAGCGGGGAGCCTGCTTCTCCCTCTGACCCTCTCCCCTCTCATGCTGTTTCTCTCTCTCTCTCTCAAATAAATAAATAAAATCTTTTAAAAAAATTTCTAAGGAACAATTATAATCATCTCTAGATACTGTTCATTACCTAGGCCATAATCTAGGTGCTAATGGAATCCACTATCTCCAAAAGAGAAGTAAACTAATCCAACAATGTCCTAGGCCCACAACTAAGCAACATCTTCATGGATTCCTAGGCCTAGCTGGCTACTGCAGACTCTGGGCTCCTAATTTTCCTCGACTGACTTCCCCAATCCATGAACTTACTAAAATTTCAGTCCCTGAACCCTTCCTTGGGCAGATAATCACAAGAAGACCTTTATAAGACTAAAATAAGCACAGCAGGAACTGCCTGTCCCAGGGCTACCTACCTGTTCAAACCCTTTCACCTTAAAAACAAAAACAAAAACAAAAAAACCCTTTCACCTTATTTGCGTATGAAAGAGGTAACCAAGTCCTGGAAATAATCACCCAAGAACGTGGCAGTGAACACAGACCTACTGCTTCTTGGAGCATCCAACTTGATTCAGTCACCTGCGGCCATGCCAAATGTTTGAAGGCTACAGCTGCACAGTTAATAGAAGCTTCCAAAG
This sequence comes from Zalophus californianus, assembly GCF_009762305.2. NCBI lineage: Eukaryota > Metazoa > Chordata > Mammalia > Carnivora > Otariidae > Zalophus > Zalophus californianus. The sequence continues at coordinate 114,060,145 of NC_045603.1, read as the reverse complement.
ATATGACTCTAGGAAATGACATTTACAAACTCCATAAGCTGTCCAAAGTCTTAATTCTGAATTGACTTAGTATTTCTCCACAAGCACACTCACTTCCTGTGAGATCCTTCTACTTTTGCCACCCAACCTGCATCTTCAATGTGGCAATATTCTTAATCCTGCCATGTTACTACCCCTACCTGATGAGGGTGAGCCCCATGACTATGAGGCACCCGATTTTGTGACACATCCTGATTTAGGAGCTACCTCCTCTGACTAATCCTGATCTAATTTTGTCTGTTGATGGGTCATCCTGTAAAACTGAGAAAGGGAACTTTCAGGCTGACAATACTGTTACTACCCAATATGAACTACTTGGGAGAGGAAACCTCCCACAAGCTAATCGGCCCAACAAACAGAGCTCCGTGCCCTAACCCAAGTACACCATTTATCGAAAGGACAGACTGCTCATATTCATACAGATAGCTGATATGAATATGAACCTTTAGGATCAGCCATGGTTTGGGATGGTTATGGAAACAAAGTGGTTTTCTTATGTCCACTGGACCCCAATCAAAAATGGAAAAGAAGTAGAAGACCTTCTTACTGCTATGGTCTTATCTTCCAAAATTGCTGTCATCAAAATTGAGGCCCACACTAAAAATGGAACCTGGTATCAGAGAAATGCCCTAGCTGACTTTCATGGAATGGCAGTACAACTGAATCTATCAAGGCTGTGGCACATATGGATAAAGTCCACTTTGCTTCTGCAAAAAATGACCTCTTGTTGCCAGACTTCTGCCTTTCTGATGTCCTATAACATGGCAACAGTCCGCTCCTGAACCAGCGAAATTACGATGAGCAAACAAGGTTATAAATTCAATGAACGGTTGGGGTGATGGGAAAACCAAGATGGCTACTGGGTCCTTCCTTGCTCCCTGGCATAACTCACTTTTCAGTTTTTGCATTCCTTCCCCCACCATGGCGCAACGAAGATGACTCAAATTATGAATTGACCTCGGTGGTGTTCTGGAAATGTCATCAGAGGAAGACAACTCCCCAACCTTGTTGGAAGGGACCTTACCAAAGGTTCCTGATTGTTGACACTGCTGCGAAACCAGAAAGCACCGAATCTTGGTTACACACCTCACAGCTAGAGAAGACTCCACCTGCCATCTGGTCCTGTCCAGATGCTGGAGACTTCCAAATCAAAGCAATGAGGGAAAGGAGCTGACATCACTGTAGACTGCTTCCAACCAAGATGCCAGATCAAGACTTTATACTTTAACTAAACAGGAAACACTCTCATCTTCTCTTTCCTTTACTCTGTCCCTGGCCTGGAAAAGTAGCACCACCAGCTATATCTCCCAAGCAACTGCTAAGGGGGGCAACCTTTTGTTTTGATGGATTTTGTCATCAAAAACTCTGATCTGCCCATGATGCTAGAAATCCCCTGGTCCTCTCTGTGACCAACTTTTCTTCTAGTCCCGATATCACCATAAGCTACAACCCCTTAGAAGGCACAGAGTCCAACTTTTACAGCCAGAACATCCAGTGCCTTTTCACCTTTCTACAGTTATAACCATACTTCCCAATTAGACACAAAGACCTATGCAAATCATAGTACATTTGCACCTCCATGTTCAATGACGATCTCAGTCAGTTCTGCCCCCGATCACAGAAAGATCCCAACAGCAGCGCCCATCTTTGCAGGGAATTTAGAACGACTTTTTGGTTCAGCCGAGGAGATTTGCTTCCCCGGTGCACTGAAAACCTAACTGACCCCCGGTTGCAGTGGACAATCGTAACAATCGCTGCAAGTGAATCCATTCACAAGCCCCCTTCACAGAAGCGGCGTGTGCCCCAGAATGGTTTATCCTTATCTGTGGTTATCATCCTCCCTAGGCCTACGAATCCTTAGATGGTTGGCGCAGAACCAGGCAATGCCTCTCAGGTTATCTGTGCCCCTGACTGTTCACAAATAAACAGAGACACCTCACTGGTCAAGACCCCTGATGTACACCGTCAAGTTAGGAAGGACCTACCAGGAGGCTTTCATGATGTAGGATTCGCTTCCTCTGGTGGGTCCCTGCTCCCGGTCAGCAGAGTGTGCATATGAGGCTACGACCAGGAATCTCTCCTCAACTTCTGAAAGCACTGCAGAATCTGCTGCAAACCTGACAGCTGTCCAACAGGAACCCTCAGACCCTGTGGTCAAGTTTGCTCTTGGTAAGAGGGCAGCCCTGAGCATCTTTTAGCCGAACAAGGAGGTGTCTCTGCTGGGGCCGACACCCCTTGCTGCACTTGGATGACACTTCCGGGGAAGCTGAAACTCAGTTATGCAAGATTAGCAAACAAGCCGCTTGGCTTAAGGAAGTGACCCCTTCAACAGGGTCTTTTTGGCTTATTTGATTTTCATTGATTTGTGTGTTAGGGAGCATGGCTCCAAAGTGCACTCTAGATACTGTGAGTTATCCTGCTTCGACGGATCATAGTAGTCTCCCTGGTGCGCCGTATTCTCTCGAAGGCTTTAAATGCATGTTCGCAGCCGCTAACCAGTAAGGAAATGATCTCCCTCAGACTGGAACGTCAGAAAAAGGAACAAAGACAATGATCAGCTTTAAAAAAAAAAAAAAAAAAAAAGTGAACCTGAAGTCATGACCTGACAATACCATAGAGATTCAGCAAAAAACGTCACGACCTGTGATTACTACACAGAGGATAGAGCAAAATCTGAGAATGTGAGAGCATCAGCTTGGAGTGGGGCTAATGCCTTAAATTTTGATCATATCCCTGAGTTAAGCTGAGAGTCTGATCAAAAGGGGGTAAATGTTAAAAAAAAAAAAAAGACAACAGGCCCCAAATGGAGTCACTTGTGTTAAGCCCATATCACCAAACCAAACCATAATACCTGATTTAGTTTCCGCTACTCCCAGAAGTGAACTTTTTTGAGATTGATTAATTAATTTCTGAGAGAGAGCATGTGTGTGTGCACCAGCAGGTGGGGGGAGCGGCAGAGGGGAAGGGAGAAGCAGAGGGAAAGAATCTCAAGCAGACTCCGAGCTGAGCACGGAGCCCGACACAGGACTCGATCCCATGACCTGAGCTGAAACCAAGAGTCAGACGCTTAACCAACTGAGCCCCCCAGGCGCCCCCCTCCAGGAGTGAACTCATAACCCAGTTGATCTGGAATCAACTGGTCAGCACCATCTGCCTGATAGATCCCCGAGGTCCCCTAAAGGAAGGTGACCTTGCCACAAACAATCCACTCTTAAATCCAGTAACTTCCTTTTCCCAAGCCCTCTGCCTATAAAAGTCTTTCATTTTGTACAGCTCTTTGGAGTTCCTTCCTATCTGCTAGATGGGATGCTGCCCAATCCAGGAATCACTGAATAAAGCCAATAAAATCTTTAAAACTTGGTTCAATTTGGTTTTTTAACAAGATGGAAGAGCGACTTTTTATTAAAAGCTTGCGAGGGGCCAGGAACTGGTCTAAGTATTTGCAAATATCATTTCATTTAGCCCTCAAACAAACCCAGAAAGCAGGTGCTCTTATTATCCTCATTTTTCAGATGAAGAAACTGAAGGCCAGAGAAAATCTGAAATGTGTAGGTATCGCATGGCTACTGAAGAGCACAACAGGATTAGAACATAGCCTGTCCTTCCCCAGAGGCCTGTTTGTTACCATGTACGCTATCCCACTTCATAGGATATAACAGATGGAGATTTTTCCAGACAATAAATACTGAACTGATACTTCAGCCGTGCCATACAGACAAGCATAAAGATTTTCTGAGCAATGGCCACACAGAAAAAGGTGAATAATAGTAAACAGGTTTTTTAAAAACTATTTTATTTGTTTATTTGAGATAAAGAAAGTGAGAGAGCGAGCACGAGCGGCGGGGGGGGGGGGGCAGAGGCAGAGGGAGAAGCAGCCTCCCCACTGAGCAGGGTGCCCAATGCACGGGCTCGATCCCAGGACCCTGAGATCATGACCTGAGCTGAAAGCACACGCTTAACCGACTGAGCCACCCAGGTGCCCCAAAAGGACAGTTACATATAATGACCTTGGCTGTCACTGGATTGCACTGTGGAATACCACACTCCACACAAGGCCACAGCAAGGGTAAGGGTAGGAGTAAATAAAATTACATTACACCAGCAACTGCTCCAAAATGGGGAAATAAAGTGTAAGGAGATAAAGAATTTCAAATAGAATTTTTTTTTTCCTATAGGAATTTCAGAATAGTCTAAAAATAATAATAAATTAGTCGATCACAACGGACAAACCAAGCCTAAAATATCCCTGTGCAAACCCTGAACAACAGATTAAGACAAAACCCCAAAATTTTAAAACCATCAGTAGAGCACATGCATGACAAAGCACAAAACTGATATGTGATAAGTAGAAAATCAAAACAAATGGCACCCAGTTCACAACCACTAACGAAGTAAGGTGATGGCAACAGAACCCATTCAAACACAGCAACGAGGCCCTCCCACAGTGTGCAGTCGGGCGCACCTCCCGACGTTTGCATTAGAACCAACGGCAACAGGTGAAAAGCAAAATACACCCTCTAATCCCCCCCCCCCCCCGCCCCCAGCAGCATCTGGGAACTTGTCAGAAATGCACAAGTTCTGGCCCTGCCTCAGGCTTAAGAACAAAATCCCCAGATGACTGGAATAGTGTTAAGGTTTGAGAAGCCTTGGAGAAAGAGCTGGGGAATTGAGCCCCTAGTCGAGCTTCGCACTCAACGGGGAGTCTGCTTGAGATTCTCTCTCTCCCTCTGCAGCTCCCCTAGCCCCCCCCCCCCGGCACTTTCTCTCACTCTCTCTCTCTAAAATAAATAAATAAATCTTAAAAACAAACAAACAACCCCAAAACAAAAAAAACTCCTGAGAAGCAATCTCAGAAACGTGCAGCCAGAGCAGATGGTAAGATCAAGCCCAGAGCCTTTCCCTGGTGGCTGGGAGGGTTACCCCTGGAGGGGAAAAGGCCAGGAAAATCAACCCAGGATACTTTAGGAACAGTTGGCAAATTTTAAGGAGATGGAAGGTGAAACAGGAACACTATGTACTAGGAGGAGCTCTGCCCGCACAGCCGGCTGACCAGACGCCTGGAGGCCCAAAGACAAAAGATCCAGCTCGAGGCCTGAACGTGGGCAGGATTTACGTGAACCTACACTTTCACAAAACATGGAGGTATTTGGTGGGAAACTGAGTGGATGGGCCCTAAATCAAAGAGAAAAAAAGAAAAGTAGGGTATTTAGATCCAGCCAATGGTGTCGGCAGCACCCTGATTTTGTAGACTGGAAACAATATTCCACAGTGAGATAAGAAAGTAAAGGAGGATTTTAACTACCTACACTTTGACCTCAGTCTGTACTTTCTAAGTTCTTCTTTCTAGCTTCTCTCTTCACTCAGGCAAAGGACCCCATGGGCAAACATCCCGTGATGGGAACCCAAACTACCCCTCGAGCAATAAGGATGGCCTGAGCCAGCAAGACCCTGCACGAGCGGCGATGACCTGACCTTCACCGCCCACCTGCATGTACCCACTGACCCCTGTCCCACAGTTTCCTTATATAAACCTAGAAATATTTTCAGTGCTTTGGAGACAGTTTTTGAGACACGAGTCCGCCCTCTTCAGGCGTTGGCCTCACTCAAGTCAATTCCTTTCTTGTTTCACCACCACCAGTCTCTTCAGCGAGTGGCTGAACCTGGTCTGTTTGGGACCCCTGGAGCCAGGTGGCCGCGGTTTTGGCGAGCCAGCCAGGAGCTGTACTTCCGACTGGCCCAGCCCCTGCGGGGCTCCCCCGGGACGGAGCACTTGGCCACAGCAGAGCGCCAGGCAGGGCACGTCAGTCTAGTTCCCGAGCCAGTGGCTGTGACAGGTCAGAGTCAGCTACTCCTGGCTAAGAGATCCCGGGCGGGGAGGGCAGGAAGGAAGTCCCCTGCGGCTGCCAAAACCTGTTTCGTTTCGAGGACTAAGTTTCTTTCCCTGAACTGGCATCAACAGCCTTAACTGCATTTGGTGAAACAGAGAAACGACTCAGAAGTGTAGCCGCCTCCAAAGATTTGGCTCCTGGTAAGCCCCCCGATAAAGGCCCCTCACACCCGGTCCTTGTACTTCGGCTCCCTGCTGTCGGGTGCTTCGGGGCTACTCGTTTCAGGTTGTCGTAACCCATTTGCTCAGGCTTGTGTAGCTTGAGTAATGGCATGAGCTATTTTAATTCAGGAAGTTACTGCTGGAAAAAGGAATGGATGAGAAGTAAATGGGAAGCCAGGGTTCGCATATAGGGAGATCTCTGTTGGGAGGAGTTTGTGTGTACGAGACAGGGAATGCTAACTCCTATCCCCTCCCAGAACCCCCCTGAGAACATAGTGGTCGACTGGTCTCCTTTCAGTTATCAACCTATGACTAAGAAAAAAATGAATTCTCATTGTAACACTGCCTGACAAAGGAGTATGTTAAGCTCAGAGGAAAGATGGCCACTGAATGGCTCTCGGACTCCTTCCTCCCATTTGGTTGCCTGTGAACTGGGGTGGGGGGGGGGTTGGCTTGGCTCTCTCAGCTTGTCTGGGAAGCTGTGTGGTTCAGTCGGTGAATATCCCCCACTCGGGGGGGGGGGGGAAGAATAAATGCTAACAGGAACTCTGGGCTTCATGTAGTCACAGTTATGTTGCTTCTGTGTTCTTTCTGAACCTTTGCCCAGGAAGATGGCAAATATTCCTTCTGTTCCCCAAGGAAGTCCATTGGGACATACTGTGAACTGGTGGTGCAGAGCACTGAAAAGCAACTCGAGACAATTCAAGGCTCCTTTGCAGGAGGGAGAGATAGGACATGGAGTTAAAGGATTGTTAGTCCAAACTTTAAATTCACCATCAGCCGTGCTGGGGGCACCCTTACCCGCCCCACCCCCTCTGCCTTCCCCTCCTCCGTCGCTGTAGCCTCACCCCCAGGCGGCTCACGCGGACGGCTTCTATCCCATCCTTGATGCCTCCTGGGCCACTGGCCCTGCTCCTCCTATCCTCACTAGCAAGGAACAAAGAGCACCCCAAGCTGCTGAGCTGCCTCCTTATGAGATTCATGACCCCAAATCAACACGAAGGGGTCCTGAGGCTCCCCCGGACTTAAACTGACCACTTGAGGTTTTTCCACAGGAGCCCCAAGTAAAACTTATGGTGGGGAACAAACTGATTAACTTTTTAGTGGACTTAGATGCAACATATTGGGTATTAAAGCTAATTCAAGACTGTCAGCTTAATTAAAATAGACATGTCTTTAGAGTTATTAGCATTAAATATAAAACTTTTATTCCACCAAGGTTTACTAAAGGTTATCTCTACTGCAATCTGTCAGGATAAAAGAGGACTTAAAATGATGGTTGATTTGATCTGTCTCATGAAGCTTTCATGGGTAATTGTTAAGAGCAAGTAGGTTGAATTAAAAAAAAAAAAGGTGTACAGCTTTCAGAATCTTTGTTAACCTGAAACTTCGAAGTTTTGCTCGGTTAAATGATATATTGGTTTGAACTCACTGGATATCGGTGTCTTTTCCCAGTAAGATAAAGTAGTGAAACCTTCATTACTGAACATAGGTTTATCTGTTTCGGGCTTCTTGTGATAGAGAAACTACAAAATCTGAATGAAAAAGGAAGTTGTAAAAGATTTGTGAAGGGGAATCTTTGGAAAAGAATTTTATGCATGGTCAAGACTAACACTGGAATGAATGAGTTTTAAAAGTACACCCATATAAGACTGAGATTTAGCTTTTCTGTTAAAAAAATAAAGTTTTCTTGGATTATTGGTCTACTCTTGCAAGAAATTGTAAACAAAGTTCTTGTTTTTTTTTTATCTGATCAGAAAACCAAAATTTCTATGTCTTGTCTTTTTTAGGTCTTTGATTGAAGCTTCTCAATATTAAAGGAGCTAAGTTTTGCTCAAACTATATAACTTTCTCATTACCACCTTGATTACATAGATAATAAAATGCTGTTTTATAATGATCTGTAATCCTATTTAGATATGTGCTTTAAAACCTTCTGTGGTTTTTACAAACTTCCCAAGATGCAAATTCTAAACAAAGTCTTCTTGACCAAGTAGGCTTATTTGTTAAGTTACATGGTAGTTAAGTTAGATGGGAAGCACTGTCAAAAAAATGATGATAAACTTCCTTAGGTTTTTATCGTATGGGTAAATGCTTTAACTCTTCTAGAAATTATATGAAATCCCTAAAGTTTTAGTATGTCCGGGTATGTGGCTGGAATAGCAAAATCACTCCTCAAAAGCCAGAGCTTACCGTACTCCATGGGGTTAGCTAAGGACTTGTGGAAATAAGGCCCTCCCTTCCTTATGATGGGATTGGACAATGCACTTAACAGAGGCCCGTATCTCCTGGGAGGGTCTACCACTTGCCAGTGATTCCTCATAATTGGGATATTATTAAAGCTAGACATTGGGTAAAGAGGGTTTCTTGATGATTTTATCCCTTAGCCATATATATGTCCCAGAAGCCACCTTTGTTGATGTAGAATTACAAGTAGAGGCTTTAGCCAACCATAGAGTGGCCACCTTTAATCAAACTCACCATGCAGTCACTGCTGAATGATGAAACCACACGAATTCAAAAAGCAGTCCTTCAAAACCAGATGGCCCTTGATATTTTGACTGCAGCCCAAGGAGGAACCTGTGCTCTCATTAAAACAGAATGTTGTATATATATATATTCCAAATTACTCAAAGAATGTATCTGAAGCCATGAAAGATTCAAGTAAACACATCATTGCTATAGATGGTTCTAGATCCTTTTAGCAGTTGACTAAATTTGATTCTTTCCAAATGGATTTCCCTGCTAAGCATGGCTGTTTCTTATCCTTTATATTTCTGGCCTTTTTTTTTGGTTGTGGTTTGACTTTTTATATTTGTCAGGCAGGAGCCCATGCCATTCAGACCAGCATAGAGATACCTTACTGTGTATCTCAGGACAGACTCAAGAAATGAAATTCTCCCACACTGTCAAAATCTTCCATTTCAAAATCCCTATGTCATCCCTGGTCCGTAGGAAGTAGCTATAGAAGAAATGACCACTGTTTCTTTTCTCTCCATAGAAATGGAATGGTGTTTTGACAGTGGGGATCTGAAAGAGGACTTCACCTCCTTTTTTTTTTTTTTTTAAAGTCCATGCCAAGCATGGAGCCCAGTGTGGGGCTGGAGCTCACACCCTGAGATCAAGACTTGAGCTGAGATCAAGAGTCGGTCACTTAATGACTGAGCCACTCAAGTCCCCCAACTTTACCTCATTTTGACCTATCTTTTAAACTGTCTTTTTAAAAAAAGATGTATTTATTTATTTTATTTTTTTAAGATATTTATTTATTTGAAATAGAGAGCGCAAGCCAGGGGAAGCAGCAGAGGCAGAGGGAGAAGCAGGCTCTCCACTGAGCAGGGAGCCCAATGCTGGACTTGATCCCAGGACCCTGGGATCGTGACCTGAGCCGAAGGCATACACTCAACCGACTGAGCCGCCCAGGTGCCCTGCTTATTTATCTGAGAGAGAGAGAGAGAGAGAGAGTGTGTGTGTGTGTGTGCACAAATGGGGGAAGGGGCAGAGGGAGAGACAGAATCTCAAGCAGATTCCCTGCTGAGCCTGAAGCCCGATGTGGGGCTTGATTCCACGACCCTGAGATTATGACTTGAGGCAAAATCAAGAGTTGGACGCTCAACTGACTGAGCCACCCAGGCGCACCCCTAAACTCATCTTTAACTCAGGCAAAAGATCCTCAGGTAAAGCATTCCATGATGGGAACCCAAACTACCCCTCAAGCAATAATGACTACCCTGATACCAGCAAGACCCCATGTGACTGACCCCAAGACCATGATTGACCTGTGCTGCACACCTGCATGTACCCACTGACCCGTGTCCCCAATTTTTCTTATATAAACCTAGAAGTATTTTCAGCACTTTGGAGACAGTCTTTGAGATGTTAGTTCACTGTCTCCCCAGTGTTGGTCTCACTGAAATAAATTCCTTTCTTGTTTCACCACCACTCTCTCTCTGCTTCTGGATTTTGTCAGTGGTAAGTGGTCAAATCTGGTCTGTTTGGGACTCACGGAGCCAGGTGCTCTTGCACCAGTGGGCTCCAGTTACAGAAGGTTCTGGTCTTGAACTATTTAGGTATGAATCAGCTCCACAACTCAGTAGCTGCATGCGCAGCTTGGGCAAAGTAACTCAGTTCTCCTCCTGTGCTTCAGTTTCTTCTTCTGTGGGGATAATACAAGTATTTACCTCATACTCATGGTGAGGACTGGATGAAGTAATACATGCACAGCCCTTAACTCAATGCCTGGCACTCGATATATATGGGTTACTGTGATTACACAGGAGAGAGGAAGGACAGGACCCACTTGAGAAAAGATAAAATTTAAAAACTCAGCTGGAGCTGTTTGAAAGCAGTTAGGAACAGCAGAGGGTAATGAAACATTATAGTTAGATTTTACTGGCAGAAAAATCTAAGTAGTAAAAAGGGATATTTTGTTGTCACTGAAGTAATGCAATTAATTGTTTACTTAAGATTGGAAAACTCCAAAGAGTAAGGAAACACAAGTGGGGGAGAAGCACATAGCAAAGGAACTGGAAATCTTCACTGGCTATACCACCTGGAAGGGTCAACATTTAGCATCTCCAGTTTAGGACTATCTTGAGGGCAACCCTCCTGTCGGGAGATAGAGGGGAAATCTCTGAGAACCAGGCCTCAGAAACTTAAGGAATTCCAAGCAGGAGACAGAGAAAGAACAGTCACTGCAGTATGAGTGATATCACAGGAAAAGAAAAGAAAAAGAAAGAAAGAAGAAAGAAAGAAAGAAAAAGAAAAGAAAAGAAAAGAAAAGAAAAGAAAAGAAAAGAAAAGAAAAGAAAAGAAAGAAAGAAAGAAAGAAAGAAAGAAAGAAAGAAAGAAAGAAAAGGCTGTAGGATCCTACTGGGAATGTAAAAATATAGTAAAAATAAAAAAAAAAAAAAAGAGCAAGCAGCGGTTTGTCTGTCAGAAGGTAAAGCATGAGGCCCACGGGACAGAATCCATATTCAATCCAGAATCAGGTGCCAGGACCCCAAAGATCAATGGGCAAAGGGGGATTTAGGGCAACTTAAATGCATACAATTAAATTAACCTCTTCACTGAAGATTTCACAGCCAGATGAATTTTAGTTCAGTGACTGTGGACCCAAACAACTAGCATTTATAGAAAACAGCAGTCAAAACACCTGGGATCACCTGTGACTTGGGGCTGACAATGGAATACTGTGATACATATTTCCAGGAGCGTGATTTTACCAAAAGGTAGTCTAGATGGTGCTGTGGTATTCTGTCCTGATAACTCTTTAAAACTTTGAGTAGGAGACATGAGAGTTAGGGTATCATCACTCAATTCTGAGGAGGCTGATAAAGATATGCCAGTGACGAATGGCAAATTGTATCTGTGACAGGAGTCTAAAGCTTTGGGGAGTTCTCGCTCCCCTCTGGTGGAGTAAGCACACTATAGCCTGTCTCCCACACTGATCACAATTAAACTCTTGGGCAGCACACAAAAAGCAACAACCTGGAGACTCTGAAAAGCAAACAAAAGCAGGCAGAGTATAGAAGGATGTCAGATCTGGAGAGGTGACCCCCAAAGGGATAAAGTTTCCCTGTTTATTTTTCTTTGTTCTTAGGCTTTACCCAGAGGACGAATCTCCACTCAGAGTTGGCAGTGGACTGTGCTAAGATTCCACAAAAGTTGTGGGCTCACCCCTAAGCTGTGCATAAGTGAGATGAACCCAAAGCAGCATAACTAAGGTTTAAACACTGTGTAAGTGTCTGGCTAACACAAATGTCACATGCAAGAAATACACCCAAAGCAGCAGAGCAAAGACTTGTAAACTGAACTGAGGCAAACAGAATAAGCCTAATCAGGGTGACAGCCTGCTAAAAAATTTAACATTTTCCAGAGGAATATAATAAGATCCAAAGTCTGTACAAAATAATGTTCAAAATGTCTAGGATACAGAACAAAATTATTCAATGCACGAAGATGATGGATTCTCAAAAAAAAAAAAAAAAATACAATCGACAGATGCCAACCACAAGATGAGCCTAACATTGGAATTATCCAAAACAATAAAGAAGTTATCTTAACTAAGCTTCATAAGGCAAAACTAGACACACAGGAAATGAATGTAAAAATCAAGTTCTTACTTGAACTTAATAAACAAAAACTATGAAAAAAACTGGTAATTTCACAATTGAAAAAAGATACAATATCTGAAAGATAATTATTTGGTCAGTGGGCAACAAAGCAACACAGTGATGATGAAGGAAAGAGTCAGAGATCTTGAAGACAGGCCAAAAGAAACTGTCAAATTTGAAAAACAAAAACACTAGAAAAAAAATATAATCAGAGCCTCGGGATCCTGTGAGACAATACTAAAGGGTCTAACACATGTGCTACTGCAGTCCCAGAAGTAGAGGGGAAACAGGTTAGGGCAAAAAAAAAAAATCTTTGAAAAAAATAATGGCCAAAATTTTCCAAAATTTGGTGAAAGTCATAAATTCATAGATTTCAGATGTTCAGTAAACCCAGGCACACTAAACTCAAAACACAAATAGATACATCATAATCCAACTGCTGAAAACCAGAGATTAAAAACCCTCAAAATCAATTAGAGAATAGTTACATACAGAGGTAAAGCAAAAAAGTCATCAATATATTAAAATCAAATTAAAAAATAGACAACCCAAAAGAAGGCAGGAAGGAACAGACAAACAAAATGAAGAGGGACAAACAGAAAACAAATAGATCTAAAATAAAAATAATAGACCTAAATTCAACCATATCAGTAGTTTATATTAAATATAAATGGTCCAAACATAACAATCAAAGATGCAGATTATCAGACTGGTTAACTTGGGTTAACAAGACCCAAGACTATGTTATCTGTAAAAAACAAACAAATCCACTTTAATAATAAACACACAGATGGGTTAAAATAAAAGGACAAGAAAAGATATACCATGCAAACAATAAGCAAAGGAAAACTTAAGTGGCTATCTTATACATCACACAAAGCAGACTTGAGAACAATGAATATTACCAGGGATAAAAAGGAACATTCCATAACAAGAAGCTCAATTCATTAAGAAAACATAATACTCCTAAATGTACATATACTTAACAACAGAGCTTCTAAATATCTTAAGTAAAAGCTGACTGATGTGAAAAGAGAAACAGACAAATCTACAATTATAGAGAATTTAACACTCCACTCCTCTCTCAACAATTCACAGAACAAGTAGACAAAAAATCAGTTAAGAATATGGAAGACCTAAATAACATGATCAACCAACTTGACTTAAATAACAAACACCAAACACTCCATCCAACAACAGCAGACTACATATTCTTTTTAAGTGCACACAGAACACCCAACAACATGGACCATATTCCAGGCCCCCCCAAAAAAAATCTGATAAATTGAAAAGAATTGAAATCATACAAAGCATACTGTCTGATCATAATGAAATTAAACAAGAACTCAATAACAGAAAGATATCTGGATAATCCTCAATTTAATTTCCAAATATTTGGAAATTAAAGAACACATTTTAAACAACTTGTAGATCAAAGAAATCACAAAGGAAATTAGAAAATATTCTGATTTGAGTGATATGTTACAAAGATACAACACATCAAAATTTGTAGGTTGTAGTGCTTAGAGGGAAATTTAAATTTATGCCTAACAGGGGCACCAGGGTGGCTCAGTTGTTAAGCATCTGCCTTCGGCTCAGGTCGTGATCCCAGGGTCCTGGGATAGAGCCCCGCATCGGGCTCCCTGCTCAGCGGGAAGCCTGCTTCTCCCTCTCCCACTCCCCCTACTTGTGTTCCCTCTCACGCTGTGTCTCTCTCTGTCAAATAAATAAATAAAATCTTAAAAAAAAAAAATTATGCCTAACAATACTTAAATTTTTTAAAAAGTGTTTCTAGTCAATAGTCTAATATTTAACTTTATAAAACTAGAAGAAAAATAAGTCCAAAGTAAGCAGAGGAAGGAAATAATAAAGAACACAAATCAATAAAATTGAGAAAAGAAAAACAATTTCAATACACAAGGGGTGTTATAAAAGGTCAATAAATTAGAAAAAGACATAGGCAGGTAGACTCTACAAAGGCCAGCAATGATCCCCACCCTCCTGTTTTTCACACCTTTGTGCAATTCCCTCTCCTTGATTGTGGGCAAAACCTGTGATTTGCTTCTAACCAACGGAATATGGGATGTTCTGTTCTTCTGCTTTCTCAGTTTATACACTCTGATGAAGCAAGCTACCATGCTGCAGAGGCCCACATGACAAGGAATTGAGGGTGTATTATGAACTTTGCCAACAAGCGCATGGTTTTGGAAGTAGATCCTTTATCAGTCCAGCATTCAAACTGAGATGCCTACCTCTGGCCAAGACTTGAGTGTAGCCTTATGAGAGATCCTGAAGCAGAGGACCCGGCTAAGTCATGCCCGAACTCTCCAAATTCTGACCTGCAGAAACTTTCAGATAATAAGTATGTGCTATTTTAAAGTCACTAAGTTTGTAGTAAACTAGCTATGAATATACAGATTATGAAGACTTAAACTTTGACTCTTACATAATTCACACACAAGAATTAACTCTAAGAACTTGTTATGCAGCAATACGTACGTACCTGATCTAGAGTGAAGACACAAATTACCAATAACAAGAATGAAAGTGGAGACATTACTACAGACCTTACAGAGAGTTAAATGATAATAAGGGAATATTATGAACAACTTTATGCTTATACAATTGGCAACTCAGGTGAAACAGACAAATTCAAAGACACAAACTGCCAAAGCTTGTTGAATAGTCTTGTGTGTGTATGTGTGTGTGTGTATAAAGGTACAAAGATGCACTCTCTCCCATGTTCTCTCCCTCTCCCCCTTCCTCCTCTCTTCTTCAATTTGTTTTAAAGAAATTAAGTATGTAGCTAAAAATCTCCCAAAAAAGATGCCACAGCGTGGTTTTGCCGTGTAATTCTTTGAAACATTTTAAAGGAAAATAATACTAATTCTACACAAGCTCTCCCAGAAAAGTGAAGAGGACAAAACACTCCCCAACACATTTATGAATATGGCATTACCTTGATACAAACAAAAAACATTATAAGAAAACTACAGACCAGCAAATTGAATCTCGTACTGTGCAAAAAGCTAATACATTATGCAAAGCTCATTGAACACACAAAAATCAATTGATGCAGGGGTGCCTGGATGGCTCAGTCAGTTAAGTGTCTGCCTACAGCTCACGTCATGATCCTGGGGTCCTGGGATCAAGCCCCACATCAGGCTCCCTGCTCAGTGGGGAGCCTGCTTCTCCCTCTCCCTCTGCCTCCCCACCTTGTACTCTCTCTCTTTCATTCTATCTCAAATAAATACAATCTTTAAAAGAAAAATCAATCAATGCAATTCACCATTTCAACAGATCAAATAAGAAAAACCATATAATCATCTCAATAGATGCAGAAAAAAATTCACTTGACAAAATTCAACATCAATTCATGATAAACACTCTCAGCAAACTAATAATAGAAGGGTATTTTCTTAACCTGGTAAAGGGCACCTACAAAAAAACCTACACCTAATATCATACTTTGTGGTGAAAGACTGAATACTTTCTCCCTAAGACTGAGAATAAAGCAAAGATGTTCTCACCACTCCCATTTATTTATCATCATACTGGAGAGCCTAAAGAGAGGAGAGAATACAATATGAATATACAATAAAACACCTACAAAAAAGAAATAAAAATCATCTCTGGTCACAGATAACAAGATTATCTGCATAAAAAAATGCAAGGCATCCACAAAAAAGATACCAGGAATTTCCTTAAAGAACTGTAGGGAGGAATGATGACATCTGTATAGAGTACCATTTAACAGAACTGCATGGCTATTTCTAACCTGTATGAGATCGGAATTCCCCTATATCCCCTTTTCCTTTGAAAGATTCTAGAGAATGAATATTTCTTTTTCAAAATTGTGACTATGATTTGCTTTTATGCATTCCTGCATTACTACTCAGTTTATCTTCATCTATCTTCCCTTCCTCACCCCCGAGGTTAGCATCTACAGGAAAGAAAGAAAAAGAGCAAAGTTTATTCTACTTTCCTCTTTCAATTAGATCCCCTCAGGGAAACCAAAAGTAGCACAGTCATAATGGTAACTTCTTGGCTACAGAGAGTCATCTAGATTTAAGGGGAACCGGGAAATCATGCTGTCTTTGCCTTTTTATCACAAGGTGAGTCTCTTTCTTCGGGTGAGAAGCAGACCTTTGCTGAAGAGCAGAAGATGCAAGGGGATGGAAGAGATGATGCTAAGATGGGTGCTGGGAGGGACAATGGGGTAGAAGAGGAGCAGGAGGTCCAAGTAGCCCCCATGAGGCACAAAAGGATTTAGAACAGGGAATGCTTATACTCTCAGCATACTCTATGGGGACTGGAAGCTGGGTCATTGCAGGCTCTACAGTAAACACAGAAATCGACAGAGAATATTCCTCCAGGTGGGGTTTGGGGGGGCTTTCAGGCACACAGATTAGAAGAAGGGAGACACTGTTAGTAAGGGAAACTCTGAAGTATATGTTTTTCTCAATAATGCCAACAATGTGAACATCTGATGATGCTAGGGGCCACTTCCAGTGTCATCGGGTGTGAGAAACTGCACCATTTCCCATGCATCACCACCATCCACGTGCTGTAACCTTTCAAAGGACGCCATGTCAATAGAAAGGGTGGTTCTTTACCTTTTCCACTTATTCTCATCCCCATAATGGTCACCTTCAGTTTATAAAGGAATAATCAACAAGAGACACCAAGCTCCTTTATTCCTCTTTTTCCCTCCCAAATCATTGGTTTTGATCCTTGGACCTTAATTACCTTTCACCAAATTTTTAAAGAAATGTAAACGAGGGCACCAGAGTCGCTCAGTGGGTTAAGCGTCTGCCTTCCACTCAAGTAATGTTCTCTGGGTCCTAGGATCGAGTCCTGCATTGGGCTCCCTGCTCAGAGGGGAGTCTGCTGCTCCCTCTCCCTCTGCCTCTGCCCCTGCTCATGCTATCTCTTAAATAAATAAAAATCTTTAAAAAGAAATGTGAATGAGGATGAGGTGGATGGAGTAACACTGAGGTCGTGATTGCACATGTCTGTGAAGGCTGGACAAGACAAATGCCAGAACGTGAATGTGAGTCAGACCAGCCAATGTCTGTGGAAATCACCACATATATTAACTACTTTAAGCAGTTTCATTAACTGACTCTCCAGCTGTAAATATCCTAGAACTCTGCTGAGTTTATTTCACTTAACACCTAAATGCCCTAAGAAGCTTCTACCATAGCTACTGCCTCGAAATGATTTAAAAGAAACTTGTGTTATACTAAAAAAGTATTTGTTTCTATTATTTAGTTACCCCAATTTCCTTAATACATTGTGATGTGTTTGCTATCCCCCGTCTCCGAGATCCCACTGAAATGTCAATACCATTCTCCACATATCTCTTAAGTCTCATGAATGTCATGTGGATAGAAAAGACTGAAAATGTCATTGTAGAGACCACACAAAAGGTATTCAAAAATGAGATTTTCTTTGGCTTGAAATCTTCAAGCACCATGCTCTTTGAAGTTAAATACTTCCTACCTCAGTTGTTTCGTCAGAATTAACACAAAAGGCACACTTACCAACCAGGACGACAAGTCTGTATTTTTCGTTCGTTTGCCGCCGATACGGTGTCACTTCCTCATATGTGGGTACATCAGCTGTGTCGTACTGGTCACTCTTCTTGCATTCATACATGGACTTATTTGTTTTCTTATCTTTTCTACTAAGACGGAAACTTCTCCTAAAACCAGCTGCAAAAAAACATATATATATTTAGTAATAAGAACTAAAGAAACCCCCCCCAACACCAACAATTAAAAAACCTCCAAATTGGATTGGATTTTACGAACCCAAATATTGTCACAAGTACATTTAGTAAGAGAAAACACCTAGATACTACACAATTTCATTAAAACCACCATTTAGGAGAATCCTTGAACATTTATTTTTATAGTTATGTTAACGTAAATTTTATTTGGTTCCAAACCATAAGGAACTATTCTCTGAATTCAATGAGTAAAATAACTGCGTAATAAAGCAAAATAAGTTGGAAATCATAGTTTATCATGGACTGACTGAACACTGTTGATAAAAAGTTAAAAGCACTGTAGAAACATTTAAAATATAAATGCTAAATTCTCTTTCATAAATACTAGAATATTTCATACTGTATTGTAAGCACAACCTAACAACATACCTGTGGCACAGACAAGCATCTATTCTTAAATAAAAAGGAAACTAAATTAGGGAGAGCTCAGTTTCAAACATGCCAAACATGGATCAGGCCAACAGAAGAGCAAGTTGACTTTTATGAGACTCCAGTGTGGGTTGGGGGTGGGGGCCGTAAATGATCAAGTCCAGGTTCTTATTCTCCTATGGAAAAGTCCATGGCTTTATACTTTAAAGCCTACTGAATTTTGGAAATAAGATTCATAGTCTCAAGTGTATATACTCTTATCAACACATCCTATGATCTTTTCCTAAAAGAACTGTACAAGTACTTCAATAAATTTAAATGCTTAAAGCTCATGGCTGTCATTTAACACATGGGCTTAAAAAGCTGAGACAAAGGTTCTTTTGCCCCGTCAACCCCCATTTCATTTGGCTTGCTCTTCATGTTGTTGCACTGTTTGGGCTTTATTTCCTTTCTAGTGATGTTCATCACACACAGTATGATTTCATCCATACACACAGTATGAATTCGGTAAGATGTGCAATCAATTTTCGACCTAACCCTCAAAATCCAGACTTTAAGGAAAACTGTTCTGGTTATTGAAACATTATATATATTCATATCAGCTCCATGGTACAAAGCAAAATGTAAGTACATTTTTAAGTACATAAAAATATATTCAAATATATTCAAGAATGTTGATCAACTGTGATAAGTAGTAAAAAAAAATTTTAAATAGAGGTATTTTATAAAAAAAATGCAAGAATGTACCTCTGAAACAAATAATACATTATATGTTAAAAAAAAAAAAGATAGCAGGAAGGGAAAAATGAAAGGGGGGAAATCGGAGGGAGAGACGAACCACGAGAGACTACGGGCTCTGAGAAACAAACTGAGGGTTCTAGAGGGGAGGGGGGCGGGGGGATGGGTTAGCCTGGTGATGGGTATTAAAGAGGGCACATTCTGCATGGAGCACTGGGTGTTATACGCAAACAATGAATCATGGAATGCTACATCAAAAACTAATGATGTAATGTATGGTGATTAACAACAACACAATAAAAAAAGAAGTCAAAAAAATGCAAGAATATTAAAACTGATCTGTGTGAATTTTAGGGGCCATAATGAAAAAAAATACTACTACTGCATTTAAGAAATTAACAGGATCCAAAATAAAGGCCAACATTAAAAACAATTATCAGTAACCATGGAGTTATAGCACTCACCTTATGGATTCACAGTTTAATAAAAATCAGCCAAGCTACTAAGAAGAGGGTGATAAAAGGTTCATCTGATAATAGAATTTTGTGGCCCACCACGAGTCATTCTGATTTTGAGCAAGTACTCAGATTATTTGAGGGAAAAGACTTACAAAGGATTTGAGACGAGAGTTCACCACTCTAAAGCTCTCGTATTGAAGGCAGAAGGCAAAGAGGAGAAAGCAGACAGGTAAAGGGATAAAACACCGGTATCTCTCCAAGAAGGACAAGATTCAGAGGAAGCAAATGGGGAATGTGCCCGCCTGACCCTAGGATGAAGAAGTGTCAATTCTAAAACCACTCAGGCAGGCAGAGTTCAAACTTCTATATAAAGGGTGATAGGGAAGCTGTTTTATTATTATTTCTCTTGTGTTTTTTAGGATATTGGGAAAGACTCACGAGAATGCCAAAAAAAGGTTTCCCCTACATGGGAGTCCTCGCAACGCCAACCCAGAAGTGGGAGGACCCTCACAACCACTCCTAGTGCTTGAGCGCGTGCTTCCCCGACACCTCCCTCTTACCAGTCTGCATCAGTGAGGCCATCCCGACCCCAACCCCGCTCTGCCACCTGCGACGGCTGGCCTACTCCAGAATCCATCATAAGACGGCTTCCGGTTTGGCACAAAAATTACACATTAGCTATTCTAACTCTCCGATGCTGGTATTTTAGAGTGTTCAAATTTCAGGTTCCCATGGTTCTTGTCTCATGGAAGGCAATTATAGGATAAGCAGGTAGAACTGGAAATTTCCTCATGGTTGTTCTTTGCATGGAGGGAGGGTTTTCCTCAAGTCACTACAAACTTATGGCCCAGGAATGAATCTACCCAGGATAGAAATACTTCATCCAAAGCAAATGAAGTCCAAAAGTAAAAACCTGAAAAATTTCTGAGCCATGAATTCCAGCTAAATCCTGAATTTCAGTGCAAGTGTACCTAATTGAGTCTTTTTACAATTAACTGAAGTTTTTGCTTTCATTAAAAATGAAGAGATAGTGGGGAAAAGAGTGAAGGTAATCAGGTGTCTGATGTGAGGTTGTCTGGACATCAAAGATGGGGACCATGGCCTACAGGATGGTTTGGTGATATTTGTTGTCCAGTGCTTGGTACAGAACAGGTGCTTGATAAAAGTTTTATAAATTCAAGTAATTTTAAAAGGCCAAAACAAAACCTTACTTCACCTCTCTTTCATTTTCTTACTGTAAATTTCAACAAAGAAAGCAGGGCAACATTTGGTATTTTCACAAGAGAAAATTCTGAGAGGCAGGCCTAACGACAAAACACGGCATACCCAGAGGCACAGACCTGGAAGGAACTCTGCAGACCATCCTGGCCCACGACATCCTTGCTCCCCGGCCACACGGATGGCACAGATGCCACACGCTTGCCCATGCACCGTGACACGGTCCCGATCTCATTCGCGTCACTATTCCAGGTGGCAATGATGGAGCAACTAGAATTCCCACAGGATGTGAAGCTTAGGTGTCCTGACCCAATATGCTCACTTACAAAACTAAGGAAAAATGGCCGATCACCACACCATGTCTAGTAGAGCAGCAACACTGAGTGTTAAAAAATTGAGGACCAGGGCGCCTGGGTGGCTCGGTTGGTTAAGGTTAAGTGACTGCCTTCGGCTCCGGTCGTGGTCCCGGAATCCTGGGATCGAGTCCCGCATCAGGCTCCCTGCTCAGCGGGGAGCTTGCTTCTCCCTCTGACCCTCTCCCCTCTCATGCTGTTTCTCTCTCTCTCTCTCAAATAAATAAATAAAACCTTAAAAAAACAAAAAAATCGAGGACCAGAGGTGCCTGGGTGGCTCAGTCGGTTAAGCATCCAACTCTGGGTTTTGACTCAGGTCTGATCTCAGGGTTGCAGGATCCGGCCCTCTGTCAGGCTCTGCGCTCAGCGAGGAGTCTGCTTGAGATTCTTTCCCCCTCCCTCTGCTCCTGCTCCCACTCATGCGCTCGCTCTCTAAAATAAGTAAAATCTTAAAAAAATTTTTGAGGACCAGAGGTGGCCAGGTCTGGGTTAGCATCTAGATTCTGACACCAGCTGTATGATTTCGCCAACTTTTTATAAACTGCTCTAAGGCTCATTTCTCAACTTTAAAATGAGGATAAGAGTATTTACCTTACGGGGTTGTTAAGGATTAAACAAACAATTCACATAAAGCATCTGGCCCAGTACCTGGCATATGGTAAATAGCTACATATATTAGCTATAGATCAGTACTTGATTATGTCTCCAACTAACTGAAAGTACCTGGAAGGCAGGAATATATACCTCCTTGTATTCCCCCAGCACAGTCTCGTAAGAAAGGGAAAAATACGGGGCTTATTCATAAGTGTTTAAAAGGCTGTTATAAAAGGACAATATTTAAATATAAAGATTAAAATTACAGCCAGATTTAAATATGTTAAATATTAAAAGTACCTATTAAAGTAGTAAAGCATTTTAAAGCATCACAACAGAAAAATTTAGTATACACTATCCTTTCACTTTTTTTCCTCCCCAAATACTCTAAGGATATGTGTTATTTCTGGTACCATATTTAAATTTAAAGAGCCTCCTTCCTTTGGTCTTCTTACTTATCATGACCATGTACTCTCCTGATCCACAGATACCTGTTTACTTTCCATATTTATAGCACTCCATATACATAAGTACACAGGATAAAAAAAAAAAAAAAAAAAATCCCTAACCCAGAGGAACCAATAAAGCCAGAACAGAGGATATGACAAAAGCACAAAATTCAGAGTACTTGCTTCTGATGGTTTCTCAAACCAAAACAACAAAATAGGCTGTCTTCCTAGAGTCTGTCCTCCACGGGAAGTCTGGGGTGATAGCTCGTTTGGCGTGCCGTTCAAGGCTGATTTTCAAACCTGGGTCACACAATGAGCTATGTGTCAGCACACACCTAGGTTAAGTCTGAGCTTAAAGGAGACTTAACTCTGTGTCTGCAAGAGGCAATTTCTTCCCTTCAGCTTTTATGTGGTTCTCTCATTAAAAGGAAGATTTAAAACTGTATACTTACACTGAGCGTAAGCAAAGGGTTCGTTCAGGTAAATGTGAATAAATAACCCAGAACCTACTGAATCCCCATTCATTTTCAATGCACACGTCTTACCAAGAGCTGGCTTTAAAAGAAGGGAAAAGGAACGGTAACAAGGAATTTGGAGTAAGGGACAGTTTTATACACAAAATATATTTTTCCTTATATTTCACATTTTTGTAATTTATAATTGGCTCAACATTTTTATGGACAGGCTTTTTCCAGTGAGCTTACCCACAGCTGTTAGAGATTTGTGTGTTTTAAAGGAACGACACGTTTACTTTACTACAATAGGAAAGTGACTCTACAGTTAAGACCTGCAGCTGCAGGTCAGCCCCCTGATAGCAAGGAGACACTTCTTATCTCATATTTTCCAGTAGAAATCATTTGTGATCACTTATTAAGTTAGCATATAATTGCAAAGCTTTGTTTGAAGTATTTTTTACTATAAAAGGAAACACTTAAGTTGCTTAGTTTGTGCTCCTTATTTCAAGAAGATTGCAATAATCCTGAACATTCCCTTTATTCCATCTCATAGATTATTTCATTAGGATACATTGCCAGAAGCTAGATAGATCTTGTCCAAATGCTTCTCAGATCAGTGAATGCCAGTGTACCTTTCCGCCAGCAGGAAGTACAATTACCCATATATCACACCAGTGTCTCATAAAGAGACTTCTAATTGCTTTGAAATCTTCAGTGATTTCACAAGTGAACAAGTTATATGTCATTTCATCTTCACTGTTACAGGAGTTGACTTTTTTCGAGTTTAATACCCATTTGCATTTCTTATTTCCCTTGTAAACTGTTGGTTAATTATTTTGACCACTTTCTCATTAGGGTCTTCATAAATATATACACATATATGTATCTTTTAAGGTCACAGCTCTTGACCCTAATTTACTGCAAACACTTAAGATTTTCAATTTTCCATTTTGAAGAAATTTAAAATGTTTATGTAGTTGAGTCTGTGAGTTTCTTTGTGATTTCTTCCACTCTTTTTAGGACTTTCCTATCCTTGGGTCTGATAAATACTCACCTATATTTTCTTAGGTTAAAAAAAAAAATGGGTTGCATGGCTTTACACTTAATTTTTTTTTATCCCATCTGGAATTACTCAGCTGTAATCATGAGATCAAGCTTGTGAGGTGAGGCTGTAACTTTATATTTTTCTAAGTAATTAACCAATGGTCCCCAAAATACTTACTGAACAATCCTTTCACTCCTTTATGTTGATACATACTTTGTACTAAAGTACCAGACGGCTTATTATTATGTCATGACCAAAAAGAAAGAAAGAAAAAGAAAACCCCAAAAAGGTGATTCTTGGTCTGAGTTTAGAGAATTTTTATTGATGATATCAATACCAAAACAACAGAAGTCATGATGGTGGTAGCTGACATGGATTGAGAACTTACTAGATAACAGACACCCCTTGAAGACTTTATGTGGATTAATTCATTTACTTCGCACAGCAGCCCAATGAGGTAGGCAGAATACTACATGGGTTTAAGTGGCTCTTCTTTTAAATAAGTCAGTCCGAGAAAGACAAATACCATATGATTTCACTCATTTGTGGAATTTAAGAAACGAAACAGATGAACATGGCGGCGGCGGGGAGGTGGGAAGAGAGGCAAACCACAAAACAGACTTTTAAGGATAGAGAACAAACTGAGTATTGATGGAGGGTACGTGGGTGGGGGATGGGTATTAAGGAGGGCACTTGTGATGAGCACCAGGTGTTTTATATATGTAAGTGATGAATCACTAAATTCTTCGCCTGAAACTAATATTGCACTATATGTTAACTAACTGGAATTTAAATAAAAATCTGAAACAAAACAAAACAAAAAGCAAGATTACCAAAGCTGTGGTTGAAATACTACATGATGAAAGAAAGAAGCAAGTTTGAAATGTTCCTCCAAATATATAGATGTATAATCGAAAAAGTGATGAGCCTTCTGTTACTTTATGCAATAAGTAAATGGGAAAAAATGAAGGACCAGCAGTTTATTTTAGAGTTTAACAACTATAAGCTCTTTTCTGTTGGAGACATTTTTTTTCAGATATAATTAAATACATTTTGATACTCCTCTGTATTCAAAATGATGTGTAAAATATAAAAACATACACAATGGTGTCTCTGCCCTCCAAAAGCTCCCAATCTACTAAAGGACACAGAAATATTCCCAAATACTTATAATTTAAGGGGTTTCACAACACAGGCTCAGGACTAGAAACTACGATTTTTAGCAAGTTCTCTCATTTGACACTGACATATCTATTTCTATTTCACTTATTTTTCCTTAATAAAAAATAATTAAACTCAGGAAGTTGTGACTTGGTCATTTACAAAGCTACTTGACTACATTTTATTTATATAACACCATTCATCCAAAGAGTATGAAGTTTAACGCCTAAACATGTAAATTAAGAGTGAGTTGTTAATAAAATAAGCTTCACACTGTAGATAAATATTAAACCTATCTATGCTATAATTTCAAATGTTAGTGATATTTTTAACAGTAAAAAAAAACAAACCTGAAGTATCCAAAATAAACAGAAGTATGGGAATGATGCAATACTTTCTAAAGAAATGAGATTGAAGCTATTAAATTTATAATTCTAAAACTACTCAGCACCATAAAATACATTTGGTTACTGGAAAAAAAACTGGATAGAATGCAATAGTCATACTTACGAGTTTTACTTTTTTACTAATATAGAAGTTGGTATGGATACAAAATTGTGGAAGAAAATGCATGAAAACAGACAACGGTTGTGTTAGGGAGAGAGGGATGTGGGCAATTGTTATTCTATTTTTCAAACTTCTGTAATGTTACATAATTTTAAAATTTGAAGAAAAAAAGCCCACAAAACACAGTTCATAATATATGAACCAAACAAATGAAATCCACTACCAACAGCTGTATTTGTGTCATATTAACACATAGTACAAAACACATGTGACTATGTCTCAGAGGCAGGGTCTAGTCTCCTATATTTTGAAATGATTATGGTAACAGACTACATTTTTATATTCATAAGACTGAGAAATAGCCAATAAATTAAAGTATTAAAATCTTTTTTTAAAAATCATGTTATTATATTCATTGGTTCCCATAAATAAGTAACTTTAGTGTGAATTTACAGTGTAAATATTTATCATTTAAGTCTTACTTTTTCATAAAACTTTAAGACATTTAAGATGGCATTTTATAAAAAAACACATGATCATTTTATGACCAAACACGTCCATTAACATGAAAGGCCCTCCAACAGTCATCACCAATACTAACACAGCCCCAGAAATCACACATGGGAGCAAGTGAAGTGACATCTGCCTTTCTGTTAATTCAAAGAAAATAAATACGACTATGTTACCACCCACAATTTTCAAGTGGGACAGTTTCAATCTTTGGTTACATTTCTTTTATGTAACCAATTTGGTCTAAAAACATTAGATATTATATATTCTCATGTTTTTAATAATAATGAGCTTTTAATGTTTAAGTTTTATAGATGTTTGTAGAATGGGAAAAGAAGCATCTCAGTGAAATTGTTTGAATCATAAAATAGCAATATTGATCGTAGCCACCTCAAAAGTTAGAGTTTTATGGAAGGATCCTCTCTAAAGTTCCGAATTTTTAGAGAAATACATTTATTTGATACCAACACAATCAAGAAAACTGCTTACTTTCTTAAAAGGAGATAAAAATAAACATTTCTTTTTTCTCTCAAATACATGAAAATGTGGATTCTCTTTCTTTCTATTTTTTTTTTTAACTTGGGAGAACTACCAAATGTGTGAAAATCATTTTTTGCATCTTAAAACGCTGGATTAATTTGACAAAGCTCATATTTAATAGTTCAATAGGTACCTTATTACAAGGAAGAAAATATTTTAACGTAAATGAACTTTTTAAGAAGATTAAAAAACTTATGTAGACATTAATAAAAACTAAGCAGCTGGAAATTATTATACAGTGTTAGGCTCCTGCCAACAAAACATTGAAAATTTCCATTAAAATAAACATTTTTAATATTATGCCAATGTTGCTGTAATGATATGTCATAACTGACATGTAAAAACTATGTAAACATGGTCCTAAGACAAAATTATTATTGAAATGATGCTTCCATAGGACACCAATCATAACTGTCCCAAAGACAACTGAGGACAATTAAGACCAAACAAACAAGCAGACAAAAATCTTGGGAGGAGGTTTAAATTGAAAAGAAACGCCAATACAAAACTATAAAAGTAACGGAGATCTGAAGAAGCTGGGTTAGTCAGCTTCTTGTATTCATCTTCTAAAACACTGTCAGGGGGGAAAAAATCATCACAGACATAGGAACATTACCGTGGATTACATTAACCAACTTTACACATGCTAATTTTGTGTATAAAGTGGAACAAGGCTTTTGAACAAACAAATATAAATTCATCTCTGGAATGTTACAGGTTTCAAGTTGCTCTCAAAAAAACTTAAAGAAATGTTCAAATGCCATAAATACCCTTTAATCATTCAGCTCATCTCAAGCTAAAAATAAAAATAGAAACTCGAAGTGCCTAGTGAAATCATGGAGGCTAATATAAGATATCAATTTGTAATTTCTGAGAAAAAAACTACTTAGGTCTTAAAAAGTTTTCCTAATACCACTGACAATTTCTTTTTAAAGCACAGCACAGGATTACCATAAAAAAGGAGAAACCATATGAGAACTTAATTTTCTGCCAGTCAGCTAATAATGAGTTTTTACTTACACTTTCAAAATTATAAGAAAATACAGTATGCACACATAAAATTAAACATAAAAATAAAGTTCTAAAAAGAGGGGAAAATTGGATTTTAAAATTTTAATATATTTTCTTAAGTTGAGTCTATGCAACCAAAAATTCTCCAAGCAGGAATGGTTTCTTTGTCAGAAAAAAATATTTCCAAGTGGTATTCCAGACATGTTGAGATTATGCAGAGTTCTTGTTCAAGAAAGAACTTGTACCATTTTTAAAAGAATGCTTCTAAATGTTCTCTTTGTATGAATTTTACTTTTTTGGAAGAATATTAAGGCAGTATATTTTGACATATCTGCACTTACCTACAAAACATTCTTTAATAAAATGGCTCAATAATAGAGCAAATGGGAATTTTTACTAGATTTATAAAATAGTGTAACTTGTTGAAAATCAATGGTGCTTACACACAGAAAGAAGAAAAAAGATCAGAAAAAAAAACGCACAGAAGTGTAGATAGGTAAATAATAACATTTGAAAGAACAGCATATGACAGTTTTGTTTATACTGAACTTTATGGTAAACACTTCAGTAAAATAGAAAGCACAGTCTTAACTTACATAAGTCCCAAAACTGATCTTGTTTTAAAAGAATGCATGAAGTACTCCAGGAAGGGCAGAAGTGGAGAAATTGATGAGTTTTCAGGAAACCATTTGCAAGACGTTATGTTTGAAGACAAATGCATGATAAGCAGGGCTTTGTTAATTGGTTATAACAAGATTTTGATAATGAATTAACCAGAGGAAAAACATTCTGTAATTCTTACCAATGTAAAGAAGAAAACTAATTCTTCATATAAACTATTTTGTACTGCATGAGGAAAAAGGATTGAATCTCCAAAGCTAGCTATCCTGCTACTGAGAAACAATTGCCGTATGGAAGCCAACGTGCACGCAAACGCACACGCACGCGCATGCGCATGCATGCCACGATCTCCCACACCATCCACCAAAGCTAAATGAAATTTTCAAGAGCTCGTAAGAGGAAATGAATTATTCCCACTAATTTATATATTTATATAAATATAAATGGTTTGACAATCTTTATATAG
Source organism: Zalophus californianus (assembly GCF_009762305.2). Taxonomy (NCBI): domain Eukaryota; kingdom Metazoa; phylum Chordata; class Mammalia; order Carnivora; family Otariidae; genus Zalophus; species Zalophus californianus. The sequence continues at coordinate 114,031,652 of NC_045603.1, read as the reverse complement.
ATAGGCAGCCCTTGACTTACAGGGATTCAACTTTAAAAGGTCCAGTTTTTGCACTTCGTATTTACAGCATACTATCAATTTCTCTTCATGTTATTGTCATAAAATTGTATGTAATTAACACAACTTACACTGCCCACTTGGTGAGCTTTTTCCTTCCTTCCAATAATAACAGCCCAATCTCTCTTATTGATGAACAGACCCTGAGAAATGCAGCATGCTACACATCAGTAAGAATCATACCACACAGTGTACATTCATTTCAGTGATAGTCTTTAAAAAAAAAAGGGGGGTCTCGTTTTCTTCTAAAAATAATTCTTGGAATGTTATAATGTTATTCTTTTGAAAGAGTCAAATTAGATCATTTTGACATGGGTTCTCAAAAATCTAACGGTCATGAAGTTAAGGGCTACTTATATATATGCTGTTTCATGCTTGATTTTATGCACACCAAAGAAAGTGAAAATCATCAAATGTATTCATTGAGCTACTGGTCTGATGTAGATCAATAGCGGTTGTCAATCTACTAGTAGACCCTGGGCAGCCCCCCCCCCTTTTTTTTTTTTGGTTCAAGGGTACTGTGCCAGCAGGGTAGATCACTTCCCCTTTTCCTCTCCTTCTGTGGGCTCAGGAGATAGAGAATGTGAAGGTGGATGAGGGGCAGGAGTAAGGTTCCAAAATAAGCCAGAGTCTCAGAAATTCTTTTTAACAGTCCTTGGAAAAGCCCTCAGGAGAAGGCTAAATTTCTGGAAACTCCCTATTTTCCAGAGCTTTCCTAGAACTGGATAGGATGCCACGTGCCGAGGATATAGATATAGACCTATCCTGTGTATGTGGATATTCTTTAAAGTCAGTGGCACTACAATGTATGTGTAAAAATAGTGGTATCTACTGGAATTTGATGTATCCCAGGACACTTTGGGTATTTGTATGATATGCAGTTAAGTGACTAAAATGTTACAAAACCATTTTTGTTGACTTGTACTGTTTAAATGACTTCTTTTTGTAAGAGAAGCAATTGACGTGAAAGACATTATCAAATCTCCCAAGAGTAAATATTTCTTCAGTGTAGTAATTACCACAGACATACTTAGAGTAGGAGAATGTGACTGTTAATTTTATGTGTCAGCTTGCCTGGGCCATAGTGCTCAGATATTTGGTCAAACATTATTCTAGATGTTTCTGTAAAGGTGTTTTTTGGATGAGACTAACCTTTATGTCAGTGAACTTTGAATAAAGCAGATTACCCTCTAGAATGTGGGTGGGCCTCATCTAATCCACTGGGGGAAAAAAAATTAATCTCCTCTGAAAAAGAAGGGATTCTGCCAGCAGATGGCCTTTGAACTCAAACTACAACTCATCCCTGGGTCTCCAGCCTGCTGGCCTCTCCTGCAGAGTTTGACTTACCAAGGGCCTCCAACTCCTTGCACTCTCTGTCTTGTGTGTATGTGTGAGTACATAGCTGCCTGAGTAATACAGAGGATTAGAAAGGAAATGTTAAAATCTTAGAATAAACTAGCATTTCCTAGTTAGTGTACAAATAAACTGTAACATTTTAATATCTTTTAGAATAGAGAAAATGAATAAAAACCAATTTTTTATTCTTTGAAAGGATCAACAAAACTGACAAACCTTTAACATACACGGACCAATATTATTAAATTTAGGGATGAAAGAGGGGACACTGTTACCAAGAAGAAATAAAAAGATTATAAGAGACTATATGAACAGCTGGATGTCACCAAATTGGATAATCTAAATGAAATAGACAAATTACTAGAGATTTACTACTAAAACTGAAAATCTGAACAAACCTTTAATAAGTAAAGAGATTGCGTTAGCAGTCGAAAAACTTTCCACAAAGAAAAGCTTAGGATGAGATGGCTTCACTGGTGAATTCTAGCAAAAGTTTAGAGAACAATTAACACAATCAAACAAAGTTTACAAGCGCTTTCAAAAAAGAGTAGGGGACAATTCCCACCCTATCATATGAGGCCAGCATTATTCCGATACCAAAAACAGGCAAAAATATCACTAGAAAAAGAAAATCTAAAGACCAATATCCCTATTCCTCAGAATACTAGCAACCCAAATTCAGCAACACATATAAAGGACATAAAGGATTATACACCATGAGCAATGGGATTTGTCTTAGGAATACAAGGTTGGGTCAACATATAAAAATCAATCAGTGTCATATGCCACATGAGTAGAATGAGGAAAAAAGCCACATGATCATTTCAAATGATGCAGAAAAAGGATCTTCTATATACAAGATAAAGTAATCTTCAAATAGAGATGGTTTCACTACTTTCTTTCCAATCTGGAGACTTCTATTTCTTTCCCTCGCCCCATTGCTCTGGCTTGCCCCTCTAGTACTATGGTAAATTAAGTGACAAGAATGCACATCCTTGTTAGTTTCTGATCTTAAGGAGAAAGTTCTCAGTCTTCCACTATTAAGTACGCTGTTAGCTGTCGGGTTTTAGTAGATGCCCTTTACCAGGTTGAGGAAATTCCCTTCTATTCTTAAGTTTTTATCACCAAAGGGTGGATTTTGTCAAATGCTTTTCAACCCAACCAAGCTACCAACTGTATATCAAGGTTGCTGGTAACTTCCACATTGCTAAATCAAAGGTCGGTTCTCTTTCCTCATCTTATTTGATCACTCTTTCCCTTCCTAAAACTTTTACTGGCTCCTAGAAGAATCACACCTCTGGATTTCCTTCTACTTCACTTTGGGTTCTTTTCTTGCCCAAATCTACACCCACCCCCCAGTGATCTTATCCAGCTTTGTATCTTTAAATTTGATCTAACTCTGACAACTTCTAAATCAATTGCCTGAACTCAAAGCTGCCTACCCAGTTGCCTGTTTAACACCCGTATATGAGTACTATAAACTCCGTATATCCCGACCAGGATCCCTTGATCTTTCCCCGCCCCAAACTTCTACTCCATGGTCTCTTCCATCTCTGGAAAGGGTGACTCCACCCTTGCAGTTACTAAATCCAAAAATGGTGCTCTCATCCTTGATCCTCCAACTTGTCTCAAGATCTTGTCAGTCTCACTTTTGAAATGTATTCAGCATCTCACGTCTTATCACTACCTCCACTGAGAATGTTTTCTTTCAAGCCACAATCATTTCTTGCCTGGATTTCCACATAGCTCCTTGTTTCTGCCCTTGCTCCCTTACAGTCCCTTCTCAACAGACCAGCCAAGTGCTCCTTAAACATACATCAGTCAAGTCATTGCTCTGCTCAGAACCCTTCAATGATTTCAAATCTCACACATAATAAGAGCCGAGAAACTCCCTCCATCCCCTTCCTCCCTACAACCATTCTGTTACGCTGCCAACCCTCAAGTCCTATCAATTCCTCCCTTGTTCACACTGGTCTCCCTACTGATCCTCAGAGGCATCAGGGTCCTGTCTTAGGGCCTTTGCACATGCTTGTCCCATTCCTTGGAATTCTCCTTCCCCACGAGACTCCTTTTCAGGTTTTTGCTCAAACACAACCATTTCAAAGAGGCCTTCCTTAACCACCTTATAGAAATTTGATGTCCCATTTTCCCAGCTCCTCCATCACCCCATTCCTGTTTTACTTTACTTCATAGCACTTATTACCACCTAAGATCTTTTATAATTTATTTAGTTGTTGGTCCCAAACGTACCCCCAATATGGAAGCTCTATGAAAGGGTATTTGTTTTGATCTTTGTTGAAACTCTAGTGTCTAGAGTAGTCTAGAACATATAGGCATTCAGTAAATATTAGAAAAAATCCAGAAATATCATTATAAGACAGTTATATTCTGTACATACCAGAAGAAACAGCTAACCAGAGCTAAAGTGGTGGTCTCTTGAGGGAAAAGGTGGGACTAGAAAAGGGAAAGGTACACTTGTTTGGGGTTGCAAGACTTGCAAATACTGTTTGACTGTTCAGAAAATTTATTAAATAAAGCCATAGGAAACTGCTGACATTCTGTTGTTTTCTGACCTACAAAACAGGACTATGAAGCAATTTCATAGGCTTTTAACCTAATGCATATGTTATTTTAATAAAAAAAATATTAGGGGCGCCTGGGTGCTCAGTTGGTTAAGCGTCTGCCTTCGGCTCAGCTAATGATCCCAGGGTCCTGGGATCGAGCCCCACATCAGGCTCCCTGCTCAGCAGGGAGCCTGCTTCTCCCTCTCCCTCTGTGATCTCACTTTCACGTGCTCTCAAAATCTTTTTAAAAAATTAAAAATTAGAATTCTTTTTAAAAAGTTTAGTGTGGGGAATACGAAAGAAAACTCAGAAGACAAAGGAAACAATTCACAGACCTGGCAATGAAATATCCACATGCTGTGAATCTTGGAATAGAAAAAGGTAAAACCCAACCAAAAGATCAGAAAAAATGTGCCCAACAGAGAGAGGGCTAATATTCATTGCACAGAAAGAGCTTATCAAACTAACAAGAGGCAGATAAAGAACTTGATAGGAAAAAAGGCAAAGACATAATTAGTTGAGGGGGGGAAAAGGAGAAAAACCGAGAAAAAGTCATAGCATTACACTTACAGTATGTTTTAGGGTGTTTACCAAATAATACGTCCACCACAAAAGTCTGTCATTTATGTTAGCATATTACTTATGAGACCTCTTTTAAAAATCCACTCTTAACTCTAGAGAACACACTGATGGTGACCAGAGGGGAGGCAGTGGGGGATGGGTGAAATAGGTGATGGGGATTAAGGAGGGCACTTGTGATGAGCACCGGGTGATATATGCAAGTGTTGAATCCTTATATTGTGCAACTGAAACTATCATTACATTGTATGTTCACTAGCTGGAATGTACATAATAACTTAAAAAAAAAGAAAGAAACAATAAAAAATAAAAATCCACTGGGTGTTATACGCAACTAATGAGTCGTTGAACACTACATCAAAAACTAATGATGTACTATATGTTGGCTAACTGAACATAATAATAATAAAAATCCACAAGATCTAGAAGGATTTTGAGGATTTGGCTTTTTGAGGAAAAACAGAATTCCACATAACATTCAATTTGTTCAACGTATCTGTAACAAAGTAATAATAGTATAAAAATAATCATATAATTTAAATTATATATAAAATAACCAGAGAGTATGATCAAACTTGTTTATCCTGTAAAAGATAAAGTTTCAAATCTGTGGTCATTAGTTTAAAGTGTTTCTTTAAAAAAAGAAACCAGAATCATGCTTAGTTTATGAAACCTATTCTTTCAAATTCTTTTTTAAAACAGTCTTTTCGTTATATGCTTCTCTTTTCAGGCACCTTGCTAGACTCCTTTAACCCTCTTAACTCCTAGCTAAATGAACTTCGAGGTCTGTGAACCTACGGCAGTCTCTTGCTACATGTGTCAGGAGAAACATTTAGGCCAGAATGAAAGGCTGTCATGATGCACATCCATTAAAACACACTAACCATGTTTTTCCCCTTTGCCACAGGGAAAGACAATTTTCTCTAAGAGCAGAAGTTGAATAGAGTGGATGGCTAGACTCTGTACACAGGGCTTGCAAATTCAAAAGCCTACGGAAGCCAGATAGGTAGAAAAATCTTGTCAATTGCCTTACACAAATATATTTTGCACGAAAATCAGTCCTCAAAGAAATAGGGTGTCCCATTTGTCTGAAATACTCTTTGGCCACTTTTATTTCCCCACGTTGGAGAACACAGAGACCAAGAAATCCTCCCCTGTGTAATACAAACACCAACACAGCTGTTAGGACAGTGTCTACCCACATCCCGCCCCAGCACCAGCAAAATGATCAGGGGTGGAGACTGTGCGGAACCGGAGACCTTGGGTGCCATTGACAGAGTCGGTTGTAACTCAACTCCAGCTAGTTATTAACATCCGGAAAGGAAGGCCTCGTTTAGCCAAGTCTTTTGTTTTGTCAAAGGGGTCAGAAATTTTTACGTAAAATTTCCCAAATTTGTGGTGCTAACAAAAATATCTATCTTTTGTCCAAACATGGCCTGAAGCTTGTCTGTGTGCCACCAGGTTGGATATGAATCATTACATGATTCATGATATTCCCATTTTACCTAGGTGGTACCCTCTTTTCCTCTGTAATTGGGTGTTACAGTATGGTGTCCTGGAAGCACAAAGCCCTCTGCCTTTTCCAAAAAATTATTACAGGTCATGGGGTATCTGCATGTTTAATCTCACCTGCTAATCCCAAATTCTTTGATCTAAGGCACTCCTGTAGTCTCAATTCCACCCAATCTAGTCTGCTCTGGGGCTTGTTCAACCAATTACTTCTGATTTCATGACTTTCAATCCTTGGGGCACCTGGATGGCTCAGTTGGTTAAGCATCTGATTCTTGATTTCAGCTCAGGTCATGAGCTCAGGGTCGTGAGATCGAGCCCCATGTTAGGCTCTGAGGCTAGGCATGGAGCCTGCTTAAGATTCTCTCTCTTCCTCTTCCTCTGCCCCTCACCCCCCCCAAAAATTCATGAAGATATTTTAATCCTTTATCATCAGATCTACCAACTCTGTCTATAGAATTGATATCATTTTCTCTCCCACTGAAATATTTCTACTCTCAACTATAAAAATGGCCTTGAACTCAACTGCTATCTTTCTTTCCCGGTCCACTTACTCTTTAACACCTTGCAATCTGGCTTCCAGTAAAGCTGTTTCTCAGAGTTATCACTGACTCCAGATAACAATGGAGTTCTTGCCAGATCCAATGGCATTTCATCCAGAACTCATTTTCCTGTAGTTTTTCACCCTCCAGGAAGCCAGCCCATATTGGGGTCTCAAGGTTCCAGAGCGCAACAGAGAAAGTAACAAAGAACACACCCATCACCTCACCCAAACTCAAATATGCCCTGTGCTCTGCAACAGTCACCGCTCTCCATGTTATTGGTTCTACCTTCATCCCCTGCTGCTAAACTCTAATTCCACCTCACCCTTGGCGCCTGGTTCTAATGTCGTTCCTTGTGGGACTGGATCCTTCACTGCCTCAGGCTGGATAGGCCATCCCCTCAACCCCTGAATCATAGCATTTTATGTGACTCTTATCAGATCCTGTTTTATGCCCGTTATTCCCTCAGCGGATATACACTTGCCGTCTAACTGACTGAGTATATGCCCTGAAAGTCAGGGAGAGTAGGTATCTCTCTATTTTGGAGAGAGATAGAAGCTTATAGTCAAGTCTGTGCATCTCTTCACATCTCCCTGAATCCAAGCTCTCGGGCAGTCACCTCGCACACAGACGCTGGCCTGGCCATGAGACTGGTTTTGGCCAACAGGACATTTGCGGATATGACGTGAGCAGAGGCTTCATCAGCACTAACATACTGGAGATTTTTTCTGTTGCTCTCTGGAACCCTGAGATGCACTATGGGCGAGCTTACTGGAAGATGAACAACTACAGGAAAGAGACACAATTTTACCCAGGTGAGCATCCCACCCCTCAGACCAACCAGAGCCCAGCCCAACCACCAGAGTGCAAAGGTCCACCAAGCTGACACAGACCAGAAGAACCACTCAGGTGACCACAGACTCAGGAGAAGAAACACTTGCTCCTTGAAGCCATTAAAGTTTCTGAGGGTATAAGGAGAGGTGTAAATCGATATACAGAGTATCTGGCACACCGTACTGTTCTGAAGTGAGTAAAGAATTAATGAAATTTTAACCTCTCCTTGACCATCCAATTACAGTTTTTCTAGCCTAAAAACTGGAATACTCTATAGATTTCTGCATGGAGTTTGTTTTGTAGACTGCAAAACGAAAGGGCAGCATACTGTCAAAGATAAAGTAGAGGCATTATACCTGCACAGATGTGAGCCAGGAGGCACCATTCACTACCTGTAGGTTCAGAGATAATTCCTGTCAATTTTCTGAAGCTCAGTTTCCTTTCTGTAAAGTGGAAAAAAACCCCACCAATCTCACAGGAGTAGAGGTAATATTTATTAAATACCAAATATCACATCTGGTAAATTTCTTCAATAACCAAGAGATATTATCATATCCATAAATATTAATCTAAAAATGAGAGTGAAGCGGTTCTCTCTCGAACTGTGTTCCTACACTATGACCTGTCACTTGTACAGTAGGGACCTGGTCACGGCAATGGTGGGAAAGGTCTGAAGTGGGAGGCAGCTGAAGAGAATTCTGAGGCCTTTAACAACTTCTAGATATCTTGGCTTTTGTTTCTAACATCCTTCGGCAATGCCACACTGGGAATGTTTCCTTCCGATACAGATGAGCACGTCAATCATAGACTTAATTATATTTGGGGCTGTTCAGTCAACGGTTACGTAGAGGGGTGCAACGTGAATCATCGGAAAACAAAACCAAAAAGTTATGTTGGAAGAAGTTATTTAGAAGCTTTGACAAATTAACAGCTAACCAGATAATTGAGAAAAGTCCAGACACTGTTAACTGAGTAAAATGACTTAGCCACAAACGCTTTTCAACTTCTACCCCAAAATAATGATTTACAAAAATACAGCATCTGGAAAGCTTCTTGAATAACAACACAAAAGCACACTATGAATTCCTTTATGTCCAACCCATTGAGCCTGTTTAACATAAAGGGTCATGCTCCCCCCACCGAACATCAGAGCATGCTAGTGCAAATATGCTAATTTAAGGTAAAACAATATATAATGGTTCTGGAGAAAGCAACAGAAAGAAAGAAATCCTCTTCCATGACCAATTGCTCACCTATATAGGTTCCACTGTGGTTACCAGCATATTCAGCATCTTCTGGATGGAGTGTAAAAGCATACAGAACAAAAGCCAAGAAATAAAGCAGAACAGTTAGAAGCCCAGCCACAGATGCAAAACATAAATTACTTAAAAACAATTATGTAAAGCACACCATAGAACAGCCCTCACAATGCCACTCTTAAACATAAAACGTTGTGTTTTATATTTAAGCTTAAAGTAATGTTTTAAAACATCATGCAATTCACGTTTCAGCCTCCTTCAGAGGTTCCTTGATGCAGTTCCAAGAAAATTATAAAAGATCTGCCTACACTCTTTATACTTTCCATAGCTAAGAAAATTACAACACTTGATCCCCCAAAGTAAATTTATTTTTGTAAATCAGGCTCTTTGATAATATGTAAAATACAGCAATTACTTTGGCTCACTGGATTAGACAGAAAGGTTAAGATTAAGATACATCCTTTCTTTGGACAGGAAGAAATTCTGTGCTGGGAAGGAATAAAGGCGTACTATTTCTATTTTTATTTGGTTTTTGAAAAATGAACAGATGAAAACATTTTAAAATAAACGATGTGTTATAAATTATTTCTTGGAGTGAAGTGAAAACTGGGTTATGCGTATCTTAAAAATTTAATTGAAGAAGTGGGTACTTATTACTTTAGGCCTCTTCTCTTCATATAAATACGCTTCCGGAAGTAACAGCACAGCATGTGCTGATATCAGATAGTTGAGAAGATTCACCTGACATCCTTATGTTAAAATAAGGATGTCAATATATCCGAATAACACGGAGACTACCGACAGAGACAAAAACATAATGTACTATTTCAGATCACTTTCTTTATTTCTGCTATGCAAAGCAAAAATAGTACAGTTCTCAAACAGAGTCCAACCATGATTTTTGGTACTATAACATCAAGATGGAAGCTTGGATATACAATAATCTTCTATAAATTACTTGCTATATTCAATCGAATCCACACATAGGTGTACTAAATAAAATCAGCAGACTATGGCAGGGAAGGTTTCATACATGTACCTTTAATTTCCTCTGAGAAGCACAAAGAAAATGAGAAAGGAAATGATTAAATGTGCAGAAAATACAATTAAAGTAAGAAGAAGATGCATCTGAGGGAGAAAAAAAAAATCCACCTACCACACTCAATTGTTTCCTCATCTTAGAAAAGCCAAAGGGAAAAAAATGTATTTTAAGTATTTCAAAATTATTAGCCAACATATAAACAGAATTCACGAAAAACTACATTTTAGACTGCACTGTAGTCTTGGTCTAAAAAGAATGTATATACTAAAGCAGTAAAAGCACAAAGCCTTCATTCAGTTTATTAAATGCCCAAATGGGAAAAATAGTAAGGGAAAAAACGAGTTGTTCAAAATAATACCTTCAATGGGGGATTGTTTTCATAGGACACTTCTGTTTGTAAGCTAATCTGTCTGTTTAACACTCAGGATACATACTTAGAAATAACCTTCAAAATGCCCTTAAAATATCTCAATACCCTGTAAAGTTAACAGTATTATCAAGTTATTACACATATGAAATGAGTCAGGAAGAACCCTTTACTTCATTCTGGCTATATTATTTGCTAAAAGGTATTTTAAAAAAAATAATTCTAAAAATTACTAATTGTTCCTAATTATTACTCATAGGAAAGAAATTTAAGAGTTCTGTGTGACTTAGGAGACTCACCTTCAGTTAAAGGTGGAAAAAGAACTGGCAATTTAATAGAAGCAAAATGGAACCACAAGTCAAGGTAGGACATTTTTCTCTACGAGACTTTGTAGAATGAAGAGGACTGATCGGGACAGTTTTTGGCTCACTTCTCTCTCCAAACTACAGAATGTCAGTCAAAGAAAACACTTAGGAGAGAGTGTGCACCCTGTCTTTTTATTTTTCAAAACCTATAGGTCCCCTAGCTGGGTTGGTTCTATTTGAATACAATTCGCAAAAATGACAAGCAAATCATTATTATTTGGGCTCGAATTGTGAGTCACCCAAGTTGTGAATTTATTTACACTCATTCCTTAGTAGCTCTGAAATGTCATGTACATCTAAGACAAATTATCAGAAAACAAACAATAAACTATGTGATACGGATTAGCCAAGCCAAGCAACTAGGCTTAGTGGAAATAATACATGCAGTGTTTCAGACGGTTCAATCCGCAATCTCAAACACTCAACCATTATGTGGATTATTAAACAGAAGGTATGTTTTCTGAAGGAACAATAGGATTGACTGAGGTATGTTTTCTGAAGGAACAATAGGATTGCCCCCTGATGAAAGAATCAGTGGCACGTACATCAGATGATAAAAGCCATCTCCCTCTCTCACATGCACACACACACACGCACATAAGAAAAAAATTAAAACACCGAAGTCAATCCAGAATAAAAATAACCATCTCCATGTCACATACAGTATAGTATGTTTCATATTCTAATAAAAGGTTGTGAATACACTGCGTTCGTTCTCAGAAGACTATTTCCCCCATGCTTTATGTAGGAAGAGAATGGTATTTTTTTGCGTGATAACCCGCATGCATAATATATCTGAGCCAGCAACATGCTTCATGGACAGCCAGTAGGAAAAGCAAAGAACACTTTTCCTTACACTTAGCACGTTTGAACAAAGAGGAAAACATATAAAAGGGTGATCTCAGAAGACATTCGGGATAATCGCACAATTCTTAACTATATTCTTAACTAAGGCACTGTTCTGTGTACACTAAATGCCTAAACTTACTGAATTCTCCCACCACTCTATGAAGCCAGTACTGTCACCTCCGTCTTACAGATGGGAATCAGAGGGACAGAGAAATGAAGCATTCTGGGACAGGGACCCACACAATCCGGCTCCAGAGTCTGTGTTTTTAACTACTATGCTATACTGTCACACCAAAATCACTTGGTAATTACTCTAACTTTACGCTAGGAAATGTAAGTCGGCGGAGAGGTCAAATGAAGTAAGTTTCTTTCACGTTTCTGGTCTACTCTCCGACACCTCCCAGCATACCAGCCTCTTGTCCCCCCGCCCGACACTTGACCCTCCCAAGTGTGTTTCTCCTGACTGCTGGAGAATCTGGGGGAGAGTCTCCCCTGCCTATCAGGAGTCCACTCTCCACATCTCCAAGCACTGAAGAGCAGGATGGGAGAATGACAAAAATCACAGAGGAGAGGCCAACAAAGTCACAAAGAGTAATTGTGGATGTCTTCAGAGAATGGAGTGGAAAGCTCTCGTGAAGAGCGTTTGATGAGCTTCACGTAACAGGACAGGAGGAACCTTTCTACACTGCCGGACGCTAGCTACTCGGAGCGGTGCAATGTCAGATACTCTTGACAAGTGGAGAAACTGTGTCTTTATAGGTGTGATCGTATTTACAGGGGCAAAGTTAAATTCCCCACCCTAGAAACCGCTTTCTTATGCCTCCCTCTGCCCACATGCAATCTTCCCTACAAGTCTGCGATAACCTGTGGCCACAGACCACACCCTTAATCCTTAATCAACTCTCTTACCTGCACAGCATTGGGTCCCCAAGACAAAAGGCAAGAGAGGGTATGGCTTAAAACCCTTCATATGGAAAAGCTAACAGCACATACACTGATAGTGTTTTAGAAAGAACATTTTCAATTTATGTAAGAAGAACACAGTCTACTGAGATGAAAAGTGAGCAATAACAATTAGACCATCACCTCAACCATCTCCTGACACAAACAGTCAGACATACCACTTACAAGCCTAGCTCATCTGCACCTCTCTCCACACAATCTCTGAACTCTGGCATTTCCCAAAGAGTATCAGTAAATATTGGGGGGGGCGGAGCCCCACCTTCAGTATTTTTTAAAACCGCATGTTTCTGTTAACACAAAATCCCACCAGTATTAAGAAATATTTGACAGAGTTTTAGGCATACAAATTTAAACATAAGCAATCTACTTGTTAATTTCTGAATTAACTTTATATACGAACACACTAGATAAACACTGTTTAAGATGCTAGGAGAAAGGAGCTTACTCAATTTGAAAAGTTATAACAACCTGGAATGTTATATATATTATTCTCAAATGTTTGGCCTTCCAAAATATTGGTACCATGCACAGTGAATTCATTTGTTTACTCAGTGTTTAAACTGTACTGTTGCTAGATTGTGATCTTCAATCCACAAAATGCCTGTCTTTGAATGAACTCGGTTATATGATGTTTGAATGGCCACCTCTGGCTCCAGTTAAATATTTTCTTTTGTACCCACATGATTGCAGCCACAACTGGTTAAAAGATTCTAAAATTTTACCTTCTAATCTTCAAAAAAATAAATCATACCTTCTGGACTTTTTTTATTACAAAAATTCTATAAGAGTTATTTTATAAAAGAAAAATTTAAAATTAATATTATTCAGTCAGCAGTATGAGATCTTTTAAGGTATTTATACTTTGAGAACTAAAAAAAGAAACTAAGCACCATAAATAAAAATCATACGGGAATATTCTCCTATAAAATACACTACTTGAGTAAGAAGAGGCTTTGCGGAATGCACTGTAAAACTAGATTTAAATAAGTTATATACTATTGAAGTCAAAGTTATTAATGTTTGTATTATTAGGAAGACAAAAAACTTATAAAACTTAATTTCAAGGGCGCCTGGGTGGCTCAGTTGGTTAAGCGACTGCCTTCGGCTCAGGTCATGATCCTGGAGTCCCGGGATCGAGTCCCATATCGGGCTCCCTGCTCAGCGGGGAGTCTGCTTCTCCCTCTGACCCTCTTCCCTCTTGTGCTGTCTCTCATTCTCTCTCTCTCAAATAAATAAATAAAATCTTAAAAAAAAAAAAGTCTTTTAAAAAAAAACTTAATTTCAATAGAAATGGAACAAACAATATTTTAATTAATCAAAGAAAATCATATTGCTTTTTAATAAGGTTAGGTGATATCATATTGCTTTATATATGCAACTGAACTATAAAAAATAAGCTTTTTGGCAGAAAAATCAGAGTACTTTAAATTATATCGACACAAGAATTGCAAGCTGCCAAGTGGCTGTCATGAAAACTCCTCCTATATGTTACTTGAGACATAAGATACGCTTTTAACTCATTTCCAAAACACTTAACCTGTGTCTTTCATGTAATAATCTAAAAGTTGGTCATGTCAAAGAGAACCTATCAGACTTCTAGGCTGCTCTTCTGTTTCTGTTACTAATGTAAATCCATTATGTAAGAGCCTCCATCAGATGAAGGAGAAAGGGAGGGAACGCAGAATTCTATTGCCAATTTCCTTGTTAGGTAAGCTGTTCTTTGAAACAACAGGAGGAAGTGGGGATGAGTCCCTCTTGACAGATGTCAAGCTTCTAAGATTCACTTATGCTTTAGTTTTAAGAGTTCATATTTTTTAGGAATGTTTAATTTCAAGAGGCAAATTATTTTGTTTGAGAAGCCTATTTTCTCAATCTGTACCAGATATGCCAAGATTCTTAAGGGGAGGAAATAACCAAGCATCAAAGATGAATACCACAGAGTTTTGCAGGAAGATGCCAGTTTTAAAGCCTGAAGACGTCAGTATTATGACTCCTGAATTTATCTACAGCTCTAGCACAAACATAAATGCCCTCTCCAATCCTTTTTGACTTTGATCTTGACATTGACTGAGCCCCTAGAGTTCCAGAGCTTTTCCTCCATGCAAACTTTAGTTATGATGATTGTGAGTCAAAGAGTAAAACCACAGTAAGTCAAGCAATTATTATGTGAAAAAAGTTAACTGGCTAATTTGATACATATTATCACCTGACTAAAGTCATTATTCTAAATTCACTGTTTAACACTATCTCCTAGGTTTTAAGCGCACTTATAAAATTTAGTGCAGAAAATTATCAACATGACTATTTTTAATACCCTTATAAAACACCAACAGGACAGAATTATTCTTTTAAATGTTTACATTAAATTAGAAACGTTTCTTAAAACCTAGCCTATGAATTTTTATTCAAAGTCATATAAATAAAAGATTTTATATTAACTTTGTTTTTCTTCATGGTGTTATTCTGTAATTTAGCAAAGAGCACGATATGGATGCCCTGTCCTAAAAGTCTAAGTCCCAAATGTTGGAGTCCAGGAAGTGTTGGGTTAGATGGCCTTTACAATTTATAAGTGTAGGTACATAAAGAATCACTATCAGATACACAGATTATAGGACACAGTGCTTTTAAATAACTTTAAAAATGTTCAGAACCAGTATAATAATTTTTGCATAACTTTGGAGTTCAGGGGTTTAGGAGATAACACTTAAAAAAAAAAACTTCAAATAGAATTTTTAATTCTTTGACTATAAAAGTACTAGCTTTCTATGTAAGCTTCATAGACATAGACTGTCTCTCTGAATAAGGCCATATTTACTATACACTAGTGATCTGCATAATATTGACCCAATTTGTTTTTATTTAAAAATAGAGAACATCCATATATGAGAACCACCAATATATCTCTCTGTGAATCAAGTCTAGTTTTAAAAAAATAGAAAAGAAGAAAAGGAAGCAAGTGTGAATGGGAAACAGTAAACATTCCTAAATGGTCTTCAAGAGGCAGAAAAAGCAAAAAAACAAAAACAAAAAACCTTAAAACATCCAGATAATGACATTTCAGTAATTTTGGAATAAATATTTCTCAGACTCAAATATTCAAGATTATCGTATAAAAAAACTCTGCATATTAACAGACAAAAATCACCCATTACAATTAACAGCTCTACACACGTGTGTGCAGGCATGCATGCGTGCACACACGCATGCACACACACACACACACACACACACAAAATCCCTCTGACATTCACACACATTTATACTGAAACCAGTTTGAGGAGATTAGAAAGACTATATATCCATTCCGAGTAGTTGTTTAAAGAAGCACATTTATAAAAAACAAATAAGTGAAAATCCACAACTATATCAAACTGGACATTTCTAAGTGGCTTAAGACTCAAACAAATTGGGAGTATGGATTCAGATTCGAGTAGAATCACATTGATTTCCTTTTCAAGTTACACACACTTTATCGCACATGCACCAAATGTACCAGAAGTGTGCAGGCCCCCAATTTAGAAATCCCTCCAAGAGCAAGTCAGGTGGATGCCTCAGAGCCCCTGCCAGCAAAAATTCATCACACTTAAAAACGATGCAACCTTCTGGTTAAACTGTATACTTTCTGATGTCACAATCCGTGTGGCATTCTATGACAAGTGTGTTTTCCTTCTGCCCAGACTTAACGGAGCAAGAACAAGCAGGCTTTTGAATCAGTGCTCCACTTGAAGTATTTGCTTGCTTGTGAGATTTATACTCGACTGTAGTTTGGCTCTCTTATAATGTAATTCCTGGGCTATACACGTCTACAAACTGACAGAAATAACAGGAGATGTGAAAAATGCAACAATACTAAAACCAGATGTTGGTGTAAAATTCCAGGACCATTTATTTGTGCATTTCACCTTTTAATGTGCAATCTCTATGTTGAAAACAAAAGGCTTTTTTTACTCTTAGAATACCTAGAACCACGAAACATTTAGAGGAGATGAAGTAGGAAATTTATGGGATGGAGCCTTGACAGGGGTGAGGGAGTGGGGAGTAAAAGAGAAGCTGAGAGAAGGAGAGTATGAAGGAGAAAAAGAATGCGCCCAAATCCAAACAGGCGAGATAAAGGTCAGAGTTACTCTGATTTCTGGATAAGCAAGGAGTTAGGAAGAACAACAACTCTTCTTAGGCTCAATTGCCTTTGTGCCCAAGAAAGTGGTAGATTTTCTCCCCCTAATTTTACCAAGAAGTGTCTTACCCAAACCTTCTAGCTTTGGAGAAAGAAAAGAGTTGCATTTGAGGTCACATTTATGAAAACACCTACATTCAGAAGTCAAGGAGAGTAGTGTTGCTAGTTAGTTTCTTAAAGGGTGAGTCATGGGTTTATCATAAACAACTGCAAACACCCCTTTCTTCAAAAGACTCACTTTAATATTCTACTGTGAGTTTCTTATTTGTTTGGTTGTTGTGAAATGATGATCCAGAAGCTATCACAAGGCACTACGAGCTCTCGTTCTCCCACAAACACCTGCTTTAATAGTCAAAAATAAACAGCAAGATTTGGTTACTCTACATTTTTATTAACAAACTTACATGATTTCCTGTTGGAAACTTTCAAGGGCTGAACTAATATTTCTGGTCTTCTCAGAGCCAATCTCCTGGGGGAAAAAGAAGGTCAATGCCTATCAATTTTCAGTACAGATCCAAGATTAATATAACACCAAAATATTAAAAGTCCCAAGGGGGGGGAAAGGGAAGCCAGGGGAAAAAATGAGCACAATGCAATCTATTCAAATTAAAAAATAAAACCTCTACTTTCAGAGTTTTATAAATCATCCCCACTCCAAAATCACTCTTCATTCCCCCCCATCTTTCACATCAATATAGTTTCAGATATTAACGTGCTATTTTTCCCTTTGCTTCATAACAAAAACCGAGTATGACCTGGTCCTGTCATATTATTTTTGGTCATTATTCATCCTTAGTTAGACAAAACAGAAATCCAAACCTGAGGGATAAAGGATTCTAAAGCAAGGTTTTAGTGCTCATTTTATCACAACTCTCCTCGAGTGATATTTTGCAGAGAACAAAAGGTCACTTGAAGAGAGACCATTACGGCATGCCAGTAGCTCACCTTTCCTGGAAATGCTTTGAGGGAATCAAGCCTGCCCTGGGATTGGCATCACCTGCGTGCTTTGCTTGCCACCATGTTGCATCATCTTGGCTCATAATCTGAAGAATATCTCCCTTTTTGAAAGAAAGCCCAGCTTCCTTACATGGAATTGCTTTATCCTCATTAGGGTCATAGTCAAAGAGGGCTTTGATAAACATCTGGAAGAGAGTTTCATTTAAAAGGAATATAAAAAGTAAATGTGAAAGGGCCAACATTCTTCTCTGATTTAAGGATAATTTTTGTCTAAAAAAGAATAATTTTTTATTTTATTTTTTAAAAGATTTTATTTATTTATTTGAGAGAGAGAGAGAGAGAGCACAAGCAGGGGGAGGGGCAGAGGGAGAAGCAGGCTCCCTGCTGAGCAAAGAGCCCGATGTGGGGCTCCATCCCAGGACCCTGGGATCAACACCCGAGCCGAAGGCAGACGCTTAACTGACTGAGCCACCCAGGCATCCCCCCAAAAAGAATGATTTTTTAAAAAGGGAATATGAAAATGAACTCACTGTGACAAAGAGGGTATGTATTAGATGGGGAAATATTAGCGCCCTCCACCTCCAAAACAAACAAAAAAGGTTTTTTAGGGAATGGTTACCTTGCCTTCTTTAGATGGTGTCTCCTCTTTGATGCTGGGTATGATCTTAAATGTAATTGCTCCCTGAGACTGAGCCTGATAACAGAGGAAAGACTTATCAGAGAACTTCTAGAGCCTGGGGAAGGAAGGCAAAACAGGTAGAGAAGGGAATAATTCTGAAAATTTATAAGCTTGGGGTTTCTACTCTTAGATAAACCAAACTGAGAAAACTATTTTTGTAGAAATTCTTGCAATATGAGAAGGCACTCAAGTTTGTCAAGTAAGTTAAAAAACACTAAACACTAAATCCACTTTTACCTCCTGTGCACTTTCAAAATGCTGATGAATGTACTACCATCCATGTGGAGCTACCTCAGAATAGAAACACAGAACCTGCAGATTGCCTTGTACAGACAACATTACAGATGATGTGCAAGGTTCAGACGATATTTTTAAGTATCGGCATCCACGTTTTTAAGAACAAAATACCTGTACTGTCAGCAATAAAGTCATATGATTCACTATATACAATATATATACATTCACTGCAATGCTCAGCAGAAAAATATAATGAAGAACATTCACTGCTATTCTGCTTAGTGAGTAGAACACCAAGTGTAACAGATTAATTAAAAGATGAAAAGATTAAGTACCTATTAATTTAATGAAAGCAAGCGACAATAATACAGGCCGTTCTTTTCCAACCATCTCAGACCACAGCAGATGTCCCTTTCATATACTCTCATGTCTTTCTCTGTTTCTCTCTTTCTAGCATTTCTCATAACCGTACAAAGTAATCATTGATACAATTATTTCTTAATATCTGTTATCACTGCTAAATTTGAAGCTCCACGAAAGCACTAAGTATCTGGCACATATTTGAGAGGAAGGAGGGAGAAAAGAAAAGAGGAAGATGTGATCAGGCAGAGGAGAGGAAGGAAGGGGGAGGGGAGAGAGAGAGAGAGAGAAGGGAGAATGGGTAGCTATCTCTGAGATGCACTATCGTAAACAAGGGCTCTCTTCTGGGGGGAGTTGGGAGGGGAGGCCCTGATCTGTATTGTTTGCCAATGTCCATGGAACCACAGCCAATTTCCATTTACCAGTGTGAAGTCTCTGAAAGCCCAATTGGGAAAAGCTGCATAGAATCAGCTCTTGCAATGTAAGGAGCAGCTCCAGAACAGCACAAAGACTCAAGTAAAATGGGGCTTTAACAGTATAAATATCAGAATTTTATAACAGGATTGAGTTCAAAAGGGTAATATCACTGTTATTACTTATCATAAAACAACTGACAAATCTTATTAAGAATTCATATAATACCGAACCGCATAGGTAGAGAGAAAGCAAGTCTTCTCTATGACCTCTTTCCAGTCTACTAGTTTGTGTGTGTGTTAATGTGTGCAAAGCCCTTAGAAAAAGGTCATTAAGGGCTCAACCACTGTAAGAATTACTAGTATTACTAAGTCATATAGGTCTACCAGCCATTGTGACTGCCATCATGTGGATGAATGATTAGTCAATCAATGCAACCTTCTTGCTATATAAATTTAAAATTTTGATGGTTTCAGATAGCCATCGCAACAGGATCTATTAATGCATTCCACCACTGGAAACATATGAGTAGAGCTATGTGCCTAGAATCTGCTGACTCTAGCCATTATCAAGCTTTCAAATCCCTCCAATCCAATATTTTTCAGTCATGTCTTCTTTTGTAAATTTTTCTATAAATATTTTTTCTCTTATTGATTTTTATGAACTCTCTACACATTAAAATACCTTCTCTCATATATATGGACAATATTTTTCCTAAGTGTCATGTGTCTTTCAAGTTACATATGGCATCTTTTCCTATAAAGTTTTTAATTCTTACAATCGCCTCAGTTATTTTTCTATTTGAATTTCACATCAAGTTTAAAAAGTCTTCCTTTATTTTTTTGATTTTTTAAAAACATTTAATTCATTGGGATTTGTTTTGGGTATAGTGTAAAATAGGGACTGACTCTGTTATTTAAAACTGAATCATCAATTTATTCAGTACCATTTATGAAATGACTTCACTGTTTTCCCATGGATTTAAAATGCCATCTTAATCATGTACTAAATTTTCATATATACAAGGGTCTGTTTGAAGATACTAAATTCTATTTCTGTATGTTTTTGTTTTCATACATTAATAGAGACAGTCTCCCTCATTTAATCCTTACAAATGAACTGGAGAATTAATACCGTCAAGGCCTAAAATAATTTTGTTCCGTTTTAGATTTCACAAGACATCTAAATTAGTTTCACTGCTATAGATACCTAGAAAGCACAGCCTATAGTCTGGCCATGTCGATGGGAGAAGGGAAAAGAAAAATGCTTCATGAACAACAGAGTAGATGCCACCTATTAAGTACCTATTTGGAACAGGCCCTGTAATAAACTCTTTACATACATTAGCTCATTTAATCCTAAAAACACTGCCGTGAGGTACCTACCTCTTCTTGTTTTCATTTTGTAAATGAAAACACTGAGGTAATGCAAAGATTAAGGTTATTTTCCAAGGACATACAGGGATTAAGTAATGAAGCTGGGATTACAACTCTAGACAGCTAAATCCAAATCCTATATTTATAACCAAGTCTGAAACATACTGATTCAATTTCATTTTTTATTGCAATTTTAAAATATATTTTCAGCTTACCAGAATTTGAATTATTTCCTCAGGCCTTTTATCCTCTACTGGAATCCCATTCACTTCCCTAAGTTCATCACCAACATGAATGAGACCTGAGAAGTAGCAAATTTGGTAAATTAGCAGAGTTACCTACAAAAGAACCGCAATTTGCAATCGTGTCCATACTCAAAGCTTTGTTTCATTCCCTTAATACATTTGCGGAGACCTTTAGGCTTCTCAGGTTTCGGATTCTGTGCCTCTAAACAGCAATGAATCCAAGACTACCATGTTATAATGCCGGCAAAGAAAGGACATCTGCATCCCAGTCTTTGTCTAGAAATGTATATTATTTTCACCTAATAAAAGAATTTTTATTTTGTTTCAAAGGCTGCACACATGCAGTAGTACTTTTCAAATCAGAAACATTTGAAACAGATCTTAATGTAACTCTGGGAGCCCATGTAAACTGAGATTGTAGAGTGAGATGTATCGTTTATTTCAATAGGTTCCCACAGTTCAACACAGAGAAAAATATCTCACTGTTTTGATGTATTACATCAAAAGATTGTTATCCTCTTAATTACATGTTGGAAATGTTGCCCATGAAACGCAACATGGCTTGTCCACAAGCCTACTGTTGAAACCCTTACCACTTTTTTTTTTTAATCCTTACCACTTCTATCTGCAGCTCCTCCCCTCATGATTCTAGCCACAATGATGGCCCCAGTCTGCTCATCTTTCTTAATGGTAGCTCCCTTTGAAGGAAAACAAAAAAAAAGTACTTGTGGGTAAAGCTGTGCATTGGGTGGTCCGAAAGGGAGCAGAAATAAGGACATTTACCTGGAAAAAGTGAAAACAATTACAAAAAATTAAAGGTACAAGGCAGGTGTCTTACAAACACTCCTGACTTGGGACAGATTTTCTATCAGACACATCATCTACGGTTTTCAGCACAACATTTAAGGATTTTTCAAATCTTTAACCTCTTCAACACAATGGAAAATACAAATATCTTCTTTCCATTATAATACCTTGTATTTGAATTATGATTTGTTTTTGCCCCTTGACAGCATTTGTTCATCTCATTTGTCTTTATAATACCCCATGAAGAAGGTGGGCTACACTGAAATTAAGTGAATACAAAAATCTTATATAAATTAGAAAACTAAAACCCAAGTCATCTGGCTTTTAGTTTAGTGATCCTTTATTACACCATTATGGTAAAGGAACTCAGCCATAATGATAAAGAGAAAAAAAAAAGACTTAAACTCTGAAATTAGTCCTATTCCTTACCTAATGCTAAGATAAACTAATGGAAAAAAGATCTGTTACTCCAAGGTCTTTATGTACTAGGACTGTACTTAGTACAAAGAGAACTAACATTTTGGCATAAGATTAGGAAACAATTTCAAAAAGAGTCCAGAAATTCTTCATTTATGGATGTTCAGAAACAAATTAACTGAATGCTGCTTTATAAGAACATCAGGCACAAATGGTTACTTTGAACACCTTTTTATGACTTTGGTTCTAAGAAACTGGTATTGGTGTAGGAAAGCATTCTACAATGGCATCACACAGCTAAAAAGATGCACATTAGGTGGTGGCAGAATTCACCCTGAAAATCAAATTTGCTCACATGTCAATAAACACGTGTGTATCATTAAAAAATAGGTATGTAAACAAAATTAGGAATACATTTGTAATAAGTATATTTTATATGATAGCTATCAAATACATATCTAATAACGGTTTTTAAAAAATTAAATAATTAAGTGATCAGATGATTTTGTGACATTTTTTATCACCAAGCATGTCCGTTCATGTCCAAAGACTTAAATGAGCATCTCTCCACAATCATAAACACCAAACCTATAAAGACCCATCATTAACTTACCATTAATGGTAAGTTCTGCCTTTATTTAAACAGTTTACTTATAGCCAAGATGACTAGAAATATAACATTTTTAATAGAACTAGTGTGATTAAATAAACTTTCATTTGCCTTAACAATATCTCAAACCTACCCATCAAAGTATGCCTAATGGCAGAAGGGTCTGGTGACCTAATTTAAGATTAATTGCCCATTTTTTTAGAGCGTTCTTTTTTTCCCCGTATTTTCCTTTTTTTAATTGAGGTAAAATTGGCATGTAACATTATATGACTTTCAGTTATACACCATTACAATTCGACACCCGTATGCACTACAGAGATCACCAGCAGAAGTCTAGTTACCACCCATAACCATATAATTGACCCTGTTCACCCATTTTGCCCCCCACCAACCTTCTGGTAGCCACCAATCAGTTGTCTATATCTATGAGTTTGTTTTGTTTGTTCATTTGTTTTCTAGACTTTACATATGAATAAAATTATATGGTATTTGTCATCCTCTAACTTCTTTCATTAGTATAATACCTTCAAGGTCTCTCCATGTTATCACAAATGGCAAGATTTCATTCATTTTTAATGGCAGGGTAATATTCCGTGTGTGTGTGTGTGTGTGTGTGTGTGTGTGTGTATACACACACCACATCTTCTTCACCTCTTCATCTACCAATAGACACTTAGGTTCTTTCCAGGTCATGGCTATTGATACAATGTCACAATGAATACAGGGGGGCATATATCTTTTTTTTTTTAAGATTTTATTTATTAATGAGAGAGAGAGAGTGATCACGAGTAGGGGGGAGGGGTAGAGGGAGAAGCAGACTCCCCACTGAGCAGGGAGCCTACTGCGGGACAAAATCCCAGGACCCCAGGACCATGACCTGTGCTGAAGGCAGACGCCTAACCAAATGAGCCACTCAGGCGCCCAGGGCATGTATCTTTTCAAGTCAGTATTTTTACACTCCTCAGATAGTAGCCAGAAGTGGAATAGATGGATCATATAGTAGTTCTAGTCTTAATTTTTTTAACAGTATGGAGAAGTCTCCATACTGTTTTTCATAGTGGCTGCACTAATTTACATTCCCATAAACAGTGTACAAGGGTTTCCTTTTCTCCACATCCTCACCAACACTTGTTAATATTGTCTTTTTGATAATACCCAGTCTAACTGACGTGAGGTGACACGTCAAATGCAGTTTTGATTTGCATTTCCCTAATAATTATTGATGTTGAGCATCTTTTCACGTGCCTATTGGCCATCTGGATGTCTTCTCTGGAAAAGTGTCTATTCAGATCCTCTGCCCATTTTTTAATTGAGTTGTTTGGGGTTTTGTTTTATTTATTTATTTATTTATTGAGTTGTATAAGTTCTTGATATATTTTGCACATTATCCCTTATCAGATATATGATTTGCAAAAATCTTCTATTCAGTAGATTATCTTTTCATTTCGATGATTTGCTGCAGAAGTTTGATGTAGTCCAATTTGTTTATTTTTGTTTCCCCTGCCTTTGGAGTCAGATCTACAAAAGTACTGCTAAGACACATGTCGAGGAGCTTACCAGTTATGTTTTCTTCTTTTAGGAATTTTACAGTTTCAGGTCTTACGTTCAAGTCTTTAATGCATTATGAGTTAATTTTTGTGTATAGTGCAAGACAGTGGTCAAGTTTCATTCTTCTGCATGTGGCTGTTCAGTTTTTCCCAATACCATTTATTGGAGACTTTCCCTTCTCCATTTGTATGTTATTGGCTCTTTTGTTAGAAATTAATTGTCCATATTATGTGTGGGTTTAATTTTGGGCTCTCAATTCGGTTCCATTGATCAGCATGTCTGTTCTTATGCCCATACCAAACTGTTCTGATTAGTATAGCTTTGTAGTATAATTTCAAATCAAGGAGCATGAAGCCTCAAACTTTGTTCTTCTTTCTCAAGATTACTTTGGCTATTTGGGATCTTCCATGGTTCCATACAAATTTTAGAATTTTTGTTCTAGTTCCATGAAAAATGTCCTTGGAATTTTGAGAGGGGACTGCAATGAATCTGTAGATTGCTTTGGGTAGTATGGACATTCTAACAATATTAATTCTTCCAATCCATGCCCATGAACTATCTTTCCATTTATTTGTGTCTTCTTTAATTTTTCATCAATGCCATGGTTTTCAGTATACAGATCTTTCACTTCCTTGGTTAAATTTATTCCTAGGTATTTTATTCTTTTTGGTGCACTTTTAAATGAGATTGTTTTCTTAATTCCTCTCTCTGATAACTCATTATTCATGTATAGAAATGCCAGATTTGTTATATTAATTTTGTATCCTCCTACTTTACTAAATCCATCTATTCGTTTTAACAGTTTTGGTAGAGTCTTTTGGATTTTCTATATATAGTATTGTGTCAACTGAGAATAGTGATAGTTTTAGTTCTTCCTCCCATGGGTGTCTTCTATTTCTTTCTCTTGCTTAATTGCTGTGGCTAGGACTTCCAGTACTGTGTTGAATGGAAGTGGCAAGAGTGTGCAATTCTCTTCTTGTTTCTGATCTTAGAGAAAAACTGCCAGCTTTTTACCATTGAGTATGATGTTAGCTGTGGGTCTGTCATATATGGCCTTTATTATCTTTACTCACTTTGTTGAGTTTGGATCATATAAATGGATGTTGAATTTTGTCAAATGATTTTTCTGCATCTATTAAGATATGATTTTTATCCTTCATTTTGTTAATGTGGTGTTGATTGATCTGTGGGCACTGAACCATCCTTGGATTCCTGGACTAAATCCCACTTGATTGTGGTTTATGAGCTGTTTAATGTATTATTGAACTCGGTTTGCTAATATTTTGTTGAGAATTTTTTCATCAGTGTCATCAATGATACTGGCCTGTAACTTTCTGTGTATATGTGGTAGTCTAGTTTTGGTATCAGGGTAATGCTTCAAAACTAATGAAGTGCTCCCTCCCATTCAATATTTTTGTAAGAGTTTTAAAAGGATATGTATTAAATCTTTGAATGTTTGATAAAATTCATCTGTGAAACCATTGGTCCTGGACTTTTGGGAAATTCTGATTATTAATTCAATATCCTTGCTAGTAACTGGTCTATTCAGATTTTCTATTTCTTTATAAATTTTATGTTTTTTATAAATTTTACCTTTCTAGGAATTTATCCATTTCTTCTAGGTTGTCCAATTTGTTGGCCTATAATTGTTCATAGTCTCATGATTCTTCGTATTTCAGTGATGTCAGTTGTAACTTCTCTTTCATTTCTCATTTTACTTGAATCCTTTTTCTTGAAGAGTCTGGCCAAAGGTTTGTCAAGTTGCTTTATCTTTTCAAAGAACCAGCTCTTAGTTTCATTGACCTTTTCTATTGTTTTGTCTCTTTCATTTATTTCTGCTCTGATCTTTATTTTTTTTAAGATTTTATTTATTTATTTGACAGAGAGAGAGCACAAGTAGGCAATGCGGCAGGCAGAGGGAGAAGCAGGCTCTCTGCCGAGCAGGGAGCCCAATGCGGGACTCCATCCCAGGACCCTGGGATCATGACCTGAGCCAAAGGCAGACGCTTAACCGATTGAGCCACCCAGGCACCCCTGATGTGATCTTTATTATTTCTTTCCCTCTACTAATTTTGGACTTCCCTCTTGTGTAAAATTAGATTATTTGAGATTTACTTAAGGTAGGCCTGTATTGCTATGAGTTTCCCTTTTAGAATCACTTTTGCTGATTTTAAAAATTTGGGTTTGTAGTGTTCCTATTTTGTCCCTAGGTAATTTTAATTTCCTCTTTGTTTTCTTCAGTGACCCATTGATTGTTCAATAGCATATTGTTTGATCTCCATATTTTGGGGGTTTTCCCAATTTTCTTCTTGTAATTGATTTGTAGTTTTATACCATTGTGGGTTAAGATGCTTGATATTTCATCTTCTTGAATTTATTGAGACTAGTTTTGTGCCCTAACATGATCTTCCTGGAGACTAGTCTATGTGCAGTTCAGAAGCATGTGTATTCTGTTCTTTTTGGATGGAATGTTCTGTACATATCTATTAAGTCTGTCTGGTCTAATGTATTGTTCAAAGCCACTGTTTCCTCATGGACTTTCTGTTTGGATGATGTATCCATTGATGTAAGTGGGGTGTTAAAAGATCCCTACTATTACTGTATTACTGTCAATTTCTCCCTTTAGGTCTGTAATATTTGCTTTATATATCTTGGTCTCTCTGTATTTGGTGCATATATATTTACAAAAGTTATATCTTCTTGTTGGATTACCCTTTTCATTATGTAATGCCCTTTCTTATTACTATAGTTGTTTTTGTTTTAAAGTCTATTTTGTCTGCTATAAGTATAGCTACACCAGCTTTTTGTTTCCATTTGCATGGAATATCTTTTTCCATTCTTTCTGTTTCAGTTTATATATGTCCTTACTTCTGAAGTGAGTCTCTTATTATAGGGAGCATATAGATGTGTCTTTTTTTTTTTTTTAATCCATTCAACCACTTTGCGTCTTTTGACTGGAATATTTAGTTCATTTAAAGTAATTATTGATAGGTACATACTTACTGTCATTTTGTTAATTGTTTCCTGGCTGTTTTCTTGGTTCCCTTCTGTTCTCTCTCTTCCCTTCTGGTTCAATGGTTTCCTTTTATATTGTATAGATTCCTTTCTCATTTTCTTTTGTGTATTTAGTATAAATTTTCCTAAGTTCACCTATAACTTCCTGTGCATATAATGGTCTGTTTTGAGTTGACAGCAACTTAAGTTGAACATATTCCAAAACCTTACATTTTTTCTTCCTGCTTCCCATGTTTTATATTTCTTATGTCACACTTTACACCTTTTTACTTTGTGCCTCTCAACTAATCACTGTAGTTTTAGTTAATTTTACTATTTTTGTATTTTGACCTTCACACTTGCCTTATTAGTGGTTGATCCACTATCTTTACCATATATTTACCTTTTCCAGTGACAGTTTTAC
Source organism: Zalophus californianus (assembly GCF_009762305.2). Taxonomy (NCBI): domain Eukaryota; kingdom Metazoa; phylum Chordata; class Mammalia; order Carnivora; family Otariidae; genus Zalophus; species Zalophus californianus. The sequence continues at coordinate 114,004,124 of NC_045603.1, read as the reverse complement.
TTTCATATGCTTTCTTATTATTAATTAGTTCCATTTTTTTTTCAGTTTAGAGAGACGTCCCTTTAATATTTCTGATAAAGCCAGTTTAGTGATGATGAACCACTTCTGTGTTTGCTTATCTATAAAACTTTTAATCTCTCCTTCAAACCTGAGTACTAAACTTACCAGTGAAGACTTCTAGGTTAGACGTTTTCTCCTTTCAGCACTTTGAATATGTCATGCCACTCTCTTCTGGCCTGCAAAGTTTCTGCTGAAAAATCTGCTCATAGTCTTATGGGGTTTCCCTTGATATATAAGTTGTTTTTCTCTTGCAGCTTTTAAGATTGTCCTTTTTACCATTTTAATTATAATGTGTCCTGGTATGGATCTCTTTGGGTTCTTCTTATTTGGAACTCGCTGGGCCTTATGAATCTGTAGGTCTACTTTCTTCTCTAGATTAGAAAAGTTTTCAGCCATTATTTCTTCAAATAAGTTTTCTGGCCCTGTCTATCTTGTATTTGGAACCCTACAATGTGAATGTTATTCCACTTGATGTGGATTCAAAGGTTCCTTAAATTATCTTCATTTTGGGGTGCCTGGGTGGCTCAGTCGTTAAGCGTCTGCCTTCGGCTCAGGTCATGATCCCAGGGTCCTGGGATCGAGCCCCACATCAGGGTCCCTGCTCCGCGGGAAGCCTGCTTCTCTCTCTCCCACTCCCCCTGCTTGTATTCCCTCTCTCACTGTGTCTCTCTCTGTCAAATAAATAAAATCTTTAAAAAAAAAAAAAAGAAACAAAAAAAATTATCATTTTTTTTTCATTCTTTTTTTCTTTTTTGCTGTTCTTTCTGGGTGACTTCTATTGCTTTTTCTTCCAGCTTGCTGACCTGATCTTTGGCCTCATCCAGTCTGTTGAACTGCTCTAGTGTATTTTTCAGTTCAATTACTGTATTGTTCAGCTCTGTACCTTCTGTTTGGAATTTTGTTATATTTTCTCTTTGTTGAGGATCTATGTTCATCCAATTTTCTTCTGAGTTCAGCAAGCATCTTTATGACCATGACTTTGAATTCTTTATCAGATACACTGCTTATTTTCATTTCATCAATGTCATTTTCTAATGTTTTATCCTGTTTCGTTTGGAACATTTTCCTATGTCTCATTTTTGTCTGACTCTCTGTTTATATGTACTAGGTAAATTAATCACCTCTCCTAGTATTGAAGGAGTGACCTTGCAAAGGAGATGTCATATGGCCCAGAAACTCAATCCCCTCTGACCAGAGCTAGGTGCTCAAGAAGAATTCCCTGTATGGGATGCATGAGTCTTTGCTGTGGCAGGGCTATGTTTTTGACGCAGCGGTATATAGGGTAGTGCCCAGCCTGGGTGTAATGCATGGCTGCACTGAGTGGCAAAGGGATGGGCAGGGCTGTTGCCTGGCCCAGCCGGGATGCACAACTGCAGTGTGGGGGTTGGCAGGATTCTCAGCTGGGCACATCCCCCATCTCTAGCAGATTAGAGGAATAGTTTCCAAATGACTCCCACCCTCACCAACTTTAATAAGGTAGATAAGGTCACAAGTATGGCACCGGCCAGTGTCTCCATCCCTGGGAAAAGTTCCAAAAGTTTCCGGCCTCTCTGGCAAGCACTTTAAGATTAGTAAGTGGGTCTCCTTCACATATGGTCTAGGTGCTTTTCAAATTGGTGTTTTTGTGCTGGGTCTCTTGGTGAGTGAGTCTGCAAATGAACCCTTAAGAGCAAGTTCTCCATTCCCTATAGTTCCATGGTTTTCCTGAACATAATCTCTGTTGGTTTTCAAAGTCTGGCATTTAGAGGCCTCATCTTTCTCATTCAGGATCTAAGGGTTTTTGGTGCCTGACGTGGAATGCAAACCCCTCACTCAGGGAAAACTTCTGTATTTTTGAGATCCTCCTTGACTGTGAACACTGAACATACAGTGGGTTGTTTCTGGCAAGATGGTGTCTCTGCCTCTCCTACCCATTTCAATGCTGTTCTTTTTGCCCTTTATTGTAGAGGCTCTGTTCATCCAGTTTTCTGGTCTTTTTCAAATTATTCTATATGCAGTTGTATATTTGTTGTATACATGGGAGGGATCTTCCTACACTGCCATCTTGAACCCAAGTCTCTATTTATCCATATTTTATAGACAAGAAAGTAATCACAAATGGTTATAATTTGTCTAAGATCAGAAAATTAGTGTGCAGTAAAGTCAGGACTTATCTAAGGCAAAGTCATCAGAATTGCTTATTTTTATTTTTACTTATTTTTTAAGATTTTATTTATTTGACAAAAGAGACACAGCAAGAGAGGGAACACAAGCAGGGGGAGTGGGAGAGGGGGAAGCAGGCTTCCCGCCAAGCAGGGACCCTGAAGCGGGGCTCAACCCCAGGACCCTGGGATCATGACCTGAGCCAAAGGCAGACACTTAATGTCTTATCTTTCTATAACCTTTTATTCAAAAATTTATAAGTTCATTATCCTTGCAGTAGTTTGTCTATGATGGAGATCAACAATTTCTTCCTTTTTTGTATGTGCATGCCATATTCTCATATCAAGTGGTAAAAATGGTTTTAAGGCATTTAAGGCTATGAGAAGACTTGCAGCTGCATCCTGGGCCTCTTGAAATACTGGCTCTTTGGGAAGTCAGACACCATAAGAAATCATGATTCCTGCCAAGCTGTGAGGAAGCCCATACTAGCCAAATGGAGATACAACCTAGAAAGAGATGCCTGATCAGCCCCCAACTTTCCAGCCATCCCAATCCAGGCATCAGTCATAGGAATGAAGTTCAGAGATGATGACTCCAGTCTCAGCCACCATCTGACTGTACATGTGAAGGACTCTAAGAACCACCTACTGAGCCTATCAATCTCTAAAACTATGAAATATAATAATATATTATTGTTTTAGCCACAAAATTTGGGGTGGTTTGTAACATAGAATTAAGTAACTGGAATAAATCTTTTTCTTCACTATGAATTTTACTATTTTTTAATGTAGGACCATTCAGTTTGCTGTGCTTACTGCTAGGTCTTTTTTTTTTTTTTTAAGATTTCATTTACTTGAGATTGAGCACACAAGCAGGGGGAGGGTCAGAGGGAGAGGGAGAAGCAGACTCCCTGCTGAACAGGGAGCCTGATGTGGGACTTGATCCCAGGAGCCTGGGATCATGACCTGAGCTGAAGGCAGGCACTTAACTGACTGGGCCATCCAGGCGCGCCTTACTGCTAGTCCTTTTGACTTATTCTCTGACTCAATGAAGTTGACAAATATTTATTGAGAACCTACTCTATGCCAGGTTCTGTTCCAAGAGCTTGTAATACAGTGGTGAAACAAACTAAGCATTTCTGTCCCCTCGTGGAGCTTACATCTAACAAGGGAGAAGGACAATAAACAAAAGATGAAATAATGAGATATATAGTGTGTTAGAATGTAGTAAACACTATGAGTATGAGAGAGGGCAGCATGAGAAACATCAGGAGTGCCAGGGCAGGGAGAAGAAAGACAATGTAAAGACAGTGTAAAGACACACCCCAATGAGAAGATGACACTGAGTAAAGAAAGATAAAAAGGAGATGAAGGAAAGGGTGTGCAGGTCCACCACTCAGATCATGATCTCAGGGTTGTGAGATGGAGCCCTGCAAGAGGCTTTGTGCTGATCACGGAGCCTGTTTAAGATTCTCTCTTTCTCTGCCCCTCCCCTTTCCCTCTCTTAAAAAAAGAAAAAAAAAAAAGATGAAGGAGTTAGCCAAAGGGAAAGAATAGATGAAAACAGCACAAAGGTATTGAGATGGGGCTACGAATAGAATGATCAAGGAAGAGCAAAAAAGTCAGTATGGCTGGAGTAAAGTAAAAAGGGAGAAGCAGTAGGAGCTGAGATCAGATGGTTAACAGAGAGCCAGATCATGTAGATCCTCGTGAGGGCTCTGGATTTTATCCTGAAAGAAACAGGGAGAACCTGAACAGCAAAAGTGCTATAATCTAACAGGCTCACTCCACTTACTGTGTTAAGGGTGAAGGAATGTAAAGCTAAAGCAAGGAAACAAACTGGAGGTTGTTAGAATACTCCAGGGTAAAGATGAAGAAGGCTTGGATCTGACTGGCAGGAGGGGAAGTGATGAATAGTCTGGATATATTATTGGTAGAGCCTAAAGAATTCCCAATGGACTGGAAATGGGACATGAAAGAAGAAAGGTATCAAAGATTGACTCTGGTTTTTGGCTGAGCAATTAGGAAGATGGGATTGTAATCAACGAAGAGGAGGAATCCTAGAAGGGGAACGGATTTGGGGACAAAGATCAGTTTACTTTTGGACATGTCAAGACAGAGCTGTCCATTAGACATTCCAATGGAGATATCAAGTACACAGACGGATATGCAAATTTGAAACTCAGAAAAAAGATCTGGAAAAAAAATAGACCTGGGAGGCACTGACACACAGATTATTTTTAAAGCCATGGGCTGGATGAAATAATTTCTAGAATGTATAGATAAAGATGAGCACTCCAACACTGAAGGGTTACTCTGTTATAGATAGGAATCTTGAAACAGAAGTGCTTGCTATCTGCTGATTTTACCTATCCCTGGAGGGTGAACTATGGACCCTGAGAAATAATCTCTCACTTTCTACATGATACCAGCACTTGACTCAATCTTCATTTTGATCCCTTCATTCTTGAAGATTTCTATTTCCATATTGCTTTCCAAACCCCTATTATCACAATTCTTTGAGGTATTCCTAGTGGAATGTACTTGCATGAAAATAAGATCAAAACTCAGTAAAACAGAGCACATTACATGTCATATTATACAAAAGTCTACAGTCCAATGGCACATGTAGCAAAGGCAAAATGAATTAAAATTGTATCTAATGTTTTAGTACTTACATATTTTCTTATATATTCTGAATTTATTCTATGTGATTTTTGAGAGAGAGAGAAAGAGAGGGAGAGAGACAATCTCAAGCAGGCTCCACACTCAGCATAGAGCCCTACACAGGGCTCAGTCTCATGACCCTGAGATCATGACCTGGGCCGAAGTCAAGAGTTGGATGCTCCACCAACTGAGCTACGCAGGCATCTCATTATTCTATGTGATTTCGACAAAACACAGAATATAGAGAACTTCAGGTTAGATTGAGAAGTTAAAATTCTGCTTAAATGTGTCTCATTACTGCTGTAAAATGGTTTACAAAAGAGGACTGCTGAGACTGAGTTATCACAATGTCCTACATAAAAATTGCATCTCCTACAATACTGCCAATATTCTAGGACCTTCTCCTTCAGCTGGTAGCACAGGTGATTTCAGGTTGAACCTTTGAAATCAAAATGGTTTCAAGTATCATCTACTGAACATTTGCATCAAGAATATCAGAGACATCTAAAACAAATCTTAAAAAAAATCTTAAAAAAAAGTTTGAGCACCACCATTCTAAAAGAATCAAGGACAACCCATGCCAGAAACCGAAAATCGGGATTATAATCCACTCACTCACTAATAGAAAGTCATTTTCTTAAGCCTGCCTAAAAATTAATATTTATTATTCATTATTTCTGGGTAAAACAGTTACAAATTATTCCATATTCACTGGAAGGGAGGATAACTCTGCTCCCTGCATCCTGACCAGTGTTTTTAAACTCTCCTTCTCTCAGTTCATTCATCATCCCTTCCCTCAAATTATCACCCCCTCACCTTTCCATGGCAAATGTCTACATGATCTGTGTTCACTGCCTCTTTTCCTGGAAATGGTCCTCTCCGTCAACAACTGTCATCTAGAGCTCCTACCTTATCATCATTCTGTGTAACACTGATATAATGCGTGCATAATGCATAAAAACTTACAAAACATTTCAAATACATTATGCTAGTTGATATTCAAAACACTCTTGAAGAGGCATATAGGTATGCATATATAGAGGCATAATCAGGAGATTATCTAATAAGGAACCTCAGGCTGAGAGGCTAAGTGACCTGTTCCTATAAGGATATAGAGCAAATAAGTGACAGCATAATGCCTCCCACTTAGGTCATCTAATGCAAGCTTGGTATTTATTGCACTGCATTATAACTCAGTCTAACACACAAAATTACATTTTTTAAAAAAGGTTTATTTCTTTATTTGAGAGAGAGTGAGTGCATAGCAGGAGTGAGTGCGCAGGGGAGGGACAGAGGGAGAAGGAGAGATTCCTCAAGCAGACTCCCTCCCAAGCACGGAGCCGATGTGGGGCACGAGACCATGACCTGAGCTGAAATCAAGAGTCAGATGCTTAACCAACTGAGCCACCCAGGCGCCCCCAAAATCACATGCTTAAGTAACACTGATAAACTAACCCATTGACTGCTAAATCTTATGGCCTTTCCTCCTGAATCATTTGCCAAAAATTTACTGGCCATCCAATCACTAGAATTTTATTTCAGCTTGGCTTTCCTCATCTTAACTATTTGATTCTTAACCGCTTGGATTCATTCTCCTAAGGATGCCTCAGACTTAATCTTCTCCCCGTTTCTGCTTCTCCCTCCCCACCCCCTACCCCTTTGGTGGTTGTGGCTTTTTCCAATAACCTCTCCAAAATGACAAATGATATTTGACAAATGTAAAATGACAAGTTTGTTGAAAATGACTATTTTCTACTTTTCTGACTAGTTCATTTTTTAAACTTTAAGTTTATTCACCCAATACTCCTACTTTACAATAACTATCAAACTAATATTCAAGACAAGTAATTCGCCTTCCTTGATTTCATATTCCAAGGTTGAAATGACATCTGAAATCTTAATACTTTTCTCAGGAATCCTAACAAATAATTTGGGGGATTTCTTCATTCCACGTAGATGTTGTTTTCTATTTGAAGTTTTTATTTTTTGTTCAATATAGCTCCTTGAACAAAAAAACATGCAAATTGTGGCTCACTAGGAAGACAAACGACCAGTGACTAATTTTTTAAAGTAAAATAACTTAAAAGTTCTTGAAATTGCCTTATATATGGAATATTAGTATAAAAAAATAAACCTAGAGTTTAAAGAAGTTAATTGCATAAGTTTGGGGGGAAAAATTTTTTATTATTAATTTACTTTTAAATAATGGAGAAACAGAAAAATTTTTTAATTCATGTAAAAACAGGCAAAAAGCAGAATAAAAATAATGGATAAAAATGCAATGGAATTAAAAATTTAATTTAAAATTAAAAATTTTAAATTTTATCATTTAAGGGGAAGTAGAAAGGAAAATGCTACCAAGTACATACAAAATTGCCAAATTATACCATGGTACAGGAATAAGAAAACTGAACAACTCCAAGAAATATTTAAGATATCCCCAGAATAAACAAATGTTACAAATCTGGAAAACATGGAAATAATTTTTAAATTTATTTTAATTAATTTATTAATATATTATTTATTTATTTGGGGGGGGGCAGAGGAAGAGAGGGAGAGAGAGAGAATCCCAAGCAAGCTCCACAACTCTGAGATTATGACCTGAGCCAAAATCAAGAGCCTCAACTGACTGACTCAACTGACTGAGCCAACCAAAATCAAGAGTCTCAACTGACTGACTCAACTGACTGAGCCAACCAAGCTCCTCACCCTAACAATTCAATTTCTAGCCTCTTCTTAGCACCTGCATAGCCCCACAGGCTCCATACAACCATAGGGAAACTTGAAATTTTTATTCCCATGCATTTCCTTCTATTCTTGCTAACTGAACTTATAGTACTTCTGCCCCCCCTAAATAACATCCTGGGGTATTTTGTGCTTCCCCTCCTCTTGCACTGTATATCTAAAGATCTTATTTGATCAGGAGAGGCTCAGGACTTAACATGTCGCAGATGGTGGTTTAAATGTTAGCTCACCAAACCAACACACCCAAAACCTTGCCGCCCCTGGGAAAACTATGACTGATCAAAGAAATGATTACTAAGGAATTACTGAACTCCTCAAGATGTCAGCCTTTCGATTATCTAAGAGCCTGAATTTGTCAAAACAGAAAACGTATTTCTTACTGAGGGATGCACAGAAGCCAACAAGAAGGAATCACTTTATGGCGATAGGCCCTGAGATACATCTTACTACAACCCAACTGCATACCGTCTAGCCTTACTAAGTATGTCACCTTCATAATAAATACCAAGACATATTTAGGTTACCAGTACAGAGTTTATATTAAACAGTCTTAGCCAGGAATATAGGGAGTCCTAGAATATCCACAGATGAGCTTCAAGGGCTCAAAAATTCCCTTAGATGACGTGCAAATTTATCTGTGTATTTTTCTGGGCAAGAGTGTCCAATGCATTTATCAAGGTGCCAAAGTTGTCCTTAAATAAAGCAAAATATGAAAACCACCTAAAAGGTAAAAGTATAAAGACACAATATGGTATAGAAGAAAAAACTAGTATTGGAAGGTAAAAAGCCAAATTTGGACCTTAGCTCTACCCCTCATTAGCTGTGATACTTAGGTAAGTTGCTTTGCTTCTTTGCATATTCATTCTTAGTCTATAAAAATGGAAAAAGACACGTACTATGAGGATTAAATATAATGTACGTAAAGTACCTCACATAATGCCCAGCAAGTATTGCATTATCCACTGATATTTGCTTTAAGAATACAAAAATGTCTTAAGTAGACAAAATGAGCCACAACACATTTAAAATAAACTGCTAGATGATAAAATCTATTTTTCTTCTGAATGTAGTTTCATCAAAATATGGATACACTCTGTACTCATATCCTATTGCTGAGACAAATGCACCACACAAAGGTAGTGACTTAAACCAACACAAATTTATTATCTTACAGTTCTGGAAGTCAGAGGGTCAAAACGAGTGTCCTGGGGCTAAAATCAAGGTGTCAGCAGGGCTGCGTTCCTTCTGGAGGATCTAGGAGAGAATCTGATCCTTGAGCTTTTTCCAGTTTCTAGAAACTTCTGGCATTCCTTGGCTCATGGCAACATCAACCTTTGCTTTAGTCATCATGTCTCCTTTTGCAACTCTGACTCCCTGCCTCCCCTTTCCACCTCAGTAAAAACCCTTGTGATGACACTAGACCCACCATCTAAACCAGGATAATCTTCCTATCTCAAGACTCTTAACCAAATCATGACTTTGCTATTTAAAGTAGTATCTCACAGGTTCTGAAGATTAGGACATGACATCACTGGGCATCGTTCTGCCCACCATAAACCCCTTGATGTAATCTGACATTGTATAAATTCTGGTGCTAAAATAAATGGGTACATTTACATTTTGAAATAACAGATATTTGGTAAGCTTCTCCTCATTACTTTAAAATAAATCAGCTTTCTAGAAAAGCCATAAGCAATTATTTCTAGTTGCACCATTTAATCTTAAATCAGCTGTGACTGGCACAAGTTATGCTTTCTTTTATAAATGTCAACATCACATCTTACAAATTATTGCTATGTATAACCAAGAGAATGCTTGTCATTTTACTTAGCTTTTTTTCATTTTTCTAAATAATATTTTTTAGACATGACTACTCTAAAGTTTGACAACATAGAAAAATTATGTTTCAAAGAGAGGCATAAATGGTATGTCCCCATAAGATTTGGTTTTATCATGATATCTACTCGTATCTGAGCACAAAATGTACACCACAACTCACCAGTGGTTCTCTATTTTTGACCAGACGAATGATTTTTACTGAGTCTTCTTCATCGTCAATATCATCAGGCATCGGAGGTAATACAGGATCATAATTCTTCTGAGCCACAGTATCATGTACAGAGAGCAAAGCCTATCAAAGTCAACATTTGGAAAAAAATTAATCAAATACAAAATCCCAAGCACATCCAACTATAAAGAAAATCAAACTGGTGTTATAATCTTGACGTAAGAATGGTGATAGGCAACTACTTGAAAAGGAGGATCTTAGAAATGGGAGAATGTAGGACAGGAGGAGGCGGCACTATTTGGCTGCCATCCCCATCCCCAATGCCACTAATACAGGACAAGAATCCGCATAAAAGTCCTCTCACCTGTATATTTTCTGGTTCATCATTATAAGGGTAGCAGCTGGGGACGGGGTGGGGATTATTACTTTTACTAGAAAATGAGGCTATAGGTACACTGTTGATCAGCCAGTAGGAATCTGAGGGAACTGTATTCTTCCCTTCCTCCTGTTAGCAGAAAACACACAAAAAGCCGACCGATAATGACTAACTTTCCTTCTTTTCTGGTTTTCTCACCTTTTCATTTTTTGTGTAATAAGATAACTAGTTTGTGTATAATGAAAGTTTTTCTAGTCATGACTGTCATGGTGGTAAATCTCCACAAAACACCGTCACATTGTCATTATAGACCAATGACCAAAGTAACTCTCAAACCTGGACATATCACGACTATTTTAGGAGAGGGTTTTAGACTTTTATCTAATTTGTTCCCTAATCACTACCACCACAGTCTGTAAATTACTCTAGCCAGAAGCCTAGAAATCATCCCTGAAACAAATCTCTCCTCCACCCTACACTCCTGAACACCCAATCCATATCCTGTTAAATCTACTTGCAAAATATACCCTAAATATGTTGTCTTCTCTCAGCTCTAGACCAGAAGCTGGCAAACGATGCCAGCTGTTTTTGTAAAGGAAATGGTCCTGTCACCCAGTCTTCATTCATGGATGTGTTGTCCATCACTGCCATCATGCTACGAGAGCAAAATGGAGTAGGAGCAACAGACCATTTTTATAGGAAAAGTTCAGAGACATCGATGTTGTCGTGTTTTACCTGGAGAACTGTAATAGCCTCTCAATGGTCCAGCTGCATTCACCTGTGGTCTTTTTTTCCCCAAGATATGAATATCTCACAGTTTCTTTGCCCACTATGCCTTTGAGGAACATTTAGGATGTTTTCAGTTCTTGGCTATTATAAATAGCGCTGCTATAAATATTTCTCATCTTTTAATGCGCATGCGCACACGCGCACACATGTGCACACACACACACAACTGGGGTTAAGTACGGTTGGCCGTTGAACAACGTGGGTTTGAACAGCATGAGTCCATTTGTATCCAGGTATTTTTTTTGAAAAATACAATACAGTCTTATAAATGTGTTTTCTTTTCCTTATAATTTTCTTAACATTTTATCTCATTTACTGGAAGAGCACAGTATATAATACACATAACATACAAAATATGTGTCATCAATATCAACTATTTGCTATTGGTAAGGCTTCCAGTCAACAGTTGGCTATCCGTAGTTAAGTTTTTGGGAGTCAAAAGTTATACGCAAATTTTTTTTTTTTTAAATTATGTTCGGTTAGCCAACATATAGTACATCGTTAGTTTCTGATGTAGTATTCAATGATTCATTAGTTGTGTATAACACCCAGTGCTCATCACAACACGTGCCCTCCTTACACACAAATTTCTAACCATGCAGGGAGTCAGTGACCCTAATCCCTGGATTGTTCAAAGGTCGAGTATATTTAAGAGAGAAAAGTCTGGGTTGTGGGTTTCTAAGTATATTCAACATTACTAGATACAAGATGAACAATTTTTCAAAGTGGCTGTCCCAGTTCTACTCCTACCAACAGCTTCCATGAGTTCTAGTTATATCCCATGATCCCCAACATTTTACATTACTAGTTTCAATCTGGCAGCGGTATCTCCTTGTGATTGAAATTTCGTATTTCTTATAACCAATGATCGCTTTTTTTGTGAGATGCCTACTCAAGATCCTCACACAGTTTTCTATTCCATCTGTCTTTTTCTTATTGATATGTAAGAATTCTTTATAATATACTGGATCCAAGCCTTTGTTAGTTACATATGCCACAAATGTCTTCTCTCATTTGGTAGCTTCCCTTTTGCTTTCTTATTAGTGTTTTTTGCTCAACAAGAAATCCAAATTTTAATGAGTTTAATTGTTTTTTCCTTGGGGGCTGGTGCTTTTTGTATCTGACAAGAGTTTCAGAGCAAAGGAATGAACAGCCTCAAGATGAACAAATATCTGAAGAGATAATAGCTGTAAATTTTTGACAACTGATGAGAGACCGAGCCTGAAGATTCAGGAAACCCAATATATCCATTAGGAAGCAGGAACAATAAAAAGAAATCCAAGATTAGATACATATCGTAGTGAAACTACAGAACACCAAAGACAGGAGGATCTTAAAAATATCAGGAAAAAAATATGACTGAGAGCTGAGTGATTAGCCATAATGGAAACCAGAAGCCAGTTAAATACCTTGAAAGTGCTTAAAAAAAAAAAAAATAATAACAGCCAGCCCAGAATTGTGTATTCAGCAAAAATACCATTCAGGAATGAGGATGAGAGCCAAGATGAAGTTAATAGGGATCCCACTTGAAAAAAAATAACAAACAAAACAAAAACAAAAGATGCAACAATGGTTTGGGAAGACACTGGACATCAGACAATTAAGGACAGTGATCACTGAGAGACAGGAAACAAATGTGAGCCTTGTGAGGCCAGAGTTTCCTGGCCGTGTAGGGGGAGAAGGTACCCAGGCAGAACCCACTGGTCTCCGTAAGTTGAGACAACACAGTGAGGAATGTTGGGAGGTCAAGGAACTAAAGTTCTCAGAGTATGAAAGAAAAGATTCTGACAGGCACAGGGCTCTGGAGATCTGCAGGAGGCCCCCCTTTGAGTGTGCATACAAAAAAACTACCAGAAAGGATTAGAGCAGTGGTTATCAGCTGAGAACAATTTTACTCCCCAACAGCCATTTGGCAATGTCTGGAGACATTTTGGGTTGTCACAGTGTGGAGGGTGCTACTGCCATCCAGTTTGAGGCCAGGGATGCTCCTAAACATCTGACAGCATACAGGGCAGTTCCCTGCCCTTCACGGCCCCTCCCCCCAATAATTTTCAGGCTCCATAATGTTAATAGTTCCAAGGTTAAGAAACTGTGCATTACAGGGAACAATCCCCAAAGCTCACACAGGGCAGGAATAGCTCCTGTTTCCTTCAGTCAGAGGGGAAAAGCTTGGCATTCACAAGGCACTGAGGACAGTTAACAAGGGATATTGTCTTAACAGGAGGAAATACTTAATCCAAGATTAAACAATGCTAAGATCTCACCTAACAAAGCTGAAAAGCAAGCCTCTGAAGGACCAAAATATTTCCATGTAACTTAATTATATAACAGAAAAAAAACTCAAGAATATCACTATAAAAATATGAAAATATCCAGCATCAAACACAGTAAAACTCATAATGACTGAGAGCCAATCAATTACTGACAAAAGTTATGAGGCATGTAAAGACAGAAGAAAATACTACTCATAATGAACAACATAACACCACAGAGCTAAACTCTGAAAATTACACAGCTGACAGAATTATATAGAACCAAATCCTGAAATTACAGAGAGATTGCAGACAAGAAAATTAAAACAATTACTATACCTGTATTCCAAATGCTTAAAAAGCTAGAGAAAACACTGAAAATGAGACCTGCCATATATAAGAAAGATTCAAGTCAAACTTCTAGAGATAAAAGATACAATGTATGAAATTTTTTAAAAAGTACACTGAATGAGATTAACGCTTATAGTTAAAGCAATTTATAAACTACCTAAAATGAAACAGCACAAAGAGAAAATATAGTAAAAAATTATGAACGGAACATTATTGAGCTATGGGACAACTTATATACACCTAATTGGCATCTCCAAAGAAAGGAGTGGTGTTAAAAAAAAATATTTGAAGAAATATGGCATAAAATATTCCAAATTTGATGGGGGGGAGAAAAAGCCCCTAGGTCCAAGAAGTTCAACATATCCAAGCACAAAAAAAAGAAAAAAAACATAAAAAGAAATAACACCAAATTGCTTAAGACCAATGAGAAAGAAAAAATCTTAAAATCAGCCAAAGAAAAAAAGCTTAAAATGACAACACACATCAGAAACAATACGAGCTTCAAGATAAAAGAGCAACATCTTTTAAATATTTAAAGAAAACCGGCAACCTAAAATTCTATACCCAGCAAAAATATCTTTTAATAATGAAGGGATGATGAAGACTTTTTAAAGACATAAAAAAGTCGAAGGAATTCATCACCAGGAAACTTGCACTACAAAAAATGGTATATGAAGTTTTTCAGACAGGAAGATAGGAATAGACAGTGGATGGGATATGGATCTATATAGAGTTGAATGAAAAACATCAGAAATGTTCACTATCTGGGTATCTATGATAACTATCTTGCACATAGATAAGACTAATAGAGATCACTAATAAACATCTTTTAAAATAAAATAATTATCATAGTTGATAGGCAATACTAACAGCAGCAGCTATGTATTTTTCCTCTTTAGCTTTGTATTCATCTCCATGTCTGGATTCCAAAATACATTTTTAAGATTCATAGATATTGAGTTCCTAATTCTTTAATAGTTTTGCTTTACAAATATATTTGGTTAGCAACATTTTTATTTTGGACAACTAAAAGTAACTCTGTATTCTATTTGCCTGTTTTAACTGTGACGACTTTACTCTTCAATATAGATTGTCCTTTTGAAAGGCAACACACCTAAATAAGAAAATTGTATTTCCATATGCCATAACCACCCCAATCAGAACTGATGGGTTTACCTGTTGCTCAGAAGACTATGCAGGAAATTGAACACTGGGCCTTATAACTCATCAGGAGCACAGACTTTCACTGCTTTGGACCCCCTGGAGTCAATTCTATATTTTAGTATCTGTCAGGTCAACAGAATTAAGTGTCTAACTCATAAGAATGAGTAACACTGATTTATTCCTCCAGAAGGAAGCTTCACTTTTCCCTTTTGCATGCTTAAATGAAGTCTCATCCATTCTACATGCTCAGGCAATGAGTAATTTCTGGTAAATGCACATTTTGGAAAGCTGAAAAATTACAACAAATCTTTTTATTTTATTGCCTTTTTAAAACCTACCAAATTTTCCCCGACTTCCTAAATTATAATACCATATTCTAGAGATGATGTCACTTCACTGTTTTATCAAAAAACGAGACTCTGAATGATGATTCATAGATGATGATTTGCCTTTAATGTGGCCATGTGATGCCTAGGAGTGGTTCTTATTATTAATGACTCTCTTTGCTTCCCCTAGAAACAAAGTCTCTGTAGAGATCCACATCCTTTCATCAGCTCCCCCAAAGGCCACCAACACTATTGCTCTTCTCCACTCTATCACTGCAGGAAGCTCCCACACCCTATCACGTCTACTGAGGCCTTCTGCCACTCACTACCCCACTTCCTTTTTCTCACCATCTGCTGTTTCTTTGATGCTTCATTACTTTTCCTGGACTTTAAGATTTGGACAATAAGACTGGATTTTATAAACATTATTAACAAAAGTAGTTATTACTTATTGTTTGGATATGGCAACTGACTGATCAATTCACAGATTTTTTAAAAATACTAACAAACTGAGGGTTGCTGGAGTGGAGCTGGGTGGGAGGGATGGGTGACTGGGTGATGGACATTGGAGAGGGGAAGTGCTATGGTGAGCGCTGTGAATTGTGTAAGACTGGTGAATCACAGACCTGTACCCCTGAAACAAATAGTACATTATATGTCAATAAAATACATATATTTATTTATTTATTTGAGAGAGAGAGAGCACACAAGTGAGCATGGAGGGAGAGGGAGGGAGAATCTCAAGCAGACTCTGCACTGAGCCCAGAGCCCAAAGCAGGGCTCAGTCTCACAACCCCGAGATCATGACCCGAGCCGAAACCAAGAGTCAGACACTTAAGATTAACTGAGCCACCCAAGTATACCTCGATTCAGAGATTTAACAACTGAATGTAATCTTTAACTCTTTGACAGCCCTCAGGTGAGACAATGGTTACAAAATGACAAGCATTTCTTAACTGTTGGAGACTTGAGGGTGGCAAGATGTATACGGAAAGTGTTGACAAATATTCCAGTGGTGATCGATTAACAAAACTGAAGAAGAAAATTAAACAGGGCTGTGAGGACATAGGGGGAAAGGACCTTCTCACGCACACCTGCGGGCACTGCACACTGAGAGGACCTGTCCAGATTGTTGTGAGGGACAAGATGGCAATCACTATCAAAATTTTAAATGTACAGATAATTTAACCAGCAACTTATTGACCTAATAAAATTCTGAAATATACAAGAGATATGCATTATAAAAAGCAAAAAAAGCAAAGTTATCTAACTTATCTCTTAGAAGTGGACAATTACGTTGCTCCAAAGTCCACAAAATATCAAAATGTTAAAAGTCCACAAAACAGAAAAATAGTGCATTCTATTTATAATGGAAAAAATGTAGGCGCGCCTGGGTGGCAAAGTTGGTTAAGCGTCCAACTCTTGATTTCAGCTCGGGTCATGATCTCATGGTTGTGGGATCAAGCCCCGAGTTGGGCTCCATGCTCAGTAGGGAGTCTGCTTGAGATTCTCTCTCTCCCTCCCCCTTCTGCCCTTACCCCCCCCACTCTCTATCTCTCAAGTAATTCTTTTTTTTTTTGAGAGAGAGAGAGAGAGAGAGAGAGCACAAGCAGGGGGAGGGAAGAGGAAGAGGCAGGAGCCCAAAACGGAGCTCAATCCCAGGACCCTGGGACCATGACCCAAGCCGAAGGCAGATACCTAACCGACTAAGCCACCCAGGTGCCCCTAAATAAATAAATCTTGAAAGAAAAAATGTATAGGTAATATTTCTGTACGCAAAAAGGAAAAATAATGCAGCCAATGAACAGTAGTTATCCCTAAAAGGTATTATGAACACACACTTCATAGACAAAATAGAAAGTCATTAAACATATGGAATGATGTTCATCTTCACAAACAGAGCAATGAAGACAGGGACTTCTACTTTCTCCATAGTCTGAATTAAAAATGCAATTGCACATTATCAAAAAAATTTCCTGTTTACTTTCAAAAGTCTTTATCAAGTCCCTTTGTAAAAAGTAAAATTAAAGTCAAAGTAATAAATTATCACAACTTTATTAAAGACAAATGTAGACTGTTTATATAAATAAATTATTCCTTCTAACCACATTCATGGATTTTCTCTTTTACTTTTCCTATGTGTGTCTGTCTATCTGTTCCTGAGATTGTGAGTGTTTCTTCTCTATCCCATGATTATGGTTCAATTTTTTATACTCACATCTTTCATTTATTTGGAATTCATTGTGTATTACACATAATACGCATTATATTTGGTTATATTATTTTTCCCAATAATTAACCACTTGTGCCAATACCATGTATTGAAGCTCTGTCCAGTTCCACCCGTCCCCCACTTCCATCCATCCCTCACAGCCCTCACTAAGGCCTTAATCATGTTTCCCCTGAGTTACTTCCACAGGCTTCCAGCTGGCCTTCCTCCATTCAGCATCCACTCCTCCCACCCGACCACCACCCCACCATTCCAAGAATCTGTATACTAGAGCAACTGTGTCACTTGCCGATTTAAATCCTTTCAATGACTTTCCACTGCTCTTAGGATGAAATCCAAACTTTTTAATATGCTCACAATAAGGGTGGCCCTATAATTTATCCTCTAAAGAAGGAAACAACTGAAATGGAAAGGAGGCTATTAATAATCATGCTGGAACTACAGGCACAAACCAGACTGTTCTTGGGCAAACCAGGACGTACATGGCCCCCCTACTCAAAAGATCCCCTGTCTAGCTCTGAACTCCTGCCCCTTCCTCTTCCACAAGCTACTGTTCAACCACACTGAACTTATTTTCATCCTCAAACTGGACAAGTTATTTCCTTTAAGAGGATTCACATACTATTCACCTTATTTAAAATACCTATTTTCAGAGGCCTCTGGGTGTCTCAGTCGGTTAAGCATCTGACTCTTGATTTTGATTCAGGTCACACTCTCAGGGTTGTGAGATCAAGCCCCGAGTTCAGCTCACTGCTCAGTGGGAGTCTCTCTCTCCTGCCCCTCCCCCCACCCTCTCTCTGCCTAAAATAAATACATCTTTCAAAAAAAATCTATTTTCACATCCCACCTCAACTTGACTCTCCTATTCCTTCTTTTGGTTACCTCAAACTCAATCTTCAGGGCTCAATTTATATGCCACTTCCTCTGGCAAGTTTTCAACCCTTCCCTCACTCCTTCCTCCCTCCCCAAATTTAGATTTAGCATCCCTCCTCTGATTTCCATGGTGTTTTGTTTTTTTTTAAGATTTTATCTATTTATTTTAGAGAGAGAAAGAGAGAAAGCGTGAACCAGGGGAGGGGCGGAGGGAGAGGAACAGAGAGAATCCCAAGCAGGCTCCACGCTTACCACCCCAAGACCGTGACCTGAGCTGAAACCAAGATTCAGACATTTAACCAAATGAGCCACCCAGGCACTCCCTCCACAGTATTACATGTGTTCTTTTACCCAGTATTTCTCCTGTCAGCTTCATTAACCTTCACGAGTCTTCTGCAAGTTGTATCTACAGGGCCTGGCACACAGTAGGCACTGGACACTTGAGAATGAATGAAGATCTGACTCTAGTGACATAAATAACCAGAGAAAGTTTTAAGACTTTTCAAAAAGGAATTGGCAGATCTGTGGGATACAAGTATTATCCTTCTCATAGTGGCTATATATCTGGCTGTATATTATCTGTGTGTGTTTACAAAACTCATTATTACTTTGGAGGTGCACCTGAGGTTTCTTTTCACTACTGTGAACTAAATATTTTAAATGAAACAGCCCTCTTTAACAAGCGAATAATTACTTCCCTTCTCCACTAAAAATTAAAAAACAGTATTCAAATTCACACCCTGGAGTAATGCTTTTCATATTTAAACTGTCAGTTCAACTTATAATTCATGTATACCTGTCATCCTACTGTACCTTGCTTCTGCTTTAAAAAAAAAAAAAAAAAAAAAAGAAAATATTTTAAGTTTACTAAATGACTTCTTAAAGTAATTACCCAAAAAGAAGTGAAATTCAAATTGATGGTAGTTAATGTAATTGATTTCAAGGAAAGCAATGTTAAATGTTAGGTCATAAAGGGAAGAAAGATTCTTCCCCCCAGGACTGGCTCACTAGAAACGGCCATTGCCAACTGAGACATCTTGCGTCTGCAATCCCACCCACTTCCCACACATCGCTTCCTGAAAATACATCTTTCATGCTGACTTCTCACCCATTCTCTTAGCACAGGGCTATATAAACATACAAAATTTAAAAAGTATTCGTCTAAAATATTTTCACTGTAACAAAGTTCCAGGATTTAATTATAAGGTTGTATCCAATGGTGCTGAATACCATCTAAAATCATAACCTCCCTCTCGAGCCAAATACCAGTTTCCATCCAGTATCATCAATCTCTTCTTTATTAGCTATTCCATTCCAAACACTCTTCAAAAGAATACCAAAATCATGTCATTGTTTTTTGTTGGTAACACTCTTCTTCAGTTTCTAATACTCAAATCAAGATAGCACTCTCAACAAGGAGTTTAACAAGTTGCTCACAGCTGACCTCACCTTTCTTTGGTTCATATTAACTTTGCATGTGTACTCTGAGACCAAAATGAAGACATTTCAGAACTTTTTCTCCCTATGAATCTTACTCTGAGACTTGTCTTTAACCTTTCTACATACTCTGTCTTTAATTTCAAGGGACTATTTTGCTCTAAGCTGATGCTTATTCTTTTAGAACTAAAATTCAACCAATCTCCTCTGTACCAGGATAAGTCAACTACTCTAAATTACTAATTATAATCCACTGATTCTTGACAGCGTTTACTTTACTTCTAAGGATTAGGAATTATAGCTTGTACATGTTTTCACCTCATCTTTTATTTAATACTATCTTTCCTGACCATCAATTTAAGACTATTATAGCAAAGGAGATTTTTCAAGGAAGGTAGAAATCAATTTTTGCATCTAGGCAGAAATATTCATCTGATACCCTACATATGCTTAATAGAAATCATCATAAGGAAACTGATCATTTTGGGGCAACCTGGGTGGCTCAGTCAGTTGAGTATCCAACTCGTGGTTTCAACTCAGGTCATGATCTCAGGGTTGTGAGATCGAGCCCCATGTTGGGCTCCACACTCAGCAGGGAGTCTGCTTGAGATTCTCCCTCTCCCTCTGCCCCTCCCTCCCACTTGCACTCTCTCAAATAAATCTTTACAAAAAAAAAAAAAGATAACTGATCATTTTAATTACATAATCTACATGTAATTATGACTCATGGATAATACTTCACATGTAATTGCAGCAGTATCAAATCCAAAATGTGCAGGTTATAGGATATAGTGCATTAATGACCTTAGAATTAACAGGACATTTTTGAAATGACTTCTGTTGACCAAGCACCTTTGGAGGAAAGATAAATGATATACCTGGAAGAAAAATGGTAAGGGAAGGAGTCAAATAGGTGAAGAAGATTAAGAGATACAATCTTTCGGTTATAAAATAAATAAGACACAGGAATGTAATATACCACAGAGGAAATATAGTCAATAATATTGTAACAACTTTGTATGGCGACAGATAGTAACTAGACTAATTGTGGTGACCATCTTGTAATGTATATAAATATCAGATCACTATGTTGTACACCTGAAACTAATACAATATTGTTACGTCAACTATTCTTCAATAAAAAAAACGGCAAGGAGAATTGGAATCTGCCTACTGGTATTTTACTAGCATTTTACACTGGGAAACTGCTCTTCTCTGTAAAATGGTAATATATATTAACACATGAATCAGTAGAGGGAGAGGAGATGGGGAAGACAACGAGGGAAGGGAAAGAGAAAAGCTGAAATGATCCTATAAAAAAATAGATATAGCTGTCAAATATATTGGAATACCATTCACGAACCAAGTAAAATGAGCCTAAACAAAATCACTAGTAGGTTCTGTATTCTGTACTCTTACGTTCGTTTAAAAAGAAACTGACCTTGAGGTGACATTATATTCACTGACTTAAATCCTGAGCTTCCCAATTACAGTATTCTGTAGTTGGTCACATTATCATCAAAAGCTCAACTTGTCTTCCTTAATGGAATCTGGGTTATGAAAATACTGCACACTATTTGAAAATACATTCACTTGAAAACTGATGCTCAAAATAAAATTCATCTGAAGTCTCAGAAAGTAGCCCCTCTGGAAGATATTTATTACACGTCCTCACCTTCACATTGGGTTTTGACAGTAGTTTCAACAGCTCTCTGGTCTCACTGTTTAATGGCTTGTTCTGAAGCTCTTCAGCCAACTGCAAGGGAGAGCACATTGACAGAACATTTAGTAAGAGCATTGTGTGACTCCACGTGTGACAACTGAGAATCTACCTTGCCACTCTCCAGTGATTAAGCAGTCAGCATATGAAAGAAAACAGACCATCAATCATTGCTCCTCTTTTCAGGCCCTTGGTAGCCCAGATCTCAGCCCAGGATCTTGACTGAGTATAACTCAAAAAACCCCACCAGCCAGATCACCTTCTCTGATTTATTGCAATAAGGGCAAACCCCAGCGCTTCATCTTAAGGAACAGCCTTTTACATGCAAACAAAGGACCACTTGTAAAAAGGATTGGATCAGGCTTTGACACTACTTTTAAAGAGAGAGAGAAAGAAAGAGAAAGAAAAAAATGAAAAAAAAAAAAGTTTCTGAATGAGGTGGTGAAATTCACAAGGTTTCCAAAAACCCACAGTAGCTTGCTGTTTAGAGCTGGAGGAAAAAGAACTAGAATGTCTCTAATAGAGCCAATGGAGTCTGAAACTTTTATTATGTTTACCTACACAGACTAAAAAAATCCGTTAAGTATAAACCAAGTTAATCATAGAATGACTTACAATAGGTTGACAAGTACTCTGGGAACAGAAATGCTGACTATATTCTACTATAACAATCAAGAATTCCCATTTGCTGGTTCTAGCTAAAGAAAGGGCTGGAACTTTTAACACGCCTCATGTTCTTCAAAAGAGATCTTCCCATCAACACTCTATTCCATTTTAGTCTATAGTAAGGATCATATAATTTCCTAAGAAGAAAAGCAAGACCAAGTAGAAAAAGAAATTACAATTGTGAAATAAATACACAGTACAGAATTCAAAATACGTACATATATTTTCATTTAAAAACCCTTCTTAAAACACTGCATGAAATTTCTCTTTGCTCCTATTGTTTCTACCAAGCTAAAAATAATTGTTCTTATCTCTGGAAAAGGACTTTTCTCTAAAAGAAGGACATCATATAAATTATACACAAAAATAAAACCTGATAAAACTGATATATTCATTTGTTACATTGCAAAAAGTGATTTTACTTTTTCAAGGTAAAATTTTTGTTTTTCGAGGTAAAATAATCATAAATAACTGTTAACTCAAAAAAGTCACAAAAGGCTCTCTGCATTCTCTAGGCACTTTGTAACAATATTTTTAAAATTCACATATATTGCTCTGATGAATTAGAAAATGCTACATTTTACCCTATTTACGTAAGTCTCTAATTCTTTTAAAAAGCATTATTGTCATAATATGATTGGGCCTCAACCACATTGGAGAGTGACAAATATTTCCCCAAACCCTCAATAGTAAATGTTTTTAAAGTGATTTTTAAGACTTTCTCAAGTGCCAACCGCAGCTTACTAGAATTCTCTCTACATCTTTGCTCACCTTCACTTCAAAAATTTTGGTTCTATTAAGGCAGAGGAGTAAGCTTCCTCATAAAACATGGAAACCGAAACATCCCTATAATCTAATCTCTGTGGATAAAACTGGAAGGGAGACTGAGGACTAAACAAATAGCAAACCACTTGGAGATTTATTACATGCGCTTTATTATCTAAATTAAAATAGAGAACATATATATAAGAAAATCAACTTCTGAAGATGGTCAGTTTTTTTTTTTTTTTTTTTATTCTATGGCCCCGATATTTTACTAAACTGAACGATGGCTTGTTTTATCGTAACCGAGCAAAAACTTCAAAAAGCAACAGATAAGCTACAGGATATCGCTAAAACCCGCCTTCACACAAGACCTATTTCTCATCTGGCTTAGCGTCCTTTATAGTTTATCCAGGTGTGCTTTCAATTCATCCAAGTTTAAAAGTTAACAGTAAGAAACAGCAAGGTAGTTCCCTCCCCCAGATCGAAAATAAAATTATAGCTACAGGAAATTAACTACTCCATCAATGCCAACTGCTGCAAAAATTTATTTTTTGGTTATGAAGGTAATTTGGAGAGGTCTGATATCCATAAATCATTACTATGCTTTATAACCCATTTTAAAAACAATCCTGTCTTTTTATGTATTTCATAAGGCCTCGTTCCTATTCTAGTATCTGTCATTTTTTAGCACTGTCAGCGATAGACCTATCTCATTTGTCTTTATTTCTCCAAAGCACTCCTCCTGCCTGTGACTTTCTCAGAACTCCACTAGTTGACAGCTTCTCTCTCTCTCCCCAGAGAGTTAGAGGCTAAAAGTTCTGGTACGCAGTTACCAAGGTAGAACGAGGGGGTTATGTCCAGGCAAAAATTTTAGAGCAGGAAAGTGAATGAAAATCAGCATAGTATCTGCATAAGCTCCGTGATGACAGGACTTTGTGAAACATTTGCAGCTTCTCCTGGTTTTCGCTCCTAGTATCGCACGCATCTGTCATCTGGGGCAGGATGAGCTCTGCCCCAGGCCAGGCTCACGAAGGCTCAGGGTCCCAGGGAGCTCAGAAAGGCACACTTACATCATCGGCCAAGACGGCTGCACCGTGGAGGATGGGCACGGGGTTCTGCTTCTCATAGTAGTGGAGTTTTTCGTGAATCTGGAAGAAACACAAGTGAATGAATATAAGTTCACCTGCTAGCAAACAGTGAGATATTTGAAGATTTTTATCGCTGCGTACAGAAACTGATCCACTAAACCTTCAAACAAAAATTCTATGTTTTTATAAACCTACAGATGACAAACCTGCATGTGTAATTCACCTATGGCCCAGTGTTTCTAATGTGATGTCAAATGGGGGGGGAGGATCGTTATCAAATAGAACCCACGTAAGAGCTAAACCTTTGTTTTTCCCCTGAATAATTATGTTAGTTTTATAAAATCTGTCATTTCTAAAACATATGGCTTCAATACTTTATCGGTCGTAGTTTATATTCCTGCTAAACACATAAATAATGATTAAAGCAAAGTGATAAGCCAGCAGCCGCATCCTGACCGGTTGGTATGTGATCACCACTAAGAACACGGGAACATGGCGCACTCCAGGAACACCCTGCCCAGCATGCTGTTCCTTTTAGGCTTTTTTTTCTCCCCCTAAATTGTCAACCTTTCCCCCCCAAATTCAAACTTCTAAGAAGCAAAGGGATTGCTCATAGAGACATTTCTCATAACTGTTTTGATGACATAATTTTCTGTACTGTAAAACAAGTAAAATTATATTATCAAATAATAACTTGCTCCTTCCTTTCCCACCATTCCCCCCAAAACCACAAAGGCAAGAATCTATTTTAGTGCATTATAAGACAAACTGAGTTCCTTAAAAAAATCTAGTATTGTCATTAAGAAATGCAAGACGCTTTGACAAATGCAAAACTGTTGGCTCTTAAGTTCTATCCATTTCAGCTCCTACACAGGTGCTCTTAAAATGTTATACTTGAAAACTTACTTGAACCTCTTACTTATAGTTGAAGAAATTACCCCCCACTATATATAAAAAAAACAGTTGACATCTCAGAATTTCCAGTTTTTAATAGGTATCAAGTAATACACTCATAGGTATCAAGTAATCGACTCTTTAATTAGACTCAAAGCTAACCAAACTCTCCTGTAAAAAGTCTGGAAGATAGATTTTATTTTGATTAGCCAGATGCTATTGCTAAGAGAGGATTCTATTACCTTTTTGGCAACCTGGCCCACAATGCAAAGTATCAGGGAAAGAATTTTGACACTTATGATATTACCAGAATTATCAGGGCCACATTTTTATTTAAAATCTTGGAACCTTCAAACATTAATCACAGTAGGGTAATAAACAAACTTTTAAGAACACAAGCAAGGAGCAAGATTTGATGTGCGAAACTATTAAAAGTATAATTTAAAACAAAACCATCCAACCTAAGAGCTAAATTAATTTTGCTTGAGTCTTTATCAAAAATTAGGTCACCTCAACAAATACTATCATAGAATACTGAGCTTAGCCTCTCATACAACTCATCTAGCTTTCTTGTGTCAACATCTGGTTCCCTCCAACAGTAAATATAGAGGCTCATACTTATTAGGTACTTACCATGGGTCTGTATTCCCTCCATAATAGTGACCAGAAAAAAAAAAAATAGTGATCGGTACTATCAGTAATATAGTCTTCAGTGAGTTTAGTATTTTAATCCCTTAACCCTCACAAGAATATTAAGAGGCAGATGGCACCATCATCCCATTTTACAGATAAGCAGATACACAGAAGTTAAATAAATAACTTGCTATGGTCCCACAGACAGAAGCAGTCGAGCTGAGACTTAAAACTCAGGCCACCTGGTTCAATGTCAGAGTTCTTCCTCACTCCCTATGCCCGCCTCTCAGATTAACATCTCGGCTGCCTCCCTCACTGACCTCATTCACTGCTGGATGAACAGCACAGAGAGGACGCTGAGCAGACACACGACAAGTACCACTGGCTATTTCCAAAGGCTGCAGGATTAGGGATGGCTCCTCTCCACCCCTCCCTGTATTTTTTCTTTCCAACATTTCTTAATTTTTCCAGATTAATTTATATCGAGACCATATTGTAATTACAACTTAAAATTATATCCCTAAATAAATACATTATCTCTCTGCTTCATTTGCTTCTTCTGAGTATCTTTTAAAAAAAAAAAAAGAGCCCCTCTTTCCACATCATCTTCTTTAGATCTTCACCCAAGGGATTTGAGAGCGTACCTCTACCCTGCCCACCTTGAGACTTTGTATCATATCAAGAATTTTTAGGGGCACCAGGGTGTTTCAGTCGGTTAAGCGTCTGCCTTCGGCTCAGGTCATGATCTCCGGGTCCTGGGATCGAGTCCCATGTCGGGCTCTCTGCTCAGCAGGGAGTCAGCTTCTCCCTCTCATTCTCCCTCTCTCTCTCTCTCAAATAATTAAAATCTTAAAATTTTTTTAAATGTTTTCCTAGAATTTCTAAATGCTGGTAACCCTATGTTGATACATGTTTTACTTCAGGACATAATTTTAAATATTAAGTTGATAGGAAAGTAAAAATTACTCTAAGTAATTTTGAGCTGTTCACAGTTTCCAAAATTACTGACTTTTATTAGCATTTATAATATCCAGGAAGAAAATTAAAAACAAAAATGATTTTTAAATTCTAATAAACAGGTAACACATATAAACTTCACCCCAAGGTTGTCCCACAGAACTCCTTGTAATGTTGAAAATGTTCTGTACCTGCTTGTCCAACATGGTTAGTCACTAGCCACATGTGTCTACTGAACACTTGAACTGTGGCTCGTTTACTTAAGGAACTAAAATTTTTAATTTTATTTAATTTTTATTAATTCAAATTTAAATGCCCACATGAGGCCAGTGGCTTTCATATCGAATAACACGGCAAAGCTTTTTATCACATGCTCTGTAACTTGCCATTACACACCAGAAAAATTCACTCTGATACAGCTTGGCCAATTTCCCTGAGCGGTTACCCTTTAGAACCCAACAGACAAATACGTAACCAAAGACACAGCATCTAATTACTAAATATCATGTATTGCCAAACCTGCAAAATCTCATTTAACCGAACACTTCCCTTTGCAGACTTAACCATGTAATAAAAGCATACTTCATTTTTCTCCCCTGAACGACAAAAGGAGAGCAAAGTGGAAGGAGCTACAGAAAGAAAGGAGACGGAAGTAAAGGAGACTGAGAGAAGGAGAGACTCTGGTTAGCTTCATACACTAGCAAAATAGGCAATTATTCAAAAGCAAGCTCCTAAAAAAAATGGCATGCCAAAATATTTAAAATACACTATTAAGAAAAAAGGACATTTGAAAACAGAGATATTTACAGTCCACTAAATAATGTGTCCATAAAGGTTTGTTTTCTATAATTATACTTATATCAGAAAAAGTCAGCTAAAATAAAAATTTCTATATGTAATCAATTCTTTAAGTTTTTTTTAAACATTTGAGAGAGAGAGAGAGAGAGAGAGTGTGTGTGTGTGTGTGTGTGTGTGCACGCGGCGTGCACACACAGGAGAGAGGGGGAGACGGAGGGGGGAGAGAAACACAAGCAGAATCCAAGCTGAGCACAGAGCTGGGCTCAATCTCACGACCCTCAGAGATCATGACCTGAGCCAAAACCAAGAGTTGGATGTTCAACCAACCGCGGTGCCTCTATATGTAACCAATTCTTATAGGAAAGCTATAATTCCCTTCATCTACACACATCTTGAAATTTAGTGTTTGATTTTTGTAAAAAAAATTCTGAATCTGGTGCCAATAATTTATTTTGTGTTCACACATCACAGAAACTGTTTGAACGAGAGTATATAGAGCTTGACTAATCTCAATGCAATTCTTTGAAACTTCTCAGTGATGTGCAGAGGGAAACAGAAGAACCCAATCATGGTATTAAATAAACCAAAGCTGTAAAAACTCTTTTCCTGCCTTCTGTCATGAATATTAAAAAGCAATGAAAATAACTGCTCAGTAGTCTGATTCTCTATGTTAATAGTAGCTAAACCAGAACTGGCATCATGCGCGTGCGTGCGCGCATGCGCACACACCACACACCTTCTACCTCATTTATTTAGAACATGGAGAGGAGAATTCTGAGTTTTAAAAGAAGATCCATGGGACACAATGGCAGCCAAGAGGAGCTGGGAATGACCTACTATGTTGCGTAGGGATTAAAAAAAAAAATAGAAGTATTCTAATGGCTGGGATCCTCTTTTAAAAATAATGATCTCTCTCTCAAAAAAAAAAAAAACCCCTCTTTATTAGGAAAGAGGAAATGTAAAACTGGAAAACCAACAAAACAATAACACAATAGTGTTAACCGTATGCCCTTCTTTCCAATTTTATCCCACTAATCTCTCTTGGCTAATTTTCTTAGCTAATAGCTCTGAAAAAATAAAATTAATAGAACTGATGAGAGTTGATGTTCTTGTTTTTTTTTTTTAGATTTTTATTTATTTATTCATGAGAGACAGAGAGAGAGAGAGAGAGAGAGAGAAAGAGAGAGAGGCAGAGGGAGAAGCAGGCTCCCCACTGAGCAGGGAGCCCGATGCGGGACCCGATCCCAGGATCCTGGGATCATGACTTGAGCCGAAGGCAGACGCTTAACCATCTGAGCCACCCAGGCACCCCGATGTTCTTGTTTTGTTCTCTCCCTTTAATAAGATAAATTCTGGCTACACATTGACATAGATCATATTATCATGTGAAACTGGTATCCATGCATTCTAAATGTATGAAGAGGGTTGTTTTTTGTTTCATTTTGTTTTTTTGTTTCTTAAAGATCACCATATTGTTTTTCCTATCTGACCAGGTAATATGGGAATTCTATTTATAGAATTTATTTATGGATTTCCGAATACTACCCATCCCATTGTGGCATTCTCACAAGGACCCTCACTTGGCTAGGATATTTTGGTCTCTTAATGTGCTGTGGAATCCACTGGTAATATTTTATTTAGACTTTCCTCATCAGTACTCTTAACTGAGGCTGGCTTTTTTTTTGGTCTTGTCTTTACTGGGTTTTGCTATCAGTGTTACACTCATTTCATTATTTTTTTAAACTATGGAAGCTTTCTTTTTATATGTTCTGAAAACATCTCAATGCCACTAGAGTGATCTCTTCTTTAAATATTTTATGGCATTCCCATCAGAAACCAAGTGGATCTGATACACTTTATCCCCCAACTTTATTTCTTCTGGGTGGTTTATGGCAATTTCTCCATTTAGGTTCTTCTATCTCTTCCATTGTCAGTTGCAGCAAATATCATCTCCTAGAAAATTATTTTTTTCCAGCCTTAAAAAATTCTCTGAATCTACTTAAGCAGAGGAGTCTCTTACGAGTCTTTGAATTTCCTCTGCTACATGTTTCTTTATCACCATTTCTTATTTGGTGCATCTTGCTTGCTCTATTTCTACCCTTCATCCCTTTAGTCGTTAACAAACATTGATTTTACTGTATTTTCAAGGAACCACCTTTTAGATTAGTTTTACTATTTTTGTTTTCTAATATTTTTTCTGTTTTCATCTTAGATCATTCCTTCTTCATGTAACCCACACCCACATAACACTTGAGTCATGTGCATCAAATTACTGTAAAACAAAAGAAAGGGCAAATTACCCTAATTGGAGTTTTATTCATTCATCAAACTGACTAAAGTAAGCACCCATTCCAGGAGAAAGAGACTCAGTATGGAAACAAAATATGGCAGGAGTATAAGTCATTCAAACCTATTTAGAAAGGTCAACAGCCTGGGAAAGAGACGGGGACATAGACCATAGAAAGGGAAAACTTCAGTCAACCTACTCAATCAAGCAAGTTAAAATAGTATTTGTCTCTCTTTCCTTCACTGCTCATTAGCTGGGCAGCCGAGAAGAGGTTTCTGTCAATTTAATTTTTGCCATTACTTTAGCACTTACTTAAGTACAGGACAAGGACACACAGACCCCCTGTGCACTAAGGACTAGCTATCTAGTCAACCATAAAATCAGAAAAGAAATAATGGACTTCTCACTCCCTCTTATTCAGTGACACGTCAAATGATAAGAAATGCCAAAAGTTGTTTTCATGTGTTTTTTTAAGTTTTGATTCAAAGTCCAGTTAACCACAAGCATAATATTAGTTTCAGGTGTACAATATAGTGATTCAACACTTCGATACGTCACCTGGTGCTCATCACAAGTGCCCTCCTCAATCCCCACCACCTATTTCGCCCATCCCCCCACCCCCTCCCCTCTGGTCACCATCAGATTGTTCTCTGTAGTTAAGAGTCTGTTTCTTCGTTCGCCTTTTTCTTTTTTTCCTTTGCTCATTTGTTTTGTTTCTTAAATTCCACATATGAGTAAGATCATATGGTATTTGTCTTTCTTCGACTGACTTATTTCACTTAGCGTAATGCTCTCTAGCTCCTACCAGGTCATCGCGAATGGCAAGACTCATTCTTTTTTTATGGCTGAGTAATATACTCCATTGTATATATACACATCTTCCCATTCTTTATAACTTCTCAAAATTTTGAAATGTTTTAATTATTAATGTCCCACTTTAAACACTTCAAACATTTTTTTTTAAATAAAGAAAATATGATAAGTTGCAACCCACACCAAAATTAAACAGATATTAGCCTGGTAGATTTGCTTCAAATATCTTATAAAATAATTCATCAGAGATAAGGCTAAAGACCCATCCTCCTTCCTCTCTGCCAAGAAAAAAACATTACGTTGAAACTGCCAAATAGATTCCCATATGCAATTTTCATTTTTTTAAACATATATACATTAATAAACAACACAAGCTATTTTTTTTTTAATTTTTATTGTTATGTTAATCACCATACATTACATCATTAGTTTTTGGTGCAGTGTTCCATGATTCATTGTTTGTTCATAACACCCAGTGCTCCACGCAGAACGTGCCCTCCTCAATACCCATCACCAGGCTAACCCATCCCCCTACCCCCCTCCCCTCTAGAACCCTCAGTTTCTTTTTCAGAGTCCATCATCTCTCATGGTTCGTCTCCCCCTCTGACATACTCCCCTTTTCTTCCTCTTCTGTTATCTTCTTCTTTTTCTTTTTTCTTAAAATATGTTGCGTTATTTGTTTCAGAAGTACAGATCTGTGATTCAACAGTCTTGCACAATTCACAGCGCTCACCGTAGCACATACCCTCCCCAATATCTATCACCCAGCCACCCCATCCCTCCCACCCCCGACCACTCCAGTAACACTCAGTTTGTTTCCTGAGATTAAGAATTCCTCATATCAGTGAGGTCATGTGATACATGTCTTTCTCTGATTGACTTATTTCACTCAGCATAACACCCTCCAGTTCCATCCACGTCGTTGCAAATGGCAAGATCTCATTCCTTTTGATGGCTGCATAATATTCCATTGTGTATATATACCACATCTTCTTTATCCATTCATCTGTCGATGGGCATCTTGGCTCTTTCCACAGTTTGGCTATTGTGGACATTGCTGCTATAAACATTGGGGTACACGTACCCCTTCGGGTCCCTACATTTGTATCTTTGTGGTAAATACCCAGTAGTGCTATTGCTGGATCGAACGGTAGCTCTAATTTCAACTGTTTGAGGAACCTCCATACTGTTTTCCAGAGGGGTTGCACCAGCTTGCATTCCCACCAACAGTGTAGGAGGGTTCCCCTTTCTCCACATCCCCGCCAACATCTGTCGTTCCCTGACTTGTTAATTTTATTTTTGAATGTACATAAATGGCACGGTTCCCTTGACACCTGGATTTTTCATTCAATACCATATTGAGACACCCAGCTCGATACATGTAGATATAGTTCATTCATTTTAACAGGTGAGTAATATTCTGTCATACAGAAGTTGACATACCTTTTTTTTTTTTAACTGAGAAACACGGTGGTTGTTTCTGCTCTTTGCTATCGATTATCCTTCCACACCACTCCTCCCTGTACTATGGTAGATACCCAACAGTGTTCGAGTGTTTCCTGAGTCCCCAGACCATTGCCAACACTTGGTGTCATCAGACATCTTGCTAATCAGATGGATAGGAAATGGGATCTCCCTGCGGTTTTCATTTATATCTTCTCCAATCTCTGACGTCTGTTTTCATGATAGTTTCCAAGACAGAGACATCCGCTCCCATCAGTTCTCCTCGTCCACAGCAACTGAACCATAGCTACGCAGCAGCTGCCTAGTGAAGAGCTACATTTCCTCTCATGTCTACCCTCCTCCCCCTCTCCCTGTGGCTCCATTAACACAGGGGATCAGCTGTCAAACATGATAAGTAAGTTCTAAGTGTCACTGCCACGCTGAGGTTTTTAAGAAATTGGCATGCTTCTTCCCTACTCTCCCCCTCCACCGGCTGCATGCAGACTATACCAAGGCCTTAACAGACAGCAAAACCACCAGATGGAAGGGCCTGGGTCCCCAAAACACCTTATGGAGGAGAGTGATGCATCAATCTGACATTTCCCTCTAAATGATCATGGAGCAGGAAACAAACTTCTACTGTACCTAAGCTATTACATTTTTTTGGACTACTTGTCAACTGTCCATCCTACCTTAAATAACACAGTGGCCCTGGGCAAACAGAAGTTATTTTAACTTGGCCAAATATATCCATCTTTTTCTATATGGTTGCACATTTTGTTTCTTAAGAAAACATTCCCTATCCAAATAAAGAGATTCTGGTGTGACTTCTCTAAAGTTTCATAGTTTTACTTTGTGTACTGAAGTATTAACTCACACGTACAAGAGCTCCAACTTAATCTTCTTCCAGAAGGACAGCACCAATTAATCTTTTCCCACTGATGTGTAATATTACTTATTTATCAATCTTCCACACATGAGTATCTATACCTGGGCTCTCCGTTCTGTTCTTTGATTTGTCTCTCTGAGCCCAAAACCGTTACTGTATTTTTATCTATACTCTTGACGTTTAGAGTGAGGAAGAACTTCTTAGCCCTTTATTATTCCACAAGGCTTTTGGTATAAACTTGCCAGCTACATGTATTCCATGAAAAACAAAGTTGGGATATCTTAACCACATTATCTCTCTGCATTCTGGCAAGGTTCCTAAATCTATCTTCCAATTCACTTTGCTCCTCTTAAACTGTATCTAATCTCTGAAGAACTATTCACAGACGTTTTTTGAGTGTTTTTTTTTTAATGACTATACATCTTACTTCTATAAGTCAAATATAGCTCTTTTTACAAACCCATTTTTTCCTAGCACCCAGTGTTTTTCAACTTATAAATAAAGCCTTCTTTTATGGCTAGTATCATTTAAGTATCCTTATTTTATAGGCTATAAGACTGTTGTATTACACAGAGTGCTTGGCTTTTAACCTTGCTATGTGCAGTGCCTGAGGGTCGACTGTATTCTCAAATGTCTTGTAATCTGGAATTGTTAGTAAATCTTCAGTGGGGTTATATGAAAGAGTCCTAGGTTGATGGCATATCTTTTCAGAAATACTTCTTATTTGCTTCTGATGGATAAGTTTGCCATATCACCAGTCACTATGCTAGTTTCACAGTTTGAGATTCCTGGACTTTGTGGATAAAAACTCCAACTATAGGAGAGATCTTGGGGAAACGGTGCAGAAAGAGGATCCTGCTCTCACCTCCCTGAGACACATCAATGCTACAACTACATACGATGCAACTCACTCTGAAAACCACCTAGATCGGCAAAACAGATCTTCCACAGCTCAACAATTAAAGGGGAAGCCACATCAAGAAGGGGAAGGGGAAGAGACATGGTTGGGAACCAAACCCCCAGCCCCATGACTTACCAACAGGAGGGATATTACAAGCCTGAAGACCCTCTCTCTGAAAAAAGAGGGAATCAGACCCTGCAGTGGGGGGCCTGCACTGGGAATACGAGCCCCCCCCCCCCCCCCCCCCCCCCCGCCCTTGACACCTGGTTTGAAAACCAGCAGTGCCTAATTGTGAGAGCACTGAAAATCCAGACTTAACTCCAGGGGAGCCAGAGGGCTATGGGAAACCAAGACCCCTCTCTTAAAGGGCCAGTGCACTATTACTGCTTAGTCTGAGACCCAGCCCAGAGGCAGCAGTTTGAAAAGCACCTGGGTTATACATGAAGGAAATTTATTGACTTATTTTATGGCGTGTGCTGGCGGAGCAGGGATTTCTACGCATTTTCTCCAAAACAGCAGTGCTGGCCGGAGCCATTTCTCTTGCCTTCTTCTAGCCATCAGGCCAGACGCTTGAGTGAGCCAGTTCTGACCGTCTCCATCTACCTTGCCAGCACTACGTGCCCTGCCATGGTGTTCCCTGTGAACCCAACCCACCTGCCTGCTCACCCTAGCAAGTGCCCCTCTAAAGCAGCTCCAGATCTGAGATACCCGGTGGGCAGCCTCAGTGGGGGCCAGCACCCCTCTGAAGCAACTCCTGTCCCAGAGAAATGGGGACCAGCCATGCAAACCTGTGTGCCCAAAACAACTACAGCCAGGACTCTCAGCCAGCTATGCTGGAAGCTAACCCTGCCCACCAGTATGACCATGGCAGCCACAGCCCAGTCACTCGGGCGGGGGGGGGGGGGGGGCACGGCACGTGCTGCCCACACAGGGCCCCCCCCCCCCACTGTGAGTGCCAGGGACTGGTGACCAAAGGGAACTGTGCTTCTGGACCCACAGATGCCTTCTACATAAGGCCATTACCTTCAAGACCAGGAGACACAGCTGACATACTTCACACATAGAAACAGAGATTCAGACAAAATGAGGAGACAAAGGAACATGCTCCAAACAAAAGAAAAGATAAAAACTTGAGAAAGAGAGCTAAAAGAAACAGAGAAAAGGAATCTACCTAATAAGCAGTTCAAAGTAATGGTCATTAAGATACGCACCAGACTTGAGAGAAAGGTGGATGAACTCAGTGAGCAGTTCAACAAAAGATAGAAAACGTTAAAAAAGCTGAGGAATACAACCAAAATGAAAAATACACTACAGGGAATCAAGAGCAGATGAGAAAATGCAGAAGTACAGATCAGTGATCTGGAATATGGGGAAACAGAAAGCACCCAAGCTGAAGAGTAAAAGAGAAAAAAGAATTTTAAAAAATGTAGACTGGTTAAGGGACCTCTGTGACAAACTCAAGCATAACATTCACATTCTAGGAGTCATAGAAGGAGAAGACAAAGAGAAAGGCGCAGAAAACTTATTTGAAGAAATAATAGCTGAAAACATCCCTAAGGTAGGGGAGGAAACAGACATCCAGGTCCACGAAGCTCAGAAGCCCCAAACAAGATGAACCAAAGGATGTTCACACCAAAACATCTAATGATTAAAAGGTCAAAAACTAAAGATGAAGAGAGGTTCTTAAAAGCAGCAAGAGAAAAGCAAATAGTTACATACAAGGGAAATGCCATTAGGCCATCAGCTGATCTCAGCAGAAATATTGTAAGCCAGAAGAGAGTCACAGGCTATAGTCAAAGTGCTAAAAGGAAAAAAAACCTACAACCAAGAATACCCTACCCAGCAAGCTTATCATTCAAAACTGAAGAGAGTTTGTTTCCCAAACAAAAGTTAAAGGAGTTCATCACCACTAAACAAGTCTTACAAGAAATATTAAAAGCTTCTTAAAATGGAAATGAAACGATCAGAGCTAGAAGAAAATTACGAAAGGAAAAAAAATTTCACTGGGAAAGGCAAACATACTAAAAGCAGAAAATCACTTATAAAGCTATTACCAAGGTTAAAAGACAAAAGTAGTAAGAGCAATTGTATCTACAGATATTAGTTAAGAGATATAAAATAAACATAAAATGAATATAAATAAAATATATAAAAAATAAAAAAATTTAAAGTAAACTATGACATCAAATATATAAAAGATGGAGGGGGGGCTAGAATGTGTTCAAACTTAAGTGATCATCAAGTTAACAGAGACTGCTACATACATAGCATGTTGTAGCTGAACCTCATGGTATCCACAAACCAAAAACCTATTACAGATACACACAAAAAAATAAAGAGAATGGGATCCAAGCATAGCAGCAGAGAAAGCCATCAGGTCATGCAGGTAGAAAAGAAAAGACAAGAAGGAACAAAGAACTACAAAAACAACCAGAAAACAACGAAATGGCAATAAGTACATGCCTATCAATAATTACTTGAAATATAAATGGTCTAAATGTTCCAATCAAAACACATATGGTGACTGAATTAAACACACACACACACACACACACACACACACACACACACACACACACAGCCATCTATATGCTGCCTACAAAAGACTCATTTCAGACCTAAAGACACATACAGACTGAAAGTAAGGGACAGAAAAAGATATTCTATGCAAATGGAAGAAAAAAAAGCTGGGGTAGCAATACTTAACATCAGACAAAATAGACTTTAAGACACAGACTGTAAAAGAGACAAAAGCATATATAACGATAAAGGGATCAATCCAACAAGAGGATATAACAATTTAAATATTTATGTACCTACGACAGGAGCAAGTAAATATATAAAGCAAATATTGAGACATAAAGGGAGAAATTGACAGTAATATCATTATACTAGAGGACTTTAATACCCCAATTATATCAACGGATAAATCACTCAGACAGAAAACTCATAAAGAAACAGGGGCTCTGAATGACACCTTAGACCACATGGATTTAACAGATATGTACAGAACATTCCATCCAAAAGCAGTAAAATACACATTCTTTTCAAGTGCACATGAAACATTCTCCCAAACTGATCACATGTTAAGTCACAAGTCTCAAGAAGTTCAAGAAGACTGAAATCCTATCAAGCGTCTTTTCTGACCATAATGCTATGAAACTAAAAATCCACTACAAGAAAAAACTGGAAAAAAAAAAAAACAACCCACAAACATGTGGAGGCTAAACAACCAATGGGTCAACAAAGAAGCTATGGAGGAAATAAAAAAAAAAAAAAATACCTGGAGACAAGTGAAAATGGAAATGCAATGGATCAAAATCTTTGGCAAAAGTAGTTCTAAGAAGGAAGTTTATAGCCTACCTCAACAAACAAGAAAAAGCTCAAATAAACAATCTAATCTTATACCTAAAAGGACTAGAAAAAGAAGAACAAAGCCCAATGCCAGTAGAAGGAAGGAAATAAAGATCGGAGTGGAAATAAATGAAATAGAGTTAAAGAACAGAGAAAAGATTGATGAAACTAAGCATGTTCTACTATGAAAACACTGATAAATCTTTAGTCAGACTCATCAAGGAAAAAAAGAGAAAAGGACTCAAATAAAATAAATGAAAAGAAGCTACAATTGACACTACAGAAATACAAAAAATTGTAAGAAACTATTATGAAAAATTATGCAACAAATTGGACAACCTTGAAAAAAATGGATAAATCACTAGAAACACAGAACCATTCAAGAGTGAATTAGGAAGAAATAGAAGATCTGAAGAAACAAATTACTAGTAATGAAATTGAATCAGTAATAATAACTAATAATAATAATAATAGACAAGAACCAAAATCCAGGACCAAATGACTTCATAGGGGAATTCTACAAATTATTTAGTTTCAAGTTTTTATTTAAATTCTAGTTAGTTTACATATAGTGTAATACTGGTTTCAGGAGTAGGATTTAGTGATTTATCACTTACATACAACACCTGGTACTCATCAGAATCACTGCCCTCCCTTAATGCCCATCCCCCCACCCTCCTCCTTTCCAGAAACCCTCAGTTTGTTCTCTACAGTTAAGAGTCTCCTATGGTTTGCCTCCCCTTTTTTCTTCCCCTATGTTCCTCTGTTTTGTTTCTTAAATATGAGTGAAATCATATGGTATTTGTCTTTTTCTGACTTATTTCACTTAGCATAATACACTCTAGTTTCATCCACATTGTTGCAAATGGCAAGATTTCATTCTTTTGGATGGCTGATATTCCACTGTATATACATATACCACATCTTCTTTATCCACTCATCAGCCATTGGACATTTGGGCTCTTTCCATAATTTGACTATTGTTGACAATGCTGTATAAACATCGGGGTGCATGTGCCCCTTAAATTAAGTATGTTTGTATCCTTTGAGTAAATACCTAGTAGTGCAATTGCTGGGTCCTAGGGTAGCTCTATTTTCAACTTTTGAGGAACCCCCATACTGTCTTCCAGAGTGGCTGCACCAGTTTGCAATTCCCACCGACAGTGCAAGAGGGTTCCCCTTTCTCTGCCAACA
This sequence comes from Zalophus californianus, assembly GCF_009762305.2. Lineage (NCBI taxonomy): Eukaryota > Metazoa > Chordata > Mammalia > Carnivora > Otariidae > Zalophus > Zalophus californianus. The sequence goes on along the minus strand of NC_045603.1, from coordinate 113,966,303 downwards.
TCTGTTGTTTCCTGTGTTAATTTTAGCCATTCTGACAGGTGTGAGGTGGTATCTCATCATAGTTTTGATTTGCATTTCCCTGATGAGTGATGTTGAGCATATTTTCATGTGTTTGTTAGCCACCTGGATGTCTTCTCTGGAAAAATGTCTATTCATGTCTTCTGTCCATTTCTTAGCTGGATTGTTTTTTGGGTGTTGAGTTTGATAAGTTCTTTATAGATTTGGATACTAGCCCTTTATCAGATATGTCATTTGCAAATATCTTCTCACATTCCATAGGATGCCTTTTAGTTTTGTTGTTTCTTTCACAAACTTTTTATCTTTTTTTTTTTTAATTTATTTATTTGACAGAAAGAGACACAGCGAGAGAGGGAACATAAGCAGGGGGAGTGGAGAGGGAGAAGCAGGCTTCCTGCAGAGCAGGGAGCCCAATGCGGGGCTCGATCCCAGGACCCTGGGATCATGACCTGAGCCGAAGGCAGATCCTTAATGACTGAGCCACCCAGGCGCCCCACAAACTTTTTATCTTAATGAAGTCTCAATAGTTCATTTTTGCTTTTGTTTCCCTTGCCTCTGAAGACGTGTCTAGTAAGAAGTTGCTACGGCCAGTGTCAAAGAGGTTGCTGCCTGTGTTCTCCTCTAGGATTTTGATGGTTTCCTGTCTCACATTTAGGTCTTTCAACCATTTTGAATTTATTTTTGTGTATGATGAAAGAAAGTGGTCCAGTTTCATTCTTTTGCATATGGCTGTCCAGTTTTCCCAACACCATTTTTTGAAGAGATTGTCTTTTTTCCATTGGATATTCTTTCCTGCTTTGTCTAAGATTAATTGACCATATAGTTGTGGGTTCTACTAAACCCTTCCCAAAATGTTCCAAAAAGCTGAAGAGGAAGGAATGCTTCCAAATTCATTCTACAAGGACATTATCCTGATACCAAAATCAGACAAAGACACTACAAGAAAGGAAAATTACATGCCAATATTCCTGATGAATATAGATGCAAAATGTTCAACAAAATATCAGCAAATCAAATGCAACAATATATTAATGGGATCATTCATCATGATCAAGTGGGACTTATTCCAGGGATCAAAGGATGGCTCAATATCCTCAATTCAACATGACATACCACATTAAAAACGAAGGGTAAAAATCATATGACCGTCTCAATAGATGTGAAAAAAGCATTTGACAAAACTCAACATGCATTAGTCATAAAAACTCTCAACAAAGTGGATACTGAGAGAACTCAAAATAATAAAGGCCATGTGTGACAAACCCACAGCTAACATCACACTCAAGGGTAAAAAATAAAAGCTTTTCCTCTAAGATCAGGAACAAGACATGGATGCCCACACTCTTGCCACTTTTATTCAACATACAGCCACAGCAATCAGACAAGAAAGAAAAATAAAAGGCACCCAAATCGGTAAGGGAAGAAGTAAAACTGTCACTATTTGTGGAAGACATAATGCTATATATAGAAAACCCTAAAGGCTCCACCAAAAACAAAACAAAAAAAACTATTAGACTAGGGGCACCTGGATGGCTCAGTAGGAGGAGGGTGCCACTCTTGATCTCAGGGTCATGAGCTCAAACCCCACATTGTGTATAGAGATTATTTAAATAAACAAACTTAAAAAAAACTATTAGAATAAATGAATTCAGTAAAGTTGCAGGGCACAAAATTATATATTCAGAAATCTGTTGTGTTTTTATACATTAATAATAAACTGTCAGAGAAATTAAGAAAACAATCCCATTTATAAGTGCACCCAAAAAATAAAATACCTAGGAATAAATTTAACCAAGGAGGTGAAAGACCTATATTCTGAAAACTATAAGACACTGATGAAGTCAATTGAAGAAGATACAACTAAATGGAAACACAGCTCATGTTCGTGGATTGAAAGAATTAATATTGTTAAAATGTCCATATTACCCAAAGCAATCTGCACATTTAATGCAATCCCTATCAAAATGCCAAGAGCATTTTTCATAGAACCAGAATAATCCTAAAGCTTGTATGGAACTATGAAAGATCCAGAATAGCCAAAGCCATCTGGAGAAAGAACGAAGCTGGAGATACCACAATCCCAGACTTCAAACTATACTACAAACCTATAGTAATCAAAACAATATGGTACTGGCACAAAAAATGGACACAAAGATCAATGTAGCAGCCCAGAAATAAACCTATGCATATATGGTCAACTAATCAATAGCAAAGGAGGCGAGAATATATAATGGAGAAGAGAGAATTAATTACATTTTTAAATAAATAGTGGAAAGCCACATGTGAAAGAAACTGGACCACTTCCCTACACCATACACAAAAATTAACTCAAAGTGGATTAAAGACCTAAATGTAACAAACGAAACCATAAAACTCCTATAAGAAAATAAAGGCAGGGGGTCCCTGGGTGGCTCAGATGGTTAAGCGTCTGCCTTCAGCTCAGGTCATGATCCCAGGGTCCTGGGATCAAACCCCACATTGGGCTCCCCTACTCAGTGGGGAGCCTGCTTCTCCCTCTCCCTCTGCCTCTCCCCCTGCTCACGTTCTCTCTCTCTCTATCTCTGTGTCTCAAATGAATAAAATCTTTTAAAAAAATTTAAATTTAAATTAAAAAAAATTTTTTTAAAAGGCAGTAAATTCTTGGACATCAGCCTTAGCACCATTTTTCTGGGTATGTCTTCTTAAGCAAAAGAAACAAAAGCAAAAATAAACAAGTGGAACTATAGCAAACTAAAAACTTTCTACACAGCAAAGGAAACCACCAACTAAATGAAAAGGCAACTTCCTGCATCGGAGAAATCATTTGCAAATGATACATCCAATAAAGGGTTAAAACCCAAAATATTTAAAGAACTCATACAACTCAACACCACAAAAACCAATCTAATTTAAAAATGGACAGGGGGAGCCTGGGTGGCTCAAATGGTTAAGCGTCTGCCTTTGGCTCAGGTCGTTGATTCCAGGGTCCTGGGATCGAGTCCCGCATCAGGCTCCCTGCTCAACGGGGAGCCTGCTTCTCCCTCTGCCTCTCTCTCTCTCTGTCTCTTATGAATAAATAAATAAAATCTTAAATAAAAATGGACAGGGGACCTATATAGGCTTTTTTTTTTTTTGAAGAAAACATCCAGATGGCCAATGGACACATGAAAAGATGCTCAACATCACTAATCACCAGGGAGATGCAAATCAAAGCCACAATGAGGTATCACCTCACACCTGTCAGAACGGCTATCATCAAAAAGACAAGAAACAAGTGTTGGCAAGGATGTGGAGAAAAGGGGACCCCCATGCACTGTTTGGTGGGAATGTCCCTTGGTGCAGCCACTATGGAAAACAGTGTAGAAGTTTCTTAAAAATGTTTAAATAGAACAACTGTATGATCCAGTAATTCTACTTCCGGGTTTTACCTGAAGAAAATGAAAACACTAATCTGGAAAAGACATATGTACCCCTAATTTTATTGCAGCATTATTTACAATAGCCAAAGTATGAAAGCAACCTATGGGTCCATCGATTGATGCATGGATAAAGAAAATGTGGTGTGTACCCATACACACCCACACGCTATAATATCACTCAGCCATTAAAAAAAGAATAAAATCTTGCCGTTCATGACAACATTGATGGACCTTGAGGGTACTATGCTAAGTGAAGTCAGTCGGTCAGAGAAAGACAAACACCATAGGATTTCACTTATATCTGGAATCTAAAAAACAAAATAAGCGAACAAACAGAAACAGACTTAAAAACACAGAGAAACTGGTGGTTGCCAGAGAGGAGATAGTGGGGGGGATGGCAAAACAGGTGAAGGGCATTTGAGGTACAACCTTTCAGTTATGAAATAAATAAGTCTGGGGATGTGAAGTACAGGATACGGGATACAGTCAGTAATATTGTAATAACATTGCACAGAACAGATGGTGACTCCTCCTATCATAATGTTTTAAGTAATGTACGTAATAATCAAATCACTATGATGTACACCTGAAACTAATATATGCATGTCAACTACATGTCAGTTACAAATAAAAAATTGTCTTAAAAAAACCCTCAAACGCCACACCAGGGACCAACCAGTTCACAGTTACAAATTCTGAAACTAGACTTTCTTCAGTTTCTACCTAATCCCAAGAAAAGATAACCCAAATTCCTGGCATCTCTCTAGAAAGGTAGCTGGTAGTTTTCTCAACTTCCCACTCACTAACAGAGTAACCCTAGAAAAGGAGCCATTTGGGGCACCTGAGTGGCTCAGTCGTTAAGCGTGTGCCTTCAGCTCAGGTCATGATCCCAGGGTCCTGGGATCGAGCCCTGCTTCGGGCTCCCTGCTCAACAGGGAGCCTGCTTCTCCCTCTCCCACTCCTGCTTGTGTTCCCTCTCTTGCTGTGTCTCTCTCTCTGTCAAATAAATAAATAAAATATTTTAAAAAGAAAAAAAGAAAAGGAGCCATTTTACGTGTGGGTCTCTGTAGTAATTCCCTGCCTTTACCTGGCCTAAATGTCAGAAGAGCGCCCCTCCCTCCCCCCCCCCCCCCCCCCCCCCCCCCCGCAATCTCTGGGCAACCTCTCCAACACAGCAGCATCATAAGCTTAAGCAGTTCCCAGTAGAGTATTTACTTTACTTTTTGTTTCTCAAACAAGTGGATTTCCCTTACTTTCCTACAAGCTTAGTTATGCATTTAAAAGAATGTCTGCAATTACGTACCTAGAATTTCTAGGGACTTATTGTAGGAAGTAGGAGGCTGGGTTGATTATTTAAATGTAAATTAATGCTGGCTTCTAAAAAGACAGCATCTAGTGTCCTTGCACACTATTATTATAAAAGGGGGGAAAATCACTTTTTACTTGCAGGAGGAGATTCTAGGTACCTTTACATCTGAGCCTCCTTGAGTTACGTGCATTTGGCTTGTGAGATCCATTTTGGTCTGTGTTTCCACCTGATCTTGATACATCTTTTTTAAAGTTGAAAATAATAGTTCCTCTGGTTTGGAATAACTTTTCCAGGGTTAAAGCAGAGATCCTTATAATGCTTGTCTTTAGACCCACTCACAAGCACAGTTAAAAAACAAAACTTTGAGGCTGTAACTTTGCTCAAGTGACACAACCAAAAGGGGGAGAAAAGCCTTTACATAGGAAACTGGTACTCTGACTGCAATTCAGGCCACAGTGTTTGCAACATCTCTACAGAGATGAACTAATAATAAGGGACATGGCCATAAAGTGGGTTATAAGCACCAGCAACACTTTTTAGGCCTAAGTTAAATGATCAAAACCAACAAACCATCAACCTTTTGATTTTGGTTGAATATGCAGGGATTCTATTTGCAATCATGTCTCAGAACTTTTTCCACAGATCATATTACTTTAATTCCTAGAACGATATTCTGAAAGTAGCCAGGGCATTAAGTGTTTCTTTGTAACATTTTTGTAATTCAAGAAAAACCTGAATTATCCAACCCAGAAGTACCTAAACTGTCCCATTTGAAATAACCTAGTATCCGTACATACATCTTTCACTCCCCGCATTGTATAAGGATCAGATTTTGCCTTGGAAAAGACAAAACAACAAACCCAACAACAACAACCTGAATTCAATAATCACTGAAGAAATGGGAGCTGTTACAGTTTTATCAGGGTGATGGTGGATGTTACCACAAATGGCAAAGAGGTTGCTTTGATATCATGTAACTTGGACAGGTTTCAGTATGTAAGTAGTAATCAACTGTCTGTAGTTTACATTTTAAGAAACAAGCACTGTAACTGGAGTTGTAAAGGAAAGTCTTCTTGTAACAAAAGATGAAATGAACAGTCTTAAAAAGGGGCAAGTTGCATATCTTGGGTCTATGCCTAGGAGGCATGGATGGCTCTCAGCAGATCAGGCCCTCCTGGCAACTGTATATAAATTGTTTGCATACATTTTTCTAGGAAAATAATCCAAAGCGTTCACCAAAACACTCAAAAGGGTCTATGATCCACAGAAAAATTAAAACCATTGTTTTAGGTTTCCAAATACAGATGGATGATTCATGCCAAGAAGCTCAGAATTTATCCCTCTTCCCCCGCCCACCCCCCCTCCCACCCCCACTGAAGGAAAAGTCTGAGGATGAAACACAAGGCTGAATTTGTGCTTCACTCGGGAGTGGTGTGGGGTAGGAATCTAGAAAGAGGAAACCAGTTAAGAGGATGTTGCTCTAATAGTAAGAAATTCCGAAGGACTTTTCACTGCTCAGTGCAGGTTACTTACGACATTCCTCAGGCTTTCCCTTCATTTTTTTGAAGCAGATCCAATGAACTCCAGCTCCATTAGCCACCACTACCGCCTCCATCCCCACGCTACTGTGAAATAGAACACACTCTTTCCAACTGCTGTTTTCCTTGCTGTCCCACCTCACCCCCAAAAGCAAACAGGTCTATTATGTTTGAGGGATTTTACCGCTACCCACATGGGAAAGGACAAGGACAAAGAAAAACAAGCACAAATAATTTACAACATTCTCACAGCTTCTAAAAATGAAGCAGCAGTGTAATTTATTAAGAGACTTTAACTTAAATGCATCTGAGTTTAAATCCCAGTTAAGGGATTTAACTATTCTCAAGCAGAGCATATGCCCAATTAAGACAGATTTGCCTTGGAAAAAAAAAAAAAACAACCCTATATTCTTAACTTCTGTGATGGATTAAATGTTTATATTCCCCCCAAAATTCATATACTATCAGCCCAATGTGATGGCATTAGAAGGCGAGTCCCCTGGGAGATGATTAGGTCATGAGAGCAGAGCCCTCTTGAATGAGGTTATAAAAAAGACCCCAAAGGGCTCCCTCCTCCCTTCCACCATGTGAAGACACAGCAAAAAGATGGCCATCTATGAACCAGGAAGCAGGCTGTCACCAGACACCAAATCTGGGGCACCCTGATCTTGGACTTGCCAGCCTCCAAAACTGTGGGAAACACATTTCTATTGTTTATAAGCTACCCAGTCGATTGTGTTGTGTTACAAACCAAAGGGATTAAGAAAATTTCATAAACTTTCATTTCCTCATATTTAGAATAGGATAATAATAGTACCTACCACATGGCATTATTGTGAGAACTCCACAGAGTCACATTAAAAGAGCTTCACGCTCTCTCTAGAGAATACGCAATGAATGGCAGTATGTGTCTTGACTCTCCCTAAGTCCCTCCACTGATATTCCTAGGAAGAGGGGATATGAGTTACCCCTTAACTATATCCCATTGCACATATAGGACACAATCAATGCCTATAGATAAAAATCAAAACAGAATTGGTACCATCTATGCTCAAGTAGAGCACATGCCTTTCTGAGGGACAGTGAACAAAATGAACCCCGCACCCTTGACATTTCTTCAAAAACAGTCAAAGTAAAAGACAGACCTGAAAAGGACCTGAATGAAGGCAGTGAGTGGCTGAGGGATTAAGAAAGACTGGATGGACACAAAAAAGGCAGAAATTGATTTTGACAACAGCAAGTGGCAAATGCTGCGGAGAGTGCAAGATCAAGCTAAGAACATCGCAATGAAATTTCAAGGCAGAATGTGGTCTGTGATGAACAGTCTAGGTCTATGCATTTATTAATATGTGCAAAAAAGACCTGTCTTCAAGCAACCAAACACTCCCGGTTGCCCTCTTCCCAAAGGAGAAAGTTCTTTAGGAGAAGGAAGAATGAAATCCTCACACAAGAAAAAGTACATAAGAGCTAGACAGAAGGATTCTTAAAAAAAAAGAATAACCATTAGAATTACTTCAAATGTTGTCAGCCTTCATCTCCCTATAGGAATTTAAGGATCTTTTGTCCACAACCCTAAACTCTGTTGAAGTTCATCAGGAGACCCATAATTCTGAGATGAGCTAGGATCTGGTTAGGGAATGTGGAGTGCATTTCAATGTGACCATACGGAAAATGGGTGTTGGCCAGGCACCAGGTTTCACTCACGGTGGAAATACCCAGCAATCATAAATGGTTGTCAACTCTTTATTCAAATCCTTCAACAGCTTGCCATTGCACTCAAGACTGGATATGCTTGTAAATGCACTTTGAAATTCAAGATAGCTCTAGGGTCCTGCATGGGGACCTAGCCCCTACAGGGTTCCATCTCAAGCTACTCTTCCCCAAGTTCCAACCACAGGGACCTAATGTTAGTTCCTCAAGCCTACAGGGTCTCTCTGACATTAAGGCATTCTCTCTGCTTGCAATGTGCCTGCAATGTGCCTGAGTTCTAGGGGCGCATATATTCATCTTTGGGTCTCAACTCAAATGTCACTTACACAAAGAAGTATTCCCTAACAGCCCTATCCAATCAAAGTTAGTACTCCCCCACTGTTAATTCTGATAGCTCCCTATTCTTTTGTCACTCTTATCAGACCTCATATTTATAGATTTATCATCTTTATCTGCTTTTAACTGTCTCCACTAGGGAATGAAATTCACACACTAGGGACAACGTCCCTAGAGTTGACCACTATATCTCTTCCTCGGAGCCCAATACCTCACATAAAATAGAAGCCCTAATCACTGATAAAGTGGATATATGAACCTTGTAATTCTAGCCAGCCAGTAACATTCTGGAATCACAGTTTAAGGGAACAGTATGACTGTTTCTTTCTTCCTTCCCTCAAACTGATGACTATGCCTAAACTGGAAAAAAAAAAAAAAAATGTGTTAAGTCCCACACTCTAAAGAAAACTCCCAACAACTGGAAATATACCTGTTTAGAGCTCAGTGAAATGTAACCATCAACCATCCCTCCCTATCATCCCATCCGCCACTCCCCTGTGTGTGTGTATATAGTATATGTATGTATGTGTGAAAAGGAAGAAAAACTGTCTTATCAAGATAGAAAAAGAGAAATTGGGAGTAGGGAGTCTATAGCCTAGTGAAGAGTAGAATAATGAGGGTAAGTCTCTAAAAGAATCCTTCCTAGAGAATGGGAGCGCAGATCAGACAACTGAAAAGATGTTCTCCAGCTCAGGCAGCAGACCAGCAATTTGCCCTTCGGGTCTATCTAATCAGGGGGAGAGAGCGACATGAGCAGAAGGACAGAATAAAGAAAGGGAGCAGTAGGGGACACTCTCTTTCTTCCTTGGCCTACAAATAATGGTTGAGTGTCATGATTCAGTGGACCCCACTGAACATAGCTGGGCTTAGGCTGCCCTGATTATAATCCAGCCAACGGCACTGTCGAAAGTGTCGGGCCACGCCAACTGCGCACCCAGGAGACATGCAACATTTGTGCATTTAACACAAAGAGGTAAGGATGCCAGTAAGCGTTGACCTGAGAGGTAACAATGTGGAGAATTAAAAGCTATTGTCCCTTTTCCCTTTTGTTTCTCCCAGCCCCACCACACTGGAAGAGCTGCATCTCCAAGTAAACCAGTCCATCTCCCAAGGTGCGTGTGAGCGCTGGGGGTGCAGGAGGATGAGGGGACGAAAGAACACAGTACAGACGCCCTGTGACCCCCGACTCCACTACTCCCCACTCGTGCTCAGGAAGGTAAACGATGAGATCCAACTTAGATATGACAGAAGAGTCTGAAACCTGAGTTGGAAGTTCTCAGAGCCCCTTCATCCCCCTAAAATTCACTAAGGATCTCAAGGAGTTCTTAATGGGGGTTATACGTACTGACATTTGTAGCACTGAAATTAAAACCAGGATTTGTCAATTCATTTAAAATATTACGTTAAGGGGCGCCTGGGTGGTTCAGTCGGTTAAGCAGTGGACTCTTGATTTCAGCTCAGGTCATGATCTCAGGGTCCTGAGATCCAGCCCCGCATCACGCTCCATGCTCAGCAGGGAGTCTGCTTCAGGATTCTCTCTCTCCCTCTGCCCATCCCCCCACTCGCTCTCACTCTCTCCCTAAGAAATAATCTATAAATACATAAATAAATAAATTACTGTGTTAAAATAACATGTCTTATACAAAATCTACTTTCCAGAATAAGAATTTTAGAAAGAAGAGTTGTATTGTTTTACAAATCTGTAAATGTCTTTCGATTCTGGCTGAAAAGAAAACAGCTGAATTTTCCTATGTGCTTCTGCACTCAATCTGTTGGGATATGTTGCTTTGGTTAAATGAAGAAAGTAAATGAAGAAAATCAGGCTTCCCACAGACTTGTAGTTGGAAGAGGGAGTCATATTTTAATAGTCTTTTTAGCTAACTGTAAATATTTGTTGCCACTACATCAACACTCTACAGGTGGTAAGTTTTTTTTAGAGGCAAGTTGCAATGTGAGCTCTGAAGCCTTATCAATGAGCCTTTCATCCTCTGTTATCTTACCATCACTGGTCTCTCTTGCACTGTACATGGCCCTTTCAACCCATGTAGGATCTTGCATTGCAAAATCATGCATTGGTCATTAGAAAATAGTTCTTAAATGAGTTTACAAACTCCGTGGTGCAACAACAACAACAAAGTCACATTTGTTAATATCACCACGGATCTCATCCAAACAAGACTTTAAGTATGGGGAAGCTGGCAACCCTACAGTGGCAGATAGAAGTTTTCCAAAATTCTAATTGCTTCAAAGCTTGAATTTTATCACTGGCAACAATAAGGTTGGTGGTTGTCTTTGAAGGGACTGGCTCACTTTGCTCATCTGAGCAAATGTCTTCCCACCCGGATAAACATAGTTTCTGTGCCAGTCATTCTTTTAAGTCAAAAAGGTCACCTAAGAATAAAGGTAGCTAGTTTACTTTTCCAATCATGCAATCAATCCTATAATGGCTTTTTCCTCAGGCAGAACTGTGATGAGCAGCGAAGTGCTTTCTGAATGGTCTCATTTCTTCTACATTAAAAAGTTTTGAGAGTAAAAAAGACAGTGTACTCAATGGTTAGAGTTTTAATGCAATTAATGATTTTTACTGCTTGATCGTCAAGCACATTCTTAATTAATACTGGCATCTGTCTCGCACCTGGGTGGCTCAGTTGGTTAAGCGACTGCCTTCGGCTCAGGTCATGATCCTGGAGTCCCGGGATCGAGTCCCGCATAGGGCTCCCTGCTCAGCGGGGAGTCTGCTTCTCCCCCTGACCCTCCCCGCTCTGTGCTCTCTTTCATTCTCTCTCTCGAATAAATAAATAAAATCTTAAAAAAAAAAAATACTGGCATCTGCTTATTACTGGAGCGCCTGCTGGGGAAGAACATGATGACCTAGTAAACTAGTACCATCTGGTACCAGAGCCTTGTGCGTGAGCACACAAGCACTTCTCTCTACCCACTGTGGCTTTTCTCCATCAGTGCACACGTCAAACCAAAGGAAAAAAAAAACAAATATAATATTATTATGAAAGTAGTTCTGGTCTTGCAGACACCTGAAACAGTCTCAGGGACCTCAGGGGTCCACAGACACACTCTGAGAACCACCACTCTATACAGATTCTGAGCGCATGTAGTAAATGAAGGGAAATCTAACATTTCTTTGGGGCCCTCACAGTGAATTCCGTGACTCTCGCATGAGAACAGGACATACTCTTGACCTTCTGGACACTTTCCTTAGTCCAGCATTTTACCTCAAACCACAGGTCTAGGTTTGTGTTACTGTTACTCTCAGAACCAGGGGATGCCTTACTATAAAAGGTGATGACAGGGGCGCGTGGGTGGCTCAGTCGTTAAGCGTCTGCCTTTGGCTCAGGTCACGGTCCCAGGGTCCTGGGATCGAGTCCTGCATCGGGCTCCCTGCTCTGCGGAAGCCCGCTTCTCTCTCTCCCACTCCCCCTGCTTGTGTTTCCTCGCTCGCTGTGTCTCTCCCTGTCATTTAAATAAATAAATAAAATCCTTCAAAATAAATAAATAAATAAATAAATAAATAAATAAATAAATGGTGATGACAAGGGGGCGCCTGGGTGGCTCAGTCGGTTAAGGGTCTGCCTTCGGCTCGGGTCATGATCCCAGGGTCTTGGGATCGAGCCCCGTGTCAGGCTCCCTGCTCAGCGGGGAGCCTGCTTCTCCCTCTCCTCCCTGTGCTCTATCTCTGTCTCTCTCAAATAAATAAATAAAATCTTTAAAAAAGAAAAGGTGATGACAGGAAGCTGTAAGAAAAAGACTAGTAGACTTCTAAAGAGTTAACTTCAACAGAGACACACAACAGGTTTTAGCATTTCAAGAAACTCAACTTTGCTCAATGCCTTCATGTTTCACTGGTCGTGTTTTTTTTCAAAGTTCTGCCTTCCATGCCTTTCACGTGGCTTGACTGCGACAACTGTTAGTACATTTAAACCTAAAGCAATTTATAATAGTGTCTCAGACTGAGTGCCTCTGGCATCAGCCCAGGACTGCTATTATCATCTTGTATTTATTGCACCATTTCAAAACTGTTCTTTCCTTCACACATTTATAGAAGTTTTTCAATTATATAGTTTTTACTTTTACATATTTTTATGCTTTAAAGTGCGATTCTACTTTTCTGCTTTCTATAATAACATGAAGAGTTATTTGCTTCTACTCCTACCATCACAGCTGGAACATTTTAATGCACTTTAATCATATCTGCAATTGTTGCAAATCTAATTGTAATTGTGGCATATCTCAAAAATGGCATTCTTTACTTCCCTAAGTTTTATATAAAACACAACTAACCTTTCCCCTCCTATTCCTGGCAGAGTTACTGAAAATGTTGGTCTTTCTATGAAAAACATTTTTCACGGTGAATTTCTCTTTTTAATAGAAAAACAGTGCTGCTGTTATATAGGAGATTCTGCAGACATGAATAATCAGATCATAATAAATAATCTCTTGGTCAGTAAGAAACAAAAACTTATATAATGACTTTGCTTATAGGAAGAGGGTCCCTAGGTGGGCAGAGGAAACTCAGACCAAAATTAACTATTTTAATCTTGTTCCAAAAACAAAATTTCCTACTATCTCAAAGTCAAACATCCTAGGCTTCTAAAGTATAAGCTAAAATATTTGCAATTTATTTCTAATAAAATAAAATGAAACCTCAATTTTCTAAGATTATTGTCCCAACTTTTCACTCTAGTAAGTCTTTAGAATCACAGGAGTACATGTTAAAACTGAATAAAGATTTGAAGAGTCGGGGAATAGAAATGACAGCCACAGTGAATTGAAGTGAATGAAATCACCCCAGGAGGAGGTACTGTGCACAGTTTGAGAAGTGGCTGAGCGTAAGGCCAGGGGACCTCCAACAATAAAAGGATGGGTAGAGGGGCGCCTGGTTGGCTCAGTCGGAAGAGCACACGACTCTTGATCTTGGGGTTGTGAGTTCGAGCCCCACGCTGGGTGTAGAGATTACTTAAAAAAAAAAATTAAATAACTTTAAAAAAAGGATAGGTAGAGAGGAGCCTACAAGAGAGTAGGTAGAGGGGTTGGGGAAACCTGGAATACTCTGGGGTCTCAGAGTCCTCGGGAAGAGTATTTTAAGGATATTTACCAAGAGACAAAATGAACTAGTACCTCTTCACATGGTTTGATAACTATTCACCCTTAGACTTTACTTGGTGGGATTGCTTGGAATTAAATGGAGTATTACAACTAGAGGCTCCTAACACATGAGGACAGAGAAGGCAAGCTGTCACCTGGCAATGACTTCCACGTTAGGGAGGCTTCCATTGCAAAACTGGCAGGGTTCGGGAGGGCAGAGTAAGGAAGAGCACAACCCAAAACTCTTGGCTTACCTGTGGATCCTTCAACTTCCCACTAACATCTCTGGTTCCAAAGGAACATTGGTCATAGTCCCCAGCTGCAGAGGCTATAGAAGATGCACCAGGGAATGGTGGGTGTGAGAGCCGAGGAATGCCCTCCCCGCCCAAAGACACCTGCGTCCAAATCCCAGAACCTGGGACTCTGTTGCCCCTTGCATAGTGCAGGGACTTTGCTGATGTGATTAAGTTAAGGATATTGAGATATGGGAACATTGTCCTGGATTATTCAGGTGGTCCCAATGTAATCACAGGGGTCCATGTAACAGATGCAGGAAAATTAGAGGACTGCTATGGGAGGATAGAAGCACGGGGAGAAAAAAAAAAATGATGTGATGCAGGCCACAAACCAAGGACAGCCTCTGGAAGGATGGAAGAGACAATAGATTTTCCTCTAGGGAGTCTAGAAGGAACCAGCCCTGTGAACACTTTAATATCAGCTCAGTGAGACTTCTCACCTCCAGACTGTAAAAGAATTTTTTTCTTTAAAAAAAAAAAAAAGATTTATTTTAGAGAGAGAGAATGGGTGGGGGAGAGCACGTGCGCATGCGCAAGAGCAGGGAGAGGGAGAGAGAGAATCTCAAGCAGACTCCCCGATGAGCACGGAGCCCAATGTGGGGCTCAATCTCACGACCTTGAGATCATGACCTGAGCCAAAACCAAGAGTTGGACACTTAACTGACTGAGCCACCCAGGTGCCCCTAAATTTGTGTTCTTTTAAGCCAAGAGGATTGTTGTAACTTGTTTTAACAGCAGTAGGAAGGTAACACAGAACACAGACTTAAGAAATTTAGGAACTGTATCAGTGTGGCAGACTGCAACATTTGCCCCAAATAGTTACTCAGCAAAGATAACAAAGCATCCTGGGTTTTAGAAAAATCCCCCTGCCCCCACCACGCACCTTACCCATTCATCCTAGGAAGCCACCACCTACCATCCCATGCATACTTGTCACACTAGACCCCCATATTTATAAATGAAGATTCTACCCAATAAATGAGGAAAATCAAAGAAGGGTAAAGAAATAAAAGAATCTGAGGCGGGGGCAAAGAAAGAAAGAAAGAAAGAAAAGCATTTGGAGGGGACGCCTGGGTGGCTCAGTCGTTAAGCGTCTGCCTTCGGCTCAGGTCATGATCCCGGGGTCCTGGGATCGAGCCCCACATTGGGCTCCCTGCTCGGCAGGAAGCCTGCTTCTCCCTCCCCGACTCCCCCTGCTTGTGTTCCCTCTCTCGCTGTCTCTCTCTGTGAAATAAATAAAAAAAAAAGAAAAAGAAAAAGAAAAGCATTTGGAAGAAATGGTCCCCCAGTGGATTACATAAAAAATGAGCCCAACTCTACACTAAATGGACCGGATGACTTGGCCTCAAAACTTTTAAAGGCAGCCATTATCAGTTCATCACACCAAATACAAAGGAACATGGGCATGACATTCTCCAAAAATCATTGTGATAAGCACAGACTCCGGTCAGACTGATCAAAGTAAAAGTATACCTTGGAATTTAGTTTCCCACATGGTCCCGACGGTGCTTATCTTCCAGGCAAACCAACAAAATCTTTTCATTAAAAATCTGACTTTAGGGCGCCTGGATGGCTCAGTTGGTTAAGCGACTGCCTTCAGCTCAGGTCATGATCCTGGAGTCCCGGGATTGAGCCCCGCATCGGGCTCCCTGATCAGTGGGGAGTCTGCTTCTCCCTCTGACCCTCCCCCCTCTCATGTGCTCTCTCTCTCTCATTCTCGCTCTCTCAAATAAATAAATAAATAAAATCTTAATAAAAAAATAAAATAAAAATCTGACTTTAGACCATTTATGTGAATGTTTCAATAATATCAGGTTCACATTCCGTTTCGCTGGTTTTTGAGCTTCACGATTGAACTATAAGTAGTTTCCTGGGACTTGCTTTTTATCCACCCCTTCAACATTATGTTTTAAAGACTACCCATTTTGCCATGAGAGACTATGGACTCTGAGAAACAAACTGAGGGTTCTAGAGGGGAGGGGGGGTGGGGGGATGGGTTAGCCTGGTGATGGGTATTAAGGAGGGCCCGTATTGCATGGAGCACTGGGTGTTATATGCAAACAATGAATCATGGAACACTACATTGAAAACTAATGATGTAATGTATGGTAATTAACATAATAAAATTTAAAAAAAAAGATTACTCATTTTGTTGCATGTCCCACACAGTTTCCTTTTTTCACTGCTGCATGAATACTTCAGTGTGCAAAAGAAAAGCACAAATTATATGTCAAATTTTCCCGTCAACAGGCATCTTAGTTCCAGTTTTTCTACTAAGAACTCTGCTGCTATAAACATTCTTATAAACATTCCCAAGTACATATATGCAAGGGGCTCCTTAAGGTATATTCCGATGAGAAAAAATACTGGATCGTGGAGTCTGATTATTTTTAACTTGGTTAGTTCATGTCAAATTGTTTTCTAGGATGGTGGTATCTATTCACACCCCCACCAGCAAAATGTAAGCGCTGATCCACATGTGCACCCATACGTGGTATTAACAGATTCCTTAATTTTCGCCGATCTAGTGGATCTGAAAGAATACCTAGCTTAGAGTGGTATTAATCCGCATCGCATGTTTATTAGATTATATTGGGATTTTATGTCTACCAGCCCTACAAGTTTGCTGTTTTCACCCATTTTCTGTTGAATTTTTCTTTTTTACTTTTGTAGATATTATTTATATTTTCAGGAAATTAAATCTTTGTCAGTTATAAGTATTATGATTATCTTCTTTCAGTTTATTGCTCGTCTTCTCACTTATTCATGGGATACCTGGATGAACTGAAGTTCTTAGTTTTGATATAATCAAATTTTTATTTTGAATAGTCTCCCATCTCATTTTCCAAAAATGTTGGAAGTTTTACTTTACATGTTTAGATTTATCACCTACTGAAAACTGATTTTCATTAGAGTGAGGTGGAAATCCAAATCCACTTTTTTATTTGTTATTGTCGCTCTTGCTCTGTCCTCTCCAAGCATAGTCTCTTTCACTCTATTTTCTGGAAGAATCTATAGAAGACTGGAATGACCTGTTCCTTGAGGGTTTGGTAGAAGGCAACATTAAAAGCCTTCTGAGCCTGGTTTCTTTATCCAATTTGGACTTCCTATCTCTTCCTGACAATTCTATCAATCAGGGCGTTCCAGAAACTCTTTTAACATTTTACCTAAGTTTTCAAATTAGGTGCCCTCAAGTTACTCAGAGCATTCTCTTTCTCCTTTCTGCAAACTCTGTAGCTATATCCCCTTTGCATTGCTAATAAAGTTTACTTGGCACTTTTTTCTTTCTCCCCTCAGTCAATCTAGCCATAAGACTATTTCATTAGTCCTTTTAAAAACAACAACTTCCGGCCTCATTAATCCCCTATTTTCCACAGATGCTTGCTTTTCTCTTCACAACGTCCTTCCTTCAACTTTAGGGGACTGACTATTCTGTTGTTCTTTTAAAAACGTATGCTGACTGCTGAGCTCATTATTTTTATCCTTTCTTCTTCCCTAAAATAAGCATTTAAGGCATTTTATGTGTCTCCTTAAAAACAGCTCATGTTTTACTCCATTCTGCCAGTTTTAATAGAAATATCAGCATTCAGTTCTAAGTAGTTTTTAACTCTCATTATGATTTGTTTGGCCCATGAGTTATAGAACTGTGTAGGAATTTTTAAATTTAAAATATATTGTTTGTCCTATTTCTAACTTCTACCTTAAATGCACTTGGGACTGGGTGAATTTATTTTCCCTACAGTCTCTCAGCTCTTTGGTGGGGATCCTGGAGCCGGCCTCCCTTGCCTGTGGTCTGTTAGAGTTGCCAGTCGGGGGGCCAATTTCCATAGTAACAAATCTAAGTTCCCCTCTTTGGTTTCTTTCAGCCCACCAACAGGTACGTAAGCGAATCTCTCTATCAGATTGCCTCTGAATCACCAGGGTTTCTACTCTCCTAAAATGACTCTGATCAAGGGCTAGAGAATGCAGTCTGTGGGATACCTAGTCTGTGGGATACCTAGTATTTGACATTTGTTGGGACCCACTTCATGGATTTATAGATGATCAATTTTTATACATGTTCCATGTGTTGAAATCCTCCTGTGATCATGAATTTGTTGAATGATCTCTGTTTAATAAATTAATGACCTTCTCTATCTCCAATAACACTTTTTCTCTCCAAGCCTACTTGTGCGTGACATTATAATAGCCCTCTTCACTCGACTTTGGTTTGGTCTTTGCCCTAGGAATCATTTTCTATCTTCTTACTTTAATCCTTTTCGTGACATTATATGCGAGGTATGTTTCTTATAAATAGTATATATCACAATTTTGGGTTTTTTTGAACAGTATCTTTTTTTTTTTTTAAACTCAAGAGTTTAGTCACTTTTCTATCTATTGCTACATTGGGATTTTACTTTTACATCTAACTTTGTTTCTGTTTATATGACTTTTTTTTTGCCTTCGCTTTTATGTTGACCACCTCACCTTTAGTGGTTTTCTTTTTTTCCTTCCCTCTACCAATGGTTTGAAACTTACCAACTCTATTGTATAAAGGGTCACCCTGAATTTCTCCACGCATATTTAACTTAAGGAAGCTAAACACCAGGGGCGCCTGCGTGGCTCAGTCATTAAGCGTCTGCCTTCGGCTCAGGTCATGATCCCAGGGTCCTGGGATCGAGCCCCGCATCGGACTCCCTGCTCTGCGGGAAGCCTGCTTCTCCCTCTCCCACGCCCCCTGCTTGTGTTCCTACTCTCGCTATCTCTCTTTCTCTCTGTCAAATCAATAAAATCTTTAAAAAAAAAAAAAAAAGAAAGAAAGAAAGCTAAACACTACCTTAGAACCCCCTCCCAACACTACATGGACTTTAAGAACCTGAAATCCTATCACTTACCTCCAACTCAATGGGTATTGTGTCCAAATGTGGCACTCACAATATCCTAGCTCTGCTTTTATCTGAGGTAACCAAATCTGACTTTTCCAAAATTAGTTTACACACACATCAGCTTCATACATGATATTATTTTTATTTGATCATCAGGACTTTTCTGATCCCAGGTCATCCATTTGGGATTTTTTTTCCCCTTCAATTCACCCTTTAGAAGTTCCTTTAGTGCAAGCCTCCTGTTGTCCAACTCTTCTGGTTTCAGTTATATTCATTTTTTATTTCACCTTGGTTCTTAAAAATAGTTTTGCCTAGATATGCCGAGATTGACAGTACTTTTTCTACAGCACTTCTTTGAAGATTTACTTTACTACCTTTGCACTTATATTTTTGTTTTTGAGAAGTTTGCTCACATTCAAATTGCCATTCTTTGTCCTTTCTCTCTGGATACTTTTTTTTTTTGGCTCTGTTTTTTTTTTTTAATTTTTTTATTGTTATGTTAATCACCATACATTACATCTTTAGTTTTTGATGTTCTCTGGATACTTTTAAGATCTACTCCTTCCCACTAGGGCTCTGTGGTCTTGTAACAGTGCATCTACACGTACAGATATATATTTTTTTCATTTAATATATATAAACATATTTTTCATATTAAAAATTTGGTATTTATTTTTGGATATGTTGTACTTCCTGAATCTGTGAGGTCACAGTTTTCCCGCATTTCGAGAAAGCTTGTAGCTACTGTCTCTCAGATGTTACCTCTCCTTTTTCCTCCCTCATTGACTTTTGGTTCTCCAGTTGAGCATACATTGGCCTTTCTCAATCTAGCCTGCATACCTCTTAGTCATTCTTTTGCATTCTCTATCACTCTTTAATATTATAGAAATATATAGTGAAATATATACTAATAGATATGTATTTCTCCGCTTTCTTGCTACTTTCTTTAGACATTTTAAACAAGTGTTTATTTTTTTAAAAAGATGTATTTATTAAGAGAGAGAGCAAGTGAGAGAGAGAGAAAGAGGGGCAGAGGGAAAGAGCATCCTCAAGCAGAGTCCCAGCTGAGCGTGGGGCTGGATCCCAGGACCCTGAGATCATGACCTGAGCTGAAAGCAAGTCAGATGCTTAATCGACTGAGCCACCCAGGCGCCCCTAGATATATTTTAAACTTCACTAATTCTCCTGAGCTATGTCTAATTTGCAATTTAAGCATTAAAGCTACTAAGGTTTTTATTTCAACAGTGACATTTTCAGAAGTTCCACTTTCCACCTAAATCTGCCTCTTCGTTTCTAGTAATCTCCAAACGCAGCTCATCTTGGCAATAGTATCCTTTAGCCCTTTATTCATTTCCTCCCTTTCAGTTTCTGAGTCAGATAATAGGTTTAGAAAGGTGTTCTCTAACATCATTACATAGAATAGTTATGTAATAAAAACCTGATCATTCGGCATGGATTTAAACAACTTCAGCATTCCACCATGATTCCAAAAGATAAATTAAGTTACAAAAATTCTGAGACTCTCATGATATATATATAAAAATCTAAGTTAATGAGAGTTTACTTGGCATCTAGTAATGTGCCCCATCAGCAAAGATACAGAGGGGAGAGAAGACAAATACACTACTTCCTTGACGTTTATAATACACTAGATAGACTGACATTAAGCACCTAACTACAATTAATTATAGTTGTTTTAAC
The DNA here is from genome assembly GCF_009762305.2 of Zalophus californianus. NCBI lineage: Eukaryota > Metazoa > Chordata > Mammalia > Carnivora > Otariidae > Zalophus > Zalophus californianus. The sequence continues at coordinate 113,946,032 of NC_045603.1, read as the reverse complement.
TTGCTTTTTAACCGGTTTTCTCCAAAAAAGAAAACAGATGTGAACAAAAGGAAAGGGAAATAAATGAAGTTCATGAAATCCAAAAGCAGTAAAGTAAGGAAAAGCTTTGTATAGCTTACCTCAACCTTTTCTTCCTTTTTAACGTTTAGGCTCAGAATCCTATGCTGTGGGAAAATCTATTCTCCTTATGGTTTTGTGGCATAATAACTGAAGAAAAAATCTGGTTGGCAGACTTAGTGCCAATAGGTGACAGAGGCCGAACTGTAAGGTCACTGGCATTTCAAGGAAGGCCAGAGATTTTTAAATTTTTTTTAAAGATTTTATTTATTTATTTACTTACTTACTTTATTCATTTATTTGAGAGAGAGAGCGCACGCAAAGACAGAGAGAGCACATGAGTGGTGGGAAGGGGCAGAGGGAGAGGGAGAGGCAGACTCCCCACTGAGCAGGGAGTCCAACGTGGGGCTCGATCCCAGGGCCCCGAGATCATGACCTGAGCCAAAGGCAGCCCCTTAATGGGCTGAGACACCCAGGTGCTCCACAAGGCCAGAGATTTTAAAAAGGTACGTATCTCACTAGACACAGAAACTATCATTTAGCTGGGGCTCCTCTACGTATATACTGAAGCTTTTCAATAGGTATATTACTAAGAGTATGCTTGGGACTGAACTTTTTAAGCATACCACATTTTAAATTTGGCAGGTGAGGTATTTTACGGAATCCTCAGATAAACAAATTATTGGTTCTGGACGCACATAATCTGTACAAATCTAGATTATGATCTCATACACTTGCATTGCATGCCTATAGTTCGTTCCCTCTATAATCACTCTATATTGCCGACTTTCCAAAGTTTTGTATTGTCTTTCCTTTCTGGTTTGTCTCATTTCTTGTGCATGTCATGTTCCAGAAGGAGGTTTGTGGGACTGAGAATAAAGGGAGGGTGGCCAGCCTCTCTGTCTCATGCAGTTATTCCAGAACTAAACAGCCTTCCATCTAGGTGGCTCCACCACCCCCTCGACCCTTAGAGTCCTTCCCTGGTTGCAATCAGTAATTTTGCCAAAGCCTCAGTCATCACCATCCCAGCAGCACAAGAGAGCATGTGCTAACGTCTCTGCAAATCGCACAAACTGCCAGAACGAAGATGATGAAATGCACTTTCACTGGCCTGTGGAGAGGATGATGTCACAGACTTTGGCAGTGCAGTTTCATGCAGTTGCAAGCCACCAAATCAACCTGTCCTGTGAATTTCGAGAATATATTTCACCAAAATGTAAGCCAGAACCTCAACATACCACGGATATTTTTCTAATATAGTCGAAATAAATATACCACTAGGTAAAATTTGTGATTTAGAAATAGATATGGTTGGAACTGTAGGAAAAAATGTAAAAATTTAAAAAAAAAAGCTAGACATTATTCAATCCTCTCCCACTCTGATTTATATAGGAAGGTTAAAAAAGCTCTATACAGCATATGCACAAATCTCACTTCATTCTAGACCCTTGCTCTGCCCTAGATGTAACACATATTATATTTCTACTTCTGCCAAAGCAGCTACTGTTGAGGTATCAAGATTCTATTATACGAACTCAGATTATGTGGGTCTAACAAATATTTACCAATGAGACGTGGCAGAAAGTTGCTTTTCCAGCTAAGATGAAATAAATACTTTCCATCAAGTTCCAATGAAGGAAAATAAATCTAATAAAACATTAATAACATTTCAAAAAAGGCCTTTCTGAATTATATAAATTATACCAATTATACTCCTGATTGCTCCTCATATATCTAATTATACATGTTTGGCCAAAAACTGAGTTAAACTAGCAATAAATTAGACTCATTCTCTACATTTTTCTTTTAATCGCTACCAAATTTAATACTTTATTCAACTAGTTATTTTGTTGAATGCATGAATATGGCATTTTCTTTTTTTTTTTAAGATTTTATTTATTTGAGAGAGAGAGAGCACGAGTAGGGGGAGGGGCAGAGGGAGAGGGAGAAGCAGGCTCCCCACTGAGCAGGGAGCCCAACGTGGGGCTCAATGCCAGGACCCCGGGATCATGACCTGAGCCAAAGGCAGACGCTTAACCGACTGAGCCACCCAGGCGCCCCCGCACACTTTTTTTTTTTTTTTTAAGATTTGGCATTTTCTAATTACTACTACTACTAATTACAACACCAACAAACATTGAGTGCTTACTACAGCCAAATGGTGTTGTAGGCACTTCATGTGGATTCACCACTTTAATGTTTTCAGTAGTCCTATGAGCATTATGATTTCCCACATTATGAACTGTCTGAATATCATTAGGCTTAGTTGAGAGGAAATAAAAGTTTTGCATTTTTTTTAAATAAATATAAGCCAAGGGGAGGCAAGACAGTGGGGGAAGCGTCCTTCCAAAATGAGAGTGACACTAGACAGAGAAACTTGCTGCAGGTAGAGCCAACGTGAGCAGGGCAGGAACACTAGAGGTATGAAAGACAAGGTTCAGATTCAATACAGGAGGGAAGCAGAAAGGGCAAATCTTATACAATAATAAAATTACACCTATACCGAGAGGGCCATTTTTTTAAAAAAAAATATTTCACGGTAACAGATAAGGAAACAACAGGAAGCAAAAATCTATAAGTTAACCTCACACATTACCAGCCCTTAAGACAGCGGCGACCTCCTCTTATTCTCCCTGAAGGTAAAGACTCATTTCATTCAAACGTGGAGAGACAGTAGAAAAAAAGAATGAGTAACATACAGAAACACAAAGAAGATGCACCAGAAAGACATGACCAGAAAGCAGATGAAAACTGTAACCTAACATTTTTAAATGAGTTAATGGAAATAAAGAAAATATTGGAAGCTATTTAAAAATAGCATGATCAGAATTGGAAAAGGCTCAGAAATGAGATGATTAAAGGATAATATAGAGGGAGTTGGAACATACTAGAAATTTTTGTTAGTAATGAAGATGAAACTAGAAGCAACACTGAGAAGCAAAGACATGAAAAGTTACAGTAAGGGAAATAAATGATAGAATGAGGAAATAAAATTCAAATTAAGTAGCAATGAAAGCAAATTCACGGGGAAAGAGACCCATTATTAATTATAATGCCCATTCAACAATGCACTCAAGGTCCTACACAGAACAAAGGGGCACAAATAAATAACAGATACATAGATGATAGTATAAGGATTATGATGAAAAAAAAAACCTGCCATTATTTACAAACAAGAAAACCTACAGAAAAACTAAATCAAATTTCTAATAGAATTTAGCAAATTGCAGGGTACACGGACACCAGACTGCATCAATATAATGCAGTTCTATGAAGCAAGAGCAATTTAAAAAATAGAATTTTTAATTCCTAGGGAAAAACTCTAATGAAAGATATGCAGGTTATATTAAAGAAAATTATAAAATATCAAAGAGAGAAATGTAAAACTTAAATAAATGAAAAGGTACGCCTTTGAGTGAATTTTAAGACTCGGTATAGTAAAGATATCCAATAGCCATTCTACCCAAATTGAGCTATGAATCTAATGCAATAACAATCAAACCCAAACAGATTTTTCTGTAACTAAGACAGAGTGGTACTGACTTAAGGACACAACAACAGAAGAGAGGAGAGAGTCCATGGACACAAGATGAATGAGGAAGTTAGTACTGCAGAGCTGTGGGGAAGGATGACCTTTCCTTAAATGGGTTCCTACCTCACACCACATACTCAAATCAATTAAAGGTAGACTGTATATCTATATGTGAAGTGTGAAATAGTAAGGCTTGCAAAAGTTAATACAGAAAAATATCTTCAGGATTTTGAAGTACACAGAGTTTTTCTAAATGAGGACACAAAAAGCACTACTCATAAACGAAAAGATTAATAAACTATACTATGTTACAACCAGGAACTTCTGTTCATCAAGACCTCATTTAGAAGAAAAGTCACAGAGGGGTAGAAGAATCTGTAATACATATCACCAACCAAGTCCTTGATCCACAATCAAGCACTACAAAATATCTATAAGAAATTCCTACAAATCAATTAGAAGGGGACAACCTAAAAGAAAACTGAGCAGAACACTTAGACAAGCACTCCGTTAAAAGAATACCCAAATGGCCAATAAACATATGAAAAAGTGCTCAATCGTATTACTCATCCTGGAATCCACATTTAAAACACAAGAAAACAGCACCACAATCCACCAAAGGGAGTGGAAAAAGAAAACAAAAATTCCTACTATGCTGTGGGCTACTAAGCGTGTGGAAGAGTGACTGTCAATGCTACTGGTGGGGATATAAACTGAGCAAATACTTGGAACGACACCCTATCATGTAGCACCAATATATGCTACATAGAAATAGGATACAGGGGCACCTGGGTGGCTCAGTCATTAAGCATCTGCCTTCAGCTCAGGTCATGATCCAAGGATCCTGGGATCAAGTCCCACATTGGGTTCCCTGCTCAGAGGGGAGCCTGCTTCTCCCTCTCACTCTACTGCTCCCCCCTGCTTGTGCTCTGTGTGTCTGTCTGTCAAATAAATAATCTTTAAAAAAAAAAAAATACGTATACAAATAGTTCAGTGAAAATCCTATGTCCCAACAGTTCCATTCCTTAGTTGACACCCAAAGGAAACAATGTCCACATATAAACCAAAGACCCATAAAGCAATCTATGTGGCAGCGGCATTATCCACAACAGTCAAAAATCAGTAACACTCAAAATGTGCATGGACAGTTGAATAGATGAACCGTGATATACTTACAGGATGAAGGACCCTGGGGCAACAAAACTGAATGAACTAATCACAACCTAAGTGAATCATGTAAACACAATTTGAGTAAACGAGGACAGACATGGACAAACACACACACACTGCATGGTTCTGTTTAAACTTTAAACTCTATGAATAGTTCGCACGAACTATTCATAGAGTTTAAAGGCAGAATAACAGTTTACCCCTAGGAAGGAGAGTTGTGGGTGGGAGAACAGCTGAGATGGCCATCAAAGGGTATGGGGGGGGCGCGGATTTAAAGGCTACCATGAAATAACAGTATGTGAGCGTGTATGATTAACAGCGCACACTGAGTATATGGAAGAGCCAACGGGAGAATCGACACTGAGAAACATTCTGTTCTCATGAGCCTTATCCATGAGAAAGCTACTAGAGAATGAATTTCTGAAACAGATATAGAAGTTTCTGGATAAGAGAGAGCTGTTCTCGACAAGGACTGATGGTTGCCAAGCAATATACTTAACTAAAGGCCACATGATGGGGCTGAAAGTAAAATACAGATCTGGAAATGTAGCTTGAATACAAGTACCAAAAATTAGGAGAAGGGGGAAAGAATACATGGAAAATAAAATAAGCTCCTTGATTACCTTCCTGGTACTCACTAGAAGTAAAAGATAGCACATTAGGCTAGAAGTTGGAAAGAGCAGGAGAAAGGAGTTTCTGAGGCTCACTGTTGGGAATCGGTAGAAAGGACTGTCAGTCCAAAAAGCCAAGGAAGGGATCCAAGCCCCTAGAGTTGTAGCAAACACAAGAACCTACTTGATGGGGCTCCACAGGCCCAGGTAATTTGCATCAAAAAGAATGACTGCAATGGGTTGACACATCAAGCATATCAAAATCCCTGAGTTCATGATGATACTAAAAAAAAAGGGAAAAGATTACTAACTTTGGAGAATGGTAGAGTGCCAAAAGGGTATTCTGATAATTAGCAAGTTAAAACAAAGACTCAAGCATTTATCCTACTGGGCTCTGTCAACTGTATCTCAAAGTAACCTCAAAGAATTGAGAAGGAAAAATTCTAACTATAAGAAATGATTAAATAAATGATAGTATAAGCAGCTGATGAATTACAATAATACCACTAAAAAACAGGCTTCAGAAGTTTAGTGATCAATAACAGATATGAATCTTTTCTCCATCCTAAGATGCATTAAGATCATTTTAAAAAAAAAAAATTAAAAACATGGAAATGAGACAATCAAAAGAGTAATCTCTAGAATGAATTTCTAGAAAAAAGAATTAGAACAAACTGGGAGCCTGTGTAGGAAAGAGGCGATTTGGCCGGGAGAACACTGTGGTGCTCAGGGCTCAGAGATGCCAGGCAGGAAGGTGCTGAACATCTAAACAGTGAGAGGGGCCCTTCTCCCTTCGCCCCCAGGCAGCAGATCCCAAGAAGCCACAGGAAAGAAGGCCTCTGTGCTCTGCCCTTGGCAACCTCTCCTCCCATGACCAACAGTAACTGTTTTTTCACCCCTTCACTCAAAAGCTGGGTTCCTCAATCTTGGCACTACTGACATTTTAGGCTGGATAATGTGTCGTTATGGGGGGCTGCCCTGTGCATTACAGGATGTGTAACAGTGTCCCTGACGTCTCCAAGCATTGCAAAATCACCCCTTGTCCCCCTCAACCCCCTGCAACCCCACCCTGCATTTGAAAACCACTGTTCTAAGGAGAAGGCCACCCGTCACCAAGCCCTGTCCAGCCACAAAGAGCTTCCAATCAGCCTTTTAACACCTCACTGTTAGATACAGGCAGATGACCAGAGTTAACAGACATCTGACAAAAGCCTTCAATAGGATAAACACCAAGCAAACAGAAAAAAAGTCCCAGAGTAAATGAGCATTGTGAATGAAAGAAAATGTAAAATAAGAGCAAAGCCACAGTACTGAGAATCCATCAAGGAGCAGAAGAGCTTCATGTTAAAAGCACAGAAACAACCTGAGGCAGACCACGGGGGTGCAAGGCCAGGTCCACCAACGTAACTAGCCATGTAACTTTAGTCAAAGCCATACCTTATTCTTCTCATCTTTACGATGGGGATGAAGATTAGTACACATCACTTAGGGCTGCCGGAAGAACTAAACAAGGTATTTAGAACTTTGAAAAGCACATGGCACCATAGTAAGGAATCAATAAATAAGGGATTTCTTCGTTTGGTTTAATTATTCTTAAAAACACTTGAGATTGTATCCATGAAATAAGACTAGGATGCTATGAAAAAGGAACAGACACACTCCAGCCCCACCGCCCCCCACAAAAAAAATTTTTAAATTTAAAGTATGACAGCAAATTCTTTAAAAAGTAAATAGAGAGATGAAAGTAAAAGTTGAGGCAATCTCTCAGAAAGCAAAATCAGAAGAAGAAAAAAAAAAGCCTACTAAACCAGAAAGATCAATATGCACCAAAAGAATTTCCAGAGAGAACAGAAGGAAGAAAATTATTGGGGAAATAAGAACTGAAGAACACAAGTGTCCAAACCGAAAAGGCCCACTGGATCCAACCACTGCAATGACCACTACAATGACTGGGGTGTATAGACAACCCCCAACACTGACACTTACTGGGAAATTTCTGCCTCAACCTATGCTTACCTGATTTTCTTAAATAACCTTCATATCTCATTGAGTCAGCTGAGTAGTCACTTCTTAAATGAGCCAACCCCAGAATGTAAGCGAACACTCCCCACCCCCCCCATTATTATGCTCTAAGAACCAAAAACCTGATTATATCTCGGTCATAACTTTACACTCATTTAAGTATTATTTGAGTATTGATTTCAAGAGGTGTGTGGCTGAAGACCCCCATGCCTGTTTTTTGCCATCATATCCCCTTCACTTAATACAAGTACAAATATGTATTTAAAGTACTTTTTATACAAATGGGCTATATAATAAAATCACTGATTCCTTGGAAATATATTATCATTCATAAATACCTCTGCCACGAAGTTCTGTGGCTCTTTATGTGACATAAGGAAATTTCACGAGTTTTTCATATTGCTTTGGTCTGAGTGGCATAACTGACAAGTTCCTTGAAGGAAGTCTCAGATTTCCAAAAGGAATGAGCACCATCTAGTGGAAGGACACAAAATAAAAAAGTGGCCTGTGGCAATTCTTTAAATTGACTAAGTACACAACAGTGACCTATCAAATATTTATTCAAATTAGAAACCCAAGATGCATATCACTTTGGTCAACTAATGACAGTCAAATTTTTATCTCCTGTACAATTTATAACATACCAATGTAAGTGAAATTTATAAATAAAATTTATTGTTAAAGTTGTCAGTGAAGACCATTTAATGCAGCTTTGAACTAAACACAGAAATGACAATGAGAAAAAAGGCAATTATAGTTGCAATACTCCCAACGTGCAAAAGAAACTGAAGTTACAATTGAAACGCTAGTTGCATATGAAATACACAGTTTTGAAACATTAAAGGGCACTTTTTTTGATTAGGGAAGGTCTTTATCAGAAGATATGGGGACGGGTTGTACGTTATACTTTGATATTGAAAGCCCTTGCCTGTTAAGTCAAAATAAGCTCATGAAATTTTTAAGAAAACAAGGGAGTCTTAAAGTAATATGGATATCTTGGCCTTCCGTTTTAGCAGTGCTGAGAGAGAACACGAAATGGACAAGGTGTGACCCAAGATGGCACACTCTACTGCTATTCTATTACCCTGGAAAAATCACATCAAATAGTGAGATCTTTCAATACATGCCAGTCTTTCTCAGGCCTTGCCTGAGAAAGAAGTACATGTCTGTCAGGAAAGCACTCGTAAACATACACAGTTGTGACAAGAAAATAAATATGACCTTTTTACAGTGCAACTCTCAGACCAAGAGCAACCACTTAACAATAACCACATGGAATGTTAATGATTGCATTTGTTTTAACTTCTACATCACTAAGCTACACTGTCAAAAAAAACAGAATTAAAATATAACATAGTGAAGGCACTCATTAGGATTACATAGGGAAACTACGGTCCTAACCAACCCGCCAACGTCAGTAGCATGTGACAATTTTCTCACCCATACCCTGTGGCCACCGCATGTCCTCTGGGGACTCTGGTCCACATTTCTGCACTCCTAGACCCCGGAGCGAGAACTTCTACCACTTGGAACATCACCAGTGACCAGTGGGGAGGGCATGGGTGGAGAAGTGAAGCAAACAGCCCATTGGCTCTTAAAGGCTTCTGCCTTGCAGTGACACACTTCATTTCTGCTCACATTTTATTAACAAGTCACTGAGGCACAAGTAACATAACCTCATAGGTGTCTGTGAACAGCCATATCCGAGTATACGGCACAATGGATGGATGGGTGGGTACAACAACATATAAAATACTTTTTTGATTCAGAGTAAATCATTTGAAAGTGATTTTATATTATACACACAAAAGCCTAGGATCTCACTTCTAAGTTTTGTATAATAAATTTGCACCAATGTCTTGATTCCTAAAATTACACTAAAGCATTTTTAAACATTTTGAAACTTTTAAAAGTAGTTAATTTGAAAACTTAAAGACTTTCCAAATATTTTATGTGAAGTAGAATATAAAACCAATCTAATCCAATGTTTTCCTTTAGTGGGACATTATTTACAAATCATGACCACCAGGGAACACCCCTGATTCTTACTACCTTTACTGACATGTAGAAATATTAACAATAACTTTCATTTTTAAACAGGTGGATAAAAAGATCTTCCTTTACTGTTCTCTATCTGTGATAAAGACAATGCAACTTATGCAACCACTAGAGTTAACTTAAAAGCAAAACAAAGAAAAAAACACATTACCAATTATTTACGAAAAACCGTAAGATCACAATAAACAAATCCAATGAGTTGTGAGCACCTATTCCTATGCCCACAGCAAGCACTCAAGGGAAAACAAACTGGGCAAGACAGAGCCTGGGAGAGAAAGTTTTCCAGGCTCCTTTAACAGCAATCTTCCTTGAACACTTGCTACACTTGTAGGCAACGTGGAATATACAGGGATGAACCACTCACAGATCCTGCCCAAAAGAACAGTACTCAATGAACAACTATACCCATCATTACAGTAGGTGCCAAAAATATGTTATATAGATGCTTACAACCAAATGGGAGTATTAGATCCATGTAAACACTCCCAGAGGACTTCTCTAGAGCCAGCATATGAAAAAAGTAAAGCAGACCTCAGACTTGGCTGTGGGTTACATACACCTTAGACCCTAATACATGCTCTCCCTAAGATGCGCTGAGCTAAGGATTCTGTATTGGATAGTGGGCCTATTAAGATGTTTCTGTCTTATGCATTTAAGACAAAGAGAATCTGTGTGTATATATGCTTTAACATAATAAATTATAAGAGTAGACAGAACACAGACGAGAAGATATTTACAATGCATATAAACAAAGATCCAGTAGCAGAATACATACAGTAATTCCAACAAATCAACCAGAAAGACAAATAACCAAGGAATGAAAAACAGGCAAAGGATGTAAAAAGGCATAAAAAGGAAAATGGAGCAGCCCATAAACATACGTTCAACCTCTAATATTCAAATAAATATAAACTAAAAGGAGAGAGCATTTCAAATTGGTCCTGTTGGCAACAATTAAAATCTAACAATTCCAAGTGTGGACATGGGTGTGAAGCAACTGGAACTCTAATCCTATTGGTGGGAGTGTACTACGGTACAATCTTAGAGGAGCAATGGGGCAACATCTGAAGTGTGAGATGTGCATCTCTGTGGCCCAGCAACCCCATTCTCCAGTGTCATACCTACAGAAGCGGCCCCAGACATGTATAAGGGAAATCTACACATAGGCTGCTTACTGCTTTGCTTGTAACAGTGACATGGAGAGAAAGGTGGTTTCCAGAAGAAGGAATCTTATACCCACAGGACACCTTTCAATGTAAATATCTATCTCCAGGAGAATAAGTAATTTGTGACCTAGTCCTAAAACACCACATAACAACGAAAGCGAATGGATCAAAACTAATTTTATCACCATAAATATATCTCAAAATACATCACCATAAATATATCTCAAAATATATAACAAAATGTTAAGTAAAAAGTTGTAGGGTGCCTGGGTGGCTCAGTCGTTAAGCATCTGCCTTCGGCTCAGGTCATGATCCCAGGGTCCCGGGATCGAGCCCCTGCATGGGGCTCCCTGCTCCGCGGGAAGCCTGCTTCTCCCTCTCCCCCTCCCCCTGCTTGTGCTCCCTCTCTCGCTGTCTCTCTCTCTCTGTCAAATTAATAAATAAAACCTTCAAAAAAAAGTTGCAGAAAGATGAATGTGTTAAGTATGAATCGAATTATAAACAGCTTTTAGACATACGAAATAATACCTATTGTTTTTAGGAATACAAACTCCAGACAACTTACGGCTGGTGAGAGAAAGGGGTGTGAATAAGAAGGGATACTCAGGCTTCAAACGAATCTAATATTCGTTCTTAAGCTGTATGGTGAATATGCGGGTGTCCAACATCTGTTATCTGCCTTTTTCATGCCCCAAATATTCCATAACATTTTTTTAAATGAAGGAAAAGTTAGAAGACACTTTTAGGCAACTCAAGAGTTTTTTCAAGAACTTCAAATCATAGGCTGTTAATTTGCATTACAATGTTACAGCGAGCAAGGGAATAAAAAAGACAAGAACAGAAGTTTAAAATTATATAGAATTGTAAGTAAACTTCTGGCGGCAACTCCATTTGATTTGGGTGGGGGGAGGGACTGGGTACAATTCCCCGAAGTTTACTTTGGTATGTTAGGCACTCAGCTAATGATCATCGCATGAATAAAGAGTGAGTCCAGTATGTGGCTAAAGGAGCTAACGGTAATTTCTAGAGGAAGGAATCCTGTAACCTCCAGGACACTTTTTATTCTTTTTTTTTTTTTTTTTTTTTAAGATTTATTTATTTATTTTGAGAGAGTGAGAATGAGAGAGAGAGAGAGTACATGAGAGGGGGGAGGGTCAGAGGGAGAAGCAGGCTCCTCGCTGAGCAGGGAGCCCGATGCGGGACTCGATCCCGGGACTCCAGGATCATGACCTGAGCCGAAGGCAGACGCTTAACCGACTGAGCCACCCAGGCGCCCGACACTTTTTATTCTTAAGGCAAAAAAAATATCATCCTGAAAGAAAAAAGAGAAACAGAAATGTAGCCCAAGAGATACTGAAAAGAACAGTGCCAATCTAGGGACACAGCACTGCACACAGCTAACCAAAAGAAAGAAAGAAAGATTGAGGATGCTGCTGCTGATGGTAATACCAATGATGTGCCAGATGGTTTAAACCATGTTTCTTATATTGATTCATTTGCTCCTAATAACAAGCATGCAAGGTAAGTACTACTATTATCACCAGTTCTTATCTAAGGAACAGGAGGCGCCGTGAGGCAAAATAATGAGGTATTACTATCTTACTGTCGGCCCGATATTCTTGGCACAGCCAGAAGCTGAGCCCCAGCAATGTGGCTCCATAGTCCCAGCCCCGAACTGCTACCACAGATGTGTGTGCTCACAAGAAGGGAGAGCCTGGGCATCTGGACACACGGAATAGTCCTCAATATACCCAACTGTCCATCATGAAGGCACTCCAAGAGAGGTGACCAGACAACACAATGAGAACGAAATGACCACAAGAATGAAAGAAAAAGGGACAAAAGAAAAAAAGAGGCCGCAAAAGGTCCGAACTTGATCTGGATGAAGAATAAAAAGTGTCCTGGAGGTTACAGGATTCCTTCCTCTAGAAATTACCGTTAGCTCCTTTAGCCACATACTGGACTCACTCTTTATTCATGCGATGATCATTAGCTGAGTGCCTAACATACCAAAGTAAACTTCGGGGAATTGTACCCAGTCCCTCCCCCCACCCAAATCAAATGGAGTTGCCGCCAGAAGTTTACTTACAATTCTATTCTAGATTTTGGGACCCATATTTCTGAAGTACTGTTTAAAATGGTGGTTAGGTCTCCAAGCCAGCCCATAAAGCATGTTTAAATCTATCCTGTGAGGGGCGCCTGGGTGGCTCAGTCAGTTAAGCATCTGCCTTCGGCTCAGGTCATGGTCCCAGGGTCCTGGGATCGAGCCCCACATCGGGCTCCCTGCTCCGCGGGAAGCCTGCTTCTCCCTCTCCCCCTGTCCCTCCACCTGCTTGTGGCTCTCTCTCTCTGATAAGTAAATAAAACTTAAAAAAAAAATTTTTTTTAAGTCTATCCTGTGAAATTCTACGTGAACCTTGAGTTTTCTTTCAACAGAGTGTTCCTATACCCTTTTTATACAACTCAGAGACGTGTGGACCTAGCCTCCGGATGACCTGCCACATCCCGTTCCATCACGTCCCTGAGGAACAGGCCACTCCCTTTTTCCATCTGGGTCCACAACGAATTGTGGTAAATGTACTTTGAGAACCAATTCAGAATGTCGGGACCACACTCATGGCCCAAACACCTTCTGGGCAATAGGACATGAAGTACCGCCTGCCCTGGCATTAAAGCAAGGGTTCCAAATACTGCAGAGTCCAGAGATGGAGGTGATAAAGGGAGATGAGCCAGGGTACCGCTAATGCAAACACTCAGCTCATCAAGCCAGTCACTTCCAAACAGTCACCTGTAGGATGATTTGGCAAAACCTAATAAAGTGGGAGATGCACATCTCTGTGGCCCAGGAAACCCACTGTTAGGTAGCAGAGCTAAAGAAGCTGGATATTTCCCTACTAGAATTCCTAGTCTCTGGAACTGGAGAATAATGAGAAGCACCTCCACAAGGAAAATGAGAAAGTTACTGCCTTCCTGACTCTACCCATTCTAGTGAATGAACTGTTCGTAGGTGTTCCGAGGTAGGAAACTCCCCATTTCTGTAGAGGAAACAGACTCCCTGCTATTAAATTAGGAATAAACACAAATTTAAGATGACCGTTCTGAAACTAAGCTTTGAATAATCACTTAAATCTCGCAATAACTTTCAGAAGGCACCGATCCATTACGCTGAACACAGACGACAGCGGCAGGACACAGCCCCATCGAGCAATCATTTCAGGACATCTTGAAGAAGAGAAACTGAGTACCTCCCATTACAGCCCAGCTCCCAGTCACTCATCCCCAGTACCACTCCAATCTCTGAGAAGGGCTACATATGGCCTCTGTTTTGAGAGTATGAATTACAAAGGCAACAATTTACTCAGGGTCTCAGGAATTCCTAACTTCAGCAGACTTTACATGTTTCTGCGCCTGCAAAAATGTAAACTATAACGTAAGAAATAACTTTGTCTGGCTCCTCCAACAGAGTGGGCTGAACAATTACCTTTGACTGGCCAAGGAGCATTACCAGCTGCTGATACCCAGGTCTCCACTCCGTCAGACCAGGTGGCCATGGGTCATTCGCAATGTCTGGCTGTCTCTTCCTTTTCCTCCCACCGAAGGCAAACAGTGCTGCAGAGGCAAGTCACATAACCTCCCCAACGGGTTTACTCTCTGAACCTAACACCACCTCTCCCCTCTCAAACAGCACAACTTGTTTCTAACGAGCCCTGTACCCACAAGTATCTTATAAAATAGTCTTTCAGCCTTGAATCTGATTTACTACTATGTAAATATCACCTCCCCCCCCACCCCGCCCCACTACGATGCTTTTCATTGCTTCTGGATTTAAAGAGGAACCTAAAGGGCCAGCACAGAAAATAAGTTTATAAAACTGCTACTCAAAACAGGATAGCTCTTTTTTTTTTATAGCTTGACTGTATCAATTATCGTGGAAATACCTCCTTTCCGAGCAAGTCTCATGGTGCTAATTATTAAGAAAACTGGGATTACTGAAAGAATAAGATCCCACATTACCTTTCTTCATTTTCTAGAGTTTCCAGGTTGGAGATATAAAATTTTTTAAGTATGTTCTCGTTCACAGGTTGCCTCCTGAGCATCTGTTCAAGACTTATTTTTAGACTCGGACTAGGACGACTTTCACTTTTAAAATTCCACCTAAATCACAAATATTAAAAACCATACAAATTCACATTAATACGGAGATTTAAAATAAACTTCCACAAATTTATCCACCATATCTTCCTTCCACTGGTCAACTACTCTGTCCACGACTTCCTGTGTTTCATTAAAAACAAAATTTCAGGACATCTTTAAAAAGAGAAACCGAATATTCCCAATTACAAGTAAAATTTGGTAGGGAGCTGGTACTCAAATACATGAAGAACTGTTTACAAATCAGTAATAAAACACCAACCAAATTAAAAAGTGGACAAAGGGAGACTTTTGGTTTCAGCTCAGATAATTAAGGAGAATAAAAGTCACAGAGCAAACGGCCACTGGGAAATCCGAAAGAACAGGGGAAGAGAGGGATTCACGGCCAAGGGCAGCTTAGCAGAAGCTGCTGGAGCCAGAAGCTTGTACGAAAACGTCAATGGTAACTCTGATGAATTGATGGTGGCTGAATGTGGACTAGTTCGAGAGTTAAAAACTCCTGAGCCCCAGTCCTAGGGAAGGCCCGAGCGCTTTTCCTCCCACCAAATTCTCATGGTGAAGATGGGAGAAAAATCCCCTAGTGTTTCAAATAGAAGAATAGAGAAACAACCATTTTGAAATACACAGGCCAAGAGCTTTTTCCATAACAGAGGCCTGCCCTCTAAGAGAGGCTGCTTTAAATAGAGCCCTGTCTGACCTGGGCAAAAACTAGTGAGGTTAACTCCAGCCTCTGCTAGCCTTCCTGTCCCAACTAAGGGAAGAAAGGAAAAACAAGAGGCTAAGAAATGCTTCCGAAGGTCATCAGAGCCCAGGGACTCAGGCCCACTAAATAACGGACACTTAATCATCAAGATCACAGAACAACTCACCACCAACAGGGCTCCAGTGAAATAACCTTGGTCATGACTGAGAGCTGTGTGTCACAGACCCCGAGAGCATTCCTAAGGAAAGCCAGAGAAGGAGGCAGGGGAGGGGAAACACATGAAGGGTTCTCTGAAGCCTCTGACCCTGACAGCTACAGCAAACATTCAACACAGCCCAGCTCCTAGGCAGATTAACATAAAAACTCACACTGAAAGCCTAACTGGATCAGTTCCTGTTACCCAATACCTATGTCCAGCTTTCAACAACAACGAAAAGAAGTACAAGATCTGATAAGAGAGAAACACAATCTGAAGAGATAAAGCAACCATCAGAATCAGACTCGGTTAGGACACAGATTTATGGAACCAGGAAATAGGGAGAGTAAAATAAGTATGATTAATATGCTAATGGCTCTAATGGAAAAAGTGGACATGTGAGAACCAGTAGATCATGTAAGCAGGGAGATGGAAACTCAGAAAGAGAATGAAAGTGAAATGCTAGAAATCAAGAACACTGTAACAAGAATGAAGAATGCCTTTGATGTGCTCATCAGTGGACTGGACATGGCCAAGGAAAAAATCAGTAAGATTGAAAATATGCTCATGGAAATTCCCAAAACTGAAATGCAAAAGGGAACAAAATATCCAAGAACTGTGGAGCAGTAATACAAAGGTGTAACAAACACATAATGGAAACACCAGATGAACAAAGAGAGAAAGGAAAAGAACTATTCAAAGTAATAAGGGCTGAGATTTCTCCAGTATCAATGATAAAACCCCAGACCACAGACCCAGGAAGCTCAGAGAACACCAAACCGAATAAACGCCAAAAAGACCTACACCTTGCATTAATAGTCAAACAGCATAAACCAAAGATAAAGATACTGAAAAGAGCCAGAGGAGGGGAAAAAACATCTTACCTACAGAGAACAGGATAGGGAGACGCCTCATCAGAAATCATGCAGGCAAGAAGGCAGCGCTTGGGGGGCAACACGTGTTAAAAGAAAAACCCACCACCTTAGAATTCTGTATCTAGTGAAACTGTACTTCAAAAATGAAAAAGAAATAAAAACAGAACAAACATAAATTCAAGGAATTTGCTGCCCAGTAGACCTGTCTTGTAACAAGTATGAAAAGAAGATCCTCAGGGAGAAGGAAAATGATACAGGTCAGGCAGCCAAGAAGGAATAAAAACATAAAACAAAATTGGGGCGCCCGGGTCGCTCAGTAGATTAAGCATCCAACACTTGATTTCAGCTTAGGTCATGATCTGACCCGAGGGTCCTGGGACCCAGCCCTCTGCACTCAGCTGGGAGTCGGCCTGAAGAGTCTCTCTCCCTCTCCCTTGGCCCCTTGCCACCATGCTCTCACTCTCTTTCTCTCTAAAATAAATAAATAAATCTTTAAAAAAGTAAATGTAAAATTAAATCTCTTATCTTTCTTATTCTTGATCAGATAACCGTTCAAAATAATAAGAATAGCAACGTGTTGAGGTATTAAAGAATATGGGTAAATGAAATGAACTAAAGCAACGTTATAAAGGATGGGGACAAAAGGAATTGAGTATATTCTCTTATAATGTACCTGCACTACTTGTGAAAAGGCATAATGTTATTTGAAAGTGGACCTACATTAGTTATAAATGAATGTTGCAAACTCTAGGACAAGCACAGGAAAACCTTTGTAAAAAGGTGTATGGATGGGGCGCCTGGGTGGCTCAGTTGGCTCAGGTCATGATCTCAGAGTCCTGGGATCGAGCCCCATGTCAAGCTTCCTGCCCCTCCCTCTGCTCCTGCTCTCTCCCTCTCTCTCTCTCTCTCTAATAAATAAATAAATAAAATCCTTTTTTAAAAGTATATGCATATGCTAAGAAAGAATAAATGGAATAATATAAAATGTTCAACTAAAAGCAGAGAAGAAAGAGAAAGAAAAGGTAAAAATATAAAAAGAACAAGCAGAGAAAAAAGAAAAAGAAAGGATAAAAATATAAAAAGAACAAGTGTAAAAACAGAAATCAGTTGCAAACGTGGTGAATATTAACCCATCTGCACCACCAATTACTTTAAATGTGGATGGTCTAAATATGCCAATTAAAACAAGAGACTGTGAGAGTAGATAAAAAGAAGATCCAACTATATGTTGTCTACAAGAAATCCACTTTAAATATATAAACACACACAGGTAGATGAAAAGTAAAGGAAGGGAGAAAAACCACGCTTACATTTACCAAAAGAAAGCTAAAGAACCCCTATCAATTTCAGACAAAGCAGATGGTAGAACAAGGAAAATTATCAGGGATAAAAGAGGGTATTACATAATGAAAAAGGGGTCAATTCTCTGAGAACACAGAACAATCCTTAATGTGTACATATATACCTAACAAGAGAGTGTCAAACTACGTGAGGCAAAACTGATAAAACTATAAGGAGAAATGGATAAACACTATCATTCATGGAAACTTCAATACTCTTCTACACAGTAATTGACAGATCCACCAGGTAGAAAATCAGTGAGGACATAGTTGAACAAAACAGCACCAACCAACTGGATCTAACACTTCATCTAACAATAGCAGTATACACAGTCAGCCCAAACTCACACAGAACTAGACAGACCACATCCTGGGCCATAAAACACACCTTAACAATCAAAAAAATGGAAATCATACACTGTTAGCTTAGACCACATGGAGTTAAGTAACAGAAATACAGCAGGAAAATATGTATTTGGAAATTAAATAACAAATGAGTTAAAGATGAGGTATCAAGAGAAATTTTTAAATATTTTGAACTAAATGAAAACACAACTTATCAAAATTTGTGGGATGCTGCAAAGGAGCAGTTAGAGGAAAATTCCAGCGCTGAAGGCATATGTAAAATAAAAAGAGAGAGAGAGAGAAACAACTAAAATCTAAGCTTCCACCTTAGGAAACTAGAGCAAGAAGAGCCAGGAGAAGAAAATAAAGAATAAAATAGAAATCAGTGGAATTGAAACAGGAAAACAGGAGAGCGCCTGGGTGGCTCAGTCGATTAGGCATCCAACTCTTGGTTTCAGCTCAGGTCATGATCTCAGAGTTGTGGGATCGAGCACCACGTCAGGCTCCACACTCCGTGCAGTCTGCTTGAGATTCTCTCTTTTCCTCTCCATCTCCCCCTCCCCTGCTTGTACTCTCAGAAGGGAGGGAGGGAGGGAGGGAGGGAGGGAAAGAAGGGAGGGAGGGATGGAGGGAAAGAAGGGAGGGAGGGAGGGAGGGAAAAAAGGGAGGGAGGGAGGGAGGGAAAGAAGGGAAGGAAAGAAAGAAAGAGGAAACAACTGAGAAAAAAAACAACAAAACCAAAAGCTGGTTCTTTGAAAAGATTAATAAAATTGATAAACCTACAGCCAGGCTAGCCAAGAAAAAATGAGACACAAATTATTAATATCAGAAATGAAAGAGGACTCATCACTATGGATCCTATGGAAACTAAAAATAAAAGATAATGAACAATTCTATGCCCTCAAATTTGATAACTTACATGATATGCACCAATTCCTTGAAAGACACAAGTGACAAAAACTCTCATAAAAGGAGAAATGGGTGATCTAAATAGACCTACATCTAATAGAGAAATTAAATCAACAATTAGTAACCTTCCAAAACAGCAAGGACTGAGTCCCGATGGTTTCACTGGCAAATTTAAGGGAAAAAATTATACCAATCCTCAGACTCTTCCAGAAAAAAATAAAACAGAGGGTGCACTTCCTAACTCATTCTATGAGGCCGGCCTTACCCTACTATCAAAACCAGATGAAGACATTACAAGAAAGGAAAATTACAGACTAGTATCTCTTATGAACAGAGATGCAAAAATTTTCAACAAAATACCATCAAATCCAACAGCATATAATATGAATTATATACGAAAACCAATGGTATTTTTTCCCCAAGAATGCAAAGGCTGGTTCAATATTCAGAAGTATTAATGTAATCCATCAATCCAACAGGATAAAAATATTTATATATATGTGATCATATCAACAGATGCAAAAAAAAAAAAAAAAACCATTAAAAAATCCAACACCCATTCATGATAAAAATTCTCAGCAAACAGGGAACAGAGGGGACTTCCTCAATTTGATAAAGAACATGTATAAAATACCTAGAGCTAACACCATTCTTAATGGTGAAAAACTAGATTCTTTCCCCCTAAGATACATAACAAGGCAAGGGTGTTCCCTCTTACCACTAATATTCAGTACTTAACTAGAAGTGCCGGCTAATGCTCTAAGACAGGAAAAGGAAATAAAAGGTATACGGATTGGAAAGGAAGAAGTAAAGCTGCCTTTGTTCACGGACAACATGATTATCTATGTAGAAAATCCCAAAGAATCAACTAGAAAAACTCTGGGAACTACTAAGTGATTATAGCAAGGATTCAGGATACAAACTTAATGTACAAAAATCAATTACTTTTCTATGTACCTGTGGTCTATGAGAGAGAGATATATGCAAAACCACCACCAAAGGCCAAAGATGCTGTAAGACTGAAGAAAAAGGCTGACAACTCCAGGTTGACAAGAAATGGTTTATTAAGGGGACTTATGGACAGAAGCCTGTCTTGGGAAGCTGAAAGACAAATAGATCTCCACGACCCCACCTCCAGTAAGACCTGCTTTTACGGCCCAAGAAGCTGGGGACTAAGTGCTGGGGGACCACACAGGAGGAAATGTTTGAAAATCATAATCGTATCTCCAGAGCAGATGAAGGACATTCAAGGGTGTACTTTTTTTTTTTTTTTAAGATTTTATTTATTTATTTGACAGAGGGTGAGAGACAGCGAGAGAGGGAACACAAGCAGGGGGAGTGGGAGAGGGAGAAGCAGGCTTCCAGCCAAGCAGGGAGCCCGATGCGGGGCTCGATCCCAGGACCCCAGGATCATGACCTGAGCTGAAGGCAGACGCTTAATGACTGAGCCACCCAGGCGCTCCTTAAGGGTGTACTTAAGGGTGTGACTAGGCGAAAAGAAAGAATGGGGGAGGGAGCTGTCCCCCAGAAGGTGTCAGGTCACAGAGGGCTGTCATCATGGTGGGTCTGTCCAAGACAGCACTGTTCATACTGCCACCAGTGAACAACTGGAATTTGAACTTAAAAACAAAGTACCATTTGCATTAGTGCCAAAGACAAAACTTAGGTACAAATCTAACAAGATGTGTATAGAATCTAAATAAGTACAAAACTCTGACAAAAGAAATCAAAGATGATCTCAATAGAGAAAAATCCATGTTTACAGACAAAAATACACAATATTGTTAAGATGTCAGTTCTTCTCAACTTGATTTATATATTCAACACAATCCCAATCAAAATCCTAGCAGGTTACCATGTATATATGACAAACGGATTCTCAAGCTCACATGAATAAGCAAAAAACCCAGACTAGCTGACACAATACTGAGAAAAACAAAGTCAATGGACTGACACCAGCAAACTTCAAGACTTCCTATGAAGCTACAGTAATGAAGACACAGAAGTATTGGTGAAAGAATAGATAAATGGATCAACAGAACACAACAGAGCCCAGAATAAAACCCACACAATTACAATCAACTGGTCTTTCACAGAGGAGCAAAGACAGCTCAGTGAAGAAAGGCCAGTTTGGGGCGCCTGGGTGGCTCAGTCGTTAAGCGTCCGCCTTTGGCTCAGGTCATGATCCCAGGGTCCTGGGATCAAGCCCCTCATCGGGCTCCCTGCTCGGCAGGGAGCCTGCTTCTCCCTCTCCCACTCCCCCTGCTTGTGTTCCCTCTCTCGCGGTCTCTCTCTCTCTGTCAAATAAATAAATAAATAAAATCTTGAAAGAAAGAAAGAAAAGAAAGAAAAGAAAGAAAGGAAGGAAGGAAGGAAGAAAGAAAGAAAAAGAAAGAAAGAAAGGCCAATCTTTTCAAACACTGATGCTGGAACAACTGGATATTCACATGCAAAAATCTGAATCTAGACACAGAAATTATCCCTTTTCACAAAAATTAACTCAAAGTAGACCACAGAACTAAATATAAATACAAAACTGTACAACTCCTAGAAGATAAAGAGAAAATCTAGGTGACCTTGAGCATGGCAATGAGTTTTTCGATGCAACTCCAAAAGCCCAATGTATAAAAGAGAAACTGTTAAGTTGGACATTATTAAAATTAGAAACTTCTGCTCTGTGAAAGAAACTGTTAAGAGAATGAAGAGACTAGCCACAGACTGGAATAAAATATTTGCAGAACACATATCTGATAAAAGACTCATATCCAAAAAAGACAAAAAACTGTTAAAATTCAACAATAAGGGAAAAATGCAACTCAGTTAAAAAAAAAACAGGCAAAAAAATCTGAAAAGACACTTCTGTAAATCTAAGGCTTTTCTAAAAAGTAGGCTATTATTTCAAAGGAATCCAATGTGCAAAAAATGGGCAAAGAAGCCAAACAGACATTTCTGCAAAGATGACAAATAGCCAATAAGCACACAAAAAGATGTTTAACTTAATCATCAGGGAAATGCAAATCACAGCAACAAGGAGGTAGCAGGTCACACCTTCTAGAAAGGGGAAAATAAAAAACTCAGATAAAAACACGTGTTGGCAGGACACCTCGGTGGCTCAGTTGGTTAAGCAGCCGACTCTTGATTTTGACTCCGGTCATGATCTCAGGGTCGTGAGATAGAGCCCCAAGTCAGGTTCTGCGCTCTCGAGGAGTCTGCTTGAGATTCCCCCTCTCCCTCTCCCCACCATCACCCAACCCCTGCTTGCGTGCACTGTCTCTCTCAAATAAATAAATAAATAAATTCTTTTAAAAAAAAGAAGTGTTGGCAAGTTTCAATATGTTAACAAACACCACGCCTGCTGGTGAGGGCAGGCTGCACATCCCCCTCCCTTTCTCAAAACCAAAATCACCTTCCCTCTCCCCCCATTTTGTCACCATCATCTTTGACCTGGAAATCTCATGTCCCATCCCATCTCCATAGCAACTACAACTTCTAGAAAAAAAAAAAAAAGTCTGATATCTTCATTCCCCTGCTTTAAACTTTTCACGATGCAGTAGCTCCTACCGTGTTCGAATAAAGTCAAAGCCATTCAAGAATAGGTCTTGGCCTGGAGCCCCTGGGTGGCATAGTCGGTTAAGTGCTCGACTCTTGATTTCGGCTCAGGTCCTGACCTCAGGGTTGCGAGACTGGGCCCTACGTAGGGCTCCACGCTCAGCGGGGAGTCTGTTAAAGTTTCTCTCCCACCATGATGGACTCTGAAAAACAAACTGAGGGTTCTAGAGGGGAGGGGGGTGGGGGGATGGGTTAGCCTGGTGATGGGTATTAAAGAGGGCACGTTCTGCATGGAGCACTGGGTGTTATGCACAAACAATGAATCATGGAACACTACATCACAAACTAATGATGTAATGTATGGTGATTAACATAACAATAAAAATTTTAAAAAATAAATAAATAAATATGAAAAAAAAAGTTTCTCTCCCCCTCTTCCTCTGCCCCTCCCCGCACCTGCTCATGCTCTCACAGGCTCTCTCTCCCTTGCTTGCTCTAAAATAAATCAATCTTAAAAAAAAAAAAAAAAAAAGGACCAGGTCTCAGCTTACCTTCTTTTGCCACACTTTGCACCTGCTCCCCACACCCTTCCTTACTTCATGTACCAGCCAAGAGAACCTGTCAGGTTCCACCCTAAAGGCACAATGCCCACTCTCGCCTCCAGGTGCTTGTGTAGGTTATTCCTTCTGCCTAGCTCCCCACCCCCCACAAATTCTCATCTGAGCAGTATCTATTCGATATTCAGATTTCAGCTTAAAATACCAAATCCCCTATGAGCCCCTGAGGTCAGTGCTGAGTCAGGCATCTTGTGCTCTTACACAAAGCTCTACACATGACCTCGCCTAGAATATTGCAACTGCCCATCCCCTCATCTATAACCCCTCTGGGAGACTGCAGACTGCAAGCTAGGGGCTGCTCAACTAGAAACCGTGGTCCTGGGGGCCTACACAGTGTCTGGCATATAGTAAGAACTCAACAAAGACAACATGATTAAAACAATCACTAAAACTTAAAATTAGGTAAGGGGAGCCTGGGTGGCTCAGTCGGTCAAGCATCCAACTCTTAGCTCAGGTCTTGATCTCAGGGTACCAGGTTTAAGCCCCATACTGGGCTCCATGCTGGGTCCAGAACCTACTTTAAAAAAAAAAAAATTTTTAATTGTGTAACTAAATGGGATAAGGGTCTGCCTGAGCATTACCATGACTCCTTTAGGATTGAAATCACAGAAATACAGTAATTAAATGACTTCAAGGGAACTTTCTTGAACATAATCAACTTGTGTTTTGTTGAAATACTTCAGAATCCCCAAAACAAGGATAAGATTCAGGCCACTACCTTTTTTTCTGCTGCCCGTACACATACATGCAACTATTCAAAACGGTAAAGAAAATATATGCAACTATTGAAAAGGTACTAAAATCTTGATATTCGGGCGCCTGGGTGGCTCCGTTGGTTGAGTGACTGCCTTCGGCTCAGGTCATGATCCTGGAGTCCCGGGATCGAGTCCCGCATCGGGCTCCCTGCTCAGCGGGGAGTCTGCTTCTCCCTCTGACCCTCTTCCCTCTCGTGCTATCTCTCACTCTCTCTCAAATAAATAAATAAAATCTTGATATTCTTCTCCTAGTAATCTAATGCAATTGTGATATAGGAACAAAAATTTCTTGAGGAAACAGAAGTACCAACCTTATTTAAAATAAGTAAGAATGTCTTTATGCCGTATCTTCTTCTCAAACCAGATGACAAAAATACATACAACACAAGTAAATAAAAAAATTTAAAGTCAAGAAATCTCAACAGAAAAAAAGCACCAGAGTAGAAGATAAATTTAGAAATGAGGCTGAGACACAAACTATATGCTTCAGAGTTCTTTTTTTTTTTTAAGATTTTATTTATTTATTTGAGAGAGCGAGAATGAGAGAGAGAGAGCACATGAGAGGGGGGAGGGTCAGAGGGAGAAGCAGACTCCCTGCTGAGCAGGGAGCCCGATGTGGGACTCGATCCCGGGACTCCAGGATCATGACCCGAGCCGAAGGCAGTCGCCCAACCAACTGAGCTACCCAGGCGCCCTATGCTTCAGAGTTCTGCATCTTTGCAAATGAGGGGTCCAAAATGTGGCTCTCTGCTTATTGGTGATCACATCGACTGCGTCACGTGAATACCAGTAGATGACATTTCTCACATAGTCTATCTGTACCATCTTTCTTTGGATAGTTCTAAAATCTCAAGCTCATGGTTTTTTTTTTGGGGGGGGGCAGGGTTTAGACTTTTTTATTTATTCATTTGACAGAGACAGCACAAGCAGGGGGGAGGGGCAGAGGGAGAGTGAGAAGCAAACCCCTTGCTAAGCAGGGAGCCTGATGCAGGGCTCGATCCCAGGACCTTGGGATCACGACCTGAGCAGAAGGCAGATGCTTAACTGACTGAGCCACCCAGGTGCCCCGCATGCTCATAGTTTTAATTATTCAACTCTTCAATTTAGATGTTTTTCTTTTAAAAAAATATCCACAGCAAACACTCTCTAGGATCATATTTCCTTTCCAGTGACAAGCTCATAACTGCCGTCTTCCTGCCAGGGTGCGGGTCATGATCCTAATGTGGCAATGCCATACCTGTCACAGAAGGTAGTGCCAAACTGCTTCTTCTTAAGTATATTTTACATCAGACCAGAAAGTTACATGCATTTAAAACTGTGATGGGGCACCTGGGTGGCTCAGTTGGTTGAGCATCTGACTCTTGGTTTCGGCTCAGGTCATGATCTCAGGGTCCTGAGATCGAGCCCTGCTTCAGGCTCCACAGTCAGCAGGGAGTCTGCTTGAGATTCTTTCTCTCCCTCTGCCCATCCCCCTGCTTGTGCTTGCTCTCTCTCTTAAATAAATCTTTAAAAAAAAAAAAAAAGATTTGACAACCACTTTTTTTTTTTTTTTTACATAAAATAAGGTCACTACTGCGAAAATTTTGTGCTAGGATAAAATCAAGTTTTGCCTTCACCCATCTTTCAATCACACACCAACAGCTTCAACTGTAGGCAAAAGAGCCTAACATCAAAGCACATTTTGATTCACTCTAGAACACATCTTTTCCAATTCCTTCTGCTCTACCAAGATTTATGTACAAAAGCTGGAGGCTGCTAGCCTCCAAACTTCAATAGAGGCACTTGGAATACAGTGAAGCGGACTGTTCAGCTGCTTAAAGTGGATCCCATGAGCCTGCCTCCTGGAGGCATTTGCGGCTTTACATACTTGAAAATGAATAGAACGGGTCAAAGGACGCACTTGAGGTCTGCATTAGATAGAAGCTGGGGGTTGCGGGGAGGGGCGGGGGGGGGGGGGAGAATGAGTAAGAAACAGAGAATGGACTAGAGAGACATAGTAAACCTTACTTTAAAGGTCTGACAGCAATTAACTGAAAGATACTTGCACCAGTACATGTGCTACCATGCTATTTAAATAGTGGCGACATCAATTTATTTATTCACCGTTTTTCTAAAACCACATACCCGGAACTGTATGCTTCCTAACCACTCACTATTCACATTTATTTTGAAAAACCACCTGTACTTAAAACTCAAGAGCTAGTGTAACTAAGACTTTTTTTTAAAACATTAGGGTTCTTTTAATAGCAATAACCACCATCTCTGTCATTACTTTGCAGCCCTTCACAAGCTATGATAACTAATATTTTCAATGCTTAACGCCTGCTTTTATTTGCCTAACCTATGTAGCTATCAAAGAACTGAGATAGTCACTATTTTATTTGAAACTCACAAACCACCCTGTCAACAAATAATATAATTTCCATTTTATAGGAAGGAAACACAGTAGCCACATCACAAATAGAAACACACATGTGTGCACTGTTTTAGGCGTGTTTATTTAATGATTAAGGGGGTGACGATGTCATTTGAAATACATTTCATTCCTTCTAGATCAAATCCATCGGAACAAATCCAGAGCCATCCAACTTCCATACATTCAACACAAGAATGTGTTCATGATTGCCTCAGTAAATCCTGAACTTCATAATCTCAAGCCATTTCTTTTTTTTTTTTTTTTTAGATTTTATTCATTTATTCATCAGAGAGAGAGAAGGAAGAGAGCACGCATAAGCAGGGGAAGTGGCAGGCAGAGGGAGAAGCAGGCTTCCCGCCGAGCAGGGAGCCCAACGCAGGACTCAATCCAGGACCTTGGGATCACGACCTGAGCCAAAGGCAGACGCTTAACGGACTGAGCCACACAGGTGTCCCTCTCAAGACATTTCTAACACATCCCAGCAGAGCAACTAAACAACCAAAAATTTTTCAGAACACAAAGATACCTTGGCAATTATATAAAAACTAAAGGACTCTAGTCTTTATGGGTATTGCTAGGAAAATTACACATCTCAACATTTTCATTTCTTGAGAGTTGCCACTGCTCGAAGCATGCAAATTTCAGCAAATTTGACAAGGAAAAAAAAAGTCATAAAAACTCCTCTATCCTGTGAAGCAACAGCACCCCAGAAGTGGTTCATTTTCAAATACCATCCATCAGTAATAGCCTTCTCTCACAACAGACAACCGTAACAAATTTAGCTGACTTCAGTATTGGTCCAAATAGAGCTAACGCACCAGAGGTGTCCATCTCCTACAGGCTCAAGTAAGGCTCACCATTTTTTTCAGCTTGAGTTAAATGAAAGAAAATGCAATTCATATTTCCAGAAGCAAAAGTGGCATATTTTCCAGTAAGCTTCTTGTTCTCATTTTACTATTTTAAGAGTTCTGATCACTCCCAGCATTGCTGTGTGGCAAGATCTCATTTCTGGTGGCTGATCATTTCCATGGCACGATGCTTTACCAAAACCGTCTCCAGAAGCTGTTTTGATTCATATTTAGCTTCAGTGTATTTATACACAAAATACCATTTCAATGGCGTCGTGCCAAAAAAGAAATAGCTTGCTCGGATTTCAGTTGACTTTGTTAAAGGAAATTATTTTAAATTAATGTGGCTATTGAACTGCTGCCATTCTTAACCTCAGAAAATATATTCCTTCTAATTTTTGCTGTGAACGTTTATTTATTTAAGTTAAATTCCAGCTCGTGAATGTTGACCATAAGGAGTCTAAACCTTCCTGCTACTATTTCATATTCTTCTTCTAAACAAGGGCAGGCACATACTGGCCACATTAGTATGCAGAGCCAGATCGCCACCATTAAGTGAAATCATCTATGTATTTTTGGTAGAATCTTTAACAACTTCCACGCCTGTCATAGAAATGGAACAAGGCTGTTTTGTTTTCAGACAGCAACAATTTGATCTCTGGTTTACTAGATGGCGCTCAAAATATTTTTCCATATGTTCTACCGCAAAGAGAATCTGACATCAGCGTGGTTTACCTTTACCAGTGAATGCAGGCTTTTTTCACCAAACATATCCCAAAGGAAGGTCAGGTCTTCCTGGCTATCCACATGTGGCTGCAGCTGGGCTGGCAAAGCAGTCAACAGCTCATACAGACCTATAAAATGAAAATAAAACACAAAGCGTAATCTTAGAGTGATCTCATTAATTTCACGTAAGGTGTGTGTAAATGACAGCTGCAACATGCCGTTTATATTGGATCTGTATTCTAGGCCATCAAGCAAAACCCTCTCCCAAGAAGCCAACGAAACTTTTTGATTTTTAAATCCCAACCAAGTATGTATTAACAGGCTAGTTTTTACCTTTCGGTTGTCAACATTCTACAGGCATCCAAGTTTACATAACCTGAGACAGAAAATGTGTACAAGCTTTCAGAGAAAGAAGAAAACGCATACATTCCTTTCCTTAATCGTTATTACATTTCCCTCGATGTTTGCCAAAGAGTGAAATGAGTCATGAATAGGAAAAACGTCCTTAGAAGAGCAAAAAACTGATAGAATGGTCCATTAAAAAAGGTTTTGTGGTTTCCAAATAGTTCCTAATAATATATAGCTTCAAAAACATTTGCATTATCTAACATCCAAAATCAAGTTCTAAAAAGTAAGACGGATTCAGCCATCCTTGGTGTTGCTTCACTGTAGTCGCCTGGTTTTAAAACAACAACAAGCTACACAGAACTGAGTTTCAACTGGACTCTGCTCTGGGCGTATGTGATACCCTCTGAAAGAGTTAAGGTAAAAGATGCGGGTTACTTGGAGCCCTCCTCACTAGAAGCTTCCCTGGGGTAGACAGTAGCGCCATGTTCCACAGTAGCTGACTGCAGAAACCATCCATCTCCTTCAGGAGCCATCAGACTCTGGTCCAAGAAAGGTTGCGACAGCGCCTGCCCAGGACTCTTCAGGGAGGTGACCTGGCAGGAGTCAGTATCAACTCTTAGCACATGTTTCACTTTCCAGGGGGATTACATGAGGTAAAAAGGACAAAATTCCTTTTATTTCTGTCTGCTGTCTACAAAAACACCGAGACCTCCTGGGATCTACAACACACAGGGCTGTTGTTATTCCTACGCTGAGTAAGTGCAGTGGTTCATGAGAGGGACAGCTTTACAAGATACTTAACTAGCAAAGAATTGTAAATTATGGCCTGCTGATTAGTGTATCTATTATCTTCCAAAAGCGTTATAATATTCTGATGATCAGTGATAATTTGCAACCAGATGTATTAGCTCTCGCTTGGAAAGTTGGATCTGTTAACTTGAGAGTTTAGATTAAACTCAAACATTCCTGGGACTGCATTTGACCAAAAAGATCTATAATATTCTAGGAACAAAAAAAAACTTCTCCCTATTCCGTTCTTAAGTATTCTTGATGGTTTATATTTACTCCCTTAAAAACCTGGCATCTTGCCTAAACTAGCTCTTATTTATAAATTTGTAAAAACATTTTTTATTAACATATAATGTCTTGTTTCAGAGGTACAGATCTGTGATTCAATAGTCTTACACACTTCACAGTGCTCACCATAGCACATACCCTCCCCAATGTCCATCACCCAGGCACCCCATCCCTCCCACCCCCCCCTCCACTCAAGCAACCTTCAGTTTGTTTCCTGAGATTAAGAGTCTCTTATGGTTTGTCTCCCCCTCTGGTTTCATCTTGTTTCATTTTTCCCTCGCTTCCCCCATGATCCTGTCTTGTTTCTCAAATTCCTCTTATCAGTGAGATCATAAGATAATTGTCTTTCTCTGACTGACTTATTTCACTCAGCATAATACCCTCTAGTTCCGTCCACATTGTTGCAAATGGCAAGGTTTCATTTTCTGATGGCTGCATAATGTTCCACTGTATGTATGTGTATATCTATATATATGTGTATATATATATATATAAACATTTTTAAGGTGTCCGAACGTAATTCAATGTATAATAATACAGGTCTCACTTTACACATATACATATACACACACATTTAAAGTAATGACAATTGCCAACATCTGTGGTTAAAGTCAGAGGTTCAAGTTGAAAATTATGTAAAAAGAAGGCAGAGTTTCACCGTTTTATATTGACTTCAGGAACAGTAAAAATGATTCCTTATTCCTTGGTAATATGATTAGTTTAATGATACTAATTTGACTATAATATAATTTATAAGGTATAGTTGTTGGGGGGGTTAAATGAGGTAATATATATTAGAACAGCCCCTGGCACATGGTAGTCTGTTTCAGATGTAGCACAGTGAGCTTCAGCCATTGTTGTTATTATTACTGTTATTCATCATTACCATTCTTTGTTTAAAGATTTATTTATTCATTTTAGAAAGGGGGAGGTAGGTGCAGAGGGAGAAAGAGTCTTGGGCAGACTCCCTGCTGATCATGGAGCCCGATGTGGGGCTCAATCTCATGATCCCGAGATCACGACCTGAGCCAGAACCAAGAGTTGGATGCTCAACCAACCACACCACCCAGGCACTCCCATCACTACTATTATTAAAAAAGCAAAAGTCTGAGTCAAACAGACCTAGATTCAAACCAGGTCTATCCTTCAGTTATTTCACATAACTTAACCTCAGCCTTGTTGCCCTCATCTGTTGGAAAAGAAATGGTAATCTGCACATGTAATAAAATTGAACAGAAAAAAATATACAAACATGTACGTATACACAAAGAAGTGCACGTGATACAGGGGGAAATCTGAGAAAGGGTAATGGACTGCATCAGTGACAATGTGCCCCTTGCAATTACTACGGTTATGCAAGATGTTACCACTGGAGGAAGCAGGGTCAAGGGTACACAGGATCTACATTATTTCTATGAACACAGGAATCCACATTATCTCAAAATACAGTTAAAACCAAAGGAGACATTGTGGTGAATGTGATTGTTGTAAGAATTCAAGGGAACAATGCACATAGCAGCACTGAGCCCTGTGGCTGGCACTCAACAGGCATTTGATAAATAAATAAATAAATAAATATATATATATATACACACACACACATAAATATGTTCTTCTTTTCTTAATATGCCTCATCTGGAATGAAAACCCCATTGCAATGGTACAAAGTCAAAACAACAGCTAGTGATACATTCCCCTGGACCCAATACCATACTCAGAAAGAAAACCACCCTAGTCTTTTACATATGGAAAATGTTAACTTTACCCAAGTACTGCTTAACTTTTTGTCGGAATAAATCATATTATTTTACATTACAATAATAATTTCTCTGTTAGCAGTAGCTCATAAACCTGAGTTTTCTGGGTTTTCCGAGCTTTATGCAATCGTAACTCATATGCCCCCCTAGCTTGGCACCCTCGTGACGACAGCAGTCACTTCTCTTGAGCTCCCACATCTTGTAGCCCCACCAAAGCCAAGAAGAGACAGGACAGTGCCAATCAGAAATGAAAGAGGCTGAGAAGAGTTAGGAGGGCGGGCGAGTGGCCTCAATGCAGGTAACATGGCCCACCACATCCACTCAAGTACGTCAGAGAGACCCCAGAAACCAGCTCAGTCCATGGCTAAAACCAGGTCCCTGTTCTCACAGGGGCTTTTTATATTCAGTTCCTAGAGTTCCAATAGTGAACACCACTATGAAATCCAAATGGTTTGGGTCCTTGATATTCAGAGAGCAAGTAACAGAGTTTAGCTAACAAGGGTTATCTTGGACAATCTTACCTACATCTACCTACATCTACTGAATCTTACCTAAATCTGAGCAAGAACTGGGACTACACTCCTCTGTAGTCATTCAAGCTCACGAGTGCTTCATTCCAGTACACCATTATGGTACCTACCTAGAGGTCTAAGACAAATCAGCCATGATCCCTGTCCTCAGGACGTCACAGTGTAGAGAACAAGCACAGACAGGTCGGTTAGGAAGTGCAGAGCAGGGTTAGGCCGCGTGGCAAGGCAAGGTAAGTGGTCAATTCCTCTAAAGGAGGGAGAAGACACCAGGGAAGGCTTCAGCAAAGAATCACACCTGAGTTACATCTTGAAAGCTTCCACTCCTAAGAATCAGCATTTATGAGTTCTTCCATTCAGAGCACTACATTAGTTCCTCTATACAAGTAGGTGGAGAATATGCCACCACCTCTACCCCAGAGATCTTACATCTTGGATAACACAGAATACATATCATATATGCTCAAAGAGAAAGCAATCCTATTTATAATGATCTCCTGTTTGGGGCGACTGGGTGGCGCAGTCAGTTAAATGGTTGACTCTTGGTTTCAGCTCAGGTCGTGATCTAGGGATCATGAGAACCAGCCCCGCATCAGGCTCTGTGCTCAGCGTGGAGTCAGCTTGAGATTCTCTCTCTCTTCCCCCTCCCCCCACCATCACTCTTGTGCGCACGCACTCGCTCTCTCTCTCTCTCTAAATAAGTCTTCAAAAAAAAATAATAATGATCTCCTATTTGTCCAAGTAAAGATTCAAAATGTATATTCCTCCAAGTAAAATAAACAGATGTTTAGGCTGTGGATAAAATATTCAAACAGCAAACTAATTTTCACGGATGTTGTGAGATGCCCATGCCGGCTTATAGTATTTAAATTATAATTTGGTTAGGAACACACACTTTTAATTACCTATTAAGTACAAATATCATAATTTAGATATTTGGGGTTTGCCCCACTTGCACATTTCATGCAACCATTTTATTTAAATTCTTCACAATGACTTCTTTATCACAACTACCACTTGCAGAGCTGGAAGAGATCATTTTCACTTCTAGTTATTTGAGACACGACATTTTTCTGAATGCATGGGAGATGCCTTCACTAAGAATCTGGGTAAAGCTGAGTGCTTTTCCACCTGATCTACACCTCTATGTTTTTATCTCCACACCAAAATCACTTACCTACTCTCTAAGTATCTCTAACACTTGCAGGTCTGAGGTTTTTAACCCCTCTCCAAGAAATATTAACCCGGTTTAAACTTCCTTGTCTCTTTAAAAACAACAACAACAATTCTGTCAGATGATCTTTCAATGACTCCAGAAACAGAAACTTGGGTTATATGAGAATAATTAGGGCTTCTCCAATCAACACATTTTTATGTAAGGAACAGAGAAAACGGTCTATAAGAAATTTTGTAAGGGCCTGACTATAAGGCAGCTCTCTCTTCTCTAAGAGATCATTTTAGTAGTAGAAAAGAAATCTCACCTTCTGTTTAGGTAGACACAATACAAGACACGGTCAGACACACATGAAAAAATTATCTCATAAAAATGTTCCAGCAGGAAGAAAGGCAGTATTTTTGTATTAGGGATTTTATATGCTGAGAGAAAAGAAGGCAACAACAGCAAAACTAAAATACAAAAGGTTCGTTTGATTAACATATACAATAATTATAGCGATTTAAAGGAGAGGGCAATCAGTAAAGGTTAAAGAAGGCTATGCAAAGGGTCTAAAGGAAGGAAAATATGGCCTGGAAGTGTACACAGCCATGTAGAAAACACCCAAGATGAAAAGTCAGCAGTAATCATGTAATGTAGAGATTTTTTTTTTTAAGATTTTATTTATCGATTTGACAGAGACACAGCGAGAGAGGGAACATGAGCAGGGGGAGTGGGAGAGGGAGAAGCAGGCTTCCCGCTGAGCAGGGAGCCCAGTGCGGGGCTCGATCCCAGCACCCTGGGATCATGACCTGAGCTGAAGGCAGATGCTTAACGACTGAGCCACTCAGGCGCCCCTAAATGTAGAGATTTTTAAAGCCAAAAATACAGCTAAAATTCTGTAAAGCTGAAGAAAAGACTAGGAAGTACTCAAACCCAAATTTCTGCTTTGTATGTTTGCCTCGGTCATGGTCCAATCCAGAGATGAGAGCTGTGCAGTAATTTGAACCAGGAAAGTTTAATATAAATCTAGTGGTAAAGCAAAATCTCAAGAATACCTGGCGCTGAAGGAGAAGACCCAGAAGGAGACAACAGTGGAAGAGGAGCTCCCTCCCCAAGACTAGGATTCTCAGCTCATTAGAGGTGGTGTGATTACAACCCAGTAGACCCACCAGATGGCCTGGCCACTGTCACCGGGCCAGCAGGAAACACCCCTCCAGGGTACCAGTGGGCAGAAAACCATGGCTGGGACCAATGCTTCACCAGGGTTTCAGTGGGGAGAGGCTGGGCAAGCTAGAAACCACTGCCAGGACCAGAAAGCCAAAATAATCCCCGCAGGTGGGCAGAAAAGTGTGAAAGGGACTGGCAAACAGAACTCCCCCCCAACCCCTGGGGTGCTGGCCGGTCAAGACTGGGAAGCTGACTTCTGGGGTGCCTGAGAGACCCACCAGGAACTTCCCTATAGGGGTGCCGTTGAAACTCAGGAGGAAGCTGTCCACCGGGGTGCCACCAGAACTCAAAGCGGGGTAAGCACCACTGGATGCTTCCCACAGGTGCTGCTGCCAAATCCCATGAGAAGAACAGAAACAAGTGAAAAACACCAAAACAAGGAAGCGCTGCCTCCTCCTCCTGCAGGGTGCCCTAGTGACCTCCCCTGACAAAGCTTAGCATCACACCAGCTGCAAAGAAGAATCATTAAAGGGCCCAGCTTAACGTTCACAGAGCAGGCAGTAAAATACGGATTTGGAGTGGCGAGGCAATAAAATGATACTTGGCCCAATCTTCTATACGGAGATGTAAGTGTGCGCGAGTGTGCGTGTGGGAGCACGGGAGGAGGTTCTCTTCTTTTGGGGAGGAGGGATGTTGCCTTTCTGCTTTTATTCCGGTTATTCTGGTGTGGCTTTCTGCTGCTTGGCAGCAGGGACACTGAAAAATATTTAATCAGCGGTTAGTGAAGGTAAAGCTTCTACTAATATGGATTTTGAAAGAGAAATCAATGCTTGCCAATTTTAACAGTACGCGAAGCCTGGACCCCACAGCTCAGTTATAAAGGGGACGTTAATTAGGTCAAAGTTCTAAGTTCAAAGGCGACAAATGAAGAACACTCAGGCCTAGCCAAAGAGCGCTCTCTTGACTTCAACCTCCTCAAAAGTGCCCAGTGTTTATAAAAGAGGGCAGAGAGACAGTGCTGTTTTCCAAACAATCAAAAAAAAAAAAAAACAACCTAAAACTGGGAAAACAATACAAAGTACAAAGAGCAACACTTTAGGAACTAAGGGAGGTGCTTAGAGCCAAGAGCAGCTGAGTGCAGAGGGACACAGAGGTGTTTTACGATTTTTATAAATTGGTCACTGAAGCCTGCCATCGAGGAACTAAATATTGTGCTCTACTCTCCCCTTCCCAAGGACTGTTAGATGGCAAATGCTGGCTGTCTGAAATCATGAAAAATAATACACTGATGAGACTATCTGAATACAGACTAAATTGCTCACTCTGCAAACCAGTGCATTAAGCCATCCCATATGTAGACCACGATCTTAATTTAACTTCCCTGACTCATTTGAAGTTAAATGTGCAACAGCTGGCTTCTCTGCGACCTTACTACACTGAATGATAAACATATCTGTCATTTTCCTTAAAGATAAAAACCTAAATGCTTCCTCCCCACCTCCAACAACTTATGGTCAGAGTATGTTCTTGAGGCTTTTTGAGCCCTGGGCCACGCAAGTGACAGAGGGTCAGTGGTAGTATTTCACATACAGATTGAAATACTTTGATGCTTTAGCAACTTGTCTTGTGGTGCATTGTTGTTTTTTTTAAAATAAGAGTAGTGTTGTAAAGTTAAAGTCATAAGTCTATAATAATCTTATTATCGTGGTATAAGATGCATGTTCCATAACAGGCCAGTGATTTGATCAAGGTCTGGGGTAGACAACGCTGACTTAATCCATAAGGAAATGTAACCATGCTGAATAAACAATTCACCCAATGTCGCACATTTAAGTGCTAGTAATAATCCTACCTAATGTTTACAGAGCTAAGTTAAGTGCTTTGCCTCACCCACCGCTCTCCATAAGTAGATTCCATTACTACCTTCATTTTACAGGAGGAAATACATTTAGCCTAGTAAGTGGCATATCCAGAACTTAACCTCGGCTCTGCCTATGCTTCTGTAATAACCCCAACATTTCAATCTCCTACTCAAAAACCTCCAAGAGCTACCTTAAAGAGAAAAGTTAAAGGCCTAACCTGATACCCAAATTACAGATGGAGCAAATATATCAAATATAAACTAGTGGAACATTTCATAGAATATTTTTGTCATGTTGGAGTCAAATGCTTTTCTTAGCATAGAAAGAACTTAAAAACTATAACTGGCCATCACTGATAGACTTTATAACAAAATTTTCACACATCAAAAAAACCAAAGAAGTTTGCAGAGAAACTACTAAAAATTACTTGCACCAAGCGAGTGATTGATGTTAAGTATAATGAGAGATGAATAAATTGACAGAAAAATGGGGAATGGCTCATGGTGGTAGAAGAGATGGCCCCCAATGTTCAATTTGACATATAATATTAAATAATCCTAAAAAGTCAAGCAAAGCATATCATTTCCTCCTCCCAATTTAGGAAATAAATTTACAAACAGCCAGGAGTGCCTGGCTGGCTCAGTATAGAGAGCATGTGACTCTTGATCTCAGGGTCATGAGTTTGAGCCCCACACTGGGTGTAGAGATTACTTAAATAAGTAAGTAATTTTAAAAATAAATAAATAAATTTACAAATACCCAGTCTTCACAAAGATGTGGGAAAACAAACCCAGCAATCATTTGTTGGAATAGAGAAATGTTTTTTTAGAGAATGAATAGAGAATGAATGTTATTCATTCATTCAATCAGCATTTATTGACCACCATAAGTTCAAATGTGCCAGATGCTGGTCGAGGTGTTTGGGATGTATCAGTAAACCAAAAAGGCAATGATCCCTACCTTTATGGAGCTAATGCTCTAGAGGGAAGACAAATAGTAAGCATTAGAAGTAAACTATATACAGTATGTTGGAAGGTGACAAGTACTGACAGAAAAAGACAAAGTAGAGGCACCTGGGTGGCTCAGTTGGTTGAATGCCCAACTCTTGATCTGGGCTCAGGTCATGATCTCAGAGTTAGGAGATCGAGTCCCATGTCAGGCTCTGCGCTCAGTGTGGAGTCTGCTTGAGATTCTCTCTGCCACTTCCTCTGCCCCTCCCCCAGCTTGTGCTCTCTAAATAAATAAATAAAATCTTTTAAAAAAAAATGTAGAGCAGTGTAAGATAGATCCGTTTCTGGGCCACTCACATGGCAATGACAAATTAAGGAGTCTGGCTGCACTACAATGAGGAAGTGACAAACGAGCAAAGACATGAAGGTGATGGAGTTAGCGATGTGAGTATCTGAGGGACAAGCATTCCAGGTAGAGGGATCAGACGATACAAAAACCCAAGCCTCTAAGAGACAGGGCATGCCTGGAGCATCTGAGGAAGGGCAAGAAGTCCAGCATGACTCAAGCAAAGGGAAGAAGAGAGAGAGATGTAAGAAATGATATAACAGAGAAAATCAGGGACCAGATCGTGTAGGGTCTTGTAGTACAGACATTGCAAAGAATTTAACTTTCTGCTTTAGAGGGAAAGAGCCATTGCAGGGTTCTGAGTGAAGGAGTAACATGATCTTACATTTTAAAAGCATCACTCCAGCTGCTGAATTGAGAAAAGACAGCAGGGGAGCAAGGGCAGAGGCAGAGAGGTCATGTCTGAGGGTCAATGCATGATCCAGGTACATGATGATAAGGACCTGCACCAGGTAGCAGCCAGTGGAAGTTACGGAAGTATTCCAATTCTGGAGAGATTTTGAAGCAAGAGCTAGTTATGAATTTCTGTATGAATGAGGGGTATGGAAAAAAAAAATTTCTCTAAGACTATTTGAAGTTGCCAGTGTGACCAGGAAGTTCAGTGTTAAACACGTTAAGTTCAAGGTCTCTATTGGGCACTGGGTGGAGATGCAGTGGGCAGCTGGATACAGGAGTCGGGAGCTCAAGAGAGCAGTCTGGGCTGAAGATCTGTATGTAGGAGCCAATGGCATATGGATTGTATTTAAAGCCATGAGCCTGAAGGAGATCCTCAAGGTCATGAGTGTAGACATAAATGAGGAGCCAAGGACTGAGGCCTGGGGTCTCCACTGTTAGATGTGGAGGCTTAGAGCAGCCGACAATCACTCAGAGGAGCATCAGGAGGGTATTATCCGGGAAACCAAGTGTGGCAAGGAAGAATGAATGATCCACTATGTCAAATGTCATTTGTAGGCCAGGTAGAGTAGGGACGGAGGACCACCCACTAGATTTAGCAACATGGAGCTTATGAATTCTGGCATCATGGTGAGTGAAGAAGCCTGGATGAAGAGCACTAAAAATAGAGACACAGTGGAAAAAGCAAATACAGACAACTCCTACAAATACAGACAACCCTTACAATCTCTTACCAAAGAGAACTGATGTTCATAAGGGAATGGGGAGTAAAGATGTGTTTAAGATGGGGGGGAAAAAAACAAAAAACAAAACAGCCCAGCATATTTGGGTGGTAATGGCACTGATCCACGACAAATTTTGACAACATAAGAGAGGGAGGGATCTGATGCAGCTCTGTCCCTCAGCAGATGGGGAGGAACGAGGTCTGGTGCACAAGTGGAGGGATGGCGTTAGATCGAAGTGTGGCTGGTTCACCTATGGCTCCAAGCAGGAAGGCAGAATATGGTGGAAATGGTACAGGGAACATGTGGTAAGCTGCCTTATGACCTTGGCTGTATTTTCAGTAAACTATGAACCGTGGTCACCTACTGAGAGTCAGGGGAGGGAAGAAAGTGTTTGCATCTGAAAGAAAAGGCTGAAAGAGGCATTGGGGAGAATGGGGGTGGGGGGGGGAATGAATAAAGCAGGGAAGTCATAAATCGGTGTACGTTATTGACAATATGAAAACTGAAGGCTTGCATTCCCTTTGATCCAGTGATTCACTCATGTATTCACTCATGCATTACACTTCAAGAGAGCCCAGAGGG
Source organism: Zalophus californianus (assembly GCF_009762305.2). Classification (NCBI taxonomy): domain Eukaryota; kingdom Metazoa; phylum Chordata; class Mammalia; order Carnivora; family Otariidae; genus Zalophus; species Zalophus californianus. Next base: position 113,907,035 of record NC_045603.1, on the reverse strand, counting down.
CCACCTGCAGGACCAATCTCCAACTGTTATCAGTGTGTCATTTAGGAAGAGAAACCAGAACAGGAAACAATTACTTTATTTTTGCTGTATACATTTCTGTACTGCTTGAGTTTTTACAAAATCGATATTACTTTTATAATTTTAAAAATTTCACTTCTGGGTAATAACCTGACATAAGCCTTTCTCCAGCCCTATAGCTCACAACTTCCCCTGAAATTCCCTTCCAGCCACAGAGGACAGCTACTTGCTATCCCCTGAAAGGCTAATAATTCTATCCACGCAATCTCAGCCCAATTCACTAAATAATTAACTTTCTGGTGACAGCTACTGCTGACTTATTCCCCTCCTGCAGGACCCCGGAGATTAGCTGAAAGACAAAACAATCATGGTAACATACTTATCTCAAAGTTTCACGACCAGATTTAACATAACACACTGGACAATATTTCAAGGAGTGTGCACAGGAAGTGGGCAAATTCCCAGGACCCTCTGCTCCCTTCCGACCTCACTCTACAAATACCGGGTGCTGGCCGTGTGCCAAGCACTGATAAGGAGGGGGCTACAAAGGTGAGGGGAAGGGAAAAAGCAAACAGATTCATCCCCTAGGCATAGGGTACGAAACTCCAGGGAAAACAAAAGCAAAGCTGTAACTGAAAGGGAGGGGATGGAAGCAACGCGAAAGTGTAACCAAGGCAGCTTCCCTGGTGGACAGACACGGGGTGGGGGGTGGGGGGGGTAGAAAAATCTTGTAGGAAAAGAACCACACTTACAAAGGCCCCAAGGGTCAAATTCTGCCTTGGCCACTGGTAATTAACATCTCCGTGCAGCCATTTTTAATCTGTAAAGTAGACACAGTAGTACTAACCTTGCAGGATTGCAACGAGGATTAAAGGAGTTATCTGAAAAGCTTAGAATGACGCCTCACTTGGCTGTTAAACCTACGTAAGCATTTTTTAAATAAAAATGAATTCTTGGGGCGCCTGGGTGGCTCAGTCGGTTAAGCGTCGGACTCTTCATTTTGGCTCAGGTAATGATCTCAGGGTCCTGGGATCGAGGCCCACGTCAGGCTTCCCTGCTCAGCGAGGAGTCTGCTTCTCCCTCTCCCTCTGCCCCTCCCCCCACTCACGCTCTCGCACTCACATGCTCTCTAATAAATAAAAAATAAAAATGAACTCCAAATTAAATGCCAAAACATAGTATGCCCAAGTATTAAGGAGACAGATGACAAAACTTAAGTTTATTGTACTGGAATATATTAAGAGGGAGAAAGGCTTTCCACAATAGGCAAAAACACAGGCAATGATGGACCCCATGTATTGGGGTAAAGACTGAACTAGACAGAAATGAAAATAAGTGATCACACACCCTTGGCCCAAGTCAGTCTAGACATTTCCATAGTAAGGAATAGTGGGGAAGAAGACACAGAACAAAGTGCGCTCTGTTCTCAAACAGCTAAGTTCAAGGTATCTCACGTTCAAGATAAACATATTCGATAAACCCTTGCAAGAAACATCAATCGCTACAATTATGATGACATCAATATCACATATTCATTGACAAACTTCTGACAATGCTGGCTTATGTAAACCGTGTGCCAATGCACCATCCTGTTTCAAAATCTAGACTGAGGGTCCGGAGAACCAATCATCTGTCATTAACACTAAACATGCTGAGAGAGTTGTGCATTAATCTTGCAAAATGCTTCAAGTGGTAACAGAAAAATAACATTAATCCCTTTACTGAGATGATTACATATGCTTTTCACTTCCTTCCGGATTACCAGCGTTAGACATAGTAAAGAAACACAGTGGAGATGATGAGCTATACCAAACTGGGGTTGCCTTATGAAAACAGAATTACCCAGAACAGATCTGACAACAAATGTCCATTCAAAGTATTCAATCATTCTGGATCGCTGGCCCCCTAACTTTTTTTTTTTAATTATTATTATGTTAACCACCATACATCATTAGTTTTTAATGTAGTGTTCCATGATTCATTGTTTGCGTATAACACCCAGTGCTCCATGCAGAATGTGCCCTCTGTAATACCCATCACCAGGCTAACCCATCCCCCCACCCCCCTCCCCTCTAGAACCCTCAGTTTGTTTCTCAGAGTCCATAGTCTCTCATGGTTCGTCTCCCACTCTGATTTCCCCCCCCTTCATTCTTCCCCTCCTGCTATCTTTTTTTTTTTTTTAACATATAATGTATTATTTGTTTCAGAGGTACAGGTCTGTGATTCAACAGTCTTGCACAATTCACAGCGCTCACCATAGCACATACCCTCCCCAGTGCCTATCACCCAGCCACCCCATCCCTCCCACCCCCCACCACTCCAGCAACCCTCAGTTTGTTTCCTGAGATTAAGAATTCCTCGTATCAGTGAGGTCATATGATACATGTCTTTCTCTGATTGACTTATTTCACTCAGCATAACACCCTCCAGTTCCATCCACATTGTTGCAAATGGCAAGATTTCATTCCTTTTGATGGCTGCATAATATTCCAGCGTGTGTGTGTGTGTGTGTGTGTGTGTGTGTGTGTGTGTGTGTGTGTGTGTGCGCGCGCGCACGCGCACACCGCATCTTCTTTATCTTTCATTTGTTGATGGACATCTTGGCTCTTTCCATATTTTGGCTATTGTGGACATTGCTGGTATAAACATCGGGGTGCACATACCCCTTCAAATCACTACATTTGTGCCTTTGGGGTAAATACGCACTAGTGCAATTGCTGGGTTGTACGGTAGCTCTATTTTCAACTTTTTGAGGAACCTCCATACTGTTTTCCAGAGCGGCTGCACCAGCTTGCATTCCCACCAACAGTGTAGGAGGGTTCCCCTTTCTCCGCATCCCAGCCAACATCTGTCATTTCCTGACTTGTTAATTTTAGCCATTCTGACTGGTGTGAGGTGGTAGCTCATGGAGGTTTTGATTTGGATTTCCCTGATGCCGAGCGATGCTGAGCACTTTCTCATGCCAAGTTACACTTATTTTAAATACCCATCTTGACCTGAGAAATGTTTTAACCAAAACTAATAAAGAATTTCACACATTCCTTTCCTCTACTTCCATGTAGCACTTTTATAGAAATACATTTCTGCCACAATCAAGGTAAAAGATACCAAGATACATATGGTAGCTATTCTGAAAATTCAAGGAAAAAGATGAGCAAGGATAGAACACAGATCCTTCTATATAAACTCTTAAGAAATCTTTGTTGAGGGCAATCCCTTTTCTATTGCTTTTTCACTGTATTTGAACAAACATAAATTATTGCTATTAAACCAAAGAAAATGAATTTAATGCTAAAACGTGACATTAAGTCTCAAAACAAGAACATCCCTGAACGTGAAATTGTACAAAAATACAGAAGTGTAAAGTGAAGACATTTTTCCAGTTCCAGAAAACTGCTTCTGTAAAAATATAATATTCTGTACAAGACAGTAGTAATTCCTAAGAGAGTAAGTGGCTCAGAATTTGATGAAAGTGTTCCCGCAGTGAACAATTCACTCTTCTTGCAGATTCCAGATGCTCAGCATTCCTGACATCAGAATGGAAAAATTTACTGTTGGTCTAGAGAAATTTAATATCACCATTCTTGTCACATCCCTCATAGCTTCATTATTAGAACAAGTCTGGGGAAGCTATAAACCTATGTTAAATGATAAAAAAGATGTTCTCTGTGTCCAATCATATTAGATCATACAAGTAACCGAAATATTTAGAAATCCTATAGATTAAGACTTGAGAACAAGAGAAACATATATTTACTGGGTATTTTTCTTAATTTTGATATTTGCATTCTGTACAGTATGGCCAGGCACAGGACCAAAACATTTAACTATAACCAAGGGCTAATAAACACTAAAGGACATATATCGACGCCCAGAGCAACACTATAAAATTTTATTATATTAATAAAATGGGATACACCAAGCTTTAAACTTTCCACTTTGTCAAAGGTAAAGTAATCAGCACTATTCGGTGCCATTCATAACAGGATTCAATTTTTCTCATTTAAGGTATGTTTTATTTCCAAAAGTACCTATACTAAAAACTTTAATACAACTCTGACAGAGGCATTCGCTTTCTTACACTTTCTCCCAACTGCAAATACCTGCTTTAAAGCATTGGCAAGTTCCGTTTTATATATGCAGAACAATTTAAATAATTACAATAGTGCAGTTTGTTAATAACATTTTATGCAATTACCTAGAAAGTCTATAATATCAGGGGCAAGGTAATAGAGGGCATGGGCAATACACCTGTACATAACCCTCATTAAAAAAAAAAAAAAAAGCTATCTCTAAACTTTAAACAGATTCCAGTTTGTAATGAGCTCTGTGTTCGCGGTCTGTGGCCCACAGAGGGTATCCTCCACTCTCAGAGTGAGTTTAACAGTTGACTCTGCAACAACACCAGTTTGAACTGCATGGGCCCACTTATTCGTGGATTTTATTTTTACAGCACGCTATTGTAAACGTATTTTCTCTTACGGCTTTCTCACTAACATCTTCTTTTCCCTAGGCTACTCCCTAGCTAAGAATACAGTATAGAATACATACAACACACAAAATACATTAACCGACTGTTGTTATTGGTAAGGCTTTGGCTCAACAGTAGGCTATTAGTAAAGTTTTTGGAGAGTCAAAAGTTACACGTGTTATTTTGAACTGTGTCGGGGAGGGGATCTAGGGATGAGCTGGTGCCCCAACCCCCCCCAGTGTTTAAGGGTCAACTGTACTTTGATCCTTAAAAGTACTCATCCATACGATAAAGCCATAGCAAAATGAAAATTACTTTGAAAACTCTTATGAATTATGACTTATAACAGTCTCCAAAAACATGAATTACATTTACACTACATTTAACCAGTTATAGGGCCTCCTAGCCTGGAACAGTTGGCTATTAAAGGTAAGGTACTACTGTATTTGTTTTATTGTAGTTAATAGCATGATAGGATTTATTTTCATTGATTTCAATATTTATAATATAGTAAAACTGAACCTAACATGTAGTTAGGCCCAGCCAGAGTTTATCTGCATTTCTGCTTTCCCTGCAGAGCACCAACCTAAATCTTACCTCTCATCATCCCACATTCAGTGTATTAATGGTACGTAATGGACAGACCAACAGGCACTAACCTTAATCAGGAAGAAAAGGAACAGCAAGAGAAACCAAGTAAACACAAGAGGGCCTGCCTACTGGAAGTTCCAGTTAGGTGCTGTAGACAGAGAAACAGGAGTTTCTCATAGGATGACAACAGTCAACAGAGATAAAGAATGAGTTCTTAGCACCTAACTGGTACCTCTGCGATCTGTAATGAGATGAATGTACAAAAAGCACCCAGCACGTGGATGACCCAAGTAGCCATAGAGTAGCTGCCATCATCTTTATCATTTCCTCCCAGACACTCATTAGTTGAATCAATAAGCAATCAAGTGAAGGAAAAGCTCTTAGAAATGTTCAGAATTATTTATAATGGCTTTCTTTTCAGGTATTCTCCTGAAATAGCCTTCATGATATTCCCCCAAGAACAATCTGCTACACAAAAATATAACAGTTGTGCTCCTAAGAGACTTCTTCACGTTATCAAAATTGTGTAAAAAATCTTATTTCATGACGAAAAGATGTGGTAGGTTCCGGAGTTCCCAACTTATGATAACTATGGTATGCCCATGCATGAATTTTAATAATAAATGGAATAACCTAAGCTGTAACTATATTTTATTTTTAAGCAAAAAGTAATAAATTGGTGTTTTGCAACTGCTGACCAGAAACCTAAATGCTTCCCGGCCTTTCAATCCACACGAGTCTTCTTAAAACAGCATGAAATTTTGTTTCTTACAGAAATCATAACCATCAGGGTAAAAATCCCTCAAAAGACTGGACAGCTAGGTCTGCTGAAACACAATAGAGTATCTGGAAAGAGATCTAGTATAGATCTAGAATTGGGTAGAAGATAAAGGTACCATTGCAAATCATTTAAGCAGTGAGAAATTATTCTACTAAAAGTGCTGAATCCCTACATTACCATTCAGGAAAAAAACGAAATCAAATCAACTAGGATCCCTACATAAACGAAGCCAATCCCTAATTATCTCTTTACATACAAACTGCATTTTAAAAATTCAGTCTAAGAGACATGTGCTATTACAAAAATCCTTGCACAATATTTACAGGGGTGATTTTTCCACCATCCTCACTTGTCAAGAAGCAGCAAAGCAAAATATATAGGCCTTAGGTCCCATATCTTAACACACGTCCACTTGAGCTTCCTGAACAGTAAAAACTGAGGCGGTTCAAGTGCACTCCATCCGAAAGAGAACTTTAACATTTAATGTGAGTTCTGGCAAATAAAATTTATATTTTTAAATTTTATCAATATCAATGGCCCTGGATGAGAGCTATGTAATTACATCTTGATGGCATGAAACCGTCTCTTTAGTTTGATCTTCATCTTTACTATAACCGCTTACCATGTATCCCTCAGCTTCTCCTGAAGAGTCATGTCTTCTGAATGACAACTTCCAAAAGCAATATAAACCCATTAAATACAGTTTATATTACCAGAGAGAAAAGAATTTTTAGGTAAGCTAGGTTTCTTTAGGTAAGCTAAGTTTCTATCAAAAACTGAAGTGAGGTCACATGATTAAGTGTTCAGCAGAATTTCAAAAGTCACCAGAATGGGTGAAAGTTCATTCCCATGGAACTCATTAGCTGTCTGTAATTCATTTTCCTAACGAAAAATGATTCCCTTAGAAGAAATTTCCAAGTTTCTTCAAGTAAAATAATTTTATGTCCAAAGCCTATTCATCCCTTAATTCCCAGATCAAGTGCCCCTCCATCACTTACCCCAAAAGCAGGCACTAATCTCTTCCAATCCTGAACTTCATCTCACTTCATCCCCCTCCCCTCTCCTATGATAAGGATTGTCTTAGTAGATTTTAAAGTGCATGCTTCTACCTGTCTATATGTTTCGATTATATTAGCGTTCGTAGGGTTTCTTTAAAAGGGCATATTTTCTTTCAAAATGTATTTTGCATGCAAAAGTCTTAAAGAGACAGCCTCTCACTCACACTGAGGGACTCTCAGAAGGTATAAAAAGACTAACATGACTCATATGAATTCTCAAAGTGATTTTTGGTTTGGATTTTGATCTGAATATATAGCTAGAAATCCCAGTTTAGGATTAGGAGTGTGTCAAATTACAATTTTCCTCGATCGAATTCTGGTTTTTCACTTTTTGAAAATGCTTAAAGATAACCCCTTACAAGATTGTTTTGTTGTTGTTGATCAGAATCCTCTGAGCCATCTTTTTGACTAGACCTGGACCTCAGTCCCTTGTCCTGTCTCTGGCATGCCTTGCCCAGTTTTTGTTGTTGTTGTTTATTTTTAAGAAAAGAATATTTTACACTGAACAATTCTAAAGCAACCGGGATCTGAAATCTACCAAGACAATCCTTTATTTATTTATATATATATATATATATCACTCAAACCGTCAATAAACCCTTTTTAGGACTGAACCCTAAGACTGTGCTAAGATTAAAAAAAAGAGCAAACTGTCTTCTGGGATAACGAAGAATATTTGTAACACAAAACCTAGCAATCTGGCTAATTTTAATCAGCATCATATACAGACAAGCATATACAGAAAACGGGGCTATAAAAATAGCCTCCTGATGTAACTATACTCTTATTTCATAAGAACACAACCAAGAAATATTCCCTTTAATTTAAATGTCATTTAATGTGGCCTGTTCCCCTGATCAAGAAACTGCTTCAAGAGCAAGGAGGGACATTTTCAAAGTCGCTAACTGGGCTCCAAGCCTCACAGGAAACAGTGCAAAAGAACAGATTAATTCTTTTTTTATTTTATTTTAAATTGACTGATTGAACAAATTCTTGTTTCTTAAGGTGCAGACTGCTGAGCATTACAGGGTCCAGTGGTCTCTCATGTGGCCCATGGGCAGTCTCCACTGGCATAACTTAGCACTACTGAAGGAAAAAAAAAATCAATTACGATTTTGTCACCCGGGTTCGAATTTGCAACAGGATTATGACTTTTGCATGATTGTTTCATAAGGTTGTGCTAGTGCTGCCGAGACTATGCTTGTCAGAGCTTTTCTGTTAACTTTCACAGCATTTGCTTATCGCCACTGTGTTTGGAAAATTTACACTACACAACTATAATTATATCAAGTCATATACTCAATTAACTAAAATAGATGAAAGACTTAAGATCAGGGGCGCCTGCGTGGCTCAGTCATTAAGCGTCTGCCTTTGGTTCAGGTCATGGTCCCAGGGTCCTGGGATCAAGCCCCGCATTGGGCTCCCTGCTCGGCGGGAAGCCTGCTTCTCCCTCTCACACTCCCCCTGCTTGTGTTCCCTCTCTCGCTGTGTCTCTCTCTGTCAAATAAATAAATAAAATCTTAAAAAAAAAAAAAAGACTTAAGATTAGTTCATAGAAGCCTAGTCACTGACAAAAGTAATACAGGGGAACCTGGGTGGCCCAGTTGGTTAAGCTGCTGACTCTTGATTTCAGCTCAGGTCATGATCTCAGGGTCCTGAGATGGAGCCCTGTGTCAGGCTCTGTGCTCAGCAGGGAGTCTGCTCAAGATTCTCTCTCTCTCCTTCTCCTTCTGCCCTTCCCCCCACTCACTCTCTGTCTCTCTAAAATAAATGTTTTTAAAAAAAACTAATACAAACATAGAGGTTCCATCTTCTGAATATTTATGACCTAAGTCCCAAACATTACAAGGTTACAGGAAAATAAACATCTGATATTCACCAATAAACTAACAATGTAAATACCAGCCCTCATTTAAACATTTCTTCCCACCTAACCCATGCCAGGCACACTGTCATTGGTTTTTATCTTGGATGCCATAAACATCACTGCAAAAATACAGGACTTCACAAGGCTGACGAAAGTAATGTTGAGGAGCTGCTCAACCATGAGCAATGATAATGGTGACCAAGCCACTGAAAGAGGTCTGCTAATCAACAACCCAGAAAAATATAACATACTGACAAATACATTTCACTTCGAAAGGGAACAATCAGAATACCAAATTTTTAAAAATGAACAAAAACCAAATGCTACTGGAGAAACTAAAGACTTCAAGTATTTTTGTTAAAATGCCCTTTTTATTATCCCACTGCAAAAGTCAAACGCTATTATAAAATGTTGTCAACAATATCATGCCAACAAAGGAAAATTCAGCAGGATGCTTTACATATATGCTAAGAATTAGCACAGTTATAATCGTAACCTACAATGTTCTTAATTACATTTAAAATGTGGTCACAATTTATATTTCCTTTTTCTAGATAAAGTTCTGATCACTTCCCCATCCCACCATTTTCTTGCTCTTTTCATACCCTATTTAATGTGGATTAAATTTAATTGGCCTTTACCTGCTATCTATGATTACTAGATAAAACAGACCTCAGAATAACAAACATCAATAAAGTTAACAAGATTCCAAACTTGATAGTGAACCTACCTATGCTAGAAGTGAAACTAAAAATGCACTTATTTCACAAAGACAACCAAAAAAATAAGCCACCAAAACAAAGTCAGAATACAAAGCACAATAATAAGAATTAGGTTTTATTTAACCGGAGAGGTAACTTCCCCTATCCCCAGGGCTTTGTGAGTTAAGAAATTCTGATAAACAGTGTCATGATGCCACCAAAGTTTTCTAATCATTTTTAAAGACACTGGCCTCTTTTGCCAATAAATTGTTTCCAGATAAAGTACAAACTAATGCTAGAGGATAAAAACTGATAGTCGCTTAAAATAGAAATGAAAACAAAATAAACAATACTAGGACAACTAAATTTCTACATGTGAAAGAATTAACTTAGATCCCTATCTCACACCATACACAAAAATTAACTCAAACTTTACTTTTTTTTTAAAGGTTTTATTTAATTATTTGTCAGAGAGAGAGAGAGAGAGAGAGAGCACGCACAAGCAGGGGGAGCGGCAGGTAGAGGGGGAAGCAGACTCCCTGCTGATCAGGGAGTCCGATGTGGGACTTGATCTCAGGACCCCAGGATCACGACCTGAGCTGAAAACAGATGCTTAACTGACTGAGCCACCCAGGCGTCCCTTAATGCAAATTTTAAATAAGGGGTAAATCCTCATAACCTTGGATTTGGCAATAGATTTTTGATATGCCACCAAGAGCATAAGCAACACAAGAAAAAATGGACATTGATCTTCATCAAAATTAGAGCTTTTCTACAAAAGATATTATAAAGAAAGAAAGTGAAAAGATAACCTACACAATGGGAAAAAAAAATTTGCAGGTTGAAAATCTGATAAGGGTTTAATATCCAAAATATATAAAGAACTCCAAAATTCAACAAAATGGCAATCTAATAAAAAAAAATGGGTAAAGGACTTGAATAGACATTTCTCCAAATAAGATATACAGATGGCCAAAGAGCACATGAAAAGATGCTCAACATCATTAGTCATTAGGGAAATGCAAATTAAAACCACAATGAAGTACCACTTCACACCTACTAGAATGGCTATAATCAAAAATTACAGAATGTGGGCAACCCTCTCGGGTCCCCCCCTCCCTCTTTGGGAGCTTTGTACTATTATCACTCAATAAACTTTGCTTTGTTGCCCACCAAAAAAAAAAAAAAAAAAAAAAATACAGAATGTAACAAGTAGTGATGAGGATATGGAGAAATTGGAACCCTCCTACAATGCTGGGAGGAATGTAAAATGGTGCAGACTCCATGGAAAACATTTTGATGGCTCTTCACAAAGCTAACTACAGAATTATTATAGAAGTAGGAATTTCAGCTCCTACATATACACCCAAAAGAACGGCAATTGGGGGCTCAAAACAGATACGTGTACAGCAATGTACATTGCAGCATTATTCACAATAGCCAGAAGGTGGAAACACTCAACTGTCCATCCACAGATAAATGGATAAACAGCTTGCAGTGTATCCACACAGTGGAATATTATTCAAACATAAAAAAGAATGAGGTTCTGATACATGCTACAACATGGATGAACCCTGAAAACATTACATGAAGTGGTATAGTTACAAAATGACAAATACTGTATAATTCCACTTAGGTGAAATATTTAAAATAGTTAAAATCTAGAGACAAAGTAGAACGTGGCTGCCAGGAGCTGGGCAGTGGAAAACAAGTGAAGTTACTGCTTAACAGACACAGAGTTTCTGTTTGGAATGATGAAAACATTTTGGAAATGGATAGTGATGATGTCTGCACAACATTTTGAATATACTTAATGCCACTAAATTGTACAATAGTAAAAATGGCAAATTTTATGTCTATTTTACCTTAAAGAAAAGCTTAAAAATAAAAAGTAAACTACATACACATGATGAGACATTGCACACCTTCTAGCTAACATAGAAGTCACACTATTGTCATTAAGATTATAAAATGAGTCTCAAAACGAAAGACAAATACTACATAATGAATGAAATTTATTGGCAAAATTCCTATATGAAATGATCACTGCATATACAACATTCTGTACAATGCCACATGATACAAAATATTCAGCAGCTTGTTTACATAGCATTTGTGTAAAGATGAAGATATAATCACATTAAGATGATATTTTAAATCTAACGACCACAGTGTAACAGAGAGTTTAACATACATATCCCCTCTACACAGTCTGGCCTGATTTACCGGATTCTTTTATGTATAAACTTTTAACTGTTTCTGATTAACAGTATCTACTGAAGGTGACTTTGTACCACAGGAAAATCTACTGCTATTACCTATTATAATAAATAAAGCCATTCATCTGAAAAATTCAAAGAAAGAAATGTCTGCTGGACTTTTTGTAATAGCAAGAGCATGCAAGGTTGAAGAGTAACTGCTAACAGGTAGCATGCTAGCAGATATTTACCTTACAAGAAAACTATTAATAGCACAGACGTGGAAACACACTGTGAGAAAATGCCACTTAGTGACTTTTCTGTTTAACACTGAAAAATCCAATACTACGCGAAGAAGACTTTTTCACTTCATTCAGAAATACCTGATGAGCGGTAACAAGGACAAGAATAAGTGTCCTAAATCAATTTAAGGAACACAAGCTCTGTGAAATACTACAAGAAAAGAAAGAAAAGAAAGAAAGAAAAGGAAAGAAGGAAGGAAGGAAGGAAGGAAGGAAGGAAGGAAGGAAGGAAGGAAGGAGGAAAAGTTGTATCCAAATTCCAATTCACACACCACTTTATGCTCACAGAACAGCTACCAGTCAGCCATATGCCTAATGATCTTGATTTGCTGTGGAAGAAAACTGTAGACATAAAAACATGGTCAATTCACAACTGCAGAGTATACTTCATTTTGGAAACAATTTGAAGAAAAAAGAGCAGCATGTTGAAGACCCTGCTTTTCCACGATGAAATATATGCAATATCAAAAAGGAAAAATAATTCATCTTTTAAAAGAAAGATGAGAACAAAACATTTGTATGACACTGGCAAGGCCAATAAAGTCCATTTTGGTTATTTCAAAGGGCTTCCATTAGTGGCATATTGCAGTGATATATTAAAAACCTTTCTTAACTTGAATCTATTGCTTTAAGGATCAAATTTCATGACTCTGATGTTGGAAATAAGGTTAACCAGATTTCCTAAGATGAGCCTATGGTGTAAACAATTTGAATGTTGGCCATTTTTAGAAGAACTAAAGAGAACTTATTTTAAAAAAATATATATGTACTGACATCTTAAAAACAGAGAAAGAACATGGCTTGAAAGATTACTTCAAAACAGAGATCCTGACAGCTGACTTCTAAATAGCAACTTTAAAAAAAGATATCATTTTGTCACCATCTTTCACTATGGTGAAAATAAATAAATCAGTAACAATAGCCAACCTAGCATTCTTTGCTTAGTAAAAATACCTAAGAATAGAGACAAACAGGGAGGTAATTCAAGATAGTGACTTAAAAAAAAAATCCTGAACTCCCCTCCCCCAACAGACACAATAAATCTACAGCTACATATAAAACAACTACCTCTGAGAAGAACCTGAAAACTAGCTGGACAGCTACTCCACCACAAAGGGTAAAAAACCACACTGACACAGTTAGGAGAGACATGGACACTCTCTTGCCAAAAACCCCAGCCCCCATGCAGCAGCCCATAGAGGAGGGGTCCTCACAAATACAGAACTCCTCCCTGCGGAGGGATCTGTGCTACACATCAGGCACCCTCACCCTCGGGACCTGTACCAGACAGTCAGTCCCCAAAACATCTGGCTCTGAAAACCAATGGAGCTTACATCCAGGAGAATCACAGGGCTGTAGTGAATGGAGAGTCTGCTCTTATAGGGCTCACACTAGGGCTCATTTGCCTCAGGACCCAGTGCAAAAGCACCAGTCTGAAAAGAGCCTAGACCATACGTGAAAGGAGTTTCATTTGCTAGTCTTAAAGCATCTACCAGAAGGGCAAAGCCTACTCAGATTCCCTCCAACAATAAAAGACTCTGGAGGGTGCCCTATGTTTTCTCTACCTTGCTATTGCCAATGCTGGCAGGAGCTACTTTGGCACTCTCGATCTAACCTAGTACCTTCTACCCCCTCCACACTGCTGCCACGGCCCTGCCAGAAGCAGCAGGCCGGTGCAGTGGCCCCCTAGTGACACTCCCACAGCCAGAGGCCCCCAAGCCAGCAGGTGCATGCAACCCACACAGGGGATGCCTACTGAGTAGGAGACTCTGGTGGCCAGAGTGGACTGTGTTTCTGAGCCCCACAGGTCTAAAATAATTGGAGAGACAGTACGAGAGACAATGAAAAACTATGGCAAGGTTAAATAATAAGAATGATCACCCACACAAGACTGGAAGAGACAGCTGTTTCACCTAACACAAAGACATAAATACAAAGTCAGGCAAAATGAGGAAACAGACAAACTCGTTCCCAATGAAAGACCAGGACTAAACCCCAGAAAGAAAAAAAAAATTAATGAAATGGAGATAAATGATTTCCCCAATACAGAGTTCAAAGAAACAGTCATAAAGATTCTCACTGAACTCAGGAAAAGAATGGATGAACACAGAGAGAATTTAAAAAAAGACAGAAAATACATGACAGTAGCAAAGAGAAGTCATAGAGCTAAAGAATATAATAATTAAACTAAAAAATAAACTAGAGGGATTCAACAGAATAGGTAAAGCAGAAGAAAGAATCAATAATCTGGCAGAAATGGCAGCGGAACTCACCCTAAAAGAGCAGAGGAGAAAAAATAATTTTGAAAGTGAAGATAACTTAGGGTCTTTGGGACACCATCAAGCAGAAGAGCATTTGCTTATAGGAGTCCCAGCAGGAGAAGACAGAAGGAAAGAGGAAGAAAATTTATTTGAAGAAAGGATGGCTGAAAATTTCCCTAACCTGAGCAAGAAAACAGACTTTCAGATCCAGGAAGCCCAGAGAAATACAAACAAGATAAACCAAAAACAAAATTCACACCAAAACACATTATAATTAAAATGCAAAAGTTGAAGAGAGAATCTTGAAAGCAACAAGAGAAAAACAACTTGTTACGTACAAGGAAATTCCCATAAGACTATTTCTTAGCAGAAGCTTTGGATGTATTATACCATCCACTCTGGCTTGCAAAGAGCTGAAAGGAAAAACTTCCAAGGTTAATTTGTCTAGTAAGGTTATCATTCAGAATTGAAAGAGAGATGAGGTTCCCAAACAAGCAAAAGCTAAAAGGATTCAGAACCACTAAACTGTCCCTACAAGAAATGCTAAAGGAATTTCTTCAGGCTGAAAAGAAAGGGAACTAACTAGCAATAAGAAAACATTAAAGTAGAAATCTCACTGGTAAAAGTAAATAAAGGAAGTAGATTAATCACGTATAAAGCTAGCATGAAGGTTAAAAGAAAAAAGTACTAAATATAACTATAACCACCATAACTAGAGATACACAAAATTTAAAAAATGTAAAAATGACATCAAAAACATTAAACATGGGGAAGGGTGGAAAGTAAAAATGCAGAGTTTTAGAATTTAGCATTCAAATTTAATTTGCTACCAACTTAAAAGAGACTGTAATATATATGCTTTTATATATGTGAGCTTCATGGTAACTAAGAACAAAACCTACAGTAGGTATGCAAAAAATAATGAAAAAGGAATCTAAGCATAGCTGTACAGTCATCACACCACAAGAGAAAAAAGAAAGAGAACAAGAAAGGAATAAAGAGAAACTACAAAATAGCCACAAACAATCAACAAACTGGGTATAAGGACATACCTATTGATAATTACTTTAAATGTAAATGGACTAAATTCTCCAATCAAAAGACACAGAGTGGCTGAATGGGTAAAAATCAAAACCCATCTATAGGCTGCCTACAAGACACCCACTTTAGAGGTAAGGACTGATGTGTACAAACTAAAAGTGAAGGGATGGAAAAAGATGTTTCATACAAATGGAAACCAGAAGAAAGCTTGGTAGCTATATTTAGATCAGACAAAACAGACTTTAAAACAAAGTCAGTAATAAAAGACAAAGATGGGAATTACCTAATAATAAAGGAGGTCAATCCAACAAGAAGATACAACATTTGCAAATGTTTATTTATAACACAGAAGCACCTAAATATATGAAGCAAATGTTGTGGAGAAACTGACAGCAATACATAATAGTACGGGACTTTAATACTTCGCTGTATCAATGAATACATCATCCAGACAAAAAAATCCATTTTAAAAAATCAGCTTTAAATGGCATATTAGACCAGATGGACTTAACAGATATATACAGAACATTCTATCCAAAGGCATAGGAATATACATTCTCAAGTGCACATGGAACAATCTCCAGGACAGACCATATAGGAGGCCACAAAACAAATCGCAATAAATTTAAGGTTGAAATTTATCAAGCATCTCTTCTGACCAAAATGGAATGAAGTTAAAAAGGAGTTAAGTTAAAAATCAATTACGAGAAGAAAACAGGAAAAATCACAGTCCGTGCAGATTAGACAACATCTGAATAACCAATAGGTCAACAAAGAAATAAAAAAATTTTTTTCCAAAAAATACCTTAATACAAAGTAAAATGAAATACAAGATACCAACATCTATGGATACAGCATAAAAGCATTTGTGAGAAGGACCTTTATAGCAATACAGGCCTACCTCAAGAAACGATAAACAATCTAACTTCACACCCAAAACAACCAGAAAAAAAAGAGCCAGCAGAAGGAAGGAAATAATAAATACCAGAGCAAAAATAAATGAAAGAGACTAAAAAGACAAGAGAAAAGATAAATGAAACTAAGAGCTGGATCCCTGAGAAGATAAAATTGACAAAGACCAGAATGATTAAGAAAAAAAGGAGGGCTAAAATAAAATCGGTAAAGAAAGAGGAGAAATTACAAGTGATACCAAAGAAATACAAAGGCTTTTTAAGAGACTACTATAAACAATTATACACTACAAACGAGACAACCTAGAAGAAATGGGTAAGTCCTAGAAACATACAATCTTCCAAGTTTGATCATGAAGAAATAGAAAATCTTAAGAGACCAATTACTAGGATGGACATTGAATCCATAATCAAAAAAAAATCTAAACAAAAGAACAGATGGCTTTCACTGGCAAGTTCTACCAAACAATCAAAGATTTGATACCTTATCATTCTCAAACTCTTCCAAAAAATTGAAGAAGAGGGAATGTTCCCAAACTCATTTTACGAGGCCAGTCTTACCCTCCTACCAAAACCAGAAAAGAGTAAAAAAAAAATTACAGGCCAACATCCTTGATGAACACAGATGCAAAAATCATCAACAACCATTAGCAGACCAAATTCAACAATAGATCAAAAGGTCATAAGCTATGATAAAGTGAGATTTACCCCAGGGATGCAAAGCTGGTTCAACATCCACAAATCAATCAACCATATTAACAAAATGAAGGGTAAAAATCATATAACCATCTCAATAAGTGAGGAAGAGCATTTGACAAAATTCAACATCATTTATGATAAAAAAAAAAAACTCAACAAAGTGTGTATAGACAAAATGTACCCCAACATTTAAGGCCATATATGACAAGCCCACGGCTAGCATCATCCTCAACAGGAAAAAGCTGCCTACTTTAAGATCAGGAACAAGGCCCATTCTCACCACTTTTATTCAACACAGTATTGGAAGTCTTGGCCACAGCAATTAGGAAAAAAAGAAACTGGAATCCAAATTGTAAAGGAAGAAGTAAACCATCACTATTTCTGGATTACACAATTTTATACATAGAAAACCCTAAAGATTCCATGAAAAAGGTTGTTAGAATAAATGAATTCAGTAACGTTGCAGGTACAAATCTGATATACAAAATTGTTGCATTTGTGTATACCAACAATAAACTATCTGGAAAAGAAACTAAGAAAACAAATCCCCTTTAAAATTGCATTAAAAAAATACCCAAGAATAAATTTAACCAAGGAGATGAAGGATCTATACTCTGAAAACTGTAGGACACTGAGGAGAGATAAGAACCCAAATAAATGGAAAGATACTCCATGCTCATGGATTGAAGAATATTGCAAAAATGTCCACATTAACCAAAGCAATCTATAGACTCAATGCAATCCCTATCAAAATTCCAAAGGCATTTTTACAGGAATAAAACGGCGCTAAAATTTGTATGGAACCACAAAAGATCCTGAATAACCAAATCTTGAGAAGGAAAAACAAGTTGGAGACATCACACTCCCTGATTTCAAGCTATAGTATCTAAAAACCAAAATAATCAAAACGTATGATATTGGCATAAAAACAGACACATAGATCAGTGGGACAGAACAGAGCGCCCAGAAATAAACCCAATTATATGTGGCCAATTACTTTACAACAAAAGAGGCAAGAATATACAATGGGGAAAGAACAGTGTCTTCAATAAATGGTGCTGGGAAAACTAGACAGCAACATACAAATAATGAAACTGGACCACTATCTTACACCATACACAGAAATTAACTCAAAATGGATTAAAGACTTGAATGAAAGACCCAAAATCATAAAACTGCTAGAAGAAAACCTAGGTGGGTAAACTCTTTGACATTGCTCTTGGAGATTTTTTTCTTTTTTCTTTTTCTTTTTTTTTTTTTTTTTTGGATCTGATTCCAAAGTCTGTGGCAACAAAAAGCAAAAATAAATAAATGGGACTATATAAAACTAAAAAGTTTCTGCACAGCAAAGAAAACCATCAACAAAGTAAAAAAGGCAATTTACTGAATGGGAGAAAAACTTGCAAATCATATCCAAGGGGTAAACAGCCAAACTATATAAAAAATTCATACAGCTCAATATCAACAAGAAACAAACAATTCCATTTAACAAATGGGCAGAGTATCTGAATAGACATTTTCCCAAAGACGACATACAGATCACCAACAGGCACATGAAAAGATGCTCATCAGGGAAATGCAAATCAAAATCACAATGAAATATCACCTCACACCTGTGAGAATGGCTAGTATCAAAAAGACAAGAAATAACAAGTGTTGATGAGGCTGTAGGTAAAGGGGAGCCTTGTGCACTACTGGTGAGGTTGTAAATTGGTGCAGCCACTATAGAAAACAGTCTGGAAAACAGTCAAAAAATTAAAAATAGAACTCCCCTATGATCCATCAATTCCACTTTTGGGTATTTATCTGAAGAAAAACTAATGCAAAAAGATACATGAACCCCTATGTTCACTGCAGCATTATTTACAATAGCCAAGGTATGGAAATAACCTAAGTGTCCTTTGAAGGATGAATGGAAAAAGTTTTACACACACACTCACAGGAATACTACTCAGCCATAAAAAAATAAAATAAAATCTAGCCATTTGCAACTTGTATGAACCTTGGGGGTATTATGCTAAGTGAAAAAAGTCAGACAGAGAAAGACAAATATTGTATGATTTCACTTATGTCTGAAATCTAAAAAAACAAACAAAAAAACAGAAGTCATAGATACAGAGAATATGTCAGTGGCTGCCAGAAGGGAAGGAGATGGGGAGGGTGAATGAAATGGGTGAAGGGGATCAAGAGGTAGAAACTTCCAGTTACACAATGAAGTCATGTACAGGATGGTGACTATTGTCAACAATAATGTATTGCAAATTTGAAAGTTGCTTGAAGAAAGTAAATCTTTTAAAAGTTCTCATCACAAGAAAAAAAAATGGTGTGACTTTGTATGGAGAGAGATGTTAACTAAACTTATCGTGGTGATCATTCTGCCACATACACAAAAGTCAAATCATCATGTCGTACACCTGAATCTAGTATGCCATATATCAATTATACTTTAATAAAATGAAAAAAATGAACGGAAATAAAAACATGTTCTGATACATTGAAAGACACAGTTTGATAACCATAAACCCTCAATTTAGGAGATTCTAAAGCTTTTTTTTTTTTTAACTTTAAACAGATGAAAACTCATCCTGGGTAAGAATGCTGGGTTGTAAAATGGAGAACAGAACAAACAAAATGGTCATATGTGAGGAACTCTAAATGAATACTGATGATATAAAGCAAAATAAGGATGTCTTCAAGGTTGTGGTGGGTTTTTTGTTTTGTTTTGTTTTGTTTTGAGAGAGAATTAAAACACAAGACACAATAGCACTTAATTTGGGAGGGAAGTATACAGGGTAAAAGTGTTCTAAGAGCCCTGGATTTGTCAGGATGACAATAAAGACACAGATTAAGACAGGATTTTATAATAAAGGATTCATTTCATAATTTCTAAGGTAGCCACTAAAAGAACAGAAAGAGAATGTATTAACTTCAAAACTGTACACGGGGAAAACCAAAATGAGAAAGGAGAACCCTAATCAATCCAAAAGACGACATAATAGAAAAAGAAACTTAGAAGAATCAAGACAAGAAAACACAAAATATGATAGATTTTAAATTTTAAAAGTCAGACATCATAATTAACTGTACTGAAGATACTCCAGTTAAAAGCAAAGGCTGTCCAACTTGTTACCTCAGAAAGATCCAACTGTAAGCAATTCACAAAAGCTATTAACTAATACAGCAGGAATACAGAAAAGTTGACAATAAAAGGATAGGAAAAGATGTATCATGCAAACGTTAACAAAAAAAATAGTTACTTTAAAATAAAATGTATTAAGGTGCGCCTGGGTGGCTCAGTCATTAAGTGTCTGCCTTTGGCTCAGGTCATGATCCCAGGGTCCTGGGATTGAGCCCCGCATCAGGCTCCCTGCTCAGTGGGAAGCCTGTTTCTCCCTCTCCCACTCCCCCTGCTTGTGTTCCCTCTCTCACTGTGTCTCTCTCTGTCAAATAATAAAATCTTGAAAAAAAAAGTATTAAAAAGTATAAAATGTATTAATTCACCAGCAAAATAGCAAATTTATATTTAATCACAAATTTAAATATATCCAACAAAAACTGGACAGAATTGCAAGAAAAAGCCAGTCATAAAGGGAAAGTATTTACAATACTTCTCTTGGTAACTGAGAGAATAAACAAACAAAAATCAGTAAAAACACAGAATAGTTGAATAACTTAACAAACTTGACCTTACAGACATATATAGAAAACTATACTCAACGATGGCAGAATATACCTTCTTTTTAGACACAGGTAGATACTTACAGAAATTGACTATGTAGCTGGCCGTAAAGTCTAAACAAATTTCAACAGACTGAAATAATGCTAATTAAGTTTTCTGACCTCAAAGCAATTAAGGTAGAAATCAGGACCAAAAGATAAAATAAAAAATTCTTTTTTGTAAATTCAAGAAAATTCTAAATAAGCAATTAAAAAAAAATGATCCTAAGGTAATAAAACCAGTACCTAGGGAGAAACAGTCTTAAATGTTAACATTAGGAAAAGAAGAAGGTTGGGCACCTGGGTGGCTCAGTTGGTTAAGGAAAACAAGAAGGTTGAAAATTTATGAACAAATGTCCATAACTAGAAAAAGAATTTTTTAAAAATCAATGAAATAAAAACTAATATACAATGAAGAAAATAAGGCCAAAAGTTTTATATCTAAAAAGAGTAATGAAACTGCCAAAACTCTGGCAATATTAAGGAAAAAGAAGAAAGGACAATAAATAGCAGTATCAGAACCAAAAAGAAAATTAACATAGAAACTGCACACATGAAAATATTATACGCAACTTCTGCAGAAATTTGAAAACTTAGGTGAAATGGACCAAGTCTTAGAAAAATATAAATCATTGGGCGCCTGGGTGGCTCAGTTGGTTAAGCGACTGCCTTCGGCTCAGGTCATGATCTTGGAGTCCCGGGATCGAGTCCCACATCGGGCTCCCCGCTCCGCGGGGAGTCTGCTTCTCCCTCTGACCCTCTTCCCTCTCGTGCTCTCTATCTCTCATTCTCTCTCTCTCAAATAAATAAATAAAATCTTTAAAAAAAAAAAAGAAAAATATAAATCATTAAAACTAACTCAAGAAGAAATAGAAAGCCTGAACATTCTTGCAATCTTTAAAATAGTTACCAGTATTCTCATCAAAAAGAAGATATCCAGGCCCAGGTAACCTAGACAGGTAAGTTCCACTAAAGGAAAAACTAATTTCAGTCTTTCACAAACTTGTCCACAGAAGTATAAAGACTTCTCCCAACTCACTCCATGAGGCTAACATGATACTGTGAAAATCTGATGAGAGAGAATGAGAAAGCAAAATTATAGGTGGAAGTCACTTGTAAAAGAGATATTAAAGTTATAAATAAAATATGAGCCAACTAAATCCAGCAGATTATATGGAGAAGATAATAAATTATGAACAAATTGGGTTTATCACAAAAATACAAGTTGGTTTAATAGTCAAAAATCAATTAAAAAGTCAAAAGTCGGGGCGCCTGGGTGGTTCAGTTGGTTAAGCGACTGCCTTCAGCTCAGGTCATGATCCTGGAGTCCCAGGATTGAGTCCCACATCGGGCTCCCTGCTCAGCAGGGAGTCTGCTTCTCCCTCAGACCCTCTTCCCTCTCGTGCTCTCTATCTCTCATTCTCTCTCTCTCAAATAAATAAATAAAATAAAATAAATTTTAAAAAAAGTCAAAAGTCAATGAAATTTGCTATGTTGAGATTCACAGGAAACAAAACATGATTGTTATAGTAGATAAATACAAAGCACCTGACAAAGTTCAGGGGCTATTCATTTAAAAAGTCATTTTGCAAACTAAGAATAAAAAGAAACTTCCGTAATCTAGTAAAGGGCACAGATGAAAAAATCTAGAGCAAATATGACAAAGAAGAAATGCTGAAATAATTCTTTTTGAGATCCAGAGCTAAAAACGAAGATGTTCACAATCACCACTGAGATTCAACAAAGCACTGAAGGTTCATAGCACCGCAGAGGGAAGCAGAGGCATTACTAGGTCATGGTGGGACAAACGGATACCCACATGGGAAAAATTAATACGGAGCCTGACCTCACACCTTACCAACAAAAATCTATTCTAAGGTATCAAGATCAAAATGGAAATGGAAAAGGGAGTAAGTTAAGGAAATATTTCATGAATACAATTCAGAAATCACTAACCTAAAGAAAAATGGCACTCAACTAGTAACTTCTGCATACAGGATAGGGGAGGACAGCACTTAGGAGAAGGGGGTTGTAACACCAACTGGAACTACTCCAATTCATATGGTGTAATCGCATTTCTGAAGTTCAACAACAAGCAAAATTAAACTATATCGCCTAGGGAGCTTACATAAATCATAATCTAGGTTTTATGTATAGTATAAAATAGGAATCTTTTTTTTTTTTTTTTAATGTCCACCTCTAAGGATGTTGAAGAGATTGTGAATGGGAAGAAATACACAGGTTGCTTTCAGGATGCTTGATTTCTTGAACCAGATGGTGATCCCATGGCTACTGGCATTATAACCAGTTTTAAAATGGTCTTATAAAAGTTTTATGTGTATTTCTGTGTACATATTTCATATTATGATGTTTGGGGAAAAAAAATCACACTTAATGAACTTATAAAACTAGAACATAGGTACTATGCTCGAAAGGAATGAGTCCATAAGATTGCATGGTACTCTCAGAGAAATAAAAACAAGGTCAACTCTCAAGTTGATCGAAGTGGTTTCCCATGAGGTACAGGTTAACAATTCTGATACTGCTTCACACGTACAGTGGAATTGATTACGTAAATGGATGGTGGATGGTGGCAGCCAGGCTTCTCACAGTTGGGAATCGGAATTTACAAAGAAATGAGGAAAGGAGGCTAAAATGATCCATTTGTTAATGAATTAGAGTTGGCGACATCAGTAAGAATTCATGTTTAGCCAAGTACAGTTACAGCTGATCGCACACAAAAATGTTTATAATGTGTGTATCTACATGGATTAGTGTACACACATGTATTTCTTTGTTCTGTCAGATGACAAGACCTAAAAGAAGCAACACTGTAGTAGCAATGTGCAAATCATCACCCAGATCCTGGGTTCTAATCCCATTCCCCAGTAAAAGCCCCTAGGGCTCCCTGGAGAAATGGCTGAGTCCAGGACTGGAGCACTGTAAAATGAGCCTGGGGCACCCTGTAATGACAAAAGGAAGGAATTGTTAAAACTAAACAAGCAAGCCCACATTGACGGGAGCCGACTGAAATGGCTCCTGACAGCCAAAACTGTTAATATTTGAACAACAAAATAAATTCTGGATTGGATTATAACCCAAAATATCAATATCCGTTGAGTCCGCATTGATATGAATAAATCACTGAACAAATAAATGGGAGAAAAGAGACAAAATATTCCAGGTATATTACATAGATACTTTAGCTTCTTTTATTTTTTTAAAGATTTTTATTTATTTATTTGACAGAGAGAGAGCACAAGCAGGGGGAGCATCAGACAGAGGGAGAAGCAGGATCCCCACTGAGCAGGGAGCCCGACGTGGGGCTCCATCCCATGACCCTGAGCCGAAGGCAGACGCCTAACCGACTGAGCCACCCAAGGGCCCCAATACTTTAGCTTCTAAAGCAGGGGGGAGCATCACACACTCCACCAGTGTGTGGCTGCACATTAGAGACCTCCTTCCCAACAGTACAGGATGGAAAGAATGGGAAAAGAGAATAACTTCACAGTGGAGAAACCCGACAAATACTACTTCACCCTGTCAGCCAACATCGACAGTCATAGGTCAAGTTGATAGGATGCACCCTTGATATGTTAACAATGGCACTTTACATCAGACAAATTCCAAGAGAGCAGAATTCCACAACACACCTGACTAGTGCTCCTAAAACGGTCAAGGTCACCACCAAAGACAAAGAAAGTCAGAGAAACCTTCACAGTCAACAGAAGCCCAATGAGACAATGACAACTAAATATAAGAGGAGATCCTGAAGCAAAAAAAAAAAAAAAAGATACTGGGAGAAAACTAAGAAAATCCGAATAAATTATATAGTTAACAATAGTGTATCGATACTGATTCACTAACTGAAATGAATGTACCAAACTAAGGTTAAGATGTTAATAATCAGGGAAACAAGGTATCAGGTGTACTGGAACTTTGTACTATCTTCATAATCTTTCTGTAAATCTGAAATTGCTCTGAAACATAAGGTCCATTAAAATTATTTTTTTAAAAATCCAAGAAAGAAAACCCAGGACATATATGTAATACTGGTGTACAACAGAGGCGGTATTACAAATTTATGTCAAAAGGACACACTACTGAATAAGTGGTTTGTGGACTACTGGCTGTTCACGTGGGAAGTAAAATTTGATTACTGTTTCACACCACATGTAAATCACAGTTGGACTAAAATTCCAAATGTGTAAAAACAAACTATTTTCATTATCGGAAGAAAATCTTAGAGAACATCTTCATGACCTTGCAGTAGGTAGGAAAGCATAAGAAAAAATTAAAAAAAAAAAAACATTAACCATACAGAAAAGATTGATTTGTCCACAGAAAAGTTATCAACCTCAATAAAAGAAATGATACTATTTAAGAAAAAAAGGACAAAGGGTTGACCAAAAAAAAATGGTGTTCAACCTAAAATGCCCCATAAATTATAAAATACAAATAAAGAAATTCTATAAAAACATAAGAAAATGATAATCAATAGAAAAATGGGAAAGGATATGAACTGACACATCAGAGGAACAAAGAGCCATTACACAGATGGAAATATGCTCCTTATCAGTAGTAATGCACATTTAACACTGAAAATACCATGTTTTACCTATCAGATGGGTAAAAATTACAGACTTATTATAATTTGAAGCTCGGTAAGAACATGGGGGAAAGAATCCTTAATGAACTGTCCATGGATCGTTAAGTGTTTTAACTGCTCTGGAGGACAACTTGACAACATCCATTCAATATTTACATCTTTTCTTCCAAAATATTACAAAAGGAGCAAAATCAAGTCTTTCATCAACAGAAGTATGGTTCACTAAATTGTGATACTATGGAAAAGTATGCCTTAGTTTAAAAGAATGAGGGAAATAACAGATGTATGTATAGATACAAAGTTTATATATACAGAGACACACACACACACAGACACACACACCATGGAAATACAGTTCTGAGACATTACTTGGTATAGGAAAGAACGTTATAGAACAGTCCAGAGAATGACAGAATCTGACTAAAAAGTAAAGACCTAAAACAATATATTTATATACATCCATATACATTAACTGTTGAATGTACAGAACATTCTTGAAGGATACTTATCAAACGGAGAAAGAAAATGAGATTGGGGACAGGGAAAGGGCAAGTAAAGAATTTCTTTTTTTATCTATGCGTCTTTGACGAGGAGAGTGTATTTATGGATTGCTTGTGTAATTAAGCTTTTTTTTCCTTAGTGAAATAAGCAGAAAGGGGAGGGGGAGAAATGGTATAAGTTTTACATTGAGAGTATTTTCCCACGTGAGTACCATGGGCATCAGAACAGCTGTGAGCCACTCTCTCCTGCAGCATGAGCACCTGCCCTTCGGTTACAATCTCCAGCTCTGTACCTGGGAGAAACACTGCTAAGCAATACCACGTAGGGTAAAAAAGACCCCTGACCAGTACATCTGGTCTACAAGGAACTACAAGGGAACCGTAAGCGTCTCATGCATGCACCATGCTTTGGAGGTTCTCTGAATTCAGGGACTCTTGGAACAGGCACGTCTTCTCTGCTTGACTCAAACCTTGTCGGGACATACGGGTCAAAAAATATCACAAAGCCAGGTGTGAGTCACACGGGCACTTGAGATTTGCACCAAGTGAGCCAGGTACGTGTGGAAAAGTCATTTTCAAATTCTGAGCAGCCTCTGCTATTTTCATGAGCGACCCTTCGACTGCCCCATGAACTATAAATACTCCATTTTAATCATTCTTCGAGATAGCTGTAAGCAACAATATTTTGCGTTCAATTAAACTGAGGCATTTTTGGCGAATAGCAAGGCATAAAACTTATTCATTACACAACTGTAGTAAATTTATGGCTCAAATAAATTTTATCTATAATTTCCCAAACCACTATGGAAAGTTAAATCATTCATTTTACATAGTAGAACACAATGTGGGACTATATAAAAACTAAAATGAAGAAAAAAAAATTTCCAAAGGACCTGGCTTCCAAGTGAATGTCTTTGAGAAAAAAAGATTTTTTTATGTATTTGAAAATCAAAATCACTTCCTAAAAAAAACTAATCCTCGGTGTAAATTACAGTGGAAAAAAATCACTACTGATGAATAAAGACAAGACAAAACTTGCCAAAAGCTAAGTATGGATATGCTTGAGAGAGCAAAGAGTGGTATTTCCAAATCTGTGGTTCAGCTTTGTTGAAATTATGGTACCAGTACCTGCCCCACTGAAGACCACTATATCTCAGCTGCTTACAGAAAGGCACCGGTTGAAACCAAATTCAGGACGGTCAGTGCAACACAGAGAACATTATTTTTAGTCACACACTACGCCACTTCTTTTGAGGGGGTCTTAAAAATGCAATGTGTAGCTCCTCAACCCCGCTCACATTCTGTTTTAATAGTTCCGTGAAGGGTCCATGAATTTTTAAAAAGTGCTGATTCTCAGACCTATAAATACAGAGAACAAACTGATAGTTGCCAGAGGGAAGGCAGCCGGGGGGATGGGCAAAATGGGTGAAGGGACGTGGGAGATGCAGGCTTCTAGTTATGGGATGAGTAAGTCATGGGAGTTAAAGGCACAGCATAGGACATATAGTCAATGATACTATAACAGTGTTGTATGGTGACAGATGGTAGCTACACTTGCTGGGAGCACAGCATAAACCTACAGAGAAGCTGAGTCACTATGCTGTACACCTGAAACTAATGTAACATTGTGTATCGACCATACTAAAAAACAAACAAACAAAAAAACATTTTAATTAAAATTTCTTTTAAATGAAAAACAAAAAGTGCTGATTCTGGGGAACCCCAGAATAAGACTTCAAAGGGCCACTGACCTCCCTCACCCACCTCCTGAAACAGGTCAGGAGCACAGGATTTTATACATACATACATACATGAGTTTCTTCCCTTTCTTGGAACCCTTTATTTGAAGGACCACTGAATCTTACCACCGATAATAAAGGTAAAATATGCTTGCTTGTTTCACCGGAATCCCTTAATGACATATATCAACCTCAGAATCGTTTTTTAACCTCTGGGGACAGGAAGAAAGAAAACGCCAGAATGGAATAGATACTTCGTTTCATTTCTTAAAAAAGTGAGAGGTCTGGCATGGCAGAAAGTTCATACATGTTATCAAATCTGAGTGAAGGGTGCCTGGGTGGCTCAGTTGGTTAAGCGACTGCCTTCGGCTCAGGTCATGATCCTGGAGTCCCGGGATCGAGTCCCGCATCGGGCTCCCTGCTTGGCAGGGAGTCTGCTTCTCCCTCTGACCCTCTTCCCTTTCATGCTCTCTATCTCTCATTCTCTCTCTCTCTCAAATAAATAAATAAAATCTTTAAAAAAAAAAAATCTGAGTGAAGAATAAAAGGAAAATCACGCTATTTGCTATGCTTTTTTGTATGTTTTAAGATACTCATTTTTTTGAAAGCAATTTAAACACATGGCATTACTCCAAAAGGCAAGCCCATACGAGAGCATCAGCACGAGCCACCACTCCCTAGAGAAAACAGTGGTTCGTCAAGGTCCTTTGACAACTTTTATATTGCGAGGATGCATCAGAGTTGACATTTTGTGCCCCTCAACGCGGGTTCCAGAAAAACAAGAGTGATCTGTTTGCGCTTACTTAAAGCAACGCTGTTTTCCACGGTGAACAAAAAAATTTCAGTAACAATGGAAGGAAACCTGGCCCTAGTGGGTTCACGTACCTGTGTCGCTCCCAGATCCTGTTGACAAAGCTGGCATGATGCAAGCCGCTGAAGGCTGGGACAGCCACACCACTCACCACTTAGAAAGCCACAGAGAACTGCAGTCAGTAGCCTGCAGCCACGCTGTCGACCAAGATTTATATATCGAGCAGGCCGTTTCTAAAAAGAGAAGAAAAACACTTTAAAAATAATAATAGGGAAGACTACTAAATTGCAACATTCTGCGACTAATTCAGAGTTCTTATTCCAACACGCTTACCAGAGATCACGATTCTTCCAAATTTTGTCTACATGCTACGTGCACATATGAAGTGTGAGAGTTTTTTATTTGGATGTGAAATTTCTAATTAAAACCACGAAAGCTCCTCATGCAGGTATCAAGGCTTCCTGAAAGATTTTTGCAGTTGGTTTGAGGGCTGCTGAATGCAGACTGAGAACGTAAAGGTTTTTAATGCCAGTGCTATTCTCAAATCCTTTGCCTCTGTTACCGAGATCCCACGCTCTATTTCTAATGCAGAACAGCGACTCTGTAGATGGCAATCTGTAGATGGCCAACAACTTATAAATACTTGTAATTTTTTTAAATAGCTCATCCTAATATGCCAACTGCAAAGTTCTCTAACTGAAACTGCAAATCACCTGGAGAAACTACTAGAATTGAAGATGTTAGAGATTCCCAGAAGTGTTAACAATCAAAACGAGACCTCCCAATCCAAGCTAATACACAAAAGTCAATTCTTTTGGTAAAATACTAAGCTTGGACGCACTTTGCAAAAATACCAGTTTTTTTCAAAAGTTGTTTTAACTACGGTTTATTTGGACAGAAGCAGTAAGGCACTGTTGTCTCGTAGCCGAAGAGCAAGGACTCCAGAGTTTGGCCTAATCTCTCAACCTGCTAAATCTGTGATCTTGGACAATTTATTTAATCTCACTGCGCCTTCACTACCTTCTATACATATGGAGATTAACAGCAATTTAGAACCATTTGATAATTAAATACGCTAAGGCTCACAACACAGCATCTGGCAGGTGACCAGCAAACAAGAAATGCTGGCTATTATGACTGGAGCTGTTTAATTCAGGCAATGAGATTATAAAATGAAAACATAAAGGAAAGTAGCGAGATTAAAATTTACACTGGCCTGACACCTAGGAGAAGGCCGTGTGGTTTAAATTTGGACCACTGCTGCCTAATAACAGAAAATACACTACATTTACATTTTTTAGAAATCAGAAGCCCCACACAATGTGTTTAAGTCCATTTTTAATGCATTTTCCCCCAGTTCTCTATAAAGCAAATTCAGTAATTTAAAAGCATATTTTAACATATATTAACAAGAAAAACATCCTATAAACACTCAAAAAACTGGCTCACTTCAACCCATGAAGCCTTTAAATTGCTGATTCATATTACAGGATAAGGAATAATGAGCTTGCCAAATTTCACTTGAAAAAGTCTAAGCTGCAAAATTCTATTAAAACCTTCTAAATTAGCTTTTTAACTCTCAAAGCGAATGTTAGTATGAAAAAATTCACCAAAGAGACTATCTTGAAGCAGACTATCTGAAGCAATGACCTGCATTTTGTTTCATATTGCAAAGGCTAAGTTAAAATATGCACAGAAGATTGTTAATTGAAAATATGAAGACAGTTATTTTAAATACCAAATAAAATATAAATCACGAAGCTAAAAAGTAAGTGAAAAAGACAAGTTTCATTAATTCCCATCTCTGAGGCTGTTTTCCCCGATAATTTTAAGAGGCAATTCTGCTTTGCTTTCATAAATTATTCTAACAATCAGGATTAAAATTCAACTACATAAAAGTGTTCCTTAATTCAAACACAAAAGTAGTAAGAAACAGACCATACGTGATTTAAAGAAGGCACTCAATAAGACTTTTGTTTTGATGAGAAAAAAAGGAGGAAACGGTTGAAATTTGCAAAGCGTATTCACACTCATTTCTACCATTAGGGCAATATGTATATGCGTGTGGGTAGATAGTTACTATATGTGTGTGTTATGTGGATAATTTAAGCTCCTTACGCCATAAATCATAATTTAAATAGTATAGACTGCTTAACTACAGAAATATACAATAGTCTATATACCATATATGCTACCCCCCTCTTCACACCTTAAAGAACTTACAATCCTTCACTTTTATAAACCACAAACACCATATAATAAGAGATCTTATCTTATATCAAACATTCTATTACTACTAAGACAACCTTACATTCGCATGGCAAAACACCCTTCTGAGTTGATATTCCTGCTGTACACATAAAGCCACTTATGAAAGGCCTCGGCATTTCTCACTTTTTATTTCATGACAAACACCCAAGGTTAAATTTTTCCAAAGTCATATTACTTAAGAATTATATGCTACAAAGTAATTATCTTCTCAGAACTATGTTAAGTGTATGTTATAAGTATAACGTAAGTATAAGCGTAAGTATACTTGCAAAAGTATACAAAGTAAATGGTTTGATAAAAATCCCAACCAGTAAAAAGTGCTTACTAGTTTGTGGACCGAAGCAGAGTTGCTGGGTTTAACTTTCAAACTGAGCTAAATTTTTGTAGTAATCATGTTATTTTCTTTGGCTAAATTTATTGAAAATACTTTGGAATTTGTCAGAAACCAGCCATAATTATTACTGACTGTTGTATGGAATCAATTTACTACAACACAAAAATACCAGCTGTTACAGTATGTCCTGAGAGGGATTACCGAATATTCTTAAATTGAAGTTCAATCCATCTTTCCATAAAAAGAGAGAAACCCAAACACCAGGAACCCAACAGCGGTATCAAGTGCACCTGAAACATTTACAATACCCAATAGAACTATTACAACCCTCCTTTAAAAAGGCTTATTTTTGAAATTTCATTATTCCAGTCGTACCTTGCTTCTATATATCACACAGTATCAGGTTCTTCTGGCATTGATCATGTGGAAACAGTGAAATATGCGAAGGTCTACGAGCTTACAACGTTCAGTTTCTACTGGCCCTGGGTAACCCCCTTAGGGCTCCCGTGGCATTCATGACATCTAATGGTCAACCGCGGAAGTGCAAGTGTTTGTCGCAGAAAGCTTTTTTTGGTTTTTTGAGTTTTCCGTAAAGCAAAAATTGTCTTATTGCACCCAGAGAAATTATCATCTGCAGAAATTTTCATTAATATGCACACACAACTATTAAGAAACATACACTCCCCCTGGGTGTCTCCCATCCCTCTCAATACTTCACTGTGACACCGCTTCTGACACCAACTGTGGTTTTCCAACACCAAGCGATCCTGCAGCACGAGCTGAGTGTCCTGCAATTTGAGTCAATTCTGGCACTCTCCACCTGGAGACAGCATCCCATCGGTTAAGGGCACAGTCCCACAAGACTGCCCACGCCCCCATGTTCATTGCAAGTTCAGGCGGTCACCTGTGCTTCTAATCAATTCACTATAAATCAGAGGTTCCCACGAACTCCAGCTTGGTTTTTATTAATTTGCTGGAGCCACTCAAAGAACTCAGGAAAACATTTACTGACTAGACCACCGGTTTATTAGATACAACTCCGGAACAGCCAGATGGAAGAGATGCACAGGGCTCCCATGCCCTCTCGCTCTCTGGGTGTGCGACTCCCTCCCCACCGCCCACCTCCACGTTCACTAACCCAGAAGCACTCTGAACTCTGTCCTTTCAGGTTTTTATGGAGACTTCATTCTATAGGCACAAGTGATTCAATCCCTGACCACTGGTGACTGATGCTGCCCTTAGCCCCCCTCACATCTCCAGAGGTAGAACGGCAAATTCCAACTCTCTAATCAAGGCTGGTCCATGGGCAACCAGCCTCCACTCTCAGGAGCTTTACCAAAGGCACCGTGTTATCATAATCTCAGGTGTGGCTGAAAGGGGCACATTATCAGTAACAAGATAACCTTTATCACTATTATCACCTAGGGTTTTATTAGGAGCTCTGAGCCAAAAATGGGAGGCAAAACCAAATGTATCTTTCTTATCATAAAGCACAATATGACACCTAACCACAAGTTTAAGCAGATGAACAAGAAATCAAATGCTGGACCTAGTTTCCAAACACTTTTCCTCTCACAGAGTATGCAAGAACATGAAAACATTTTTAGATTTTATTTATGTATTTATTTTACAGAGAGAGACAGAGAACGGGAGCAGGGGGAGAAGGAGAGAGAGAATCTCAAGCAGACTCCACGCTGAGCACAGAGCCCAACATGGGGCTCAATCTCATGACCCTGAGATCATGACCTGAGCTGAAATCAAGAGATGGACACTTAACCGACTAAGCCACCTGGGCGCCCCAACTTTTAATCAGCTCATGGTAAGTATTTAAAAATCCTATTAATATTCTACCGTTTCAGGAGACAGTAACTGTACCCAGTAATCCAACTGCAGGTTACTTCACCAGTCACCAATATTCTAAATTACGCTTTCAAAATCGGACAGAGCAATAAAATAATACAAAGAGGAAACTTCTTCTAAAAAAAATTTATGATCCCAGGTCCTGGCATGGAGTCCCGCATCAGGCTCCTTGCTCAGCGGGGAGCCTGCTTCTCCCTCTGCCTGCCGCTCCCCCTGCTTGTGCTCTCTCTGGCAAATAAATAAAATCTTAAAAAAAAAAATTTGTATCAGATTTTTTTAGAAGCTCGATTTGAAAGATTTATTAGTTATATATTAGCCAATGCAAGCAGCAAACTGGTATCTGTTAACATTATTGAAAACTTCATAAATTAGAACTGTAAGACAATAAAGGAGGCAACACATAGCTAGGTGGCATAAATCTGCTTATCTAAAATGGTAGTTATACCAGCAGTTCTCTGAGTGTGGGCTTCAGACCCGCAGTGGTCTCCCAAGACCCTCTCGGAGGGGTTCATGAGGTCAAATTATCTTCATACAAATACCGAGATGCCATTTGCCTTTTGTACTGTGTCGACATCCGCACTGATAGTGAAAATGGGAAAGACTGCTAGTACCAAATTGAAATTATTTGTCCTCGTACTCTACAGTACCAAGCACTCTCATCAGAAAAGAAGAAAAAGAGGAGAAAGAGGAAAAAAAAATGTTCACTCTAGAATGTTCTTAATGAAGTAAAAAGTTCTGAATCAAATTACTAAATGATTGCCTCTTCAGCATCCATCTTCTTACTATTCGGTGCGATGAAAGGACAAGCACCCAGAAAGTACGGCTGCTGTAAATGAAGTCATGTCTGTCTCAAAGAAAAACATCTGTGTGATGGTTTCTTGTAAGCCAAACTAGTCGGTTTTTGCATGGAAAACTATTTTTACTTAAAAGAACAACTGAAAGACAAGTTATCCAGCTATTCACCTTAATCAGGCTTGAGTATTTGGTAAACATTTTCTTGAAAAGGAATGAAATGAATCTGGGACTTTGAAAAAAACTAACAGTATGTGTTGCTAATGATAAAACAAAGATTTCGAGCAAAAAATAGAATTGTATAAAACTTGCGTCCACTAGAGGCTGCCGTGGCCTCACTTTGCGAGGTGCTGAGAAAACCAAACACACTGGAACCCAGCCCCTATTTTGCATAGTTCCAGTAGCTTCTCAATACACAAAGGCTCTTCTGATATCAGTGGCAATATTAACCAATGTGATTTTTTTACAAAGTGTCTATATGTGGATTGTGAACCAATATTTTTTGAAAATATCAATATATGATATTAGAAAATCATGCATGAATAAAAGATTCATTCAAAGCGCAAGACAGAGCAAATGGATTTCATAGTTCCAATATGGTAAGTTTATGGATACATTTTCAGATTTCACATTGCAATTCCTTTTTTTTTTTAATGTTTTATTTATTTATTCATGAGAGTCAGAGAGAGAGAGACAGCGGCAGAGGCAGAGAGAGAAGCAGGCTCCCCGCAGAGCAGGGACCCCGATGCGGGACTCAATCCCAGGACCCTGGGATCATTACCTGAGCCGAAGGCAGACGCTTAACCATCTGAGCCGCCCAGGTGCCCTGCAATTCCCTTTAATAAACAACCATGCAACAAGTTTTGGTGTCGTATCAAAGAACCTCCACAATTCGCTGAAAGGGCTATCAAAACACTCATCCCTTGTCCATCTGCAGGCCTGTGTCATTTTCTTCATATCCTTCAACCAAAACATATAGCACAGATATGGAAATGGCGGTCTATTAATCCAGGCACCAGAGAAATTCCCAACTTACTGAAGCTTTTGTTTTGGGAAAGAGTTATTTTTCATAGAAATGTTATTTTGGGGCACGTGGGTGGCTCAGGGACTTAGACGTCCGACTCTTGATTTTGACTCAGGTCAGGATCTCAAGGCCCCACCTCGGGCTCTGTGCTGGGCGTGGAACATGCTTAAGATTCTCTCTCTCCCTCTCTCTCTGCCCCTCCCCCTCATCTCTCAATCCACCTCTTTAAAAAAAAAAAAACAAATGTTATTTATGTTAACAGGTAACAAGTTTAATACTGTTATTTTATTTTTCAGTAATCTCTACACCCAATGTGGGGCTGGAACTCACAACCCTGAGATCAAGAGTCACACACTCTACCGACTGAGCCAGCCAGGCGCTCCTAATATCGTTATTTTTAAATGAATTGAAATAATTTTTTTCATTACTCAGTTTTAATTTCCAATATGGTAAACATCAGTATAATGCACATAAATAAAATTCTTTGGAGTCTTTAATAATTTTTAAGAGTGTAAAAATGTCCAGAGACCCTAAAAGCCAAGAACTGCTATTCTATGCCAGGGATAAGCACACATTTCCTGCCAAACCAGTAAATATTTTAGCCTTTGTGGTCCATATGGTCTCTGTCTCAACACAGGCAATAGATGTATGAGTTTGGTATGACTTTGTTCCTATAATATTTTATTTATAGAGACTGAGAGAAGAGTTTGCTGACCACTATTCTATGCCATGACACCCTATCTGCTAATCCCCTAAAGATCTAAAAGTAGCATGCTTTCCAGTAACATTTTTATTATTTTTTAAATAGTCAAAGGAAATGAGTTTCTAAAAACTATTTCCACTGTTTAATGCAGAAATGTATGCAAAACAACAGTTACAGATTTTTAAACTATGCAGTTCCTAATCATATACAAGTCACATTTGAATTTTGTCTATTCCAAGAATCTTATAGTCTGTCAGTACACCAAGAAAATTAAAACCAACTTAAAACTGGCAACATGTTAACTGCTATATGTAAGCAAATATGCTTTATACAACCAAACACAAAAAATCCTGTCTCTCAAGGAAAAGGGGAAAATTATGAAAAGTTAAAAACACGTCACATTTTATCAATTCAAGAGGGTTCAATTATCACATAACACAAAACTCCTATCATCTCCTTTCCACAAATGGAAAGGAAGATACCAAAGCAAGAGAAAAAATAGAATCCCACTGAAAGAATCCTATAACATTTTGAAGACTCAAAAGAGGAGAAACACTGCTTTATAACCCCCAGGTGAAAACACCCAAGCTTTAAAGCCATTAGGGAAGTCTGCAAGGAGCCCTGGCACACTTGCTCAAGGGGCATTAACCACACAGGTCAGGGCTGCCCTGGTCAGAGTTCTTGGTGAGAAGGCACACACTGTCCCACCCGCTCACTCAGGTTCCCCGTCTGGAAGCACTGGTGTAATGAATGAACTGACACTCACAAGCAACGACCTCATTCCAGACTATGCAAACCATCCACAGCAAATCAGTGCATCATGACCTCCGAGGTTTTCCCTCAGACCGACCTCAAGTAAAACCAGTGGCATTTCTAGAGCTGTACACTCCCCCACCTCTCACAGTGGGACACTTCTTTTCTGATGATGACTTTTTTTCATTATATTTATGTTCTACCACCCACTACTAAAAAGTATTGGACAGTCTTCAAGATTATACCATTAACCATCAATGACCCACTTTTTTTTTTTTCCCCTGTATTTTGACACTCTCCTCTAATCGGGGGGGATGGTAACTTCATATTTTCGTTGACCAATTATCAACTCCAGATCCATCCCAGCATTCCATCAGCATTCCCTTAAGTCCTTTCTATTGGAAAAACCAATCTTGTAATCATCTTTGATAATTAAGATACATCAACATAATTTTCTATTTTTGCTGGGCTTTCATCCCCCACTAGATTTCCCTAAGGATGGAACCCGTATCATCATGTGTCCTTAAAAACTGCATAATGAACCTTATTCAGAAGTCCTTTGACCCGTTCCAAGCCTCCAAGAGCTCCCTTTCCCTTCAAGGTCAGAATAACCTCGTTAGTTTACCTGTGGGGAGACAGCATTGCCTAATGAGGAGAGCACAGATTTTGAAATGAGACAGACTAGCTCTGTCGTACTGACTCCCTAGTCTTGGCCAGGCTATTTAACGAAATGAGATTAAACGCAATGACGTAAGTAAAACACCTAACCTGTAACAGCCAATCAACAGATGACAGCTTTATTAACACTCTTCGACCTCATTTTCATCACCCTACTTCTCATTTCCTCCAATCTAGCAAACTTTTTGAGGTTCTATAATGAAAAGAATACAGGCTTTGGTGAGAGACCAGTCTCCTGATTCTACCACGTGCCACATGCACAACTTAAGGTATGAGACCTTGGGAAACCAATAAAATACCAATTTAAGTTATATATACGTGTGTACCTATAGGTGATGTATAAACATATAAATACAAATATATATAAATACACATATATGTATATATGTTTATATATATTTATGTAAAAATAAATATGTAGGGTGCCTGGGTGGCTCAGATAGTTAAGCGTCTGCCTTCACCTCAGGTCATGATCCCAGAGTCCTGGGATCGAGTCCCGCATCGGGCTCCCTGCTCCTTGGGAGCCTGCTTCTCCCTCTGCCTCTCTCTCTGTCTCTCATGAATAAATAAATAAAAATCTTTTAAAATAAATAAGTAAATAAATATGTAAATATATATTTATATGTAAATATAAATACACATACATTTATACATACATATAAATATAAATACATACATGTATATAAATGTTAGTGAAAGTAACATTGAGTGCATGCAATTTCCCAGACATTAGGTTAAAAACTCAACATATATATATAATATTTATAGATTTATATCTATATACTTATATATAAATGTAATTTATATTTGTTAGTGACAAGTAACATTGAATGCATACAATTTCCCAGATATTAGGTTAAAAACTCAACATGCATGATTTAATTCTTAAAATAATCCTAAAATGTAAGCACTATGATAATTTTACAGATGAGGAAACTGAATTTTAAGGACCTTACCTTAAGTCCACAGCTTTTTGAAAGGATTCTAATGCCAACATGTATGGATCTGATGCCCATTCTGCCAATCACACTACACAATGCTGCCCCTTAACTCTCTTATTTAACCTTTCCCATTCAGTCTCCCTAGCTATCAAATGGAAATAGTATCTCTGACTCACTTTTGGTGGTGGCTAAATGAAATCTATCTAGAGCACTGGAAACACACCAGATGCTCAAAGACTACCTCCCCCCTTCCCACAACCTTTCCTTTGATATCCTTGTTTTATTTTATGCTGTTTATTTATAAATAAGGAAACCGCCCACTTTATGTCCACATCCTCTAGCTTGCTCTTCAGTCCCCTGATATCGTGCCTTCTCTGACTGACCACCCAAAACCTCAAGTAGGTTCAGAAAACAATATTCCCAGGCTTCAATCCATTGGTTTTGAACACTTAGGACTACACATCTACAAAGCCCATGCCCTATTTATAGCCACAGATATGTCCAGAAAACTACTGTCACGTCTTGCAAGGTAGCTAAAGATATTGTTCCTCTATGTTCTGTACGGTAAACAGTGGACTAGGTTAGAAGCTCAAGAACATGATTCAGACATTACTGAATCTTTCTTATTAACAAAATGTCACCAGAACACTGACTAGAATTCATAGTAAATTCAAAATTTCATGAAAAGCCTAAAAATAAACCAGCCAACAAAACAAGCCTTATTAAAATTATGTATCACTTCCTATTCAAATTAACACACACAGGGGCACCTGCGTGGCTGAGTTGGTTAAGCGTCTGCCTTTGGCTCAGGTCATGGGATCCAGCCCCACGTCTGGGAGCCTGCTTCTCCCTTTCCTTCTGCCCTCCCCGGCTCATGCTCACTCTCTCTCTCAAATAAAATCATTAAAAGAAAAAAAAATTCACAAACCCAAAAACAGAATAAACCTATGTTTATTAAAGAACTACATTTAACATCAAATCATAACAGTTACCAAAAATAGCCCTTTAGCAATAAAGCCTCTAATAGTAACACAACTGTGATTATCTGTACAGGTATGGTAGGTAACACAGGTGAAATATCCTAACAGTGACTGGAGTTAAAAGCCAAATGTGTACAGGGACTGACATCAGCAAGACAGTGGAACAGAAAAACCCCAAGGCCCTTGTTCCCTTAGGAGAAACTTAACAACAATACAAAGACTTAATTGTCTCAGACAACTCCAGAAACCAGTTAAGCGGTTGTATCACCTAGGTGAGTAAAAGCCAGAAAAAGCCACACTGAAGCAGATAAGAGTTCACTGCATTTTTCCCTACCTTAATCCACTTCCTTCATGCAATGAAGCACAATCAAGAAAACAAACAAACAAACAATACCCAGTTTCTCCCTAGAGGAGGGAAGGAGAAAAGAGGAACATGCATTCCTAAAAGGACACCCGAAGGACTAGGTTTCTCTCTTGTCTGGCAATAAATGCTCACAGGAAGGCAGAATAATTTGGATGCCAGGTTGGAGGCTGCTCAGAACAAAGTCAAGCACTGGGGCCCATGATAGCATCAGGGAGATTGCACTGTCACAGTCAGATGCCAAAGAGAGGAAAGAGATTATGGGAGCCTAAGAAGAAAACAAAAGGAAACCTCAGAAATTACACATACAAGCCCAGAAAATATGCATCTCCAGAAAAAGTTTGAGAGGTTCACAGGACTTTAGTCAGGCTGATCAGTGTAGGTCTTGCACTCTGTGAAGCCAGTCAACTAAGACTAGAAGAGATCATTGTCTTTTCAAATACCCAAATCTCAACAGAAGATCAAAAGGCCCACAAAGAAACAGGTAAAGACGGTTCGATCAAAGGAGCAAAATAAAGCCCCACAACCAACCCTAAAGAAACGGAGATCTATGAATTACCTGACAAATAATTTAAAATAATCATCCTAAAGATGCTCAATGAGCTAAAAGACACCACCAATAGATACCTAAATGAAATCAGGGAAACAACACATGAACAAAATAGGAATATCAACACAAAGATAGAAACTTTAATAAAAGGTAAACTCTGGAGTTGAAGAATACAATAATTAAACTGAAAAATTCACTAGAGAGATCCAACTTCAGACTTGATCAAGCAGAACAAAGAATCAGCAAATTTGAAAACATCATGTGAAATTACTGAGTCAGAGGAATGAAAAAAAAATGAAGGAAAGTAAAGAGAGCCTATGGGCCATACAGGACACCACAAAAAGACTATATATGCATTACGGGAGACCCAGAAGGAGAAGTAGGAAAGAAATAGAATGCCTATTTAAAGAAATAATGGCTGAAAATTTTCCGAATTCGGGGCAAAAAATGGACATATAAATTCAAGAAGCTGAATGAACTCCAATTAGGGTAAATACAAAAAGACCCACACATTATAATTAAACTGTGAAAAGTCACAGAAAAAAACAATCTTGAAAGCAGCAAGAGAAAAAGGGCTCATCATGTAAAAGGGAACTTCTATTGATTAAAAGCCAATGTCTCTGCAGAAACTTTGCAGGTCAGAAGGCAGTGATATGGTATATTAATAAACATGCTGAAAGAAAAGAGCTGCCAACCAAGAATACTGTATCTGTAAAGTTATCCTTTAAAGATAGAGGAAAAACTAAGACTTTCCCAGCCAGATAAACAAATGCTGAAGGAGTCAATCACCATCGGATCTGCCCTACAAAAAAATACTAAACGGAGGCCTTCAAGCTAAAACAACAGCACAAAACCATATGAAAACATAATGCTCTCTGGAAAGGCAAATATTTAGGCAAATATAGAATCCTACGGTATTGTAATGTTGGTGCATAAATCACTTTTAATTCTTTTATAGAACTTAAAAGGCAGGGCGCCTGGGTGGCTCAGTCGTTAAGCATCTGCCTTCGGCTCAGGTCATGATCCCAGGGTCCTGGAATCGAGACCCGCATCGGGCTCCCTGCTCAGTGGGAAGCCTGCTTCTCCCTCTCCCACTGCCCCTGCTTGTGTTCCCTCTCTCTCTCCTGCTGTGTCTCTCTCTGTGAAATAAATAAAATCTTTAAAAAAAAAAAAAAAAGAATTGTAAAGGCAAAAGCATTAAAGTATAAATCTATGTTAACAGACACACGATATAAAAAAGTACAATTTGTGACATCAGTAACATAAAGTGAGGAAGTGGGGGGCAGAGACGTAAAGGAGTAGAGTTTCTGTATGCAATTAAAGTTACCAGTTTAAAACAGATTGTTAAAGCCTGAAGATGTTTTACGTGATCCCCATGGAAACCACACAGACACACAAAAAAATCTATAGAAAATACACAAAAGCCAATGTAAAGAGAACCAAAGCATGTGACTAAAAACAAAACAAACTCATTAAAACACAAAGAAAAGGCAGTGATAAGGGAAAAGAGGGACAAAAAAGTTACAAGACAGAAAACATTTAAGAAAATGCAAATAAAAAAACCCTCCTTTATCAGTACTTTTTAAGTGTAAATGGATTAAACTCCCTAATCAAAAGACATAGAGTAGCTGAATGAATTAAAGGAAAAACAAACAAACAAACAAAAAATAAGACCAACTATATGCTGTCTACTAGAGACTCACTTTAGATCTAAAGATACACATGGGCTGAAAATGAAACTATGGAAAAAAAGATATTCCATGAAAATGCTAACCAAAAGAGAGCAAGGTGGCCATACTGACAGACAAAATAGACTAAGTCAAAAACTAACAAAATACAAAATAGGACATTATATAATGACAAAAGGGTCAACTCACCAAGAAGTTTAACAGTTGTAAATACGTATTTACCTGACATCAGAACTCCTAAATATATGAAGTAAACACTGACAGAATTGAAGGGTGAAACAGACATCAACGCAGTAATATTAGAAGACTTCAATGTCATTCTTTGAACAGAAAGAACGACCAGACAGAAAACCAAGGAGAAAACAGAGGAGTTAAACAATACTATAAACCAAATGCACTGAACAGTCATATACAGAACACTCTATTCAACAACAAAATACACATTTTTCTCAAGCACACATGGAACATTTTCCAGGAAAGACCATATGTTGGGCCACAAAACAAGTCTTAACAAATTTAAGAAGTCTGAATCCATACCAAGTATCTTTTCTGACCTCAATGGAATGAAACCAGAAATCAACAACAGAAGTAAAAATAAAAATCCACAAATATGTGGAAATTAAGCAACACACATGTAAACAACCAGTGGGCCAAAGAACAAATCACAAAATAAATTAGAAAAATATCTTCAGACAAATAAAAAATGAAAATACAACATATTAAATCTTATGGGATGTAGTGAAGACAGTGCTGAGTGAAGTCTGTAGCCGTAAACACATTAAAAAAAAAAGAAAGAAAAATCTAAAATCAATACCTAACTTTATAACTCAAGGAACTAGAAAAAGAACAATGTTAGCAAAGAAAGGAAATTATTAGAGCAGAGATAATAAGGGAGAACAGAAAAAAATTAATGAAACAAAAGTTTTTTTCAAAAAAATCAACAAAATTAACAAACCCTTTGCTAAGAATAAAAGACGACTTAAATAACTAAAATCAGAAATGAAAAAAGAAACATTACAACTGATGTCACAGAAATGAACCATAACAGACTATTAACAACTATATACCAACAAGTTTGGTAACCTAGAATGGATAGATTCCTAGAAACATACAACCTACAAAGTGAACAACATAAATTTAAAATGTGAATAGACCAATATCTAATAAAGAGATTGAAACAGTAATCAAAAACCTCCCAGCAAATTAAAGCACAGGGCCAGATGACTTCATTAGAGAATTCTACTAAACATTTAAAGAATTAACACCAAAACTCCTCAAGTTCTTCCCCAAAATTGAAGAGCAAGGAACACATCCAAGTTCATTGAGGCCACCATTACCCTGATAGCAAAGCCAAACAAAACACTACAAGAAAACTGTAGACCAAACTCCCTGATGAACAGTAATTTAAAAGTCCTTAAAAAATACTAGCAAACCAAATTGAACAGCACATTAAAAGGATTACACACCATTACCAAGTTGGATTTATCCTAGGGATGCAAGGATGGTTCAACATATGAAAATGTGATATACCATGTTAAATGAATGAAGGACAAAACCACATGATCATCTCAATTCATGGAGAAAAAGCATCTGACTAAATTAAATACCTTTCATGATTAAGACAATAAACTAGAAACAGAAAGAAACTACCTCAATATTATAAAGGCCATACATAAAAAGTTCACAGCTAACATCAATGCTAAAAGACTGAAAGCTTTTCCTCTAAGATGAACAAAGCACTGATGCCCACTCTCACTACTTCTATTCAACATAATACTAAAAGGCATAATTGCTTTGCAATTTGACAAGAAAAAATAAATAAAAGGCAGCTAGATTAGGAAGGAAGAAGGAAAATTATCTCTATTCACAGATGACATTACATGATTGTATATGCAGAAAACCCAAAAGATTACACACACACACAAATTGTTAAAATGACTAAACAAATTCTGTAAAGTTGCAGGATACAAAATCAACACAAGAAAAATCAACTGAGTTTTCAAACACAAACCACAAACAACCCTAAAAGGACATTAAGAAAACAATCATACTGGGTCACCTGGGTGGCTCAGTCATTAAGCGTCTGCCTTCAGCTCAGGTCATGATCCCAGGGTCCTGGGATCAAGCCCCACATCAGGCTCCCTGCTCAGCGGGAAGCCTGCTTCTCCCTCCCCCACTTCCTCTGCTTGTGTTCCCTCTCCCGCTGCGTCTCTCTCTGTCAAATAAATAAAA
Organism: Zalophus californianus; assembly: GCF_009762305.2. Classification (NCBI taxonomy): domain Eukaryota; kingdom Metazoa; phylum Chordata; class Mammalia; order Carnivora; family Otariidae; genus Zalophus; species Zalophus californianus. The sequence continues at coordinate 113,863,593 of NC_045603.1, read as the reverse complement.
TCTTAAAAAAAGAAAGAAAGAAAATAATCATACTGATAACAGCATCAAAAAGAACGAGATACTTAGGAATAAATTCAACCAAGAAGGTCAAAGACCTATAGATTGAAAAACTGCAAAACACTGCTGAAAGAAATTAAAGATGCAGATAAATGGAAAGATACAGACTGGAAAACTTAAAATTGTTAAAATGTCCATAGCACCCAAAGCAATCTACAGATTCATTATATCCTTATCAAAAATCCTAATGACATTTTATGCAGAAATAGAAAAACTGCCCTAAAATTCATATGGGATCTCAAAGAACTCTGAAAACCCAAAACAATATTTAAAAAGAAGAAAAAGGTTCAAGGCCTCACAATTCCTGACTTCAAAACATATCACAAAGCTACAGGTAAATGTGGTACTGGCATAAAGACAGACATACAGACCAATGAAATAGAACCCAGGAAAAGGAACTCTCAGACATACAGTCAAATGATCTTCAACCAAGTGCCAGGACTACTCAATAGGGAACGGACAATCTCTTCAACAAGTGTTGTTGGCAGGGCGCTAGGTGGCTCAGTTGTTAAGCACCTGCCTTCGGCTCAGGTCATGATCCTGGGGTCCTGGGATCAAGCCCTGCACTGGGCTCCCTGCTCAGTGGGAAGCCTGCTTCTCCCTCTCCCACTCCCCCGCTTCTGTTCCATCTCTCGCTGTCAAATAAATAAAATCTTTAAAAAAAAAAACAAACACACACAAGTGTTGTTGGCAAAACAATATTCACATGCAAGAGAATTATGTTGGATCCTTACCATTCACCATATACAAAAATTAACATGAAATAAGACCTAAACATAAGACCTAAAACTATAAAACTCTTAAAAAGAAAACAGGGAAAAAGCTTCATGGCACTGAATTTGGTAACGATTTCTTGGATATGACACAAAAGCACAGGCAACAAAAGTAAACATAAATAAATGGGACTACATAAAATCTTTAAAAACTTCTGAGAAACAAAGTAAACAATCAACAGAGTGAAAAGACAACCTACAGAATGGAAGAAAATACTTGCATATCATATATCTGATAAGGGGTTAATATCTAGAATATATAAAGAGCTCCTACAATTCAACAAAAATAAATACATGGGCAAAGAACTTGAACAGACATTTCTCCAACAAGCACATGAAAAGATGTTCAACATCATTAATCATTAAAGTACAAACAAAATCACAAAGAGGTATCACCTCACACCCATTTAATAACCAAAACCAAAATCAAAACAAAACACAGAAAAAAACAACTGTTGGCAATAATGCAGAGAAATTGGAACCCTGTGCCCTGTTGGTGGGAATTTACAATGGTGCAGCCACCATGGAAAACAGTATGAAAGTTCCTCAAAAAAATTGAAAATGGAATTACCACGTGACCCAACACAATTCCCCTTTGGCTTATATACCCAAAAGAATTGAAAGTAGGATCTCAAAGAGATATTTGCGAATCCATGTTCATTGCAGCGTTATTAACAATAGCAAAGAGCTTAAAGCAAATCAAATGCCCATTAAGAGATGAATAAACAAAATGTGGTGTATACACACACACACACACACACACACACACACACACACACACACACACAACGGAGTATTATTCGCCTTAAAAAAAGAAGGAAATTTTGTCACATGCTACAACGTGAGTGAAACCCGAGAACATTATACTAAGTGAAATAAGTCAGCAGGGCAAAGAAAACTACTGTATGATTACACTTATATAAGGTATCTAAAGTAGCCAAAGTCATTGAAACAGAAAGTAGAATGGTGGTTGCCAGGGGCAAGGGGGTAGGAGAAATGGGGAGTTGTTTGATGTGTATAGAGTTTCAGTTTTGCCATATAAAAAAAAGTTCCGGAGATCTGTTACACAACAATATACTTAATACTACTGAACCATACACTTAAAAATGGTCAATACAGTAAATCTTATGTTATGCACTTTGCAGTTAAAAAAAAAAATGAGTGCAACACTTGAAGACAGTCTAAGGAAGAAATGAAATTACTACAAATTAATAGTAGCCAGAAGAGCTGCCCAAAATAGTAGCCAATAATAGTTGCCCAATTATTACCAGAGATGGGAAAGCTTAATTCTAGCAATAAGCAAACGGATTTAAGCAACATTTGCAAATAAAAGCCAGCCTTCGTTGTACAGCATGCACAGCAGTCTTGGAACTTAAGGCTGAAACACATAATATTGTTGTAATTAGGGGCACCTGGGTGGCTCAGTCGGTTAAGCAGCTGCCTTCGTCTCAGGTCATGATCTCGGAGTCCTGGGATTGAGCCCCGCATTGGGCCCCCTGCTCGGCAGGGAGCCTGCTTCTCCCTCTGCCTCTTAACCTCGCTCATGCTTGCTTGCTCTCTCACTCTCTCTCTCCCCCTCAAATAAATAAAATCTTTTTTGAAAAATCATTCTTGCAATTAAACTCACAAATAAACACTTTTTGTCAGAGAGCAGGTACTAATACCAGGAAATTAGACTATAAATTTGGGGTATAACAAATGGTTTCAACCATCACTGCAATTTATAAATGACAACCCAATTGCTATACCAAAGTAGATAATGTAGTAAACTTCATGACACTCATTTATTTTGGACAGTTTTCTAATTGTGGTTAGACAGTGGTGAGACCCCACAGTATTTCTGTGACTTCTCCCCTTCCAGACACATGAGACCTGCCCTGACCAATAAAAAGAAAGCATCAGGTTTGTCACTCCCAGGAAGACACATTTAAGTGCGACTGAGAGAATCTTGCATCTCCTCTTTCGCGAGCCATCCAATGTTCAAGAGAATGGCACCTCCATCAGCTCAAGTCTTGACAGAGCATGACATGGAGCTGAGCGCCCCACCAATGTGTAATGGACAGATAGCATGAGCCAGAAATAAACATTTATTGTTGGAGCTGTCGCCGCTAAAGCACAATCTAACCCATCCTGACATACTGGCCATTTGCAAAAATCAATGGTATAATTTTTAAATAATATAAATCATTTAGTCTAAGAATTTACATTGTTACTTACCAGGTACTAATTAATATTGTGTGGTTCAACCCAGTAGTTCCTAAAAATAGAGTCTACTCAAAACATCTGCAATGAATCTGGGTATTTATAAACATGATTTCATGTGTTTACTCACTTGACAACAGAAATCATGCAAATTGTCTAGTTTTGTCAGTTTCTCAGGCCCTAAAATATGGCTATAAAAAAACAAGCTCTCTAAAAATCAATTCTTTTTTTAAGAAAAGATTTTATTTATTTGACAGAGAGAGAGAGAGAGAGAGAAAGAGAGACTGAGAGAGTGGAAGGAGGGGCAGAGGGAGAAGCAGACTCCCCACTGAGCAGGGAGCCCGACACAGGACTCGATCCCAGCACCCTGGGATCATGACCTGAGCTAAAAGCAGACGCTTAACTGACTGAGCCACCCAAAAGCCCACAAAAATCAATTCTTATTTGTAAGATATTATTTATAGTATCAAAGTTAATTGTTATTTCCTAACGAGGGACAGCACTTAAGAAGTAAACTAAAATGTCATACACAGTAGTTGTTAATGCATATTTACATACCTATTTTTTAAAGCTATCACAGTGATAAAAGAAAACATGCAATTCAAAAGCACTGGTCATGTATAATACAAACAACTTTATATTAAGTTAGGTTTTCGTCCACAGGTGTCTGTCCTTACACTCTTAAAGGAAATCCTCACTTTCTTGAATAGGAGTTTATATTCATAACACACTCATCTACTACAATGGTTTCCAAAACTGAAAACAAAAGGGAATAAGTCCCTTAAAGAACAATTCCAAACCCTATTCTTATACAGAAAAATAGTGAATACCGTTATTAACTAAAAAGGAACCTGTTTTGGATTGGCCCTTCGTATATTACATGGCAGAGAATCTCAGACTTGGAGTCCATCATACGCAAGGGTAGCTTTAACAGTATTTCATTTGTTCATATACCTTTTAATGCTAGCTTCTTCAACTATGTCCATATCTAAACTTCATGATTATTAGTTCCTGGAATCTACTGACCATACTTTGTAAATCCTTAATTTGCGTATCACAGCTCTGAAAGGGATTATTTTCATTTCCAGAGTGAAACAAATGAATGGAAAAGGGAAAAAGTTACCATTTCCAAAGTTAGATATAGATATAGAGTACTGAGCTCTGCTACTTACCTAAAATCCTTCAACAGACAGATGGGGGAGGGAGCAGAAGGAGGGGGAGACAGGAAGTACAAGAGGTACAATGTTACCAATTGTTGGCTCTAAGGTGGGCATAGGGGTATTCACTGTACTGTTCTATTTTTCTGTATGTTGGAAATTTTTGTGATTAAAAGCTTTAAAAAAAAAAAAAAAAAAAGTCCAAGTCTCCGGGCCTCTCCTTTCTCAGAGCTGGGTGTCTCCTTCGGAGCCCACTCAGCCCACTTAGCAAATGCACTGATCCTGGAACTGGTCTGTCCCCACTTCAACCCCTCTTGCACACTGCCACCAGCATCATCTTTCTAGAAACCTCAATGATGGCATTACTGACCCATCTGATGATTCAACAGCGCTTTCATGATACAGTTTATAAACTCCCTAAAACGACACCATGCCCTCTGTCCCTAACAGTTTCTTTCATTGCAAAAATCACACCAACACCCTCTCAAAGTTCCTACAAAACTACCTGCAGATCCCTGAACACACCGTGTTATTTCACGCCTCTGTGTAACTTGCTCACTCTAGTTCCTCTACTTGCCTCAACATACGGGTCTAATTGTACGTAACTGCATGTTTATTACCACACCGCCTACTGCTGAGCAGTGTGAGCACAAAGGACCATCGTGAGTGACAAGCAAGTCTAAATTGCACATTATACATTCTCTTACTCAAACTTGCATATTACTATCCAGCAATTCCTTTTAACATCAGCAGAGGGCACCATAACATCACTTTTAACAGTAAAATTAAAGTCCTAACAAAAGCAAGTTTCACAATTTCAGATGCAGCGTTAATGCTCTACAAAATCTATTTCTAACAAATAGGGAATCTGAGAATGAAAACATCCAGTATCAATTTAGTTTGAATAGGGATTTATTTCAAAAAGAAACCACACAATAATACACCAAAATTCTCAATGTGATTACACCACTGAGCCAACAGTTAAACTTGTAGGAATTTATCCTAAGAAATAAACCACGATGCAACGATCTAAATAAAATACGAGAAAAGGTTCGAGTTTTTAATGACACTATCCTTACTGCAGAGTGATGGCTTCGCTCACCATATCAACATGCAACTGACTCCAATCCATCTGCACCAACACCAGGAGCCTCTACATCCCCCTACCTCTTCATTCAAACTTTTGTCATTTGTTTTACTCTTGGCCTTTTGGTCAACACTTTCCTAAGCTAGCTCCCAGCCCATCTTTAGTTTTGGTTTTGCATTTCCAGAAGGGTACTGACAACTTGAACAGTGACTACATTTTTATTTTTTTTAATGTTTTATTTATTTATTCATGAGAGTCAGAGAGAGAGAGAGAGAGAGAGAGAGAGAGAGGCAGAGGCAGAGGGAGAAGAGGCTCCCCGCCGAGCAGGGAGCCCGATGCGGAACTCGATCCCAGGACCCTGGGATCATGACCTGAGCCGAAGGCAGACGCTTAACCATCGGAGCCACCCAGGCGCCCCGTGACAACATTTTTAGACAGGACTGTAGATCTCAAATTTTCTGGAACTTCCAAAATTCATCTCTACCTTTTGTGAGTTAACTTATATATTTGCATATAGTCATCCAAAATTTATCAAAGTCCTATGATCTGCATGGTACTATACCAGGCTATAAAAGGGTTTATCAAACTGTAAACATACTTAGATTAATTCCACTTCTAAAATTCTGAATCTGTGCATCTGGATTTTATTCTGTGGTTTTACTCATGACCTTCAGGGTCTCAAGTAAACTAGGGCATGTCTTACAGTATTCTGAAGCAGGCATCCTATATGAACTAATCACTGTGAGAGCTCATCCTCATCTGGAAGGACAGATGTTGGGATTGATAAAGAATGGAACCCCCCAGAGTACCTAGGAATTTTATGAGGTTTTCTAAAGACGTTAAAAGTCAATTATTACTTATGGCTGGGTCAAATTCCAGGAAGCCAGCACCAATTCTCATAAATGCAGTCTCCCCATGAAGGTCGTCCATTTTCCAGACAATCTGCTACCAGTCATTGTTTTCTTCAACAGGCAACAGGTAAAATGTAAGAAATAAGGTCTCTATGCCAAAGCATTAAGAGACAATCAGATAAGATTGTTTATCGAGTTGGCAAAATCATCTCTTACCAGTGAAACCTCAATAGACACTTGGGACCATCTGAAATCTGAAAAGGCAGAGGGACATTAAAAAGTGAATAATCTCCTGATAAGGAAAGCTTCCAAGTCTGACATACCTGTCCGGCAGAAACCCCCACTCACCTGACAGCTCCAAGTGTATTTGGTTTCCTAAAAAGAGTCGCTTCTCATTTGCAGCTCTTTAAAGGCTATTTTTATTTTTAGGGAAAAAAATTAATAATAATAATAATCTGACAAGAAGAAATGTACTAAAATGCCAAGGGGAGCTGCCAGCTAAAATGACCAGGGAGAGCAGGACTTTAAGTTTAAAAGTTGCTGGAAAAGCCCACATGGTTAGCCAGATCGATGTGAAAAGAGAAAAAGGACCTGTAAAAGACAAGGACTCTAACTTCTCTGCAGCCTAAGAAATTGGGCCAGACTGGAGGAGTGGATTAATCAGAGAGAAGAAAAATTATAAATCTGTGCTACCGCTATATCTCAACATCAAGGAAACCTGTAACTATCACGTAGAAAATAGGTCTGCTGATTACTTTGCCTTACCACTAGATAGGCTTCTATTAAGATTTACAGTGAAAAGCTCTTCCTCCCTAATTTCTGCAACAGTTACACAAAGTGAACCAAGCAATTGTGTTCACCTGATTGCTCCAGACATCATTTCCTAAGGATTAAAAAGATACTTTTATTATTTCTACTCCTTTGTGAGTTATCTTTGGTTGCATTCTGATCTCTGTGGATTAAGAAAATATAACAGTGTCTCAAAAATATTCTTTTTACTCTCCCCCTACACCACCTGAGAACATTTCTAAAACCATTTATTTCACCAACTAGCCAGGATTTCAAAGAGAAAAATCATAGCTGTCCAAGTTCTGAAAATCTTGCTAAGCATGCTTTGTGTTTCAAGCACGGTGTTTCTCTGCCCTGATCCTTGAACAGTAAATTGCTATGGAGAGGAAAGACTAAGAAAAGGACCTGATAAAAGGCTAGCATTTGGAAAGCAGTGACATGGGGCGCCTGGGTGGCTCAGTCATTAAGCGTCTGCCTTCGGCTCAGGTGTTGATCCCAGGGTCCTGGGATCGAGCCCTGCATCCAAGCCCCTCATCGGGCTCCCCACTCCGCAGGAAGCCTGCTTCTCCCTCTCCCACTCCCCCTGCTTGTGTTCCCTCTCTCGCTGTGTCTCACTGTTGGATAAATAAAATCTTTAAAAAAAAAAAAAAAAAGGAAAGCAGTGACATTATTGTAACAAATGTTTAGGTGAGGGAGGGATTACCTAACCATTGTACTTCCAGTCCTAAGTACTCCTTTTGCAAGGCTCTGGCAAATACAACTAACTAAATCAGTACTGCATCATCCTGAATTAATAATCTGATCTTACACTTTTTAATATCAAGGATTCCCAGATTCACTATACCTTAAGCAGTAAATAGAGAGACTAGAGATGATTACTTAAAACCTACCAGACAGAATGACCCTGAGTGGCAATAACAAGTATTATACAGATAGTCATAAAAGAGATTTACCTCGAAATGAAAACTTGGGCAGATTATATTTAGCTGAGTAATTCTGCTACCTATACTCGAAGGTCTCCCAACCACAAGCATAGGAATGGCTGAGGGGAAAAACAAGGTAAGACTTGCTATCTTACTCATCTCTGTTAAGTGCTGGCTATAAATCAAGGCAGCCTGCCCAAACACACAAAACAATATAATGATGATCTAGGAGAGAGCTGTTGGATTCATGCAATCAGGAAACCTGCACAAAATTAAGGGATAAACTATGGAGGCCTCAGATGTAATTGCTATGTTCTATGGATCTGAAAATGATTAAAGAATGGGGGCGGGCGGTAGGGTTCCGCCAGGAATCTGCAATCAAATACTATACATCAATTTGTTGTAAAATGGCAACTAGAAATTACTGAATTTTCAGCATTTCCCCCCTTTTATTCCCCAAATTTTCATACTCACTCTAATACAGTACAAAGGTACTTTGGGGGAAAAAAGTACAGAAAAAGGAGAGGGATGCATTTTTTCTTAAGTCTACAAATTTATTATTGAAATACGTTTTCCTAGTCAATTCTACAAATTAACAAAATTCTAATCACAGAACTCAATGGATCAGAGCATCCTAATCCAGAAAAATAAAGGAGTATTCTCCTCTTTGTGGGTTAAATAACTAGGAATATTTCTAGTAGTTGTTAGCTGAAGCACTGGGAGGAAGTGAGGGAAGGGGTGAGACAGTAAATATCACATTGAAATTCAGGTATTTTACTTCTTTTAAGACAAGTGAAGTATCACTCTATATAAACTATTCTTTGGACTTCATGGAAGGCCCTGGAAATGCTAGTCTCCGTAGAGACATGCACGGTTGATTTTCTCACTCTGACAATCAGAAGCATGCCTACCTAAGGTCAGCTCAGGACACGAGGACTGTGAAAAGGGAGATTCTGGAATTCAGGACAACCAGGGAGAGCATGTCTAGACTGGGAAGACGGAAGGGCAGTGGTGGCTCACATGACAGGAAGAGGCGGTGACAGACCAAAGAGGAATCAAGGGCACATACAGCCACCCAGCAATTCCTCCCAGATGACGACTCTGCAGGTGTTGCAGCTAAACCATTAGGATTACTGTCTTCCAGACGATTTCTGCCACTACAAACGCCTGAAAGCCTTCCAGGTTTTTAGTTACCTTTAGAAGAAAAGCCTATTGGGGCGCCTGGGTGGTGCAGTCGGTTAAGCATCCGACTCTTCGTTTGGCTTAGGTCGTGATCTTAGGGTTGTGAGACTGAGCCCCAAGTTGGGCTCCGCACTGAGCACGGAGTCTGCACCCTCTCCCTCTGCCCCTCCCACTTGTGCTCTCTCTCAAATAAATAAATCTTTACAAGAAAAATAAAAGCAAAGCCTATTAATTCTAAGGATTCCAGTAACAAGCAAATAACACCAGAGAAATACTCTTCAGCCCAGATTCTACTCCTAGGAATTTTCGCTATAGACATCATTTACATGTGTTTGAAAATACAGATGTATAAGAAAACTTACGAATCATCACTGATGACCCAAAAAAAAAAAGATAATGAACTAAAATGTTCGCCAATCAGGCAATGGTTAAAAAAAAAACATGAATGAAAAGTGGAAAGAGGGAGGAGGGTTGGGATATAAAATGGAGCTAAATTTTTAGACTATATTTTTTGTACTTTTTAAAATTCATCAATAGGTATTCAATTCTTACTAACCTAATTAAAATCAAAGAATTATACATGTTAACAGCAATTTTTTGAAACTCAAATTACCAAACCACGGCCCACAATGACATCATGGGTCCCAAAGTCCATTTAAATGATCATTGCACTTAATACATTTATATAAGTATCTAGGTGTCTTTCCCCTCCATTAAACTATAAATTCCTTAGGAACAAAAATATAAATTATCCTCCACAATGCCAGGCACAGTGATGCTCATTAAATGTATACTGAGTGCATAACTAAACAAAAACATATCTGACCTAAGGCTACACGACGTGTAACCACACGGGGACTTGGCTAAAGTCACGACTAAGTTCTCTGAGCTAGGTCAGCCTGACAATGAAAAGGATATAGCTCTCAGAAACTGTGTACATTTCAAAAACTTCTATAATCCCTTAGAAGATTCTAGGTTTCCTAGATCGAATTCATCCCTCACCAAGACTCCCCACGGTAGATTAAAAACTAAATGACTCACCTGGAAAGTCAATTTACACGGTGTTATAAAAAGCAGCCAATACAAATCAGTGATTCGTGTCACGGCACAGATTGTAAATAATATTATTTATCTGGTGCCTGGCAGGGAAATCAAGGCTTGGGTGATACAAATCAATTATAGTTCTCTTATAGTCTATAATTATAATCAGGAAACCAGAATATAAAGTATTAGGGAAGATGTTAATATAGAATTTGTATAAAACTCCGAAAAGAAATCTCAGATTTTTTCATGAGAAATATAAACTTGTTTCTATGCATGTAACGTTTTTACTTGGGGCTCTGCACTTATAGTGACTACATACTGATCAAGACAGAGGATTTCTTCAAATTTCTCATGGACCCCCATCAACAATAAACTTTGTTCAATGTAATAAAACATTCTAAATCATTTTTACAATAATTCAAAAATTGTGAGGGTTTCATATTTCCTATTTTTTCATTAATAAATGCACTTCGTGACGATGCATAGACTTCAAATTCAATCAAACTTTTCATATCAGGTTCTTTTTTTTTTTTTGAAGATTTTATTTATTTGACAGAGAGAGGGACACAGCGAGAGAAGGAACACAAGCAGGGGGAGTGGGAGAGGGAAAAGCACGCTCCCCGCTGAGGAGGGAGCCCGATGCGGGGCTCGATCCCAGGACCCTGGGATCGTGACCTGAGTCAAAGGCAGATGCTTAACGAATGAGCCATCCAGGCGCCCCAAATCAGGTTCTTTAAAGTAACACTTTCCAAAGGTAAACTATGAAGACCAGAAAACTCCATGGTTTTCAAAGGTTAAGGGGGAAGAAGGGATAAATAAGCAGAAAACAGGATTTTTCAGGGCAGTGAAACTATTTTCCCTATAATACTAAAATAGTGGATACATTTGTCCAAACCCATAGAATGTGAAACACAAAGACTGAACCTAATATAAACTGTGGACTTGGAGTGATAACCATGTGCCAGTGTGGGCTCATCAGCTGTAACAAATAGAACATTCTGGTGGAATATGTTGAAAACAGAGCAGGCTATGCATGTGTAGGGCAGAGTATAAGGGCAATCTTTGTGCCTTCCACTCAATTTTGCTATAAACCTAAAACTGCTCTGAAAAAAATCAATTTTAAACTCTTTAAAATATTTTTCCTTTAAGCAGGCATAAATGCTTTATTAGTAAATCATTCTTTTGTAGTCAGTATCTACTGAACATTAGTGAGCACTTGTAATCTAATTTTTCCTAAGTTTAATTTCTACTTCAAATTATCAACAAACATAATACACAATCTCCATGGTTCTGGGAATTTTCTATTAAGTTCCTGAAGATGTTCCATCATGTATTTTTACTGAAGCCATCTTTCAACTTAACACAACCATCTTCCCACAAATCTGCAAAGTGAGAATCGTTTGCAAAAACCCCCAAAAAATAACAAAAAAAAATATTCTTATATGCAAATTCTTGACAAAACCTTTCTTGTGGTCTACTAACACTGAAGGTATGAAACAGAAGAGATTGGTACACTGATCTCATACTCATTAAGAATTTTTCGAAACTCAGTGTGTTGGTGGTAGTTTGCAAATGACGTGCTTTGAAGTGTCTTCAAGGATTCTCTAGAGTGCTCTAAGTAAATCTTCATCAATGCCTGTTGATTCATCTTGAAATGAAACTTTCTGATTTAATAACTTCTGGATAAACATAGTCTCTATGTAATCCTGTCATCAGCAGGGCTACTAACAATATTATTCAGAAGTAAAACGTTTTAAATTTTCTTTTCTTCACTAGGTTCTAACACAGTGTTGTTCAAAATTTCCTGGCAGGCTGGCAAATGAAGCAATTTTGAATTCTATAATGTATTTGGGCTTCAGTAAGGAATTGTGCGGCCCTGTAACTAGCTGGCCGCATGAGTCATTCTAAGGATTATAACTGAATTTACAAAGGAATTGTGCTTATTTTGCCCTATTCGGCCTTTAAAAAAATTACAAATCTATATAGCTTAGGGTGGATGTTGCGTTTTAAGGCACCAGAATCATCTACTTGGTACCTCTGCTTCATGTAATAACATTCCACGCAAATGAGGTTTTCAGGTTAAGAAAGAATTATCAAGGTACTCAAGTTCAAGTGTGAGATCATCTTTTATTATATTACCTAATTAATGCCAAACTCTTAATTTTAGGCAAGTTTATCTTGTTAATTTATTGCTTTTGGGCTTTAACTCAAAAGCTTTTCATTATGATGGGAGGATAAGTATCTCAAACTTGAATCATTTAAAATATGCAGGATTTAAAGGGACTTTGATATTTACAGTTTTAGAATACCATTTTTTCAACATATTTTTAGGTTACCTTCATTTTAAGAATGTTTAAAATAAGTAAAATAGGAAAAGATAAAACATTAGTTTTCATTTAACTTAATTAAAATTCTGGAAAAGTAGTACATTATAAGATTACATTCTTTGTAATCAAAACTTTGGGAAAATTACTTTTATAAAGCTTTGAGATTAATGGTCCCTTAAAATTTTATTAGGTCCCTTAATGTAATGAAATTCAATTATTTGTTTTTAGAAATAAACAGTTGTATTTCTTAAAAAAAAAAAGTCCAAAAATCTCACCAAAATCAGACCTTGCACAATAACTGTAGCAGTTATGGAAATTAACACAATATATGCTCCACTTACCACCACCTAATACGGGAGGAAGAAGAGGAGAAAAAGAATATCTAGGAAAGCCGGATAAGCTTTTCAAAATGTCTGAAAACTAAAAAAAAAAAAAAAAAAATTCTTCCGAGTGGGACTTGAATGGCCAAGATCTGGAGGAAAAGGGCAATACCTGGAGATGCCCCCAACATTCCACACCGCCTTTCCCTGAGCACATTCCCAGTTCATAAGCAGCAGAGATAAGAGGCTGAGAGATAAGACATCTGTCGGAAAGCAGAGGCATTAAAGAGAGCCTCTGTCAGTCTGACAGGGCTGGGAAGACAAAAACTGGAGTTCAGGACGAGTAAGGCAGCTAGCTAGGGCTCGAAGGGTCAAGATTCCAGAGAGAAGAAAAGCACAAAAAAGTGAGTCTAGCAATCTAAGCTACTTTTTGGCTCAAGTATTCACTGATTCATAAGCAAACGAAAGCATGGGGTAGAGAAGTTGAACAGAATGCAGCTCTAGGAGACTGAGAAGCTGAGCAGAGATACAGTCTGTCTCACCAGAGCGGAAAGATAAACACTGGAGTTTGGGGCCTAACAAAGGAGACAGGCACAACTAAATCCCACCGGCTTTCAGTCAGGACTCCTAAAGGCCTGCACCCAGTTGAAACCTCAAAAGAACTCCACCTGTGGGGTAAGGGAAAGCTGGAAATGCACGAGGCCTTACAAAGGTGTCACACTCTCAATCGGCTCAGCCTCTGATTGGATTAAGATGACTGCCTCTATTCTAACTGCCTATCAGAAACTAACCTACCATCGGAGCCACTTCAATTTTCCATAATGACCAATATTCAATCAAGAATTACTAGACTTGGGGCACCTAGGTCAGTTAAGCAACTTGATTTCAGCTCAGGTCAGGGTCTCAGGGTTGAGAGACAGGGCTCCGTGCTCAGCAGGGAGTCTGCTTCTCTCCCTCTCCCCCTCCCCCTACTTGTGCACATGTGTGCACGTTTGTGCATGTGCTCTCTCAAATAAAATTAAATAAATCTTTTTAAAAAATTACTAGATTTTTCAAGAGATAGAACAGAAAAAGACAGACAACTGACAGAAATTCACAGGTAATCCAGATAGTGGAATCATCAGATATGCACAGTACTGATCACAGTTTATACTGAAGAAAAATTAAGCCGTGAAAGAGAAGTCCAGCAGTACCAATAGAGTTCCTGAGTGAATCAAAGGCGCAGACAGAGCAGACAACCACTGGGTATTCGAGTCAATCAAACCTAGACTCAAATCCAAGCTCTACCACTTACCAGCTTTCTTTTCCCCTTAAAGATGGATAGCTCATCCTCATAGTGTTATTGTGAAAATTAAGTGTCTTCTACAGAATCTGTCATACAACAGTCTGTAAACATTACGTCATGTATGCTGGTCAATAATTGTTACATCTGGATTACCTTATCCCAGGACTAAGTTCCTGCACACTCTCTTTTTATGTGGCAGAGTAATACACTACTATCAACTCTTAACAAAAGTGTCTTTCAAGTGAAAAAAAAATCTATTTTTGTTTTGTTTTGAATCACTAATAATATATTCTGGAACTACCAATGCTTTTCAGAAAAAGTATTTTATAAACAGTAAAAAAAAAAAAGTGTTTATTAATTTATACTCTGATTCCTTCCCCTAAAAAAGGATCTGAGGTAGCGGACAGAAATACATACCAACAAGAAGCAGGGGCTTCTGTTTCTCCATGGTGTTTTGTTTTTATTTTTCAGTGAGAAAAGGGCAGACAATGGTGGAAAATGGATACAAAAGTTTCTAGGCAAGGTATTACAGTCCTGAGCTGATACAGGCCATACATAAAAGCATACACTTTGGTAGATCTTGACAACAGTATTTAAGGCACCATTATTTTGTTTGACCCACACCCTCTGAGGCAGGTTATAGCTCCATTTTACCCTTCCTGTACCAGATCCACATAAGAAGAAGAGGACAGACACAGGTCCAGAACTGTGTTCCTTCCACGCTGTCAGGCTCATGCCGCCTCTGCCCACAAAGCCAAGCTGGTACCACCAAGATGACAGAAAGGTAAAACCAACCCCCAAACTGTCCTTCCAGCTATTAGTGTGCAAGCATGCCTACACATACAATGATCTGGTAAGCTCCACAGAAGACAGGAGAGTGGAGGATGCGGCTGTGGAAACATGAAGTTACCACTACGCTAAGCAGCTACTAGAGGGAAGTAAGAGCGAGCCCATGAAATGTCATACCAGGACTTCTACTCATACTGAACAGCTGGGGCTCCTCACCTGTGACAGCCCACCCTCCTCCCTGGCTTCCTTTTACTCTTTAAAATCTATCAGCTCAAAGTTAAACAGAGACAGCGATGTGTCGGTAATTTACATCAGCAGTTCCCAAACCGCAGTCTTTCACACCTCCACCCTCACAATTTTTACATTACATAAAAAACTCCTCTTTCACTTACCACTTTTCTTAAATCAAGGTTTTGTTGTTTTTTTGGTTTTTTTTAACTTGAAATGCCTACTTTGGACCGTTCTGAAACCATGAGTTGATGAGCCAGTTATGTTTTCCAGTATATGGGAAAATAACGGCATAGTGTTTAACACAAAAACTGTTTGGGGCGCCTGGGTGGCTCAGTCGGTTAAGCATCTGCCTTCAGCTCAGGTCATGATCCCAGGGGCCTGGGATTGAGCCCCACGTTGGACTCTCTGCCTGCCGCTCCCCCTGCTTGTGTGCTCACTCTGTCAAATAAATAAATAAAATCTTTTAAAAAACAAAAACACACAAAAAAATTGTTAAGAATAATGCTAAAACAACCCTGCATTGTCTACCCTTAGGAAACACTAATTTTTTTAATTATGTTAGCAACTATTTATATATTCTTTAAAAATTATAAACAGAGTAAATGCTTATAGCATTATTATGTGAAACATCTGTTAACTCCTTTATCCAGTTGTGAATTAATATATGCTTTCTTACCTAAAAAGTACTGTTATTTCTGGTGGCAATCCATTCTATTCCAATCTCCCTAGCTCTCCATAAATGCGCATGCTGTCTACATTTAGTTATTAATTAATAACCTGAGGCAGTTATGGGAATCTTCCTCATGCCTACAGACAATGACAGAGGGTTTCTCCCTTCAATGACCTGTCAAGATAGAGAAATCAAAAACATGAAAATACCAGATGCCAATTTTAATTATGTTCTCACCAAGTAGTATCTTTTTTTCTGATGCACTTAAAATGAAAATGAATACACTGTTTTCACTGCATGATACGTACAGGATATGTACCTGATACATCTGAACTCAGTGTTGAGATTCATTTTATATGCCCAATTCCTGTTAAGAGAAAGAACTTACATGATTTTTGCAATTACCACCACCAAAAAAATTACCCTGGAAGATTATTTTTTAATTAGCCTAGTTTCTTACCAAAGCAAATTAATTTTATGCCAATTCAGCAAACCACAAAGCCAAATGCATACCCAATTCAATTATCTTTAATCTTTCAACTAAGAAAAAGTGTCCTTATCTACTTTTTCTCACTGCTTCCCTGTCCAGAACAGAGCACTGTAGCAGCCAGAATGACATATGCTCATGAGCACAGATCTCACACAGAGGCAAGAAACAGCCGTGAACATTTCCCTTACTAACCATGAGAACAGTGACACTGGACCATGATTCGCAGAAGGCTCTACAAGGCACTCACAGGGGGCCCTCCCGATCAGCACAGTGGCTTGCACTCTACTCGGCAGTGCTCTTTACACTGGAACAAGTCGAAGACCAGATCCAGAAGAGCCTTGTATGTACTTCCACAAGAACGTAAGTCAGGCAAGTCACTGTCCCTCCCGCTATGTCCCAGAAGTGATCATACCTGTATAACAAGTAACGAGACTGGGTCCAAGATGGAGTCATTCATGCTAAGCCCCAACGTCAGCAAACCAAAACTTAAGTTTCTATGCCTGGCTCTCCCGGAAAAGTCAGGCCTAGGTCAGCCAGAATCCTTAAAGTGTACTCAGTTGAATTGTGTCCTTTAAATCCAGGAGCACCCGTGAAAATCCACAATACCCATTCATGGCCAACGGCACCTCCATCCCTCCTCTTACCCCCATGTCTGCTTCTCCTAAGCAGCACCGGTTCCTCCCTCGGGTGACGCCTGAATGTCAGAAACACTCCAGTGACAATGAGGTTGAACAGCCTCCAACTTTTAAGGGATAGTGTCCGGTCAGGTGATACACTAATCAATACGCTACTCTACCCCGAGATACAGGCTATCAGTCTTACTGTCGATCTCTCCATCTGTCATTTTTGACTCAACCAGGAAACCAGGGCGAAACGAACAGTCTAGCTCAAAGGTCAGCACCAGGCATTGAGCCACGTCCCACGGTCACAGGGCCTAACTCGGGTGCCCTAGAAACGGTCATCAGTCTTTTGGGTTACGATTCCAGTTTCATAAATAAGACTCTCCTTTCAGGAGCCACAGACATTTTGAATCTCATGAGAACTGTGGGCCCCTCTGTCCTCGGGTACATTCACGAGATACGCAAGAAGCCACATCTAGTCTAGGCACGCCACGGAGCCAGAAAACTCTGAAGTCTGTTCCCAAGCCCAGACCAAGAACTCTTGCTCTAGGGGCTTGGGGAAGCTGAGGCCACAACCTCACATTTGAAGAGAGATACCACGAGTCTGTGCTCACGTGTAAATCAGAAGCAATTATAAAATATTTTCAAGAAAAATCAAAGGTGCCACATGAAAAGGCTATTACCAGCAGCGGCAGCAGCTCTAGGATTTTAGACATTAGGGATGGGATGTGATGGGGAGGAGACTCACAAGGTACGGACACTGTGTTTGCATCGTTCTCCAAGTAAATATCAAGAAAACGCCATTGTTCCTATCAGATGTGGGGGGAGGGGAGAACTATTATGAAGAGATAAAGACCCAAAAGTGCCCCTCCTATCTTGGTTCACCACTGTCTGTTGGATCTTAAGAATATTACTGAGCCACATTTTTCCATCAACGTTTATTGGGATGAAAACTTAAATTGGTTCATGAGACATACAGAGAAGATACAGAAGATCTTGAAATCAACCCTGACGTATTCCCCTCCTTGGGACTTGGCTGTGAAGCAGGACCTAGGCAGCCGGAGGAGAAGGGGAGGGACGCTGGAGCTGGCCTGTAAGCTGCAGACGAAAGAGGATGGGAGGGGAAGGTGGAGACAAGTGTGGCCCGGCTCAGCAGCAGACCTAGGAGCTCCAGCCGAAGGAGTGACAAAGGTTTGCTCATTGATCAACTCAGGCTCCCCGAACGCTTTCTCAACCAGGCCTGACTTCTGGGCTTCCACGTGCCTGTCTGCTTTGTCCAATTTTAGCAAGAATCCTTATAAATCAGTTTAACCGGAACCCCCCCATCCCCCAATACCTAACTGGGTTCATCCTCCACCATGCCCCAGGTGAGGTCTGATCACGGTGCCCTACCTTGAGCAAGAATCCTGTCAGGTCAGTTGAGCCAGACTCTCCCCCCTCAACCCTGATGTTTCCCTTTAGTAATTTCCCATCCAGGGACCCCCGGTCCGCTCCTTGGCTATAACCTGCCACTGGCCCAGGCTGCATTCAGAGTGGAGTCCAATCCCTCTCCACCCGCAAGACCCTACTGCAGTCGTCAGACAACCATCACGATGGCGTCCCTTGAATGAAGCCTGCCTTACTTTCAACAGAGTTTAAGAATAATTGTTCCTTTAACAGTTTATTTTTCTTTAAGAGGAGCAAGAAAAACATCTAACCAACGTGGGAAACTCAGGCATATTTCAGGCAATGGTAGTAGGTTTTCAAGAGAGGATTTATGTGACAAGGACGGACAGAAGCAGAAAAATGTTCACGCTTAGCCCAGAAGCCTGACCTCCAGTGTGCATCGTTCCGATAAGGATCAAATATGCGCTGGTTGCTACATTTCTCAAAGGGTCTCATGACTACCTGTGTATCTCACCAATTGTTAATATTGAACTGAATGATAAGCACCAGAGAAATCTTGCAAAAGTAGTTTTACAAGCAGAAATTCAAAGAAAACATTTATGATCTAATACTCCCTGTATGTCTCCCCCTTCTTGAGCACTAAGCATATAACCGCCAGCTTCACAGAGCAAAGGGCAGCCCTTTCTGCCCACGGGTCCTGTCCCCGTGCTACCTAAATTCACTTACTAAGTTGCACCATACAACTTAAGAATTATGTCTTGCCCTTTGAGGGCAATCACAATATTGTGACTGATGATAAATATATATTTGGTCTTCTCCCTGATTCCTAGCACAGAGCTCTGAAAACCCTTGGGATTTCCAAAGTGAGGAAGAGCAATAAACGGTGTCTTTTGTTATTCATAACATCCCACACCCCTTTCAAACACACCTGAGTTTATGTTAATGAGGTGACTTCCGGAGAACCCCTAAGTGTGGAGGGGAACCAACGAAGTGATTTGGGTTGGCACTCTTTAGTTCCAACCCCTGACCTCTGAGGAGGAGGGAGGGGCTGGAGACTGAGTCCAATCACCAATGGCCAATGAAAGCCCACAAGGACAGAGCTGGAGAGCTTCCAGTTTGGCCGACATGGTGCGCTGGGAGAGGGTATGGAAGCTCCACGTCCCTTTCGCCTTACCGTGACCTACACATCTCTTCCACCCGGCTGTTCGGAGTTATAACCTTAAAATAAACTGGTAATCTAGTAAGTAAACTGTTTTCCTGAGTTCGGTGAACTACTCCAGCAAATTAATGGAGCCTAAGGGGGGGGCGGGTAGTAGGAACCTCTGATTTATGGCTGGTGAGTCAGAAGCACGGGTGACAACCTGAACTTGCATCTGAATGGGGGTAGAGGGGGCCGGTCCTGTGTGACTGACCTGGTGCTGCGTCCAGGTAGTGTCAGAATGGAGTTAGGTTGTGGGACCCCCAGCTGGTGTCACAGAACTGCTTGGTGTGTGAGCCCCAGAATCAATCCCAGAGGCAGGGCTTCAGCCCCCAGAAAAGGCAGCTCCAGAGAAGACAGGGCTGGAGGGACCAAAGGAGAAGCCCCATGCTAGGGAGGACTGGGACCAAGAGCGGCGACTGGGACCAGAGCACCATCGGATGCTGGACTGTTTAGCAAAGAAATAAGTACAGTGAGGAAGACCAGTGCTCCCCCTGGAGACCCCACCGGAGCCCCCGGACCAGGCCTGATGGCACAGGAGGGGCTGGGCTTTTAAATTCCACCTGCCTGCTGTCTGCCGTGATCCCGGAATCAGAGCGGAGATAAGCAAGACGGACACCAGCCCTGGTCTTGGAGGGTTTTCTAAACAAAACAGAATTTCAGATACAAAGCCAAGTACCGAGAGTCTGGCTACAAAGCCCCAGCATAAATCTATGCCGTCCCCGACAGCTTGAGCTAACATATGGAAGTGGGAAGCAGAAGACACGTTAGGGAAACTGTTTATTACAGTTGGGATAAAATAAAAGGTAAATGTTGGAACAAAAGTGGGAGATAAGATTAGGAAAGAATGGTCTCCAACACCAGCCGGAGGAGTTTATATGGGGGAAGGGGGGGGCAGGAAGGAAAGGGCAGGTTCTGAACCGTGTCTGAAAGATTAATTTACTGGAACAAAGGCAGAAATGCCGTTGATATTCAGAAATATAAAAACACCATTTGGAAGACATCTTCTCTAGCAGTTTTATTAGCGTGGAGGTTGTGGGTGAGAAGGTGGAACCGAGTAGAGACATCTCTGTGGACACGAAGCGGCAGGAGAGGTAGGAAACATCCGGGAGGAGGTGCTGAGTACACACAGCCCAAGAGGAAGTTATGCATAAAAGGAGGATGACAGATCGTTCCCGAAGTTCCCAACAGAGGTACTGGGTTTTTATTGTCGTTATTTTTAAAACACAGGTACACCTGAACCAACAGATTAAAGATGCAAAGAAGAAACCTGGGTAAATGATACACAAGGAATACTTAAAGGGACAGAGCCCAGCTCACATCAAAATGTCTTTATACCTAAAAAAAAAATAGACAAAACAAATACCACTCTGAAGATTTTTCTTACGGAAAGTTTCTCAGTGTAAAATTCCTATAAATTTCACAATGTGTTAATGTATCCGTCCCACTATTCAATAACCAAGAAATACATAAGACCTTTTTTAACTTTATCAAGTCAAATCATAAATTTTAACACAAATTCCGTTTTTTATTTTTTTTAGTTTTTTTTTTAAGATTTTATTTATTTATTTGAGAGAGAGAGTACACATGAGAGGGGGGAGGGTCAGAGGGAGAAGCAGACCCCCTACTGAGCAGGGAGCCCGATGCAGGACTCGATCCAGGGACTCCAGGATCATGACCTGAGCCGAAGGCAGTCGCTTAACCAACTGAGCCACCCAGGCGCCCACAAATTGTGTTTTTTAATGAAATGTAATGGGCAGAAGAAGTGTGGTAGGAGGGAAAAGAATGGGTTTTAGAATTATTCAGACCTACGTTTCATTATATTTTTAACATATCAACACACCCACATCACTGCTTGAGAGCTCCCAAGCGTCAGTACTTCAATGCTAAGTGATGTACAAGACTGATCTGACCTTCATAATGGCCCTCTGAATCCAAAGGTTCAACAGCTTGCCCAAGTGAATAAAGAGGCAAGGCAGTCGGGGCGTATGGGTGGCTGTCGGTTAAGCATTTGACTCTTGGTTTTGGCTCAGGTCATGATCTCAGGGTCAGGGAATCGAGCCCAGAGTTGGGCTCCCTGCCCATCAAGGAGTCTGCTTGAAGATTCTCTCCCTCTGCCCCTCCCCCAACTCACATGCACTCTCTCTAAAATATATAAATCTTAAAAAAAAAAAAATTTAAATTTAAAAAAGAGGCAAGGCAGGATCTGAACTGGAGTCTGACAGAGAATCCCTTCACCGTCCTCAAACTGCAAGGCCAACCTCTGTGTCCTCCCATGACTCCCTGCACTTCAGGTCCTCATTATAACTTCCTCATAGTTTTGCTGTGAAGTACAAAACGTAGTACGTGGATAGCTCTTAGCACACAGAAGGTCCTCAATAAAAGTTGGTTTCCTCTGTTTCCTTTTGTAATCACTTTCTTAAAAACTTTGATCTTGGGCTCCTGGGAGGCTCAGTTGTTAAGCGTCTGCCTTCGGCTCAGGTCATGATCCCAGGGTCCTGGGATCGAGCCCCACATCGGGCTCCTTGCTCTGCGGGAAGCCTGCTTCTCCCTCTCCCACTCCCCCTGCTTGTGTTCCCTCTCTGGCTGTCTCTCTCTCTTGTCAGATAAATAAAAAAATTTAAAAAATCTTTAAAAAAAAAAAACTTTGATCTTTCTACTATACAACACTGCCTCTTCTCCGTCCCTGAGACCCACTAGGTCTACCTCTAGCAGCACTGAAGATGCTGTATTATAATTGTTGGCTCGTCTGCTTCTCACCAGTCAGCAGGCCAGGCCTTTGCCCATTATCAATTGTGGGTCCCTAGTTTCCAGTGTGTCCGGCATGTAGTTAAGTGCTCAACAAATGGTTCTCGTTTCAATTAATTCTGGTCAACGGGCAATTCAAATGTTCTATCTGCTTAGCAGACATGCAAGATCACCACAATAGGTGATCTGTTCTGCCACATGCGTTAGTCCTGAAGCCAGCAAACTACGGCAAGTTGGCTGCCCCCTAGTTCTCTCAATAAAGTTTTATTGGAACATACACGGCCACATTTATTCATTTGCATTCTGTCTACAGTCACTTTTGTGTTAAAGGGCAAAACTGAGTAGTTGCAACAGAGACCTAACAGCTCGCAAAGTTTAATATATTTACCATCTGGCCCTTTACACAAAAACTTTGCTGACCTCTCTATTAGTTGGATCCACTGATGAGTCAAATTTGAGAATATTTACTATGAGCAAGCCACTGCCTTCTTGTGCTGGGTATATTGTGAACAAAACAGATACAGCTGTTGCCTTCATAGAGCTGCCAAAGCGAAAAAGACAAAACACATAGGGACTCAAATAAATGAATAACCAATAAACTACTAACTGCGACAAGCACAGTAAAGGAAAAGTGGGTTGGTCAATACTATTTAAAACAATGAGTATGGGAGGGGGACATACCTTACATTGGGTAAACCAGTGTTAAAAAAAAAAAAGAAAGAAAAACCACAGGCCCAAAATGGCATCAGTTAGGCCAAGACCCCAAAATGGGGCTTAATTCCTAATCTAATGGCAGTTTCCACCTCTCCCAGAAATGCAGTCTTAACTGGTCAAGAATTTTCCAGGCACGCCTGGGTGGCTCAGTGGGTTAAACATCTGCCTTCGGCTCAGGTCATGATCCCAGAGTCCTGGGATCGAGCCCCAGGTCAGGCTCCCAGGTCAGTAGGGAAATCTGCTTCTCCCTCTCCCTCTGCTCCTCCCCAGCACCCCCTCTCTCTCAAATAAACAAAATCTTAAAAAAAAAAATTCCAATCAGGCCAACTGCCACACAAGCCCTCTCCATCCCACAAAGGAAGATGGAAGTTATCTGCATGGTAAGACTCCCCCGTCCCTCCCCCTCATGGAAAACTACCTTGCCTGGAACCATCCTTTTCCTTTGCTAATAACTTTCTTGCCCCACTTATAAAAACCTTCCATTTTGTACAACTCCTCGGAGCTCCCCTCTATTTGCTAGAAGGGATACTGCCTGATTCTTGAATCATTTAATAAAGCCAATTAGATCCCCAAATTTACTTGAATTTTGTTTTTTAACCGGGGTAAGTTTCTCTAAGAAGGTGAAATTAAACAGACCTGAATTAAGGGGGTGGGGCACGGACAGTCAGGTGAGAGATGAGTGCATTCTCGCTGAAGGTCCGCCATGAGCTTAGGTTCTGAGGAAGAGCCCAGGGCACTGAAAGGACAGTGTGCCTGAGACATAGGAGCCAGAGAAAAATTCTGATAAAATCTGAAAGGAAATGTAGGCAGGTGTTAGATCATACTGCACCTTGTAAGCCATTTTATCATCTGTATTTTTATTGTCCATATTATAAAGTGTCTAAAAACCACTTATAAAAACAGTTGGGAAAAGGTTAGGGGCTAATATTTCAGACTCACACAATTATTCTTCCTTATTACTAATAATAGGGAACAAATCCATCTCTGGGTTTACATCTAGCTTTTGCTCAAGAGTGAGGACTTTCTTTTCCTATAACTATCGGGACTTCCTCACACATTTTGATCACCTTTAATTATCAGCTCACAGTTATGATTCATAAAGCATTAAAGCTCTCAAAAAAAATCAACAATTGCAATGGCAATAATTTTTTTCTAATTCCAGACTGATAGGTCTTGAATAGTAATGTCAAAAGTGTTCCCTAAAAACAAATCATATTACAACTAATCTACATAATAAAAATCAAAAGTAATGCTTCCATTCAGGTAATATTTAAATATGGAAGGGCAATATAACATAAGAAACTGGTGTATTGAGATTAAGGGGTGCCCGGGTGGCTCAGCCGGTTAGGCATCTGCCTTAGGCTCAGGTCATGATCTCAGGGTCCTGGGATGGAGTCCCTAAGCCCCACATCAGGCTCCCTGCTCAGCGGGGAGCCTGCTTTTCTCTCCCCCTCTGCTGCTCACCGCCCCACCCCCCACACTTGTGCTATCAAATAAATAAATAAAATCTTTAAAAAAATAAAAAAAGATGACACTGAATTTCGTTACAAATTAACTATGGAAGCTTATGATTTACTCTTATCAGAATCACAATTTTCTCAGTAGCAAAAAATATTACTAACAAAAAACTGTTCTAAGCTAACCTCACCCATATAAACTCATTCAATCTCCGTAACAACCCTATCCAATGGGTAGTACAGGTTTATCCCTAATTTGCAGATAAGAATATTTAGGCAAAGAAGGGTTAAGTAGCTTGCCCAAGGTGGCTCAGCTCAGTGTTTTAACCGCTGGGCACAATACCTCCCCAGTAATGATGTCACTCTCATTCCAGCACATCCTGAGAGGTGGGATTCCAGCTGGTTTCCTGGATCCATTCTTGGAAGCAGGGTATTATACCCATGAGCTTAATTTGTGCCTCAAGAAAGCAAAAAAGACTAAGACGTGGCTCCCACAGGAAGAAAACGTCAGCACTCTCTGATCATCATTTCCACAACTACACTCGATGACCAAGGAGAGCCACAACCGTAGCAACCACTTGCTGGGCCTCTCACTCACCACACCAGTGCAGTCACACCACCTTAGGAACCTCATCTGATATTCGTGACAGGCTACTGTTAGTCCTGATGCACAAATCGGAAAATGAGATTAAGAGGTTCAGCATCTTTACCCTAAAGTTCCTCTTCCACTTCTGCCACATACTGTATACAGGTCAGGACAGTTTCCCCTGAGCTGCTGAGTCCATGGAATTATATAAATATATAAGCTATATATTTTATATATATAAAATACATATTTTATATATTTTATATATTATATAAATTATATATATAATATATATTATATAAATATGGGATTATATAAATATGACTTCATCGTATAAAACCGAGTTCATCTGGCTGATTTAGGAGCTTTGTCAGAGGTAAGAGAACTTTCCCTGTTGTTAATTCCATTGCTCTAGCATTAATAATGGAAAAGGGGAACCGATCCCTTCCCAAGAAAGCTCGTGACAACAGGACTACGCAGGGCTGGTTCCATGGTGTGTCCTCAATGCCCAAAAGGGGGCTGGACTTCCGTAAATGCTCAATAAACTGTGGTCGACTTTAACTGAATTTCATGAGTCTGGCTTATGTGAGACCAACTTGGGCCTAAGCCCCGTCTTCTTTAGATACCAAACAACCAGGATCACTAAGCCGAGAAGTGAACCTGATGTCACTCATAACAAAATCACCATCAACATAAAATCATGAATTATCCACAGAAGTTGGTGTACAAAGTTTGAATATTTTAAAGATAAAACCAGTAAGTGGTGCTTCAAATTGCAAAAAAAAAAAAAAAAATCAGATCATTTTATTTCAAACTCTGATTCAGAGTGTTGGAGTAGTTTCCTTTTTTTCAATGTAATGTACTACTTACCCATCTATTATTATTTCCTTCTAAAAATGTTTTTAAAGTCAACCAAATGGAACAACCAAAATATCATCTTATATCATGTACAAAATTATACACTATCATTCAGAACTGAAGGACGAGTTTCCCAAACAAGTGAAAATTAAAGGAGTTTCTCACCACTAAACCGACCTTACAGAAAATGTTAAAGGGTCTTCTTTAAGCAGAAGAGGCTGTACCCAGAAATAAGAAAATTACGGGAGGGGCGCCTGGGTGGCTCAGTCAATTAAGCATCTGCTTTTGACTCAGGTCCTGATCCCAGGGTTCTGGGATGGAGTCCTGCATCGGGCTCCCTGCTCAGTGGGGAGTCTGCTTCTCCCTCTCCCTTTGCTGCTCCCCTTGCTTGTGCACGTGCACGTGCTCTGTCAAATGAATAAATAAAATCTTAAAAGAAAGAAAATGAGGGGAAAAAAGCTCCTGGGTAAAGGCAGTGGATGAGCCACTTTAAAAAGCTACTATAAACGTCAAATGAGAAAAACAGTAAATCAACTATAACTACACTACATGGTTAAGGGATACAAAAAAGATGTAAAATATGATGTCAAGAACATAAAATGTGTATGGGGGAGTAAAAAATGTAAGACTTTTAGAATGCATTCAAACTTCAGCAACATAGGCTTAAAACAGACTGCTATATATGTAGGTAGATATATATGAAACTCATGGTAACCACAAACCAAAAACCTATCAAAGATATACAAAACCTAAAGAGAAAGGAACCCAAAATAATACTAAAGAAAACCAGCAAACCACAAGGGAAGAGACCAAAATAAGACACAGAGAAGAACTACAAAAACAACCAGAAAACAATTAACACAATGGCAGCAAGTGCATACCTCTCAATAATTACTCACAATGGGAATGCTCCAATCTTAAGACATAGAGTGACTGAATGGATAAAGAATATAAGACCCATCTACATGCTGCCTACAAGAGACTTGCTTCAGACCTAAAGACACACACAGACTAAAAGTGAAAAGATAGTCCATGTAAATGAACACAAAAAAGCAGGAGTAGCAATATTCTTATCAGACAAAATAGAGTTTAAATCAAAGATTGTAAACAAAAGGCAAAGAAGGGCATTATATAATGATAAAGAGCTCAATCCAAGAAGAGGATACAACATTTGTGAATATATCTGCCCCCAACATAGGAGCCCTTACTCTATATAAAGGGAATGTGAACAGACATAAAGGGAGAAATCAACAGCAATATAATAATTGTAGGGGACTTTAGGACTCCACTTACATCAATGGATAGATCATCCAGACAGAAAACCAATAAGGAAACACTGGCCTTAAAAGACATGGTAGACCAGATGGACTTAACAGATATTTACAGAACATCCTGTCCAAAGGCAGACTGCACATTCCTCTCAAGTGCTCATGGAACATTCTCCAAGATAGAACACATGTTAAGCAACAAAATAAGTTTCAATATATTCAAGAGACTGAAATCGTATCAAGCATCTTTTCTGACCACAATGGCATGAAACTAGAAACCAATTATAAACAGAAAATTGCAAAAAACATAAACACATGGAAATTAAACAACATACTGCTAAACAACCAAAGGGTCAACTAAGAAATCAGAGGAGAAATCAAAAAATACCTTGAGACAAATGAAAATGGAAATACAACAGACCAAAATCGGGGCGCCTGGGTGGCTCAGTTGGTTAAGCAACTGCCTTCGGCTCAGGTCATGATCCTGGAGTCCCGGGATCGAGTCCTGCATCGGGCTCCCTGCTCAGCAGGGGGTCTGCTTCTCCCTCTGACCTTCCTCTCTCTCATGCTCTCTACCATTCTCTCTCTCTCTCTCTCAATAAATAAATAAAATCTTTAAAAAAAAAAAAAAAACAGACCAAAATCTATGGACACAGCAAAAGCAGTTGTGAGAGGGAAGTTTATAGCGATACAGACCTCCCCAAAAAAACAACATATATCTCAAATAAACAATCTCAGTCCATACCTAAAGAACTAGGAAAAAAAAGAAAAAGAAAAAGAATAAAGCCCAAAGTTAGTAGAAGGAAATAATAAAAATCACAGTGGAAATGACATAGTTTAAAAATTAGAAAAGATCAATGAAACTAAAAGCTGGTGCTTTGAAAAGATAAAAATTGATAAACCTGTGGCCAGAATCGTCAAGAATAAAAGAGACATGGTCTCAATACAATCAAAAATGAAAGAAGAGAAATTACAACTGACAACAAATGCATAAGATCATAAGAGATTACTACAGTTGTAGGCCAAAAAATTGGAAAAACCAGAAGAAGTGGATAAATTCCTAGAAACACGCAGCCTTCTAAGACTGAATCACTAAAAAACAGAAAATATGAATGGACTGATTACAAGTAATAAAATTGAACCAGCAATTAAAAAAAAAAAGTCCAGGACCAGGTGAATTCTATCAAACAATGAAAGAAGAGTTAGTACCTATCTTACTCAAATTATTCCCAAAAAAAGTAAACAGGAAGGAATGCTTCCAAATTCCTTTTATGAGGCCACAGTACCCTGATACCAAAACCGGAAAAAGACAACACAAAAGAAGAAAATTATAGGCCAATATCCTTAATGAATATAAATGCAAAAATCCTCAGTAAAAATATTAGCAAACTAAATCCAACAACACATTAAAAGGATCATAAGCCATAATAAAATGGGATTTATTCCAGAGATGCAGAGATGGCTTAATATCCACAAATCAACATGATACACCACATTAACAAAATGAAGGCTAAAAATCATATGATCATCTCAATAGATATAGAAAAAGCATTTGACAAAATTCAACATCTATTTCTGATAAAAGCTCTCAAGGAAGCACATGTAGAGGGAACATATCTCAACATAATAAAGGCCATATATGATAAACCCACAGTTATCATCATACTCAATGGCAAAAACTGAAAGCTTTTTCTCTAAGATTAGGAACAAGACAAAGATGCCCACTCTCATCACTTTTATTCAAACATAGTAGGAAATCCTAGCCACAACAATTAGGCAAGAAAAAGAAATAAGAGGTATCCAAATTGGTACAGAAGAGTAAAACCATCACTATTCACAGGTGACACACTATATTTATAGAAAACCCTATAGATTCCACTGAAGAAACTATTAAAACTAGTACATGAATTCAGTTAAGTCAAAGAATACAAAAACTAACATACAAAAATTGGTTGCATTTCTATGCACCAATAACCTATCAGAAAGAGAAATTAAGAAAACAATCCCATTTACAATTACATCAAGAGTAAAATACCTAGGAATAGATATAGGTGAAAGATCTATACTCTGAAAACCGTAAGAGTGATGACAGAAACTGAAGGCACAAATAAATGAAAAGATATATCATGCTCATGCATTGGAAGAACACTGTTAAAATGTCTATACAACAGAATCAAAAATAGCCAAAGTTGGAGGTATCTCACTCCCTGATTTCAAACTATAAAACAAAGCTATACTGATCAAAACAGTATGGTACTGAAGCAAAAAATACACTCGTAGATCAATGGAAGAGAATAGACCCCAAAAATAAAACCATGCATAAATGGTCAGTTAATCCACAATAAAGGAGGCAAGAATATACAAAGGGGATAAGCCAGTCTCTTCAATAAATAGAGCTGGAAAAACTGGATAGCCACATGAAAAAGAATGAAACACGACCACTACCTTACACCATGCACAGAAATTAACTCAAAATGGATTAAAAGACTTAAATGTAAGACCTGAAACCATAAAACTCCTAGAAGGAAACAGGCAGTAAGCTCTTTGATACTGGTCTTAGCAACATTTTTTTTGGATCAGTCTCCCCAGGCAAGAACAAAAAAAGCTAAAATAAATGAGATTACACCCAACAAAAAATCTTTTGCATAGCAAAGGAAACCATAATGAAAAGGCAACCTACCGAATGGGAGCAGACAGTTGCAAATCATACAGCCAAAATATATAAAGAACTTACAAAACTCAATAGCATAAAACAAACAAACAAAAAAATCTGATTAAAAAATGGGCAGAGGACCCTTTCCCAAAGAAGATCTACAGATGGTCAACAGGCACATGAAAAGATGCTCAACATCACGAATCATAAGGGAAATGCAAATCAAAACTACAATGAGATATTACCTCACACTGGTCAGATTGGTTATTATCAAAACTAAAAATAAGTTTTGGTGAGATGTGGAGAAAAGGGAACATTCAAACTGTTAGTGGGAATGTTCATTGGTGCGGTCACTATGGAAAACAGTATGGAGGTTCCTCGAAAAATTAAAAGTAGAACTACCCTATGACTCAGCAATTCTACTTCTGAGTATTTAGCTAAAAGAAAACAAAAACACCAATTCAAAGAGATATATGTACCCTTATGTTCAATGCAGCTCTATTTAGCACATCAACAGAAAAAGAAGATGTGGTGCGCGCGCACACACACACACACACACAAATGGAATATTACTCAGCAATTTAAAAAAAAAAGAATGAAATCTCGTCATTTGTGACAACATGGATGGACCTAGAGGGTATTATGCTAAGTGAAATAAGTTAGAGAAAGACAAATCTGTATGATTTCTTACATGTGTAATCTAAAAAACAAAACAAGTGAACAAACAGAAACAGACTCAAAAATACAGGGAACAAAGTGTAGAGGAGGTAAGGACTGGAGGGGCAGGTGAAACACGTGAAGGGACTAAGAGGTACAAACTTACAGTTATAAAATAAATTAGTCATGGGGATGTAATGTTCAACATAGGGAATACTGTCAATAATACTAGAATCACTTTCTATGGTGACAGATGGTAACTAGAATTAAGGTTAAGCATCTGCCTTTGGCTCAGGTCATGATCTTAGGGTCCTGGATCGAGGCCCACAACAGGCTCTCTGCTCAGCAGGAAGCCTGCTTCTCCCTCTCCTCCTGCTGCTCCCCCTGCTTGTGCTCTCTGTCAAATAAATAAAATCTTTAAAAAACAAACAAACAAACAAAAAAACTAAGTTAACCAAGGGAGTCTTTTCTGTATCTTCTGGTACAATTAGAAAAGAATTCTACCTCAAGAAAAACAAAAAATCTTAGCTGAAGAAAGATTAAAAGTATTCACATTAGTGTATTTTGTCACATGTCTTAGGCAACCTCTTTATTGATAAAGTTACAAGGTAACTGGAAACTTATAGAAGCAATTATTCAGTAGGACCTCTCCTATGGAAGAGTAAGCTCAATGAAATAGGAAAATTCTTACCCACCTCACATTCCAGTTCACTCACCCACAACTACCTTAGTACTTAAGGGACAAGTATTCTGAGGCTATGAAAGCAAAGAATTTAAAAAGTCTTCTGTCTAGGGCGCCTGGGTGGCTCCGATGGTTAAGCGTCTGCCTTTGGCTCAGGTCATGATCCCAGGGTCCTGGGATCGAGTCCCGCATCGGGCTCCCTGCTCCTTGGGAGCCTGCTTCTCCCTCTGCCTGCCTCTCTCTCTGTCTTTCATGAATAAATAAATAAAATCTTTAAAAAAAAATAAAGTCTTCTGTCTACTTTAAGACAAATGGCATCAAGAGCGCAATCAGAAAACACAAACACGGAAGTTTCTCTCCACCAGAACACAATTATTCTTTGCATTAACAATTTGAAGTTCTGCATTTATTAGACCTCACAGATTTTTATTCTCATCCCTGTATAAATTATCAAAGCTATATATACCTCAGAATATTGATTAGACAGTACATTTATAGTCACTAAGGCTCCCTAAGGAGTTTATCTTTAACATAAAATATTCAACAATCAAAAGTATTTCACACATTTGACACCAAGGAAACAAAGAATATATAAAATCTCATAAAATGTACCAATTTTCTAATAACCTAATAAACTAGAAGACTCTGGCTCTCAGAACCAAGAAAACCAGTAAAGTAGGTTTACAGAACAATCATAGACATCCGATGTTTACACGATGTCTACACCCATAGACTGAGGTGTGACCCTCCTCCTATCTCACACCACTTAGGTAGGGGGCTGCCTGGAAAACCCTCTCCCTAATGCCTGCTACCAAAACGTGAAGAAACCTAAACATCTGTGAAAATAAGCTATCTTTGTCACCACCCCCTCCTAGTTTCCCATATGCCTTCAAATTCAACATCATAAATAATTCACAACCACAGCTACCCTCCATGTTTATCTTTTAACCATATTTCATTCTGCTTTCATTCAATTTCTAGGTCCTTTGATGTTAAGGTCCCAAGAGAGAAGCTGGATAACAGGCCTCTTTGCATCAGCTCAGTGCCCAACATATAATGCCTTTCAATAACAGGTATTCAGTAAATCTTGATAAAACAGCTAAAATCTTTATTTAAAAAATGTTAGGTCCAGACTAAGAGGCACTGTAGAACCTGAAAATGATGCCACCCAAATTTGTCTGCAATTGCCATCTGTAAGCTGACATCTCCAGTTCCCTATCCTTACCCGAGTCTCGTCATACAACCAAGAGTCATCTTTACTGAATGTGCAGGCACCTCAAACTCAATGTATTTAAAAACGAACCTGTCTTTCTGCTACCTCCTCCAAAAGGGATCTTCCGCCTTCACATTCTCTCTCAGTGACTGTCCATCCAGATGTGATTACACAACGGGTTTATACTGTTAAAAGGTTAAACCTGAATACTTAAGAGTAGCACAATATGAACAACAACGAAATCTGGGGGGAAAGGATTAAGGCTTGATAGGATTAAGAATAACCGCCCTGGGGCGCCTGGGTGGCTCGGTTAAGTGCCGACTCTTGGTTTCCACTTGGGTCGTGATCTTAGGGTCCTGGGATTGAGCCCTGTATTGGTCTCCCTGCTGAGCAGGGAGGGTCTCTCTCTCTCTCTCTCTCTCTCTCTTTCTCTCCCCCACCCCAACCCCCCCACTGGAGCATGCACACACACGCTCTAAGATAAATAAAGCTTTAAAAAAAAAAAAAAAAGAACATCCCTAATATCTAACTGTGCCAGCTACCGTACTTTAGTCTGATTTAAAGCCTACTACAGCCCTGTAACCTAAATACTATTATGACTGTCTCGGTTTACCTACGAGGAAACAGAGTCTCAGAAACATTTACAATTTATACAAAGTCCTAGAGTTGGTAAGTGGTAGAACTGGCTTTGAACAAAAATTGCAACTTCAGAGCCCTTAAAAATCCATGGGGAAGAAGTCCTCTTCAAAAATAAAGTAATGCAAGTATGGTTCTAAAATCGGATAGCAGCATACAGGGTAAACTGAAGGCTGCATATTCAGCAAAACAGCGACTAGAGTAACCTAGGTCAAGGGTGAGCATCCCGGGGCTAGAACAAGGGCAGGGAGACTGCAGTATAAGAGATCAGTGCAGTACAGAATAGGAAGGGTAAAAAAAGACCTAACCTCTCAGAATGAAACACTAAAGACATGCTGGGAATCAAATGACTCCACAGTCCCTAATCTTAGATATACAAGCAACCAGTGGGGCCATAAACAGGAACTGGGTATATTAAAGAGTGGAACCTGTTTTTCCACTTCAGATCTCTGAATGAAGGTCAAGAGGAGATATCCAAGTGAAAACATCCAGAAGACAGTGCAGTCAATGAGACCAAAGCTTGGTTAGTACAGGGCTGGACCTATATTGCTAATTAAATATTAATTTCATATTTCTGTATATTTCTTAAATCAAAGGGGACACTGTTTTAATATAGAAAACTAGCAACTGCTACCCAAAAAAAGGGGAAAAAAAACAAAACCTGATAACTTAACACTTCCCCACTCAATGACAAGTTCCCCAAAAGGCCCTAGCAACAGCTTTTCTGCATATATTCGTTCCAGCCAAAAACTCTCTGCCACCTACTCATGTCCCTTGCGAACTATTCCACACCCACTGCAACATCTTTGCAGCATCATTTTGGAACACAAAATATTGAGACTGTCTGCTCAAATGCACATGGAAATTTTAGCTAAAACTTAGGCTTTCAACTTTTTAATGGTGTAACTCTTAAAATGCTCATCAATTTAAGGCCTACAAACAAGTAAGAATTTGTATTAAATGTCAGGGAACCAACGAGAGATTTACCTAAGTAGCCAAAAACATAAAGACCTCTGCAGACAACACAAAAAAATTAAAATTGAAAATGTCATCTGGTAAATAAAAACTGAAAATGCAATAAAGAAAAAAGAAAATGTCATCTGGTATCTGTATCTACAGAACTAGATACCATCAAAACAAGACCTTTTTAAAAGTAACAGAATGAAACATGCAGTATATGATTTCTGTTTATGAACCCATATGCCCTTCAAATTACAGGAAAATCCATATATAAAGGCATATTTAGAAAAAGATGGAAGGAATTTGCTACAATTCAAAAAGGGGCAGGGGATACAAATTCATTTTAGCAACTGCTTGCCGGGAGGAAGCGGGACAGTATAGACTTCATCTACTATGTTTCATTTCTTTCAATAAAAAAAAAATCTGAAACAAGAATGCCAAAATGTTAACATCTGTTAACTGTGATGAAGGTCATTTGGTATTTTCCTGTGTTTTCTTTGCTAGTCAGTATTTCTTAAATTTTACCCAAATTGTTTAAAAAAAGCGGGGGGGAATCAATTCTCTCACCCAATTAAAACATCACACAGAACACAGCTGACATATCTTGCCTGAGTAACTCCAGGGTGAACTGGGTGAATGAAGTTCACTTCTTCACCAAGCAGCTAACTTCTATTTTGGACTCCTAACATATTTCTTGAAATAGAATGGCCTAATTAGCAACTCTAAACTCTGGTTCGATCTCCCAAAATTAACCTATAGAGGGGGGCTTACCTATGGGCAAGTTCTCAGCCGCAGATGCTAGAGAGGGGCACCAGCTTCAGTGGAAGTGAAGAGGAAGATGCAAGAAGAGAGAGAATTCTAAATAAATCCAATGTCTCCCCTTGCACCCCAATCATGACCCCCATTCCCTCCTCCAACTCCTTCCTCAAGAGCCAGCCATCTGCAGAGACATTCTGCGGCACAGCGACTCTTTCTTGTGAACCACTGAATTAGTCACCATAAGAAATGCACAGCATGCCCTTTAAGAAATCCATGCAGGGGTGCCAGGGTGGCTCAGTCTGTTAAGTGCCCAACTCTTGATTTTGGCTTAGGTCATGATCCCGGGGTCGTGAGATCAAGCCCCACATTGGGCTCCACACTCAGCATGGAGTCTGCTTGAGATTCTCTCTCCCTCTGCCCCTCTGTCCTACATGTGCCCACGCGTGTGCACTCTCTCCCTCTTTCTCTAAAATAAATAAATCTTAAAAATATACACACACACAAGAAATCCATACATTCACTCAACAATCATCCTACCACATGGGCACCAGGCATTTAAGAATAAGGGCAGAATCCCTACCCTCAAAGACACCTCTACTGATTCTTCCTTCTCTCAATTTCTTAGTCTTAAAATGTTCCCACCATCAAGTCCAAGAAAACTCAAGCCTCACCCGTGGCTAAATGATCCCCTTGAATTATTACTGTTGTGAGCCCAGGTGAGGAGAACATGCAACATGGGACGAGGCAGCCTGCACGGGTCAAACCCATCGGCCAAACCCAAACCACCACAGGCAGGCCCGACCCCGGCTACTCCTGGCACAGGGGAGATTAAAGACAACGAGGGCAACACAGGCTCATACAGCTCGTATTCCACTTTTTTTTTTTTAAAAGCAACAAGAGATCCAGTTTAGCAACTGCCAGACCCTTTAAACTAAGAGGGCCAAAAAACAAAAAGGTCACATTCCTCGGCACCCACTCTACACAGTCTAGTTTTAGGAACACTTGATAGAAAGAAGTAGTAGAGTGATGTTGCAGTTTACATATCAGGGAGCAAAATTCCTTTTAACAGGGTATAAGCCAAAAGGAGGCCATTTCTAGTACTCCTAGCTCTAGATTAATAATAGCAACAGGGGCACCTGGGTGGCTCAGTTGGTTAAGCGACTGCCTTCGGCTCAGGTCATGGTCCCAGAGTCCCGGGATCGAGTCCCACATCGGGCTCCCGGCTCAGCGGGGAGCCTGCTTCTCCCTCTGACCTTCTCCCCTCTCATGCTGTTTCTCTCTCTCTCTCTCTAATAAATAAATAAAATCTTTAAAAAAAAAAAATAATAGCAACAGAAAAATGGAATTTCTTAGAATCTGACCCACCAAGAGGAGGGTGTGACAATGGAGGCCTTGCTCATCACAGACCCTATGGAGGTAACAGGCAACCTCCGATGACAGTGTCAAACCAGGACCATGAGTGACGAACAGACATGTGCCTGAAGCAATCTGGGATGTGAATCCCAGAGAAAAACTGTAGGTCTCGGAACACATTCCTATGCCTACTAGGGTAGAAGGTATGTAAAAAACGAGTAATGAGAAATAACCATACATGGGGCCTAAATATAATAGGCTTTGAAGGTCCCATGGAGTAATTTTGACTCAGAGTGGCACAGCCAAAGATTCAAAAGCAAGACACTTGGGGCGCCTGGGTGGCTCAGTCAGTCAAGCATCTGCCTTCAGCTCAGGTCATGATGCCAGGGTCTTGGGATCGCGCCCCACATTGGGCTCCTTGCTCCGCAGGGAGCCTGCTTCGCCCTCTCCCTCTGCCTCCCACTCCCCCTGCTTGTGCTCACTCACTCTCTCTCCATCAAATAAATAAATAAAATCTTTTTAAAAGGGGGGGGGGGGGCGAGACATTTCTGTGCAGACAGACTGAAGTGGGATCAGGAACATCGGCTAAGTGCTGATTCTTGCAGTCTACACAAAAGGCAATGAATATCCGAGCTAGGGTGACAAGAGTGGTAATATAGACAGAGGAATGACACCATGAAACACTGATAAGGACGAGGGCAACGTCTGGGACTAGCCGGCAGAGATAGGGAAAAAAATCAGCACTTTAGGGTATTTAACAGTATGGTTGATGAAGAATGAATAGCAATTACCATGTACTGCCCCCTGATTTGTGCCAGGTCCTACACGAAGTGCTTCATAGGTGTTATGTGATTTAATTCTCACTACCATCGTATGAGGCAGGTACTATTATTAGCCTGTTTCAGATAAGAAAATTGAGGCTTAGAGAGATGAACTAACTTGCCTAAATTCATAAGACTATCAAGGAGCAGAGCTGGAATGTGAATCCAAAAAGGTTTAGAACACTGTTCAGCTTACAAGAGAAGGAAAGCCTCACAACTAACATACTCAATGATGAAAAGGTGAGAGCTTGTCCTCTAAGGTCAGGAACAAGACAAAGATGCCCACTCCCACCACTTTATTCAACATAGTGCCGAAAGTCCTAGCCTCAGCCATAGGCAAGAACAAGAAAAGACATCCAAATCAGAAAGGAAGTAGAACTGTCACTATTTGCAGATGACATACATATAAAATACACAGTATATATATAAATAAATAAAACCCTAAAGATTCCACCCAAAAACTGTTAAAACCAATAAATGAATTCAGTACAGTTGCAGGGTATAAATTTAATACACAAAAATCTATTGTTTTCTATACACTAACAAAGTATCAGAAAGAGAAAGAAAACAATGCCATTTACAACTGCAACAAAAAGAATAAAATACCTTGGCATAAATTTAAAGGGAAGGAGGCAAAAAGACTTGTACACTGAAAAACTCTAAGACCGATAAAAGAAACTAAAGATGACACAAAGATATTCCATGCTCATGGATTGGAAGGGAATTGTTAAAGTGCCCATACTACTCAAAACAATCTACAGACTTAATGCCATCCCTATCAAAATTCCAATGGAATTTTCACAGAACTAGAACAATTAGAACAATCCTAAAATTTGTATGGAACAAAAGACCCCCAACAGTCAAGGCATTCCTGAGAAAAAAGAACAAAGCTGGAGGCATCAGGTCCCTGATTTCAAAGTATATTACAAATATATAATAATCAAAACACTATGACATTAGCAAAAATAGACACATAGATCAATGGAACAGAAGAGCCACCCCGAAGTAAACCCAAGCATATATGGTCAATTAATTCATGACAAAATCACCAAGAATATACATGGGGAAAGGACAGCCTCTTCAATTAATCATGCTGGGAAAACTGGACAGCTACATGCAACCTCAGGGGAGACAGATCAGCATAAGAACCTGGCCCTCAACTGCACTGGAAAGAGATACAACTGAATCATAATCTAGAGGGAGTGGAGACCCTATTTTTTAAAACCTCCTCTGGTGAAATATAACCATGATTAAACCACAGGTTAAAAAACAAAATTCAACTGAGTTAATTTTAAAAAGATCTTATTGGTTTTATTTGACGATTCATGAATTGGGCAGCCACCCATCAAGCAAATAGAAAGGAGATCTGGGAAGAAGCTATATAGAATGAAAGGCTTTTGTATGCAGAAGGGAGTGGGATCAGGAAGTTATAGGAGCAAAAAAGTGGATTAGTTGTGGCAACCTCAAGGGAGGGGAGGGGAGGGGAGGGGGGAGGGGAGAGAGGACGGAGGAGAGAAGAGAGAAGAGAAAAGAAAGAAAACACTAATTCAAAAACATATATGCACCTCCATGTTCACTGCAGCATTACTCACAGTCGTCAAGATATAGAAACAACCTAAGTGTTTGTCAATGGATGAATGGATAAATTGTGTACATACCCTATTGTGTATTTGAAAGTTGCTAAGAAGAGTAAACCTTAAAAGTGAAAAAAAAAAAAGAAGAAGAAAGGGAAGGAAATCCTGCCATTTGTGACAATCCTCCAAATCCTGGAGGACATTATACCAAGTTAAAGAAGGACAAATACTACATCACGCCTCTTACATGATTAATCTAATAGTAAATTCACAGAAGCAAAGAGTGGAATGGTACTTGCCAGGGACTGAGTTACACCAAATGAACAAGTCTTAGAGATCTACTGCAGAGCAGAGGGCCTAGATTCAACCACCCAGTATTGTGAGAGGGTAAATCTTACGTGTTCTTACCACAAAATTAAAACAAATAATGGTCCTAATAATAACAAAGAGGGCAGGAAGGAATGTTCAGAGTGATGAATAGGTCTATGGCATAGATTGTGGCGATGGTGTTACAGGTGTTTCTCTTCAAACTCATTAAGTTGTATACATTAAATATGTTCAGCTTTTTTTATGCCAATCATACTTAAATAAAGTGGTTTGTTGTTTTTTTTTAAATACTGTCATGGTTTACTTACAGTCCACATCCTTAACCATTAAGACATATAACCTCAAGGTTTTCAGTGACCAGGGCAATAAACTTTGATTAAACAAGGAAGAGAGTAGAGTTACGGTTAAGAACATCAACCATTCCCTCTCCTCACAATGAGGCTTTGGCCTTAAGGATGCAGTCCAGGGGGTTCCTAGGTGGCTCAGTTAAGCATCTGCCTTCAGCTCAGGTCATCGAGCTGATGATCAAGCCCCACATCAGGCTCCCTGCTCAGTGGAGAGCCTGCTTCTCCCTCTTGCCCCACACCCTGCTCATGCGCGTGCGCATTCCCTCAATTAAATAAAATCTTTAACAACAACAAAAAAAGGATGCTGTCCAGTTGAAAAACTAGGAGAACCTACTGTTTATCAGCATTCCCATAAAAGGAAGTACACAGATTGTTCCTGTTAGTTCTAGTGGAACCATGACGTAATCCCTGCCATTATCACAGGCTGCATGCCTCACTGGGAACCAAGGGGCCAAAGGAACGAATGCCATGTTACACGATGTCTGTTCTAGCCAGTGTCACTGCCCACCTTCCAGTGAGTTCTGAACCCTTGGCTAATTAAACAGGGATTTGAGTCTAATCTACAGTGGATATGGAAATGTTCTACTCCAGCCAATTTATATACCACCTAAAAATGTTAATTTTTTTTTAAAGACTTATTTACTTCTTTTAGAGAAAGAGAGAGCATACGGTGGAGAGGGGCAAAGGGAGAGAGAGAGAAACTGAGGCAGGCACTGTACTGAACATGGAGCCTGATGCGGGGATCCAACTCATGACCATGAGATCATGACCAGAGCTGAAAGCAAGAGTCTGATGCTTCACGGACTGAGCCACCCAGGTGCCCCAACTTATAGTTTTAGAGAAAAGAGCAGCTGAAATCAAGCATGCTAACTCTAAGACATTCCACTATCGAGAAGACACCACCGAGCAACTGCAAACTTGCGTCAGCAAATTAGGGCTCAGGTGGATTCAATGAACTAGAGCTCACTGAAGTCACCAGCTGTTTAGAAGTCGCTCATACAAAAAGGACAGCCAGAACCCAGACAGTGGGCAGAGGCACAATAGCCAGGGTAAGGGGCAGGAATAAATGGGTCAAGGGTTGAAGATACTCCCACAGTTAAGCAGCAGCAGCAAAAAGACAAACCAGGGGCAGAAACCAAGACAAAACTAAATTGTCTGACAAGCAGCAAAACTAAGCTTCCTAATATCCAGTCATCAAATTCATCCCATCACACCACCCAGATCTCTAGAACACTCATCCCTGCGCCATCCCTACTCCTCCGTTCAGCCCCTCACCACTGTCCATCTGTACCTTCCCACTGGACCCCCACTCTACCAACATGGCGAATTCCTGCTCTGTCCCGTAGACTTGTTTCTCGAACTGAGGTACTTGTGGAGGCTCAGGGTGGGGCATAAAGATCACGTATCTTTCCAGAGTGTCCGTTTTAAACAATGCAAAGTGATATTTAATCTATCAGAACAAACATGAAACCTCGGAACAATTTCATGCTTGCAGTGGGTGACTCTTTGAAGTGCCCTCAGACTTCTGAGCAAACTTGTCACCAGGGGTACGCTTCAGTGGACAGATTTTTAGAGCACTAGCCAGAGGAGGTGAGACCTGTGCTTGTCCAGATTAAAAGAAGGAGCCAAGGAGAGACTGAAGATGCACAAAAGAGACAAATTCCAGTAAGAATTTGAATCATAGCATATTCTCACACATTGGTTTCTGACGTATAGAACAGGTAGCTGGAGTTTGAACCCTGGTTTTACCACTTCCTAATCCTTGGACTCAGGGCAAAGTATTGAACTGCAGGACTCGGTTTTCCCCATTTATAAAAGAAAAGAGACAATCTTCCAAGGACTGCTGTTAAGACAAGACTTACACATGAATATCAAGGAGCCCCGGCTCAGCACAGCGCCTCAGGAATAGCAAAGGATCAATAAATGGCAGAAGCTACTGTCAATGGCAGCTATGAGTAAGTTAAAAACAACTCAGAGAAAAAGGTGTATTGTGGGAAGCAATCTTGCCATACCATTCACAGTCTTCCCCTAAGGATATCTGAGGTCCCATATGCAAAAATCAGAGTAAATTCAATTACCCAGTTCTGGGCCCAGCTGGAGATCAGAAACACTAGAACAGAAGTCGAGTCAAAATCGCTTTAGTTATCACTTGTAAAGTATACGATGCTGAACTAAGCTAACTGAGCAGATCTCAGTGGTTAGTGGAAGAGTCAGTAAACACATCACTAATGACCCACTTCCCTGTGGGGTATCATTCCGAAGTGCACACCAGAGAACTCGAAAAGCTGGAGTTACAAAGAACCCCACTGCTGATCAGCAACAGCTGATAACAGGTTCCCAGGAGGAGAGTCACAAATGTACACAGATGTTTACATAATCTTCTGTCCGGGTACGAAGTACTGGGTATTCAGCAATCACTCAAATTAAGAGAAGGAATTCAGAAGGGAGGAGCCGCTTAAAACAGGTCTGGCCTGCAGTAGAAGGACCTGTTTTAAGTCACCGCCAGCACCAGGGTGAGAATCTGCAGTTTAAGACAAAAGACATTTGCTTCCCTTGTTCTCACCAGAATTCCAACAGATACTCTGGTTCGATCTGACTCAGCCTTCCCATAACCAGTTTTGCCGATTATTATCCTTTATCTAAAGAAAACTTTTTTTCCATCATCCATTTCTCAACAGTATAAATTTTAAAGAGAAGGAAGTATTGTAATAAACATATCTTTTTATCATTCAACCCACGAAATGCCAGTAAAAAAAATTTATCTAACAAAGGTCAGCTTTTCACCTACTTTATTCTACTATAAACACCTTGAGGGCAAGGATACTTTATACACTTTCAAATATGTTCTCAGAATACCACGTAGGATTCATAAAAGGATAATTACGTGCAATGAATACATTATTCACAGAAGCAAGAAAAATCTTAATTTTTTTTTAAAGAATTTATTTGAGAGAGAAAGGGAGTATGAGCAGGAAGAGGAGCAGAGAGAGAGAGAGAGAGAGAGAGAGAGAGAGAGAGAGAGAGAGAGAGAATCTCAAGCAGACTCCCTATTGAGTGCAGGGCTCCATGTGGGGCTCAATCTCATGACCCTGAGATCATGACCTGAGCCAAAATCAGGAGCTGGTTAACCAACTGAGCCACCCAGGCGCCCTAAGAAAAATCTTATTTAAATTTTAAAAAATGTAATTCTCTTAATAGCATCAATAGGTGCCTACACAATTCTTTTTTATTTCAAATGAATTAAGTTACTTTCAGGATACAACAAAAGGACTTTTTTCTTAATAGTTTCCTTTGGATTTACTTACTTCTAAAAACAAGTGCAATTTCTCAAAGAACGACTGAGAGACCAATTTAATTTACTCACCCTGAACAGACTTACTCTATAATCTAATGGACTAACTCACAATGTTGAAAATTAATCAAAAAAAAAAAAAAAGAGACAGGGTGCCTGGGTGGCTCAGTCAGTTAAGCCTCTGCCTTCAGCTCAGGTCATGATCCCAGGGTCCTGGGATCCAGGCCCACATTGGGCTCCCTGCTCGGCGGAGAGCCTGCTTCTCCCTCTCCCTCTGCTGCTCCCTCGTCCCTCCCTCCCTCCTTCCCTCCATCCATCTGGCCCTCCCTGTGCTCGCTCGCTCTCTGTCAAATAAATAAAATCTTAAAAAAAAAAATTTAACCTGCCTTTTCTATACAACTGTATCTCACATAACTGATGAGGAAAATTTCCTCTTTATAAAAATATCCTAATACATAAAGAAGAAAAACAGAAAAAATATCACCATTTCACAAACCACTAAAAAAACAATGGATTTAGGTAATGATTCTCAATGACCAGGAACACCACAAAAAAGAGACAACCAACATTGCCGGACTCCAGCTAGAAGCACACCTTACCACCCATGAAGCAATTTTGCAAAAAACAGAAACTGAATCAAACCAAGATCTGATTACTATTTACAGGAAATAAAAGAAGAGAAGAACATGTTAAACCATTAACAGGTTAAAATTAAATTAAAAGCATTACAACAGGTTACCATTTGTTATCATTCTTCCTAATTATGACATTACCAAACAAATAGTTCTTGATAAATGTCCAGGACATGTCTTCAACTTCTTTGTGATTATCTTCATCTTAAAAGATGAGGAAAGTAAACCAAGTATTAGCATGTTTATAGACGTATTTATTGTGATAAGATAGCAAAATTAACAGCTTCACACAGGTCTGAAGCTGCTGGTCTCAGAAATATTTTCTTTCCTACTGTTACCAAATTTCCCCTCACTTGGAAAAATACAGCACAGCTGAGCCAAGAAGTAGCAGGTTCCTGCTTCTAAGAAGACAGCTTTTGGAGTAAGTAAGCAAAGGCAAAGTTGGATCTGGTTCAGCAACCTCAGGGGAGACAGATCAGCATTAAGAACCTGGCCCTCAACTGCTCTGGCGAGAGATACAAAGAACCAGCTGTTCTCGAGGGATCCTTAAACCCTGGGGGTCCTCAAGAACCTTCCAGCCCATCCATGAGGTCAAAACGATTTTTGTAATAATGCAGAGAGGTTACTTGCAATGTTCACTGCGCTGACATTTGTGCTGAGGATATAACAGCAAGGGTGATGAAATTGCTGGCACCTTGGCAGGAAAAAAGTCGATGGCACCAACCGGGCAGCCCT
Source organism: Zalophus californianus (assembly GCF_009762305.2). NCBI lineage: Eukaryota > Metazoa > Chordata > Mammalia > Carnivora > Otariidae > Zalophus > Zalophus californianus. The sequence goes on along the minus strand of NC_045603.1, from coordinate 113,819,940 downwards.
CCCCACTATAAACTCAATGGAAAGAAATGCCAGCTTCACATAAGAGTGTCCTTGATGAAACGGTGAAAATTAACAATTGTACTGAAATCTCAGTTCTTGGATACATGTCTTAACATTCTGTGACAAAATAGGAAGTATACATAAGGATGTATGCCATACAGTGAAGGGCGATGGCTGTCTCAAAGAAAAGGAGGAGTGCCATCTATCCGATTCACAAGCTGAGCGAGCAGCTTTTTTCCCCATGGAGTATCATTCTTATAGGAAATAACAACTGAAAGGCAAATGGAGTATTGAAGGTTGAGTATTTATTTGGCAGACTTTTTTTTTTTTTAAGAATAAAGTGAACCTACTGCTTCCAGGAAGACACCCAACCTATGTGTTGACCATGAGAAAATTCAAACTTTCCAGCAAAAATTAGGTTTTTCAAAAAATTACATCTGCCACCAGGAACATGACAGCTTTGCAATAATGATCTTTCTGATGGGATCATGGGTGATTTTAACAAATGTGACCTTTTCCAATGATATCATGAAAGGTGCCAACATTTGGGAGATTTATAGAATTCCATGAACCAATATTTTCCAAATCATTATGAAGATTCAAAGTACAAGATAAACCAGTACAATTAAATGTAACAGAATGAGAAAAGTTTGACATGGATTAAGATTCTGGTCTGCAAATTTTTAAGAAACTGTCACAGAGTTTTGATGTGGTATCAAAGAGAATATCCATGATTACCTAACAAGATCATTAAAACGCTCCTCTCTTCCAACTACAGGTCTGTACAAGACTAAATTTCCTTCATATATTCCAACCAAACAACACATCACAACAGACTGAATACAGAAACAGAAAAATCCAGCTGTCTTCTAAGCAGACAAGAAGAGCTACAATCAAAAAGAATAAAATATTTAGGAATAAATGTAACCAAGGACATAAAAGATATGTACTCAGAAAGTGACAACACATTGATGAAAGAAACTGAACATGACACAAATGGAAAGATATTCCATGCTCATGAATTGGAAGACTATTGTTGAAATGTCCATACTACCCAAAGCAATCTACAAATTCAATACAATCCCTATCACAATTCCAATTTTCCCAGAAGACAAATATTCCTAAAATTTGTATGGAACCATGAAAGACTGCAAACAGCCAAAGCAATCTTGAGAAAGGAGAACAAAGCTGGAGGTATCACAATCCCAGATTCAAACTATACTACAAAACTACAGTAATCAAAACAGTATGGTACTGATACAGAAACAGACACACAGATCAACAGAACAGAATTAAGAGCCCCAAAATAAACTCATGCTTATATGGCCAATTAATCTACAACAAAAGAGGCAGGAATATACAATGGGGAAAAGACAGTCTCTTCAAGGGACACCTGGGTGGCTCAGTCGTTACGTGTCTGCCTTCGGCTCAGGTCATGATCCCAGGGTCCTGGGATCGAGCCCCGCATCGGGCTCCCTGCTCCGCAGGAAGCCTGCTTCTCCCTCTCCCGCTCCCCCTGCTTGTGTTCCCTCTCTCGCTATGTCTCGCTCTGTCAAATAAATAAATAAAATCTTTAAAAAAAAAAAAAAAAGACAGTCTCTTCAATAAACGGTGCTGGGAAAACTGAACAGCTATATGTGAAAGAATGAAATTGGACCACTTTCCTACATCACACACAAAAATTAACTCAAAATAGAACACCTAAATGTAAGACCTGAAATCATAAAACTCCTAGAAGAAAACATAAGCGGTAATCTCTTAAACATCAGCTTTAGCAACACTTTTCTAGATATGAGTCCTCAGGCAAGGGAAACAAAAGCAATAATAAACTATTGGGACTACATCAAAATAAAAAGCTTTCACACAGTGAAGGAAACCATCAATGAAATGTAAAGACAACTTACCGAATGGGAGAAGATATATGCAAAGGATATATCTGATGCGTTCATATCCAAAATATATAAAGAACTTACACACCAAAAAATGCTGTCAAATGACAATGTTGTACACCTGAAACTAACATTGTAAGTTAACTATATTTCAATTTAAAAAAAGTTACAAAAATGTAAAGTAATGCCACTTTTCTCACTTATTTTGATAGTTATTTTTCATAAAGTGTTTTTTTATGTTTACATGTAATGGGATTCTTACTTTTTAACGAGTTAGTACTCTAAAATTTCTTGTTTGAATTTCTAATACAGCAAATATTGTTAGATATCACCCACATAAAGAATAATTCTTAATTTTTCAGAGTGAAGTACTGAAATCACATGTTTGAAAACTGCAGTCCAAAGATTAGAGCCTAGGTCAAGGCTCCAATGTTCAAATGAACTTTCAGACACGACCTTATCCTGATTTCCCTGTTGAACAAAACACCCCAAGTCAGGAGTCCAGCAGGAGCCAACTGACAGACCATGACCACGAATCACCACACTGTTGCAAGTCAAGGTCCTAGAAAAGAGCAGCAGGGTGACTTCTGGGGTCCTACTAATGTTTTGTCTCTTCAATCTGAATGCTGCTTAAACAAGTGTGTTTGGTTTGGGATAACTCAGTGAGCTTCACATGTAGGACATTTGCATATCGTAGTACATGCACTTTTCTAGGTATCTATTATACTTCAATTTTTTTTAAAAAAATTCACACTTTGGGGCGCCTGGGTGGCTCAGTTGGTTAAGTGTCTGACTTCGGCTCAGGTCATGATCTCAGGGTCCTGGAATCGAGCCCCGAGTCTGGGCTTTGCACTCAGCAGGGGAGTCTGCCTCTCCCCTCCCTCTCCTCCCACTCATGTGCATATGTGCAGGCGCATGCTCTCTCTCCCTCCCCCTCAGATAAATAAAAATCTTAAAAAAGAAAAGTTCACAGTTTAAGATACATAATCATTTCTGCTTTGTTTTTCCAAACACATGATGGCTTTCAACTAAGTAGAGTTGCTACACATAACTTACTTTGGAAAAGTCTGATAAAAATAATCCAAATATGTAATTTAAAAACCTCAATATAAAATATACATATATATACACATATCAAATAAAAATAAAAACATCACTATACACAACTATAACTATTCAGAGTTTAGAGCTCTACATACCATCCATGACAGTTACCTTACCAAAATCAGAAAGAGAATACTGTGCTTATTTCTCAAGTTTTTAAAACAAATGAAGTCAAACAATTTAAGAAAAAAAAGGACTAAAAAAAAAAAATAGAGCAGGGGCACCTGGCTGGCTCAGTCAGAAGAGCAAGCAACTCTTGATCTCACGGTCGTGAGTTCAAGCCCAATGTTGGGTATAAAGATTACTTAAATAAAAAACTTTAAAATAAAAAATACAGCATATAACCCTCCCCCAAAAAAGTAAAATGAAATATAAAAATAAATAAATCTTCCAATTAAAGGTGAAACTAAAGATGAATTCCCTACAAGATCTAGCTAGGGACCACCATCTCTGTTACTCTCAATGTATCACTACAATTCTAGACAACTGCAGTAAAGCAAGGAAATACAAAAGATAAGGTAATAAGAATTGGAAGGAAAAAGACAATTGGTCATTAAAGAATAAACTTCAGAGAACATGGAAAAGAAAAACTAGCCATTAAAACTACATAAGAATTTAGCAAGATTGCCCCCAAAATATATTAAGTATAGACAGATAAGCTGACAGATTTATATCAATATAGACATACATACCAATAGAGGAAAAAAAGGGGGGAAAAGAAAAAAAAAAAAGTCACTCACAACAGAAACAAAAACCGAAGTACCTAGGAATTAATCTAGCAAAGAAGACATAAGACAATGGGCACCTGGGTGGCTCAGTTGGTTCAGCGACTGCCTTCGGCTCGGGTCATGATCCTGGAGTCCCAGGATCGAGTCTCACATCGGGCTCCCTGCTCAGCAGGGAGTCTGCTTCTCCCTCTGACCCTCCCCCCTTGTGCTCTCTCTCTCTCTCTCTCTCATTCTTGCTCAAATAAATAAATAAAATCTTTAAAAAAAAAAGACATGACAATAATGGAGAAAAAAATTTTAAACTCTATCGAAAAAACTATCTTTGATACAGGTGTTAAAAATAAGAAAACTGAGCCTGGGTGGCTCAGTCGTTAAGTGTCTGCCTTCGGCTCAGGTCATGATCCCGGGGTCCTGGGATCGAGTCCCACATCGGGCTCCCTGCTCAACGGGAAGTCTGCTTCTCCCTCTCCCACTCCCCCTGCTTGTGTTCCCTGTCTCGCTGTGTCTCTGTCAAATAAATAAATAAAATCTTTAAAAAAATAAAATAAGAAAACAGGGGCGCCTGGGTGGCTCAGTTGGTTAAGCATCTGCCCTCAGCTCAGGTCATGATCCCAGGGGCCTGGGATGGAGCCCCTGCTCAGCGGGGAGCCTGCTTCTCCCACTCCCCCTGCTTGTGCGTGTGCTCATGCACTCTGTCAAATAAAATCTTAAAAAAAAAAAAGGACAACAAGCCCAACAGAGTCACTTATGCTAAGCCCCACATCATCAGAGACAATTAGTTTCAGCTCTCCCAGAAATGGAATCATAAACTAGTTCATTAGGAACTTACCTGATCTGCATGAATGAGGTAACCTGCCTTGCAGACTCCTGTCATCTAAAGGAAAGCGACCTTGCCACAACCAGCCCACTTTCTGCTCCTATAATTTCCTGATCCCACTCCCTTCTACATGCAAAAGTCTTTCATTCTATACAGTTCCTTCCCAGACCTCCTTTCTATTTGCTGGATGGGTGACTGCCCAATTCATGAATTGTCAAATAAAGCCAGTAAGATCTTTAAAATTGATTCAGTTGAATTGTTTTTTAACATTTGGTTTAACCATGGTTATATATCACCAGAGGAGGTTTTAAAAAAATATAACTGCTTGGTCTCCACTTCCTCTAGATTATGATTCAATTGATATGAGGTAACCTGGGGCACAGGTTTCTAAAAGCTACCTTGTTAATTCTAATGTAAAGCCAGGGATGAAAACCACCAGCTTAAACATCTGAAAAGAATACAGGTGGGTCTCATACTTCTACATAAATCACTATAAACAGGTTGTAGCAATAAAAATGAAAACAAAAACCAAACCAGTGTGGAACTAGAACAGGAAGAGACAGGTTGTAAAAACATACCTTTGTTAACTAAGAATGGAGAAATATGTCCTAAACAAAACCTAGACGGTGAAAAAGTGGATCTAACTATAACAAAATTAAAGATTCTGTACAATAAAAGATTTCAAAGAAGAAACCCGATAAACGGGTAAAAAAAAAAAAAAACCTACGAAGATATTTGCACCATATAAAATCCAACAGATTATCACCCAGGATATACAAAAAATTCCTGTAAATTAGGGCAGAAAAGCAGGAAGGGGGATACAAAAATCTAATAGAACAAGAGGCAAAGAATAAATAAATGGCAATTCACAAACGGGGACCCCCACACAGCTGATAAGCATACGACAGGATACTTGCCTGCATTAGTAATCAGAGAATTGCAAATCAGAACCGTAATATATCACATTGTGCCCAGTTCACTCCATCTGTTGCATCAGATTGGAAAAAATTATAAGGTCAGAAAATATCAAGTGCTGGCAAGAATGTGGGGACCGACAGGTGGCATAAACCATCACAGCCATTCCAGATAATAATCTGGCAGAATTTAATGAAGTTATGTACAAGCCCAAGAGAGGGTCCAATGGGGGGTGGCGGAGAACCAAAAATGGAATGGGAGATGAAGGAGGAAGATGCGTGAAATAAACTGAGAGGCTTACATGGACCACCGCATCATAAGGGTGGGCCAAAAGGGAGCATGAACTCAAGCCTATGCACCTGACATGGGGAGGGAGTCCCTGCCACACAGGGTCCTTCATGGAACCAGCATGTGCAAAATCCCTGCCCACCAGGTGTTTTGCTTGGGCCTTGCCCTCACAGAGTATGCATTCTAGTGAAGGAAACAAAAAAAGTGAACAAGTAACACTGTTAAGAGGGTGACAATGGTGACAGGAAGTAACAGGAATGGGGGGCCAGACAAGAGGCGGGCTCTTGGAGACCCGCAGAAAGAAAATTAACCAGGCATGGTGGCCAACGGGGGAAGAATCTCCGAGAACTGCATTCAGGGTCTTTGAACAAAGTCACCAAACAACAGGTGAGACTATTTTCTAAAGATGACTCCCAGGCACTTCCTAAAATTGAACTCCCAGGAACAACCTTTAAAATTCCTGTTCTATAAAGTGTGGACTACAATGATTATCCTAAAACCAACATCTTTTGACCAAAGAAAGCTTTTCAGGAGGAAAAAAACAGAAGACACCACCAATGTGAACATTCCAGGTCTCTTTTCTGGAAAATCACTAGATCCACAAACGTTTCCTTTATTTGTTAAACAGAAATTGAGTACTTTTATGCCTTTTCCACAGCACTGTGCTAGGAAATGAGGATAAATATAAAAGTTTCTGGGGGCTCCTGGCTGGCTCAGTCTGTTAAGCGTCTGCCTTCGGCTCAGGTCATGATCCCAGGGTCCTGGGATCGAGCTCCAACTCGGAATCCCTGCTCAGCAGGGAGCCTGCTTCTCCCTCTCCCTCTGCTGCTCCCCCTGCTTGTGCTCTCACTCTCTTACTCTCTCAAATAAAATCTTAAAACTTTTTTCAAAATTAAAAGTTTCGTCCTTAAGGAGCATACCTCAACTTTAAGATTCAGGATTCTGTTTATTTCATACCCTAATTGATTTTTTTAGGATTAAAAGCCAACATTTATTGCATGTTCGCCACCTAGCAGGTGCTGTTCTATGAGCTTTTACACACTTGAGTTCATTTAAATACTTGCCACAACATGATACTGTATTTCTAACTTAGAGAACAGAGGTAAGAAATGTGCCTGAAGTCGGTGACCAAGCAGGGATTCAAACTTCAAAGCCTGTTCTCTTAACCACTGCGCTTACATTCCCCCTGGTATCTTCTCCCTGGTTTTCAGAGCATGGTCCCTGGGCCAGCAGCATCACCACTGCGACTTAATAGAAAGGCACGTTCTCAGGGCCCACCACAGACCCACTGAATCAGAAACTCTACGAGTGGAGCCAGCTACCTATGTTTTAACAAGCCCTCCTGGTGAGCTGGGGGCACGGAAGGTTCGAGAACCACTTGTTTTCACACTCAATGTATGTACATTAAAGGGGAAATGATCACTGTTTCGGAAATTTCACAACGTAAACTTTCAATCCTATTTAAAATGACTCTAAATAAATCAAAATTATGTTCATTCATTTCTCAAGACCCAGCAACTCCTCCCCCAGCCTGACAAAATGTCCAATCTGTACCCTGATTCAACCATCTTAAAAAAAAAAGTCTACTCTGAAGGGCCTTACTAGGAACTGGATTTTAAACTCCAAACATGAAAAAGAGCACAGAGGTCCAAACAGAATCCTCAGAAGTTGGATCAGAAGCCATATTAGGAAGAAAACAAAAATGTTTTAAATATCAGCAGCAGGAGCTTGACAAATCTTGGTCCATAGCTCCATTAAACCTTTTTATCTCTGGCTCAACTCTAGATTTTCACAACACCCCTTCAACAACTTCCAATTGCCAAAAAAAAAAAAAAAGTTATAACCTTCAGGAATATTTGTTTCTCAAGACTCAAATTGCTTTATTTTTTTTTTTTAAGATTTTATTTATTTTTGCGAGAGAGAGAGAGAGAGAACAAGCGGGGGGGGGGGGGCAGCAGAGGCAGAGGGAAAAGCAGGCTCCACACTAGCAGGGAGCCCAATGTGGGACTCGAGCCCAATGTGGGACTCGATCCCAGGACCCTGGGATCATGACCTGAGCTGAAGGCAGACGCTTAACGAGTGAGCCACCCAGGCGCCCCTCAAATTGCTTTAAATAAACATATAGAGGCACCATCTTCCAAACACGTTTTTAACAAGCTAATCAGATATGCTAGTACATATACACAGTAGTGCAAACACTGCTCACATTACCCCAACCCCTTACCTAGACCCCTTTACAGCATCCTACCTGACTTTTCTCTATTCAAAGCAATATCTAGACCAGGAGCTTTCTTTCTTACCCCAACTCAAGTCCTCAGTTTGAGGAATACACCTCCACGTGTACTTAAATTTGTCTATTTCTATTAACACCTTTTTTTAAGATAGTGGAAGATAGAGTATCAGAAGTATGTAGAGATTCACGCACCTACCATAATTTGAGAACCTACTCTATGCCAAATAACTCCTTTAAGCTATTCACTTGCATACTCAAATTAATTTCATAAAGTTCAGGATTCTACTTATTTTAAAAATTAAAAACATAAATTTGAAGACTGAAGAGTTAACTTGACCAAGTCTGTACAGTGGAATAGCTAGAAACCTGACTTAAAATGCATATTGACTTGGGCGCCTGGGTGGCTCAGTCGGTTAAGCGACTGCCTTCGGCTCAGGTCATGATCCTGGGGTCCCTGGATCGAGTCCCACATCGGGCTCCCTGCTTGGCAGGGAGTCTGCTTCTCCCTCTGACCCTCCCCCCTCTCATGTGCGCTCTCTCTCTCTCAAATAAATAAATAAAATCTTTAAAAAAAAATGCATATTGACTTGATTCAAGTCGTCAAAGGTGCAAAGAGCTCTGAGAAGCCCACACTCAGGCAGTTTTTAATCTGCCTGACTACTTACAACCATCCACCTTTCCACGCCCCAGCTCACCCAACATTGGTGGCACTGGCAAGAGCTACCCTCCTGGAAGGAATGGCACCTATTTATTTTCCCTCTCCCAAAACACCATTAATTTCCCTGCCCTAGAACCACAGGTAGTTCCAAGAAACAGATTACCAAAGCCCTCCTCCCTACAGAGTTCACTGGAACTGAAACACACACACACACCAACCACCTTCAGACCTTCCCATTCAGATTCTTATCCTGTCTTTTAAAAGCCCAAAGCTTTCTGTAAAACATCTCCCAAAATGCAATCGTCCCAACTAGTGCTTATTCTCCACTAACATTGCCATTTCTATATCTAAAACAGGTACTTCTTTCGAAAGCAACAGCTATCTTCTCATCCCCCTTCTGTAACAATAACAGCAATTAATCAGTAACAAACAAGCCTGTTAGCTCCTACCATCAGATGGAGGATGCTCCCCTCTCCTTTATAAGTAAGCTGAAAATAATAATGTTCTCCTAAATGGATTATGTGAGCATTCAAGAAAGAAAAAACAGTTACGTGCCTGGAAAAAAAAAATTTTTTTATAACTTAAGTATTCACTCATATTCAAGATTTGAGTAATCTTGTTATATGTACCTACTTTATTCTACCACTTGTTTTAAGGAATCCGTAATCAACGAAAGCAAAACATGAAACTAGTCAAATAGCTAATAGTTCATATAAGATTTAAACGAAACACAGCCATTTAAAAAAAAAGTTCAAGTGTACATAAACAAGGACCAAACATCCACACTCTGGTGTGGGTTCCTGATCACGGAGAATCAGAGAGCTTTTTAGAAGTTATTTCTAAAATTGCTAAGTGTCCTTCACTTTAAGCTGTCGTTTCCTTCCAAATAATCTCACTTAATGAAACTGACAAATCATTCATTGCAATTCTGTCTGAACTGTAATTACAACAGAAACAGTTATAGTACATTTGTATCTTTGTCAGTGAAATGCTTATAATAAGGAAAAAAATCTGATTGAACTCTCCATTGAGTAGCACTCAGTGCACCACCTAGTGGAAGTTGTGTAACATCGTAATTAATATTTTTTTTAAAGGACAAACTCTAGGTAAGAATACAATACTATACAAACAGCCTAAATCTCTTTCCAGTTTCCCACACTGCAAGAGGGCTGCGTTCATAAGAGAGGACTCATTTCCCGTACAAACTAACAAATTGAAAAAGGTTTCTTAATGGAAATCCTTGGGAGCTAGAAATTTTGACAGGAGAGTAAAAATTAAGACATTAATGCAAAAACAAATTGAATCAGAGATAGGGCTTATATAAGCGATGCCTTATATCTTACAAGAATAAGTTATGTCAAAATGGCATACCGACACATGAAAAGGGACTTCATGATTAGAAGAGTTCCATTCAGTAATTCATAAGACATTTCCATATTCATGATGACTAATTAGTTTAACCTAGCAATTCTCCGGAATTCCCCAAGCCTTGACACCATTCGAGAGGTTCCTCCCAACTAGCCATCTTAAGCCTGCTCTCCATTAAACCCCAAACTCCTTTGTTTGCACTATTCTGAGAAATAAATGATTTTTACATTTTCAACTTTTCTACTAAATTTATAGTTAACCTTTCCCAAAAAGCCCCAAGTCATGACCAGAATGCATCATGCTTCATTTTTATTTGCTTTATGTATATTAATTATTTCAACTCAGAAAACAGTACTGAAGTCCACTGCTAAGCTACAGATGCAAACATAGATAAGATAGGGTTCTCTAATTTGGAAAATCTCCCTAAAATTTAAAATAGAGATTTTCACATAGCACCACTAGGAATTTGTTTTGTTTTGCCTGTATGAAAAGTTACCTTTCTGGTGTGATTCAAACTATCTCAGCAAACTCGAGGAGGGGAGAAAAAAAAAAAACCCTAAGAGACACTATTTCTTTACTTGGAAAAAACTATCTCCGTCTGTCATTCTTGTACCACGTGATCAAATCGGTATACAGAAGCTTACTTGATGGTGGGAACCTTAGTAGATCCTGGATTAAATCCACTACAGGTACAAAATAAAGTAGGAGTCAGGTGACCTGGGGCAGAATTCTCCTCATCTCTAAGGCTTTCACTTTATGTACTTGTGAAATAGGCATGATATGCACTACCTACCTCCCAAAAGAAGGATTAAAAAATTGACAGTCTATGAGTCTCAAAAGACCTAAATGGAAATACAGGTATCCCCTGTTTTTCACAAGCTCGTGTTACACTACTTTGCTTTTACGACAGACCTCAGTATCTCTTTTTACTAACTGGAAGAAACCCACAGAGGTGTTTGTTTTGCATTAGCTGGTATAGAGACAGCACACACCAGGGAACAGCTGGAGCGGCAGAACCAAGCTCCTTCCCTGGGAACTCCACTCAGCATCTCAGCAACAAGCCCCCGGCAGCTTTGACCTCTGTCTGAGCATCTGTGCTGTATCTTGACTTATTTGACATTAGCAAAATGTATCCTAAGGTATCAGAAAAGCCTAAGAGGTTTTTGGGGAGTAACACTAAAAAAATTTCCCATATACGTTAATAGTAAGTGTTTTTTGTGCTTTGCAGCCCTTCGGTTTAGAAAAGATTTCATAGGAACGCTGTGTTTTCAGATAGCAGGGAAAACCTGTACTGGTGAGAACTGGAGTGCACCTAGAAGCGGAGAACACTGCTCCAAGAGTTCTCACGGTGCCATTACTGCCCAAACCCGGTGACCTTCACCATTTCACTTGTGAACAAATAGTGAATGAAAACAAAGGTTATTAAGCAAGTCAAAGAAAAGGTAATAACAATTCAAGGTGCAAATCTGTAATAAACTGGCTTGTCTGCAAAGTATTACCGCATGAGTACCAAGCAGGTGCATTCCTAAAACCTAAAACCCAGAAATTGTTTTTAGAGAAGCTTTTCTCATTTGAATGCTAATGTTTAAAAAAATTAGAAGAAAAAAGAATCACAATTCTACTCCCACCCATGACAGAGTGACAGAAACAAGGTTCCACCCCCACAATCCTTTCAAACCTGCGCAGGCATTCCTCATCAACATTCCTCCCCCTCACTCCTATATCGCACCTTCCCCACCCCAGACAAAGGTGAGTCACACTGCTGGGTCTACCTGTCACTTAAGGAAAAGTCCCCAAACAAGTTCACGTTAAAGACTGCTCTTAATTTAAAAAATAACAAGTAAACAGTGTTAATGTGTAAATGGCACTGCCAATGCGCCTGTCTCCAGAAAATATGTAATTAACAATACCCAAGACACCTTTCTGGCTTAAAAAAAAAAAAGCCACTCAGCTTATCGCTACTTATCAGTGGGTCCCTTTCCCTCGTGAGCCTGACTCTGACTCAACTCCGCAGTTTTCCTCCACCTGCACGTTCTCGAGTCCTCCGTTGGGCCCAGCCGCCTCACTCCGAGTCCCCAAGGGGTCCCGCCGGCAGCTGACCCCGCCCCTCCCCCGCCCGGCCCCGCCCCCACCTCCCCGCAAGGTGTCGCCGCCGCCGCGGGCTCCCGGGCGGAGGCGCCTTGAGGAGGGCGGAAGGCTCGGGTGGCGCGGCCCGGCTCGGCCCGGTTGCCGCCTGCGGGAGCAGCAAGGGGAGCAGACCCCACCGCCCGCGCCGCACCGGTACTCCGATAGGGGCTGCAGCCACGGCGCCCCATTACCTGCTCTGGGCAGCCGTGGCCCGCGGGAGCCGCGATCGCTCCGGCCCCTGCAGTCCCGGGTCCGGAGGCAAAGAGGCAGCGACCGCAGCCGCCGCAAAGGACAATCAGGAGCCAGCGGGCTCGGCACCGCCTCGGCGGGCGCAGAACGCACGAGCCCAGCCGGAGCCCGGCCCCCACCTCCAGCCCAGTGAGTAACCGACTTGGCCCCCTCCCTCGGTGGGGTGGGGCCACGGCCGGAGGGGCGGGAAGGGGCAGGGCCGCTCCGCCCGCGGGGCGGGAGCTCCGCGGACGCTTCGTAAAAGCCGTCTGCTGATAGGCTGCGATGGAGGTAGGTGGCTCGGACTTGAAGACAGCCTCGCCAACAGAGCTCCCTCATTGGCCGGTAAGAGAAAACAAAGCAGAATTCTGATTGGTGAGAACTCTGTAGCTCCTCTCCCTCGCCCCTCAATCAACGGAAGCTCCGCCCCACCCGCTCCGTTCCCAGGTGGCTGCAGAATGGGCTGTTTTATGGACCTGCAACCTCTCTGAAAGCGCAAAACCTCGGATACCCGGGTTTCTTTGCCAGATGCGAGCGATTCTTTCATTCCCGTATGAACTTGATGAATAACAGCTAATCTTTAACATCGCTTGGCTTTAGGGAGGTCTCCTGGATATTTTTTAAATGCTGCATAAGATTCAGAAGGAAATTGTCCTGTGCAAAAAAAAGGCATAAAATGTTTTCACTCTTGGCAAAATTATGCGTAACTTTTTTTTTCGTTTTACTTGTGTTCCATATGGGACATATTTAGAATGCACCACGCTGTAAACAGATTTATAGGAAAACTCCCTGACAGGAAGAATTTAGAATCCAAAGGACAAAATAAATAAAGCATAAACAAAAACCAAAAAGGGTAGTATACGGAGAGAAGTTCAGAAGATACAAATTGGAAAACTCAACTAATGCAGGCAATTATAAGAAAGGAATGTGAGAAGATTTCAAGATGTGCCTTAGACTTTGAAAATTGAAAGCTGAGGGAGGAGAGGGGAAATAATCATCAATGACTTATAGTTAAGTAATCTGAGCTCTCAGACAATAGTAGGCAAGCCCCGTGTTATCCTAGGCACTTTAGAAGGGAGTGAAGCATAACTCACCTGGAGACCACACTCCCTTAACTCTCTGGCTGCCTTACTATTCTGCTTGTTCTTCCTGCCATTCCCATGAGGTTCTGAAATAGGCTGTTCGAAATAAAGCACTTCCCCTAACAACTCCATAAATTAAATAGTGAAAAAATGTGAATTGACAAAAATCAAACCTAAGGAAGGAAAGGAATATTAAGGTGAACATGAACTTGAAAAGGACAAGAAACTCAATACAAAGAATAGAGCAAATCCTCTTTTTTCCTGAGAAAAAGGTAAAACTCTGAAGGACATTAACCTCATTACCCAACACATTTTTTATAGAACCCTTGTAATAAATGGACTCTTAAGTGATAGTCTAAAAACATGTGTCCCAGGTATTCTGAGCAGGTAACTTAGTGTTGAGATCTAAATATGTTTAAATATGTAAGAAAAAAAAACTTAGCACTATCTACTATGAACAAATTGGAAAGAAAATGCTCCAAAAGTTTTTTTTATTTCACAATCATGCCTGAAATTCTACCACTAACATTCTTTCTTTGGGATTGAATCATTTATATCAAAAATTATTCTTGTATTCATTTACTCAATAAACGTGCAATAACATTAATCATCAAATTCTAGTTCCTTCAATGAACTAGGCACTCTACTAAGTATTGTCTTGAACAAGGCAGACCAGAAGCTATTTATCCGTAAAAGAAGGATAATGAACCAGTAAACGGATACATTTACAGAAAGGAATAAAGAGAAGAAAAAAGAGTGAGCCGAGGGATGGAAGTGCTACTTGAATTTGGGAAGGGAGAGAGAACTGCTTCGGGTTGCCACTTAAATCAGAAAATGCCAGCTATGCAAAACTTGAGGGCAGTGGCATTCCTAGCAAACAGCAAGAGCCAAGGTCCTGAAGGAGGAAGAAAAGTGATGTTGTAGGAACAGAGAGAAGACCTTTTTCAGAGTCACCAAAGAAGTGGGCCTTAATTCACCAAGCCAGTGTATCAGGCATAGATCTAGGAAGAACCAACTATTTTCCAGGGATCAGCTAGATGTCAGGGTCTAATAATGAGAATGACACGGACCCAGGTGGATCTACAAAATGTTACTGCACAGATGATGGGGAAATCGAGGTGCTAGGGGAACACAGTCCGGAAGGGGCCAAGGAAGTCATCCTGAAGGAAATGAGGAACCACGGATTAAGCAGGAGTCACCCCAGTGAAAGGCTACCGGGGTTCTAGATCCAGGGAGCAACAACGGAAGAACCTGGGACCCCAGTCGAGAAGAAAGAAATCTAATGCAAAGCCTTAGAAACCATTGCATTAAAAAATCAACTTTCCCAACATCATAAGCTTGCCTAGCATGGATGAGCCCAGAATGTAGAAACAAAAATCCAGTGAGAAACAGCATTCTGAGAGCATAGGAGCTGAGCAAAGTAGGAGAAGAAACAGACTGACTATTGTTTCACATCATCCTTGCCTTCGTTTCTTAAACAAAAGTCATTAAATAGAGTGCACAGCCCACTTTGAACGATGACATTCCTTTTAGGACTGTAATGAGTTAACAGTATGAATCCTATTTGGCCAGAATTAGGACAGAGCTGAAGCCCTTGAAGTTAGAGATCTGTTTTACTAGTTCTGGCTTCTCCCCCTGCTTCTGGGCATGGCTTTCTCCTTACAGGTGGAACTCACGCCATTAGCACATGCCTATAAGAAAAGAGAGCGAGCCCCCACTGTGGAGGGCCAATCAGAGGAAATGCTGGGAACAGCAAAGTATCTCAGTGCATCGGCTAGAAGTGGCAGGTGAATTACAAGATGCAGCAACTAAGTAAATTACAAAGTAAATAAAAAATATAACTACCGAAATATATGGCACAATGCTTCAAAGCCACTGAAAAGTAACCTCTGTACCCTAATAATAGAGTTCAAAAATCAGTTCTAAAGACAGAGAGGTAACTTTGAGATTCCAAGGGCAAAAAGAAGTCAGTCCCCAGGAAGGCCAGGAGCCAGGGCCTGAGACACAAGAGGAACTTGGTTGCAGTTTCTTCTATCTTCAAACCCACTTCTCTGTACTCTCCTGTTCTCTGGAAAACAGCTTTCCCGGTTCCTAAGTGCAGGAGTCAAAGTAAAGCTACCCTAGTGCTCCCCGAGCCCTGACTAAATCAACAACCTTGACCCAATCCCAAATTCTGTGGAGAGAGAATACAAGTGGCCTCGCCTGGCCTCTCCCTGCTCTATCCCACCCTCTGTGGTGAGGGAGGTGGTGGGAGTGGGGAGGGTGGAGGCCGCCGACATGGCTGCCGGGGCTCACCTCTGTTCACACACAGGGATTTCCCAGAGAATAGGCGCTGGACAGATTGCCAGAGAGGCATGCATCCTGCCCCACCACGTTTTCTGTAGTCAGTCAGTGGGCCCCCATTTTCTGTTCAGTGACAATCTTTGCCTGGCCTTTCACACAAAGATGGAGGCCCAGAGGCCAACGCCAAAGTCTTCAATGGTGACTACCAGCTTTCTTGACATCTCTTTATTTCGGTTGGCTTCCAGACACCAAGTCCCCTGTGTCTTCCAGTTTCAAGCTGCCATTCCCATTTAAGTCTTCTACTAATTCCCAATTTCCCTGTGTGACGTATACCTCTTGACATGGATTTCTTTGAAGAACAAAAGCACTGGCCAAGTTGGCGACTCTCCGTGAGCACAGCTCTCGGCTCAGCTGAGACCAGCACATAGAGCAAGCAGGATACCAGCAGAAGGGGAACCTCCACCTGCCACTGTCCCTCCCATACCTATTCAGATGAATATGTGGGCGGTCCTGTAACTTCTCTGATGGCTTTTAGGTAATAAAAATCCTTTGATCAGTAAAGCCATAAAATACGGTTTGAATTCAGAAACTGTAATGTGAATGCCAATCCACTTTGCTCACCACTTCAAGCTTCATTCAGGGATAGGCCTTCCCTGCACTCTCCCAGCGAGGATCCCACGCAGGCAGGCCAGGTCCTCCCTGAAAGGGGAAAGGAACCTCCTCCAAATTCATAACTTAGGGAGCAAAGAGAAGTTGGAGGATACCAAATTCGTGCTCAAGTGTCCTACTGCAAGGAGACTTTGCGCTGGGCCTGGCCAATGACTAAACCGAACACTTGCTCTCTTGGGTGCTTGCTTTCTTTTTTTTTTTTTAACAGTTTTTTTTAAGGATTTTGTAGATTTATTTGAGACAGAGATATAAGGAGAGAGAGCATGAGCAGGGGGAGAGGCAGAGGGAGAGGGAGAAGCAGACTCCCTGCTGAGCCAGGAGCCCAAAGTGGGGCTGGATCCCAGGACTCTGCCATCATGACCTGAGCCGAAGGCAGATGCTTCACCGACTGAGTCACCCAGGCGCCCCTCGTGGGTGCTTTCTGACAATCTTAGAGACCTGAACATGAAACATCCCACTCTGTCTCTCCTGTCCTGGTCAATGCAGTTTGTTCTGGTTGCTACTTCCTCCCTTGGGCTACTTTCTACAAATTCACCTGTCGATCACCTCTCCAGGTGTTGCTCTTGGCCAGGATTTACACACCAGCTCACAGCTCTCTCTCACAAATGGCTCCCTTCAGGGTCCTCAAGAAACATTCGTACATACTTCGCTCCCATCAAGACTCAAACGCACCTGACTCTCAGAGCACACGCGTCTTGAGTATTCTCTCTCCTCCTTCCCTGTTCTCTCTCTCTCTCTCTCTCTATCTGAACCTGCTGCCACAAGTCAATACCTTCAGCCTCTCAATTTTGGATATCTCAGGCCAAAGTCACATACTCTCAGAACCGAGAGAACACAAATCAGGTTGCCCTCGTGGTGCCCTGATGCCCCTCCCCAGGGAGATTCAGGAGGAAAACCCCGGACCAGAGGTTAGGTAGAACTCAGCCTTGCTTTCTTTGAAGAAAACTTCCTCACAGAGCCTTCCTAAACTCCACTTCCGCTGCCCTTTTATGATCCTATTTTGAGTGAGGGATTTTTAAGAGTCAACAGGAGCTAAGATATTTCCTTTAAGATTTGCTTCCTGCTCTGGCAACTTGAGAATTTTACATCTGCTGTCTCTTGGGGCCTCAGTAAAAACCTTACTTTTACATCTCGTCATACGCATGTGAACCTGCAAAAACTGCTTTTGTTCATTAACACCAAGGACATAGGGCTAAGAAAACTTGTTCTCTAAAATCATAGACTGTTGGAAACTTAGTTGAGTATCAATGAGAATGGACTCCTCCTCCCCCACCCGCCCACCCCCACCGCCGCTTGCCTGGATGATGGGAGCCTGTGGGTCACTTTGACACAAAGAAGCAGCCTTGATTTCCAGCGGAGGTGCAGACCTTCAGGTAAAGGATTTGGAGACACAGCACACCACCTTAATCCAAGGAAATAGGACTCCAAGTTTGCCTTTCAGCCCAGACCTGATGTTAGTAAAAATATTACTAAATGTTTATAAAATATTACTCACAACCTTGCTCCGTTTTGAGACCAAGATATCACTCTTTCACTTCAATCTTACCTAACCCCCCACCCTTCCTGCACAGCCCACAATAACCCTGCCTGCTTTGTTTGGTGAGGCCCTCTGTGGGTCCCTTGGAGCACTCTCCCTTTCTACAAGTTCATCAGCCTAAGTTAGACTTCAGCTTTGTCTCTGGTGGTGTGCGACTGCTGGACTCGATCATTAATAATCAAGTCTTCCCAGATCAAGTTACCAGCTCTCATCTCACTTTCCAGGTTCTGTCTTCATCTCTGCATCTCCTGTTCCTCTGCACCAGGTCATACAATCTCATTGCCACCAGTGAACCATCACCAGAGTCATCCAGAATCCTGCAGCTACAACTGTGGAATACTCAAAAAACCAGATACAGGGGAGCCTGGGTGGCTCGGTCCATGAAGCATCTGATTCTTGATTTCGGCTCAGATCATGATCTCGGGGTCCTGGAATCAAGCCCCATGTCAGGCTCTGAGCTCAGCAGGGATCCTGCTTGAAGATTTATCTCTCCCCCCTCCCCCCACTCATGCACATGTTTTCTCTCTCTCTCAAATAAATAAATAAATCTTTTTTAAAAAACCATAAATATTTGCATATATGGGAACAATAACATCTATAGACTAGCAAAAAGAGAAATTATTAAAGGATATTAAAAATACCTGAAGAGCTTTTTCAAATTACACAAGCCCTAAGAAACTAATGCAATCCTTCGTGCTGTTCTCTCCCACACGTACATAATTGACTAATTCATTACAGCAGTGATCCTGTTAACAAGAGTAGAGTACCTTTGGCTATGTTTATGGGAGGAGGTTAAGAAACTCTGCTTTAGCCTTCACTAATCTGATGGGCCCTTGATCAAAATTCTAAGTCCACAAGTTTGGGGGAATATTTTTTCTCTTAGCTAAAAATACCAGCTTAATGGTGCTTATAAATGAAAGGGAAGAAACCGTCCCCGTGATGAGAGGGGCTTTGTCTGACTCATCCCCTATAGGTACCCCTAGCAGCATCCCCAGGTCTGGCCCATAGTAAGTGCCCAGCGAACACTTCCTGCACTAATAAATTCAGAACTCATTTTAAAACGGGAGTTTTGACCCACCAATTGTACCAAAGCAAGAAACATTCACCTAACTATTCGCAGTGACTCTGCTCCATTCTATTCATATTTATTTGCCAATGCATCAAGATTGGTTTCTGACGCAATCGGCAGTTGGCTGCTCCCGCAAGGACTTCTGTGTATAAACTGCGAGCCATTTAATAACTCTGAGGAGTAGGGGGTGAGGAGTGACAGCACGATATGAGGGGTGTCTGCACGCTGATCACCAATGATTCCATGAAAGCCTTTAAACAAACCTGGATGTGGGCCTCAGCATAGCATAATTCCGTATGTGTCTAAGAAAACAATCAGGGCCCCCTGGAATGATCAGACTCTTATAATAGCTTATCATTAGGCTGATAATGAGACAGGCTGGTGGGCTAACCTCAGGAGCCTCAGGCTGTTTGTGATCTATCCTCCAGTTGTTCAACCCTGATGGGCCCTGTAATACATCTGATGCCCTCGTTGTGGGTATAGAGAAAGAGACAGATAGAGATGGACACGAATCGCTCAAAGTTTCTCATGTGGAACCAAGTAAGCCTCCATCCTCCCACATGCCCATGCCTGGAATGCTGTCAGTCTGAAGGAGTCGGGGTAGTTTTAAAACATCCTTCCTATCTCTGACGTTTGAAGTTAGGATAAGAAAACGATCTTTTAAATTGCATTGAGCATTTTAAAAAAAGATCAAAGATCTCTCTGCCATGATTATACAGTGGGAACGACCACAACTACCAAACAGTCCATCTCGTCACTATGCAGTGACTTTCATGGTGCAAGAACGGACCCAAAGAACGAAGAACATCTTCACTCTGTGAAGTGTGAAACACGACGGGAGTAAGCATTTTGCATTTGGAAAGCAGGGCCTCGGGGGCGCCTGGGTGGCTCAGTCGTTAAGTGTCTGCCTTCGGCTCAGGTCATGATCCCAGGGTCCTGGGATCGAGCCCCGCATCGGGCTCCCTGCTCCATGGGGAGCCTGCTTCTCCCTCTCCCACTCCCCCTGCTTGTGTTCCCTCTCTTACTGTGTCTCTCTCTGTCAAATAAATAAATAAAATCTTAAAAATAAAAAGAAAGCAGGGCATCGATCCAAAGTTTGAGAAAAAAATACTCTTATGCTGAAATGAATTATGCACAACTTATATTTAATTAATCTTAGTCATCTCTGTACTTACCTCGCTGGGCTCACAAGGGAACATCGCGAGCAAAATCGCTATCATGCTACTTAGCTTCCCCAGAAACGACACCGTCATTCATTAATCGGCGCTGACCTAGAAAGCAGAAGCTCCCTCCTTGCACCACTTAAAACCTGACTAACTCTTCATTGTGCAGAGAAGATTCAGACACATGGAAAAGAGAAGCAGTCGTGAGAGAGAAAGCCATAAAAACTGCCGCAGAAGAAATAATCTGAGTATGTGCGAGTACAGGGTGCTCCTGGCGTTCATGGCCACAGCCAACAAAGAAAGGACCTCGGAGATCGGACTTTTGCTTGATTGCCTTTATCTTCTTAACTCTCCACGACTATACCTTTATCAAAAAATTCCTCTCCCTGGTCTATGAGCAGGAACTAAAGGAACTTAATAAATAAAGTCTCTGATTCATGGAAGTTTAAATTCTAAGATTTAGAAAAATGAAACCAGGTAACCAAGAGTGTATATAGAGAAATATAATAAATAATAATAAATTTAAGAATGCAAGATATGTATAACATAGCTGAAGAATTGACTAAAGAGGTTCATGTCCTTACAGACAAGACTGCTATATGATATTCATAATTTAAAGTTCTAGGGGCGCCTGGGTGGCTCAATCGGTTGAGTGTCTGCCTTTGGCTTGGGTCATGGTCCCAGGGCCCTGGGATCGAGTCCATATAGGGCTGCCTGCTCAGCAGGGAGTCTGCTTCTCCCTCTCCCTCTGCCCCTCCCCCCTCCCACAGCTCGTGTCTCTCTCACTCTCAAATAAATAAATAAAATCTTTTTAAAAAATAAAGTTCTAATAACACTCTGTAAATAACTGAATAATAACTTCTTTAAACTTCTGTAAACAGCTTCTATGCTGTTAAGAATGGCCAGTTCCCATTAACAAATGCCACATATTTTCATTTCCACACTATTAGGTTTGTTCTGGGTGCAATCAATATTATTATGTGTTGAGGGGCGCCTGGGTGGCTCAGTCAGTTAAGCATCCGACTCTTGATTTCGGCTCAGGTCATGATCTCAGAGTCATGAGATCAAGCCCTGCATCAGGCTCCACACTCCATGTGGCAAAGCTGACTCACACTCCCATATAGCAGCAACTGCCAGGAGCAGAGACTGTGCCCCCTTGAGATCTGCTTAAGAATCTCTCTCCCTCTCTCTCTGCCCCACCCCCACTCACAAACTCGCTCCCTCTCTCTCTCAAATAAATCTTTTTTTAAAAAAAAATAATTACTATGTGTTGATATTTCATCTTATTTAAGACATTAATGACTGTCATTCATTCAAGAAGCAATTATTGAGCACCTACTATGTGCCAGTTATTGTGGGTACTGGGTTAGGGGGAAAGAATAAGAAAATGTTTAAGGCGCAATTCATAGTCTCTAGAAGATTACAGAATTCTGATTTGGGCATTTGCAGTTATTGCCAATGTGGGCATTTGCCTGAGCCCCTGTTCAACTCTAGTGTAACATGAATTATGATTTGCATTATTTTCTTTCGTTCCTTGCTAGGAACGAAAGAAATTCCTATTCCTGGGGCGCCTGGGTGGCTCAGTTGGTTAAGCGACTGCCTTCGGCTCAGGTCATGATCCTGGAGTCCCGGGATCGAGTCCCATATCGGGCTCCCTGCTCGGCAGGGAGTCTGCTTCTCCCTCTGACCCTCTTCCCTCTCGTGCTCTCTGTCTCTCATTCTCTCTCTCTCAAATAAATAAATAAAATCTTAAAAAAAAAAAAAGAAATTCCTATTCCTATTCCTATAGGAGTTCCAGTTCCCACGTATTTCCTTAAAGGCAGTGAATTTAGAACAAAGTCCAGATGATTCTGAGAAAATGAACAGATTGTTGAAGAATCTCCAAAAGAGAGGAATATATAATAATATTAGAGCCCTGAATGTCAATCCCAGTTTAGACCCTAAAGCTAGTGTGGTATGACCTTCCACATCTTACCTACCTTTCTAAGGCTATTTCCTTACTGATAATATGTGTAGTTATTAATCTACCCAAGAAGTCACAAACTTCAGTTATGTTTGGTCAGCACAGATTTTGTAAAAATTTGGATTAAGTTGCCAACCTTTCAAAATCAGGAGATTTCGTATAAACGTCCAATGTACTAATTCCTATTTTTTCTTAAAAAGGAAGCTATGGCAAAGCTGACCCACACTCCCATGTAGTAGCAACTGCCAAGAGCAGAGACTGTGCCCCCTTTAGATCTGCCATGTGCTTTGCAATCTGCCATGGACCATGTCTAACCTGCTTCACTCATACTCTCTGCTACCTACCAGGCCTCTGTAGGTATTTGAGTTTCCCTCTCCTGAAATGGATCATTTTTAAGGGTTTGTTGTTGAAAGCTGTTGGAACTACTTCAAGTTAATATAAATTTAAAATACACGTTGTAGGAAGAAGAGACAGATCTCCCATACAAAATTCCAAATAATATATGTAGAGGCTCTACCTTCAAGGAAGTGGCATATATTCTCATTCTTTAAGTGTGGGCTGTGCATGGTGACTGCCTTCCAAAGAGTTCAGTAAGAAAAGGGAGGGAAGGAAGAGTAACTCTGCAACTGAGAAACCTGACAACGCTACCTGAACCAGGTGATGAAGGCCAACATCAACAGTGATGATAATTCATGTTGACATTATTTATAGTCTCCCTCCCCAAATCCATAACCCCAGTCTAATCATGAGAAAAACATCAGAGAAATCCTGAGAGAGGGACATTCTACTTGACTGGTACTCCTCAAAGCTGTCAAGGTCATCAAAAACAAGACAAGTCAGAGACTATCACAACCAAGAGGAAGCTAAGGAGATATAACAAGTAAAGGTAATATGGTAGCCTAGATGGAATCCTGGCCCAGAAAAAGGACATCATGCAAAAATGAAGGAAACCTAATTAAACTGTGGACTTTAATTAACAACAGTGTATAGATATTGTTACATTAATTATAACGAATGTACCATACTAAGGTAAATGTTTGTACTGGGGAAACTACAGGGTATATGGGAACTCTCTGTACTATCTTCATAACTTCTCTATAAATCTAGAAGTGTTCTAAAAAAAAGTTTACTTTTAAAATATTTTATATATGTATGTGTATGGGTATATACTTATATACAAAGGACACGGAAGTATTTCAAGGGATTGGTGGAAGATTTGGACGCTCAAGGCTGGGAAGACAAAGTCGGGTTTACTGCATGCAGCATGTTTTCCCACAGCACTGCCGTTAGTGTGACTCAGCTCCGTCATGTCTCAGTCACTGCGATTCTCAGTTCCACATTTTGCACTCCTCAAAGAAAGCCCATTGCTTCGGCCTGAGGAGGAGTCAAAAGTCTGGAGCTACTCATTCTACCCAGGGTCCCGTGTCGGAATCATGGCCGCCATACCCATGCCTGTGTGTAGGTGACCATTTTCATAAAAGGAGGAAGAGCTGGCAGCCGGACAGGCCCCTCTCAGCTCTAAAATTCTGAGTAAGATGGCAAAAGTGAAGAGGTTTTGCCAATAAAGTCAATATCCTAAAACACAAGGCCAGATATTCCACAACAAAGGAGCAGCATCCTTGCCATTTATACATACTAGAAAAGCTTCAGTGGCAATTACAAAACTTTATGAAATCAAGATTTACAAAAACCGTTTTCTGCAAAACTTGATTTAGTCCCCAAGTACTCAAGTTAACTCTCCTGACTTCTAACCACAAGTCCTTTTACTTTTTAAAGGTGATATTTAGGGAAAGTCTATGAGTACTCACAGTAATTGGAAACCATGGATGTTTTGATACATTGATATGACCAATCCAACACAGACCAGCTAGGAGTTCCACAGACTAGTTAGTGATTTAAGGGTCGCTGCCCTTAAACCAACTCATGTGGTTGGTGTCATGGCACAAATTAGGAAAAGACACCCTTCCTCAAGACACTTCATTTCCATTTGTTGGAAAACTGTCATCATGTGCTGCTTTTGTTAGAATAAGACACTTCACTGACATCTGCCAGGAATTTGTGAAAATAAAAATACAAATGCATGATACGTACAATGTGACCTCAGTTGCCTGTGTCCTGCAGAAGCTGCACAGCCATATGCTGTCACTCTGGGTGCCATTGTCTGTTATGAGCAAGTGTCATCTCTTAGAGCCTTGGCAAGCTTGAGCTTACTTTCATGTCTCGCTATACGCAATCCTCCCAACAGAGTGAGCATTCCAACGGTCATGGGTAATCATTATTTGTTTACCTTGGATTGAAATAAAGAATCCAACTCTTGGACTGATCCTATAATTGCACTTCCCTTAACCATCACAATGGGGATAATAACGCTCGTGGTGCATGGGTGTTAGAAACACTAAGTGAGAGGACACATCAAAGCAGTGAGCACAACGCCTGACACATCATGAGGCCTCCCTTGACACTGGGGTCCCTCCTTCCCTACTTAAAAATCTTCCATGGCTCACCAGACCAGTCAGGGTTCTCTGTCAAAAGGCCATAGGATTGTTTTTGTTTGTGGAAGTGCTCTCAGACATATAGTCGCTCCTTTCTGTGTGCGGGAAGATGGAATGGTTTTTACTTACCTTGCTTCAGTGAAACCAAATCCAAATATACGCTGTCTATAGACAGACAATGTGTGTTTTCTCTTCACAAATTATATTGCAAGAAGCAGTTTATGACTTCTATGTGTTACAGAACAAATTTCCAAATGGAATGTGATGAAGCTTTAGAAATCCATTTCAAAGACCTTTTTATGCTTGAAAAATATTTGCTTGCTTTATGTATCTACTCAGTTGAGGTTTTATATCTTTTTTTATTATGTTCATTAGCCACTGTATAGTACATCATTAGTTTTTGATGTAGTGTTCAATGATTCATTAGTTATGTATAACACCCAGTGCTCATCACAACACGTGCCCTCCTTAATACCCATCCCCCTGTCACCCCCTCCCCCCTGAGATTATATATCTTAAGTTAACTGTCTTACGAGTTACATTGGGCTATAGTGAAGTAAAATTAAAACATAAATTCAGAACAGTATTTAAATATGGAAAATTGAAAATGCCATTCATAAAAATACACATTTTCTCCATCCAAATTATTCTTCTGGTGCCTTTCATTGCTTCAGGTAGGGAAACTATGTTTAAGGTACTGTGGAAGGCTTCTTACTTATATCCTCCAGCCATACCTGGGTCGTCTCTACGTGAAGGAGTCAGCTCACTGGAGGAAAAAAGTATGAGAGATCAGTGTGAATTGAAGGAAGAGAAATGAGTTGAGGGAGAGAAATACACAGGTTGAGAAATACCTTGGAAGAGGGCCTTCCTTTTGGGGTTCAGGATGAATAAAATCTTTGAGGCAGCAAAAAGCTAACTACGTTTGGAGGAAAAGGGGGAGACCAGCTAGAACAAAAGATTTCTGTAGGGAAGCATTGGACAAGAGTGAAATCACCTACATTACCAGGTTGACATATTTGGACTAGGTCCTAAGACCAATAGGCTTTGCCAGATATTTTTAGCTAGGGAGGAAAAAGGTATTTTAGGAAAATTATATCTGGTAGGGGGGAAAGAAGACTATTTCAAAATAAAATAATTGAAATTATTCTTATTTTATTTGTTATAATACTAGTGCAAAAGAGGACTGTTATAAATAAGCCTACTTAAAATTTTTTATTTTTTTTAAGATTTTATTTATTTATTTAACAGAAAGATAGCACAAGCGGAGGGAATGGCAGAGGGAGAGGAAGAAGCAAGGTCCCCACTGAGCAGGGAGCCCGATGCGGGGCTCGATCCCAGGCCTCTGGGATCATGACCTGAACCGAAGGCAGACACTTAACCATCTGAGCCACCCAGGCGCCCCTACTTAAAAGAAATTATTGAAGTCACAAATTACTTATCGATAGTGGGAAGGGGTCAAACTAAAATCATCGCACATCTTTCACACCCATTTCTCCCTCCATACTCTTAATTATTCAGGGTGGGTCCCAAATCTTCGTTTCACAATTGGTGACGTATAGTTGTATTTTTTCACTAATTTAAAATATTTAATTTCTATCTCAAACCATCTATTTCTCTGTTTTCAACTTTTTTGAATGTGTTTTTTTGTTTGATTGTTTTACTGTGGTTCGTGGTAAAGGAGGGTCCCAGGAGTGGCCCGTGGTGAGACTCATCCCCTTCACTGTAACTGAAATGCAACCCAAGGGAAGGTAGGGCTAAGTACTCCGGGAAGAAGAGAACTGCCTTGAGATCTCAGGGCTCATCTCCCCTTCTGAGATACTGTGCTCCGAGAAGCTTCCTCCCCACTGAGGACATGGGAAGCTCGCCACTCCCGGAGCTTAACCTAGCCCAAAACTTGGATCTGGAAGGTCTGAAACCTTCATGGTACAAGTAGAAATCAGAAAAAAGAGCAGACATTCAAATATGGAAGCAGTTTTACATCCTGTGAAATCTAGAGACCAGGATATATCTTTGGGGCAGAATATTCTGGAAAACCAAGGAAAGGTTAATTATAGATATGCAAATCGACACCAAATGAAAAACGGTCTTTTCGTGCTATTGCTCCAAACATCTAACTTGCTCCATGTTAAATAATGGTAATAGTAACGACCTGCTAAGTATGTTACCCGATTATTTCACTCAGTCCTCACAATAAACACCATGGGGGTATGTGTCACTATCACTATTTTACAGATAAGAAAACTGAGACTAGATCAATGATAATAATCGCTCAAATTTAGGCCATTAATAATTTACAGAACTGGGGATCAAACCTTTCTGCCTCACATCAAAGTCAAACCCTTATCTGTCACTCTCACCCTTTCAGATTAAATTTTCTTCATAGAGGGGCACCTGAGTGGCTCAGTCCATTAAGCAGCTGACTCTTGGTTTTGGCTCAGGTCATGATCTCAGGGTCATTATCTCAGGGTCCTGAGTTCAAGCCCTATGTGGGGCTCCACACTCAGTGGAAAGTCTGCTTGAGATTCTCTCTGCTCCTCCCCACTGTGTTCGAGTGTGCACACATGCACTCTCTCCCTCTCTCTCCAAAATAAATCTTAAAAAAAAAAATTTTTTTTTTCTTCATAGAAGTTTTTTTAAAGAATTTATTTAGGGGCGCCTGGGTGGCTCAGTCGGTTAAGCATCTGCCTTCGGCTCAGGTCATGATCCCAGGGTCCTGGGATGGAGACCCACATTGGGATCCCTGCTCAGCAGAGAGCCTGCTTCTCCCTCTGCCTCTGCCACTCTCCCTGCTTGTGCTCTATCAAGTAAATAAATAAAATAGAAAAAAATAATAAAGAATTTGCTTAGACTTCACTGTCCCTGCAACCCATTACTTGTTTTTGTAGCCATGTGTGTGTTTAGCTGTGAAGATACAGAAGACAAAAAAGAAAACCTGCTTTTCTAAGAAAGTTGGAAAGACACTGGTTGCATTTTATGCCAGCCCAGGGCCATGTGACAAAATGAATCACAGAGGCCAGGAGAACTCTGATCTTCCATGTTTTGTAATGAGTCCTACACTAAAGGGCTTGGGAGCAACTTAGCAGGCAGTTGACCCTGGCAAGGAGAATAAAAGTAGGAGAGAAAGGATGAGTGGAGACCTTGTGTTGACCAAAGTGGATGGGATAATTATAACCTATATAAAAGCCAGAATGGCTTGTAGTCCCTGTCCTGAAGAAGTAGTATTAAACTAACCATAAGTTCAGAGGCTGAGCAATTAACATTCTTCTTTAAAAGAAATGCCCATGACTCAGTGGTAGGTAGGGCAAGGGAGGCAAGAAGTTTTGTACAACAAAACTTTGAAAAATCCTCTCTTCCATCTCTAACAGCCATTTTACATAAAAAATGGTGGTCAGTCCCCAAAACTTTCTCTCTGTCATTCTCAGGTCTCCCTTGTGGGTCTCATCTCTCTTTGTCACTGTCTCTTTCCTTCAATGTCTACTCTTTGTCCTCTCCCCTGGGTAAAACTCAATGCTTTCTGGAATGCATCCCTGTAACTTCTCCATTTTCTCTGGACCCAAATCCTGTACCATAAAATCCCAGGAACGAAGCTAAGATGGGGAGAATTCCCTTTAGCAGATATGAGGGGAAAGCTATGAACACTCATATGCTGATATGACCTGGTGAAATTTGGGTTACTCAGTTCTGTATATCATCTGAAGATCTCCTTTGGCCTCCATTTCTCTGTTAAGAAGTCCCAGCCAATGTATGGTGACTATAGTTAATAATACCGTGTTGCATATTTGAAAGTTGCTAAGAGAGTAAATCTTAAAAGTTCTCATCACTAGAAAAAAAATTTGTAAGTATATGGTGACAGATGTTAACTAGACTTACTGTGATGATCATTTCACGATACAGTTGACCCTTGAACTACGCAGGTGTTAGGGGCACTGACACCATACCCCCCAGTCAAAAATCCACACATAGACTCTGTGGGAAGATGGCAGAGTAGGAAAATCTTAATCTCACCTCATTCCATGCATACAACTAGAAAACACCCACAACAATGTAAGTAACCTAGAACATGGCCTGAAGACTGGCAGACCAAACTCTCCACAGCTAATTGTGCAGAAGAGGCCATATCAAAGAGGATATAAACAGACCAGTGTGGGAACTGTCCCCAGGAGGGAGGGACACTACAGGTGCACAGAGGAGACTGAAACAGAACCAAGCACCAAGCACCCCAGACAAGGGGAACCCACATTTGGAGAACACAAATCTCCATAACATCGGGCTTTGAAAACCAGAGGGGCCTAATTTCACAAGTTCTTTCAATCTGGGGGCTTAACATCTGGAACTCAAAAATCTGTGGGCTCAGCTCTGGGATAGCCAGGAGGGTGATAGGAAACTGAATCCCTTCCCTTAAAGAGACAGCACAACAAATAGCCCCACGGAGATACAGCATCAAAGCAGAAGTTTAAAAAATACCTGGGGTAGGGGCGCCTGGGAGGCTCAGTCATTGAGCGTCTGCCTTCAGCTCAGGTCATGATCCCAGGGTCCTGGGATCGAGCCCCGTGTCGGGCTCCCTGCTCCGCGGGAAGCCTGCTTCTCCCTCTCCCGCTCCCGCTGCTTGTGTGCACTCTCTGGCTGTCTTTCTCTCTGTCAAATAAATAAAACCTTTAAAAAATAAATAAATGAAAAATAAAAAATACCTGGGGTATACATGAAGGAGATTTATTTACTAATCTCAAAACGTGTGCTGGAGGGGCAAGGATCGTTAGGAGACTTCTGCTGGAACAAAGGAGCTGGCTGGCACCATTTCCCTCCCCTGCCCCACAGCCTAGATACACGGACACCTGTGGGAACCAGGGCAGCACCAACTCACTCTACTTAGCTTGCTAACAGTGGGCTCCACCCCCATATTCCCCTGCAGACATGCTCCCTCCAGCCAGGTCTGGCTCCAGGTCTCCCCAGCAGACCCACATAAACCTTGCTAACATCAAGCACCCGGTGCCCTGTTCTCCTGCAGACCTGCCCCCTCCTATACGCCCTTGGCCAGAGCCCCACCCAAAGTGGTGCCATGGGCCTGGCAGTGTGCAAGCAGCCCCAATAGGGGCCAGCACCACTCCAAAGTGACTCGTGCCCCAGGGAGAGGAGATAACCACACACACCAGTCTGACCGTGGCCCCAGCAGTGGGCTAGAGGCAGACATCTGATCTGACTGCAGACCCCAACCACCAACGGAAGCTTCTCAGGGGACAAAACAGGGAAAGTGCCCTGCAGGTCCATGCCACTGCATCTCTGGCAAACATTTGGTCTGACTCAACACAAAGCCGAAGGCAACCCCAGACTGGAACAAGTCCTTCCCATAACAGGCAAAGAGACCCACTGCAGACAACTAGCTGAAGGCAAACGTGGCTCAGCCACAATAATAGGGTGCACACAACACACATAGGAGACACCCCTGAAATGCTAGGTTCTGGTGAACAGGGGACACTACACTCCAGGGCACAACAGGGCCTCTTCTTCAAAAGGCCACCACTTTCAAGAGCAGTAGACATAGCTGACTTTCCTAACACATAGAAACAGACACAGAAAGACAAAATGAGAAGACAGAGGAATATGTCCCAGATGAAAGACCAGGACAAAATCACAGCAAGAGAGCTAAACGAAATGGAGGTAAGTAATATGCCTGAGAATTTAAAGTAATGATCATAAAGATACTCACTGAACTTGAGAAAAGAGTACAGACTTCAGTGAGACCCTCAACAAAGAGATAGAAAGCATAAAAAAAGAACCAATCAGAGAGGAAGAACTCAATAACTGAAGTTAAAATTACACTAGAGAGAGTAAATAGTAGACTAGAGGAAGCAGAATGGATCTGTGACCTGGAGGACAAAGTAATGGGAAAGCAATCAAGCTAAACAGAAGAGAGGGAAAAAAATAATAAATAAAATTAAATATAGACTTAGGGTACTCAGCAACACCATCAAGCATAATAAGTTTTACACTATAAAGATCCCAGAAGGAGAAGAAGGAGAAAGGGGGACAGATATTTATTTGAGGAAATAACAGCTGAAAACTCCCTGAACCTGGGGAAGGAAACAGAAATCCAGGTCCAGAAGCCACAGAGAGCCCCTAACAAAATCAACTAAAGGAGGCCTACAAGAAGACACATAGTAATTAAAATGGCAAAAAGTACTGATAAAGAGAGAATTAAAAGCAGCAAGAGTAAACAGTTACATACAGGGGAAACCCCATAAGGCTATCAGCAGATTTTTCAGCAGAAACTCTGTAGGCCAGAAAAGAGTGACATGATATATTCAAAGTGCTGAAAAAAACAAAAACAAAAACCCTGCAACCCTGGATATTCCATCCAGCAAGGCTATCCTTCAGAATAGAAGTAGAGATAAAAGAGTTCCCCAGACAAACAAAAGTTAAAGGGATTCATGACCACTAAACCAGGTCTACAAGAAATGTTAAATTGAATTCTTTGAGTGGAAAGGAAAAACCGTAAGTAGGAGTAAGAAAGGTAGGAAGCACAAAAGCAGTAAAATTAAGTATATCTACAAAAATCAGTCAAGGGATTCATAAAATCAAATTATGACACCATATATCTAAAACAGGTTGGGGAGAGGAATAAAGAACGGGTTCAAACTTAAGCAACCATCAATTTAATATAAACTGCTATATGTAGAAGATGTTATACACAAACCTAACGGTAACCACAAATCAAAAACCAGTAATAGATATGTAAAAAAATAAAGACAAGAAGCCAAGTACATCACTAAAGAAAGCCAACAAACCATGACAGAAGAGAGCAAGAAAAGAAAGGAAAAGAGAAGAACTACAAAAACAACCAAAAAACAAAATGGCAATAAGTACATACTTATCAATAACTACTTTGAATGTAAATGGACTAAATGCTCCAATCGCAAGACATAGGGTCAGGGCACCCAGGTGGCTCAGTTGGTTAGGCGTCTGACTCTTAATTTCAGCTCAGGTCACCATCTCAGGGTTGTGAGATCAAGCCCCACATCCGACTCCATGCTGGGCATGGAACCTGCTTAAGAGTCTCTCTCTCTCTCTCTTTGAAAAAAAAAAAAAAGACACAGGGTGATGTTAACTATACTGGAATTAAAAAAAAAAAAATCTTCATATAACTTTACTAATAGCCTACTAATGACCAGGAAAAAAAAAATCTACATATAAGTGGACCCACATAGTTCAAACCTATGTTATTCAAAGGTCAACTGTATATACACATAAAATCACTAAGCTGTACACCGGAAGCTAATATAATGTTATATGTTAATTATGCTTAATTAAAAAACTAAATTTTAAACAAATTTTAAGTCCCAGACAAAACGAGGTTTTGTTTTCCCCAGATACAAGTTCTAACCTTGAGAAGGATTGTTGTTTTAAGAATTGTGAAATGGGGGCTCCTGGGTGGCTCAGTCATTAAGTGTCTGCCTTCAGCTCAGGTCATGATCCCAGAGTCCTGGGATTGAGTCCCACATCGGGCTCCCTGCTCAGTGGGGAGCCTGCTTTTCCCTCTGCCTGCTTCTCCCCATGCTTCTGTTCCCTCTCACTCTCTCTCTCTCTCTCACTGTCAAATACATAAATAAAATCTTAAAAAAAAAAAAAAAGAATTGTGAAATGAGGGGTACCTGGATGGCTCAGTTGGTTAAGCATCAACTCTTGATTTCTGCTCAGGTCATGATCTCAGGGAAAGTGCCCTGCAGGTCCATGCCACTGCATCTCTGGCAAACATTTGGTCTGACTCAACACAAAGCCGAAGGCAACCCCAGACTGGAACAAGTCCTTCCCATAACAGGCAAAGAGACCCACTGCAGACAACTAGCTGAAGGCAAACGTGGCTCAGCCACAATAATAGGGTGCTCCCCACTCAGCGGAGAGTCTGCTTATCTCTCTCTTCCTCTGCCCCTCCCCCTGCTCGCACATGCTCTCTCTCTCTTTTTAAAATAAATAAATAAATCTCGAAAAAAAAGAATTATGAAATGACCAGGAGACAACAGATGAAGAAATTCAGTCTCCAGCCCAGGAGCTACACCAACCAGGGCTTGATGACTTAGGTGCTGGATAGCCAGGGGCACTGTACCCCATCTCTCCAAGCCCTGCTGTCCTTATTTGCAAACTGGGATCTAGATGTTCATGAAACAAATATTTATTGAATATCTCCTATGTGCCATGTATATTTTAGGTTCAGGGGATATACCATGAACCAAACAGAAAAAAATTCTTGCTCTTATAAGCACATATTCTGGTGGGATGATGATAGCCATATTTCCCTCTTAGGTTATTCAAGAATTAAACAATAATAACAATGAACACATATCTTGATGACTATGTGCCAGGAATGATTGTTAAGTACTTGGCACGTGTTTTAACCAGGGATTCTTTGCTTTTTCTGTGCTGGAGTCCCCTTTGGCAATCTAGTAGAGCCGACCAACCCCTTCACAAAATAAGGTTTTTAAATTAATAAAACAGAATACATGGGATAATAAGGGAAACAAAATATACTGAGACATAAAAGTTACATGGTAATAAAGTGCTTATTTTTTAACATATTAAATGATAAGATCTAGTAACAGGTTTAACAATACTGTAGCTTTGAAAAACCAATGAGCCTAGATGTAATTAATATCCCTATCCAAGCTCACAGGCATCCGGAACTCCAATCCACTGGTTTGTAAACCCCAGGGTTAATTTAATCCTCATTATAACCCTACAAAGTAAGTATTATTGTTATTCCTTTTTTTTTTTTTTTTACATATGAAGAAAATTAGGTACAGGGAGGTTAAATGGCTTGCCCGTGGATAATAAGTTATGGAGCTGAGATCTGAGCTCCAAAGCTTGTGTTCTTAACACTACACAGTGCATGGCTTAGCCCAGGGCTTGCCTCATGGTCAGGGTCAATAATACTAGCTGGTAGTTGGAAGTAGTAACTGTAATAAGTAGTAGAAGCATTAGGAGGAGAATATTATCTAAGGGACAAAGAATAGTTTGTACCAGTGTTAAGAAAATCTTTAAAGGGAAAAATCTGGTATGAAGCAATGAAATCCACTGTGTAGGACACGGCATATCCTGTTCCTCCAAGACATGTACAAATTCATTTCTTTCTGTGTGTGATTACCCATTCCCGGGCTCAGGCAAAGGCTTTGGGGGATGTGATAATGTAGAGAAATGTTCCTGAGTCTATGACAATTTCTTATTTTCATTTGTATAATCCCCTATTAATTATTGGGGCTTTTCTACACTTCCAGTAGGCACTCTGCCCAGAAGGCCCTTCGGACATGAATCAGTGTAGCGGAATAAGAAGTACACTGTTCATCTTTTGGAGGAGGGTTGCTGAGAATGAACGCAGCTTGCTATTCTCTTCTCTGCTGACATTTGCAAAGGTGCGAAGTCGGAGGTCTGGATCCAGCGTGGGTCCTTCAGGCACTACATAAATATTAATTAACTGAAAGGTGTTGATAAGGTAAAGAAACCTACACTTCTCCAAATGGGGACAGCCAACACTTCAGTTTCAGTGTGTTCAGGAAAAAGACCAACAACAGAGCCCCGATCATTAGAAAGGCTTTCCTCCTGCGCTGGGTGACAGGTCTTGGCGAGAGCCAGCCCCGCCTAAGGCGAATGGAGCACAGTAAGATGATTCATTCTTTCTCCCAAGTCGGCTTTGTAAAAGCATTTTTCGAATTGCCTGTCCACGGCATATATTTTTACCGTAACAAGGTACTCAGTTCCTTAACATTCATTGGGCACGCTGCTCCCAAGAGCAAAGCGGAAAAGCGGCCGGAGGCGCCCTTGTCACACCAAGGTAAACGCCACCTGATTAACCAGAGGGTTTGAGAACTCCAGTTCCCAAGGTCTGTCTGTGCTGACATTCTATTCAACCCCACAGGAAAGAAAAAGCTTCAACACTCCAATGCAAGAGGTGGGTGAAGCGCTAGTGGTCACTAAGCCCAGCGCTCAGCCCTGGGGATCAAGAGTCTCCGGAGGACGTGGTGAGGTCAGAGATGCCGGAGAGTCTGCACACATTCCTCCCCGGGCCACCACCGGCCTTGACTTGGGAAAAGAGCGCATGTGACCAGCTGCACTGAAAAATACCACCGCGGACCTTCACAGATGGCTCCGGGCCGGGGGTAAAAATAGCTCATCATACAGCACAGCCCAAACTCGGAGCAGGGCAGGTTTTGATTTCAGCCAGCCAAAAAGGTAAAAAAATGTTTTCACGGAGCCGTGAGAAGCTGCACGGGAAAGAGAGATTTAAAACACAAATATTTCACATTCTACCTTATTTCGAAGTCATTCAACTGTCCTCAGCAAAAGAATGAAAAATATTTGCAGCTTGGGGGGAGGGGGGAGGGGGGCGGGGAGTAGTATTTGTCTTTCTTATTTGACCATAACAAGAAAACTGGCAGGCCAGCCTGGAAGCTTGGTAAATAACTTCAATACATGGACTTATAGGAAGATCTGAATAAAGAGAGAAATGAAAACCTGTGCTTTTGTATTCATTTTCAAAGACTCAGCTTTACAGAGTTATCGGGAGTCCTAATTTGTTTAATCATTTATTTTCAACAAGTTGTTTCATCCATGTCCCATTGTTCCACTGAGGTTTCTATTTTTACCGATGGGGGTGAAGCACGCTCTGACCATTTACAGACATGTTTAGAACATGATTTTTCAAGTCAGGACCCAAGTGAAATTTTGATTCCCAAACCAGAGCCTTGAAGCTCAGCACACTAGCATCCATTGTGCTGTGACATTATGTTGCCCTGTGTGCTCTGATTGTGTCACAGAATAGAGGTGATTGGAAGGGCTCCATGGACAAAAAATAGCTCAGATAATAACTCTTTACAAGATAAGAGGAAATAAATGGCATTTGACTTGGGGTTCCCTCAGTCCCCTGACCTGGTGAACAAGAAAATGCTTTTGTATCTTTCAGTTGTTGAAATCGATGCAATCAATTTGCATCCAATCAGCAAAAGAAGTGTTTGTCCTCACGGACAGTGTTGTTCTGTCCTGAGAACCATGAATGCTTTTTCTTATTCGACTCAAAATTTCTAGTGCCTCGTGAATATAATAGAGTCTTGATGCCTGGTTAATAAAAATTTCAGCTTTGTTGGATTTTCTTCTGAATTTTTTAACAAAAGGTAAAATTAAATCTAATTAGAACTTTTACCCACGCACAATATAAATAGGATCAGTGTTCAAATACACATCTTAAAAAGGGTAGAGTAACTGTTCTTTTTGGCCTAATTTGTAGTTTTTAAAATTTGAATCCCTTGAAATTGAACATGAATCTAAGTGTTGCCTTTTTTTCATTGGGGCGGAATTTTGAATGACCAGGAGCGAGGGTTATAAGTTCACAACAGCCCTGGTAGAATTCTTAGTTTTTTCTCTCTGGGTGTCAGGAGCTTGTTCATAGTCAGTTCAGAGAAAAGACAAATAAAAAATGCTTCCCTCCTGAGCCTTTTCCTTAACCAGAGAATGCTTTTGTGATTAAGAGTTGATTTCCATTCCAAATAGAAAAACTCATATTTTTTATCTTATTTTTTCTACCTAACAGAAAAAAGGTTTATATGCTTTTCTCCTCCCCTGGAAGGATTTCCATGATTATAAATATATTGACCCATGTTTTCTTATGATACCTCGCAGTTATATTCTTAGCATTTACATTTTCTATATAGCTGGAATTGATTTTGGTAGGAAGTATAAATCCAGTTTTGCTTAGTGGCTTTCCATTTGTCCAAGTATAATATGACACTGATTTGAAATATTTGTATTATATACTAGATGTTTATATGTATGGGCCTCTCTTCTTTTCCATTACTATGACTGTTCTAGTTATCACAGTTTTAGCCAATATATCTTTATATTGTTTTAGCCACATAGTTTTAGCCACGGTAGTACATCGTAATACATTTTATATTCACTACACTACTGCTAAAATATATTATAAAGATACTGCTCATCTTTGCCATTCTTTTCCAAAATGACTGTGTTTACTCCCTGAAACTCTTAATAATCTGTAGTTTTGAGTCTTTTTGCCTGCCCCCTCTCCTCCAATTGATTGGGATATCTTTCGACTTATTGATTGATTTAGATACTAGGAATACTCCAAAATGTTGCTTGTTCTAAAGCATACAAATATTCAATATTCCTTGAATACTTCCTTATTAAGCTTATCCTAAGTATCTGACGTCTTTGGTTTGTTGTTGTGTCTAAGTGAATGCTGTCCCTCCTACTGGATATCTTTAGTTTATATTTTTTTAGCTTAGTAAAGTATTGGTTTTCCCATGTTACCTTAAAGACCAACTGCTTTATCATATTTTTCTACTTCTAATAGTTTTTCAGCTGAGTTTTCCTTAATAGTGCAACACTGAGTTACATTTGTAAAAAAAATATCAAAATGTAGTTTAAATGATCAAACTGTAGAGTCTGAAATAATGAGGTTTTGCTGTAACTGAGAATATGCACATTTCTATAAATCTTATTAACTTTAATAGCTTTACAGATTTTAACCCTGTCCAACAAGAACAAAATAAATATCAGGTTTAGGGTCTACTCCCAGCTGCCTAGCCAAAATTCCCTGATTATAACCGCTCCCCCCCTTCTCTTTATTTTGGGTTGTCACTTTGTACAGTGAAAAGAGTGGTACTTCCTCTTTTCTCCCTAATTTGAGGTGATATATGATGAATGAAACAATGAAGCAAGGTATTAATAGCTTCCCAATAGACTACACTGCATCTACCTAACATACCTGATAGGACTCACCAATAGGAATACTGCCCACAGAATTTTAGTGTTGGTAAAATTGGAGTAGTTTGTATCATACTATCTTCACTTTTGATAGCAATTAGTTGAAATAGTTTTTAAAAATGATCTGAAGGCATTGGCAAATGACTAAAAGCAGGCAGAAAGTGGGTGAAAGCTTCATGCAATGTGAGCTGGCCAGAACTCAAGAAGAAAGCCACAATCTTATTGGATGGAGGTATGCAAGATGGAGTATGGGGTTGCTTGAGTGGTTGAATATTGAGGGTGGGGATCCTGGGACAGAGGGAACCACAGAGGAGGAAGCCCCAAGTGGGAATATAAACTCCTCTCAACCCCTCAGCTGATGGAAACTGTGCATACGTTGGGCAGGCTGCGAAGCCTAGAAGAAAGCAAAAGGTAGAAGGTTCAAAGACCTAAGCAGAGATTCAGCTGTGGCCCACTGTAGAGCAAAGAACATTTCGAATTTTGAAACCTACCAAGTAAACATCTCAGAGTTATTTTGAAACCACCAGGGGGCCTTGACTTAACAA
Source organism: Zalophus californianus (assembly GCF_009762305.2). Taxonomy (NCBI): domain Eukaryota; kingdom Metazoa; phylum Chordata; class Mammalia; order Carnivora; family Otariidae; genus Zalophus; species Zalophus californianus. The sequence goes on along the minus strand of NC_045603.1, from coordinate 113,782,020 downwards.
GTAAGGGTGATGTCCAGGACTGACGAGTTGACCCTCGGAGTAGGGACAAAACCCAAATAGACCTGCCCTAAACACACATTAAACCAAGCCTCCCCAAGTTAAAGTAGATCAGTCAGGAATTTAGCTGCCTGCTAAAACAAAAATCAATACTCTTCAAGGAACAGAAGAGATCCCAAAGTGTTGACAATGTATCATGTACAATGTCTTGTATATGATTTAAAAATTACTCTATATTTGAAGAAATGGAGAGGCATAACCCAGAGTTAAGAGAAAAATCATAAAATTGTATTCTGAATGACCAAGATGTTGGAATTAGCAGATATAAATTTTAAGGCAGCTATTATAAACATGTTCCAAGAAATTAGAGGGAAAGATGGTCATAATGGGTGAACAGATAGGGAATCTCAGCAGAGAAATGGAAACTATATTTTCTGAATACAAAAAAAGGGAGAGGAGGAGGAGGGGATTCTAAAGCTGACCAGTACATGAAAGAAAATCCCAGCTGACCTTCACAGCAGATGAAGATGCAGAAGGAAGGGTCTGTGAATTTGGACACAAATCGATGGAAATTATCCAATCTGACAAAAATCAAAAAAGAAACATCTGAAGAGCAAGGACAAAAAAGACCTAAGAAAGTCAAGAGAAAAGGTATAGCTGACTAGTTTTTGAGAACTTCATCCAAATGTAGGATTTCATTAATTCAATTGGCAAACTGTCTCTCATGTCTCTCAAACGTTCTCAAACAGCTCTCTTAACACTGCTTCCAGAAGACCTCACTTCCTAGATGAATAATTCAGGCCATCTCTCCAATCCCTTCCAACCCTGTGAATGAGAGCATTATCCTTGTTGATCCAATTGAAACTATCCTCAATGAAAGTACCCAAAGTACCCAAGAAGCATATACATTTCCAGAGGTGGCTTCCTAGCTTTATGAATGAAACTATCCTACTTCCCCAATAAGGTAGGGCAGTCTATAAAAATTTGTTGAACAAGGGATGCCTGGGTGGCTCAATCAGTTAAGTGTCTGGCTCCCGATCTCAGCTCAGGTCATGATCTCAGGGTTTTGAGCTCAAGCCCTGTGTTGGGCTCCCTGCTGGGTGTGGAGCCTACTTAAAAAAAAAAAAAAAAATGTTGAATGAATGATGGCTTAGTCTAAAGGGAAAAAAAAACATGGGAAATTGAGAGCACTACTGAGAAAGTGGCTCATTTTATTAACTACTGATTCATAGAAAATGGAGGTTTCAAAGAGGTCAAAGAATACACGGAGTTGGAATAAGGCAGTAAAGGAACTGGGGGTGGGGGAAGGCACTGCTCAAAGAGAGAGCAGATTTGAGAAGCAATACACTTACAGAGGATGACAGGGTGTAGGGCTTGTCTAACCAGTTCCAGTCCCTTTAAATGAACGTAGCACATCCAAACAGACCCAGGAGAGAAGCTCATAAAATCAGCTTGCAAGCATCACTTCTTTATCTCCAAAGCTAAACTCTTGATTTCCTCCTCGAACCTGCTCCACCCCCATCTTGGCAAATGGCACCTCGAACTGCTTAGTCATGTCCTATCAGAAACCTGGAAGTAATCTTTATTCCTCCCTCTCCTCACCCCTACATTCAGCCTATCAGGAACTGCGGGTTCTTCTATCTCCACTGCTATCGGCTTACTTCAGGCTGCCATCATCTTTGTCCTGAACTATTGAAATAGCTACTTATTAGATTTCTCTCTTCCCCACTCTTGTCCACTTTCATCTTTTCTCTACACATTATCAGTGACCATGTAAGCATACAAATCAGATCAATTCTTTTCTATTTATTTTTTTAAAAGATTTTATTTATTTATTTGAGAGAGAGAGCACGAGAGAGCACAAATGGGGGGGTAACAGGTAGGGGGAGCAGAAGCAGACTCCCTGCTGAGCAGGGAGCCCAGTGGGGCTCAATCTCGGGACCCTGGGATCACGACCTGAGCTGACGACAGACCCTTACCCGAATGAGACACCCAGGTGTTCCATCAATTCATTTCTGTTGAAATCATTAGCTGCCATCCCAGCTAAGATTCACCTTTTTTTTACTACACAATCAGAACCCCGTCTCTTCCCCCAATCTCCCTTCTCACAACTCTTCATCTCGTTCATTGTGTTCTATCCACACCGGTATTGTATATACTAGCACTAATATGGCGAGCTCTTTCCCTTCTACCTGGGCACCTTCACAGAATATGTTTTCTCTCTTGAGGGCGCCTGGATGGCTCAGTCGATTAAGCATCTGACTCTTGATTCTTGATTTTGGCTCAAGTCATGATCTCAGAGTCGTGAGATCGAGCCCTGAGTTGGGCTCCACGCTCAGCTGGGAGTCTGATTGAGATTCTCTCTCTCCCTCTGCCCCTCTCCGGGTTTGTACTCTTTCTCTCTCAAATAAATAAATCTTTAAAAAAAAAAAAAGAAAGAAAGAAAGAAAGAAAAGAAAATGTTTTCTCTCTTGGAATGATCTGGTCTCATCAGATGACTGATGCCTTTTTCTTTGAGTCGCTCCTTAAAGGGCTACTTCCTCGGATATACCTTCCTTGACCTCCCTTTCTGAAGTTGCTCTCCTCGGGCAACTGTTATTCTCCAACACAGAACCCTATTCACTTTCCTGTATTTATGCCAATTTGGAATTATGTATTTTTTTACTTGTTTATTTACCATCTTCCCACTAGAGTATAAATTCAGCGAAGCCAGAATCAAAGCGATTTTGTTCAGTACTATTTACCTGGCTCAGGACATTTTATATAGCAGGTGTTCAACAAATATTTGATAAATGAATGAATGAACGGAAACATCTTGAGAGTTCCTTAGACCTTCTCCACCTTACTGGCTCCTCCAGTGGGCCTTGCCTTCAACTGATTTCCTTCTTCTCTTCCTCCCCACGCTGATCTAAGAACAGGGACCTCAAGGAAGTATAGCTGTAAGGGTAAATTCTAATGTAAAATGCTGGGGAAGGTCTTTAGAAACAATTTTAAATAAATTCAACTTAAAATCATGATATGAATTGTAAGGCAAGGAACTCTATACTCAATAACATAGTGCAATATTCAAACCCAGTAATTGGTCTTGTGCACCTATATTTTAGCAAATCAGCATGCAATGAAAATGATAATACAAACTAGAGATGATATCCAACAAACTAATCCTCAGTTTGTAGTCTAAAAAAATATTATCTTTACATAGAAAATAAGAACAATTATTATGTTCATATTTCATCTCTTAGTATTACTGATGTCACAGACACTAATTCCAGGTTTTAGACATTGAGAAATTATATGTTCTACCCTATATAAGGGAATATGGTGCTACTGACTCACTGTTAATTGAACAGGCATTTGCTTTGTTTATTCAGCTGTGGTCCTGGTTTGGGTTACTCCATCAGTCCTTTTCTTGAGTTCCTTTCTAGCCATCAGAAGACACTGAGAAGTTTTTATTCTTATGGATGGAAATTAGGTGAACTATAAATTTTAATTTCATTAGCACCATGTTTTAAACAACTTAGGTAGTACTTGAGCACACAGGTCAATCTGTTGCGCGCGCGCCCGTGTGTGTGTGTGTGTGTGTGTGTGTGATTAACAAATTGCAAGCGGCTTACCTTGGTACAGTATTTCTAATTCCTATCCATTCCCTAAGTGCCATCCTAACCATATTCCACCCTCATTTCATTTAAGTGGTTTATGATGTAAAATTAAAATTGAAAGGGTATCATTTAATATTTTTTGAAGCATAGGAGTTTTGAACTAATTATTTTACAGTTGACAGTTTACACATTTTATAAACTAAATAGTAATTTAGAATATGAATAGTGTAAGCCTGTCAGAAATTATTATAGCTAGAAAATCTTCTTATAGTGTTTCTTGTGTGTGTATATGAAATCAACATTTCTTGCACACTTAAATTGTAGTACATATTTTATTTTTATTTATTTTTTTAAAGATTTTGTTTATTTATTTGATAGAGAGCGACAAGCGAGGGAACACAAGCAGGAGGAGTGGGAGAGGGAGAAGCAGGCTTCCTCCTGAGCAGGGAGCCTGATGCGGGGCTCGGTCCCAGGACCCCGGGATCATGACCTAAGCCGAAGGCAGACGCTTAATGACTGAGCCACGCCTGTATGTCTGTAGTACGTATTTTATAATATATTATCACATTTAACTCTCAAACCATCCTGCAAGGCGTGTATTAGCATTTGATTTTTACAGAGGAGGAAAAAGGGGTGTATAGAGGGTAAGTACCAGGCCAAATGTCCAACAGCTGATACATCCACCCAAGATGTGAGCCCATTTGTGTCAGGCTGCAAAGACTATGCTCATGGCACAGTGAGAAGTCTACCTAATTTAACTCAACACGTCAAAATCTCAGTGCTCTGAAATGTACTGTTCTAATTCCTGAGTTCTGTAATTATACGGCCTCGCTTAGCACACATTATAAATTTTCAGCTGGAGTAAGTCTGACACTCAGAAGTAACAGGAAAAGGTTACCAGCAGTTCCATTATGTAACATTATACATTTGTGAAACTGAAATAACACAGGAAATAATGTAACTAAGGTCTGGTAAAAATTTGACCTTGCAAACAATTTTAATCTCCTTTCTTAGAATGTCATTTTTTCAAGCACTTTCAAAGAAGTAGCTTCTAGTTGAAAAGAGACCCATGTGGACACAGTTTTGAAAAAAATATGTGTAAAATAGCTTGAATTCTTTTTTTAAAAGTCTATCTAGAAACAAAGGAAAAGCAGAGAGCTCCTCCCAAACATCTGAACTCAGCTACACAAATACAACTACGGCTCAGAGAAACCTGCCTACCTTGGGGGCGGGGGGGGGAGTTGAGGGGGGTGGGGTGATGAGGGAGGACCGAAGAAAGGAAGTGAAGGAAGAATTCCTAAAACCAAGCTTTAGAACAACTGAAAAGGAGTCTGAGTAAAAGTTCCAGTTCAAAACACTAACTGCAAGAAAAACCTGATGGAGAGAAGAGAGAAGACAAACATAGTTGGGGTTTTTTTCTCTCCCCTAAACACTCAACCAACAGTTCACCACAACAACTGAATCCAGGATGAGCTGATGGTGGTGGTATCTGCTTGAAGCTGACGTTTTGTTTCTTTTTCTTTAGTTGCCAAGCAACACGTTCACCTCAAGGTTCTTTCCCATTACCCTCAAGGTTTATATTCAGGTCTATATGCTGGATGTTTATTTGTTCTGAGACGGACGATTCTGTACCTAGTAGCAATACAAATGTACAGGGGTTAAAATGTTTTGTGAAATTCTAATATTCATGTTTTCCCTTTATGAACATCTATTTCTCCCCACCTTTTTCTCTTTATGAATATAAATGTTTTGTCCAAATAGCTAGAACCTTGATAACAGGAATTCTTTTAAGTTAAAGAGAAAGTGAAATTACAGTTTAAGAAGACAGACTGCACATACACATTTCTTTTTCTCCTTTCCAAAATCTTATTGAAATGAAATAAAGTGTATTTTAAAATTACATTAGGTACCTATTGTTGTAGGCAAATTATCCCCAAATTTGGAGGCTTAAAACAACCAAGGGTTTTTGAATCTCACGGTTTGTGTGGGCATTAAGGAGTAGGTTAGCTGGGAGTTTCCAGCTTAGGGTCTCTCAGGAGGTTGTAACCAAGATGTCAGGGATGGATGGGGGCTGAAGTCATCTGAAAACTTGACAACTTAGAGGCTCCACTGTCAAACTCACTCATGGCTTTGGGCAGGAGGCCCCAGTCCCTCACCACGCTGGCCCCTCTACAGGGCTGCTCAACGGTCCTTCTGACATGGTACCTGGCTTCCCTCCATGAGAGCGACCCAAGTGATAAAGGGCAAGGTGGAAGCCACCATGTCTTTTATGACCTAGCCTTACAAGTCACACGCCATCATTTCTGCCATCTGCGGTTAGTCACACAGGTTAACTATGACACAGTTGGGAGAGGACTATGTAGGGATGGGACTACCAGGGTAAGGAGATCACTGGGGACTATCCTGGAGGCTGGCTACCACAAAAAGATAAATCCCAAACGGCCAACTAAAAGGCAAATTTTAGCCATCAGAAGATTATATATACAATGTATAGAGACTTTTTGGGGCGCCTGGGTGGCTCAGTGGGTTAAGCGTCTGCCTTCGGCTCAGGTCATGGTCCCAGGGTCCTGGGATCGAGTCCCGCATCGGGCTCCCTGCTCAGCGGGGAGCCTGCTTCTCCCTCTGCCTCTGCCCCTCCCCCTGCTTGTGCTCACTCGCTCTCTCTCAAATAAATAAAATCTTTAAAAAAACCCGAATATATAGATACCTTCTGAATGATAGAAAGCAAGTGAAACTCTAGAATATTTAGAGATAAATAAAAATAAGAATCCTGGATATAAAAACCCAGGGATGTACACAGATTAAGACTCAGAGGAAAATATAAAACCCAGAATATGGGGAAATGTATTGACTAAACATTCAACTCAGATAATTATGAAAATTCATATTAATTTCAGCTTTTACCTGACATAAGAGTTTTCCAAAAGTATTTCTGAACAGGGATACCTGGGTGGCCCAGTTGGTTAGGCATCTGCCTTCAGCTCAGGTCATGATCCCAGAGTCTTGGGATCGAAGTGCCACATCTGGCTCCTTGCTCAGCGGGGAGCCTGTCTCCCTCTGTCAGCCGCTCCCCCCGCTTGTGCTCTCTCTCTCTCTGACAAATAAATAAAATTTAAAAAAAAAGTATTTTTGAACAATAAAACCAAAAACTGTTTCTATAAAAAGGCCACAAAATAACAAAGCTTTTGAAAATCTGATCAACAAAAGAGAGGGCACCTGGGTGGCTCGGTTGGTTGGGCGACTACCTTCGGCTCAGGTCATGATCCTGGAGTCCCGGGATTGAGTCCCGCATCGGGCTCCCTACTCCGCGGGGAGTCTGCTTCTCCCTCTGACCCAACCCCCTCTCATGCTCTCTCTCGTTCTCTCTCTCAAATAAATAAATAAAATCTTTAAAAAAAAAAGAACAAAAGAGGCATATACAAACTAAAACTAAAATAAGCCAATCCATAAGTTATCAGAAATAATAAATCATTGTTTTAAGCCATAATGTTTTGTAGTGGCTTGATACACAGCAACAGATAACTGAAATACACAGCATATACACCTTGTCAATCCAGGAGTTGTGGTTGAATCAGCAACATCCTGGCCAATTAGAGTGATTGGCACATATTTTTTATAATGGGCACCAAATAGTAAATATTTTAGGCTTTATGGGCCAATCTCTGTGCACATACTCGATTCTGCCATTGTAGGACAAAAATAGCTAAAGACAAAATATAAATGAATTGAATGGCATTTTCCAATAAAATCTTATTTATAAAAACAGAAAGCAGATTGGATTGGCCCATGTGCTATCATTGCTACTCCCTCAGTTAGAGCACCGCATTTCTCGGCCACAGGGTCCGGTTCACGGAAGGGCACATTATACAATCGGACTTAATGAGACTCAATTCGAGGACTTTGTGAGTCTGTTGAGAAGAGAAAAATCACTGTTTTTTTGCTGTGATTGTCACCTAGACAAGGGAAGCTTGGGCATGCTGCCAGCCATCTTGCTACTGTGAAGGGATCACAGCCTCGCATTGAGGAATACATGAACAAGAGTTGGAAAGGGCAATCTGTTAACAATATTTGAAATCCTGGATCCAAGTGAGCCTGAAGCTACATCTACCACTAGACTTTCCAAGTACTTGAGTCTATATATATATATATATATATATATATTTTTTTTTTTTTTACTTAAGTCTATTTGACTTATTTGTCACTTATAATCAAATAAGTCATTTACTTCTTTATTCCTTCACTTATTCAACAAACATTGATTGAGTCCTCCTACACCCCAGGCACTATGGAGCTGGGAACATACCAGCGTATAAGGCAAATGAGTTCCCCACTTTTATGGAGCTTATATTCCAATGGAAAAAGTCAGGTAATAAATATGTTAAATGAATAAACACTTCAGTTTCAGATACTGTTAAGTACAATGAGGAAATGAAGCAAGATGTGATAGACAGTGGTTATTTGGGTAAGGTGATTAGGGTAAACCTCTGTGAGGAGAGATCAGAATGATGAGAAAGAGCTGGATAGAGGAAAACTCTAGAGAAAGAGTATTCTACATAGAGAAACCAGCAAGAATAAAGCCTAAAGGCAGGAATAAGCTCAGTATTGTTAAGAAACAGTAGGAAATCTAATGTAGTGAAAGCATGATGTGTAAGGCAGAGAGTGATGCAAGGTGAGATCGGAGGGGTAGATGGGAGACTCAGCAGGCCCTCAAAGAGTTTGGATTTTTTTTCCTAAGCATGATGGGATGACACTAAGGAATTTTTTCTTCTTCTTCTTCTTTTTTAATTTGTCAAGTCATTTGCAAAAGAAATGACATGAAATGTATATAGTAAGTTGCTAAGAGAGTAGATCTTAAAAATTTTCATCACAAGAAAAAAATTGTAACTACGTATGGTGATAGGTGTTAACTAGACTTAGTGTGGTGATCATTTCACAATATAGACAGATATTGAATCATTATGTTGTACACCTGAAACTAATGTAATATTCTATGTCTACGTATATTCTGTGGCTGCTAGGGAAAGAGGAAGAATGGAGCAGAGACTGCTATATTCTGAGACTGTCATAGCAGTCCAGGTAAGAGATGAAAGTGGGGTTGGGGCCAGCATGTGAAGTGATGCAAATGGTGAGCAGTGGTTGGATTTGGGGTGCATTTTAAAAATAGAAAAAAACCCACTATTTACCGATGGGTTGTGTTGAGGAGGGGAGACCAAGAAAGGAATGCATTGCGATTTTTAGGTTGTGGAAGAAACAGTGATTGGTGCCACTAGCTGAGAAAAGAATGACTATAAAAGCAGTGGATCTGGGGAGGAGGCTGAGAACTGAATGTGTGATTTTGGTTTAAGGTTGAAATGCCTGTGAAATATCCAAGTGGATATCAGCATAAGCATCTGAATACTGTAGCTAGGAGTATGGCAAAGACATAAATGTGGGAATCATCAGCAAATATGTTGTACTCAAAGCCATGAATGTAGCAGAGAGGAGGGTTGAAGAGTGAGCTCTGGGCCTGCCAGGACATTCCACATTTAGAGGCCGAAATGAGCAATAGGAGCAGTAAAGAAAACTAAAGTAAAGTAAAGAAAACTAAAGTACTAAAGTAAAGTAAAGAAAACTAAGAGGCCATAGCTGATGACATGGGAAAAAGACCAGAAGAGCATTGCGCCCCAGATACCAAGAAGAGGAAAGGAGTCGAGGAGAGATGGTCAAGTATGTAATAACAATAGTAATACAGAGATGAAAAGAGAGGATTGCCCATTGGATTTTGCAAAACGGAATCTCCAGTGACTTTGGTACAAGTGGTTTCAGCGGCACAGGCTGGCAGAGGGGAGGGGGGGAGGGCAGAGGTGGGGAGAGGGACAAAAGAGGAATGGGAGGCCAGGAGGTAGAAACGATGAATCTAGGCAAGTTTTTCAAGGAGCTATAAAGAGATGTTTTGTTGAAACTGTGAGATTGTGCCAGATGTTGCAAGGACTCTGGAATCCATATGGTCATAAAATTTTGGAAAGAAAATAGGGATTTTTAGAAAATGGAAGAATATTTTAAAATAGGAAATTTGACTAAGAACAGGCTGCAGAAGTTTCCTATTAGTAGTATTCAAACGAAATTCCAGAGTTCTAACTAGTAGCTACCAGAAACTCAGAGCAAACACCATTCTTTTTTTTTTTTTTGAGGTTTATTTCTTTATTTTTAGAGATTGAAAGCATGAACACGAGAGGCAGAGCGAGAGAATCTCAAGCAGACTCTGCACTGAGCACAGAGCCTGACAAGAGCCTCAGTCCCATGGCCCTGAGATCACAACCTGAGCCAAAACCAAGAGTCAGATGCTTAACTGACTGTGCCACCCAGGCACCCCAAGGTAACATCATTCTTAATGATAAAATACAAATATTAAAATAAGAATCAAATCAAGAATGCCTAGTAACGCTACTGTTATTCCACATTATTCAAGATTCTTAACCCACGCAAAAAAATGCAAAAAATGAAATGAAATGTAATTTTTGAAAAGGGAGACTTTCACTATTTACATGCTTTGAGATCAGTGGTGTGATGATGTGTGTGAAACAACTAGTTCTCCGAGTGTAGTTTCCAGCATGAATGTTGGTTGATGTTTCGTTTACATGAATGAGTAAAACAAAAGTGAAACAACTTGTCCTAACTATACTTGTTGGTCCATGATGTGAGCTAATTCTTGATTAAATCAAAAATAGTTTTTAAGTATCACCATTTTTTTGTGCTATTCACAATGTAATGACCTAGACATGATGCATTTTTCAGTTTAATCTCCATTATTAACATTTTTCTCCATTACTTTAAGTCTAGACAATTAACAAAACAATAAGTCAAGACCTGATTTGTAGCATTTGCTGATTTTCGTGGTGTAAATATTCTCCTCATGATTGCTTACAAGCTACCAATGTGAACACATTCAATGGGAAGTTGGTAGAGATATACAGTAGCATGTTATTATAAAGAATTTCCATTGCACAGGGATGCCTGGGTGGCTCAGTCGGTTAAGCATCTGCCTTCAGCTCAGGTCATGATCCCAGGGTCCTGGGATTGAGTCCTGCATCAGGCTCCCTGCTCAGTGAGGAGCCTGCTTCTCCCTCTGCCTGCCACTCCCCCTGCTTATGCTCTCTCTCTCTCTCTGGCAAATAAATAAATAAAATCTTTAAAAAAAAAAAGAATTTCCATTGCACAGAAACATTAGAAATAAATAACTTTAAGAGTAGAGATAAGTAAAATAATTAGGACACGATGAGTATTGAACGTCTATCTTTGTTTTTATATAATCTATTTAACTATAAAGTTATGCAACTTAATATTTAATAATGATTATGTTTAACAATCAGCTCACATAAAAAATGGACTCTCACGAGCTGTCATAAACTGGCTCTAGCACATCCTATACTTGTATATCTAGAAAAGCAAAGAAAAGCAAGGGAAAAACTAATGGAACCAAAGAAGATTCAGTTAAATTGGTTGGATTCAAGATCAATGAATGTAGAGTAAAAACCATTGATTCACAATGTCAACAGGAACAATAAAATAATTAAGAAAAAGCCTAATACATACCGAGCAAGGCATATGTTAAAAGATATGTAAAACTTTACAGATTTACACTTCAAAAGACATGAATAAATTAAGAGATATATCTTATCCCTACCTAGACATATTGAATATCATAAAGATGTAAGTTATCTACAAAGTAATCTATGCACTAATACAGTCTCAATCAAAATTTGAACAGGATTTTATAAAGACATTGACAAGCTGCTTCTGAAGTTTGTTGGAGGAGAAGTTGCCCATGAAAGAATTTTTGAAAAAACATGGTCTCCTAGATATAGAAACATTCTATAAGAAATTGGTAATTAAAATAATGAGATTCTGGTAAAGAAATATCAAATATATGGATGAAAGAGAAGAAAGAATTCAAAATGTTTCATTTGTGTTGTAGTGCATGAGAAAGGAGGCAATTCAAATCAGTGGAGAAAGGAGGTGGTGCAAATTATTCACTCTATGATTTACTAAAAAGTTTTAAAACTACTTCTTATCTCACATCAAACAAAAAAAAAATTCCAAATGCCTAAAAAAGGTTAACATTAAAGGAGGAAATAACTTTAAAGAAATACAGGAAGTTATTTTTTTATTCCTAGCATGGAAATATTTCCTTAGCAAAACCCAGAAGTGATAAAGGAAAAGATGGACAGATTCTTAAAAACTTATAATTTTTGGATAACAAGAAACCCATAATTCAAGTCAAAAATTAAGTTACAGACTGAGAACAAATATTTGCTATAAAATAGCAAAGGATATGTACTAACAATATATCGAGAGGTCTTGGTGATAAATAATAGTTGTCTTTAACACGCCACTTACATCAATGGATGGATCATCCAGGCAGAAAATCAGTAAGGAAATAGTGTCTTTGAATCACACTTTAGACCTGGACATAACAGAGATATAGGGAAGAATATTCCATCCAAAAGCAAGAGAATACACATTCTTTTCAAGTGCACATGGAACATTCTCCAGAATAGATCACAACATTAGGCCACAAAACAAGTCTCTCAATACATTTAAGAAGACTGAAATCATACCATGCACACTTTCTGATCACAATGGTATGAAATTAGAGATCAAATCACAAGGAAAAGAACTGGAGAAAAAACCAGAAACACATGGAGCCTAAACGACATGCTACTAAACAACCAATGGGTCAATGAAGAAATCAAAGAAGAAATCAAAAAATACATGGAGACAAATGAAAATGAAAACACAGCAGTCCAAAATCTTTGGGACACAGTGAAAGCAGTTCAAAGAGGGAAATGTATAGCAATCCAGGCGAACCTCAAGAAACAAGGAAAAGCTCAAATAAACAATCTAACCTTACATCTGAAGGAGCCAGAAAAAGTAGGACAAACAAAGCTCAAAGTAACTAGAGGGAAGGAAATAATAAAGATCAGAACAGAAATAAGTGACAGAAAAGCTAAATAAAAAAATTAGAGGGGCGCCTGGGTGGCTCAGTTGTTAAGTGTCTACCTTCGGCTCAGGTCATGATCCCAGGGTCCTGGGATTGAGTCCTGCACTGGGCTTCCTGCTCCGCGGGAAGCCTGCTTCTCCCTCTCCCACTCCCCCTGCTTGTGTTCCCTCTCTTGCTGTGTCTCTGTCAAATAAATAAATAAAATCTTTAAAAATAAATAAATAAATACAATTTAAAAATTAGAAAAGATCATTGAAATCAAGAGCTGGTTCTTTGAAAAGAAAAAATTGATAAATCCTTAGCCAGAGTCCTCAAGAAAAAGAGAGAAAGGACTAAAATAAATAAAATCAGAAATGAAAGAGGAGAAGTAACAACTGACCCCACAGAAATACAAAGGATTATAACATTTTATATTACGTAACAATTACATGCCAATGCACTGGACAACCTAGAGGAAACTGATACATTTCTAAAAGCATACAAGTTTCCAAAACTGGTCCAGGAAGAAATAGAAAATAGAAACAGAAAATCTGAACAGACCAATTACTAGTGAAAAAAACAAAAAATGAACCAATAATTTAAAAACTATCAAAAAAGGGGGGCACCTGGGTGGCTCAGATGGTTAAGCATCTGCCTTCGGCTCAGGTCATGATCCCAGGGTCCTGGGATTGAATCCTGCATCGGGCTCTCTGCTTGGCGGGGAGCTTGCTTCTCCCTCTCCCTCTACTGTTCCCCCTGCTTGTGCTCTCGCTCTCTCTGTCAAATAAATAAATAAAATCTTTAAAAGAAAAAAAGAAAAACTACCAAAAAATAAAAATCCAGGACCAGATAGATTCACAGGTGATTCTGCTAAGCATTTAAAAAAGAGTTAATACCGCTGAAACATTATAATAATACATTATATGTTAAAAAAAAAAAGAAAAGAAGAAGAAGATAGAAGGAGGCAAAGAATGAAGGGGGGAATCGGAAGGGGAGACGAACCATGAGAGACTATGGACTCTGAAAAACAAACTGAGGGTTCTAGAGGGGAGGGGGGGGGTGGGGGGATGGGTTAGCCTGGTGATGGGTATTAAAGAGGGCACGTTCTGCATGGAGCACTGGGTGTTACACGCAAACAATGAATCATGGATCACTACATCAAAAACTAATGATATAATGTATGGTGATTAACATAACATAATAAAAAAAAGAGTTAATACCAATTCTCCTCAAACTATTCCAAAAAATAAAAGAGGAAGGAAAGTTTCTAAATATGTTCTACAAGGCCAGTATTACCCTGATACGAAAACGAAAGACACCACAGAAAAAGAAAACTATAGGCCAAAGATGTCCATCAACAGATGAATGGATAAAAAAGATGTGGTATATATACACAATGGAATATTATGCAGCCATCAAAAGGAATGAGATCTTGCCATTTGCAACGACATGGATGGAACTGGAGGGTGTTATGCTGAGTGAAATAAGTCAATCAGAGAAAGACATGTATCATATGACTTCGCTGATATGAGGAATTTTTAACCTCAGGAAACAAACTGAGGGTTGCTGGAGTGGCGGGGGGTGGGAGGGATGGGGTGGCTGGGTGACAGACATTGGGGAGGGTATGTGCTATGGTGAGCGCTGTGAATTGTGCAAGACTGTTGAATCACAGATCAGTTCTTCTGAAACAAATAATGCAATATATGTTAAGAAAAAAAAAGAAGAAGATAGCAGGAGGGGAAGAATGAAGGGGAGTAAGTCAGAGGGGGAGACGAACCATGAGAGACGATGGACTCTGAAAAACAAACTGAGGTTTCTAGAGGGGAGGGGGTTCGGGGGATGGGTTAGCCTGGTGATGGATATTAAAGAGGGCACGTTCTGCGTGGAGCACTGGGTGTTATGCACAAACAATGAATCATGGAACACTACATCAAAAACTAATGATGTATGGTGATTAACATAACAATAAAAAATTTAAAAAATTAAAAAAATAATTAACGTACCTAAAAAAAAAAACAAAACTATAGGCCAATATCCCTGATGAACATAGATACAAAAATCTTCAACAAAATATAGGAAACCACGTTGAAAGATACATTCAACATACACCACAATCAAATGGAATTTATTTCAGGGATGCAAGGATGATTCAATATTTGCAAATCAATCAACATGATACACCACATCAACAGAAATGAAAGATAAAAATCATATGATCATCTCAATAGTTGCAGAAAAAGCTTTGACAAAATTCAACATCCGTTCATGATAAAAACTCTCAGTTAGGTGGGTTTAGAGGGAACATACCTCAACATAATAAAGGCCATATATAAAAAACCCACAGCTAACCTCATACATAATGGTGAAAACCTGAGAGCTTTTCTTTTATGATCAGGAACAAGACAAGGATGCCCACTCTTGCCACTTTTATTAAACATAGTACTGGAGGGTGCCTGGGTGGCTCAGTCGGTTGGGCAACTGCCTTCGGCTCAGGTCATGATCCTGGAAACCCGGGATCGAGTCCCGCATCGGGCTCCCTGCTCGGCGGGGAGTCTGCTTCTCCCTCTGACCCTCTTCCCTCTCGTGCTCTCTATCTCTCATTCTCTCTCTCTCAAATAAATAAATAAAATCTTTAAAAACAAAACAGAACAAAAAAACATAGTACTGGAAGTCCTAGCCACAGCAACCAGATAAGAAAAAGGAATAAGAGGATCTATTTCGCTAAAGGAGTTCAACTGTCACTACTATTTGCGCATGATACTATACATAGACAACCCTGAAGACTACACCAAAAATCTAGTAGAACTAATAAGTGAATTCAGTAAAGTTGCAGGATACAAAATAAATACCTAGAAATTGGTAATGTTTCTATACACTAAGAATAAAGTAGCAGAAAGAGAAATTAAGAAAATAGTCCAATTTACAATTGCGGTAAAGAGAACAAAATACCTAGGGATAAACTTAACCAAGGAGGTGAAAGACCTGTACTCTGTAAACTATAAGACATCGATGAAAGAAATTGAAGATGACACAAATGGAAAAATATTCCATGCTCATGGATTGGAAGAAGTAATATTGTTAAAATGTCCATACTACCCAAAGCAATCTACCGATTCAATGCAATTCCTATCAAAATACCAACAGCATTTTTATATAACCGTAACAAATAATCCTAAAATTTATATGGAACCACAAAAGGCCCCAAGTAGCCAAAGCAATCTTGAGAAGGAAAAACAAAGCTGGAGGTACCACAATCACAGATTTCAAGGTATACCCCAAAGCTGTAGTAATCAAAACAGTATGGTACTGGCACAAAAATAGACACAAGGATCAATGGAACAGAAGAGAGAGCCCAGACATAAACCCATAACTATATGGTCAATCAATCTACGAAGAAAGAGGCAAGAATATAAATGGGGAAAAGAAATTGTCTTCAACAAATGGTGTTGGGGGAAAACTGGACAGCTACATGCAAAAGAATGGAACTGGACCACTTTCTTACACCACACACAAAAATAAATTCAAAATGGTTTAAAGACCTACATGTGAGACCTGAAACCATAAAAACCCTAAAAGAGAATATAGGTACTAATTTCTTTGACGTTAGCCTTGGCAACATTTTCTAGATATGTCTAGAAATAGGCAAGTGAAACAAGCAAAAATAAACTATTGGGACTTCATCAAAATTAAAAGCTTCTGCGGAGCAAAGGAAACTACCAAACAAAAAGGCAACCTACCGAATGGGAGAAGATATTTTCAAATAATATATCCAATAAGGGGTTAATATCCAAAATACATAACTAACTTTTACAACTCAACACCAAAAAAAAAAAAACCCACAAACGATACAACTTAAAAAAATGTGCAGAACACCTGAATAGACATTTTTCCAAAGAAGACATCCAGATGGCCAACAGACACATGAAAAGATGCTCAAGATCACTAATGATCAGGGAAATGCAAATCAAAACCACAATGAAATATCACCTTACACCTGCCAGAATGCCTAAAATCAAAAAAGACAAGAAATAATAAGTGTTGGTGAAGATGTAGAGGAAAAGGAACCCTCATGCAGTGTATGTGGGAATGCAAGTTGGTGCAGCCACTGAGGAAAACAGTATGGAGGTTCCCCGAAAAATTAAAAATAGAATTACCATGTGATCCAATAATTCCACTACTTGGTATTTACCCAAAGAAAACAAAACACCTGTTCAAAAAGACATACACACCCCTATGTTTATTGCAGCATTATTTACAATAGCCAAGATATGGAACAACCTGGGTGTCCATCAATACATGAATAGATAAGGAAGACGACATATAAAAATATATATAATGGAATATTATGCAGCCATAAAAAAGGATGAGATCTTGCCATTTGTGACAATATGGATGGATATAGAGGGTATATGCTAAGAGAAATAAATCAGACAGAATACCACATGATTTCAATCATATGCGGAGTCTAAAAAAAAAACAAAACAAATGAATAAACAAACAAAAAGCAGAACCAGATCTACAAATACAGAGAACAAACTGATGGTTGCCAGAAGGGAAGGGCTTCAACAGAACTATCATGTGAGCTATGGATGTCATTTAAATGTTTCCAGCAGCCACACTCAAATTATTTAAAGCAGCATGTCTATATTATAACCGAACATATAATCAATATAAAAGCATTAACGAGAGATTTTACATTCTTTTCCTTAGACTAAGTCTTGGAAATCTCTTGCGTATTTTATACTAACAGCATATCTCAGTTGAGGCTAGCCACATTCCCAGTGCTCAACAGCAACTCAGGAAGCAGATGGTGGAGAGCAAGTTAGAGTGCATTCATGCAACAGAACCTGTGCAGTGATTACAAATAATTATTTGAACTATAGGTACTAATATGGAAAGCACTTTAAAAAATAAAAATAGAAACAAATTTGTGGAAATCTTTATGTAATAGGATTTATATAATATAAATCATTTTTTAGGTTTGTTTCTGTATATATGTGTATGTTTCTAAATGCATTGACAATTATCTGGAAGGGTATAAGCCAAAGTATTAATAGCAGCATCCTGTGGTAGGGGATGTGGAGGGGAGAGGCTAGTTGACAGTAGGGAGAGAAAGCTTCCTTTACATAATGTATACATTTCTGCACTAAGCACACGCTAGACTCGAAACTGGAGAAGGTTTTCTTTTTAGACATGAGAGGCTCAATAAGCCACAATTAAGAATTCAAAATTCTCTAGCACCCATGTTCCACAGAGCTGGTTCTCTCCATTATTCTAATCCTTACGAATGTGCTGAGGCCACCCCGGGGAGTGAGAGCTTAGGATATGTATTAAGAAATATTGCGGGATCAGTAGTTATTTTTGATCATTCCAATCTAAACAGCTCAACACTGAGAGTATTTCACTCCATCCAAATTTGGTATGTCATTCAACGATCTTTTTCTGAACATATGCTGGAGTGCAAGATCTCCCACTAAGCACTGAGAGAATATCAAGATACCAAGACAGGAGTAAGATGACTCATTCCACTGAGCATCATTTAAGGAACAAAGAATTAAACAGCAAACTGGTTTTCCCAACAGCAGAGTAGTGTTGGGGTCTTCCTTTCAACAATCCGAACTGTTAATAAAAGGTAAGACTTAGTTGGCATGTACTTTTTGCCCTTCCTTCATCCTTCCTCATTTCTTTTTTTAAGATTTTATTTATTTATTTGAGAGAGAGTGTGTGTACGAACACGGGGAGGGGCAGAGGGAGAAAGCAGACTCCCCGCTGAGCAGGGAGCCTGAGGTGGGGCTCCATCCCAGGACACTGAGATCATGACCCGAGCTGAAGTCAGACACTTAACAGACTGAGCCACCCAGGCGCCCCTTTCCTCATTTCTTTGAGCCTGGAATAAAGATATGTAATATCTGTTTTCCTGGAGCAAAATTTTCTAGAAACAATGACTAGTCCATGCTTAGTTGGGCATTTCCACACTGAGCCCTTGTTGTCAAATCCTCATCTTTTAACCCAGGAGTTGACATGGGTGGTCCCAGTTCTCAATCCTAATAGCTTTACGGCTGATTATAGGTGGTTGCAGTTCACAATGGTGAGTGAGAGTCTAAAAGGAATCTGGGTGCATTAAAACTGAATTGCTCAGCAAGCTCTGGACTTCCCAGATTTCTTATTATATGAGAAAAAAATATTTATTTAAGCCAATGTAATTAAGTTTGCCTTACAGGCAGCAAAATTCAATTTGGAATTGATATACCTTGAGAAGGAAGAGTTGTCAAGGAATTTCCTGCAAAGAGAGAAGTGACCATGGGCCAAGGATGAAAGGCCTTCTCAGCCATGCTAAGGAGATTGATTGGGTTTGATCTGGGGTGTGAGGGGGGGGGGGTCTCTTAAGAATTAGTTAAAAAGTGACATGACCAGATTTGTGTTTTGGAAAACTCTGGTGGCATTTTGGAGTATAGGTCAGAGAGAAGCAAGACTGGAGTCAAGAAGACCCCACTGCTGCACCAACCAAAAATAAATGACAAGGATCAGAGCTCGACCCCTCCCCCCACTCATGCGCTCTCACTCTCTCTCATAAATGAATAAATAAATCTTTTAAAAGTACATATATCCACAGTCTCTACATACTCTAGGTAAGCCATACTGGAAGAATGACATATTCTACTTCTGCCTACCATAGTTCTTCTTCAAATACACATGCCCTTTCTTTGCCCCGTATCCATTCATTCTCTGACTCAACCGAGGCAACTCTGCAATAACATTTTAACTTCCTAGCTCTGGGATCTCCAGTAACCATTTCACATCTCAGCAATAGGAAGAGATGTCAGTCTTTGTCCTTGGCCTGCCCACTGGCGCTGTGACAAAGTTCCTCCAGAGGTCTTCCTCTTCTCTTTTAGAAATTCTTTAAGTAATAGATGGTCAATTGGCCAACTCCTTAAATTCTTCTTTCACAATGGCTGGCATCATGGGCCGTTGTGAAACTGCCTCTTAGAATCACCCTGTAGATCGCATGATGGAGATTTCTACAGCTGACCTCTTGGGAGCTCATTAGAAACAACAAATTGTCCTTTGAATCATCCTAGGGTTTGTCCCATTTTCCACCTTTTTTTTTTAAAACATCTGTTGAATTCCTTTCATCCATTTGGAACTGTAATGGAAGCAGCAGACACCAGACCAGTACTATTTCCTCTAACCTTTTTGACTCCTTGATATGCATGTCCTTCATTCCTCTCTGCATCATTTCCGCCATGACTGGCCCCTTGCCCAGCACGGTCCCTCCCCGTCCCAAGCCTGTGCCTTCCTTCCCACACTTTTCACACTGCTGACCTCCCTGAGCTTCCAGATCTTTCTCCTCCACTCTCATCCCCAATTCCTCTGTCACTTGCCTCCCTGTCGTCCCCAGTCCTCTCAGAACAGATATCAGCTCTCCTTCACATCACCCCTTCCCTTTCCAAAATGGGTGGCATATTTTATTTTTATAAAAATAGAATATGAAAGAGTAGGGGTTCCTGGGTGGTTCGGCTGGTTGAGCATTCAACTCTTGGTTACAGCTCAGGTCGTGAGATCAAGCCCCACTCTGGTTCCACGCTCAGTGAGATTCTCTCCTTCTCCCTCCCCCCCTCCCCCCCATGCACACCCTCTCTCAAAATAAATAATCTTTTTAAAAAGATATAAAATAATATATATAATACATATATCATATATATTACATATTATGTACATATAATATAGTTTATATATAGGAGCACCCGGGTGGCTCAACCAGTTAAACATAAGCCTTCGGGTCAGGTTGTGATCCCAGGGTCCTAAGATCAAGCCTCACATCCTGCCCCCTGCTCAGTGGGGAGCCTGCTCCTGTCTCACCTGCTGCTTGTGCTCTCTCTCTGTCAAATAAATAAAATCATATATATATATATAGTTTATATATAAACTATGAAAGAATGTGGTCACTATGATTATAACATGATGTCATATTAACTCTTACATAAACGATTTAGATCATTTTTTGCTGTTATTCATGAGCCTACATAATTCAACATGGGAGAATTCTCACAGAGACTTATATGTCTTATATTATTACAATAAATTAGACTACATCGCCTGGACAGTTATTTTTCAATCTTTACATCTATAATTTTAATTTTCCCTTGCCTTCAAAAGTCATGAAATGGATATTGGTCTCCACCTGCCTACCTTGTGGGTCACTGGGAGAGTCAAATTGTCAAAATAGTTGTAAAAGCTCTTTACTCATTTTTCTTAAGTAAGCTCTACGCCCATCATGGGGCTTGAACTCACAACCCTGAGATCAGGAGTCACATGCTCTACTGACTGAGCCAGCCAGGCGCCCCTGCAAAAGCTGTTTAAAAAGAGCCAAACCCGGGGCGCCTGGGTGGCTCAGTTGGTTAAGCGACTGCCTTCGGCTCAGGTCATGATCCTGGAGTCCCGGGATCGAGTCCCGCATCGGGCTCCCTGCTCAGCGGGGAGTCTGCTTCTCCCTCTGACCCTCTTCCCTCTCATGCTCTCTCTCTCTCAAATAAATAAATAAAATCTTTAAAAAAAAATAAAAAGAGCCAAACTGTAGAACCATGATGCATTGCTGTGTAACCTCTCTGTCACACGACATAGCCCCTATCCTCACAAGCTGTCTCTAGTACTGGCGGACTTACTCCCACCTTATAGATAAGAAAACAGGTGGAGATTATCCACAATCATATGTCAGACCAATTACAGAACAGGAAAAAGAACTATTTTCCGTCGTTCCCGGTTTATAAATTTCTTATGTTTGAAACATATTGAGCCGCAGCACAAACATACATGGAAAACGCATGGGGTCTAATTTTTCTCAGATCAACTTCTTTTAGTGTGGCATAAACATTACACTTTTTAACTCTCTGCAGCTGGATAAAATATCTATGTATGCACAAATTAATAATACAAAGCACTGACCAAAATGTAAGGAGGATTTTGTTGCATATCCTTGTTGTATCATTGTTGGTTGCCCGGATACAAATAGACTCCCTCTCCTCTTCATTGGGAAGAGTCAAGGGTCTGCCATTACAGGATGCGCATTCCTACAAAGCATAAAAGCACTCATGAAAATATTAACATCCACTAAAATTATAGATGTAAGCATTTTTTGGTAATATGTGGAATGATATGCTTCTGTGAAATACACATTGAAAATGTAAGGAAAATTAAGGATATTTTACATCTTTGAATCCCAGACCAAAATATGCTTTACTGATAAACTCAATCATCAGTATTTCAGTGAACCAGTAAGAGAAAACTATTTCCTCTAGTTAAAAAGAATAGTCAATATCTATACTATTTTGTATTATGCAGTATTTTTCTTTTCAGAATGACAAAGTTTGCTTTACTTCCCCCCCAAAAAAAGCTCCAATCTTTTTGAAACCTGTTGTAGATAGATTATTAAATATTAGATTATTTAAAAACAAGTCCCAGTAAAAACAAACATCAATCTGTTTTAATAAAAAATTCTCCAGGTGCCCCTGGGTGGCTCAGTTGGTTAAGTGTCCAACTCTTGATTCTTAATTTTGGCTCATGGAGCCCTGCATCCAGCTCTGTGCTCAGTGGGAAGTCTGCTTGAGGATTCCCTTTCTCCCTCTACCTCTACCCCCAACTCCTTCTCTCTCTCTCAAATAAAGAAATACATGTTAAAAAAATTCTCCAATAATGATTGACTGATATCCAATAATAATTTTTTCCATAGTTTAATTGATGACACTGTTTAAAAGTCCTCTATTTTCTTGTTAAAGTAAAAAACAAAATCCAATAAACTCAAGAATAAAAACAGAGCACAATCTGACAAACAGATCAGTAGAACCAAATAGAAAGTCCAGAAATAAAGCCACACATAGAGGCTCAATTGATTTTCAACAAAGTACAATGGCAAGTTAGGGTAAAAGGATCTTTTTTTCCTAACAAAAGGCATAGAAACTATTGGATAACTATGCAAAAAAAAAAAAAAAAAAGAGAGAGAGAGAGAGAGCTTTACTTCAAACCTCATGCCATATCCAAAAATCCCCTCAAAATAGATCATTTACCTAAATATAAGACAGAAAGGGCGCCTGGGTGCCTCAGTTGTTAAGCATCCACCTTTGGCTCAGGTCATTGGGCTCCCTGCTCCGCAGGAAGCCTGCTTCTCCCTCTCCCACTCCCCCTGCTTGTGTTCCCTCTCTCGCTATCTCTCTCTCTGTCAAATAAATAAATAAAATCTTTAATAAATAAATAAATAAAAGACAGAAAACTATAAAACCTCTTAAAAAAACCAAAAACCTTCTAGAGGAAAATTTTCATGACCTTGGGCTGGGCAAAGATTTCTTAGATAAAATCCATAAAAGAAAAAATTAATAAATTGGACTTCATAGAAATTAGGAACTCCTGCTCTTTGAAAGCCATTGTAATAGTAATATAAAGACGAACTCCAAACTGGAAGAAAACATCTGCAAATCACGTATCTGATAAAGGTCTTGTATCCAGAAAATATAAGGAACTCTCAAAACTCAATAACAAGAAAATAAACATTCCAGTTTTAAAAATGGGCAAAAGAGTTGAACAGACACTTCACCAAAGGAAATATATGAGTGGCAAACAAGCACACGGAAAGACATTCAAATCCCAAGTCACTGGTAAAATGGAAATTAAAACCACAAGGTGATACTACTACCTGCTTACGGGAAGAGCTGAAATTCATGATACTGATCACACCAAGTGCTGGAGCGGATGTGGAGTAAGAGGAACACACTAGTGAGAACGCAAAATGGTACCACTGCTTTGGAAAACATCATATACAAAATGTTGATAGCTAGCTTGACTGGTAAGAGCCTTAAACTGGAAACAACTCAAATGTCCACTGATAGGTGAATAGATAAATTGTGGTTTATCTATACAATGGGACAGAGCCCAGCACTTAAAAGGAATGAACTATTGATACACACAGCAGCAAGGATGAATCCCAAAATAATTATGCTGAATGAAAGAAGCCAGACAAAGAAAGAGTACATACTGTATGATTCTACTTACATAAAATTCTAGGGAATGCAAATTAATCTATAATGACTAAAAAGCAGATCAGTGGTTGCCCAGGGAGTGAATGGACAGGGGCAGGAAGGAGAAACTTTGAGAGGAGGTGAGAAAACTTTGGAGGGTGATGGATATATTCATTATCTTGACTGCGGTGATGGAATCATGCATGTAAGCGTGTCTACATATGTGAAAAGTTATCAAATTGTATACTCTAAAGCATGCATAATTTATTGTATATCAATTGTAACTATAACTAAGGTTAAAAAAATAAAAGCACTTGTTAATATCATGTCATTTAATCCACCTAAGAAAAAAGTCTGATATTGAGTCGTATATTTGCAATTTGTGTAATATTCTAAGTGCGAGCTTGTACACTGATGATTTGTTTGACTTATTTTGTTCATATGTAGTAAACGATGTCTTTAATCAGTATAAATAATTTTGATGCTGAAATATTACTGTTTGGGCCTGTACTCTGGGGAAGTCTCTCTTCTCCCTTCTCTTGTGTTCTTGGATTCTAGAATGCTGTCAGAATCTATTTATTTTATTCCATGTATTCATTCAAAATTTATGACGGTCCTGTTATATGCCTTAGGCACATGTAGTGCCTAAGAAGACAAAGATGAGTCCAACCATGAGTCTAAGGATTTATTGTCAGCATTATGTTGTGTAATTATCTGCTAATTTCAAACAATACTTTGGGTATTATCTTCGGAAGAGGACACCATATATTATCTGATTTTTGTATTTTTCTTAATCCACAGACATTCCTGTGAAGATGAGGAATGTATCAGACTCTCCGCTGCAGGCAAAAGGACAACTACACAAGGCAGAATTAGGGATGCTGACCTCAACCAATAGCATGCTGATGGGTTCCAGGACTCACGAACCACCCAGGCAGTCACACGGGGTCCCACGCTGATGGGGCCCAGCCTAGGTCACTTGGGTAAGTGCGGAATAGTGGTGGCCTCTATCTCTATGAGTTAGGGTTCTCCAGAGGAACAGAAACAAGAGGACTAGATACAGATGATATAGATATAGATAAAAATTAAATTATATCATATATCATATATACGGAGAGATTTGTGGTAGGGATCGGCTCATGTAATTATAGAGGCCAAGTCCCACCATCTGTGTCTGCAAACTGGAGAATGAGAAGAGCATGTGCCGTAAGTAAGTCTGAGTCTGAAGGCCTGAGAACCAGGGAGCACCCATGTCCGAGAGGAGGCGAAGATGAGGTCCCAACTTCAACAGAGAGAGCAAATTCACCCTTCTTCCACCTTTTTGTTCCCCTCGGAGGATTGGATGATGCCCACCCACACTGGGAAGGGCCACCTGCTTTATTCGGCTCATCCATTCCAATGTTAATCTCTTCTGGAAAAGCCCTCACAGACATACCCAGAAATAATGCTCTACCTGCTGTCTGGGCATCCCTTAGCACAGTCAAGTTGACACATGAAATGAACCATCACACCATCCAAGGCAGTAATCTGGAAGGCTGTAAATAAGGCATGGACAGCAGGCTACCCAAAGGAGCCTGCTGGGTCATGGAAGATGGGGGAACTGCACACTCAGGACCAGTTTCCTGTAGGCAAAAGAGGGGGCTGTCCCAGAGTCTATGTGAGAGGGCCCTGCAACACGATTCATAAAATAGCCCAAAAGAAGAATAAAATAAAATGTGCTGTCTTTTAAATACTGACATCATCAAATAATAAAACAAAAAATGAACAATTAGCCAATTGAATGATTATAATCAAGAAACCTTTCCTAATACAAAGATTGCTGTGATGATTTCTTATACCAATTATTTCTAAAGCTTAAATAAAACTAATGAAAAGAACCAAAAGGTAAAACAAAACCTAAATCCACTTGCGCGTATGAACCTTTCATGTATCTCAGCCTTGATTTATAAATAATACTGAAATATTTGCAAGCCAAAAATGCTTAAACCATGTTTTTAATAAATATTATAACAGTGCAATTAAATAAAATCCCAATGCAGGAGGCCAATATGGGGACATTACAAAAGGTTTTATCCTAAGCCTTCCTGGGGGTCTCTATAAAGATGTTTAGAAAGACTCTTGCTGAACTAATGAACCAAACCAGCTTCTCAAGCGTGTTCCAATCTCAGGTGGTGGGACGTGAAATCCAGAACTTTCTCTCCCCCAGTGCCTACTGAGGGGGAGAGAAATTATGGAGGAAAGAGAAGCTAAAGGAGAAACTAAGGAAAGAGAATAAGGAAGAAAAAAGATAAGCAAGGAGTTGGTTGAGGAATAAAATGAAACAGGTTGAGAAAAATAGGAGAAGGGAAAAAGTCAGAAGAAGGAGAAAGTATGATGGGAACAACGTAGTAAGGAAACAGAAAACCTAGCTGCTTCTGCAGACAGAATGTTTACATATGATTTGCTTTTACCTTTACAGACTGGGGCATATGATCTGGGGGTTATCAAGTTTCACTTTCATGAATACCATTTAAAAAGCTAGAAACTCTGGGCGCCTGGGTGACTCAGTGGGTTAAGCCTCTGACTCTGGATTTTGGCTCAGGTCATGATCTCAGGGTCGTGAGATCGAGCCCTGCTTTGTGCTCCATGCTGGGTGTGGAGCCTGCTTCAGAGTCTCTCTCTCTCTCTCCCTCTCCCCCTCCCCACCCCTCCCCTTCACCCTCTCCTCCCGCTCCCCTCCCCACTGCTCCCACGCCTGTGTTCTCTCGCTCTCTAAAATTTTTTTTTTAAGTTTAAAAAATAAATAAATAAAAAGCTAGAAATTCTTATCATTTTCCTTTACTTCCCTCTCTGCCTCTTCTCATCCACCCACAACATTAACCTCAAACTGGGTAGAGCAGAGAAAAGGGGAACAAGAGAAAGAAGCAGATGGGCATCTGGAAATCTGCAGCTAGTCACTAGTGGGCCATAAGTTCTTACAGAGAACACTACAAGAACATTCTCCTGGAAAAGATAAGCCTAATGGAAACCCTCTTGTGACGTAAGCAGCTGAGACCACTGCCAATTTCAAAAGCGTAAGACAAATGGATGCAGACACGTGGCCTCCTGGTTTTCTGGGCGGTCATAAACTATCTGCTCTCAACAGGGGTTTTCCTTTGGAGAATCAAACTTCTTGCCAAGCCATCTTTCAGCCAAAAATCATTTTCCTCTAATTTACAGGAAAAAGAGGAAGAAAGAATCCCACCCATCCTTTTCTGAGCTGATTATTTTCCATTTGGAATTAATGAGCTTTCCACAATGAGGTCAAGTTGCTTTGTTCAGATAACGAAATCGTACTTTTGCTTCACACGAGACAATTCAAACTGATGTGGGTCTCAGCTGTTTGGGGGCAAAGCCCTTTGTGTGACCAAAAAGAAGGAATGCCACTGTTTTGTTGAGATAAAAAACTCCAAGTTCTCTCCAAATTTATCTGCCCATCACTGACAGAGGAATTCACAATGAAAAGCTTAATATTCACTCAGGGTATTTCAAATACAAAACTATATTTTAAACGTCTTCCCATGGCTGGCCAGTGTTTCAGGAAATGCACTGAAAATGTTAGAGAGAAGAGTGGTGATTCTGGACCAGGTATCCATTACTAGCCCGTATTACACATGATGCAAACCTCCCAGCCACACCTCTCTGTGACATGGTACCAGGGGTACCTATCGAGTAGACAGATGTGAGCGTATATACCTGGTCATCACTGGAGACTCCACTTTACAAGGAGTGACTGACAGACAAGACAGATAGAGAGAGGCTCAGGGGTATAAATTCCTATCTGGAGCTCCCACCATCTGGGAGTTCTTAAGATCAGAAGAGTAAAAAAGCAGAGCTCGAAGTTTTTCTTTGGCACAAACAGAAACTATTCTTAGGAGAATCAGAAAATGGGATGATCTGTCTACTCAGGCACATATTTAATGAAAGCACCCAAATCATAGGCCCAATGACTTTAGCTTCTTTGGAAAAGAAGGGAGAGAGTGAGCTTCTGCATCCAGCCCACCTGAAGAGATACCCAGACCCGGGTCAAAGGGTAGGGGGATGGTAATAAAGGGTTTAGAGAGGAATAGGGCCCACAAAGGAAAAATCATGGCATGGTCAAGGACAGAGACCAGAAGGGCTCTCTCCCAAGACTGGACTTGGGGTCTTGGAATAAAAATGTAGAGATTACTTTTCAAATGATCATTATAAAGCACAGGCATTTTTCATTGGTAAGCATGAGTTTATAATCTGAAGAATTTTTAGTTTTGTAGGTGAAGATGAACAGGACAGGAAGTAGCCATGTACACGGATCAATTGTAAGCAATTTTCATGTTGTTATATGTCTCATTATGTCCTAGAAGATGGTGACACCAGTAAGAAGGGGACCAGAACAAATCCTGAAGCAATGCACAGGTCACCTTCATCTTCACCTCTGTGCAGGGCCAAGGAGTAAAATTACATGAAAAAGAAAGAAAGAAAAGAAAGAAAAGAAAGCAAAGAAAGAAAAGAAAGAAAAGAAAGAAAGAAAGAAAGAAAGAGAGAGAGAGAAAGAAAAGAAAAGAAAGAAAAGAAAGAAAAGAAAGAAAGAAAGAAAGAAAGAAAGAAAGAAAGAAAGACAGACAGAGAGAGAGAGAAAGAAAAGAAAAGAAAGAAAGAAAGAAAACCCTATGAAACACTAAAATGTTCTATTGCAGAAGGCAAGTTTACATGAGGAAAAAAGTTCATTCATTCAACAAATATTTATTGAACACTTACTATGTGCTTAGGAAGGAGGCATGTGCTGGGTAAAGGAAACCATGCAAAGGCCCTGAGGTAGCAGTTATAGGCTTAAGGCAAGAAGCTTATGCAACATTAAGTGTGCACATGCTCCAGGCAAGAAGGCAAGCAAGGCTGGAGTGGAGTTAGTGAGGGTGAGTTCACCCCTCGTCTGACGTCTCCCTTTCAGAGTAAAGGAACTGAACACAAAAAGGCTAATAACCTAATTAATTTTTGGCTACTATCCCAAAGGATTATTGGTAACAAACCTAGACAGCGTTAAGTGACTTACGTGAGTTCACCTCATTGGTCCTTGGTAGAATCAGGATAAGTCTAGGACTGCTGCTAATCCATCCCGAACCTTTGGGCCAATTAGAAAAAGTGTCTCTTCCTCTCAGAAAATGCCACTTCACACTAGCGTGCACTCCTTGGGAGACCGGGCTTAGCCTGGAGCTCGGCTCCCACTTGCCTCCTCAGTCAGGTCTCCCTGGGCTGGGCCCAACCTGCAAACAACACACAGTGGCCCAGCATCAAGAGTTTCTTCCCTGTACCCTAATACCTCCCCTCATGGTCAGATAATTTCCCAAGACATTTGTTTTGTGTTTGAAGTCTTAGCTAATTCTGATCGTAGAGCTCATTTTACAACAGTTGTGCAGCCATGTTCCTTGGACTCCCTTAGTCTATGTCGGAAATGGCTGACTAATGGAAAAAGATGAGTTTGCTTGACCACAGATGGAGGATGAGATGTCTTCTAGGTTTCTGTTGCTGTTGTCACAAACTACCACAAACGTCGTGACTGAAAACAACACAAATGTATTACCTTACAGTTCTGTAGGTCAGAAGTCCTCAACTCAAGGTATCAGCCGGATCCCATTCCCTCTGGAGGCTATAGTGGAGAGTCCATTCCCTTGCCTTTTCCAGCATCTAGAGACAATCTGCATTCCTTGCTTCGTAGCTCTTCCTTCCGTCTTCAGAGGCAGGAGCATGGCATCTTCAAATTTCTCTTTCTCTCCCTCTCTTTCTCCCCCCTCACCTCTACATCCATTGTCACCTCTCCTCTGACTAACCCTCATGTCACCCTCTCATGAGGACACTTGGGAATACATTGGGTCTGCAATGATAATCCAGAGTAATCTCCCACCTCGAGATCCTAAATTTAACCACTTCTGCAAACTTCCTTTGCCATGCTAAGTGATGTGGTAGCTTCCCGGGATTAGGATGTGGACATATTTGCAAGGGCATAATTCCATCTACTGCAAGATATAATAGGAAGTTCACTCAGTGAGAAGGCCCCTTGCCCTACCCTGTTCCTGGCCTTAAAATTTCTTTCAGAGATTCATTCTTCACCCCTTGAAGGCTTTCTGAGTTTTTAAGACTTCACTGATAAAAGATAAATGCCCGCTGAGAGATGTAACATGGTAAGCTTTATCTGTAGAGATTTCAGCCGGAGAATGAAGACCGTGGGAAATCATCTAAAAATCTGAGGAGGGGTGCTTGTGGACTGCAAGCAAGAAACCATTATTTCCCAGTTTTTGCTAAAAGCTAACTTACCCTCTAGAAAAAGCACATGACTAGGAATCTCAAAGTCTAGTCTTTAACTAGCTGTTAACCACCAAAATTGCCCTTACTATGTTTGTGTCTTGTTTTCCTCATTGTGAACTAAGAATAATAGCTGTCCTCCTCAGCCATAGCACAGTGTGTGGATGACAGTAAAAACCTATACATAAGTGGCTCGCTCGGTTGGTTAAGCGTCTGCCTTCGGCTCAGGTCATGGTCCCGGGGTCTTGGGATCGAGTCCCGCATCGGGCTCCCTGCTCAGCAGGGAGTCTGCTTCTCAATCTCCTCCTGCTCCTTCCCCTCTCTCAATCTCAAATAAATAAAATCTTTTAAAAAACATAAAAAAAATAAAAACCTGCACATGGAAGCCCTTGGACACGTGTAACAGATGAAAGAGCAAACATTCCTTTTGTGATAAAGCTTCAACATGCACCGTCTCCCTGAATGCTCACAAGTGCTTTTTGAGGCAGGTGCTATCATTACCCCCATTTAACAGGTGAAGAGACTGAGGTTTGAGTCAAAAAACCTGACAAAGGTCACACAGTGAGGAGAGAGCAGGACTGTGATGTGAACTCTACTCCAGGGTCTCTGCTTTTTATCCCAATAGATTATTCTGCCTGTAAAACAGCTGTGGGGAAACTGCAAACCAGCCCGACATACAGCCTTGGGCATGGCACTTTGGTGAGATTATAGAAAGGAGGCAGAAAAGATAAAGCCAAGTTGTCTTTAAAACACAAAAAGTGGTAATTTCAAGGCAAATGAGCTTTGCAAAGGGAATAATTGTAGTTGAGGGGGTATGAGCCATTTTAAACCTCAGGCATCTGGGATGCAAATCAGCAGAGATCTGCCATGCATCCCAACCCTCTGTGCCTCCCTGCCTCTCCTCCACAGTCTGGGGGGGGGGGGGGGGGAACACAGCAATGGCCAGTTTCAGGCACCACAACTTTATTTTGGGGTTTTTTGTTTTATGGGTGTTTTTTTTTAAGATTTTATTATTTATTTATTTGCCAGAGACAGAGAGAGAGCAGAAGCAGGGGGAGCGGCAGGCAGAGGGAGAAGCAGGCTCCCCGCTGAGCAGGGAGCCCGATGCGGGGCTCCATCCCCGGACCCTGAGATCACAACCTGAGCTGAAGGCAGATGCTTAACTGACTGAGCCACCCAGGCGCCCCCATTTTGTTTTTAAATTATTAAACACTCAAGACTTTAGGAAAGAAGAAAACAATAAAATCCCGAACATATCAGAAGGAAGAAGGTAATCTGATTTATGAATGAACAAATTAGAAACCAGGACATCATTTAAATTAACAAATACATTCCAATGGTGCTCCTTTAATAAGAAAAGCCCCCCTAAAATAGATGAATCTGAAGTTTTCATCAAGAAAAACACAAATGAAAGAAGAAAAATAAATAAGAAAAAAATACAAGAGAAACAACGGGCAGATTAAATAAACGAGACCATTATAAACAATGTAATAAATACTTCAAACTAGACAAATGTAGTTTAAAAAAAAAATTGACACCAGAAGAGATGCAAAACAGGAATAAACCCAGTAGGAATGTTATTTCCCTGGCCTGGGTCCCATTAAATCTTCCCATGAACATTTGAGAATGCCGCGCACATCTCTGCAGGCTGAACTCCTACCCTCTGCTTCCTCCTTTCTTTCAACCACCCTGCTTCCCCCACACAGACCCCTCCCGCTGCAGCCCTTCCTGTAGCTCCACTCCCATTCCATCCGCCCCCCCCACCCCCTCGTCTTGTGGAACTCAGGCAATCAGGCTCAATTCTGAACAAGATTCCCTACAACCTAATGTATTTTTAATTTGTTAATTACTTGGAAACTTACTGTGTTAATCGTGAATAAAACCAACCGAAGTCCCTGTTCTCAGATGACTTAACATTTTTAGTGGGTGGAAAGCGGATCATTATAATAGCTCCAGAGGCAAAAGAGGAATGAAGAAAAATAAAGCAGGCACTGAACCTCCCCGGTGTGCGAGTTTGGCTGCCTGAATCGCTGATGAATTGCAAGATGGAGTTTCCTCTGCCTCTGTCGCTGGGCACGCTTTAGTCTGATTTAGTCTGATTATCTAGGCTGAAAAGAGTTAACACGTAGGCGTAGTAAAGTAAAGCATTTAATCCACATAACAAGCCTCTCAGGTGGATAATATAATGCCATCATCACATTTTTTTTTTTTCACAGACACAGACACTGAGCAGCAGAGATGAAGGGACTTTCTCAAGGTCTCAGAGCTAAGCGGTGGCTGACCAGGCACTTGAACCAGCCTGCGTGGCTCCAGAGTTCATGCACTTCACGGCTCTAAGTCAGTCTGCGCTTCTGACCGAGGTCGTCTTACACCCAACTCCTGCCGCTCTGCTCCTTTCCGCATCAGAATTTTGGTGTAGTGTCTTTTTGTTCAAAAACTGTCGCTCCTCTTTATCAAGCCTCACCCCTGCATCTGGGCCTTTCTCTTGCACCTCCTGAGACCCTCTCATGCCTCTCTCTACATACACCCCTCTTTTACCTTTTGCAAATAGGGAACAGGACCCTGCTGTGAAATTAACATGCGTTCCTTTTTGCCCTGCTGGGGGGTGGGGGCACAGACCTTGGCCGTCTGTTGTCCTGAGGTGTCTGTACATTTGGGAGGCGATTAGGATCGTTATCAAAGGAATGGTAGCAATTCCTCAAGGACATAACCATCTTCTGACATGCAGAACGTGATTGTGCCACAAGAAGGTGGCCTTAATTCCTCCCCACCTCTGTCATGGCCTTTACCCAAGCAGGCTCTGAAAGATCACCTCTTCGAAGTATAGGACACAATGTGTGGGGAAAGCCCTTGTCAACAGCAGGATTCTCAGGGCTCCAGGGAAGTAGAGTCACCGAGGAGGAGAGGAGGACTTAAGGGTCTGTGAGAAGAGGCAGGGGAGAAGAAAGAGAGCCGGGCAGACAGACGTGTGTCCTCATGGCTCCCTTCCCCGGCTCCATCCCACAAGAGGGCAGGGGTGTTGGAGGAATGGCGCCGGCCAGGTGCCCACCGAGGACTCTGGAAGGCCACCTCTCTGCTACACTGGCCCAAGACACAGCTGAGCCACGTCAAAGAAGATTTGGCTGCTGTGAAAAACACATTTCACACGACCTTCCTTCTCCCTTCTTCCTTGTTTCCCCTTCTCATTTTGTGTGTGTTCTTTGACTTTTCCCTGTTCTACTTCCTTCTTTCATTCTTTACGTGTGCACGTTCTCCGAAGTTCTGTCCTCACCGCTGTTTTTTCCCTTTAACGTTCTCATTGTTTCTTGTACTATTAACTGTTAACCTCCAGGAAGAGGTCTTCCAATTCTCTCTGGGGCTCCTAATGGTATCTCCGAGCCCCCTTGCATATTTCCACCTTTTCTCTGTAACACCAGCTCCATACATTTAGAGCCCCAAATATCCCCTGCCATCTTCCAAACGACTCTTCCTGCCTTCCTACAAATGCTAATGGCATCACCATTCTTTATGGATTTCCCTACTTTCCATTTTGAGGGAAAATCCTCGGCTATCTCACACATGTTTATAATAACCCGAGTAGAATGCCTCACACGTGGAAGAGTCACCATATGCCAGATGCTGAGGGCTTTCCATGTGTCAACTCACTTACTCCTTGTAAGAGCCCAGTGAAATTGTAACTATGATTGCTACCATTTTATAGGTATGGAAACCGAGGCACTGAGAGGCTGACGTCACACAGTTAGTAAAGGGTATTTATTAAAGGGCAGCCGGATCTGGGGTCTGTACTCTTAAACTCTATACTGTGCCACTGCTCACCACACCACCACCAAGAGATGGATATTAAAAAATGCATAACGTCATCACAACTCTAGGAAACAAGCAAACCAACGATCTAAATCACTACGTGTAGAAAAAGGACTGGAAGGAAACATGATCCTGGGTGCTGGGAGGACTGAGAGCAACTTTACTTTCTACCCTCTACTTTTCTGATTTTCCAAATTTCCTATTATGAGTATAATGTTGATAATGAAAGCATATTGTATATGCAATATATAGTTAATACATAATGCATTTTATATTTCATTTTATTTATTTATTTGAGAGAGTGCGTGTTTGAGCAGGGGGGAGGGGCGGGGGGAGAGAAAAACAGACTCCCCGCTTAGTGGGGAACCCTATGCAAGGCTCGATCCCAGGACCCTGGGATCACGACCTGAGCCCAAATCAAGAGTTGGATGCTCAGTTGACTGAGCCACCCAGGAGCCCCTTTATAGTTCATTTTTAAACAAATTTTAAAGTTCATTTTATTGCAACCCATTGAAACATGGAAAATAGAATTGCAGCATACTTCCCTCCTCCAAGAACAAAAAAATACCTTGTGTATCTCTGAGACACCTAAATCTTCCATTCCATTCCATGCTCCCGTTCTGGCTCTTATCTCCCACTGATATGGTGACTTTTGTATGTATAACCATCCACGTGCCAGATTAACCTTTTTAAGACAAAGTTTTCTTTGTATCACTTCCTTATTCAAGAGTTTTCTCTCTTTCTGTTACTCATGGGATTCAATTCAAGCTATGTAGTCCAGCGTTAGATTTGTCCACAAGCTGGCCCTAACCTTCATTGTAGTCTTTTCTTCCATTTTTTCCTGATATGTTTCCTGTGAGCCAATCAGCCCCATGTCATTCCTCTGCCTTGTTCTTCCTGAGCTCTCCCCAGGTCCCAAGGTAACCCTGACAGAAGGCAATCAGCAGCCTGAGCCCAGCTTCTGGGCTGGTTTGGAATTAGCGCCTGCTTCCCGGTGGCCAATGTCCACTGATCTGGTCAGATCTCCCCAGGCTCCTGGGCACCGCCCTGGCAGATCCCTTGGCGCTCGGTAGTGTCGGGAGCTAGGGAGCTGGGAGTGGGTCTCAGCATTGCCAACTCCGCCAGATTAGCTCTGAGCCTAGAGTGTGGTCTTGTCCTTCTCTTCATTTCCCTCCGTTCTTCTGCATATTTCCCCAACAGAAATGATGACCTTGTGTTCTGCACAATGCTGGCCAGATTTGAGTCGGATCCTGCCCAGCCCTCTTGACTTCTACCTTGGACCAACAGCTGAATTTCCCAGCACCTTACTCTGCTCACTGAATTAGACCTCCTCGAATCACCTGACCCACCTAACACCTCCGGGTTGTGGAGATCGCATGACTTGACTGACTTAACCGTTCGCACGGACCCCAGACTCTACTGCCTCATGCCCTGTCTTCCAAACCTGCTCCGTCATTCTGTCAGCTTTACATTGCCAAAATTTCGCATAAGGTACCGGGGATGGGGGTGGGGGGGTCTTTCTGAGATTTGACAGTTTCTGCCAAAAAAATATGCTCTTCAATCTTTTTTGCCCCTTGAACCTTTGATTACACTGTTCCTTTTGCCCAGAAATCCCTCTGAAGTCTTATAGTCTCTACCCATCGTTTTTCTGTGTGTGGTAAAATATGTATAATATAAAATTTACCATTTTAGCCATTTTTAAGTGTACCGTTCAGTGGCATTTGCTACATCCATTGTGTTGGACAACCATCACTCTCTCCATTCCCAGAACTTTTCATCATTACAAACAGAAACTCGATACCCATCAAACGATAACCCCCAATCCCGTGCTTCCCCCCAGTCCCTGGCCACCACCGTTCTACTGTCTGTCTCTGAATCTAATGCCTCTTCTGGGTACCTCGGATGAGTGGAATCATATACTATTTGATACATTGACTATATAGATACAATATCCATTTCACTTTTCATTTTTTTGAAGTATGATTGACATATGATATTATAATAGCTTCGTGTGTACCACATGGTGATTCAACACTTGTATGCATTGTGAACTGATAAACAATATCCATCTTAAGTGCCCTATCCTTGGGGCGCCCGGGTGACTCGGTCGGTTAAGTGTCTGCCTTTGGCTCAGGTCATGATCTCACCCCTGCTCATCCCCTGCTTAGCGGGGAGTCTGCTTCTCCCTCTCCCCCTGCCCCTCCCCCCCACCCCAAGCTCATGTGCACGCACTCTCTCTCTCAATAAGTAAATAAAAAATCTTTTTTAAAAAAATAAACAAGCTCTTTTTCCGGTAGCGGAGTCTGGAGAAGACACGCAGAAATGGCACCTCACAAGGGGAAGGAAAAGAAGGAAGAACAGGTCATCAGCCTTGGACCTCAGGTAGCTGAAGGAGAGAATGTGTTTGGTGTCTGCCACATCTTTGCATCCTTCAATGACACTTTTGTCCATGTCACCGATCTTTCTGGCAAGGAAACCATCTGTCGCGTGACTGGTGGAATGAAGGTGAAGGCTGACCGAGATGAGTCTTCTCCCTATGCTGCCATGTTGGCTGCCCAGGATGTAGCCCAGAGGTGCAAGGAACTGGGCATCACTGCCCTCCACATCAAACTATGAGCCACAGGAGGAAATAGAACCAAGACCCCTGGACCTGGGGCCCAGTCAGCCCTCAGAGCCCTTGCCCGCTCAGGAATGAAGATCGGGCGGATTGAGGATGTCACCCCCATCCCCTCCGATAGCACCCGCAGGAAGGGGGGTCGCCGTGGTCGCCGTCTGTGAACAGGATTCCTCAAATTACTGTTTTCTGTTAATAAATTGCCTTTGTGTGAGCTAAAAAAAAATAATAAAAAATAAAAAATAAAAAAATAAAAAAATAAACAAATGCCACATCCTCTAGCAAACGCCACTACATTGTAAGCTTTGGAGAAAGGACCACCTTCCTATCCCTATGATGCCCAGCACAGAGCCTTTCACAAAGTAGGTACCCAGCAAATATTTAATGTACTTAATAGAAGAATGAGAAGTTAATGAGAGGCCATAATAATAAACACAGAAAAGAATCCTTCACTTCTACCTTTGAATTGAAAGTAACCAGTTTTTACTAGCTAATTTCCACAATTTTGTTATTAAAAAACCTTCTTTAAGGAAGCACGTACATAGTATCTGCTTATCAGTTTGCCAAAAATAATGATCCCTTGAAATCATTTAATTATCTAATTGGTCTATTAAGTTGAAATAAGCCAGTGCTTTTTGCCAGGAAGAAAAACCGACCCACATTCAAGAGTTTTATTTAACTGTGTAATCAGATATCTGATCTTCGATACGTTGGTTTTAATTCTCAGGCATCCTTCTGAGGAGCCACCCTCTCAGCAAAGTTCTTTAATTATGGAAAATGAAGAAGCTGCATGGAATTCAAAACCTTGCCTAATGCGAATGTTGCTCAACAAAGTGTCAGATTTTGCAAAACAAGCATTCCGCAGTAACGCTCAATACACAAGTTTAAACATTTTTAAAGGTTTATCAGAGAGTTAACAGTACGGAAGGAGAGGAGGAAAGCAATAAATACTGATTAATAACTGGAAATGTGTATTATTCCATGTACCTTTGAATTCTATGATTCCAAGTCTGTAGATAGCCCTTCAGTTGAAAAAGTGGAAAACAATCCAAAAAGGAGTTCAAAAAGATCTTCAGCAGGTGGAGCAGAGGAAACAGCATTATATTGGAATATGCACCTCTGCCCGAACCGTACTATCACCACCACGGTCCTATACCTATCTCAGCAACTCCAGGTCAAGGCCAAACATTGACCACCGCCTTTCTCAGCAAATATATGGGACTGTTATTTTTAGCTACTCCTTCCCTGGGGCCCGTGGCTGGAACTTATCTATTGTAGTAGGCTGCCATCTGCTGGTTCCCCACCAAGGTTCACGGGAAAGAAGGAGGGACCCTCCGAGCCCCGCCCGCCCTTCGCCCGCTCTCATCTCCCCGCGGAGACCACAGCAAACTTGAAGAAGGAAGTGTGGAAGCCTTTTATCTCCGTGCCCAGCAGGATAACTCAGCCTCGCAATACTAGAACAATTTTCGAGTAAATAAACAGGGCACTCTAAGACAACCGAGGGGCAACAAAATCCTCTGGGACCCAGGGAATTCAGAAAACAAACAAAGTCGGCTCTGGTTTCATAGCATTGACGCTGGAGTTTCCAGAGAGGCAAGGAGGCCACACAGGGAGGATGAGTCAAACCGAAGGAAATTGCGTCGCCTTTCTCCTCAACGGTGTTTTGTCGGTTACTCTTCTGTAAAATGGGACTAGCGGCAGGGCGGCAGGCTCCGAGGCGATTTTCCAGCTGGAATCTGTAATCTGTGACTGTCATAAAGGAGTTCTGTGCAGTTAGGCTCATTCTGTGGGATTCCGGGGCAGAAGTTCGGCCGGCGCTGTCCAATAATGCAACAGCCACCAGCCACAGGGCCTTGGAACCGTGGCCGATCTGAATTGAGCCGCGCTATACCTATACGGTACTGGATTTCGAAGGCTTAGCATGAAAAAAGAATGTAAAACATCTTGCTAATTATCTATGTTGGTTATATAGTAAAGTGATAATATTTTGGATGGACTGAATTAAAATATATTATTAAAATTAATCGCCTCTTTCATTTTTTAAATGTGGCTGCCAGAAAAAAATTAAATTACAGATGTGGCTCAATTCTTTTTCTTCTCAGCTGAGCTCGACAAATAATGGTGGCTGACGTTTACTGATCCCTTACCGGGTACTAAGAGGAATACCTCCTAAGTCTACTACTCGAAGCGTTTTATGCACACTTAATCCCCACAATAGCCATATTAAAAATATGTTTTATTATTGTTCCAATGTTACATATTAGGAAACTGAGACTCAGAGAGAATAAGGAACACGGCTACACAGTTGGTGGGTCGCCGTGTATGGCCTTGAACCCAGACGGGTAAGAAGCCAAATCCAGAAGGATCTTATCCACAATGCAGTAGGGCTTTCGTTGGCCCTCCCTCTGTTGGGGTCCAATCCTGTCTCTCATTCCCTGACCGCGTCTGTGGCTTTTTATGCCATAGGCCTTTTTTCCCTCTGTCGGACCACCTTGCTGTAAATTCATTCTATAGTCAGGTAAAAAGAGGTTTCTCGCCCTTGCATATTTTCCTAGGCCCATATTAAATAACAAATTTAGAGGTAGAGTAGTATATAGAGGTAGAATTATTTCCAACTACTCCTTCTAATTTTTGTCCATCTTGGCTTTCAGTGTCTCGAGGTATAAAATTTCTCAGACATCATAAATCCTTGAGAAAGTGCTCTAAGAGGTTTTAGATGAAAACAGATTTTCCAGATTTGCCTGAAATTGTTTTAGCTTTTTGCAAAGAGGGAAAATTCTGTTTATACAAAAGCACTAGGCAGAATTTCTGTGAGCCTCAAATCCTTCCGTTATTTGTGTACATGAAGGCTGAACCTGCCTACACGCACATACACACGGGTCATTTATAATCACTCTCAAGGAAATTAGGCTTTTGATCTTTTTAGGTTTTGTGAAGCAAATCTTAAATTTCTAAAACAACTCACACCGTTATTTCTGGAATCATTGTTCAAGAATGAATAAATGCAACCTCTCCTCTGTGTCCGATCGCTTCCTGCTTTATCTCTCTTTGTTGTTTGTTCTCTCCAGTTGGGAGGTGCCAAGAAATTTTTAGCAGTGGATAGAGCAAAACCCCAACAAATCCTATGTTAAATAACACAGTTTTGTGGTGCAAGCAGAAAAATCAAAGACTAGATTTTAGAACATATGGCCGTCCATCTACCTGTCCAACTATCCATCCATTTACCCACCCATGCCAGGCATGGGGAATAGAGATGCCACAGTAAGGTAACCCTGGCCTCAAGGAACCTATATTCTTGTGAGAAAGGTAGACAATAAACAGTAAACAAGTGAATCAAAACAACATATTGAGATGAGTCCCTTGAAGGAAGCAAATCAGGTGCAGAGACAGAGGGCCACCTACTTTAGACTGAGTGGCCGAGGGAAGGATCCAGCTTGGTGAGGGCTGGGGAAGGCAACGGAGCAGCAATCCAAGCAGAGGGAGACACGGGTGCTGTCAAGAGCCTGTGGTTAAAGGAAAGGAGTGGTGAATACGGATGGGATCCAGTGAGCAAAGGCGAGCGCGCAGGAAACACCCAGGCAGAAACAGCAAGTATGGAAGAGCTCATCCAGGGAGTTCAGGCGGAGTCCGGAGTTGGCGTTGTATCCAACGCTGTCCGAGGAAAGCCACTGAGAGTTTCTAAGCAGATGGGTGATGCATGCAGGTTTGTTGTTGTTGTGTTTTTAAAGACTACTCTCCCTGCTGCGTGGGAAGTAGATAGAAGAGGCAGGACGCAAATTGGGAAGGTGTTTCCTGACTCATTATTCCTCTATCCCTTGACATGACTATTCTCCAGGTTTGTGCAGCCAGCACTTTGTGTGTTGCGCCCAGATTCCCAAATTGTTCCCTTCTTTTGCCAGGTTAAAACCTTTTCATTTTCTTTCTTGTTGTTTTTTCATTGTATTCAGAGAGGGAGCGGGGAGGGGCAGAGGGAGACAGAGAGACTCTTAAGCAGGCTCCACACACAGCGAGGAGCCCGATGCGGGACTCCATCTCATGACCCCGAGATCATGACCTCAGCTGAAATCAAGAGTCTGTGGCTTAACCTACTAAGCCACTCAGGTGCCCCTCTTTCTTGTTATTTTTAAAACTTGGATATAGGGGCGCCTGGGTGGCTCAGTCGGTTAAGCGTCTGCCTTCGGCTCAGGTCATGATCCCAGGGACCTGGCATCCAGCCCCGCATCAGCCTCGTTGCTCAGAGGGGAGCCTGCTTCTCCCTCTCCCTCTGCCTGCCGCTCCCCCTGCCTGTGCTCTCTCTCTCTCTCTCTGACAAATAAATAAGTAAATTTTAAAACTTGGATATAGTTGACATATAGCTTTACAATAACTACATGACAATTCAATATTTGCACATACTGTGACATGATGATCACAATAAGCCTAGTTAACATCCATCACCACACACACAGAAATTGGTGTCTGTGTGTTATGAAAACTTTTAAGATCTACTCTTAGCAACCTCCAAATTGACAATACGGTATTATTAGTTACAGTCACCACGCTGGACATCACCTCCCCAGGACTTATTTCCTTTATAGCTGGGGGTTTGTGCCTTTTAACCCACTTCACCCATTTCACCCACGCCACCCCCCCTCTTCCTAGCTCTTTTTGTTTGCTTTTTCTCTGCATGGTCTAGACTCTTTAAGCCCTGAAGAATAACGTTTCTTCCCTCAGAGCGTCCTAAACATCTGCATATAATGTGATAAACAAGTGTAGCCCTGGTCCCAGGTGTGCCTACAGTTCAAGGACCCTGGCTCAGACCCCCAGCCTCTGCCTGGAGACCCCCCCACCCCCCCAGCCCCGCCACCAACACCCTCCATGGGGCATCTCCCTTCCAGGCTCCGTCTGTAGCTTGTCAGCAAAGGTCTTTTCACAACAATGAGGGGATGCTGTGTGTGCCTCTCTGACAGGAGCTCGGTGTCCCCGAGGGCACCAGCTCAAGGTTAAGCACCGCTGCAAGTGCGACCCTCCCTGAAGCACAGCAAACTCACAGGAGCCCCCCTCATGGTCCCACGGGGGTTCATCTGGCACTTTCTGTGTTTCTTAAACA
The DNA here is from genome assembly GCF_009762305.2 of Zalophus californianus. Lineage (NCBI taxonomy): Eukaryota > Metazoa > Chordata > Mammalia > Carnivora > Otariidae > Zalophus > Zalophus californianus. The sequence continues at coordinate 113,740,658 of NC_045603.1, read as the reverse complement.
AGGGGCTGTTTACCTGGGGGCCTGTGCTCCTCGCTGGTTCTCCCTTGGATTAACACGCCCCACCAGCTCTTTAGGGCAGGCTGATTCACAGGGTGTAGGGCAGCAAGCCCTCTCGCAAGGAGTGAAAATACTTCTTGTCCTGAAGCTCTTCCATTCGCCTCTCCCTCCAAACCTGCTCTCCACCCTTCTCAGCCCTGCTCTGAGTCCCGAAGGCCGCCTTGCACAGACCAGCTGGCCTCCGGCTTCCAGCTGGGTTTGGCTCTGAGGGCCCCAGCAGGAAATCGGAGGGAAGGGAATGAGGTCAGGGTTTTTCTCCACACAATTCCTCCCTGGAGGGAGCCCTAGGTGCGCTGCATGCTGCCCCCCCACCCAGCCACACCACTAGATGTTTCGGCTCCTTCCCCATTCCCCTTCAGGCTCAAGGACAGTAATGACCACTCTGCTGTTACTGGCCCCCGTACCCCCTACTCCTCAGCACCTTTGTCCCTTTCTTAAATGCTCCTAAAATGCTCCCAGTTTGAATGTGCCATCTCTTTCCTGCTCAAACCCTGACAGATACAACCTTCCCCTTTAAGGGTCCCTCTGACGCTCCCACGGACAGGATGACCTTCAGCTGAGAGTGACCCGTGTCTCACCCCACCCCCTTGCTCCTTCCAGCAGGAGAGTCCTTCCCTACAGGACCATATCCTACGTCCCCCAAGTCTTTAGGACCACTTGATTCACTCCCTCAGAGCACCTGCCCTGTGAGGCAGAAAAAGTCCCCCCGAGAAAATGAAGTAGCCCAACCAACAGCCACAGGCTGTTGACTATTCATAAAGACAAAAGTCAGTGTGGGGGGGCGCATACATTGACCCTTAAAGCATAGCACTAAATATACAAAGAGATGCAAACATGGTGAACCAAATTATTATTCAAGAATAGTAACAGTAGTTAATGTGTGTTGAGTGCGCCCCACGTAGTCGGTTCTAGCGTAAGCATTTTCCACATCTGAACTCCTTCAGTGCTCACAATGCTCTTAAGAGACAGGGACTATTATCATCCTCATTTCGTAGGTGAGAAAAATCCCATGGACACAGAAGTTACACAACTTACGCAAGATTAAACAGCTCATAAGTGGCGGATCTCGTATTCAAACCAAGCTACTTGGCTATAAAGCTAACGCTCTTAACCACAATATTGTAAATAATTAAAGTCTGCTGTGAAATCTTAGTAAGCAATCCTGAGTTCAATGCTTACAGCTGGCTTATTTTGGTATTCCTTATTATAAAAAATGTTCGTAGGGAGAATATAAAATAAATACTGAAAGCCTCCAGCAGGAAGAAAAAGTAGATGCTCAGGGCACTGAAAACAGAATAAGAAGAAGTTTTAAAACACTGTCCAATCATCTGACATTAGAACATTAGATTAGGGCAAAAGATACACTTTAAATTCTTTTAATCGCTAATTTTGATAGAACACGTTTAAATTTAAAATGGGTTGTTGAGGAAGATAGATGTCCTAGGATGCTTGCCTTTATTTTATTTTTTTTTAAGATTTTATTTATTTGACGCAAAGAGAGAGAGAGCGCGCGCACGCACAAGCAGGGGGAGTGGCAGGCAGAGGAAGAAGCAGGCTCCCCGCTAAGCAGGGAACCCGATGTGGGACTGGATTCCAGGCCTCTGGAATCACGACCTGAGTTGACGGCAGACGCTTAACCAACTGGGCCACCCGGGCATCCTGAATGCTTGCCTTTAAAAAGAGGGTATGAGGCCGCCTGCCCAGCTCAGTCTGAGGAGCATGCAACTTTTGATCTCAGGGTTGTGAGTTCGAGCTTCATGTTGGGTGTAGAGATTACAAAAAAAAAAAAAAAAAATCAATAAACTTGAAAAAGAGGGTATGTATTCATTTACAGCAATGGTTCTCAAACTTTAGTGTGACAACCATTAGGGGCTTGTCACATGAAGATTCCTGGGCCCCACATCAAACTTCTGAAAAGGAATCCCTAAGGCATTGTAGTAGGCAAAATAATGGCCTCCTAAAGGCATCTGCATCTTAATCCCCAAACCTGTGGACAAGTTTCCTTATGTGGCAAAGAGATTTTGCAGATGTGGTTAAATTATCATGGGATGAGGAGATGATCCTGCATTATCTGGGTGGCCCTAAAGCCTGCACAAGGGTCTTATGTCGGTGACTTCTAGAAGCTGGAAACGGTGAGGAAACAGACTCTCCCCTAGATAGTCCAAAAGGCATGCACCTGCCTGATCCTTTTTAGACTTCTGACCTCCAGAACTGTAAGGCAATACATTTCTGTTGTTTAAAGCCACTAAGTCTGTGGTCATTTGTTTTTGTTTTTGTTTCTGTTTTAGATTTTATTTATTTATTTGACAGAGAGAGAGAGACAGCGAGAGAGGGAACACAGGCAGGGGGAGTGGGAGAGGGAGAATCAGGCTTCCCGCCGAGCAGGGAGCCCAATGCGAGGCTCCATCCCAGGACCCTGGGATCATGACCTGAGCCGAAGGCAGACGCCTAACGACTGAGCCACCCAGGCGCCCGTCTGTGGTCATTTGTTACAGTAGCAATAGGAAATCAATGTCACAGTCAATTCCGGGATCTGCATTTGTAACAAGTTCTAGGCAACTCTGTTGCAAATGCGCTTGGGGAGCACCTGCCGTATAGGATCAGCCTAGGTACAGGGCTCTGACAGCACGGTAGGAGTGATCAGTGGTTCCTCCAGCCTTTCTTATTTAAAATGAGTCCCTCACTCCCTTTTTAAAAAATGTCAAATAATATTCTGGTCTTTTGTTAATTTTAAAAACATGGGTCGTTGGTTTACCACGTATGTTAGTAACTGATGGGCATGAAAGGAAGTGTAGGTGCTGTAGAGAAAGCATGGCATTTTAGAGTCACCTGGGCCCAGGACCCCATCTGAGCTGTGTAATCTTGTGTTAGTTCTTGTGCCTCCGTGAGCTTGTGTCGCAGACCTATTTGTAAGCTCTAGGAGAATAACACCCCAAATACGTATACTTCAGAGGGTCAGTCAGAGCAGCAGGCACATAATAGATGCTCAGGAAAACATCAAGTCCTCTCTGTTTCCCATTTCTCTCTCCCTCCCTCCTTCCTTTCCCTCTTTCCACAGGTAGAATGACAAAACTGGTAAGATTCTATGTATGTGAATCTTCAGGGAACAGTTCACATTCGGTCTTTGTTTCTACAGAGACCCCAAAAGGATAGGTGCTAACCACTTCCACTTCCCAAAGTGAGGTGCCACCTCCCCTGGCCAGAACTTGCAAAACTGATACTTAAAACCAGTTTTGTTACTTTAATCCAGATCCCCTCTTGAGGGTGTAAAATATTTGCAACTGGAGATTAGATGAGATTTGTCTGGGGTGTATAACTGATGTGCTGTGAATGTCCCAGATGGGACGTTGGGAAGTCTGATACATGTTCCATGCAGATGGTGTTTGATGCGTGTGCTTTCAAAGATGATCTACAGACCACTAACTGCGGGGCTGAAACTGCCCCTGGCTGCGGGCAGAAGTGTGTTTGGGAAGTGACTGTGCGCCCTCTAGTGGCGGATTAAATGATTAAACGCCACACTGGAGGGGAACAATTCCGCACCCCCCCCACCTCCCCGGCCTCGGGCTGGGGTTAAGTCCTTTGGGACAGCGTGACCTGCAGGGGCCAGGAGATCTCAGCAGGAAGAGAGTGGAACTCTTCTCCCAGAATCAAAGACCCAGAGGACGTATTTTTGCTTGAATCTAAGAGAATGGTTGATGACAGATGCCCAGTGAGATGGGGAGGGCTCGGAAGGACTCTGAAGTAATCCCACCCCACGAAAGGGGTGAGCCCGTGGCGTGGGTCGGGAGAGCGGAGGAGACTAAAACTCTCCCTATGTTGCACCCTGTGAGTTCCGCTTCAATGCAATGACTTTTTAAAAAAACTCTCTGTAAAGGGAGATTATACAAGATCATTAAGATTTTTCAGGGAAAAAATTATATTCTGGGAAACTGTTTTTGTAATTTCTGAAATAGTGTAAAGCCTAGGGGCGCCTGGGTGGCTCAGTGGGTCCAGCGTCTGTCTTTGGCTCAGGTCATGATCGCAGGGTCCTGTTGATCGAGCCCCGCGTCGGGCTCCCTGCTCAGCAGGGACTCTGCTTCTCCTTCTGCCTCTGCCTCTGCCTCTCCCCTGCTCGTGCTCTCTCTCTCAAAAAAATAATAACATTTTTTAAAAGAATGTAAAGCCTATTCAATACCTATTGAATCATATAGAAACCATTTGTTCAATTTTTGTACACACATTCATGGATCTTTTTCCTTTCCTCAGAAGGAAATAAATAGCTCAAGTGTTTCTTGCTAATTGTAACAGTAACATATGCTCCCTTTAAAAAAAAAAGCACCAAGTACAGGGGCGCCTGGGTGGCTCAGTGGGTTAAGTGTCTGGCTCTTGATTTTGGCTCAGGTCATGATCTCAGGGTCCTGGGATTGAGCCCTGCTTCTGACTCGTGCTCAGTGGGGAGCCAGCTTGAGGGTTCTCTCTCTCCCCCTCCTTCTGCCCCCCAAAATAAAATAAATTTTTAAAATCTTAAAAAAAAGTAACCATGTACAGAGAAATTTAAATAAAAAGCAAAAATATCTTATAATTCCAGTAATCGGTGTTAAATACCAGTGGCATCTCGGAACATATTCTTTCAGACTTTCAAATTCATAATTCTCAGAGTTACAAAAATATGCTTAGGAAGAATGTACATCAATCTCCCTCTGAAACAAAGAAGTGTCTCTAAAGCCTCCTGTAGTACAGCGCTATTGGACAGCCTTTGTTTGAATACTGCCTGGGATTGCAAGTTCATTATCTCACAATTCCTTCCACACAGACAAGAGGACTTGGGGCTCAGTCCCTTCCCATTCAAACCAGGACCCTGCCGTTCACTACTTGGGACCTTGGGCAAGCTATCTAATCCTCCAGTCCTCATTTTTCTCATCTGTAAAATGGGGTAAATAATAAGAAAATACCTTATCAGTTTGGGGAGCATTTGATGAGATGATAAATATAGTTAGCAGTGTATCTGGCATCCAGTAAACTCTCAGTTAATGTTGCTTTTATAATACCTCTGGGCTGTTGTCCCCTGCCTGCTTTCTGGACTTCTACAAGAGAAATTCAATTCCTGTTCCACATGACGAACAAGTATGGGGAGATTTCCATCATGGCGTTTTGTGTCTCCTCTGGATGTTCACAGATTTGTCACTGGCCTTAAAATACGACCCCTCCAGTGGGACGCAGTACCTAAGGCACGTGCTGAGCACTGAAGAGCGTGATAAATATTAGTTACTCCCACGTTCTGAACGCCACTTCTCACCACGGACTGCTGCTCTTTCTCCTGGGATCTGATCCTATCCATTTCTCTCTCTTTTGCAGTTGGTTTTGAAATCACATGCAACACTTTACATCAATCTCTATTCATTTTCATGGTTAGACTTCACTCTTCTTTGGGAACATGATTCTGTCATAAAATGAGATGATAATTCTTTCCCACTCTGGGCTATCTACAACATTGTGATCACTCCTTCCTTTTTTTTTTTTTTAAATTGGGGTATAATTGACATAACATGATATTAGTTTCAGGTATACAACATCATGATCTGATATCTGTATAGATTGTGAAATCATCATCACTGTATGTCTAGTTAGCACCCAACACCTCACATAGTTAGATTTTTTTCTTGCGATAAGAACTTTTAAGATCTACTCTCTTAGCCACTTTCAAATATACAATACAATACTATTATGTGTAGCCACCACATCACATCCCCATGACTTACTTATTTTATAACTGGAATTTTGTACCTTTTGATCCCTTCACCCATTTTGCGCCCCCCGCCCCCGCTACTGCCTCAGGCAACCACCAACTATTTTCTGTATCTATGAGCTTGTTTTTTGTGTTTTGGTACTTTTTTTAGATTCCACAAATAAGTGAGATTATATGGCATTTGTCTTTCTCTGTCTGACTTATTTCATTTACCATAATGTCCTTAGGTCCCTCTGTGTTGTCACAAATGGCAAGATTTCCTCCTTTTTACGGCTGATAGTCCAGTGTGTGTGTGTGTGTGTGTGTGTGTGTGTGTGTGTGTCTGTGTCTGTGTGTATCACATTTTCTTTATCCATTCTTCCACTGATGCACATTTAGGTTGCTTCCATGTCCTGGCTATTGTAAATAATGCTACAGTGACCCAGGAGTGTGCAGATGTTTTTTCCAGTTATAATGTTTATTTCCTTTGGGTAAATACCCAGAAGTGGATTTTCTGGATCACAGGGTAGTTCTATTTTTTAATTTTTTGAGGACCCCCACAATGTTTTCCATAGTGGCTGCATCACACCACTTCCTTTTCTTAATTTTGCAAATGGACTCTGTAACAACCTGGTACATCATTTTCCCAGGATTTGAGCATAAGCTCTCTGGCCTTACATTTCTGGAATCTTTTTCTTCTTAAAAAAAATTAGAGGTGCCTGGGTGGCTCAGTCAGTTAAGCGTCTGCCTTCAGCTCAGGTCATGATCCCGGGGTACTGCGATCGAGCCCCATATCGGGCTCCCTGCTCAGCGGGGAGTCTGCTTCTCCCTCTGCCTCTGTCCCTCCCCCCACTTGTGCTCTCTCTCTCTCTCTCTCCCATGCTCTCTCTCTCTCAAACAAATAAATAAATCTTTAAAAAAAGTTAGAGTACTTGCCTCCATCGGGTACCTTTTGAACCTCCCTGATCATTTGGAGATTATTATCATGTGTTTGGCAATATGCCCGTGAATTCTTACAGTAGCCTAGAGTGTTTGAAAAGGTCTCATCATGAGAACTTGCTTGAAGTGTGGCTTTCTGAGTTCCATCCTTATCCAGCTGGGGCTTCCATTTCTATTAATGAATTTACTTTCATTCTTCCAGATACAGACATGAGATATTTCATTCATAGTTACCTTATTTACTCAAATTTGTATTTAGGTGTGAATATGTCATTTTATATACCATATTGTTAACATATATGTGAGATAATTGAAAATATGTATATTGGTCTCTGGCCTCAGTTGCTGGCACAGAGCTCCTAAAACCTTTGTGATTTCCAAAGTGATAAGAGCACTAGGAAAATCTCTAGTTCTAATATTTAGTCTTTGACCCCAACCCTGACATGGAGCTCCTTAAACTCTTGTAAATTCCGAAGTGATAAGAGCACTAGAAGTATCTTTTGTTCTATTAGGTGGTTGTGGGTGGGCTCCTGGATGGGGGGTGGTCACCAGAAAGACCAAACCATGATTAGAGGCTTGGAATCTTCAGCCCCCTGCCCATCATCCAGAGAGGGGAGAGGGGCTGGACATGGAGTTAATAATTGATCACGCCTACATGAGGAAGCCTCCATAAAGTCTCAATAATAAACAGGAGGTTTGGAGAGCTTCCAGGTTGGCAAACACACCAGGAAGGTGATGCACCCCAACTCCACGGGAACAAAGTCCATCCTATATGTTGAAAACGAGTCATGTGGACCATGCTTTCTTCCAACTCCTTTAAGAGAAAAGTAGTATCTCTATTGCTTTCATCTATCAGAGTATAATGAAGCATACTGAATCTCTCAGATCCTAAAATACATTGCTTATAACAGATTTTCGAGGAAAAAAAATCATTTTTTTCTGGTTCATTCTGTCTTTGCATGCTGGCTTATTGACTTACTCCGTGCAGACTCTATGGCATAAAATGCCCACTCTCAGCTCTTGAGTTTATATGATACGGAGATACAAGTCATACAGACAGACTAAACCAATCTCTCTGTTCTTTCCAGCTTCTTCCTGCTTTTCCCCTCCTCCTTTTCCCCCTCCTTCTCTCATTCTCCCAAATCAAACTCAACAGGAGGGACTCTGGCAGGCCCCCTCTGAGCTACGTGCCCACCCAGTTCAACAATTAGCCAATGATGCCTGAAGTTCCCCTTGTGAATTGGGAGCAGGGAGGGAGGTGAGGGCATTCATTGGGAATGGGCCAGACAGTCCAGGAGTTGTCTGCTATGAGAGCAGAGTGACCTGCATTTTCTTAACGCTCAGGATTTTTCATTGAATTGGACCAAGAAGAGAGCTTTCAAGAGTTTCACTAGTAATTCCTACAGTGATCTAATTTCAAGGCCGATGTCTTTTTGGATTGTTATACAACAGGAATACCAAACAATCAATAGTTTTACACATGTCATCATTTCTTTAAAGATTTATTTATTTGAGAGAGAGAGAGAGAGAGAGCATGAGCAGGGGGGAGGGGTAGAGGGAGAGACAGAATCTCAAGCAGACTCCCCGCTGAGCCTGGAGTACAACACGGAGCTCAGTCTCATGACCCTGAGCTCACCACCTGAGCCCAAATCAAGAGTTGGACGCTTAACTAACTGCGGCCCCCCAGGCGCCCCTACACATGTCATCATTTTGCCACTCATCATCCCAGGTTGTAACTAAGTACAACTAAGTAATGCAGTGATAAATCAAAGTTCACGTGTTTCCTTAAAAGAAAAATAAGAAACCCCAGAATTTTGGATGAACAAGAGTAAATTTCTTAGTTCTTGGAAAAAAACAAAAGCTTCAGCATTCGTTAGGAAACTTGCAAGATTCTTGGCATTCAAATTGCTTTTACAAAGCATTACTGGGATGAGTCAAGTATAATTGAATCAGGAACATATGGATTATATTCTCCCTTAAATATACACGGATATAAAAATGAAGGGGAAGAGAATTTGCCAAATGTGTTACCAAAACAAAACACTTTCAGAATAACTTGAGACAGTCAACAGACCCCAAACACAGCTGTGTTCTCTTATGTCTAAAAAATGCATTTTCCCTTCAATGTCTTGATATGTTAATCTAATTTCAGTTGAGTGCCTACAGCCCACGAGGCATCTTTGCGAGCTCCCCAAGTCTGAAGAAAGGGCTTCCTATTTGGAAACACGAACTCTTAATGAAACGATGAGCATAACTCTCTTCTGGTTTTTCACATCGATTTGAATAATTGTTTTTTAAGTCTGTTCGGTAGTGGGCATCGTTACCACTCCTGTTTCTGCAATGGATTTTTATGGCTTTAACCCACTTTAGAGCAGTACGCTTCCTAGAGAGGGTTAACTTTGGTTGTTTTTTGTTTTGTTTTGTTTTTAAGTAGGCTCCACGCCCAGTGTGGAGCTCTACGTGGGGCTTGAACTCATGGTGGTGAGACCGAGACCTGAGCTGAGATCAAGGGTAGACACTTAATCGACTGAGCCACCCAGGCGCTCTGCCTCCGATTTGGTTTCAACCAGAGAAGTGGTAGATGGCAAGAGAGTTTGTGCCCTCATTAGGAGGCAGCCCCCAGAGGAAGAAGAAGCGCCCACACCAGGTGTGATGAGACCAAGTTCGCTGTGCTGTTTAGCGCTGTGGCGTGGTGATCAGAGCTTAGCTTATCAGTGTTGCCTTGTTCTTTAATTTTTGTTAACACTAGATTTTCTCAATCCGTCTGAGCCATTTTAGAAGGTTCAGAATTTTTTCATCATTCGCACATTTGACTTTTAACGCAGTCAGTTGTGACTTGGGTCATATCACACAGAATGATCTAGCTCTTCTGAGTTTTACATGGGCAATATGGAGCCCACTCAGCCAGAGAGTAGTCTTATTAAAGCAGCCTTCCGGAAAGGGAGTTTTGCTTACTTTATTTTACTCACTGTGGTCACCAGATTCCTGATGGCAACCAATAGTCAAGATCTGTCCTGGACCGGTATTTCAGAGTGTTCATTAACTCAAGGATTTATAAAGGCAACAAAAGATAGGTTGATCATAACTTACGTTACATTTTGTACTAACAATTGTTACAATTTTTACTCTTGAAGAAACAAGCAGAAATTCACATATCTAACGGCATCTAGCCGGCAGTGGGACTAGGACATAAATTTCCAGTTGTGCCTCCCTCCGAAGCTGCTGGAACCCCTTAGTCAGTGTGGCTAGGGGAAGAGTTTTTCCTCCAGACTGAATTCCTTTGCCCGCCTTTTCCAAGTTCCGCTGATGCTTGTTTGCACATTCCTGAGCGAATCTGTGTGAGGAATCAGAGTCCTTACTACTGCAATCAGAGTCCTTACTACTGCAATCAGAGTCCTTACTACTATTCGCATAAAAATTGCAGCCTATGCCTATGCCATTTCTGAAAAATCACGGTTGATATAGACTATCAGTGACATTCCAGTGCTGTCCCAAGAGTATTGCTCTCTATACAATGCTCTCCCAAAATGCATTTAAATAATCATCTTACTCTGGGACAGTTTTCTCTTTCCATTGGAGAGGTCCTACACTCTGCTTGTTTATAATCTGAGTGCTCTTTTCCACACAACCTGTTCTGCTCTGCTGGGTTCTCCCTTCCTAGGGCAATGAAAATGGTGGTCATAGGAAGAATAACTTCTTGAACTAAAAGTAGATTTTTTTCCTCTCTCAATCTCCCCTGGCTCTGCTTTTCAGCCTGTGGGGAAGTTCAACTCAATAAATATTTACAAGATGCTCGTTGTGTCCCAGGCACTGGGCTAGTGGCCAAGGATGTAAAGAGAAACAATACATGGTCCCTGGCTTCCAGGAGCATATCACTTAAATGGGAAACAAGAAATATGCAATTAGTACAATGTAGTGGAAGAAAGCAGTGGGTGTGACGGGTGCCAGGAAAAATGGTGCTCAGTCCCCTGTGGGGGGGCGGGAAGGAAGATACAGTTAGTTCTCCATGGTTTCTGTAACAAATAACCACAAACATTCATTCTCCTACAGTTCTGGAAGTCAGATATCTGAAACAGATTTCACTGGGTGAACACCAAGGTCTTGAGAAGGCTGCACCCAGGAGAATCCATTCTTTGCCTTTGCCAGCTTCTAGAGCTTTATATCTTGCATTCCGTGGCTCCTGGCCCCTTCCTCCATTGCCAAGGACAGCTTCACAGCATCTTCAAATCTTTCTCTGCTCCATCTTCGCATCATCTTTTCTCCTGTGTAGTAAAATCTTCTACTTCCCTTTTCTGTGATGGCCTTCAGTGGCCACCAGACCATCCAGGATAATCTCCCCATTTCAAGGTCCGTGACTTAATCATAACTGCAAAGTCTTAAAACCTGGCTATGCCTGGGAGCTACCATCTGGCCTACCACAAGAGGAAATATAAGAAGCTAGGAAAGAGTATTCTGACAGAAGGAGCAGCACAATCAGGTATAAAGGGCACGACAGAGCTCGGAGCACGTTAATAATTTAGTATTATTGGAACATCGAACGTAAGGCAGGTGATGCCTGGGCAGGAAGGAGGGGCCAGAGTGCAGAAGATGGCATGTGCCGTGCTAAGTCATTTGGGGTTTATTTTGTAGGTTCTCAGGAGTCTTTGAAGGTTTATCAGTAGGGCAATGATGTGGTCGTATTAGCAACTGAAAGACATCATTCTGAAAGATAGATTCAAGCAGGTAGATATGAGTGAGATGATGAGAGTCTGCACCGGGACAGGGATTAGGATGAGAAGATTTACTGGAAAACAAAGTTCTCCAGGTAAAATCAAGAGGAATGGTCATTAACTAGAGAGGGAGGTGAAGGACAGAGAGGAATCCAGAACGATCCCAAGCTTTTTGCCTGGGTAGACAATGGCACCATTAAAAATAAGTACAAGAGGAGAAACTGTGTCCACAGACGGGAACACTGGCCTTTCGCCTGAATTTGTACGATTTGACGATAACCTGCGGCCATGATCTGCTTCCCCGGGGCTTCTTGCCCTATGCAGTCACTCGGGGCCCCACACGGAGAGGGACCTCACACTTGCTTAATGCTCTGCTATCACCGCCTTGAGCATCTCGATCATTTTTACACTGGGGTGCATCATATTTTTCTTTTGCACTGGGTCCCACAAATTATTTCGTCAGTTCTGCCTAAAGACCCCAGAGTCAGAGTGATGATCTTCAGTGAAAGTTTTGAATACGGGTTTCCTTAGGCAGAAATATGGATTCACAGCTTCTCCCGGGTGGCACTGTCTGCTGTGCTCATTCCCAGTTAACCACTGCAAGCCTCACTGTGCCCCCTCCAAGTCCTGTATCTTAAATTACAGGGCTCTTGCCTCAAAACTCAGTGAATAAAAAGCTCCCTGATTTAGGCTCTCCCTTCTCTACCAGCCTCAGCTCTGAGGCTCACCAAAGTTAAATATTGGAGTCCAAAGGCTTTCCTAGGAGGAAATTTGGTGACGAGAAGAGCTCATTCTCATGGAGTTTGTTCATTCCTCTGGACTAAATGAATACTCAGGGCACCTCCCCCAGATGACGGGAGAGCAGAAATTAACATTCAGAGGAGAAGCAGCCCGGATTTCTTTTGCTGTGAACTAGAAAGCTCCTAGAATTAGGGGAAGTGGGGCTTCCTTTCCCCCCTTCTCCACCTGCTCCCCCTGCCCCACCGCACTGCTGGCCTCCTCAGCCCCCCTCGCCACTTCCCCCCGTCAGTGGATCCCGTTCATCTTCCTTTGCAAAGGCAGGTGCTCCCACCTCCCACATTCTGAGTAAGTCCTGCCATGTGGGAAGCCCCCGCCTAAGTATCTTGCCTTTTCCTTTACCTAGACACTAAAATCTTTTTTCTGGCTTTCAGATCTCAGGTTCCTGGTTTTAATTTTGATCCCACCTTAATTAGTTTTCTGGACTGAACCCTTTGCCTTCTGGATGTGCTCTGGCCGGCTGCACGCTGATGCTCCTCTTTGTGGTTGCGTGAGCAGATCTGTGAGACACCAAAGTGTTCACGGGACCACCTTGTGCAGTCAGGTCCCACCTACAGCCTGTCGGGTCCAGAAACGCGATTTTGACAGTAAACTCAAATGCACAGTTTACAAATGTATAAACCAGAAAGAGAATTTGTTTAAACAGCAGGGGCAATTGAGGAAAGTAATTAATTCCGTCCTGGAGATAGGAATTCTAATATCATCTGACTCCTTTTGGATATCAAGACATGTCGATGACATTATTTATTAGAAAGTTGTTTAGAGCAACAGGAGAGAGATTTTTCTTGAAGGGTATCTTACATGGTGAAGCTAAAGCTCTACCCTCAAACCATAAAAGGTAGGCATTTGCTGGATTCGGGAACTTTCTTCCCTGGAGTGTTGGTAGAAACAGTGCAGTGGGATCCCTAAGTCAGTTACCTTCCCCTTGGACACACAGGAAGGTGACTTTTCCCAATATCTTTGCAACTAGGTGAGGCCATGGATGGGTTATGGCCAACGGGAGGGGGACAGAAGTAGTACGTGCCCCTCCCAAGCCAGGCCTTTGAACCCCTGATTCAGAGAATGCATGGTAGAACCATCATTGGAAAGCCCGGCTCCCTAAATGACTATATGGGGCCCCACCTCTCCCTGCCAATGAACACCCAAGGCAAGAGGGAAATAAATCTTTGTTGTGTTTAGCCACTGAGAGGTCGAGGCTATTTATCACTGCAGTTAACCAATCTTGACCAATACAGAAAATATCTGATAAGCTCTATCAAACATTTACTTTTGGGGATCCCCTGTGAAGATTGTGCAAACAATTTTCATTTTATGATTATGCTCTTTAAAAAAGGGGGCAATGGAATCGAATCATTTGACACTTCAGCCAATTTTCCATTTTTTTCCTACTAGTACAGTTGATTAAGTGGAGGCTTTGTGCTTCTTGAGACCACCTTCTAGTGACTCACGGGGAGTTTCTGCTCTGGGATCATCTCAGCAATCTGGCTCTTGGAGAACAGGCCAATTCTCCAGAAAGCCGATCTTACCTAGTACATGTTTCGGGGTTTTCTGTTTTAGTTAAAAAAATGTTTCTAGATAATTTATTTTTGAAATTAAACATAAGACATATTTAAGGAATTCAAAATAGAAAAATTTATAGAGAAAATTAAAATCATTCATAATTCCATACCCTAATATTTGAAGTGAATATTCTTTTTCCTTGTTCTATGTACACATATGAACATCAACAAATATATAGATACATATATGTACATATATACATATACACATACACAGTGACTGTGTATTGTGTGTATAGGTTTTTTTTAATGAAATAGTTCTTACTACTATTTCATAACCTGTTTCCCTATCCTAGGTACCCTGAACATTGCATTGTGAATATGTGGAGTCTTTCCTTGTAGTGAACGTAGCTTGATATCATACTTTTTTTAAAAAAGATTTATTTATTTGTTTGAAAGAGAGAGCACATAAACAGGGGGGAGGGGCAGAGGGAGAAGGAGAGAATCTCAAGCAGACTGAGTGGGGAGCCTGACTCAGGGCTCCATCCCAGGACATTGAGATCATGACCTGAGCTGAAGTCAAGAGTTGGACGCTTAACTGACTGAGTCACCCAGGTGCCCCTATATCATACTTTTTATTTTTTTTAAAGATTTTATTTATTTATTTGAGAGAGAGAGAGAGAGCACATGAGAGGGGGGAGGGTCAGAGGGAGAAGCAGACTTCCCGCCGAGCAGGGAGCCCGATGCGGGACTCGATCCCAGGACTCCAGGATCATGACCTGAGCCGAAGGCAGTCGCTTAACCAACTGAGCCACCCAGGCGCCCTATATCATACTTTTTAAAGGTTAATAATATTTTATTATATATACCTGTCATTTATTTAACAATTTAACCTTAGACCTTTTTTTTTTTTTTTGGTTTGGTTTACTACTATAAAGCAACACCGTACTGAACATCCTTATACATTCACCTTTGCATAATTATAGGATTATCTTCTAGTGGTAAATTCCTAAAATGGCGTATTGAAGGATATGCACACTTTATGTTTTGATAGATATTGCCATACTACCCAATAACAATGTAACAGTCACCGATATATTATGGTACTGTTCCCTTTACCATATATTTGCCAAGAATGAATTCAATCAAGTGTTCTATCATGACAAATCTGATCGGGGAAATGCTATCCTGACTTTCTTTGCATCTCTTTGATCTTCAGGGAGATTGAACACATTCTCATATTTTCATTGGTGAATTTCCTATTCCTGTCCTTTGCCCACATTTCTCTTGGTCTCTGTCTTCTTAGTTTGAAAGAGCTCTTTGTATGGCAGAGAGAAAAACCCTTTGTCTCATATCTCCTGCAAATGTTTTTTCCCATTTGTCATATTTTCTTGTGAGTTTTTTCTATATTAAAGATGGTAGGCAGACAAATATATCTATCTTTTTCCTTGGGCTTTGGTATATCATATGGGTCTTTCAACTTCAGCTCTACATTTTTAAAATTTTTTATGTTTTATTAATAATTAAATAAAATAAAATAATTTATTAAATTATTACACTTAATTTAATCTCTTTGAAATGTATTCTGGTATAGAGTCAGGATATTAGCTTGGTTTTCCCCCACAAATCATCTTAATGTTACTACCATTCATTGAGTATTGCCTCTGAATGAAGTAGCTCATTTAATTCTTTTTTTTTTAAGCTCATTTAATTCTTGTAACAACCCTACGAGAGTCATTATTATCTCCATTATAGATATGAGAAAACTGAGGCAAAATTGGGTTGGTAACTGGCTCACTTCTCGTAAGAGTAAGTCATACTCTTAGTAAAAGTAAGGACATTTATTCAGGGTCCACTTGGTCTTAAATCCCCAACACCATCCCACCTCTCTAGTGCCAAAGCCAGTTTTCTTTTACTTAAGATATATATATTTACATGTGTGTGTATTACAAAAGTAATATATTTCAATGACAGAAAATAGTAAAAGAGCCCAAAGACAAACACTAAAATCATCTTTAATCGTATCCCCAGAGATAACCAGTATTAACTTTGGGTGAACGGCATGTCCTTAGACTTTTTGAATACACGTATGTCAATGTGTCTATTTAAGCATGCTTTATTATGAACATGTCTTCAAGTGTTGTGTTCTTCTACAAGATTTCTAAATTATAAGCTATAACTCATAAACTTACCACTTACTGTTATAAATTGCACCTGAAACCAGTTTCTAAAGGTGAGACATTTAGGTTTTTTCTTTTTAAATTTCTGCTGATTAACATTGTGATGAGCACACACACCCTTGCAGGTCCGTACCTGCACATCCATCCTGGATTATGTTCAAGGGTTGAGATTGTTGGATCGAAGAGTTTGTACATTGTAAAGCTTTTTTTTTTTTTTAAGATTTTATTTATTTTTGACAGAGAGAGAGAGAGCGAGCACAAGCAGGGGGAACAGCAGAGGGAAAGGGAGAAGCAGACTCCCCGCCGAGCAGGGAGCCTGATGCGGGGCTTGATCCCAGGACCCCAGAATCATGACCTGAGCCGAAGGCAGATGCTTAACCGTCTGAGCCACCCAGGCGCCCCACACTGTAAAGCTTTTAACACAAACTTCTGCATTGCCTTCCAGAAAATGTTATTATTTTATACTCCCACTAGTAGTATATGAGGGTATGCCAATTTCCTCAACATTTTTTTAGTTGTCTCAATGGATGTTTCTACGATTATTGATATGGTTGATCATTTTGATTTGGGACTTCTTTTGTGAATTGCCTATTAAATCCCTTTTTTTTGTTGCTGTTGGAATATATTCTATCTTACTGCTTACATTTTAATGTGCCTTAATATATGCCATATACTAATACTTGTAAGTTACTAATTATATACATATATATGACTAATCAACATTAATTATCCATCTTTTCACTCTGGCATATAGCAAATACTTTTTCCTAGTGTGTCCATTTGCCTATTCATTTTTGTATTGGGGTAATTGACAGATGGAAGTTTAAAAAATTTTTATTTAGTTAAATGTATTATCTGTTTCCTTTGTAATTTCTTCTTTTCATTCCTGAATTAAAAAATAAAAACAAAAAACTCAAACAAAAGGAATGAATAATACCATGAACATTTTGGGGAGAAAAAAATTAAAAAATTAACTCAAGGAATTCTACTAGAACTCTGATCAAAACACAAAGAGATAGAGGGACACCTGGGTTGGCTCAGTCAGTTAAGCGTCTGACTCTTAGTTTCGGCTCAGGTCATGATCTCAGGGTCATGGGATCGAGCCCCACATCAGGCTCCCTGCTGGGTGTGGAGTCTGCTTGTCCCTCTCCCTCTGCTCCTTCCCTGCAGGCGTGCGCTGCGTCTCTCTCTGTCTTGCTCTCAAAAAAAATAAATAAATAAATAAATAAAATCTTTAAAGAAAAAAGATTCTCTCTCTCTCCCTCTCCATCTGCCCCTCCCCCCAAAAAAATCCAACACGCACAAACATAAAGAGATCGAAATTATCAGAGAATTATCATTGAAAAGATAAGAGTGAGAGGAAAGGCTGAGCGTTCCCAGGCCAGGTGGTGGGAGGGGTTCAGGGCAGATTGGAGTGGCCAGGGACTAGCTGGAGGGCAAGTGAGCTTTCCCTGATCTCAGTGGCGAAGAGCCCTCCATGGGTACGTGGTCTGTCCTCCACCCTGTCTTTCTGGGACCAACCCAGCAAAGCCTAAACGTTTATCTCCAGGAGCAGGGCAATTTTCCAGGGTGGAGGAGGTGTGAAAACCTACATGGATTTTTCCTGGACACACAGATTCAGCTATATCACTGGGGAACCGAGAGAGAAACAAAGGTATCGATACCTTTTTAGAAGTCTTTTTTTTTTTTTTTCAAGTCAGCAGCTCTGTGCCCAGCATGGAGCCCAACATAGGGCTTGAACTCACGACCCTGAGATCCAGACCTGAGCTGAGATCAAGAGTCAGATGCCTAACCGACTGAGCCACTCAGGCGCCCCTAGAATTTTTCATCAGTTTTTGACTCTCCCTAATTTTACTTTTGTTACCCTAAAATTCAGGAGGCATCTTTCTGCCCCTTCTATGTTTTTTTTTTTTAATTACAGAAATTGGGAAGTACAGGTAATGACATGTTAGAAACTTTGGTATTTGCTGACTCGATTTCCCAAATCCATCAGCCTCATTCCTCCAATTCCTTTCATCTAGAGGAAAGGAAAAAAGTATAAAAATAAAAAATACAAGGGAAAGAGAAAGGAAAGACATCAGAAATCAGGGCCAGAAGATAGGTTATCAAAAGCTATAAAATGCCTTTTTTTTTCCTCTTCCGTCCCCAACCCCTGTTCTCTCCAGCACTCCCACCCTCCTGAGACCCTTGAGCACCCGCGGGGTGTGTCTTCCTGATACTGAAGATGAATAAAGAGAATGGAATGAGCGGGACACAGATCCGTGTGTGATCCCACATCAGTGTTCCTTAGGGAAAGAAAGGTTTTCGAGGAGCAGGGCGCAGGCAGATTATGAGGGGGTGATAAGTTGACCAGCAGGGCTTCCTCTCTCTCTTTCCCTCTCTCTCTGCACTCCGGCATCTCTAAACCTGTCACTTCCTACAGCATCTTGCTCTCCTCTAGCTGCTACCCAATGATACCTAAGAACTTCTCTGGTAATGGCCTAAGCATGTATTCTCTCCTTGGAGATACTTTCACGGTTAAAAATATATATATTTTTAATATATACAAGGAGAAGTAATCTTTATCAAAAGAATCATGCCTGGAAATTGGGGTTTTGAATATTTAACACCTTTTAAATACGATATCCCAGTAGGAGTAAGGGAGATTTTCCGGTTACTTTGATGGGTGAAGGGGAAATGAATTTGGGTAGCCCCTAGGGGATTTGAGGGCCTGTGGATTGTGAAAAGCAGGAAGTAGAAGGTAACTGAGTTGTGAAGACCCTAGGAGGTGAATTGATGGAAATTGTGGGGTCTGTTTTGTGGAGGTAAACACAAAAAGGAAAACAAGATTATGGAGAAATTTCTCTGGAGGAGTTCCAAGTGGAGAGCTGGGTTAAATTTACCTGAAGCTAAAAGGTTGGGTCTGGGACTGAAAGGAGCGGACAAGATGAACCACCCAGAAAAGTCAAGATCAGAGCAGGACCCAGGAACGGGGCGGGGGGGGGGGGGGCTCCCAGGCCTAAAACAGTTGAACTTATAGGAGAAGCCCATATTTCTTACCACAGCTGGCCAGGGCCTTCCTAATCTGCTCCCTGGCTGATTTTCTCTCTCTCTCTACTCACTGCACTTCAGTGCATCTCCCTTTCCAAAGGCTGTCTGAACAGCGGGGCATCCTTTAGGAGTTAACCAAATTATCACCACTCCTGAGAGCGTCCCTAACTCCACCTCCCCATGGGCATTCTGCCCTCTGCTGTGCTTTTGAAGTAGTAGGTATGTGGGTCAATTAATACTTACCACTCTTTATGTCATTCTTCCTTTAAAAAAAAACTTTTTTAAAAAGATTTTATGTATTTATTTGAGAGAGAGTGCAAGAGAGAGCACAAGCAGGGGTGGGGGGGGGAGGACAGAGGGAGAGGGAGAAGCAGACTCCCCGCGGAGCAGGAAGCCCGATGTGGGGCTCGATCCCAAGAGCCTGGGACCATGACCTGAGCCGAAGGCAGACGCTTAACGACTGAGCCACCGGGCGCCCCTCGTGACATGATTTGATGAAAATTATGATACATGCCCTTGCCTTCATTTTCTTTTCCTTTCCTTCAAGGTAGTGACAGTAAGAAATTACTTAAGAGAAGGACTGGCTCATTGAGTAACTCTTGGCTTTGATGGGGAAGACACCTGTGGTACAAACTTGTTGGTACCTGTGGTGCAAACAGCACCAAGAGGCTGGGCGCAGCTTCCCTGTGAACACCTTGCCCAAATGCCAAGGCTTTCCCACCCTCCACAAAAGCGGGCAGGGCAGACCATTCCCCTGAGGAGACCAACTTGCACAATTCCTGAGAAGTAGCCCTGGAATGTGGTCCCTAAGCTATAAATCAGTAGTTCTCCACAAGAGGAGATTTTGATCCTTCCCCCAAGAGATAGTTGGAAAAGTCTTGAGATACTTTCATTGTCATAACTGGCCCGTTGGAGGTGCTCCTGACATCTCGTGGGCAGAGCCCCGGGATGTTACTAGACATCCTACGTGCACAGAACAGCCCCCCCACCCAACAAAGAATTATTTGATCCCAGTGTTAATCCTGAGATTGAGAAACCCTGCTCTAAATAGTGATGTCATGGGAGAGGTCACCAATTCTGAGAAACACCATGCCTGAAACTCTCAGCTCAGAGCACCCCACCCAGTGACTTGGGATCGGCACACTTCAGCATCCTCCTCAGATCCCGAGTCAGGTGACAGTCATGATGGCCATAACCGCCCACTGCCCCCTTCACCCTCACTTCGGGGGCCTTGCCTTACACGCCACTGAGAAATCCCTGGCCATCAAGCTCAACATCTCTCAGCTTTTGCCCCTTTTTCCTCCCAGTTTACTGGCAACAGCACCTACGCTGGCCTCTGCACTCTCAGTCTCCATGGCTAAGATCCTCATTTGAACTAGAACTCATCCTCTCGTTGGGCTCCACCAACATCTTGCTCTACCGGTCAACCTCTCTCTTTTTGTCCAACCTCTCTCGAGGCTTTGGCTCCTTCCCTTAGTCTATAACTATATATAAGATTCTGCATCCTTTTCTAAGCAATTAAAGAAAGTTTTCTTCATCCAATGCCTCTCAAATTTTTATCTCCCACCCCACTGCCACCCAATTTATTTCATTTATCCGAATGTATATTCTTACTGTAAAAGATTTTCAAAAATTTGAAAAAAGCTCAAGTCTGTCTGTGATTCCCCCCATACCAACCAGCAACAAAGTAACCACCAGTAATTAGTTTGGGGTTTCCTTCTAGAACTCTGTGCATTTATTCACTATAGAATATAGATTTATTTTGTGAAGGTTCATTCTCGCAAGAACGGCATTCTGGGCGCCTGGCTGGCTCAGTCGTTAAGTGTCTGCCTTCGGCTCAGGTCATGATCCCGCGGTCCTGGGATCGAGCCCCGCGTCGGGCTCCCTGCTCAGCCGGAAGCCGGCTTCTCCCTCTCTTGCTCCCCCTGCTTGTGTTCCCTCTCTCACTGTGTCTCTCTCTGTCAAATAAATAAATAAAATCTTTTTTTAAAGATTTTATTTATTTATTTATTGAGAGAGAGGGAGAATGGTAGAGAGAGAGCATGAGAGGGAGGAAGGTCAGAGGGAGAAGCCGACTCCCCGCGGAGCGGGGAGCCCGATGCGGGACTCGATCCCAGGACCCCGGGATCATGATCTGAGCCGAAGGCAGTCGCTCAACCAACTGAGCCAACCAGGCGCCCATAAATAAAGTCTTAAAAAAAGAAGAATGGCATTATTCTGTGCATATTGCTCCACCACTGTTCCTCCGCGCCCCCCCTGCCCCCCCGCCCCTCCGCCCCTCCCCCACAGCTCGACTTGTTACCCCAGCACCATTCCTGCCTATCCCTTTCTATGTTTTCTTTTTCCTGCATGGCCGGGGCTGGAAATCTGGGAAGTGCACTTCCCAGGCTCCCTTGCTAGCATATTTCCAGTTTAGCTTCCAAGAGTGTCAGGCTCTTGCTTGCTATTTGGAAGGCGGAAGAAAGCAGAGACCATCACTGCTTTAGAAACAGGGGCAGGTTAGTGGGCAAACGTGGTTTCCCGGCATCCTCCCGGGAATGGCCTGTTTGGGTACTGCAGGCAGCTAGTATCATCACCGGCATTTTCCTGGGATCCTGGGCCACCTTGATTTCCCAAGTGTTAGTATAGCCTTTCCTGACTTGGGTTCCTCTGATCCTTTCAACAGTTGTGTCACACCCCCCCCCTTAAATTAAATGTTTTCCAGTTTAAGTGACCTGAATGATTTCTGTGTTCATCACCCAACCCTGACTGCTGGAGTGTTGTGTCCAGAAATGGTTTTAGGAAACAGACCCACAGGATGGGGCTCCAGGATTAGGTATTTGATCTGGTTACATTCGAAGGCCATGGACAAAGGAATACTGCCAATCCGTGGCTTGGGATAGCAAGCACTTTTTCAAATTATCACCTGCAGTTGCTTGTCATGAAGAGCATATTAAAAGGTGGGCTTTGAGGGGTGGGGGGCGCCTGGGCGGCTCAGTAGGTTGAGCATCCGACTCTTGATCTCAGCTCAGGTCTTGGTCTTAGGGTCATGAGTTCAAGCCCTGCATTGAGCTCCATGCTGGGTGTGGAGCCTGCATAAAAAAATTATAATAAAAATAAATAAACAGTGGCGCCTGGGTGGCTCAGTTGGTTAAGTGTCTGCCTTTGGCTCAGGTCATGATCCCAGGGTCCTGGGATCAAGCCCTGCGTGGGGCTCCTTGCACAGCCAGGAGTCTGCTTCTCCCTCTCCCTCTGCCCCTCCCCCTGCTTGTGCTCTCTCTCATAAATAAATAAAATCTTTTAAAAATAAATAAATAAATGAAAATAAAATACAAAATACAATACAAAACAAAACAAAACAAAACAAAATAAAAGGTAGGCTTTTGGAGGCCAAGTGGCTGCCGCAATACAACAGTACGATGGAGACAAAGATGGAAAGCCTTGTGAGCGGACTGGTTGCAGTGACTGCCCTGCAGAGTAAAAGGAAAAAAAAATGGCAAGCTCAGCGCTTGGGAATGTCCACTAATGCCCTGGTCAGAGGACCGAAGAGCTTCTATGACTGCCTCGAATAAGCCCCTGGTCTCTTGCAGTCATCAGGACAGTGTGTGTGAAAGTCATGCCCAACGTCTGAGCCTAGGAATTGCAAAATTACAATCCACATTGATTGCGCAGCTTCCCTGGGTCTTGTTCATACTGAAGTTAAGGAACTATTCTGGGAAGAGGGGGAGCCTAGTGGTTCCAAGGAATCTGAACAGGGTGGACCCCCTTGTGAAAAGCAGCCCCTTTTCTCTGAGGGGAAACATCTTGTTGAAGATCCTGCAGTGTCCTTATCTGAGAGAGTTTTCTGACAAAGAGAAGCCACGGTATCCTCGAGACCCAGCCTTCCACCTCCTAGGACCTCTAGACCCATAACTAGAACCTTGGGAACTTTGGAAGACAAGTACAAATTCTTGGCGTGAAGAGAGATGACATTCTGAAGGATTTTGCAGATATGTCTGTGGAAACCAGAGGTAGATGTGTGGGGATGGATTCTAACAGTGTCTGTGGCACCGAATGTTCACCACATTCATTCTTTCTGCTTCTTCACAACTAGACCACATTCCCCAGCGACGTGGGGGCTAGATGTGGCCATGTGACTGAATTTCGGCCAGTGACATATGGGCAGAAATAATGACTATCGCTTCCAGGACTGCGCCATAAAAACATCCCTCAGGAGATTCCTCTGTTTTCCTTCATCTGTTGGCTGGATGCTAATGCCTGGGGTGAGCTTTGAAACCGTGGGTGAAAGATGAGGGGGTCTCTGTCAGTCTGAAGCCCCGAATGACTGTGTGAAGCAGATCTACCCTCTCTTTTGCTGTTCACTGTATTTTACATGAAGAAAAAATAAACTTGCTTTGTTAAACCACTGAGATTTTGGTGTTTACCTGTAATAGAAAAAGCATTTCCTTAACTTGTATATATACTTAAGAATATATCTTGGAGGGGCGCCTGGGTGGCTCAGTTGATTAAGCGTCCAACTCTTGATATTGGCTCAGGTCATGAACTTTGGGGTCATGAGATGGAGCCATGTGTCAGGCTCCACACTCAGTGGGGAGTTCGCATCTCTCCTTCTCATTCTGCCCCTCCCCCCATGCATGTGAGGGTATGCTCTCTCCCTCTCTCTCTAAAATCAGTAAATAAATCTTAAAAAAAAAAAGAATATATCTTGGAAATCTTTCCTAGCTAGTACATAGGTTGACCTCATTCCTTTAGCCACTACATAATGTTTCACAACATAGACATACTATCATTTACATTACGATTTTTCTGTTTTCAATTTTTTGCTATTAAAATGTTGGAATTAACACCTTTGTGCATGACTCTTTGTATACAGCGTTTCTTCATATCTAGACCTAATACGAAGAAATGGAATTGCTTAGACAAGCAGTATGTTCATGTTAATTTTTTGTCATACTGCCATTTGCCTTCCAAAATGTTTGTATAATCAGTTCTACTACCAGCAGGACACGGGAGCAGCTGTTTCCATGGCTTCTTGCCAACTTCAGTAATAGGAATAATATTTTGAAAATATTAAGCGAATGTGTTTTTCCTTTGAATTCCTTCATTAAATCATATTCCCTTGCAGACTTCAACCTCTAAGGCTGATGCATGGGCTTAATGCCCTAGGAAAGGGAGACGGGTATGTGGAAGGAAGTCATTAATCAATTCTGAATCTCACATCTGACTTTTCCAAACCAGAAACAAGTCTATGAAGCCAGTTTGGCAATCTATTCATCTATTAATAGATTAAGAGCAAAGCCTAGAAAGCTATGTTATCAGTTAGCTTTCGCTGCATGACAAACTATCCCTACACTTAGTGCTTTCGAACACTAAGTATTTATTTGCTCTTGATTTGACAGGGTGGTGATTTGAGTGGGCCTCAGCTAGGTGGCTTACCTCTGCCCTGTGTCATGTCAACAAGGCTCACTCATGCATTTGGACCTTGGCTGGGAAACTAGGATGGCAAAGCCTCTCTCCATGTGCTTTCATCCTCAGGAGGTTAGGCAGGTTTTGCACATAGTGGAAAAAAGAGTTTCTAGAAGCAAGAGAGGGCAATCCCCAATATCCAGGCACTTTTGAAGCCTGTGCTTTTGCTATTGTTGCATTGGCCAAAGTTGCGTGGCCCAGCCCTAATTTAAGAGGTGGAGAGATAGACCCCATCTCTTGATGGGAGGATCTGCAAGGACACGTATAAAAATCACCGTGCCCACCCTGAACACCCTCTCATAGGCCTCTGCTCCAGACTTGTCTTCAATCTTTTAGTCTTTCCCTTCAGGCTCTTGACCAGCCAAACAGGCTATTCAGCACTACCATGAGCTCATATAAATTCTCATCCTGGGCTACTTTTCTTTCTATGTAAAGTGGGTGATCAGGTGATTACTAAAAGCTCAACCCACTGGAAAGTTTTTTCTCTCAAGACTTTCTATTAAGGTTACCACTGAAAGTGACTATGATGCATCTGCTATCCATTTTATCCATTTGCTATTGGCACATCGCAAGCCAATCCAATCCATCCATAAACCAAATTCAGGCTTTCCTCCTCTTTCAGCATCTCTTCCTTTACCCCATATGGCCAAACATGTGAGTTGAGGGAGACATATTCGTGCAACTATCTTGTGGAAAAGGAGAGTCTGGACTAACTTCTTGTGCACCTTAGTGGTACCGCTCAGACTCAATCACTGATACAATATTCCCATCCTATTATGGATGCTGCTGGGCTCCCCTGTCTCCATGATCTGTGTGTTCAAGAGAACTCAGCTCATAATGAGCAGTTTCAGACACATGGCCACTTGATGCTTCATGTATGGTAAAGCATTCTGCCTTTACTGGGGCCCAGTAACACACCAGAAATTATTTCTAGAAAGACAAAAGAGTTGGGGTGCCTGGGTGGCTCAGTTGGTTAAGCGTCTGCCTTTCATTCATGTCATGATCCTGGGGTCCTGGGGTCAAGCTCTGCATTGGGCTTCTTGCTTGGTGGGGAGGCTGCTTCTCCCTCTCCCTCTGCCCCCCACCATCCCCCTTCTACCCCGTTTGTGTTCTCTGGCTCTCTTTATGTCTCTGTCAAATAAATAAATAAAATCTGAAAGGAAGAAAGAAAGAAAGAAAGAAAGAAAGAAAGAAAGAAAGAAAGAAAGAAAGAAAGAAAGAAAGAAAGAAAGAAAGAAAGAAAGAAAGAAAGAAAGAAAAACTATTCTTCTGGAGTTTATGATAAACTCCACATAGCATCTTTTCCCACCACTGACCCTTCCAACGTCACAGAGTGCCATATTGAATGGCCCAAATGGAAAGACTGGTTGTAGTGCAGCCTGGACCTGCTGCAGAACCCTTTTCCGATAAAGGGTTCGCTCCAAGCTGCCAGTCTTTTAGATCAGTCAGTACATGACCTAGAGCCATGTGCCTAGTTATGGAATGTAAAGAACCCTACCAGGGATAGTACTTTCTTCTCTGTGGTAAGAGATACAAGATCCAGTCTTTTAATAAGGGATGTCCTGGTACACCCCAACCCAGGGACACCCAAAATCTTTACCAAAGTGGCAGGTCCATAAATATTCCTAGAGATTATCTCCTGCCCCGTGGTACACATGTGTCTTACCAAGGCATCCTGCTGCTAGCACCTCTTGTTTATCCTGTCCAGGCAGATGTCATCAATGTGATAGATTAACTTTATGCTCTACAGGATGTCCATGTAATCCAAATCTCTTCTGATTATATTATGACAGTCAATGGGTGCATTAAATTAGCCCTTAGAAAAAGCTGTAAATGTATATTGCCTATGTATTATATAAATATATTCTAAATCCATGTAATTACAAACTGTTTCAGATCCTCTTTTCTGATTGAGATAAAAAAGAGGTCAATTGCCAAATCAATGGCTGCATAACATGTACCTGAAACCGTACTAATCTTCTGTAGCAAAGATACCATGCTTAGCATGGCAGCTACACTTGGGGTTACTATTGCTTTAGCTTGTCACAGTCTACAGTAATTCCCCAGGATCTAGATTTGGCAGGGACCAGTCTGATAGATTAACTAGAGATCTGACAGGGGCCACCACAGATCTATGCTTAAGATCCTTAAAGTGGGAGGGGCTGAGCAAGATGGCGGAGGAGCAGGAGACCTGGATTTCGTCTGGTCTCAGGAATTCAGCTGAATAGGGATCAAACCATTCTGAACACCTACAAACTCAACAGGAGATTGAAGATAAGAATAGTAACAACACTCTGAACAGAAAAGCAACCACTTTCTGGAAGCAGGGACCCAACAAGCGGCAGAGCTGGGGAGACTCCCCTTCCTCCCCCGGGGAGGAGCGGTGCGGGAACGCACCGCAGGGATCTGCTGGGTTTGGAGACTCTACACGGGGTCGGGTGCCAGAGATAGAAACGCTCGGTCACAGGCCGGGTGAGCACGGAGTGCGGCCGGAGACCGGGGAGACGGGAGTGACTGCTTTTCTCTGGGGGCGCACTGAGGAGTGGGGCCCCGAGTTCTCAGCGCCTCCAGGTGGAGATTGGGAGGCCACCATTTTCACCCTGGTCCTCCAAAGCTGTACCGAGAGCTTGCAGGGAACAAAAGCTCCTGAGAGCAAACCCGAGCAGCTTGCTTAGCCCGGACCCACAAGGGCAGGGCAATTCCACCTCCGGCAAAGATATTTGGGAACCACGGCAACAGGCCCCTCCCCCAGAAGATCAGCACAAACAGCCAGCAAGCCAAAACCAAGTTTACCGATCAAGGAGAACGGGAGAACTCCAGCGCTAGGGGAATACTGCACAGAGAATTCATGGCTTTTTTACCATAATTCATTAGTTTTTCAAAGTTAATTTTTTTAACTGTTTTTTTTTTTTAATTTTTCTTTTTCCCTTTTTCAAACAACATCTTATCAATCCCTTTTTTTAAAAAAACTTTTTATTTTTCATTTTTAGAGTCATATTTTTATCCCTTCAGAGAAGTTACCCTTATTTTTGGCATATATATATAAGTTGTTCTCTCTTTAAAATTTTGAGATACAATTTCTTCTAACAGATCAAAATATACCCTAAATCACCAGTGTATGGCTTTGTTCTATTCTCCTGCCTGATCACATTCTCTCCCTTTTTTTTTCGTTTTTTCTTTTCTCTTTGTCTTTTAAATCTTCTTCTTTCTTTCTAAAAAACACCTTCTTATCTAATCAATTCCTTTTATAAAATCTTTTATAATTTTCATCTTTACAGTCATCTGCCATCCCTTCATTATATCAACCCTTATTTTGTACATATATAAGTCTTTCTTCCTTTAAAATTTTAGCAGGCACTTTCTTCTAACAGACCAAAATATGCCCAAAAGCTAGTGTGTGGCACTGATCTATGCACTACCCTGATCATATTTGATCATATTCCGTTTTTTTTTTGTTTTGTTCTGTTTTTGTTTGTTTTTATCTTTTTCTTTTTCCTTTTTTTTTTCTTTTTTTTCCCTCTCTTCTTTCTTTCCCTTTCTTGTCCCCTGGTTTCAGGTCTTTTCTGATTTGTATAGAGTATAATTGCTGGAGACATTGTTAACCTGTTAGCATTCTGTTCTCTCATTTTTCTGTTCCCCCGTGGACAAAATGACAATACGAAAAAAATCACATCAGCAAAAAGAACAAGAGGTAGTACCATCTGCCAGGGACCTACTCAATACGGACATTAGTTCGATGTCGGACCTAGAGTTCAGAATCATGACTTTAAAGATACTAGCTGGGCTTGAAACCTTTCTGGAGAAATAAAAGAACTAAAATCTAACCAAGTCGAAATCAAAAAGGCTATTAATGAGGTACAATCAAAAATGGGGGCACTAACTGCTAGGATAAATGAGGCAGAAGACAGAATCAGCGATATAGAAGACCAAACGATGGAAAATAAAGAGGCTGAGAAAAAGAGAGAGAAAAAACTACAGGATCACGAGGGCAGAATTCGAGAGAGAAGCGATACGATAAGATGAAACAACATTAGAATAATTGGGATCCCAGAAGAAGAAGAAAGAGAGAGAGGGGCAGAAGGTATATTGGAGCAAATAATAGCAGAGAACTTCCCTAATGTGAGGAAGGAAACAGGCATCCAAATCCAGGAGGCACAGAGAACCCCTCTCAAAATCAATAAAAATAGGTCAACACCCCGACATCTAATAGTAAAACATACGAGTCTCAGAGACAAAGAGAAAATCCTGAAAGCAGCTCGGGAGAAGAGATATGTAACCTATAATGGTAGAAACATTAGATTGGCAACAGACCTATCCACAGAGACCTGGCAGGCCAGAAAGGACTGGCATGAGATCTTCAGAGCACTAAACGAGAAAAATATGCAGCCAAGAATGCTATATCCAGCTAGGCTGTCATTGAAAATAGAGGGAGAGATAAAAAGCTTCCAGGACAAACAAAAACTAAAGGAATTTGCAAACACAAAACCAGCCCTCCAAGAAATATTGAAAGGGGTCCTCTAAGCAAAAAGAGAGCCTAAAAGCAGCATAGATCAGAAAGGAACACAGACAATATACAGTAACAGTCACCTTACAGGCAATGCAATGGCACTAAATTCATACCTTTCAATAGTTACCCTGAATGTAAATGGGCTCAATGCCGCAATCAAAAGACACAGGCTATCGGATTGGATTAAAAAATAAGACCCATCAATATGCTATCTGCAAGAGACTCATTTTAGACCCAAAGACACCCCCAGATTGAAAGTGAGGGGGTGGAAAACCATTTACCATGCTAATGGACACCAAAAGAAAGCTGGGGTGGCAATCCTTCTATCAGACAAATTAGATTTTAAACCAAAGTCTGTAATAAGGGATGAAGAAGGACACTATATCCTACTTAAAGGGTCTATCCTACAAGAAGATCTAACAATTGTAAATATCTATGCCCCTCACATGGGAGCAGCCAATTATATAAGGCAATTAATAACAAAAGCAAAGAAACACATGGACAACAATACAATAATAGTGGGGGACTTTAACACCCCACTGACTGAAATGGACAGATCATCTAAGCAAAAGATCAACAAGGAAATAAAGACTTTAAATGACACACTGGACCAAATGGACTTCACAGACATATTCAGAACATTCCATCCCAAAGCAACGGAATACACATTCTTCTCTAGTGCCCGTGGAACATTCTCCAGACTTGATCACATCCTAGGTCACAAATCAGGTCTCAACCGGTACCAAAAGATTGGGATTATTCCCTGCATATTTTCAGACCACAGTGCTTTGAAACTAGAACTCAATCACAAGAGGAAAGTCGGAAAGAACTCAAATACATAGAGGCTAAAGAGCATCGTACTAAAGAATGAATGGGTCAACCAGGAAATTAAAGAAGAATTTAAAAACTTCATGGAAACCAATGAAAATGAAAACACAACTGTTCAAAATCTTTGGGATAGAGCAAAGGCAGTCCTGAGAGGAAAGTATATAGCAATACAAGCCGTTCTCAAGAAACAAGAAAGGTCTCAAATACACAACCTAACCCTACACCTAAAGGAGCTGGAGAAAGAACAGCAAAGAAAGCCTAAACCCAGCAGGAGAAGAGAAATAATAAAGATCAGAGCAGAAATCAATGAACTAGAAACCAAAAGAACAGTAGAACAGATCAACGAAACTAGGAGCTGGTTCTTTGAAAGAAATTAACAAGATTGATAAACCCCTGGCCAGACTGATCAAAAAGAAAAGAGAAATGACCCAAATCAACAAAATCATGAATGAAAGAGGAGAGATGACAACCAACACCAAAGAAATACAACCAATTATAAGAACATATTATGAGCAACTCTATGCCAGCAAATTAGATAACCTGGAAGAAATGGGTGCATTCCTAGAGATGTATCAACTACCAAAATTGAACCAGGAAGAAATAGAAAACCTGAACAGACCTATAACCACTAAGGAAATTGAAGCAGTCATCAAAAATCTCCCAAGAAACAAAAGCCCAGGGCCAGATGGCTTCCCAGGAGAATTCTATCAGACATTTCAAGAAGAATTAATACCTAGTCTCCTGAAACTGTTCCAAAAAATAGAAATGGAAGGAAAACTTCCAAACTCATTTTATGAGGCCACCATTACCTTGATCCCAAAAACCAGACAAAGACCCCATCAAAAAGGAGAATTACAGACCCATATCCTTGATGAACGTGGATGCAAAAACTCTCACCAAAATACTAGCCAACAGGATCCAACAGTACATTAAAAGGATTATTCACCATGACCAAGTGGGATTTATCCCTGGGCCGCAAGGCTGGTTCAACATCCACAAATCAATCAACGTGATACGATACATTAACAAAAGAAAGAAAAAGAATCATATGATCCTCTCAATAGACGCAGAAAAAGCATTTGACAAAGTACAGCATCCTTTCTTGATCAAAACTCTTCAGAGTATAGGGATAGAGGGTACATATCTCAATATCATAAAAGCCATCTATGAAGAACCTACAGCCAATATCATTCTCAATGGGGAAAAGCTGAGAGCTTTTCCCCTAAGGTCAGGAACGTGGCAGGGATGTCCACTCTCACCACTGCTATTCAACATAGTATTAGAAGTCCTAGCCACAGCAATCAGACAACAAAAAGAAATCAAAGGCATCCAAATCGGCAAAGAGGAAGTCAAACTCTCACTCTTTGCAGATGATATGATACTTTATGTGGGAAACCCAAAAGACTCCACCCCAAAACTGCTAGAACTCATACAGGAATTCAGTCAAGTAGCAGGCTATAAAATCAATGCACAGAAATGAGTGGCATTCCTATACACCAACAACAAGACAGAAGAGAGACAAATCAAGGAGTCGATCCCATTTACAATTGCACCCAAAACCATAAGATACCTAGGAATAAATCTAACCAAAGAGGCAAAGGATCTGTACTCAGAAAACTATAAAATACTCATGAAAGAAATTGAAGAAGACACAAAGAAATGGAAAAACGTTCCATGCTCATGGATTGGAAGAACAAACATTGTGAAGATGTCAGTGCTACCTAGAGCAATCTACACATTCAATGCAATCCCCATCAAAATACCATCATCCACTTTTTTCAAAGAAATGGAACAAATAATCCTAAAATTTGTATGGAACCAGAAGAGACCCCAAATAGCCAGAGGAATATTGAAAAAGAAAAGCAAAGCTGGTGGCATCACAATTCCGGACTTCCAGCTCTATTACAAAGCTGTCATCATCAAGACAGTATGGTACTGGCACAAAAACAGACACATAGATCAATGCAACAGAATAGAGAGCCCAGAAATGGACCCTCAACTCTATGGTCAACTCATCTTTGACAAAGCAGGAAAGAATGTCCAATGGAAAAAAGATAGTCTCTTCAACAAATGGTGTTGGGAAAATTGGACAGCCACATGCAGAAGAATGAAACTGGACCATTTCCTTACACCACACACAAAAATAGACTCCAAATGGTTGAAAGACCTAAACGTGAGACAGGAGTCCATCAAAATCCTAAAGGAGAACACAGGCAGCAACCTCTTCGACCTCAGCCGCAGCAACTTCTTCCTAGAAACATCGCCAAAGGCAAGGGAAGCCAGGGCAAAAATGAACTCTTGGGATTTCATCAAGATGAAAAGCTTTTGCACAGCAAAAGAAACAGTCCACAAAACCAAAAGACAACCGACAGAATGGGAGAAAATATTTGCAAATGACATATCAGTTAAAGGGCTAGTATCCAAAATCTCTAAAGAACTTATCAAACTCAACACCCAAAGAACAAATAATCCAATCAAGAAATGGGCAGAAGACATGAACAGACATTTTTCCAAAGAAGACATCCAAATGGCCAACAGACACATGAAAAAGTGCTCCACATCGCTCGGCATCAGGGAAATCCAAATGAAAACCTCAATGAGATACCACCTCACACCCGTCAGAATGGCTAAAATGAACAAGTCAGGGAACGACAGATGTTGGCGGGGATGCGGAGAAAGGGGAACCCTCCTACACTGTTGGTGGGAATACAAGCTGGTGCAACCACTCTGGAAAACAGTATGGAGGTTCCTCAAACAGTTGAAAATAGAGCTATCATACGATCCAGCAATTGCACTACTGGGTATTTACCCCAAAGATACAAATGTAGGGACCCGAAGGGGTACGTGCACCCCAGTGTTTATAGCAGCAATGTCCACAATAGCCAAACTGTGGAAAGAGCCAAGATGTCCATCGACAGATGAATGGATAAAGAAGAGGTGGTATATATACACCATGGAATATTGTGCAGCCATCAAAAGGAATGAGATCTTGCCATTTGCAATGACGTGGATGGAACTGGAGGGTGTTATGCTGAGTGAAATAAGTCAATCAGAGAAAGACATGTATCATATGACCTCACTGATATGAGGAATTCTTAATCTCAGGAAACAAACTGAGGGTTGCTGGAGCGGTGGGGGGTGGGAGGGATGGGGTGGCTGGGTGATAGACATTGGGGAGGGTATGTGCTATGGTGAGCGCTGTGAATTGTACAAGATTGATGGATCATGGATCTGTACTTCTGAAACAAATAATGCAATGTATGTTAAGAAAAAAAGAAGAAGAAGAAAATAGCAGGAGGGGAAGAATGAAGGGGAGTAAGTCAGAGGGGGAGATGAACCGTTAGAGACGATGGACTCTGAAAAACAAACTGAGGGTTCTAGAGGGGAGGGGGGTGGGGGGATGGGTTAGCCTGGTGATGGGTATTAAGGAGGGCACGTTCTGCGTGGAGCACTGGGTGTTATGCACAAACAATGAATCATGGAACACTACATCAAAAACTAATGATGTAATGTATGGTGATTAACATAACAATAAAACATTATTTAAAAAGAAGATCCTTAAAGTGGCACTAATCTTTGCCATTCTCCCCAGAATGTTACGTTGGTCTTGTTTCACTATCTTGACCAGGGAGTTAGGATCTATTTCAGAGACTTGCTTACGATCTTCCCTACTACTGTAGCTATTATTCCACAGGCCAAGGATGCAATATGAGGCTTACCCCAACTGCCAGGTATGTCTGTCCTACCTGTAGGTCAAGCACCCTACATTTTCTTTATAGATCTCATCACACACGATATTATTAAACTCAAATTTTTGTCAGTCTGTTGGAAAAAAATGGTCTCTTTTTGCTTGCACTTCCTCATTGTAAGTTTGATTATATTTTTACATGACTATTGGCCTCTTTACATCCTTTTCTGTGAATTGCATATACACATTCTTTGCCCCTTCTTGATTGCCTAGTATCCCTTTCTCTTCTTAATCATTTATATTAATTTTAATTACATAAATGTAATTATTTAAATGATTATAATTAATACACTAACATACATTTATATTACCTGATATATTGATTGTGTCAGTCATATGTTGATATAGAGTAGTCCTCCCTTATGTGTAGTTTCTCTTTCCTGCTTACCATGGCTTCAATTACCCATGGTCAAAGATGACCCTCCTTATGATATGTTGATAATTCCTTCTGACATATCTGTCAAAAAAAGGTCAATAGCAACCTAATACTATGATACAATGCTTCATCAGTCACGTCACTTCATCTCATAAAGTAGACATTGTATCAGCTCACATTTTCACAAAAAGAAGGGTGAGTACAGTACAGTATTTTTAGAGAGACAGAGGAGGACCACATCCGACTTTGATTACAGTATATTGTTATGATTGTTCTATTTTATTATTGATTGTTGTTAATCTCTTACTGTACCTAATTTATAAATTAAACGTTACCATAGGAAAAAAAAAAACAATATATAGAGAGTTCAGTATTATTCACAGTTGCAAGCATCCCAGACTGGGAGTCTTGGAAAGTATCCCTGTACATAGAAGGGATCACTGTCATGCAATGAATAATGTAATAGAGTGTATCAGTAATCTATATATATTGTTCATGAATAATGTATAGATTATTTAATGTGGATTATATATAATATGGTTGTATTAATTATATTAATATTAACAGATATAAATTAATACTTCATATAATTATATAGTTTAACTAATAATAACATCAATAGATGTTTTTAAATAGAATTATATTCGTATAGTATTAATGTATTAATATTACAAGTATTTATTGTTTTCCATTATATATGTTGCTAAATTTCTTTCACTAGAGTCAATGTTCATTGCTTTTATTTACCAACTTCTCAATATTTTTTTAAAGATTTTATTTATTTATTTGAGAGAGAGACTGAGCACAAGTTGAGGTGGCAGGGGCAGAGGTAGAGAGAGAAGCTACTTCTGTTCTAGGCAGATCGTTGTATTTAATCACTTAGAAAGTCAGGGAAGGCTCCAATATAGCTCCCTGGCATCATTATCTACCACTGCCCTGCAAAACTCATGTTCTAACCATCCTGATTTCTTGCTATTTCCCAAAACACACCTTGCCTTTTTGTGGCTCCGTGTCTTTGTGCTGGCTGCTCTCTTTGCTTGGAATACTTTCCCCTCACCTGTCTGCTCACCGAGTGCCTGCTAATCCATCAAAACTCAGCTGAAATGTAATGTAACAGAAGGAATAGGATCTTAGAACTGCCTGCACATTTACTCAAAGAGTAGGTAAATCCAGAAGTGACTCCAAAGTGGCGGCAATATGTATTTTCTGATATGTGTGGATCTGGGGCTCAACAGTTAGTTGAGTTTATTGTAGAAAGCAAAGAAAGTTACCTTTCCTACACATCTGGATTGTGGCTATAAATTTTATGCCCCCTTCACAGGCAAGTAAATAGATAACTATAAAATAACGTGATATATGGTAGATCAGGGGATCTTTAGAAAGCAGTGGGGACTGGGGCGCCTGGGTGGCTCAGTCAGTTAAGCAGCTGACTCGGTTTCAGCTCAGGTCATGATCCCACAGTTGTGGAATCAAGCCCCGAGTTGGACTCCCCACTCAGTGCAGTCTGCTTGAGATTCTTTCTCCCTCTCTCTACTCCTCCCTGCTTGCTCTCTCTAAAATAATAAATAAAATCTTAAAGAAAGAAAGATAGAAAGTAGTGGGGACTGAGAAAGGAAACATCTATCTCCTCCTGGGGGGAAAAAGGAAATCATTCAAAGAGGGAAGCAGACTCCCCTCTGAGCAGGGAGCCTGATGTGGGACTCGATCCCAGGACCCTGAGATCACGACCTGAGCTGAAGGCAGATGCTTAACCAATTGAGCCACCCACGTGCCCCCCACTAACTTCTCCATATTTTAATGAACCCCTTAGGATCTGGCTTCTAACTGTAAAACACAACTGAAATTTATCTTGCTAAAGTCTTAAATGACCTTCAAAAGTTAAATCCAAAGATTTGCTTTTGATCTTGTTCCTACTTATTTGCAACATTTTGTTCTTCCTGAAACTCCCGGCTTTCCAGCCTTCAAGCTCACGCTCTCCTGCTTTTCTTCCTGCCTCTCTGCCAAATTTTCATCACTCTAGTCTCAGGCTCTGCTTCTTTTGGCCTCCTGTTTAAGCGTTTGCTTTCTTCTGTCTTTGTTTCTGCATTGTGTTGTGGGCCTCATGCTCTTTTTGGTAATTTTGTCTAACCTCCGGTTCCAACACCACTTACACACTCTTGCAAACCGAATCTATATTTGCATGCAAGACATGTCCATCAGTGGTAGGTTTTTTTTTTTTAACCTGGCTCTTTCTGGACTTCTCTACTCCAACACCATACGAGCACATCCAGTTCAATATGTCCAAATGGAAATCTCACCCCTTTGCAGCCAACCTTCTCGAATTGCCTTCCACTGGCTGCACTTCTTGCCTCCTGTCACCTGCTATTCATTCTTCAACCCCCTGCAATCTGGCATCTGCCCCCACCACTCCTAAATACAGGCTTTTTTTGAGCTACTAATGATCTTCTTGTTATTAAATCCAATGTACACGTTGAGTAGTTTTAGAGGTGGGGCCTTTGGAGGGTGATTAGATTGTGAGGCTCGAGCCCTCAGGAATGGGATTCGTGTCCTTATAGAAGAGAATCCAGAGAGCATCTTCACCCTTTCTACTATGTGAAGTTACAATGAAAAGATGGCCATCTATGAACCGGAATGCAGGACTCACCAGACACCAAATTTATCTAATTCCTTGACCTTAGACTTCCCAGTCCCCAGAACTGTGAGTAATGAATGTTTGTTGTTAAAGCCACCCAATACATGATATGTTGTTATAGCAGCCCAAATCGACTAACACATTGGTCTTCCCAAAGCCAGAGTAAAGACAATCCTCATTAGTGGATTCCATATTGACGCATGTGCCTACTGGCTAAGATTTATTTGTAATCACGACATCAATACTGACAGTACTTTTGCAGACATTTGAGGACATGCACAGAGTGGTGAAATATTCGAGTTGCCCCATGCACATGTCGCCAGCTGAAACTGAACAAGGCAACACTGTCTTCTTGTCTCAGCTCTCATACTGAACAAACGTCCCTTTTGTGGCCTAAGTAGAGCCACGTTTTTCACATTCTGTGCCTGTTGTTGGGATTTTACTGTTTGAAACAGCCCCCAAGCATAGTGCTGAAGTGCTGGCTAGTGTTCCTAAGCTCAAGAAGGCTGGGATGTGCCATAGGGAGAAAATGTGAGTGTTACATAAGCTTTGTTCAGGCATGAGTTACAGTGCTGTGTCTCTATGTTCAGTGTTAAGGAATCAACAATATGGCACATCCAAAACAAGGACAAGGAAGTTCTCTGATCTGTATGTCAGGCCACTCCAGAAAAGTGTTAAGGTAGCATCTATAGCATGCTATGGAAGCTGTGGCAAAGGGGTCACATCTGTGGATTTGAAGATGACAACTCATTAAAAAAAAAAAAAAGCATAGTAGAAACCATTGTTGTGAGGCTGACAGCCAAAGAAATTTACAGTCACATTGCCCAGGGTCAAGAAAATGTTACTCTTCTGGGCTAATGCTGACTCACATATTTCAAAAAGCAATCCAGCATGAAAAATGTTAACTTTGCAAGAGAGGCCGGTTTTGCAGATCAAGAGGCTGCGGAAGAATTTTTTAAATGCCTGCTAAGTGTTATGCAGGAAAAGGATTATATGTAGAAAAACAGGTTTCCCGTGCTGATGAAACTGGCTTGTTTCGCAAGGATGTTGGCAAATGAATCTATAGAATGAGTGGAGTTTTGGTTGATGAAAATGCTGTGACCAGAAGCTTGCAGGAACCTAACCGTGTATTTCCCCTTCGAGCTTTGTATTGGCTAAGTCAGGATTAGTGGTGACTTCACAGAACATAACAACCCTAACTACTGTGTGCCCCAAATAGTTGACTGTATATGGATTGGAGAATCAAGAGGCAGAAGTGAGAATAGCATCTCCACTTATATGCTCAAGGACCCCCTCCAACATTTTTGATATGATCTTCATGATCCTGGACTCTGATGGTTTCGGAATCAAATACCCAAAGGATGAATTTTCCTGCCAGGGGATAAAATGACCCTCTTTCAAGTATTTTTAAGAGACTTTATCGGTCACTGCTATGTGTTTGTAGTGTGGTGTGTTTGTGTGTGTGTAGGTGTGTAAAGGGATGGGGTAAAGAGCATACAATGCCATCTGCACTGCGGGTCACTACCTTTCGTTTCTCACCTACCCTGAACTAGTTTCCATGCCCATTACTCGACTGCACTGAAAGTGCTCATCAACTTCACCAGTGCCCTATGCATTGCCAAATCCAGCGAATGTGTCTCTGACCTCAAATTTCTCTAATTCGCAATTGCTTTTGACTTAGTTGACCACTATCTTCTTCTTCAAACTCTTCCCTCCAGCTCTCTGATACCCTATCTTCATTCTACTTTTTCTCCTATGTTACTACCTCCCTTTTTAAGTGTCCTCTGCTAAGTTCTCCTTCCCTGCTCAATTATTAACATTTGAAATGTGATCCTCCTCCAAACCTGGTCCTGGGGCTTCTCTTCACTATCTTCTATATTTAAATATTCTCATCCCCTCCGATATCTTCACGTACAATTTATATGCCACAACTCCCATTAATAGCTTCAGCTCAAATCTCTCCCCCAACTCCAAAGTCCATATCCAACTGCACACCTAACATCTCTACTTGCCTACCTCACAGATATCTTTTAAAGTCCACATGAACTCCTGATCGTCACCCCAAAGTGCTGGTTTCATTTCCAATTCTATTTCTGGTTCTCTCCTTATATTAAGAAACAGTAACACACTCATGCAGGAACCAAAATTAGAAACCTAGAAATTACTCTTCACTCTTCCATTTTGCTCATCTCTTGCCTCCAATTCAATCCTTCAGCCGATTCTACTTCCAAATATGTTTCAATTCCATCTGCTTCTCTCCATATCTACTATCCTGGGTGCCCACCATGAAGCAAAATGGGTGGAGGACAGTTTCAGGCTCCCATAGTCCCAGGTTTGTGACCCTGGAGAGAAGAGACAGCTTCTCTCTACCAGCATTAACATAGAAAATCCCAAAGAAGGAGTGACCAGGTTTGGGTTGTTTTCTAATAATTTTGACCAGGGAGGTGTGATATTGTAATTTTTCAGGCCTTGCTTCTATGCCCAACCCATGGCCAAGGATCCAGGGTGTGTGATTAAAACCCCCCTAGAATCCCATGGAGGAGAAAGGGCAGTTTCCCAAAGTATGGTGGTGCTATTGGCAAAAGAAGAACAAGATCTGTAAAGAGTGAAGGCTAGTGTCTGGGAATATCACCTCCCTTGTTTGTGCTTTGCTGCCCTGAGTACATTTTTCAGGCAGACAAGAACACTTGAAGTAACTGGCTCTCAAATGAATATTGTTATCATTATAATGCCTATATGCTTTGAGAATTTCCTAGAATAATAATGTATAGAATTTGGGTAAACTGGAGTCTTTTAGGGTTCTGAAAACACTCTATTACATTTTGTTGAATTAATGAGTCTGGTAATAAGTAGAAAGTGTCTAGTTCTGTGTTTTTTTCATCCTCTTGGGGCGCTTTCAGCTCTGGGATCCCCAGATTAGCAGGGTTCCAGGATATATATATATATATATATATATATATATATATATATATATATATATTCATGTACATTCTACTCCATGCATTTATGATGTAAGTGCAGTTATGCACATGAGAAAATCCATAGCTGAAGACTAAACAGTAAGAAGTACATAAAAAGACGTTAAGGAGGGTTTTCTTCCACCCTATGTTGTATCTCCGAATATGCATGGTAATTCAAATTAATCCAATCAATCTAACATAATCCATTAAAAAGCATATGTCTTCTTTCAACATCTTTTTTTAAAGATTTTATTTATTTATTTGAGAGAGAGACAGAGATAATGAGAGAGAGCAGAGAGAGAGAGCACCAGCTGGGAGGAGAGGGAGAAGCAGGCTTCCCACTGAGCAGGGAGCCCGATGAGGGACACGATCCCAGGACCCTGGGATCCCGACCTGAGCTGAAGGCAGACGCCCAACCAACCGAGCCATTCAGGCGCCCCTCTTTCAACATCTTTTATAACTTGCGTGTTATGTGGTGGGGGCAGGGGTGGGAGTCAACTGGAATTTTGACTTCCCAAAACAAAAAACAAACAAAAAATCTCACAGGGTCAGAGAACATAGTTCTTACCATTCATGTTCTTCTTCTGAGAAACCAGCAGAGGGCGAACAGGATGGAAAATAAAGCAACTGGAACGGACAAGGCTGATGAGAGATGTTTTTCATACATTTGTCCAAGTTCACACAGAACCTAAGTGGCAAAAATGATTCCTAAGTTGAGGACCTAGAAAGGAGTAAATGCAGCCTTGAACACTAATTTGACTTAACCCTGGCCTTTCCAAGTTGTTTCTATACGATTCTAATCTGGGATAGAGATTAAATCTTTTGCAACCAGAACCCATCTCATAGTATATAATCTCCTAGAGACCAATTTTGGAAAGGTAGGCACTCAGAAAATGTTTAAGGAGGGTAGCGAATGCCAACACATCTCTTATTCTAATGACAGAATCTCACATGCTTATAGCGATTAGAACGTAACTTCCCCTGAACACTTCAGTATCACAATGTCTGTAGAGTTATAAGGAAGAAAATCAAAAGAAGTAAAATGT
Source organism: Zalophus californianus (assembly GCF_009762305.2). Classification (NCBI taxonomy): domain Eukaryota; kingdom Metazoa; phylum Chordata; class Mammalia; order Carnivora; family Otariidae; genus Zalophus; species Zalophus californianus. The sequence continues at coordinate 113,700,200 of NC_045603.1, read as the reverse complement.
ACTTTATTTCATAGACCCTAGGTCCAAAATGAAGACACATAGATGCATTATGGAGAGAAAAGATAAGAATTTCATAAATCTTGATGTTAGATAAATGTGAGAATGTTCTATTAAAAATTTAAAATACATAATGTATGGCTTCTGCCCAATTTGGTTGCCTTATGGGTCTTTTGGGGCAACAAATTTGGAACTCAACGTGTCAAAGATCAGTTACAGTGGTCTCCCCTTATCCATGGAGATTATGTTCCAAGACCTCCATTCAGATGCCTGAAACCATGGATAGTATCAAACCCTATATATACATGTTTTTTCCTACACATACATACCTATGATGAAGTATAATTTATAAATTAGGCAAAGTAAGAGATTAACAACAACTAATAATAAAACAGAATAATTATTACAATATACTGTAAGAAAAGTTATGTAACTGTGATCTCTCTCTCTCTCAAAATATCTTGTTGTATAATACTCACCCTTCTTGTTGCGATGACGTGAGATGATAAAATGCCTACATGATGGATGAAGAGAAGCAAGTGATGTGGGCATGGCGGCATACCGTTAGGTCACTATTGACCTTCTGATGAGATATCTGACAATATGTTAGAAAAAGGATCATCTGCTTCTGGACCGAGGTTGACCTCAGGTAACAGAAATGGCAGAAAGTGAAATTATGGATAAGGAGAGACTAATGCATATTCACATATTAGATGGAAAATTTGTTTTTAATTTGAGCAAAAGTCTGAGGAAATGAACTGTCATGTACCATGTTGGCTGGAGCGTAAAATGGTACGACTTTTGGAGACCAATTAGGCAAATCATAACTCTGTGTGAACATCCTACAATAGCATTCTTATATACATATTTTTGCCCATTTTTGCTAGTGTTTTTACAAGACAGGAGTGTATATAAGAATACCATCATAGCATTCTTTGTACTAGTTAAACTTCAAAAAGAACTCCAAACCCTACCAAGGACATGATTGAGTAGATTATGGACACAGTGCACTTGCTATGCACCAGTACTGTTCTTCATGCATTATCAGCTTTAACTCATTTAATCCTTACAGAAGAGCATTTTATTACAACATATTTTACAGATGAAGAAACTAAGACACAGCGAGGTGAAGTAATCTGGCCACATGCACACAGAACCTACGTGGCAAAAGTGAATTGCAAACCCAAGAGGTCTGTGCTCTTAAATCCCTGCACTGACAGTTTGTATTAACTAACCTAAGTTAGAGCTCCCCCTAGGGAGCTATAAAGTCACTTAGAATGATGTCAAAGATGAAAATTAGGCAGAAGCTAGTTTTCCATGGAACTGCAACTTGACTGCCTAAAAATTCTTAGGTAATGACTCTTCAGATCTGGATTTGAATCAGCAACACAGAGTCACTTATTGACCTTCCAACCCCTTGAATCAATAAATTTTATATCAACTACTGATTCCAACCCAGATAGTTGGAAGTGGATCCAGATGTAAGTGCTGACAAATGCAAATAACATAATGCTGATCTGATTGGGTAAACTATGCAACCCATGGAGCTTAATTCCTAAGTGGTATTGGAATTCCTTAACTGATGTAAATAGGAAATGAATATTCTACATTCATAAACAGTCTTTTCTTTTTTCCTCCCCCTCCCCCATTATTGTGGCCATTGTGATGCTGACGGTTGCCATTTTGAAAAACTCTGTTTGCTACAGCATGAAAGATGGTGGCTCTAGTAAGTTGAGCAGTCATGGCCCGTGGAAGAGGTCATTTTCAGAGTGGGGTAGCTAAAGTCCAATCTGCCCTTTTGTTGGGCAGCCTTCTCAATAGCACTCCTCTGTGCTAATAAATAAAGTTGTTCTTCTTTCACATTTTATAAATTCATCCCTTGCTTTTCAGTCTTATCCTTGTTTTCACCTAACATGTTCCTCCAATCTGGTTTTATTTTATCTTAGCTTCTCCCCAAACCCAATCTAACAACAACTCCTGGAGTGTGGGAAAGAGAGCCAACACTAATGGGCATCTACTGAGTTCCAGGCACTGAGTGAGGTGTTTCTCATACATTTGTCACTTAATTCTCCTAGCAACACTTCAAGATAGATCCTGTGACCCTCATTTCCCAGTGAAAGAACAAGTTCTGAGAAGCTGAAGGCTAGCCTCAGGTCACACCACATGCAATTGACAGAGCTGGGGTTTGACTCTGTGTCTGTTGGGCTCCAAAGTCTACACCCATTCCAATAAGCCAAGCTTCCTCACGAAATGCATTTCTATTTCTCATGTTTATATCACATGCTGTCTGGATCTCTCCCTAGCTAATTCTTAGAATTTACAGAGCAATGAAGTCCAGCAGGGAAATGTTAATCTAAAGCCTTTTTCGAAGATCATGTTTAGGATCTAAACAGAAAGCTGAAAAGTTTTCCAAACTTGAGGGCTTTCTTAATACAAGAACTACAGCTTTATTCTTTTCCAGTAAATGAACATTTATGTCACAGGATGGATTCTAAAACAAGAACATTAAAGAAAGAGTGGAGGTGGCAACAGTGGCTCAAGGCAGAGGGTGGGGGTGCTGAAATCTCAGTTCCCTGCACGGTACTTAATGTTCCAGAAACTCTTGTTTTGATCAATCTTCCCTTTCCTTGGAATGTGAATGATTTTTAACCTGCTGGTGGAACTCTGTTGATCTCAGGAAGGGAAGACCCACTAACACATTCTTAGCCAGGATGGGATAATATAACACTGAAACCCTCACGTGGCCATATTTGCCTGAGTTCAGCACTTAAGACCAAGAAAAGAGCAGTATGTTTCCTGAATGTAATACAAGTGTAGAGATGTGTTTATTGGAAAACAATTAATAGTTCTTTTTAAAATTCAAAACTCTCAAGGAAATCTAACTTTTCAAGTTCTAAATGAAATACTCGTGGCCAATGAATCACGGACAGGAGACTCTTGCTTGCAGCTCTAACAGTATCGATGGACTGATGGATCCCTATGTCTCTGCTGGGATATGAGGTGGACAAAAAACTCACAGTAATGGTGGCTAAAGAGACTGGGTTTTTTCAATTCCAAGACCACATTTTTAAATTTGTCTTTTCCTTAAAAATAACTTCTATTGCCTTTGTTGTTGTTAATGGAGGTGATGAATGTCCACTGAGAAGAGTGAAAAATATCGAACAGAATAAATGCAAGTACAAAAAATTGCCCTTAACACTCCTACCTACAAATGAGCACTCAACATTTTAGTGTCGTCTCTCTAGGTCAATGTGTCTGTAAAAATACTTGTAGACTTTTGACTTGCTTTTAAAAATTGGGATTATGTTGAGCATACTATTTTATTAGTAGCCTTTTTCACGTACTTTGTTTTGAACATTTTCTGATGTTAAGTACTCTCCTCCAATGTTAAAATAATTTATAATGGAAAAAATGGCAAAATAAAACCAAATGTTTCATTTTTATAATGTGAACCTCATCCACACAGAAACAAACCCTGTCTGACCACCATAATCTTAACCATATGACTCAAGTTAATTCAGCTATGTCCCATTTCACCAGCCTCAGGTACAAGATGAAGTCAAATAACACTTAATCATCTAATTAAATTTAGGGAAACCCCATCTCATCAGTTGAAGAATTCTTCTGCCCTTCAAGAGTCTTTTCTCCCATTATAACTCAAAGAACCCCAAGAATGCTTCGGGCAAGAGATAGTCCTTGCTAGCATTGACTCAGGTAATACAAAACAGAAAGCTTTGAATTAGCTAAGGATTGCTAGCTGCTATAACAAACCCCCAAATTTCAGTGGTTTAATACAATATAAGGTTATTTCTCATTCGCTTAGGAGTTCAGATGTATGTTCCTTGTTGGCAGGTAGATGGTAGGGAGGAGGAGCTTTTTTTTTTTTTAGTAATCTTGAGCATTCATATCCAGACGACAGAAGGGAAAATGCATGGAGGAGCACACGAGGGATCCCCATGGTCTACCCCCACGACCCATTGACCAGAAGTCATGACATGGTTATAGGTCAATGTCAGGCAGGCTAGGAAATGTGGTCCAGCTTGTGCCCAGAAAGAAGAGAACATGAATCAACATCTGCCACCTTCTACTCTTGGCACCAAATACTCTTTTGCAGTCTTTCTTCCTACACCATAGAACACACCCACCCATCTCCCCAAGGGTGTTAGTGGAAAGCCACTACATGCAGCTCAGACTCCAGAACTTTGCTCTGATTTACAGTTTTCTTTTCAGTTTTGGATGGGGCTCTTTGTGGTCTGGAGAGCTATACTAAAATATAAATTATCTCCCCTCCTTTTCTCCCATATACATTTTCAACATACAATGGTGGAACAGGGATATGTCAACCGCAATGAAAGCTCCCGTTTGGAAATGCGAAGAATGACAGACAGCTATCAACCACGGACTCATGGCAGTGATGATATTCAGTGGGCAGGCCTTGTAAAAACACCAGTGCTGGCAGCGAAAGAGGTTCCATAATTAGAGACCCGGGTCTGCTAAATGGGAGGAACTTTCACAGCCCTTGCTCTCGCCTGGACTGGGCATCAAGGAGAATATCCTCTTCAGAGGTTGTAGCTCTGAAGTGATCATACCCATCACTTGCTGCCTTTGTAATTTTGGCCAGTTGAGGGATGTTTTAAAGTACCAGCCTCCTTCTAGGTGAGGTTCTTGGTGTGTTTGGACATGTAATTCCCTCAAAAAAAGTGTAACCAACTTCTGGTCCATTTCTTTCTCAAGACCTAATTCTCAAGACTTATTTATTGGCTTTCTTGCCACCATGTTTCTCTAACCCCTACCCTCATTGATCTTTACAACAGGGTTGAGTACCTTTGTTCAATTAAGAAGTCATGGGCATTTTTCTTTCAAAAATTTTTCTCCATCTTCTTTGCTATTGGGGTCCCAAGGCAGCAGGCTTTTCAAGCCATGTCTTCCTTTTGTTGTCATCAAAGCTTTGTGGGCTTTGTCAATGCTTGTCGGATGGCCGGGACTGTGGTGTCTTCCTTATTCTTGTCTCATATAGACAAGCCCACTGGAATGCGGCATCTTTTAATAAGGATGTTTTCATTTATTTGGCCAAATACTTGGCACCATGTGCCAAGCACTGGGCACAAAGATAAATATGATACAATGTCTGATTCTGAGAGGTCCAAAACCACATTGTTAAACTGAAAGCATGCACAAGGAAGGAATAGGAGCACAGTGAAGTAAACACAGGTGCCTGGGAAGATCAGGAAAGTTCTTTCAGAGGAAGTGACATTGGAATTAAGCTTGAAAATTGAGTCAAGGTTTTCCAGAAGTTCACAGGGGCAAAGGATTTTCCAGTCTCAACAGCATGTACAAGGTAGTAACAGCTAATTACAGGCAGCGTTTATCTTTCTCTTGGCAATTCCTCAAAGCTCAGGTTTTAAGTACTGAGTGCTCATAAATTATTTTTTTTGACAGGCAGTCGACCTCCATTCAGTGTCTCCATTGGTTGTGTGTAGTATCTTGGAAGTTTTCCCTATACTCTTCTACATAGGCACTTCTACATAGGCACTTCTAGAATTTGCTTAAGGGTTCTAACAGGGGCATAGACATTTATGCACCCTTGACTGAAGAAGTGTCTTCCTGTGTCTGGGAGGGTCAGCCTGCTCCATCAAGCAGGCCATTTTAAGAAGGAAGCCTGTACAGTAGTGACATAGAAAGGTGCCTACCCAGATCAGTAGAATCAGTCTGGACAATCATTGAGGGTGACTGAGGTTAAGTCCACAACACCCTTCCATCCAGCATCCTGCTTTGGCTTTACCTATCTCCACTCTTTTTTAAGTTTATTTATTGATTTATTTATTTTAGTAATCTCTACTTCCAACATGGGGCTCGAACACGCAACCCTGCGATCAAGAGTCGCATGCCCCTCCAACTAAGCCAGCCAGGCGCCCTTACCTATCTCCACTCTGAATGGTACAAAGTTGAGGAGAACTCTTTTTCAGAACATTCTGTAAAATGTCTATTGCCTGGTAAGCCATGTCTCACTTCCAGTTAGCTACATTGCCCCTTCAGTAGAAGACATTTTGTCCATGTCTCTGCCCCCTCACCTGTTACAGCAGCAGGAACGGTGCTTTATAGCTCTTTTGAAAGAGAAAGAGTCTGTAAGAGAAATGGGTGAAGGGGTTTCAAAAGGTACAAACTTCCAGCTATAAAATAAGTCCTGGGGATGTAATGTACAATATGGTTACTAAAGTTAATTGTACTGTATCGCATATCTCTGAAAGTTGCTAAGAGGGTACATTTTAAAAGTCTTCATCAAGAAGAAAAAAAACCTCATAATTACATATGGTGATAGGCCTTAATTAGACCTATTGTAGTGATCATTTCACAATATATACAAATATCAAATCTCTATGTTGTACACCTGAAACTAATATAATATATATGTCAATTGTACCTCAATCAAAAAAATATATTTTTAAAGAAAGAAAAAGAATCCTGGAGATTGAGGACCAATTGCAATTTTTGCCAGAAACACATTTTTCTCTCAAACACCCCCTCTGGCTAGTGCAGGCTCAGGTTTGACTACTAGGCTTTCACTTTTGAATGCTGCATATACGTATTACCCCAACATAATTTTACCCATTTTTTTAAGTTTATTTATTTTCTTGTAGTAATTTCTATCCCCAGTGTGGAGCTTGGGATATCGGGGCTTGAACTCACAACCCCGACATCAAGAGCCACATGCTCTTCTGACTAAGCCAGCCAGGTGCCTCTATTTTGAACTATTTTTAAGATGACAGAAGGAAACTAGAAGGCCCATCCTTAACTAGCATTACCTAAGTATTTTATCTGCTTTTCAATGAATCTGGATAAATTCTTAGAAGGAAATAAATTCCTGAGCTGAAGTCAGGATCGTTTGGGAACAAAGGACAGAGGTTAAGTTATGCCAGGAAAATGGCAGACTTAATGAGAAGCCCCAGATCCCAGGGGCACAAGGAGAGTCTCAAGCCAGAGCTTTCCTTCCCTTCTTTTATCTTCCACAATCAATCTGCTTCCCTATTCCAAATTTCCAGGAGAGGAAGGAGAGCAGGCCAATTCACCTCTCCCACCAGGTCACCAGATTTCAGACCAGCCCGGGGATGGCACATCCGGTCAGGTCTCCTCCCCTGGACAACTAGCTATGGCCAGGTCTGGGGTAAGCCCTGTGCTCCTGACCCACAAGAGAAATGCGTGAGGGAGACATCCCCAGATATATCTAGCGAAAAAGCACTCAAAGCTAGAAATGGCATATACTGAATATCCAGTGAGTACTGCTATTAAATTTTCCCCAGAAAAAGAGTAAACTTCCTGTTTTCTATTAATGCCATCCATATTCTTCCATATATCAACACTACTGTCATATGTCAACCACCATGGCTTGTTCAGTCTTCCCTTGTCAATTTTTTTATTTTATCACTGATTTATTTATTTATCCAATTTACAGTTCTTGAGCATCCATTTGCTACATAAAAATGATTTTTTCCTCCCCAATCTTGCTGGCATTTCTCCATCCTAAGCCCTTAATGCTTCTCACTTGGATTGTTATAATTAGCTCTCTGGTCTCCCTGGCTCCTGCATACCATAGCCAGATTAATTTTACTAACATCCCTTCTGATCATGTTATTCCCCTGCTCAAAAGTTTTCAGTGTTCCCCTATCACTAGTATAAAATTCACAGTTTGAAACTTGACACTTAGAACATTCTACAGCTCAGAAATGATCTGCCATTGTAGGTTTATTTCCCACAGCTTCCTCAGATACAGATGAAACTCTGTTCAACTGGACTGGTGGTGTTTCTGGTTCCATCGTAGCCTTAAACTCTCCTGCGTCTGGGCCTTTGCTCCTGTCCCAGCCACCTGATACGCCTCGCCCCTTGCTCCCTGGACCAGCAGTACCAGCATCACCCGGGAGCTTGTTAGAAATATCACATCCAATGCCTGCTGAATCAGAATCTGCATTTTAATAAGATCCCCAGATGATTCATATACACATATTTTTCTTATATATTATGAGATAAAATATCTTGTAAATTTATGATTGGCTTGTAAATTATAGATAAACCCACTACATCCCCTTTCCTGTTAAGGGTCTACCCTTGCCTCAGAGCCCAGCTCAGATAATATTGCCTCATTCAGATGTCCTTGACTACTCGAGCCGAAAATAATCTCTTTAATATCTGAATTCCCATAGCTGCCTTCTGAATTCTTTGAATTTCCCCTGACTAAATTCTTTATACCTGCTTATGGTAATTAGCACATTTTTTTTTTTTAGTATGAGCTAAGAATTTTGTGATTACTTTGTTATTGAGATATAATTGACATATAACATAATATTATTTTCAACACACAACATAATGATTTGTTATTTGTATATAGTGTGAAATGATCACCATACTAAGTCTAGTTAAAACCTATCATCTCATTTAGTTACAAATTTTTTCTTGTGATGAGAACTTTTAAGATCTACTCCTTAGGCAACGTTTAAATATACAGTATCATTAACTATGGTCTCCATGGTGCACATTACATCCCCAGAGCTTATTTATTTTATTACTGGAAATGTATACCTTTTGATCCACTTCACCCATGTTGATCACCACTCCCATCCACCCCCCAGGTCATTTGCCAGTCTGTTCTCCATACCTTTCAGTTCAATTTTTTTCTTTTTTCTTTTTTTTAGATTCCACAAACAAATGAGATCCCATAGTATTTGTCTTTCTTTGACTTATCTCACTTCGCATAATGTTCTCATGGTCCATCCATGTTGTCATAAATGGCAAGAGTTCAGTCTTTTTTTATGGCTGAATAACATTCCATTGTGTATGTGTGTGTGTGTGTGTGTGTGTATGTGTGCATTTGTGTGTGTATATACACACACAATAGAATATTTTATATATATAACCTTCTCTTATCTCATAATTATATATAAATTATCTTATCTTTATCTGTTTATCCTCAACAGACACAGATTGACTCCATGTCTTGGCTATTGTAAATAAGGCTGCAATAAACATGGGGTTGCATATATCTTTGTGAGTTGACGTCTTTATTTCCTTGGATAAATACTCAGAAGTGGAACTGCTGGATCATATGGTAGTTCCATTTTTAATTTTTCAAGGAACCTCCATACTGTTTTCCACAGTGGCTGCACCGATTTATATTCCCATCAACAGTGCACAAGGGTTCATCTTCTCCACATTCTCCCCAACATTTTTTTCTTCTCTTTTTGATAACAGCCATTTTAACACGTGTGAATTGATATCTCATTGTGTTTTTGAGCAGTCTCACCCAACATGGGGCTTGAACTCACAATCCCCAAATCAAGAGTCACATGCTCTACCAATTGAGCCAGCTAGGTGCCCCTCATTGTGTTTTTGACTTGCATTTCCCTGATGATTAGTGGTGTCGAGCTCCTTTTCATGTACTTGTTGGTCATACGTATGTCTTCTTTGGAAAAATGTCTATTCAGATTCTCTGCCTATTTTTTAAATGGATTGTTTTTGTTTTGCTATTCTGTTATTTTTTATATGTTTTGGATGTTAACTCCTTGTCAGATAGATAAATTGCAAATGTTTTCTCCTATTCAGTAGGCTGCCTTTTCATTTTTTTGCTGTGCAGAAGCTTTTTAGTGTGATGTAGTCCTGCCTGTTTATTTTTGTTTTTATTGCCTTTGCTTTTGATGTCAGATCCAAAAAATCATTGCCAAGCCCAATGGCAAAGAACTTATTGCCTATAATGTCTTCCAGGAGTTTTGTGGTTTCAGGCCTTGCATTCAAGTCTTTAATCCACTTGAGTTAGTTTTTGTGCATGGTATAAGATAGCAAGTCCAGTTTCATTCTTTTGCATGTGGCTGTCCAGCTTTCCCAACACTATTTATTGAATATATTGTCCCTTTCCCTTGTATATTCTTGGTTCCTTTGTCATAAATTAATTGACCATATATGCATGATTTATTTCTGGGCTCTCTGTTCTGCTCCACTGATCAGTGTGTCTGTTTTTATGCCGATGCCATACTGTTTTGAACACTGTAGCTTTGCAATATAGTTTGATATCTGGGAGACTGATGCCTCCAGCTTTGTTCTTTTTTTTTTTTTCAAGATTACTTTGACTAGTCAGAGTCTTTTGCAGTTTCATACAAATTTTAGGATTGTTTGTTCTAGTTCTGTGAAAAATGCCATTGGGGGAATTTTGATAAGGAGTGCCCTGAGTCTGTATTGTGGACATTTTAACAATATTAATTCTTCCAGTCCATGAGCATGAATATCTTTCCATGTATTTGTGTCTTCTTCCATTTCTTTCATCAGTGTTTTATAGTTTTCAGTGTACAGGTCTTTCACCTCCTTGGTTAAATTTATTTCTAGGTATTTTATTCTTTTTGATGCAACTGTAAATGTGATTGTTTTCTTAATTTATCATTCTGATAGTTTGCTATTAGTGTATAGAAATGCAACTGATTTTTCATATTGATTTTGTATCTTGCAACTGTACTGAATTTCTTTATTCTAAGTGTTTTTTTGTGGAATCTTTAGGGTGATATAATATTTCATTTGCAAATAGTGCAAGCTTTACTTCTTCTTTTCTAATTTGAATAAGTTTTATTTCCTTTTCTTGCCCAATTGCTATGGCTAGCACTTCCAGTGCTATGTTGAATAAAAGTGTCAAGAGTGGGCATCCTTGTCTGAACAAGGATGTTTCAGCTTTTTACCATTGAATATGATAACCTTGTTCTATATGGCTTTTATTATATTGAGGTGATTTCCCTCTACACTCACTTTGTCGAAGGTTTTTATCATGAAGGGAATTTTGTCAAATGTTTTTTCTGCATCTATTGAGATGATCATGTGATTTTTTTATTCTTTTTTTTTTAAGATTCTATTTATTTATTTGACAGAGAGAGACACAGTGAGAGAGGGAACACAAGTAGGGGGAGCGGGAGAGGGAGAAGCAGGCTTCCCACTGAGCAGGGAGCCCAATGCGGGGCTCGATCCCAGGACCCTGGGATCATGACCTGAGCCAAAGGCAGATGCTTAACTGACTGAGCCACTCAGGCGCCTCTTATTCTTCATTTTGTTTATGTGGTATATCACATTGATTTGTGGATGTTGAACCATCTTTCATCACTGGAATAAATCCCACTGATCATGGTTAATGATCTTCTTAATGCATTGTTGAATTTGGTCTGCTAATATTTTATTGAGGATTTTTACATCTATGTTCATCAGGGATATTGGCCTATAATTTTCTTTTCTTATGGCATCCTTGTCTGGATGCCTTATTTGGTATCAGGATAATGTTGACCTCATAAAATAAGTTTGGAAATGTTCCTTCCTCTTCTATTATTTTGGGGGTGGGGTGGGAGGGAGAGTTTGAAAAGGATTGGTATTAAATCTTCTTTGAATGTTTGTTAGAATTAACAGTGAAGCTGTCTGGTCCTGGACTTTTGTTTGGAGGTGATTGATTACTGATTCAATCTCCTTACTAGTAGTCAGTCTGTTCAGATTTTCTATTTCTTCATGATTCAGTCTTGTATGTTTCTAGAAATTTGTCCATTTTTTCTAGATTTTTAAATTCATTGGCATATAATTGTTCATAATAATCTCTTAGGATCCTTTGTATTTCTGTGATAACAGTAGAAATGTCTAGTCTTTGATTCCAGATTTTATTTGTGTCCTATCTTGGTGAGTCTAGCTAAAGCTTTGTCAATTTTATCTTTTCAAATAACCAGCTGCTCTTAACTTCATTGATCTTTTCTATTTTCTTTTAGATTCTCTTTCATTTACTACCACTCTGTTTTTTGTTATTTCCTTCATTCTACTAACTTTGGGCTTCATTTGTACTTCTTTTTCTAGTTTTTTGAGGTATAGAGTTTGGTTTTTCTTTGAGATTTTTCTTGTGTATTGATGTAGGCATTTATCACTATGAACTTCTCTGCTTTTTCTGTGTCCCATACAGTTAGGTATGTTGTATTTCCGTTTTCATTTGTCTCAAGATACTTTTTGATTTCTCTTGATTTCTTCTTTGACCCACTGGTTTGCTCAATAACATGTCGTTTAATCTCCACAGATTTCTGAATTTTCCAGTTTTTTTGTAATTAAATTAAATTTTTTGTAATTAAATTCTAAATTCATGATTGTGTTCAAAGACGATGCTTGATATGATTTCAATTTTCTTAAATGTATTAATATTTGTTTTGTGGCCTAACATACAATCTATCTTGAAGTGCACTTGAGAATATGTATTCTGGTACTTTTGGATAGACTATTCTGTAAATACCTGTTAGGTCCATCTTGGTCTAACATGTCTTTTAAAGCCAATGTTTTCTTATTGATATTCTGTCTGGATAATCTATCCATTTGTGTGAGTGGGGTATTAAAGTCTCCTACTATTATTGTATTGGTGTCAATTTCCCTCTTTAGGTTTGTTCATACATAAATAGATAGAAATACAATAATAGTAGGTGACTTTAAGAACATTTTAACGGGCATTTTCAAATATATACAAAAGTAGACAGAAAAATACAATAAACCTCCCTTTATGTATCATTTAACTTCAACAATGATTAACAATTTGCCTATCTCATTTCACCTATTTTTCTACTACACACACTTTTTTCTGTAGTACTTAAATTCCATAGTAAAGCATATTATTTATTGATACTTTATTAGTATCTCTAGAAGATATGTTTTTTAAAACCTAGCCACAATACCTTTATCACACACACAAAATAATAATTTTTTAAAATCCGTCCTTAGTAAATTATTGTTTCTTGTTCAAATATCCCCATTGTCTCAGAAACATGTTTTATAGTTGTTTTATTCAAATCAGTATGCAAGCAATATCCACCCATTAAAATTGGTTTTGTCTGCTTCCCATGCCATTTATTTGTTGAACAAACTGAACAAATATATATATGTCTTACATACATGTGTTTAATGTATGTTTTTAAAAATCACTCTGGCTAGGGGCACCTCGGTGGCTCCACCGGTTAGGCGTCTGCCTTCGGCTCAGGTCATGATCCCAGGGTCCTGGGATCCAGCCCCACATCGAGTTCCCCGCTCAGCAGGAAGTATGCTTGTCTCTCACCCTCTGCCCTTCCCCCTGCTTGTGCACTCTCTCTCTCAAATAAATAAATCTTTAAAAATAAATAAAAAAACAAAGAAAAATCACTCTGGCTAAACAAAATGTGGCATATACTTACAATGGAGTATTATTCGTTCCTCAAAAGGAAGGAAATTCTGTCACATACTACAACATGGATGAACTTCGGCAACATTAGGCTAGGTGAAATAAGCCAGTCGAGAAAGGGCAAATACCGTGTGATTCCACTTACATGAGGTACACGGAGTCATCAGATTCACAGAGAGAGAAAGTGGAATTGTGGTTGCCAGGGAGTTGGAGGAGGGGAGAAGGGGATGTTGTTGAAGGGTGTAAAGTTTCAGCTCTGCAAGTTGTCAGTGTGGTGCCTGGTTGCACAAAGATGTGAATGTACTCAACACTGCTGAAATGCACACCTAAAAATAGTTAAGAGGGTACATGTTTATGTTATGTGCATTTTATCACACTTTAAAAACATTTTTAAACCCCTGCTGTGTGGAGAACGGTTTGTAGCCAAGTCAAAGTAGATGACCAGCTGCGAGGACATTGCAATGGGCCAGGTGAGATGACAGTAGCTTGGATTTTGGTGATAATGGTAGAGGCAGTTAAAAAAAAAAAAAAGGTCAGATATTGGGTCCACTTAAAAAGGAGAAACAGGGGCTCCTGGTGGCTCAGTCAGTTGAGTATCTTACTCTTGGTTTCGGCTCAGGTCACAATCTCATGGGTGGTGGGATCAAGCTCCACGTCAGGCTTTGTGCTCAGTGGGGAGTCTGCTTGAGGATTCTCCCCCTCTGCCCCTCCCCACCCCCCCCACTCTCTCTCTCTCTAAAATAAATAAATAAGTCTTTTAAAAAATAAATATATAAAAAGGAGAAACAGTACCTGCTGACAGATTGGATATTGAGTGTGAAGGAAAGGAAAAGTGACGGGGGACTCCAAGGATTTGGGCCTGATGGACTGAGTTCCTGGCAGTGCTATTTAGTGCAGTGAGGAATCCTGAAGGAGGAGCCAGCTACCAGGTGGCAGGTTGATAACATTGGACCTTTTCCACAGGGGGAGGGAGCTTGGTCGTTCTCTTTGGAACAGGCACTTATTCTGGTTTTGGATTTGGTTTCCCTGGCTGTCGTCATGCTGCTGCCAGCACCCTCTCTAGACACCTGCTGAATGGCTGATAGTCTGTCATGGCCTCATGTGCAATATTACTTCTGACCAGGGAACTCATGTCACCAGGAAAAAGTAAGCCATGGGCAAATGCCCATGAGATTCCCTGGTCTTGTTCTGTGTGGGAACACCAGAAGCTGGAGGCTCAGTAGAGCAGGAATGGTCTATTGGCAGCCATTTCCTGTGTCAGCTGGAGAAACACCTTGCCGAGATACAGCATATGGTCTCACAAGCACTGCCGTTTCTCCCCAGCCAGGATGCACTTGGCCAGGACTCCACGGGTGGTTGTGGTGGTGGAGGGGATGTCTCAAGATCAGACTTACCGACGTGATCAAAACCGTTTGCCTCCTTTACTCGAGTTTCTGTTTGGGAGGTTTAGGCATCTGGAGAGACACGTTTTCACCTGGAGACGCAGCCTCCCAAAAAGAATGGGCTGGAATATTCTGTTAGCCAAGTCAGTGAACATTAAACCGGGTCTGATGTTACAGTAGTTCCCCATTATCCATGGCGGAGACGTTCCAAAACACCCAGGGGGTGCCTGAAACCGCAAAGAGTACCAAACCCTGTGTACACTCTGGTTTTTTTCTCCACATACACACTTAAGATCAAGTTTAATTTATAATTTGGGCACAGTAAGAGATCAACAATCAATAATAAAACAGAACAATTATAACAATATACTGTAATAAAAGTTATCTGAATGCAGTCTCTCTCTTGCTCTAAAACATTTTTTTAAATTGAAGTGTAGTTGACATATATTAGTTTCAGGTGTACAACATAGTGATTTGACAGTCGTACACGTTACAAGATGCTTGCCATAAATGTCGTTACCATCTGTCACCATACAGTTATTTCAATATTATTACTGTATTCCCAATGCTGTACTTTCTGTCCCTGTGACTTATTTATTTGCTAACTGAAAGTTTGTTCCTCTTCATTCCCTTTATCTGTTTCATCTGTCCCCCAGTACCCCTCCCCTCTAGCAACCCCCAGTTTGTTCTCTGTATTTAGGAGTCTCTCTCTGGTGTTTACTGTTGTTTTGGTTTTTTTATATTACGCAAGTAAGTGAAATCATACAGTATTTGTCTTTCTCTGTCTGACTTATTTCACTTAGCAAAATCTTCTCATCCATCCATGTTGTTGCACATGGCAAGATTTCATTCTCTGTCTCTCAGAATATCTTATTGTGCTGTACTCATCCTTCTTCTTGTGACGACGTGAGATAGCACGCCTATGCACTGAGACGACGTGAGGTGCGTGACGGAGGCCCTGTGACGTGGTGTTAGGCTGCTGTTAACTGACCTTCTGATGACACGTCAGAAGGATGATCATCTGCTTCTGGGCCACGACTGACTGAGGGTCACCGAAACAACAGAAAGAACTGCAGAGAAGCAGGCTAGTGTCTGCTGAAAAGTAATGTGGTGTTCCTACCCCGGAATGTCATGGAGGTACTCACACCTATCATGTGTCACCCTCAGTTCCGGGCCTCAGCATCTTCCATCACATCAGAACTCCTCGGAGCCTGACCTTCCATAATGTCCACGGGCAAGTCTTCTTGCTGCCATGTTCTTCCTTCCCCACCCCTTGCTTCAGTTTGATGTCTACTGCCCACGAGGCTGCCCGAAGGAGGTTGCCTGTTGCCCTTGCACAAGATCACCAGAGTCTCTGCAACAGCCTTGAACACAATACCCCTTGGGCCCCAGAGAGATGCTGGGATCCACTCTAACACTGTCACCTGGGCCCCAACACCTGTGCATCCCTGTGGGTCTCCCAAAGTCTCAAAAAGAGATCTTTGTTTTTTCCTTTTGTTTCTTACCTGAAAACAACAAGCAAAAATTTTTTTTAAAAGATTTTATTCATTTATTTATTTTTTAAAATTTTATTTATTTATTTGACAGAAAGAGAGAGCACAAGCAGGGGGAGCGGCTGGCAGAGGGAGAGGGAGAAGCAGACTCCCTGCCAAGCAGGGACCCCAATGCAGGGCTTTATCCAAGGACCCTGGGATCATGACCTGAGCCGAAGGCAGATGCCTAACCAACTGAGCCACCTAAGATTTTATTTATTTATTTGAGAGACAGTGAGCGAGAGAGAGCACAAGCTGGAGGAGGGGCAGAGAGAGAGGGAGAAGCAAACTCCCTACTGAGCAAGGAGCCCAAGGTGGGATTCGATCCCAGGACGCAGGGATCATGACCTGAGCCGAAGGCAGACCCTTAACCAACTGAGCCACCCAGACGCCCCAATAACCAAAACTTTAATAAGCGCCTTTTTTTTCAAGATTTTATTTATTTATTTGACAGAGAGAGACACAGTGAGAGCAGGAACACAAGCAGGGGGAGTGGGAGAGGGAGAAGCAGGCTTCCCGCTGAGCAGGGAGCCCAATGCGGGGCTCGATCCCAGGACCCTGGGATCGTGACCTGAGCCGAAGGCAGACACTTAACGACTGAGCCACCCAGGCGCCCAATAAGCGCCTTTTTCCTTAGGAATTAGCATTGTCTTCATTCATGTAAAGCCAAGACTCTCCCACCATTCACACCCCAAATCAAGAAAAATGCCACTCACCTGAATGCACATTATGAAGCCACAACACTTCTCATCTGCCTTCCAGGTAATGGTGACGCCCCCATTCTTGGAGAGTAACAGGTACTCCAGTTGTAATAAGAAAGGACTTATTCTAGCAATCTTTCTATACACAGAGTGGATACCAATTACTCAGATCGTACACTCAGGTGCACAAGAAATGCAACTTTATTTTTTATAACAATAATTTTTTGTCTGAGATAGTGACCGCTCACCACCCCTCCTCATCCTGCAGGGTGGCAAAAGTGAGATCTTAGCTAATTCACATCAGGATTTCTCAACGGTTCAGGTTTACCGCCCCCCATCCTGCCCCAGGGCTGCATTTAGCCTCTGGGAACGGGGGTCAGGGAAGACTTGCAACATCCCTAGGAAGAGTAACTTGAAACTCTGCCTCCTCTGACAGCCCTGGGTGCTGTGACAGCACCCACCCTCTTGCTGTCCTTTGGTTCTCTGTGTTGCATGCTTCCTGCTCCGAGACACAAAGGGAAATGCTTGGCTGCCCTACAGCCCCCACTGCTCACAGCACCCCCCCACCCCACTGAGGTGGCCCCAGGCCCCTGGACCCAGGCACCCTTTGGGGCTTCTGTCCTCTCCTGCTCCCAAGGCACATGGCGCAGGGGCTCCCAAGACCCCTCACTGCCCAGCCCCACGGCCTCTCTGTCCGAACCCCTCACTTACCTGGGGGTTGCTGCTAGCCCGTTGGCCTGTGGAGCTGAGCAGCTGCCTTTCCTTAAAGGGAGCGTGTGAGGCGGCCGAGCACTCACCCTGCCTGCCCCGCCAAGCCTCCCTCCCCTCCTCCTTTCCCTTTCGGGCAGGCCGAAGCCTCGAAGCCTCGACTCTTGCTATTCCTGGGGTCCCTTCCAGTTTGCAGAAGTCCCATACCCCTTTGAGCTTCTGTGTAGCAGTCCACGGCCAAATGTTCCATTTCCCACAGACAGAAGCAGGAGAAGCAGGAAGGCATTGGTTCCTCCGGAAACTTTGAAAGGTTGTCTCAAAGGCAAAACAAAACAAAAACCGCATCTCTTTTAGGATGGAGGATGCTTTTTCCCTCCGGCATTGGAGAGTGGGATCCCCCTCCAAAGCCCGGCTGGTCTGCAGGGGCTTCAGGAACCGCGAGGCAGGTTTAGGGGATGCCTAAAGGAGGGCCCTCTCCCTAGGCGGTCAGAGCATGCTGTGGAGCTAGGAGCCACAAGCGACAAAGTTAGCCCAAGCTACAAAACAGGAAAAGGTCTTTAAAGAGTTTTAAATTCTCCTTTGTGTACCCCTACGTTTCTTCCTTTGCTGGCTGTCCTGCATAGACTCAGATGCTATTTTTTTTTTCAAACGTAGTCTCATCTTGGCCCACTGATACTTCTAGAACCACAACGATTTCTGAGAAGCTTGCCTCAGCTCTACACACCAGTTTTCTCATGTCCCGGCGTGACCTGCCCCAGATTCCTTGCTATGGTTTGCCATCAGTCTGTAGGGCCAACGTATAGTATGACCTTGGGCAATAATTTAATCTCTTTGTGACTCCATTTTCTTCCATAAAATGGGACAAATCATAATATCTACAGCATAATAACACGTGAAGTCCAAAATAATAATATCTACGACATAATACCACGTGAAGTCCTTAGAACAAAGCATGGTACATAGTAAACAGTCAATAAATATTACTATCATCATTATTATGACTACCTTCATTACTATGACAAAGCCAATATGAATCCCTACACGGTAAGTCTTAGGCCACAACTCAGATAGGCAAAAATGTAACTTGCAGGGCGCCTGGGTGGCTCAGTCGTTGAGCGTCTGCCTTCGGCTCAGGTCATGATCCCGGGGTCCTGGGATGGAGTCCCGCGCCGGGCTCCCTGCTCGGCGGGAAGCCTGCTTCTCCCTCTCCCACTCCCCCTGCTTGTGTTCCCTCTCTGGCTGTGTCTCTCTCTGTCAGATAAATAAATAAAATCTTTAAATTAATTAATTAATTAATTAATTAAATTTAAAAAATGTAACTTGCTTTATTTTTCCGTAAGTCTGTTTAGTTTCTATCTTGTACGCCCCTTCCCGAGTAGCAGAAACTTCGTTCCAGTTAATTCAGAGTCTCCCTCTCTCTAGGGTTTTATCCAACTTTTGGGCCTGGGTCCTAGGCCAGTGGTGCACCCAGGTTCCTACAGTGGAACTGACTTCCCCAAGTACCCAGCTTAGATCTAGTTTCCACTTACTGGGGAGTGTGGGAGCACAGAACACCTCTAGAAGAGGCCAAGTTTCTTTGTAAGCTCAGGGGGAATTACAGGAGGGAGAGGGGATGTGGTAGGGTAAATTTTTAGAATTCTATACAATGGTTTTTTTTCATTACTGCTACTTTATTTATACTCGATGGCCCTTTACCAGTCGAAGTGGACTGTGAGGCATCCGTTGTACATCCCAGGGAAGGGTTCTTACATCACAGAAGGAGAAGCTTTGAAAGAGTTGCAGCATTATTTTTAGGCCATAAACACTAGATTGGAAAGAATATGAAGTGATGGCAAAAGTCAGGTCTTATAAGCCAAAATGAGATACAGCTTCTCTTGGTTGGAAAAAAGGAGAGTTGGAAAAGAAACAGGTAATGAGATTCCGTGGGGGTAGAGCGAGCATAAAGTTTAGCTTCCAAACTTGTTCGCTTTTGAAAGTGAAAGGGAGTGCTATTAATACACTAGCACCCCCTACTCACCGGGACATATTCCAAGACCCTCAGCGGACAGCTGAAACAACTGCACATAGCACCAAAATTTATATATACTGTGCATTTTCCCATACATACATACCTATGATGAAGTTTAATATATAAAGTAGATGCAGTAAGATATCAACAACAATAGCCAGCAATAAAATAGAACAATTATAACAACATAGTATAATAAAAGTTATGCGAATGTGGTCTCTGTATGTGTGTGTGTCTCTCTCTCAGAATATCTTGATGAGGGCGCCTGGGTGGCTCAGTTGGTTAAGCGACTGTCTTCGGCTCAGGTCATGATCCTGGAGTCCCGGGATCAAGTCCCGCGTCGGGCTCCCCGCTCGGCGGGGAGTCTGCCTCTCCCTCGGACCTCCTTCCTTCTCGTGCTCTCTCTCTACCATTCTCTCTCTCTCAATAAAAAAAAAAAAATCTTAAAAAATAAAAAATAAAAAAATAAAAAAAGAATATCTTGATGTACTGTACTTACCTTTCTTCCTCTTGTGATGATGTGATATGACAGAGCGTGGGGCCGCCAGTGACCTTCCTATGATAGGTCAGGAGAAGGATCACGTGCTTCTGGGCCACAGCGGACCATGAATAACTGAAACCAGGGAAAGCAAAGCCACAGCTAATGGGACACTCCTGAATTATGCTGGGATCATGGACACAAACTA
Organism: Zalophus californianus; assembly: GCF_009762305.2. Lineage (NCBI taxonomy): Eukaryota > Metazoa > Chordata > Mammalia > Carnivora > Otariidae > Zalophus > Zalophus californianus. The sequence continues at coordinate 113,679,997 of NC_045603.1, read as the reverse complement.
GGACTATCCCAGGCAAACCAGCCCAGTCACATGGGTCCTACACCCTATCCCCAGACCTACCCCAGGACCAAGTGGAGGTGGGGGTTTCTAGAAACCGCTGATTTGCTTGCGGAATCTGGAGAGCTCCTATTCTCCTTTGCTTTTGAGAAGGCCTCCAGGGGTCCAGTTGAGCATGGCTGCGCCGACAGGGTGGACAAAGCCTGGTGCACTTCTCCACGCACCAACGTGGCAAGGAAGCATGGCTACTTGTTTTCTCTGCCCTGAAGAAGTCACTGGTAGCTGAAAAAGAGCCAGGCCTGGCAAGGCCATGGGGCAGAGACACAAGGGTCAGGTGGGAAGGGAGCGGGGGTGCCCCAGCAAAGGCCGAGATTAAAGACAGCAGGACAGTATGCAACCTGCCCTCAAGCCACTCCCACTAGTGTCCTCAGCCTGCCACCACAACCAAGCAACCAATCCTTGGAAATGAGATGGGACCCCACATTAATGAACACATGGAACGAACAGAGATCCTCTGATTTGACTGACACTTCATTTAAGAAGCCAGGCAGAACAGGGACTTGATACGGAAATGCCATGGTTATGAATATGGTGACATATCTTGCACATCTGAGTTGTGGCCTGAGATTCACACCCACTTCACAAGGACACAGAGAACCCAAAAGTTAGAATATCAAGTCCTTGGTGCCTGGGCAGCTCAGTCAGTTAAGCGTCTGCCTTCAGCTCAGGTCATGATCCAGAGTTCCAAGATCGAGTCCCCAGATCGAGTCCCCAGGAGTCTGCTTCTCCCTCTGACCCCTCTCGTGCTCTCTCTCTCACTCTCGTTCTCTCGAATACATAAATAAAATATTTTTTAAAAATGTCAAGTCTTAAAGGCAGAAGTCTTGCAACTTTGAAAATAAAAGTCCCTCTTTTTTAAAAAATATTGCCTTAGAGTCTAGTCTTCAAGGGCATTCTGTCACATAGACATGCGATTCTACACACAGGAAAGGTCTGGCCTTTGGGGGAAGCGCTTTTATAGAATATACAAACAAACCAAACCAAAACAAAACAAAAAAATGCACTTAACCTTCAGCCCAGGGTTTTATTTCTCAGCATCTGCCTTAGAAAAACAATTGCCCATTTTCAGAGTTGTGCTGTTTCTAATAGTGAAAAATTGGAAATACCCTTAATGTCAGTCAATAGAGGAGTGGTTAAATAAACAACTGCCGTCTTCACACTACTGAGCAGTAAGTTTTCAAAATGTGTTAGGTTTTGTATTATTCTGAAGTGGAAAATTCCTCAAGATAGAGGTTTGAAAAAGTAAGATATGGAACAATACATACAGTATGGTATTATTTATGTGAACATACATGTAACACACCTCAGGCACATATACATAAAAGCATGTATTTGTCTATAAATTTGTAATGTAAGTAAATGTAAGAAATAAAGATCTGGAAAGATAGTCACCAAACTGAAAATAATGGTTAACTCTGAGGCAGGGACTACAACTGGGAGATTGAAGGTCAAGGTAGATGTGCTCACTTTATGGGGACGTTCAAATTTTTTACAGTGAGAATATATTCAGGCAGTGTTACCCCTCTTTCTATTTTTAATTGCTGCCTTGTAGCAGCCAGGAAACAGATAGTACAAATGAGGATAATTTGAGGAGAGTTTAATTAAGGGACAATTTGTAAAGTTACAGATAAGGTTCAGGAGAACTACTTAGGAGAGCGATGTGGAAACAAGAAGGAGAAAGTTACGTAGTAACATTTCCTGGAGGAGAACCATGACCTGTGTTGGAAGGATATAGCCAGTCAGAGGAGTTAGGAAATAAATTCCCTGACGTCATTCTCCTTCCCTCCAATCACCTCCCGGAGCCGCCCACTGGCCAAATCCAATGGGAAGCCAGAGAATAAGGGAACTTGTTGATATAGTCCATAGAGTGAGACTCCTGGGGCAGAAAGCAGAGGGCAATGTGGTGGACAGTTACCATACTTAATATACAAAGGGCTGCCATAACTGATAAAAAAGGAAAAACAGCTCGCCAAATGTTGGGATGTTTGACTAAATGTCACCGCATCCCTTTCCTGAATTCTGAACAAATTGAGATCTATGACAAAGAATAAGGCAGGTGGGAGCCAAGTATCACCTTCAGTATGGAATAAGGGCTGGGATGGAAGACCGTCTAGTGTGAGAAACAAATGTCTTCCCAATACGGAATCTGAGAATTGTGCATCGTGCCAACCTGTCACAGCGTGTGCTGCAATAGAGCAAACCCCTCCCCAAGACAGAAAGGGAGAAGATGCGCTGAGCACAACCAATCGTCGTTTCTTCATTTCACCATTACACAGGTCACGTGGCCTTTTCTGGGGTAGAGTAAGGGAAGGGGAAGAGTGTCCAGAATGTCCTCTCCCTCACATGGATTGAATGATAGGGAGAGGGGAGGGTGTGTTCCTTGCTAACAACCGACAGAAAAACTGGGCAAAGAATATGAACAGGAAGCTTATGTCCAGTGAGAGGAAGATAACAAAACAAGGGAGAGAGGCGGAAGGGGAAAGGAAGTCAGAGGGGAGGAAGGGGGACAGACCTCTCTCCCTGTGGGTGTTTATGGGGTGGAGATAGCGATGTAGAAGATACCTCACGGGGAAGGTTGAAAACCAGCCGGGAGAGGGTGCTCATTTCCTTCTTCATAGATTTCCGTTGTTTAATTGTTATGTAAAGTGTCTGTAGTTAAAAACAAAACCTCAATGTGTGGAAAAGCCTTAAGTTCCTTTTTTAGAAAGAAGAGAGTGTTAATTTTGTCAAATGCAAATGGTACGAAGAGATGAAGTGTGGATTTTTGGATGGCACTGTGAACCAGGGAGTTCCTACAGACACAAGGGCAGCTGCGGGCGTTGTGGCAACCCCGGGTTTGGTTCTGGGGAGGTGAGGAAGTGTCAGTAATGAGTGAACATGATGCTTTCTAAGAACTGGCTATGGCAAGAAGGTGGGGTGGTATCTGGAGGGGAACAAAGGGTTATGGACAGGCTTTGTTTCATGATCAGGGAGATTCGAGCCTATTTATATGCAGCGGGGAAGGTGACAACGCAGAGGGAGAGAGAAGACAGGCCATGAGCAAGGTCACAGATGAGACAGATGGAGGGAAATCATGGCCTCTAAAATAGGTGGGAAGGAAGTAAGGTGAGGGCAGTAAGCTTGTGGGTGAGAAAGGAAGACAATTTCCAGTCAGAGAGAAGGCAAGGGCACCTCCTGATCAAGAGGTGTGGGGGATCTGAGGAGAGAGTTCCGGTTCAGAATCTGGTTAAGTTGGAGACTAGTCATGTCACCCGTCTGGTAGTATCCATGGTAAGGTTAGCACAGATTGGTCTAAGTTCGGTGGAGTGTAAGGAGCACGTGTAAGACAAGAAAGTTGTGGGAGTTAAGAACCCTTGAAAGAAGGTGATTCAATTGGAGTCTAGTGTGGACAGAAAAAAAAAAGGGCCTCTTCATGTGTCAAGAGCATTCCGTACTTCCCATACGATTGCAGTAATTGCCTGTTCATTTGCTGTCACCAGCCCGTTAGAGTATGACCACCTCCATTCTCGAATTCTCTTTCTGTGAATAGAGACTATGTGGCGTATGGTAATTATTTGGTAAATAACTGTCCACTGAATAACTTAGGGGAAAAGAGGGGACAGTGTGAGGGAACGGATCTCTTAATGAGCTAGAGAAGAAAGTAGAGTGGGATTCCACTTAATTAAATTCGACCAATATGGACATCACTTCTACATTTAGGTACTAGGCGAACCACAGCACATGAGCAGATGCAGTCCTGCCTCTACAGAGCCTGGGCCGGAGGAATACCAGAGCAGAGTGTGGAGGCTGAGATCAGAGATTGACATGATGAGATTTACAGTTTGGAGGAGGAGGTGCTCTAGTTGTGGGGTGGTATCCGGAGGGGAACAGAACAACTCTGTCCAACTACCTTTTGATTACTGATCAGAATTGTCTAAGCCACATGGGGAAAGGAGGCAAGTTCCAGGCTGTGTTATGGCGGGGGGAGAGTACAGTGTGCCCAGGGGCAGACAGAAGGAATGCAGAAGGTAAAGGTAGGAAAAACAGTGCAGCGGATAATGATTAAAAGCATATGCTTTGATTCAGACCTGGACTCAAAATCTGACTTCCCCTCTGCTATGAGACACCTTCTAGACAGTGATTCTTAACTGGTGATTTTACCCTCCAGGAAATATTTGGCAATGTCTAGAGGAATTTTCGGTTGTCCCAGCTCGGTGGGAGGAGAGTGGGGTGCTACTGGCATCAGCTGGGTTGAGGCAAGGGATGCTGCTAAACAGGACTGCCCCTTAAAAAAGAATTGTTATGCCCCAAGGGCCAATAGTACCAAAGTTGAGACATTCTGCCTCAAGACTTATCCATAAGATAGTTTTAGTAATGCCAACCTGTTAGAAGTTTTATGAGAATTGAACCATTCAATGTATACAAAGAACTTGCCATATAGTATATGATAAGAATGAGAATAAGAAAAACAATGAAGAGGAGTATGAAGATGGCTGGAGAAAGATGCTAAAGACAGATCTCTCATTACAATTGTGAATTGAGCATTTATTTGAAGGACATAGAAAACCATCTTTTGTTTGGACTGCTGATCTTTAAAGTGTAACATCATAATATGACCAGGCACTGTAGTTGCTGCGTGTCTGAAGTAGACCCCCTCAGGGGCAACCCAATATCAGCCAAGATCTTCAAACGATCAATGTTGAGTTCACCCCTGTGAGAAGAGAGAGGAGATGTTTTCAGGGTTCCAGTGGGAAGAGTTGCGGGGTTGCGGGGAGGCCAGCTATGCCCAAATCCAACAGTATGGTGGAATCGGCTGTATTTAATGCTGGGGCTGGCGGGCAGAGGAGGTACTCTTCTTCATTCTCCTTTCATTTTAATAGTTGCAAAATGTTACAAACTCAAATCTGGCAGGGAAAAAGATGGAAGTATTTATTGGCCAAATCGAAGTACCTCAATTTTTATTTATCTTTTCAACCTCTATGTAAGTTATTATATGTTCATCATAGAGGGGAGAAAAAAATCTGACCAAAAGAAAAAGGAAAAAGAGTACACATAGTCCTATTACTATTCCGGCATGCATTCTTTCAGGTTATTTTCCTGTGCATCCGGGGCATTATGTATACCTTTTAAAATAAAATCGTTGGGGTGCCTACGTGGCTCAGTCAATTAGGCATCTGCCTTCGGCTCAGGTCATGATCCCAGAGTCCTGGGATCGAGCCCCTCATCGGACTCCCTGGGAGTCTCCCTCTCCCTCTGCCTGCTCCTTGCCCTGCTTATACTCTCTCTATCTGTCAAATAAATAAATAAATAAGTCTTTAAAAAAAATAAAATAAAATAAAATTGTTATCATGTTATTTAAAAAACTTTGTAACCTGCTTTTTAATTTAATAACACATTTTAAATGGTTTTAATGTCTTTAAGCATCCTTTTGTATTAATTTGTCAAAATACAAACATCTTTTTTTCCTAATTACAAAAGGAATAACCACTAAATGTGAAAGAAATGCCAACAGTGTCTAGGAAAGAGAGGGAGGAGGGAACCCACAGTATTTGGGTTAGGAAACTGTGACTTCAGTTGGCATAAACAACTAAACAACAGAAAGCTCAGAGGACGGGCTCAACAACATCGTCAGGACGCCAGGTGCTTTCTGTCTCTCTCTGCTGTCTTTGGGGGCCTCATCTGCAAGCCTGTTCTCCTCATTGTCACAAGATGGCTTCCAGTGGCCGTCAAGGCCGCATAGTCCCTTCTTACGTCTCTCTCCCCGGGAATATCAATTTGTTCTTTTAAGTCTAATGGTATCAACTTGTGTCATATAATCTCCCTGACCAATAACAGTCACCGGGACAATCCTAATCGCTCATGAACTAGGCCTGGTCAGATACAGAGCCCAGGGGTGGGGTCAGCATGTTCTGAAGGGCATGGCTATGTGAGGAGGGGTTGACACCTAAACCCAATGAGACGGAAGGAGAATGTGTGGTTAGATAAGCAGTCAACCGTGTTCACTTCAATACTCCCGTCTGGTTATCCAACACGCCTACACCCTTTCCCATCTATCATTTTTTTACAAAAAGAAAAAAAGAGATTTATTTATTTATTTATTTAAGAGGGAGAGCATGAGCAGGGGGAGGGGCAGAGGGAGAGAGAGAATCCTCAAGGAGACTCGCCGCTGAGCAGGGAGCCCAACGCGGGGCTTGATTCCACGACCTCGAGATCATGACCTGAGCTGAAATCAAGAGTCAGCCACTTAACCGAATGAGCCACCCAGGTGCCCCTGACATCTGTGGATTTTAAACAATAACCACAGCTTCATAAAATGTCCACGGCCCTTTTCTGAAGGGAGGCAATGAGGGGTCTTCAGACTCCTGCATACATTGTAAGTCCTGGGTCTCTGGGGGGCTCTGCACGCCTCTTCCTTCTGTTATGTTAATCATATGTGGTTGTTGTTGTTGAATTTACGTAGGAATAGATGGAATTTTCTGCAATTTTCTTCCAACATCAGCTCTTCTTTTTTCTGATGTGTTTTGAGCTCCTTTCACATCTGCTCTTCCTTTTTTTTTTTCCCTCTTAGGGGGTGTGGGGGGGGGGCAGAATAATCACACAGACCCCAAGCTGAGTTTCTTCTCGCTTAGTCATTCTGAGGTAATCACAGTTATACACGGGCCTGCGGTTTACGCGTGGTCTTTTGCTGATCTCCCTGCTTCCCCGAGCATGGTTTGCTTCTTCCCTGAGAAATACGAGTCAGCTAGCACTTGGATCTAAATCATTTATATGTATGGGTCCCAAAGCTGCCGGAGGAGAACGGGGAGGGCAGTGGTCCCACCAGCCGTCAAAGCTGGGAACAATTTCCACATTCGTTTTATTTTTTTCTTGTGTTGAAACCCTTGACTAGAGGCCGGATCCAAGGAACAGAGAGGGTCTACCTTGTCCCGTGGATGGTGGTGGGTCTGGAGATCTGGGTCGGTCTCCCTTCTCCCACCGATCAAAGCAGGAGGCAGGGCCCTCCCTGGTGGTGTGAAAGTCTTGTGTGCCTGCAGGCACGTTCCCCCACCCAGCTCACTCTGCCTGGAGCTGTCAGCCCCCTCAGAGACAATTGCTGCTAAAAGCTTATTTCTGGACTCTCTCCCACCACTGTGGCCTTCGACTGATGTTTGGCTTTACGAGGAGGAAAAAGGGCCCCAAGTGGAACATTCCAGATCTTTTCTCTTGCCAACTCAAGCCCCTATTTCCTGTCCTTCCAAAGTGAGAATTATTTTTAGTGGGATTTTCAGAAATTCTGCCTCTTCTCATCACGTTGTGCAGTTCACTCCAAAAAGGGAGTTGTGGGTTGATTCCCAGAATTTTATATCAAGTTAGGCTTAATTGTTTTGTATTTCTTGAAGTCTGTGATATGAGGTTGAGAAAATCCCCTAGATTCTTTGTTGGATGATGCTTTCCTTGGTATATCTTGTTTTATTCATTCCAGTGAGCCTTGGAAGGAGATTTTTATAAACCCACTAATACATTGCTCTTTCCTGGATGCTCCCAAAGCACTTTTAATGGTTATACAGCATCTGAATCACACAGATAAAGCTAAATGTACTTCACCAATTTCCAACTGGTAAATGGTTGGGTGATTTCCAATTTTTCCCTCACTATAAAAAAGTTAACAAAAACTTTGTACATGATATTTGTGCATGTCTCTGATTGTTCCTTTAGTAAATTACCACATTTTCAAATAATGACAGGGAGCTGAGCTCAATTTTGCCCCTTCTTAGCTTTGTATTCGTTTTTCGGTTAAGTGGTTTTAAATAAAAACCATCACAACAATCCTTGGCCATATTGTAGGTGCCTTTCAGCACCTTCTCTTCCCACCAGACCATATGTTGACCCAGATAAACTAATCCCTGTACCTAAGAACAGGATTGGTCTGCTAGGGATGCTCGTTCTCCTCATTTCTACTCTCCTTCTGCAACCATTCCTGGTCCTCTATCATCTGCAGCTTCTCTCTGCTAACTTTCTAATTACTCCCTGGTATTTTCAGCTGTTCTTCTCCACATACCTCTGAAGTTTTTCGGGTGACTTTCTACCAAGGCTTTATCTTGTGAAAATCAATGATAGAAGTAACAGTCATCTGCTTCTTAGCCCTCTGCTTCTCAAAATAAAATACTCTCACACGTGCTGAAATCCTGATGTACCACTGTCAATAAGGCAGCAACCAATAATCTTGTGTTTATCAAACCGTGAAGACCACCAGCACGAAAACTCCCAGAGGTGCTTGTTAAAATCCAAATTCCTGGACTGTGCCTCAGGTTAACTGGATTAAAACTCTCTAGGGAGGGGCACCTGCGTGGCTCAGTCGTTAAGCATCTGCCTTCAGCTTAGGTCATGATCCCTGGGTCCTGGGATCAGGCCCCGCATCGGCCTCCCTGCTCAGCGGGGAGCCTGCTTCTCCCTCTCGCACTCCCCCTATTTGTGTTCCTTCTCTCGCTGTGTCTCTCTCTCTGTCAAATGAATAAATAAAATCTTAAAAAAAAAATCTCTAGGGATAGGGTGCCAGGAATTTGTGTTTTATTGATTTCTTCAATGATTCTGATACTTACTAAAATATGTAGACTTACCTAACTTTTGAGAATTCTTATATCAAAGCTCAACTTTGCGTGAGCTGACACAGCAACTCCCTTTTCTATCATGCCTTTTAAATAAAAATTCTATTAATCATGTGTCTACATTGATGGTAGTACTGGGCAGCCTGGGTGGCTCAGTCAGTTGGACTTCCAACTCTTGATTTGGGTTCGGGCCATAATGTCAGGGTCATGGGCTCAAGCCCCACACGTGCAGCATAGAGCCTGCTCGGGATTCTCTCCCTCTCTCTCTCTGCCCCTCCCCCTGCCACTCATTTTCACTCTCTCTAAAAAATTAATTAATTAATCAACTCGTGGTAATACTGACACAATCTCCGCAAATCCAAAGACCATCGGGTGGTAAAGCTTACAAGAATCACTGCATCTGGTACTCCTCTCCTTCCTACTTTCTTGCTGTTTGGTTGGGGTCATGTGACCAGTTCTGGCCACTGGGCTTGGAGTCGGATTTAGTTGAGTTCACACTGTGCCTTTGTATGGTGCCCGTGAAGCCATGTGCTAAGATGGAAGTGTCATAAGATAGCGGAGCCTGTGTCGGCTTGAGTCTCTGATGGTCTGTGGAGCAAAATCACTGTCAACCTTTAGTGCAGCATGGGCTAGAAATAAGTTATAGAGATTTTTCAGGTTATTTGTCATGCAGCATAACCTAGTCTTATTCTGAATAATACAACTAAAACGCTTATTTCTTGTTCACCCATCAGTGTATTTTTTTCTAAGATTTTATTCATTTATCTGAGAGAGAGAGAGAGAGCTTGAGAGAGAGAGAGATTATGAGCAGGGGAGAGGGGTAGAGGGAGAAGCCGACCCCCCACCGAGCAGGGAGCCCGATGTGGGGCTGAATCCCAGGGCCCTGGGATCATGACCTGAGTCGAAGTAGATGCTTACCTGACTGAGCCACCTAGGCGCTCTCCATCAGTGTATTTGAGTGTCTTCTGATCATTTAAAATTTGGTTATAATAAGATATCTCCAGTTCTATAAATCTGAGCTTTATTCAAATATTCATCTCCAAAAAATCACTAATTTTACCAATTTGAATTTGTGTAAATAAGAGAAAACTTTCTGTGGGTGATAGAAGGGTATTAGGAAACTTGATGACCTGGAAAAAGGAAGTGAGGTAAAGGGGCACCTGGGTGGCTCAGTTGGTTAAGCGACTGCCTTCAGCTCAGGTCACGATCCTGGAGTCCCGGGATCGAGTCCCGCATCGGGCTCCCTGCTCGGCAGGGAGTCTGCTTCGCCCTCTGACCCTCCCCCCTCTCATGTGCTCTCGCTCTCTCATTCTCTTTCTCTCAAATAAGTAAATAAAATCTTTAAAAAAATTTTATATATAGCATGCTATAATATACATTTAGCTTGCTACACTATTAACAGTTGAGTCCCAATGCTTTTGTGATTTCTGAATAACTTACTCAACTCTGGTTGTGGCTCAGTTCAGCCATATCTGCTGATATTTCAACTCAGGGTCAGTCTGAAAAATGGTGCCCCTCTGAGGGTAGAAGTGCCCTTCTTAACCCCCCAGCCCTATCCCCAGGTCTATAAGACAGAGGAAAAGGACCTGGCATCCCTTTGCGCTTCTTGATGTGAGTTCTTTCAGCCTCGAGGCCATCATCTGTTCCTCAGCAGCTGACAAACATCCCAGGAAATGAAAAGTGAGGACAGAGGGAGAAGGAGGTGGTAAGAATTTCTCTGCTCTAGCCGTTGCTTTTTTGTCCTTCTTCACTGTCTTTTCCTTCTGTTTGCCTTCCTTCTTTTCTGTTAGCATAATCTCTGGTTTCTACTCTCTGTTTGTCTTTGTGCTACTTCTCTGATCGCTTCTCATGTAAATTATTCAAATGTCTCGAGCATCATTTAGCATCTGATATGGTCTGTGAACTCTGCCTGGGAAAATTGCACATAAACTATATTTAGAACCTCCAATTAAGTAAGCTCTATAAGAACCAGAGATTCTGTCCTCAACTAAGAGTCTCTAAGTTCTCTCTTCCTACAGTATTCATCTGAAATCTATTGGCATTGTAAGACTCCGCCCCTGGCATTTTCTTGGAATCTTTCAGTTCCATTTTCTGGGTCACAGATTCTCGATGGTTACTCAGAAAACTTCTGTCTCAGGAGTCAGGCCAGGGCGGTGGAAAGAGCATGAACTTCGGAACAGCCCATGCCTGGGTTAAATAGTGGCTTTACTACTTGTTAGCTGCGTGACAATAGAAAACATATGGAATTCCTTGCAAGTCCCTCACCTCATCTCGCATTGCTTCTCTTTTACAAGCAAGGTAAAATATGGAGTGAGGGTTAGAGAACTCGTTTGGGCCTGTGGCTGTCTCTCACATTCTCTCTGGAATGAATGGCCCTTAGCGCTCACTGTCACCAGCATGAAACTCAGTGGGAACCTTAAGACAACAAAAAAATTAAAAAGTAGTACTGTCTCTCATAGGCAAGACAGGAATCATGCACGTTATGAGTGAGACCTAAGAGATTAATCTGATGCCTCCAAAGGATTATTTCTTCTTTACCTTCTTAATCTTTGAGAGATCCCTTTGTAGGACTGATTTTCTGTTTCTTCATCCTTCTTCATACCATGTAATACCTGCTCTTCGGGATTCTTCTCTCTCATTACTTAAAAATTATTTTTAAATAGAAGAAAACCTGATTTCAGCATGCTAGGCTTTACTTCATCAAAGGTTTATCAGCTCCTCTAAATTTCCTAACGACTTATAAAGAAATCTGAATTCACACTCATATCTTCCTTACACACTAGTGCCAACTGCTTTTGCATTATATACACATAAAACCCTATTTGATTCTAGTCAGACTGTATTCAGTGATGTATTATTATTATTATTCTGTACTCAAAACCAAAAATTTCAAATAAGATATAGAATCTAAACTTCTTTTTGTAAATACAAACAAGTCACAGAGCCTGTAATATGTTCTACTGTGCCTCTTTGCAAAGCTCAACTCCAAAAGAAAACTTTGAAGGGAAATAGGAATGCATTCTCTTTTCCTAATGTAAAAGAGTGATTTCTCCTGGGTTTCAAATGGTTTTGCCTTATTCTTCCATCTACCTCTGTGGGTTTAATACAAATCATTTCAGAATGCCATGAGGTGGTGCCAAGTTTGATATACCTCCTCCAAAATGGCATTAGAAAGTTCATGCAGGGGTACCCGCTGAGCGTGGAGAGGAAGCTTGAGAGCTGTACCCCATTCAAAGAGCGCTGAGCTCAGGGTTCACTGGACAGAGGAGGTAGGAAAAAGAGAAGCAAAGACAATTACAGTTCCAGAAAAGTCGCCCCTTCTTCACCTTGGGTCACATTTTCAGGTTGTCACAAAAGGACAGGAAGCAGGACTCAAGTATGAGAAGAGCAAAGGATTTGTTTGGTTGAAACTTTAGGGCAGGTATATAAGACCAGAGGAGGAGTAAATGCAGATGTGAGGTCTGCCTTGGTCCCAGCTAGAAAGCCAACTCTTCCCTTGTCCTGGGGTGGGGCTGGGGAGGGTCATCTGAGTTGCCTTCCAGAGATGCGATGCGTGAACAGTGGAGGAGACTTGGCGGGGAAGGAGGGAGGAGGGTTTAGCATAAACTTGCTTCTCTACTCTTCTTTGTCTGACAGCTATGGTTGGGTCTTGCCTGGTAGCCGTGGACCAGCCCTGAGGCACAGAGTCTTCTGTCTACACCACAGAGACCACTTCACCACAGGTTTACGTGAATTCACCCTTTCAGACTCACAGTGGATGTTCTTCTCGCAAAAGGGCATCCCGAGGATCTTGAACAGTCTAGTGCACCACCCCAAACTCCCGTGCCTGATGACCTTAGTCCTCCAGCTGTGGGAGGCTGCCAGCCAACAGCTCCCAGGTATTGGCCTCCTTGGAAGTTGCCTCGGCTGAAAAGAAGTGCCACACCCAAGGTTATACACCTTTCCCAGGGTGGCCCACATCCAGTAACTAATTGACCTAGCCTTTGACACAAATGGGGCAGCTCTGAGAGGCCATCCCAAGCTCAGAGCCCTCTGTGGGGCCCACGGGAGCTTTTGTTGAGCCTTCATTCACCACAGCCCAGTTTAGCATTGGCCCAATCCTGGATTCCTTCCCTTCCTCTCCCTCCCTCCGGTAAGATGCCGGGGCCATTCCTTGGTAAAGGTCCTGCACGCTCGTCTGCACCTCAGAGTCGGTTTCCTGGAGGAACCCAGACCTGAACATTGATACTTGCTTCACTATACTGAAAACAGTAGGGCACAGGTTCAGAATTTTACAGAAAGCTCTGTCTTAAATATAGTGCGATTTCTTGAGAGACTTCTGACTGTGGACTGTTAATAATGAGCCAACCTTATAAAAGAAACGGTTCAACTGGCGATAATTGTTTAGTTTCATGTTGCAAATGATGACCTTTAAGATTCGAAGGCTTAGTAATAGGAAAGTGAACTTGGAGTCTGAGGGGGTATGTCAGCTGTCCATTACAAAGTCTCTCATGCGTTGAGCAAGTTGGGATGTCAGGGAACAGCCCTGGTCATGTGAGCCCTGATTCATTGCCAGCCATTTCAAAAATTTTCAGTTGTCACTTAATCTAACTCCTGTCTCCTCCTCCGCAAGCAGGGAAGTGGAAAAGCACACATTAGCACACTTCCCTCAAATAAAACAACACCTCAGGCGCCTGGGTGGCTCAGTCGTTCAGCGTCCCAGGGTCCTGGGATGAAGCCCCGCATCAGGCTCCCTGCCCGGGGTTTGTGTTCTCTCTCTCCCTGTGTCTCTCTCTGTCAAATAAATGAATAAAATCTTTAAACAAACAAACAAACAAACAAACAAAACCAACACCTCCCAGCTGTCCCCAACTGCCCTACAAAAAGCAATGAGCTGGGGGGAAGCATGCAATATAGGAAGCCCCTAATACATGGAAATCTCAGTTTTGGTAAAAATTGGCTATACTTTATGTATAACTCTTTTGATAAAGTCCTGTTGTCCTCCTGAAGGAGGTGTAACCACAGGCGTGTCAAATAACAAAAAGCAAAAGGGAAGGTGCTGATCCATTTTTGTTTTTGTGGGTTTTTTTCTGAGCTTATTTTCTTGCTGATTGATTCCTTTCTCCAGAAAGCAACTGCTTAATACTGAGAAATAGCTGAAACTCTTCTGTAATATGCTCCAGGGAGCGGAAAAAAGAAGAGGAAGGAGAGCAGATACAATATTACAAAAAAGCCCGAGCAGTGTTAGCTTAAATTGGAAACAGTCTGGTCTCTCAGAAGGGAAAAGAAGTAGAGGTTTTTACCCACTCTCCAAAAGTAAAGCGTTAGCCACTCTCCAAAAGTAAAGCGTTCCTAGGAAACCTTTCACAAGCCAAAAGGGCTTAAAGCAAAGAAGCAACTACCATTAATGTGTACGGAAATTTTGGGGGTGTTCCAGATCACCAGAATCACCTCTCTTAGGCGTTTCTGACGTGATCTTAGGACACATCTTGCTGACGGATGCACAAAATATATGAAGATAAAGCCCAGATGCTCACAGACACAGTTCAAAGCTTTAGGGGCTTGATGCCGAGATGCTGAGTGACGTTCCTGGGCAAGGGGCTTGCCTGGGCCCGGGCCACGCAGCGCCTCTCTAAGGGCTTGCTGCAAAACAAATGCTCAGTGCTGTTTTGGCTTTTCACCTTTTCTTTCTTTCTTTCTTTCTTTCTTTTTTATTTATTTTATTTTATTTTATTTTTTATTTTATTACATTATGTTAGTCATCTTTTCTGGTAGAAGTGAAAATCCTCTTTGGATTCCTTCCAGATAGCAAGAACAGGTTACTACCTAGCTTAGGTCTTTTGTAAAAGCAAAGTGGCATAACATAAACTTGCCCAAAGTGGAAGATACCTGTGCAGGAAGAAATAGATGGCTAAATCAGACAGAGAAAAATAAAACTCATTATACACGGGAAAAATTAAGCTCCTTAAGAGAACTTATTGGGACTCCTGGGTGGCTCAGTCGGTTAAGCTGCTGACTCTTGATTTCGGCTCAGGTCATGATCTCAGGGTCGTGGGATCCAGCCCCGCGTTGGGCTCTGTGTGTGCTCTGCTGCGGGGAATCTGCTTCTCTCTCTCTCTCTCTCTCATAAATAAATAAACCTTTAAAAAAAGAGAGAGAGAACTTATTAAGAGCATGTATGTTAGCACATGACTTTGGAAAGAAGTGGAAAATGTTATCATTTGGGTATTCTCTATTTGCTTATGATCTTGCGCAGATCATAAGGCATTAGTAACTGGAGGGCATTGTAAGGGCTTTAGTAAAACAGCCCCAACCCCCTCTGACTAGACCTATGACCACTCCCATTCTCTTCTGTGACTGAGAGGCCCACGGTGTTAAATGCACAGAGGGCACAGGGGAATTCATTAAAAGCCCCTCTAGAATATGGTTTCTATATACACCTAGCAATTGAACAAAATTGAATCACAATTGAATTACAATTTATACAGACTACAATCTTTGTATATTGTATGGCTACAACTCCAAATACAGTCCTTAGGTACTTTGATTTGAAATCATTAAAAGTAGAATCTTCTTTCTAAAAGAATCTCAACTCACTGAGTTTGGATGAAACAACTCTTTATCAGTATTTTAAAGATTCTTTTTATTTTTAAATTTTTTTTAAGAGAGAGACAGCATGAGTGGGGGCGAGTGGAGGGAAAGAGGGAGAGGGGGAGAGAGACGCTTAAGCAGGCTGCACAAATACTTCGTGCAAGTAGTTTGTGTATTTTTCTATCTTTATATCAATTATGTCCATTTTGGAATAGAAGCCTTTGAAAGGTGTGGTGGTTTGAAAAATATATCCACAAATTCTTTTTGACTCCTTACCTCAAGAGGTAGAACTTAATTCTCTCCTTGAGTGTGGGCTGGATCTAGTCACTGACTTCTAGGCAATAGATTTGGCAGAAATGATGTCACTTCTTTATTTTTATTAGTTTTTTAATATTGTGGTTAAATATATATAATATTGACTAATCATTTTTCAGTGTATGGTTCGGTGTACAGTTTAGCCTTGAGAGAGACCCCAGCGCAGAATCACCCAGCTTCACTGTTCCCAGATATGCGAAGTGAGTGGTACCTTCCAGTGTGTAGTTCCGTGTAATGACATTCACAGTATTGCAGCCAATACCACCATCCACCTCCAGAACTTTTTCATCACCTCAAACTGAAATTCTATCCTCATTAAACAACTCCCCACTCCCTACCTGCCCCCAGCCCCTAGCGACCACCATTCTTTTTTCTCTGGCAGTTTGATTATTCTAGGTACCTCATATAAGTGGAATCATACTGTGTTTGTCCTTTTGTGACTGGCTTATGCCATTTAGTATAATGTCCTCAAGGTTCATCCGTGTTGTCTCCTGTGCCAGAATTTCCTTCCTTTTTAAGGCTGTGTAATATTCCACTGTACCATACATTATATGCCACATTTGCTTAGCCCTTTGTCAGTGGACACTTGGACTGCTTCCACATTGGGGCTATTGTGAATAATGCTGCTATGAACACAGGTGTACAAGTCCCTGTTTTCCATTCTTCTGGGTATATATCTGTGAGTGAATTGCTTGATCACACAGTAATTCAAGGCTTAATTTTTTGATAAACTGCCAAACTGTTTTACACAGCAGCTATACCATTGCACATTCTTTTTTGCATCTTTTTAAATATTTTATTTTTAATTGCATAATATATGCACCGTTTTACATTCTTACTAGCCGTGCACAAGGGTTCCATTTTTTTTCCACATCTTCACCAATACTTGTTACTTACTGGCTTTTGATAATAGCCATCTTAATGAGTGTGACGTGAGATGTCACTTCTGAAACTAGATTATAAAAGGACTTTTGTCTTAGATATGTGTGGCTCTCTGCCTGTCTCCATCACTCACACTGGGGAAAGTCATCTGCTCTCTTATGGGGAAGCCCTAGGGAGAGGGAAGTAGGCTGAGTACACTCAGGCAGCCCGTGGAGAGGTCCATATGGTGAAGAACTGAAGCCCCCCGTCAACCAGCCCATGAGTGAGCTTGGCAGGGGATCCTTGCCCAGGGAGGCTTGAGATGACTGCAGCCTGGTGAGAGACCTCAACCCAAATTCCTTCGCCAAGCTGTTCCCAGGTCCCTGACCCTTAGAAACCGTGAGATAACAAATGTGTGTTGTTTTAAGCCACTGAGTTTGGGGTAATTTGATATGCAGCAACAAATAACTATTCAGGGAGTAAGAATTTCATTACCAGTTTAGTCAACAGTTCTACAGATAATTTCCTGAGCCACCCTGCAGGGCACTGTTGTAGGCACCGGGAGGAAACAGTCCTGATCCCATGGAACTTACATCCTAACGCACCATGTAGCTTCTATCTATGAGTCTTTGTCTGAGCCAGGCTCTGCTTCAGACAGGAATGACTCCAGCAGAAAGGCATTGCAAGGGAATCACAAGGCTTGGAGGACAGACTCTGGCTGAGCTTTCAGAACAAACTTGTAGTGAGGCCAACCCCACAGAACCAGCCCCACAAGGGAACCACTTCCTCAGTTCCAGTCATGAATCCAGACACCCCAGGAGTTGCTGCCCTGCCGTGGGCTCTTGGGCAGCACCGCTTTTGCTATGGTTCACACCACAGAACAGATGCCCTCACCCTAACCCTCTGCTGCACCCGCCTCAGAAAAATCAAATTTCTGCCGCTGCAGGGGCAGGTCCCCATCTTGGTCCCCACCTTGTTAGGCTCTAGAGGGCAGTCCGCTCAAAGAGGTGGAATGGGGCGGAGGGAGCCAAACTAGAATATCTCCTGGGATGTGACTGATAGGGGCTGACAAATAATCAGGAATGAGAATGCTGCTATAGCCGAGTTGCTAGGGTAGACCCACTGTATTGTGACCATCATTTGAAGGGAACTCAAAGGTATAGTGAGTAGCTACTGTGTGGTTGGTACCAGATTATGAACTTTGTATTGTTATTTTACTTAATACAACAACCCTATGAAATAGGTATTATTATCCCCATTCTCAGGTGGGGAAACTGAGGCTCAGCCAGATTAAATAACTTGGGCAAGTTCCCATGATAGAGAGAGATTATACATATGTATATATATATAGCAGGCATCTCCTTCTAAGCACAGGGCAAGAGACACTGCGTTCTTAGTGCCACACAAAATAATGATAAATAGGTGAGATGACTTGTTGGTGTTATTTTTAGTCTCTGTTATGGACTGAATGTTTGAATCCCCTAAAATTCTTTCGTGGAAGCCCTAAACCCCCAATGTGACTTTATTTGGAAATGGGGACTTTATGGAAGTAATTAAGATTCCATGAGGGGGTGGAGGGTGGAGGAATTGGAGAAGGTGGTCAAAAGGCACAAACTTCTAGTTATAAGAAAAATAAATACTAGGGATGTGATGTACAGCATGATGACTAAATCTAATACTGCTGTGTGCTATGCCGGAAAGCTGTTAAGAGGGTAAATCCTAAGAATTCTCACCACAAGGAAAACAACATGAAAAAACATTACCCTTTCTTTCTCTCTTTCTTTCTCTTTTTCTTTCTTTCTTTCTCTCTCTCTTTTTCTTTCTTTCTTTCTTTCTTTCTTTCTTTCTTTCTTTCTTTCTTTCTTTCTTTCTTTCTATCCAAGATGATGAATGTTAACTAAATTTATTGTGGTGATCGTTTGACAGTATATGTAAGTTGAGTCATTATGATACACCTGAAACTTCTATAGTGCTGTGTGTCAATTATATCTCAATAAAACTAGAAGGAAAAAAGACGAAATGAGGTCATAAGGTTGAGGCTCTGATCTGATAGGATTAGTGTCTTTATAAGAAGGAACACCACCTACCTCCACTGCTTACTGGCTCTGTGACTTAGGCAAGTTACCTCTGTGCCTGTCAGGGAAAAATAATGGTGCCTACTTCATAGGGTTATTACAAGGCTCAAACGAGTCGATATTTGTGAAGCAGAGTGCCCAGCTCACAGCAAAGGTACACGTGTGTGACAAATAAATAAGAAACTGATAAGTCACATTCTATTAGGAGAACAGGAGCCACCTAAGTAGTTTGAGTACGAAGTTTATCACTGGGAATGAGAGACTTAAACAACCCCTAGGGATAAGGAAGGCAGGGATGATAGATAGAAGGCACGGAACGTGGATCAAGACAAGCTCCTTCTCTTCGACCCTTCAGCCACGCAGTGGGCGATTCTCAGAGTACAACTGAAAATCACAGGCAAACACCCATGTCAGCCGTCTGCATCTGCAGATGTTCACACTGGCTTTGGGGAAGAAGAGTCCCTGCTTATCTTCTGTCCCCCAGCACCTCTCAGATGCTTCCCTGTGCACAGGGGAGATTGGAAATTGTGGGTTTCAGGCTGTCTGTCCACAGCCCCCGGGAGAGCTCAGGAAGGCAGGACTGACACCAGGTCAAATTGATTTGGTTTCCCTCGCAACTCATTAGAAGTAGGAGGTTTTCACAATGAGATACCACCTCACACCAGTCAGAATGGCTAAAATTAACAACTCAGGAAACAGTAGGTGTTGGTGAGGATGCAGAGAAAGGGGAACCTTCCTACATTCTTGGTGGGAATGCAAACTGGTGCAGCCACTCTGGAAAACAGTATGGAGGTTCCTCAAAAAGTTGAAAATAGAGCTACCCTACAACCCAGCAATTGTCCTACTCGGTATATATCCAAAGGAAACAAACATAGTGATCTGAAGGGGCACCTGCACCCCAATGTTTATAGCAGCAATGTCCACAGTAGCCAAGCTATGGAAAGAGCCTACATGTCCATCAACAGACGAATGGATAAAGAAGATGTGGCATCTATCTCTAGTGGAATATTACTCAGCCATCAAAAAGGATGAAATCTTGCCATTTGCAACAACATGGATGGACCTCGAGGGTATTATGCTGAGCGAAATAAGTCAATCAGAAAAAGACAAATATCACATAATTTCACTCATATGTGGAATTTAAGAAACAAAACAAAATAAAACATAGGGGAAGGGAAGGAAAAATAAAATAAGATGAAAACAGAGAGGGAGGCAAACCATGAGAGATTCTTACTATAGGAAACAAACTGAAGATTGTTGGAGGGGAGAGGGGTGGGGGGATGGGGTAACTGGGTGATGGGCATTAAGGGGGGCACTTCATGTAATGAGCACTGGGTGTTGTACGCAACTGATGAATCACTAACCTCTATCTCTGAAACTAATCATACACTATATGTTAATTAATTAATTTTAAATTAAAAAAAAGAAGTAAGAGGTTTTACTTAACTTCTGACTATCTTTGTATGTGCTTTGCCTTGATTTGTTATTCAACATTCAAAGAGCCCTCAGAGATCTTGTGTAAAGCTCTATTATCATTAGGATAATATACACCCTTACATTAAGGAAGACCATAGTTTCTACTTCTTTTACCTTTCCTTTGTGCCTTTTTTTTAAAAAAGATTTTATTTATTTATTTGACAGAGAGATAGAGAGAGAGCACAAGTAGGCAGAGCGGCAGGCAGAGGGAAAGGGAGAAGCAGGCTTCCCGCTGAGCAGGGAGCCCGATGCGGGGCTCGATCCCAGGACCCTGGGATCATGACCTGAGCCAAAGGCAGATGCTTAACCGACTGAGCCACCCTGGCGCCCCTCCTTTGTGCCTTAATAGAATTTTGCACTTGTAATGCACTATGTATGCTCAAGAAATTTTTATTTATTGAAGGAAAAAAACCTTTATGACCAAAAGGACTATAAGCAATACAATTCAAGCAACAACAAAGCAGACTGAAATTCTTTCAGATAAAATTTGTATTTTTTAAAATCTGCTTTCACTTTTTTTCACAGTAATAAAAGAATTTATTATGAAAAATGCAGTCATTAAAAAAAAAAAAACATGGCATGTCACAAAGACACGGGAGCCAGCCTGATGGGACATCCATCGGCCAAATCTAGAACAATTCGAGCACCAAAATAATTAATAATATTCTAAACCATTGAAAAATAGTAATCTGTGCGTCCATATTGATCATAATAGGTAATAACCAATAATAAACAGAGAAATAAATAACAGGATAAGGAGGACCCTTGCTCAGGGTTCACTGATCAAAGTGAAGATGTGCTGGAGTTGAATACTCATAGTAAAGCCTGCACTGGGCAAGAATCATCAATAGATGCTCAATCTAGGCATTTTGATGAGGCACTTGGTCTTAAAGTGTCTCCCCCTACACTGCTTATTAGTTGCAAAAGGGGAAGAAAAGAGCAATTAGACAATGGAGAAATTGGACACTTCAACTGGGATGATCCAAATCAACATTACCAGTGAAGAACAGATGGGCATCAGGTGCATCCAGAGGTGCTACCCTGAGAAAGGTACATCATCTGTGTAGTATTGTGGCCAAGAATGCACACTTGCATCTAATCATGAGGAAACACTAGCCAAACCCAAAGTGAAGAACATTCTTTTTTTCTTTAAAAAAAAAAAAAGAAGAAAGGGTGGGGAAGTTATATTTTTCAAAAACGTCAAGGAAAGCTGTAGAAATGTTCTCGACTAAAGGAGACTAAAGAGGCAGGACAACTCAATGCAATGTGAGCCTACCCTGACTCCTGTACTGGAGGAAAAATTCTACAAAGGATGTTGTTGAGTTAACTGATAACACTGGAATACCGGTCCCAATGGCAGATTAGATTAGACAAAGGCATTATATGGCGCTAAGTTTACCGAAGTTAATAACTGCACGTTGGGAAATAAACATCGTTGTTAGGAAATAAACATCGTTGTATGTAGAGATAAAAAGGCTTACTATATGTCACTTACCCTCAAAATTGAGGAAAAAAATATTAGAAAGACATAGGTCAAAATGATAAAGCAAAGGTGGTAACATGCTAACAACGAAGGAATATGGATGTTCTTAGTACTAGTCTTACTCTTTCAACTTTTCTGTAAGTTTGAAATCATTTCCAGACAAAAAAGGAAAAAAAATTTAAATCTCTGAAACCATTTTTCACTTTTGCCTAACTTTAATAGGACAAATTTCAAACAAATAAGAGATATAAGGGAAACTATAACCAAATCCCATGTACTTATTTTTTACAGAAAACTTTAGTAACAGATAAGGGTCAAGTAGATTCCTGGACATGGTCTGGAAACTTAGGAATTCTCAAGTATGCCCTTTGATGGACACTTGTGTTGCTAGCAAAAGTGGCTGAGAAGGGTCTGCTTCTATCAGCCTTGAGGGCAAGGCTCTTGTCCAATCTCTGTTATCTTCAGGGCCCACTACACAGCTCATGGTAGAGCTGCTACCCAGCGGACTTCACTGTGTGGCTGAGTGAATGGATAACGAAGGGATAACATGGCCCTCAGAGCCCTATCTGTCCCCAGCCAAGTTTTGGGGCAGTGCTGTGGTTTCTAGGTTGCCCACCTTTCTCCATGAGTTCATTCCAGTGCCCTGAGAACGAGGAGAACTGGCCCCACCTCTTCCCTTTCAGCTCTTCCAATGGTTCTTCTAATCTATAGGGCCTTGCTGAAGCTATTAAAATTATCCAGACCTGGAGCATTCTTGTTTATGTTTCAGTCAACAGAGTTAACTGATGGATTTAATTCACATACAAATTTTTTTCATCATTCGTTCTCCCTCCTTTTAATGAATGATATTTGGCCCTGAATTCAGAAACTGTGCTTGGTTTTAAATTATCCATGCAAAACAAAATAGTTAAAAGATGATTTAGCCCAGGTTCTCTGGGAAGCAGATGCCAAGAAGGAATTGGAAATGTAAGACACTTATTGGGGAAAACATCTGTGAGGGATCGTAGGGAGGGAGCAGAAGGAGACAGGGCGAACTATTAGATGGTGATGCGGGTCTGAGATCCATGAAGAAGATAGGGAAGGAGAAAAGGAAGAGGTGGGGAGGGAGGGAAGGAGGAAAGACACAACCTACTTGTGGTTCTCAGAAAGTTTCAGCAAGGTTAGGAGGGAACCCTTGAGCCACACTCTCTCATCATTGGCACCCCTGTCTGCCAGGAATGGTCTCCTTCGTATCCCTGCCATGTTCAGTTACTGGCCAGGAGCAGACCATGAGAAGTGTGGCCAGCAGCTAGGGCTGGAAGCTGATTATGCTTCCTGCAGTAGGACATGAGAGGCATATCCCATTGGCTGCCACCAACAGTTTTGCATGATTTAGGCTGAGCTGCCTTCTGCTTTTACCTGGTATGATCCAAGGCAAGTTTGGAGTTTTGGCCGTAATCATCCATCTGGACTCTGCGGTCAGTGTCATGTAGTTTTGAACAGGGAGGTATAGTCAGGGCATCCTAAATAAAAGGGACCCATGAAGTGCTGAAAACATTAAGCCATAGCTCTGCAGCAAAATAAGTTCTGCTTTCGTTTCAAAATACAGTAGGTGCATTATTTTCCTTTTGCCTCAAAAAGACACTGATTCCAGATGTTGGATGCCCATTGACTCCCCAAATCTAGTGGCTAAATTATTCCAAAGCCTCACTTAAGTATTTATTTTAAAAATTTATTTATTTATTTGAGAGAGAGAGAGGGCACAGGCGGGAGGGGCAGAGGGCAAGAGAGAGAGAGAATCTTCAAGCAGACTCCCCGCTGAACACAGAGCCCAACACAGACCTGAGATCATGACCTGACCCAAAATCAAAAGTCACACCCTTAAGAGAAAAAAAAAAAAAAAGTCAGCTGCTTAACCAACTGAGCCACCCAGGTGCCCCTAATTATTTTTATAGACTCATTTATGGATCAAGAAAGCTTTAAATTTGCCTTTGTTTTCAAATGTGAAGATCACCTTATGGTGGGCCATCTTTGCGTCCACACCCTAGGCCAGCTAGAATATCTCCCCTCAGAAACACTGAGGCTTTCAGTAACACTGACTGACATCAACTAGATGAAGAGAGTTGGCTTTTGCCTCTGCAAGGTAACTATTTAGGAAGCCTGGGTTCTTAAGTGGGTTCCTTTGCAGAGCCTCCTTCACCAAATCTCTCATTTTGGGAACATGGTAAAAATGTAAGGATAGATCTAGTAGGATCTCGTGCAGACAAGCATAGTCTTGATTCAGAGGTGATGAAATCTGAGTTTGAACCTGCTACATTGCTCTCAGCAAGGCAGGTGGCATATCCAAATGCCAGGCAGTTGGAAAAGTTCCAGAAGGAAAGGGACGTCTAGGAGTAGTTATTGGATACTTGGTCACAGAATAGTGGCATTCAGAAGGGGAATTCATTCACCGGCCTAGATGAAGCTGGAGAAATGGAGGAGAATCCAGTTCACAGGGGTTAGAGGCAGTGAAGCATAAAGAGAAGAGTAGCAACCAAGTTTCCAACCCATTAAAGTAGAAGGCAAGGCCTCAGATACAGAAGTATACATGAGGAATCAATGTCCTGCAAATACTGGGGTGCAAGGATCAGATCCTACCAGCAGTTAGAGCCTGATTCAATGTTGGGTTGAGGATATATGGCCCTTGCTTTCATTCTCCACCATGTATAGAGGATCTGAATTATTCCAGTATGAGCTGGAACTTTCCGACCTTACACATAGGGACTAAGCAGCCCTAGATGCAAACTCCTAAGGTTCAGAATTTGGGAGACCATAACCTCAAGAAGCTAGAAAGACTTCTATGAACACTTCTATGTGTTCATACTTTAGAATGATAATTTCTGTAATAAACACTTCACAAACAAATCGAATGTCAATTTACTCAAAAGTGTAAGAGACTGTTAAAAAAATAACACAGTGGGGACTCATTGATCAAAATAGGATCCCAGAATAACTGCAGATTGGCTGTACTCACATGTCATCGAAACCACCAAGAAATCCTCAGTTTTCATTACCTTTTTGACAACATGATGAGAATGAACAGTCCTTTCGGATTATTGATGTATCAGCTGCCACTGCCATACACAATCAAAGCGTGAAGTGAAAACTATATCAAGATGGTTGCATATTTAGAACAAAGTATATCTTAGAAAAAGAAACAGTATTAGAGGTTAGGGTTCTGCTATTTTCTTATTGCTTTATAGGGACATAAGCCTTTATCTGGTAAATTTCATAGTTAGAGGCATTTCTAGAGTATTCCTTTAAAGGTATTTAATCCTCTATTTAGCAAGCTTCATAAGGGAGAGGTACTTCTGGTCTTATAAATGTTTGCTTCGTTTAGTGGTTTTTGGTTGTCTTCAAGTTTTTTTGTTTTTTGTTTTTTACAAATTATGGACCATGGCGTGCATTATGCAGCAATCTTATCATTATTTTAGAGGAAAAGAATGCTTTATTTTTGACTTACCCTTAAATTAAATATGTAGGGGAAATTACTAAATTACATACTTAAGACTAAGTCTATGGAATTCCAGAAGAAGGAGAAATTACATTGCCTATGTGCTCTACACCTTTTACCCCTTACCCTGCCTTGTGAAAAATTAATTATGGAGGTATAATCTGGTTAAAACATTATCAAGGCGATTTTGATGGGGAAAGAAGACAGTGAAGGGAAGGAAGCTTTGAGAGATAGATAAATAAATAAAAAGAAATAGACATGGCTTTGGTATGGAGACTGTAAGGCTGCATTATGGATTGATTTTATTTATATGTGTCTATTACTGCCTAAAGTCCTTTTTCAGTAACAGTTTACAGTGCTATGTCCCATTTCCTAATTTAGTACCTTCATGAGTCCAAGACTTGGAGTCTGTAATAGTTGGGCTCTACAGTTTTAAGGTGGTCATTGTGGTGTGGTTTCCTCAGAAGAGCTCTGTGCAGAGCATCTTCTCTTCAACGTTTGGCTTGTGTCCAAGGCTACATCTCACCCTCACCAACCACCAGTCATGCTGATGATTAAGACAATGAATTGGTTGCCCGGGAGCAAGATGGCGGAGGAGTAGGAGACCTGGATTTCGTCTGGTCTCAGGAATTCAGCTGACTAGGGATCAAACCATTCTGAACACCTACAAACTCAACAGGAGATCGAAGAAGAGAGTAGCAACAACTCTCTGAACAGAGAAGCGACCACTTACTGGAAGGTAGGACGTGCGGAGAAGTGAATCGGAGGCGATATTCGGGGGGATAAACGGTGGGGGAGGGAGCCTCCCTTGGCCACTTCTGGCAAGTGATAGAGCCACGGAGCACAAAACTGGAATTTTTAGAAGTCTGCTCTGCTGAGGGACGTCGCTCCAGTGGCTAAGCGGGGGGTAGAACCCTTGCGGGACAGTGTGGTCTCAGGACCCTTGGGGTCACAGAAAAACCGGGGGTGCCTGAGTGCAGCAGAGCTGCCAGGTATTGGAGTGGGGAAGCCGGCTGCAGAGACGGAGCCGAGGTGCGGGCTCTCAGCTCGGGGTTGCCATAAACTGTGATCGGTGACAGTTGGGCCACCTCTCCTCCAGCAGGGACCCAACAAGCGGCAGAGCCGGGGAGACTCCCCTTCCTCCCCCGGGAGGAGCGGCGCGGGAGCGCACCACAGGGATCTGCTGGGTTTGGAGATTCCACATGGGGACGGGTGCCAGAGATAGAAACACTCGGTCACAGGCTGGGTGAGCACGGAGTGCGGCCGGAGACCAGGGAGACAGGAGTGACTGCTTTTCTCTGGGGGCGCACTGAGCAGCGGGGGCCCGAGTTCTCAGCGCCTCCAGGTGGAGATTGGGAGGCCACCATTTTCACCCTGGTCCTCCAAAGCTGTACCGAGAGCTTTCAGGAAAAGCTACTGAGAGCAAACCCGAGCAGCTTGCTTACCCGGGACCGACAAGAGCGGGGCAATTCCGCCTCCGGCAAAGACATTTGGGAACCACGGCAACAGGCCCCTCCCCCAGAAGATCAGCACGAACAGCCAGCCAAGACCAAGTTTACCGATCAAGGAGAACGGGAGAACTCCAGCGCTAGGGGAATACTGCACATAAAATTCACGGCTTTTTTTTTTTTTTTTACCATGATTCATTAGTTTTTCACAGTTAATTTTTTTAACTGTTCTTTTTTTTAAATTTTTCTTTATCCCTTTTTCAACCAACATCTTATCAATCCCTTTTTAAAAAAACATTTTTTATTTTTCATTTTTGGAGTCATATTTTATCCCTTCATAGTAGTTACCATTATTTTTGGCATATATATATAAGTTGTTCTCTCTTTAAAATTTTGAGATACAGTTTCTTCTAACAGATCAAAATATACCCTAAATCACTAGTGTATGGCTTTCTTCTAGTCTCCTGCCTGATCACATTCTCTCCCTTTTTTTTTCTTTTTTTTTCTAAATCTTCTTCTTTCTTTTTTCAAACAACTACTTATCTCATCAATTCCATTTATAAAATCTTTTATACTTTCATTTTTACAGTCATCTTCCATCCCTTCATTGTATCAACCTTTATTTTGTACATATATAAGTCTTTCTTCCTTTAAAATTTTAGGAGGCACTTTTTTCTAACAGACCAAAATGCGCCCAAAATCTAGTGTGTGGCACTGATCTATGCACTAGCCTGATCATATTTGATCATATTCTGTTTTTTTTTGTATTGTTCTGATTTTGTTTTGTTTCCTTTTTTTCTCTTTCTTTTTTCTTTCCTTCCCTTTCTTTTCCCCTAGTTTCAGGTCTTTCCTGATTTG
The DNA here is from genome assembly GCF_009762305.2 of Zalophus californianus. Classification (NCBI taxonomy): domain Eukaryota; kingdom Metazoa; phylum Chordata; class Mammalia; order Carnivora; family Otariidae; genus Zalophus; species Zalophus californianus. The sequence continues at coordinate 113,652,818 of NC_045603.1, read as the reverse complement.
TATAGAGTATATTTCCTGGGGACGTTGTTAACCTGTTAGCATTTTGTTCTTTCATTCATCTATCCTCCTCTGGAAAAAAATGACAAGACGAAAAAAATCACCTCAGCAAAAAGAACAAGAGGTAGTACCATCAGCCAGGGACCTACTCAATACGGACATTAGTTCGATGTTGGACCTAGAGTTCGGAATCATGACTTTAAAGAAACTAGCTGGGCTTCAGAAAAGCATGGAAGTTATTAGAGAAACCCTTTCTGGAGAAATAAAAGAACTAAAATCTAACCAAGTCGAAATCAAAAAGGCTATTAATGAGGTACAATCAAAAATGGGGGCACTAACTGCTAGGATAAATGAGGCAGAAGACAGAATCAGCGATATAGAAGACCAAACGATGGAAAATAAAGAGGCTGAGAAAAAGAGAGAGAAACAACTACAGGATCACGAGGGCAGAATTCGAGAGATAAGCGATACGATAAGACAAAACAACATTAGAATAATTGGGATCCCAGAAGAAGAAGAAAGAGAGAGAGGGGCCGAAGGTATATTGGAGCAAATAATAGCAGAGAACTTCCCTAATGTGAGGAAGGAAACAGGCATCCAAATCCAGGAGGCACAGAGAACCCCTCTCAAAATCAATAAAAATAGGTCAACACCCCGACATCTAATAGTAAAACGTATGAGTCTCAGAGACAAAGAGAAAATCCTGAAAGCAGCTCGGGAGAAGAGATATGTAACCTACAATGGTAGAAACATTAGATAGGCAACAGACCAATCCACAGAGACCTGGCAGGCCAGAAAGGACTGGCATGAGATCTTCAGAGCACTAAACGAGAAAAATATGCAGCCAAGAATGCTATATCCAGCTAGGCTATCATGGAAAATAGAGGGAGAGATAAAAAGCTTCCAGGACAAGCAAAAACTAAAGGAATTTGCAAACACAAAACCAGCCCTCCAAGAAATATTGAAAGGGGTCCTCTAAGCAAAGAGAGAGCCTAAAAGCAGCATAGATCAGAAAGGAACACAGACAATATACAGTAACAGTCACCTTACAGGCAATGCAATGGCACTAAATTCATATCTTTCAATAGTTACCCTGAATGTAAATGGGCTCAATGCCCCAATCAAAAGACACAGGCTATCAGATTGGATTAAAAAACAAGACCCCTCAATATGCTGTCAGCAAGAGACTCATTTTAGACCCAAAGACACCCCCAGATTGAAAGTGAGGGGGTGGAAAACCATTTACCATGCTAATGGACACCAAAAGAAAGCTGGGGTGGCAATCCTTCTATCAGACAAATTAGATTTTAAACCAAAGACTGTAATAAGGGATGAAGAAGGACACTATATCCTACTTAAAGGGTCTATCCTACAAGAAGATCTAACAATTGTAAATATCTATGCCCCTCACATGGGAGCAGCCAATTATATAAGGCAATTAATAACAAAAGCAAAGAAACACATTGACAACAATACAATAATAGTGGGGGACTTTAACACCCCACTGACTGAAATGGACAGATCATCTAAGCAAAAGATCAACAAGGAAATAAAGACTTTAAATGACACACTGGACCAAATGGACTTCACAGACATATTCAGAACATTCCATCCCAAAGCAACGGAATACACATTCTTCTCTAGTGCCCGTGGAACATTCTCCAGACTTGATCACATCCTAGGTCACAAATCAGGTCTCAACCGGTACCAAAAGATTGGGATTATTCCCTGCATATTTTCAGACCACAGTGCTTTGAAACTAGAACTCAATCACAAGAGGAAAGTCGGAAAGAACTCAAATACATAGAGGCTAAAGAGCATCGTACTAAAGAATGAATGGGTCAACCAGGAAATTAAAGAAGAATTTAAAAACTTCATGGAAACCAATGAAAATGAAAACACAACTGTTCAAAATCTTTGGGATAGAGCAAAGGCAGTCCTGAGAGGAAAGTATATAGCAATACAAGCCGTTCTCAAGAAACAAGAAAGGTCTCAAATACACAACCTAACCCTACACCTAAAGGAGCTGGAGAAAGAACAGCAAAGAAAGCCTAAACCCAGCAGGAGAAGAGAAATAATAAAGATCAGAGCAGAAATCAATGAACTAGAAACCAAAAGAACAGTAGAACAGATCAACGAAACTAGGAGCTTGTTCTTTGAAAGAATTAACAAGATTGATAAACCCCTGGCCAGACTGATCAAAAAGAAAAGAGAAATGACCCAAATCAACAAAATCATGAATGAAAGAGGAGAGATCACAACCAACACCAAAGAAATACAAACAATTATAAGAACATATTATGAGCAACCCTATGCCAGCAAATTAGATAACCTGGAAGAAATGGGTGCATTCCTAGAGATGTATCAACTACCAAAATTGAACCAGGAAGAAATAGAAAACCTGAACAGACCTATAACCACTAAGGAAATTGAAGCAGTCATCAACAATCTCCCAACAAACAAAAGCCCAGGGCCAGATGGCTTCCCAGGGGAATTCTATCAGACATTTCAAGAAGAATTAATACCTAGTCTCCTGAAACTGTTCCAAAAAATAGAAATGGAAGGAAAACTTCCAAACTCATTTTATGAGGCCACCATTACCTTGATCCCAAAACCAGACAAAGACCCCATCAAAAAGGAGAATTGCAGACCCATATCCTTGATGAACGTGGATGCAAAAACTCTCACCAAAATACTAGCCAACAGGATCCAACAGTACATTAAAAGGATTATTCACCATGACCAAGTGGGATTTATCCCTGGGCCGCAAGGCTGGTTCAACATCTACAAATCAATCAACGTGATACGATACATTAACAAAAGAAAGAACAAGAATCATATGATCCTCTCAATAGACGCAGAAAAAGCATTTGACAAAGTACAGCATCCTTTCTTGATCAAAACTCTTCAGAGTATAGGGATAGAGGGTACATACCTCAATATCATAAAAGCCATCTATGAAAAACCTACAGCCAATATCATTCTCAATGGGGAAAAGCTGAGAGCTTTTCCCCTAAGGTCAGGAACGCGGCAGGGATGTCCACTCTCACCACTGCTATTCAACATAGTATTAGAAGTCCTAGCCACAGCAATTAGACAACAAAAAGAAATCAAAGGCATCCAAATCGGCAAAGAGGAAGTCAAACTCTCACTCTTTGCAGATGATATGATACTGGATGTGGGAAACCCAAAAGACTCCACCCCAAAACTGCTAGAACTCATACAGGAATTCAGTCAAGTAGCAGGCTATAAAATCAATGCACAGAAATGAGTGGCATTCCTATACACCAACAACAAGACAGAAGAGAGACAAATCAAGGAGTCGATCCCATTTACAATTGCACCCAAAACCATAAGATACTTAGGAATAAATCTAACCAAAGAGGCAAAGGATCTGTACTCAGAAAACTATAAAATACTCATGAAAGAAATTGAAGAAGACACAAGGAAATGGTAAAATATTCCATGCTCATGGATTGGAAGAACAAACCTTGTGAAGATGTCAATGCTACCTAGAGCAATCTACACATTCAATGCAATCCCCATCAAAATACCATCCACTTTTTTCAAAGAAATGGAACAAATAATCCTAAAATTTGTATGGAACCGGAAAAGACCCCAAATAGCCAGAGGAATATTGAAAAAGAAAAGCAAAGCTGGCGGCATCACAATTCCGGACTTCCAGCTCTATTACAAAGCTGTCATCATCAAGACAGTATGGTACTGGCACAAAAACAGACACATAGATCAGTGCAACAGAATAGAGAGCTCAGAAATGGACCCTCAACTCTATGGTCAACTCATCTTTGACAAAGCAGGAAAGAATGTCCAATGGAAAAAAGACAGTCTTTTCAACAATGGTGTTGGGAAAATTGGACAGCCACATGCAGAAGAATGAAACTGGACCATTTCCTTACACCACACACAAAAATAGACTCCAAATGGTTGAAAGACCTAAATGTGAGACAGGAGTCCATCAAAATCCTAAAGGAGAACACAGGCAGCAACCTCTTCGACCTCAGCCGCAGCAACTTCTTCCTAGAAACATCGCCAAAGGCAAGGGAAGCCAGGGCAAAAATAAACTCTTGGGATTTCATCAAGATGAAAAGCTTTTGCACAGCAAAAGAAACAGTTCACAAAACCAAAAGACAACCGACAGAATGGGAGAAAATATTTGCAAATGACATATCAGATAAAGGGCTAGTATCCAAAATCTATAAAGAACTTATCAAACTCAACACCCAAAGAACAAATAATCCAATCAAGAAATGGGCAGAAGACATGAACAGACATTTTTCCAAAGAAGACATCCAAATGGCCAACAGACACATGAAAAGGTGCTCAACATCGCTCGGCATCAGGGAAATCCAAATCAAAACCTCAATGAGATACCACCTCACACCCGTCAGAATGGCTAAAATGAACAAGTCAGGAAATGACAGATGTTGGCGGGGATGCGGAGAAAGGGGAACCCTCCTACACTGTTGGTGGGAATGCAAGCTGGTGCAACCACTCTGGAAAACAGTATGGAGGTTCCTCAAACAGTTGAAAATAGAGCTACCATACGATCCAGCAATTGCACTACTGGGTATTTACCCCAAAGATACAAATGTAGGGATCCGAAGGGGTACGTGCACCCTGATGTTTATAGCAGCAATGTCCACAATAGCCAAACTGTGGAAAGAGCCAAGATGTCCATCGACAGATGAATGGATAAAGAAGAGGTGGTATATATACACCATGGAATATTATGCAGCCATCAAAAGGAATGAGATCTTACCATTTGCAACGACGTGGATGGAACTGGAGGGTGTCATGCTGAGTGAAATTAGTCAATCAGAGAAAGACATGTATCATATGACTTCACTGATATGAGGAATTCTTAATCTCAGGAAACAAACTGAGTGTTGCTGGAGTGGTGGGGGGTGGGAGGTATGGGGTGGCTGGGTGATAGGCATTGGGGAGGGTATGTGCTATGGTGAGTGCTATGAATTGTGCAAGACTGTTGAATCACTGATCTGTACTTCTGAAACAAATAATGCAACATATGTTAAGAAAAAAGAAAAAGAAGAAGATAGCGGGAGGGGAAGAATGAAGGGGAGTAAGTGGGAGGGGGAGACGAACCATGAGAGACAATGGACTCTGAAAAACAAACTGAGGGTTCTAGAGGGGAGGGGGGTGGGGGGATGGGTTAGCCTGGTGATGGGTATTAAAGAGGGCACGTTCTGCGTGGAGCACTGGGTGTTATGCACAAACAATGAATCATGGAACACTACATCAAAAACTAATGATGTAATGTATGGTGATTAACATAACAATAAAAAATTTTAGAAAAAAAGACAATTGGTTTTTAATGAGATAGGGATAAAGATACCCTGTTTCTATCTGTGTTATCTTAGACAAATCATTTAATGTTTGTGAGTCAGTTTCCTCATTATTAAAATGAAGGGGTTGCACTAAGTATCTTTCAGTTTTCAATGTTTGTCTATGTACTTCATAGTTACGCTTTATTGTTAAGGCAGGTACTTGTAGAAGTTGATATTTTCGCTTGGAACTAGGTTGATGAGAATACTGTATAACTGTAGATACATTTAAAAAATTCAATAACTGTGAGGCGCCTGGGTGGCTCAGTCACTTAAGCCTCTGCCTTTGGCTCAGGTTATGGTTTCAGGGTCCTGGAATTGAGCCCTGGGTGGAGCCTTACATGGAGAACCCCCCCACTAAACCCCCCCCTTCAAGGCCCCCAACGAGCCCCTGGAGGAGCTCAGCAGGGAGTCTGCTTCTCCCTCTCCCTCTGCCCCTCCCTCTACCCCTCTCCCTACTCTTGCTTTGCGTGCTCTCTCTCTCTCAAATAAATAAATAAAATCTTTTAAAAAATTCAGTAACTGCGGGACGCCTGGGTGGCTCAGTCGTTGAGCATCTGCCTTCGGCTCAGGTCATGATACCAGGGTCCTGGGATTGAGCCCCACATCAGAGTCCCTGCTCAGAGGGGAGCCTGCCTCTCCCTCTGCCCCCGCCCCCCCGGCTTGTGCTCTCTCTCTCTCTCTGTCAAATAAATAAATAAAATCTTTTTAAAAAAATTGAGTAACTGTTCTTGCTATGTGGAAAAATGTATTTGTTAGAAGTGGATATTTCCATTTTGGAGTAGACTGATAAGATTATTTAACCATGGTGGACTCATTTAGACTCAATTCAGAGTCCCTATATTTTAATCCTACTCTGCCACTGGTTACTTTTGTTTTTTATATGAGTTATTGATGACATGAATATTCACAATCATCCAGCCTCTTTGGATCATTGTTTCTTGATAGGTAAACTTTTTTATAAAATTTAGGAAAATTGTTACAAAGTGTATGTTAATAATTTAGGCTCTATTTCAGTTAATGTATCTTAACTGTGACAAGAGAAATGTGAACTATTAAGCAAGAATTTGGATATATCCGAAGTGAATTTCTTTTTATTTAGATCACATTTATGGATTAAGAAGACAAGTCAAGATAAGTTTCCAAACAGGTAATGAAAGTGAAAGATAGAAAATATGGATGACAATTAAGAGACATGTGAGATTAATCCAAGAGGTCTAATGCAATTCTAGGAAGAGAAGAGAAAGAAAAAGGAATAGAGTTAGTAACTAAAGATACGATAGAGAAAATCTCTCCAAGCTGAGATTGATAGGGCCGTCATATGCCAAGCAGAATAAATTTTAATAAGACTGACATTTAGCCACATCCTCCTGAAATTTTACAAGAGTGACAAAGAACTCTTGGAAGTTTTCTGATATAAAGAAAACAAAACAATAGGTTAGAAGGCATAGAACCCATACTTTCAAAGTTCTGAAAGACAGTCACTTTTATATTCCAATTTTTACTGTACTAATCGTGAAATACATTTCAGTTCTTGGGTTCTTCTTGTAAGCTTGTCATTCATAAAACTACCTGCATTTTCTCATATGCATATTTTAACTGAAAAATTGAAATGCTTTTAAATTTAACTTCCTGGCCAAGAAGATTCTTTGAACATAGAAATATATACATTAAAACAAGGAGCTTGGTGCAATTAAATTGTGTATTTTTCTTCATTTCCAAAAACTTGATATGCAATTTGGATATACTTTTAAGAATTCATCCTTTTCCTAGGTATGAGCTTCTCCAAACTGGCAAGATAAAGAGGACATACAGTCTCGCTTTGTGCTAATTGTGGACTTTAAACAAAGTCCTTAGGCACTACTCAACACATAAAGCTCAGGCAACACCGAAATGCAAGTATTTAATGTCTCAGGCAAATTTTCCCCTTCTTCTTTTTTTTTTTTTTAGAGATTTTATTTATTTATTTGAGAGAGAGAGAATGAGAGATAGAGAACAGGAGAGGGAAGATGGTCAGAGGGAGAAGAAGACTCCCTGCCGAGCAGGGAGCCCGATGCGGGACTCGATCCTGGGACTCCAGGATCATGACCTGAGTCGAAGGCAGTCACTTAACCAACTGAGCCACCCAGGCGCCCTGCTATTCAGAGCAAACCTCAGTTGGAAAGTAAGGGAAATCCTCAGGAGGAAAGAAGGAAGGAAGAAAAAAAAGAAGGAAGGAAAGCAAGCAAGGAAGCAAGCTCACGCTAAATCTGTCTTAAAAGCATTCGCTGATTTCTGCAAACTGGAGTACAACAACTACAGTGTAGGGTCAGAGACCCCATGTAAAGTGAAAACCCTCAAAGGAGACCCCATGGTGGATGAACTGCAAAATGATCTATCTCTAGAAAAAGGATATATAGTTGACCCTTAAACACTTGTGGGTGTTAGGGTTGCCCACCCCACAGGTCAAAACCTAATTTCTATTAGCCTACTCTTGACCAGAAGCCTTACTGATAACAGAAACATAACATAGATAGTCAGTTAACACATATTTTCCATGCTACATATATGATATACTGTGAGGGGCTCACACTCTGCCCCTGGGAGGTCGTTGGGATCACGTCCTGTGTGCTCTTTGACTCCAGATCCATTTCACTGTTACCCATTTAGAGTGTGTAAACTAGTTATCTAGTCCAGGCAAATATTTAGGTACAAATTATGTACAAAGGAAGCAAATAAGCATATATGTTGCTTAAAGCCATTTAACTCATGGTCCTGTGGAGAGCTGTCTTTCAAATTGTTTCCAGTTTCCATCTTAGTTCACTTATTTCCACTGCCAGTCGAAGACCAGAGTCATATATTTATTTGGTTAGTTTAGATATATACCCTGACTGCTACTAAGAAGATTTGAAGCAGCTGCTAAATTTCTTTTTCTTAGTTCCCTTGGGCACTGGGGAAGCACATTCCTTTCTATCTGAGCCCTAAGCCTGGCCTCCCAGTACAAGTGAAAAATGCACTCCTGATAGCCAAATAAACCCCTACCTAGTTTAACACTGATTCTTACAAAATATTCTTAACTCTGGTTCCCTTTTGCTGGGAATATAGAGCTGGGCTTATCTCCCCTAAGCTGTTCAGGCTTTCAAGCGCTCACACCCACTCAGAAAGTATGGTTTCTCTGCAAGCTTAATGTATTTCCATTCTTCTTCTAAACTTGAGCCAGCCCATCTCAGTAACACAAGGCTCATATCTTGATTTTCTTACAAACCATTGTCCTCTGGTTAAACTTTATCATATGTCCACTACCAAGATATATTCCCAAGTCTATGTTAGTTTTCAAACAGAATTTGCAAAGACTCAGCTTTCCTTTTCAAAAATGTGATTATTCCTAATAAATGCCAAAATTTTTATCAAAAATCTTCCAAATATAGAAACTCTTAGATTTTTGCTGTTCTGTAACGTAAGTACATACTATATTTTAAAACATGCTCTCTGGTGAAGCCTAAACTGATCTATTTTTACTCTTTCTCAAATCTTAGTCCTGACACAGTCATTCTTTTTTTTTTTAAAGATTTATTTATTTATTTATTTATCTGAGAGAGAGAGTACATGAGGGGGGGAGGGTTAGAGGGAGAAGCAGGCTCCTCGCCGAGCGGGGAGCCTGATGTAGGACTCAATCCCGGGACTCCAGGATCATGACCTGAGCCGAAGGCAGTCGCTTAACCAACAGACCCACCCAGGCGCCCCCACAGTCATTCTTTTTTAAAAGTTTCCATGCTTGCTATTTCTGATAGAAAAAAATTGACTTACAAAATAGAGCAAACAGTTGAGATACATTGTTAATATGGAAAAGGAGTTAACAGGGTCACCCTTAGAGAAAGGGAAAAGAGGGAGCATGGGTGGCTCAATCGGTTAAGCATCTGCCTCTGTCTCAGGTCATGATCCTAGGGTCCTGGGATCGAGTCCCACATTGGGCTCCCTGCTCAACGGGGAGTCTGCTTCTCCCTCTAACCGTCCCCCCTGCTTGTGATCTCTCTCCCTCTCTCTCTCTAATAAATAAATAAAATCTTTTTTAAAAAGTGTGGGGGGGAGAAAAACACTCTTAGAAAACTAGAGTGGGAAGATTTTATCATAATCTGTTCTTTTCTACCTATATCACTTCCTACTTTTTACTATATCACAATCTTAGAGTTGGAGACAAAAATCTAGAAGCATACTACCCTTAGCTTTTGTATATTTATCTAATACAGCTATTCATTTTCAAAGCGGACTATAATTTAGGGGCTGTACGGACTTTTCAGGATCTCAGTAACCAGTGATTATGTTGCAGCAAGTTGTTGGTCAAGAGCAGTTCCTTTGGCTTAAGCTCATCAAAGAAAAATCTGAAAAGCCAGCAGCTAAACCTAAGATTTTGTTTTAGCTGAATTGGAGGGAGAATCAGTGGAGAGCCACAGAATGCTTCTCCACAAATGTACTTTGGCAAATTTCCTGGCGGGTCACAGACAGGCCTTTGGGGTGAGTGACCTTGGGATGGCTTTATTGAAGTCTCCTGGAAGTTGGCTCCCTTTTTTTTTGGAAAAAGCTTTGGGTACTGAAGAGAAGAAGAAGGGAGTTGCAAGTTCTCGGTCACCATTGTCTTCTCTGCCCACCAGAGCTACCACTACCGGTGACCACAGCTTTGTGGAGTTCCGGTTTTGATAATGCAGGGAAGTGGTACTTGGTAGGAACTGTCTGTCTGTCAATTCAACCACAGAAAGTTCTATGGTGTTATCTTCAAAATCCTGATATTTAGCTTAGTTTGTTCAGTTTGCAGGAAAAAAATATTGTGAACTTGCTCAGGCCACACTGTCTTTTGCTTATCACTCATAGTGGATCATAAATACCTAAACTCCCCAATGTGATATGAAGATTTTGAAGCCCAGCACTCCTGGATTCAAATTCTATTTCCTCACTTTTAACTAGCTGTGTGTTCTGAGGCATATTATTAAAGACAATGCAAAATGCCTACCATCACAGTTAAGCCAGCCCTTGTGTGTGGACCCTCTACCATCCATGTGTCGTCTGGGCAGATGTATCTCAGAGGTATTGCAGGTTTGGTTCCAGGCCAGCACAATAAAGGGAATATTGCACTAAAGCAAGTCAAAGGAATTTTTTGGTTGCCCAGTGCATATGTTTACACTCTACAGCAGTCTATTAAGTGTGCACTACCATTATGTCTAGGGAAAAAAATGTATATACTTTCATTTAAAAATAGTTTATTGCTGGGGCACCTGGGTGGTTCAGTCGGTTAAGCCTCTGCCTTGAGGCTTAGGTCATGATCTCAGGGTCCTGTGATTGAACCCTGCTCAGTGGGGAGTCTGCTTCTCCCTCTCCCTCTGCCCCTTCCCCAACTTGTGCTCTCTCTCGGTCTCAAATAAATAAATAAATAAAATAAATAAAATTTTAAAAAATACTTTATTGCTAAAAAATGCTAATCATCGTCTGAGCTCTCAGCGAGTCATCATCTTTCTGCCAGTAGAGGGACTAGCTGAAGGCTCAAGTGATTGTGGCAATGTCTTAAAATAAGACAGTGAAGTTTACCACATCAATGTACTCTTCCTTTCACAAATAATTTCTCTGTAACATGCATTGCTGTTTGATAGCATTTTACCCACAGTAGAACTTCTTTTCAAAATTGGAGTCAATTCTTTCAGACCCTGCTGCTGCTTTATCAACTAAGTTTATGTAACATTCTGAATCCTCTGCTGTCATTTCAACAGTCCTCACAACATCTTGACCAGGAGTAGATCCCATTGCAAGAAAACACTTTCTTTGCTCGTCCATAAGGAACAATTCCTTATCTGTCCAAGTTATGACACAAGATGGCAGCAATTCAGTCATCTGCAGGCTCTACTTCTAATTCTAGTTCTGTGCTGTTTCCACCACATCTGCAGGGACTTCCTCTGAAGTCTTGAACCCCTCACAGTCATCCATGAGGGTTGGAATCAGCTTCTTCCAAACTCCTGATGCTATTGACATTCTGACTTCTCCTCAGGAATCATAAATGTTCTCAATGGCATCTAGACTGGTGAATCCTTTCCAGGAGGGTTTCAATTGACTTTGCTCACATCCATCAGAGGACTCGCCATGTATGTCAGCCATAGTCTTACAAAATGCATTTTATAAATAATAAGACTTTAAAGTCAAAATTACTCCTTGATCCACAGGCTGCAGAATGGATGTTGTGTTAGCAGCCAAGAAAACGTTAGTCTTGTCCATCTCCATGAGAGCTCTTGGGTGACCAGGTGCTTTGTCAATGAGCAGTCATATTTTGAAAGGAATCTTTTTTTCCCTGAGCAGATCTCAACGGTGGCCTTAAAAAACCCAGTAAACCATGCTGGAGACAGATGTGCTGTCTTCCAGGCTTTGTTGTCCCATTTATAGACAGAATGGATCTAGCACGATTCTTTAGGGGCCTGGAATTTTTGGGATGCTCAATGAGCATTGGCTTCAATTTAGAGTCACCAGTTACATTAGCCCCTAATAGGCAAGTCAACCTGTCCTTTGAAGCTTTGAAGCCAGGCATTGACTTTCCCTCTCTAGCTATGAAAGTCCTAGGTGGCATCTTCTTCCAGTAGAGGGTTGTTTCATCTTCATTGAAAATTTGTTGTTTAGCACAGTCCCCGTCATTAATGATCTTGACTAGATCTTCTGGATCACTTGTTGCAGCTTCTACATCAGTATTTGCTGTTTCACCTTGCATTTTTGTGTTATGGAGACGGCTTCTTTCCTTAAACCTCATGAACCAACCTCTGCTAGCTTCAGACTTCTCTTCTGCAGCTTCCTCACCTCTCTCAGCCTTCACAGAATTGCAGAGAGTTAGGGCCTTGCTCTGTATTAGGCTTTGGCTTAAGGGAATGTTGTGGCTGGTTTGATGTTCTGTCCAGATCACTAAAACTTTCTCCGTATCAGCAATAAGGTTGTTTCACTTTTTTATCATTTGTGTGTTCTCTGGAGTAGCACCTTCAATTTCTTTCAGACACTTACCCTTCGCATTCACAACTTGGCTAACTGGTGCAAGAGGCTTAGCTTTTGGCTTATCTCAGCTTTTAACGTGCCTTCCTCACCAAGCTTAATCATTTCTAGCTTTTGATTTAAAGTGAAAGATGTGCAACTCTTCTTTACACTTGAACACTTAGAGGCCATTGTGGGGTTACTAATTGGGCTAATTTCAATATTGTTGTGTCTCAGGAAATAAGGAGGCCTACGGAGAGGGAGAGAGATGGGGGAATGGCTGGTCAGTGGAACAGTCAGAACACACAGAACATTTACCAGTTAAGTTAGCCTCTTTTTTAAAAAAGATTTATTTATTTATTTGAGAGAGAGAGAGAGAGAGAGAGAGAGCACATGTGTGAGTGGGGGGAGGAGCAGAGGGAAAGAATCCCCAAGGAGACTCCCTGCTGAGCACAGAGCCCCGCATGGGGCTCTATCCCACATTCCCAAGATCATGACCTGAGTGGAAACTAAGAGTCCGACCCTTAACCAACCGAACCACTCCGGAGCCCCAAGTTAGCCTTCTTATATGGGTGCAGTCTGTGGCGCCCAGCCTCCAACAGCTACAATAGTAACAGCAAAGATCACTGATCACAGATCACAATAACAGATATAATAATAATAAGTATGAAATATTGCTAGGATTACCAACATGTGGCACAGAGACACCAAGTGAGCAAATGCCGTTGGAAAAATGGTGCTGAAAGACTTGCTCAGTGCAAGGTCTCCACAAACCTCCAATCTGTAAAAAATGCAGTTTCTGCGAAGTGCAATAAAGTGAAGCACAATAAAATGAGGTATTCCGTAGGCAGTGAACTGTAGGCAATATTAAACATAAAAGGAAGGAGAGCAGCCAATTCCATAGTTTTCTCCTCTTATCTATTGCCTTAAATCAGTTCTCAGAAAGAGAAAGGAGAGTGAGCTATATTATTATTATTATTACTATTTTTACTATGAGGAACATCATTAAGATTTGAATTACTTCATTAGGTGGAGATGCCACAATCAGCCAAAACTAAACTTATAGCACAACATGGTATATTTCTTTCCATATTTGAGAGTTAATTAGCTACAAGTAACAACAACAACAACAAAAATCCCAAATCACAGTGACTTAACAAAATAGCAGGTTATCTTTTCTCTCCCATGAAAAGCTCTGGAGGCAATCTCTCTAGGGCTGATAAACCATTCCATGGTGCCAGGAAACCAAGATTCTATGTTCTGTTCTATCACCCTTAGCACATGGCTGTCATTTCACAGCCCAAGCTGGCTTATTCAGGCTCCAGATATCACATTCACATTGTAGCCAGAGGAAGGAGAAAAGTATATATAACAGCCCCTTTCCTTTAAGGACATTTCCTGAAAGTTCCATGTGCTACTCCTGCTTATATCCTACTGAACAGAATTTGGTCACGTGGCCACATTGAGCTTCAGGAAGGTGGGGAAATACAGTCTTCTTCTGGACAGAGATGGACCCCATCTAAAACCAGGGATTCTTCTAAGAGAGAAAGGGAGAAAAATTATTGGAAGGAAACATCTTTGCCGCAGAGGGCTTTTAGATGTGTAATGTTCCACAGGTAAATGTATTTATTATATAAAAAGGTCAATATCCCTGCAAACAGGAAAGTAACTCTCATATAGTAAACATCAAAAATCTATTTTGGAATTTCGCAAACTAAATTTAACTTTCTAAATGATGACTTAAGATGGCCTATTTTTGATATAGCTGATGAATATTCCTTTGTCTAGAAGTATACTTTGTAATGAAGAAAGAATAAAAGCCAGATGGAAAACAACATTTTAAAAGGAAGGAATTTGAGGGGCATCTGGGTGGCTCAGTAAGTTAACCAGCTGACTCTGGATTAAGGCTCAGTTCATGATCTCAGGGTGCTGGGATCGAGCCCCTCATCTGGCTCCATGCTCAGTGGGGAATCGGATTGAGGATTCTCTCTCTCCCTCTGCCCCTCCCCCACTCATGCTCTCTTTCTCTCTCTCTCTCTCTCTCTCTCTCAAAAAAAAAATAAATCTTAAAAAAAAAAAAAAAGAAGGAATTTGGTCCTGTCATTCAGTTGCATTTCACCTGGCCAGGAGATAACCCTAAATAAGTTTGGAGCCCTGCTGATGGAGTCATATGTCCCTACTAGGCTGGGCTACAAGGCCACACACCTGCTTGTGTGTGGCAAGGGTGCTCCCTGCTGCAATGTGCAGTGGCCTAAAAACATATAGTCTGCACCAATGGTGAGCTTAAAAGAATATTCCTACAGAAGTCATATCATCTCAATAGGATAATGAAGCTTGATTATTTAAGAAATACTGGACATTAACACGAGCGAAATAATTATATCATTTTCTGAAACTCTGCATGTAAAACTGGGTACCTAGTCATTCTATTCCAAGTGGAATTGAACTATAGCCCTCAGGACACCTTTGATCTATCTCCCGGGAATTCAAATTATGAATAAATATCCGAATAGGCATGTTAGAAAGGTTTTGCCGAAGTGGACCCTATGATGCTTTGATGGAGCTTTAGAGTCTGTGAGGAGAGAATGTTGACCAAGGTAATGATCGCTAGTGACAGGATCCAGAGAAACCCTACTTTAACAACAAAATAATTGCAGAAAGTGTTAGAAACCTTTAGTGTTCTACACCACACTCCACCTCTAAGTAAATTTTGCTTTGGCAAAGACCCCTTTAATGGGTTTGATCTTTCTAAAATTTAGGAGAAAAAAAGAGTCTGAGGAAACCACTTATAGGATTTCCCTTTGCTTTGATTCAAACACAGATAATAGCTAACAGATGATACAGAAGCCTTTGAAGGCAGTGATAAAACTCTTTTTTATGGGTGAGGGGCCAGAGAAATTTTGCTAGATTATGTAGTTCCTACACTATAAAAAATAAAACCATTCTTTTCATTCACAAGAGTAATTTCAGTAGCTTGGTAAAAGGAGATCAAATTATGAACTTTCTCAAAATAAAAATTGGCTTTCCTATTTTAAAAAGTAGCTTACCATTCTCTTAAGATTTTATACTGTTTTGCAAAAAGAAGTTTGCAAAGGGAATTGCAAAACAATGTGGATAAACCAGGGATCTGAAGAGTAAGGCCTGAGCAAATGTTACTGTAGCACTTGAACTCCCTGGCCAAAGGGAGTTGCCTCATAGTTGGATAACTGGTGCTTCTTTTTTGGGGTAACTTCCTGGTACAACTGAAAGCTTCCCTTTTGGATACAGCTGCTCTATTGTAATATGACCAGGATTGCAAAAGAAAAGTAAAGCCTAAAATGGGGACCCAGAAGCAATGTTTCATCAGTCTAAAATTTTCATCAGTGAGTGAATGAGCATACATACAAATAGACAATGCCATGTAAATTACATTGACTATTGTGGTTTTATGGAACAGGGATTCCTATCTTGGGGTCATCTGTGCTGTATGTCTGATTATTCATTTCGTACGAGACATGTGGTGTTATGATTCAGATTGTACTTTAAGTTATATAGATAATTCCTCACAGTGTTTTATTTTAATTGTGGTAACATTTTTAAGTGTTCTGTGCATTAAGTACATTCACATTGTTGTGCAACCATCACTACCATGGACCTCCTGTTTTCATCATATCATACTAAAAGTCTGTACCCACTAAACACAGCTTTCTAATAACCCCTCTTCCTTAGCCCCTGCTAACCTCTACTCTACTTTCTGTCTCTGTGAACTTGACTAAAATGGGTACCTCATATAAATGGAATCATACAATATTTGTCTGATTTGTGTAAATATGTAAACCTTTGTGACTGGTTTATTTCACCTGGCATAATGTCTTCAAGGATCATCCATATTGTAGCATGTGTCAGAATTTCTTTCCTCTTTAAGGGTAAGTAATATTCCATTGTATGTGTGTACCATATTTTGTTAATCCGTTTATCTGTCAATAGATGCTGGGTTGCTTCCAGCTTTTGGCTATTGTGAATAATGCTTCTGTGAATATTGGTGTAGAAATATCTGTTGGGGTGCCTGGGTGGCACAGTTGGTTAATCGTCCAACTGTTGGTTTTGGCTAGGGTTGTGATCTCGAGGTTGTGAAATTGAATCCTACATCAGGATCCATGCTCAGCACGGAGTCTGCTTAAGACTCTCTCTCCCTCTGCCTCTCCCCTTTCCTCTCTAAAATAAATAAATAAATCTTAAATATATATATATAAATATATATATATGCATATATATATCTGTTTGTGTCCCTGCTTTCTTTTGTGTATACACCCAGAAGTGGGATTGCTGGATGTTATGATAATTCTATTTTTAATTTTTTGAGGAATCTCCGGACTATTCTCCATAGTGGTTGTACCATTTTACATTCCCATCAGCAATGCACAAGTTTTCCAGTTTCTCCATATCCTCAACAACATTTATTACTTTCTGGGTTTTTTTAATAATAGCCATTTTAGTGGGTGTGAAGTAGTATCTCATCGTGGGTTTGATTTGCAATGATTAACGATATTGAGCACATTTTCATGTGCTTATTAGCCATTTGTTTATTTACCTTGGAAAAATTTCTATTCCAGTTCTTTGTCTATTTTTAATCAGGTTTGTTGTTATTGTTGTTGTTGTAGGGAGTTCTTTCTATATTCTGGAAATCAATCCCTATCGGATATATGATTCCACATAGAGTTTTAAGGGGGAATTAAGTCCACAATGGTGGCTGAGTAGTGGAAGACTCGGGATGAACACAAGCTTGTTGTAAGTGAACAAAACATACTGTTAAGCAGGTCTCATGGGGGAAAGAATAAGTGGTCTAGAAATCCCCCACAAAGTGAAAGGATCAAATCAGTCTTAGGCAGAGTTCTCCTTCCTTTTTTAATCTCCCTTGGTGTGTGGGCGTGGCGTTACCTGAAGGTTCTCCCTCTTTTTCCCAACCCCAACAACTATATCAAAGACCCACCCCAGACAGATCAGTGATTTGCTTTAGGGCAGTGTTTCTCAAACTTCCCTCACTTAACAATTTTTGCCATATTCACGTAATATGTAACATTTTTTTCTAACACTTTTCTTTAAATCAACTCAATTGTAAAAATTAAATTTATCTTAAAAGAAACGTTTAAAATCAATATTATAAATGGCAAACCAGAATCAGGTGCCCTTCCAAGCACAGCAGATTATAAACATCAGTTACTCCTTTGTCATCCAGAACATCCCTTGCTGGTGGCCCTAGATAAGCATGCCCTGGCCCTAACAGTGGGTCCCATTACATCTGCCAGCAGGCTGGGGTGAGACTATTTATTGGACAGAAGGTGCTGTTCAATGGACACTCTGTCTTGTGCACAGATTTGCACCCAGGGAGTGGAAATGGGCTGATGGTAGGATAGTACCATCACAAATGGTTGTCTATAGTCATACTATGTGAAACACTACTTGAGCCTAAAGAATAGTTCTTAAGATTTTCTTCTTGTGGGGGAAGGGGGGAAGCCACAGATTCCCACAAGGTATGCTCTGTATATGTGAGAAAAATGTCAGTTGTCTGAAGGTAATTCTTTAATTTGGTAGTCCTCAAACTTAGTGGTCTCAGGACCTCTTTATATCCTTAAAATTAGTGAGCTTTTGTTTATGTGACTTTTAGCTACTGATATTAACATATTAGAAATGAAAACAGAAAATTTTTACTAATTCATTTTAAATAATAATAAACTACATGTTCACATAAATATTTTTATGAAAAATAACTATATTTTTCAAAACAAAGGACGAGTAGCTTTGTTTACATTTTTGTAAATCTCTTTAATATCTGGCTTAACGGAACTCAGCTGTATTTTCATATCTGCTTCTGCATTCAGTCTTTTGCAACATCACACATCATGTGGCCTCTGTAACTTCATGAAAGAGAGTGAAAAAGTCAAATAATGTTTTATTATCATAAGAAGTAGTGACTTCATAGATCTTCTGCAGGAAGATCTTCTTAACTACTCTCCAGTCACACTGGAAAGCTCTGCTTTAATTTATTTGGAGCTAGCTAGTGGGGTATACTGGTTTAGAAGGCCGATATTAGAGGTGCCTGGGTGGCTCAGTCTTTAAGCCTTCGGCTTGGGTCATGATTCCAGGGTCCTGGGATGGAGCCCCACATCGGGCTCCCTGCTCCACGGGAAGCCTGCTTCTCCCTCTCCCACTCCCCCTGTTTGTGTTCCCTCTCTAGCTGTCTCTCTCTCTCTCTCTCAAATAAATAAATAAAATCTTAAAAAAAAAAAGGCAGATCCTAGCGCTAAACTGCCCCACTTCTGCCTGCCACTTTTATCATCCATTTGATTTTGGCCAACAAATTTAACTGCTTTGTGTCCTAGGTAGAATAAAGATAATAATAAGGTGATAAACATAAGGGTATATATCTATGAAATTAGTAAAATAAAATAGAACCTTGAAAGGGGGGTGTATGTAAGTGCTCAGTTTAGTCTTGAACTAGAAGTTCATTATTACTTTCATTGTATTTCTTAGTTTATATGTGAAGCTGAAAATTTTTGGTATGTTTATCAGCCATTTGTATTTTTTTGACTCATTTATTAATATACTTTAACTACCTTTGTGCTGAGTTAGTCTTTTTACTAATTTTATGACCTCTTTATATAGTATACATATTAACTTCTCAGTTCTTGTGTATATTGCTATTATTGTCTCCAAATCCATAATTTACCTTTTAACTTTATTTGGGGTGCATTTTTCATCATGAAGGCTTAAATTTGTATGCGTCAAATCTATCGGTCTTTTTCCCATGGCTTCTGGTTTTCATGTCTTGTTACTCCTAGATTGAAACTATTCTACATTTTATTTCTGTAGTTTATACTTTAATTTTTAATATTTGGAGATATAATACACTAAGAATTTATTTTGGAGTATTATGTAGAAGAGGGGATCTAATTTTTTTTTCTGCAGAATGGGTAGCCAATTGTTTCAACATCATTTCTTGAATATGCCATTAACTTGCTGCTGATTTAGAATGTCTTCTTTATAATACACTAATTTGTTATAACCATGTGGATCTACTTTTGGATTTCTCTATTTTGTTCCATATAGTATTTGTCTCTTCCAACATCCATAATATTCATTTTAAATTACTTTAGCTTTATAGTAAATTTTAATGTCTGATATGAAAAACTCCCCTTCATTATTCTCCTTTCTCATAATTTTGATTTTTTCATAAATTTACTTCATGAATCTTTGAATGAATTTTTCAAATACAACCCTTACTTCCCCCACATTGTGATTGTAATTGGAATTACATTACATTACATTTATTTATTAATTGGGAAGCACTGTCGTCCTTTACAATATTAAGTTATCCGAGGTGCCTGGCTGGCTCAGACAGTGGAGCATGGGACTCTGATCTCAGGGTTGTGAGTTCAAGCCCCATGTTGGACTGTAGAGTTTAATTAAAAAACAAACAAACAAACAGATTAACTTATTCCATCCAGGAAATTAAACGGCTTTTAATTTAGTCCAATTGTTTTTTTACATCTTTCAGCAGATTCTTAAGATGTTCTCAAAATAGGTCTTGCTATTTCTTTTAAAACTTGTTCTTAGGTATCAAACAGGCTATTCTGTAAAGATCTGTGATTATCACCCTCAATCAGGATAAAAACTCTAAGGCAGATTGTGAATTATAAGATGATTGTGAATTTTCTTCTGCACCACATTTTTGTTTTGCCTCATCTTGAAAAATAGAAGTTAAGGTATTCAAAATTTATAAGGTGAGCAAAATGCATGAAGAATTAAAGATAATTTTGTACTAAGAAGGGTGAACTGTTTGTCTGCTAAACTGTTTGATCCATCAAATATGTCTCCTCAAGCAAAATAAAGAGTTTGAGTCAAAAGTAGATTCTATTCCCCTACCTGGGTCTTAGAAAAGTAAGAAATAAGCTCCTTGATTTTAATGTATAGAATCTCCAACAATCATGTGCAACAAAATCACTTGGTGGGCTTATTAAAACAAAATTTGCATTCTAAAAACTTTTCAGGTGATGCTGCTGCTGTTAGTCCAATGACTACACTTGGAGAACCACTGGTCTAGTGTAATAATCCTGGGAAAGAAATTCCAGTAGCCTTGCTGCAATAGATGCAGGAAGAGATGGTAGAGAGAGCATTATAATTTAGATCTCTGATCACAGTAAGAATTACTATGTTTGGCATTATATTCCTTTAAATCTATGATGTTTTACTCAGAGTTTAGGTCTTATTCATATCCCATATATTTTGTATGAAATGTTCTGGGTTTTCAATTTGCATACAATTGTAATCCCAACTTTAACTTCTGCTGTAACCCAAAAATTAGTAAGGTGTTACATCTTTTTGACTCATTCGTTCACTCATTCATCAAATACTTATTGAGCATCGTCTGTGAGTCACATGCTTGGGATGTATCAGTAAGAAAAGAGACAGATTTCCACCTTATGGAGCTTACATTAATGGGCAAGAGATGAGCAACACATGATAAGCAAAAGAAGTAAATTATATAGCATGCCAGAAAATGATAAATGCTATAGGTACAACAAAACAACAAGAACAACAGAACAGAAAAGGGAATCATGGATGCAGGTGGAGGGGCTGCAATTTTAACCGAGCTAATCAAATTAAGCCCCAGTGAGAAGGTGAAATTTGAGCAAGGACTTAAAGGAGGTGAAGGAGTCAGCCAAGTGGATATGTAGCAGAAGAAAGCAGAGTAAATACCCTATGCAAAAGCACTCAAATAGTAGCATGTCTAGAGTATCTGAAGAACACGGAGGCCATGGAAGCAAGCAAGAGTGGAGAACTGGAGATGAGGTCAAAGATATAAAGGGGACCAATTCATATATGATTTTTGTAGGCCACTGTTACAACTTTAGGTTTCACTATGAGCAAAATAGGGAGCCAGTGAGGAATTCCAAGCAAATGAGTGACACAATATAATTTATATTTCAAAGCATCACAGGCTATTATGTTCAGCATAGACTATAGGGAGCAAGAGTAGAACCAGAGAGATCAAGTAATAGGCAACTGAGGAGTAATCCAGGTGGGGGGTGATAGTAGCTTGGATCAGAGTGGGGGCAGTGGAAGAACTGAGAAGTGGTCAGATTCTGGTTCCATTTCAATGGTAGAGCCCACAGAATTTCTTGATAGAATGGATGTGTGTTGTAAAAGAAGGAAATCAAGGATGACTCTCAAGTTTTTAGCCTTAGCCATATGAAGGATGGAGTTAGCAACAGTGAAATGAGGACAATAACTGAACAGGTTTAGGATTGAAGATCAGGAAACTGGTTTTGGATGTTAAGTTTCAGATATCCACTTGACATCCAAATGGAGATACTGAGTAGACAATTAGATATAGGAAACTGGGTATCAGGAGAAAAGTCAAGGTAAGATATAAATTTGGGATTTATCAGCAAATAGATGGTTTTGAAAGCCATGAAACTAGATATGATCACCAAGATATATAAAGGACCAAACCCTGGCACACTCTAATGTGAAGAGATCAGAAAGAAGCATCAGAGCAGTGAAGGAAACACCAGTACTGTAAGGAAAAAACAGATTTTGGTATTCTGGAAATCAAATGAAAAAAGTATATAAAGAAGGAAGGAGTAATCCACTATGTCAAATATTGCTGTTAGGTCAATTAATATTAGGACTGAAGATTAACCATTGGCATATGGAGGGTATTAGTGACTTTAACAAGAGTGGTTTTGGCGATGGGGTGAAAGCCTGATTGAAATAGGTTCAGGTAAGAATTGGAAGGGAGGAATAGTTTAGAAAAGTATAGACCATTATTTCAAGAAGCTGTTTTGCAAAGGCAAGCAAAGAAATGGGACAGTAACTGGCAAGCGAGGTAAGGTCAAGAGTTTTGTACTTTTTTTTAAAATGGAAGAAGTAACAGAATGCTTGAATGACAGTGCAAAAATCTAGTATGGAGGCAAAAAACTTGTTGATGGAGGAGAGAGAAGGGAGAATTGTTGAATAGATATCATTGAGTAGCTAAGAGGATAGGATCTAGTATAGGAATCAGCAAACTTTTTCTGTAAAGGACCAGATAGTGACTATTTTAGACCTTGCTGACCACACATGGTGTCTGTTGTATATTCTTCTTCCCCACCCCCAGCTTTACCAAAATGTGAAAACCATTCTTGTCTCATGGGCTATGTGAAAACAAATAGCATGATTTGGCCCATATGTTGTAGTTTGCCAATCCTTGATCTAGTACACAGGCAGAAAGGCTGATTTTATTTTTATTTTCTTAAAGATTTTATTTTTAAGTAATCTCTACATCCAACATGGGGCTTAAACTCACAACCCCAAGATCAAGAGTCGCACGCTCTACCGACTAAAGCAGCCAGGCACCCCAGAAAGGCTGATTTTATATAAGAGCATGGAGAGCATGCAGAGCCTTTGTATCGTAATGGTCTGGAAGACAGAGTATATGAGTTCAGCTGCTGATAGGCAGACAGATGTAGTAGGAGCTCTCTTCTGATTGCTTCAATTTTCTCCAGGAAATAGGAAAAGTTATCAGGAGGTAAGACTGAGAGCAGGAAATGCTGATATCTGAAGAGGAGAATTGCATGAAATAGTTGTCTATGAAAAGGAGAGTGAATAAGCTTGGAGTCTATGTATTTTGATTGCCTGGCAGCATTTTGAGATCACCTGAGGTTTGTGTTCATCAAATTTAAAGTGAAGCCTCTTCACACTTGTATTTTTCTTCCAGTCATGGTTAGCTTCCTGGGAGCAAGAGTGAAGTAAGTAAAGACTTGATTAGAGTTACAGTTTTGCCAGGTGAGTATGATGAATTAAGAGAGAACATTAAGGAAATGTCTGAAGAGTGATCAATGATAGACCATGAAATTTAAGCAAAGTGAAGAGGGGAAAAAAAGTGAGGGGCAGTGAAACAGTGATAAGATCAATATATTGGAATTCCCAATGAGTGTGAAGAATTATTGGGAAGCAGGTGTCTAGAGCAGGTATCTAGAGCTGGAAAGATAGGAAAAGATGGTCATAGAGGGGGATGCATGAAATTAAGATATTGGTGGGTTTGTAGTTACCGGTAATAAGTAGCTCTAAATAGGGAGCGACCAAGGGAGTGGTGTAGGTGGTATGAAACGGACAAGTAGTCAAGAAGATGAGCGTCAAAGCATTAGAAAAATCACTGATATGCATATTAAGATCACCAAGAATTGAGGCAGGAATGTTGGAGAGACTGACAAAGTTAAAATCATCAAGAAATAAAGGTAACCTCTGTTGACTTGAAGTTTTTTTGCACTGACATCTTAAGAGTAGGTTTTAAGATTTTTACCTTTTGAAATTCACTAAGGTTTTCTATGTGGCCAAACTCGATTAATATTTGGAAATGCTCCATAGACATAAGACAATATGAATTCCCTACTTGTAAGATACAAAATTATATTTATAATTTTTTTTCATTATTTTTTTCTCAGTGAATATGGAGAGATCAGTTAAGAGGAGATTGTATAGACAAAAATGGTGGTTTAGTTGAGGCTGGTGGTAGTAGGGATGAAAGGAACTGGATGGACTAACAGAAATTGATGAAATCAAATCATCAAGCCCTAATGATGAATTGGATATGGCATGTAAAGGAAGGAAGCAACAAGAACATCTTCTGGGGGGCGCCTCGGTGGCTCAGTTGGTTAAGTGGCTGCCTATGGCTCAGGTCATGGTCCCTGTGTCTGGGACAGAGCCCTGCGTAGGGCTTCCCTGCTAAGTGAGGAGTCTGCTTCTCCCTCTGCCCCTCCCCCCCGCTCATGCATGCTCTTTCTCTCTCTTTCTCAAATAAATAAATAAAATCTTTTTTTTTTTTAAAAAAAAAGGATGTCAGGGGCACCTGGGTAGCTCAGTCATTGGGCATCTGCCTTTGGCTCAGGTCATGATCCTGGGGTCCTGGGATCGAGCCCAGCATCCGGAAGCCTGCTTCTCCCTCTCCCACTCCCCCTGCTGGTGTTCCCTCTTTCGTTGTTTCTCTGTAAAATAAATAAATAAAATCTTTAAAAAATTAAAAAATTAAAAAAAGGATGTTTTCTGGGTTTCTATAAAAAGGTGAATGATGGTCTAGCATTATCATCGAGAGCAAATATTTTGAGGAGTCAGGATACCTTTGTTCAAAGTTAGCCTTACTTACAAGGGATGTGATATCAACAAGTTATTTTGCTTCTCAATTTTCTCACTTCAAAAAGCAGGCAATAATATATGAAGTTCTTGTGAGGATTAAATGAATTAATGGTTATAAGACACTTATTTCCACCTTAACACATAGTAAGCCTTCAATGAGTGTGAGCTATGTTTATAGTCTTTTCTGAAACATTCAAAGATGATCCAGTTTGAAAGGCAAGTAATGAGCTCAACTGTGTATATTTCAAAGCACTTAAAGCACACATGTGGAGGTGTTAGGTAAATAAGCAGTTGGATATTCAGGACTGGAACTCAGAAAAAAAGATCTGGGCTAGAGATGCAAATTAGTGAGTCATATGTGTATAGATGGTAGCTATACACAGAAACCATGTGAGTGGATAAGAGTGCCTGGGGAAAAAATAGTGAGGAAAAGACTGATTTTGTTTGTTTGTTTTTTTTTAATTGAGATAAAATTCATATGACATAAAATTCACCATATTAACCATTTGACTGCACAATTCAGTGACTTCCAGTACATTCACAATGTTTGCAACCATCACCACTAAATTTGAACATTTTTATCACTCAACAAAGAAACCCCATATCCATTAAGCAGTAACTCCCCAGTCCTGCCTCCCACCAGCCCCTGGCAAACACTAATACTGCTTTATACATCTATAGATTTGCCTATTCTTGACTTGTCAATCGAATGGAATCATACTATATGTGGCTTTTTGTGCCTGGCTTCTTTCACTTAGTATGTTTCTCAAGGTTGATCCATGTAGCCGTACCTCATTCTGATTTAAGGCTGAATAATTCCATTGTATGGATACCACAATGTGTTTATCCATTCATTTATTGATGGACATTGGGGTTGTTTCTACTTTCTGGTTATTATTTAGCTATACACATTCAGGTACAAGTTTTGTTTGTTCTCTTGAGGGTATGTTTAGGAGTAGTATTGCTGGGTCTTATGGTAATTCAATGTTTAAACTTTTGAAGAACTAAGAAACTTTGGCTGCACCATTCTACATTCCCACTAGCAATTTATGAAGATTCCAGTTTCTCCACATTGTTGCTAATACTTGTTTTCAAATTATAGCCACCCCAGTGGGTGTGAAGTGGTATCGTACTTACTTTGCATTTCTTTAGTGGCTTACAATGTTGAGCATCTTTTCATATACTTCTTGGCCATTAGAATATCTTCCTTAGAGAAATATATTTTCAAGTCCTTGCCCATTTTTACATTGGGTTGTCTTTTTATTGGACTTACTAGAGTTATTATATATTCTAGATTAGAGACCCTTAACAGATATATGACTTGCAAATATTTTCTCATATTCAATGGGCTCTTTTCCTTGATAATGTTTTTTGATGCACAGTTTTAAATTTTGATAAAGTCCAATTTATCTATTTTTAATTTTGTCACTTGTGTTCTTGATGTCATGTCTAGAAATCCATTGCTAAACCCAAAGAAATGAAGATTTACCCCAATATTTTCTGAAATTTGTATAGTTTTGCTATAACACATAGGTCTTTGATTCATTTTGAGTTACTGTTGTTACATGGTATGAGGTAGGGGTCAAAATTCATTCTTTTGTATGTTGATATCCAGTTTTCTCAGCAGTATTTATTGAAAATACTATTCTTCCCTCAGTGATCTGTCTTGATATCTTTATCAAAAATCAATTGACCATAGATGTATGGGTTTACTTCTGGGCTTTCAATTCTATTACATTGATTTATATATCTATCTTTCTGCCAGTACCACACTGTTTTCATAACTGTACACTTGTAGTAAGTTGTTTTAAAGATTTTATTTATTTATTTATTTATTTATTTATTTATTTATTTATGGTGCACAAGCCGGGGGAGAGGCAGAGGGAGAGGAGAAAAAGAATCTCAAGTAGACTGCGCTGAGCACGGAGCCCAACAGGGGGCTCGATCTCACAACCCTGAGATCATGACCTGAGCCGAAATCAAAAGCTGGACACTTAACTGACTCATCCACCCAGGTGCCCCTGCAGTAAGGTTTAAAATCAGGAACAATGAGTCCTCCAACTTTGTTCTTTTTTAAGATTGTTTGGGGATCCCTTGTTATTCCATATGAATTCTAGTGTCAACCTGTCAATTTCTGCACAAAATAGCAGTTGGAATTTTGATAGGTATTGCAATGAATCTGGAGATCAATTTAGGGAGCACTGTCATTCTAACAATATTAAGTCTTCCAATATATAAACACAGAAATATCTTTTCATTCATTAGGTCGTCTTGAATTTCTTTCAACAATGTTTTGTAATTTTCAAAAAACAAAACAAAATGAAACAAAAACCCCCAACGTTTTGTAGTTTTCAGTGTACATCTCTTACACCTCATTTAAATTTATTTCATGTATTTTATTCTATCATATTCTTTTTGATGCTGTCAGTGGAATTATGTTTCTAATTTCATTTTTGGAATATTCATTGCAAATGTATGGAAAGACAACTGAGTTTTGTATGTTGATCTTGTATCTTGCCAAATTTATTTACTAATAAGAATAATTTTTTCATGGATTCCATTTGGTCATGGTAGATAATCCTTTTACTGTGCTGCTGAATTTACTTTTGTTGAGATCTTTGTATCCATATTCATTAGGGATATTGGCCTGTAGTTTTATTTTCTTGTGGTGTCTTTGTCTGGCTTTGGTATCAGAGTAATGCTGAAGTGATAGAATAAGTTAGGAAGTGTTTCCTCTTCATTTATTTTGTGTGTGTGCGTGAGAGTTTGAGAAGTTTTTTTTTTTTTTTTTTTTTTTTTTTTTAGGAGAGAGGGGGAGAGTGAGAACAGAGAGTGAGAGAAAGAGAGAGAATCCCAAGAAGGCTCCATGCCAGCATGGAGCCCCACATGGGGTTTGATCCCACAACCCTGAGATCATGACCTGAGCCGAAATCAAGAACCAAATGTTCAACCAACTAAGTCACCCAGGCCCCCCAGACTGGTATTGTTTTTTAAATGTTTGATAGAAGCCACCAATGAAGCCATATGGTTCTCAGTTTTTCTTTTTTGGAAGTTTTTTGATTTCTGATTCAGTCTCTTGTACTGTTATGTCTACTCTATTTTGAGTCAGTTTTGGTAGTTTGTTTCTAGGAATTTGTTTCATTTAGATCGTCTAATTCTTTGGCATATAATTGTTAACAATTCTTTTTATTCCCATAGAGTTGGTAGTAGTAGTAGCAATGTTCCCACTCTATTTTTGATTGTAGTAATTTGAATTTTCTTTTTTTCTTGTTCATTCTGTTTAAAGGTTTGTTAATTTTATTGATCTTTTCAAGGAACCAACTTTTGGTTTCATTGATTTTTCTGTTTTCTATTATCTATTTCACTTATCTCTGCTCTTATCTTTGCTAAGTCCTTCCTTCTGCTTGCCTTGGGTTTCATTTGCTTTTCTTTTTCTAATTCCTTAAGGTAGAGGGTTAGGTTATTATTTCTAGATCTTCTTATTAAATGTAGGCATTTACAGCTATAAATTTTCCCCTGAGTTCTGCTTTTGCTGCAGTCCATGTTTCAGTGTGCTGTATTGTCTTTTTCATTCACCTTAAAGTATATGTAAATTTCTCTTGTGATTTCTTCTTTGACACATTCATGATTTAAAGGTGTCTATTTGTAGTTTCATACCATTGTGGTCAGAGAAAATACATGATATGATTTTAATCTTTTGAAATTTATTGAGATTTGTTTTATAGACCAACCTATATTCTATACTGGAGACTGTTCCACATGCACTTGAACTGTGGATATGTTGGAATATCTTTTTCCATCCTTTCACTTTCAACTCATATGGTTCTTTGGTTCTAAAGTGAGTCTCTTGTAGATGGGATATAATTAGAACATAAAAAAAAATCCATTCTGCCAATCTCTCTGGACGTTAATTGGAATTTAATGCATTTACATTTAATGTGATTAGTGATAAGGAAAAACTTACTTTGCCACTTGCTTTTTCATATGTTGTATATCTTTTAGTTGCTCAATTCCTCCACTACTGACTTCTTTTGTGTTAGATATTTTCTGGTCTATCTTTTGTATTTCTTGTCATTTGTTTCACTACATTAGTTATTTTCTTAATAGTTGCCCTAGGGATTATAATTAGCAACGCATAATAACATTTTTTAAGTAAAAACCAACTTAGTTTCAAGGGCATAAAACATCTTTGCTCTTACGATTCATTCTCTCTTGTTATCACAAATTACATCTTTATACATTATATGCCCAAGGACCAAGATTTATAATTACTGTTTTCGTAGTTGTATTTTAAATCATACAGAAAAAAAAGAAGTTACTAACCAACAATACATTAACTTTGACTTTTATATTACCCACATAGTTACCTTTAACAGTGCTTCTTCATGTGGACTCAAGTTACTATCTAGCATCCTTTTCTTTCAGGTTAAAGAACTCCCTTTGGTATTTCTTGTAGGGCAGGTCTACTAATAACAAATTCTCTCAGTGTTTGCTTATCTGAGAATGTCTTAAGTTCTTCATTTTTGAAGGATAGTTTTGCTGGATATAGAATTCTTAGTTAACAGGGACGCCTAGGTGGCTCAGTCAGTTAAGCATCTGCCTTCAGCTCAGGTCATGATCCCAGGGTCCTGGGATTGAGTGCCACATCAGACTCTTTGCTCAGTGGGGAGCCTGCCTCTCCCCCTGCCTGCGGCTCCCCTGTTTGTGCTCCCTCCCTCTCTCTCTCTGACAAATAAATCTTAAAAAAAAATTCTTAGCTAACAGTATTTTTCTTTCAGCACTTTGAATATGTCATTCTATTGTCTACAGTTTCTGGTGAGAAATCAGCTGTTAATCTTATTGAGGATCCCTTGTGTGTAAGGACTCCCTTCTCACTTGCTGCTTTCAGGATTCTCTTTGTCATTGACTTTCAACAGTTTGATTACAATGTGTCTTGGTGTGGGTCTCTTTGAGTTTATCCTACTTGGACTTCATTGAGTTTCTTGCACATCTAGATTCATGTCTTTCATCAAATCTGGGCAGTTTTTTGCCATTATTTCTTCAAATATTCTCTGTGTCCCTTTCTCTCTCTCCTCTCCTTTCAGAATGCCTCTTATGCATATATTCATATGCCTGATGCTGTCCCATAGGTCTCTTAGGCTCTATTCATTTTTCTTTAATCTTTTTCCTTTCTGTTCCTCCAACTGGGAAGTATTAGTTGACCTATGTTGAAGTCTGCTGATTCCTTCTTCTGACAGCTCACATCTACTGTTGAATCCCTCTAGTGAATTTGTAGTTTCATTTATTGTACTCTTCAACTCCAAGCAAATCGAATTTCTATTTGCTTCCTTTTTATAATTTCAAACTCTTTATCAATATTCTCTACTTGGTGAGACATACTGTCCTGATTTCTTTTAGTTCTTTGTCCATGGTTTCCTTTAGCTATTCCAGCATATTTAAAAGAGTTGTTAGAAAATTTTTGTCTAGTAAGCCCAATGTCTATGCTTCCTTGGGGAACAGGTTCTACTAACTTTTTTTTTTTTGCTGCCTTGTTATTTTTTGTTGAAAACTGGACATTTTGATTATTATAATGTGGCAAGTCTGAAAATCGGATTCTCCTCCCTCTGTAGAGTTCATTGTTGCTGCTTATTGTGGTTGTTGTTGTTTGTTTAATGATTTTTCTAAACTAACTCTGTGAAGTCTGTATCCCTTCTTATGTGTGACCACTGAAATGTCTGTTCTGTTGGCTTAGTGGTCAGCTAGTGATTTAACAGAGATTTCCTTAAATGCCTATAACCAAAAAATGATGAAAACAACTTCCAGGTTTTGTCAGAGGGCTCTTTCTAGGTGTGTTCGGGCATGCCTTTATCATTCAAATGGGCAATTTATAAGTCTACCTTATCTTTCACTTTCTATCTGAGCAAAGCCTGAATGTTAGTCAGAGGTGAGACTTTAGGAAGTTTGCAGTTTTTTTCTGTGCATTTGCCTTACTCAAGATATATAGGTAGCCATTTTTTAAGATTTTATTTTTAAGTAATCTCTACACACAACATGGGGCTTGAACTTACAACCCTGAGATCAAGAGTCACATGCTCTACCAACTGAGACACTCAGGTGCCCCCAGGTAACCTTTCAGATTCCCAGGAATATGTAGGAGGTTTTCAAAGATTTTATTCTCCAAAGTATCTCACTCTTCAGCTTTTTTTCCCTGTGTCTATTATTTGCCCCAATTGTTATTCCTTTCCCCAACTGGCATCAGCTAATAAACTTGCCTTTAATATTTCCTGGGTAGTCACTTCTGCCTGAGGAGAGTTCTAAGTTAGGCAAAATAAGGGCAAGCCCTTGCACCGGTCCTCCAGGGAGCCACCAGACAGGTCAAAATAAACTACTACCATTCTTTGAGAACAAGGTTCATTCTGCTACCTCTGGCACCAGGAACCTACACCAGGAATGTAGGCTGCTGTCCAAAACTGCCACTGAACTGGGGATGAAGAAATGAGGCTAGGGTAAGTTTCAATAGCACAAAGCTCTCCTACTGGGATTCAATCACCTTGTTCTTGATTAAATGTTTGCCTGGTTATTGTAACCTTTTACTAATTTCCAGAGTTCACATAAACTTGATTCTGATAATTTTTGCCAAATTATTTGCTGTTTATGTGGAAAGACAGGTCCTTGGAGTTCTATAATGGCCATTTTTATTGATGTCACCTCCCAGAGACTGATTCTTGGAGAACCTCAACATTTGGTAGTTGGATAGAGGATGAGTCTGCAAAAAGGAATGAGAGGAGCTGCCAGAGGTAGAAAGAAAACAAGGAATGTGATGTGTTATAGAAGCCAAGAAAGAAATGTAATGCAAAGGGAGTAGCTATCAATGCCAAATATTCTAAGATTCTAAGAAAAAGATTGTAAAATGTTCGGTGAACGCAGGTACATAGAAGTTATTTGTGACCTCAAGACTATTTTTCAAGAATCCTTTCTTTCTTTCTTTCTTTCTTTTTCTTTCTTCTTTCTTTCTTTCTTTCTTTCTTTCTTTCTTTCTCTCTCTCTCTCTCTTTCTTCTTTTTTTAAGTAATCTCTACCTCCAATCCAACATGGGGCTCAAACTTATGACTTCAAGATCAAGAGTCACATGCTCTACAAACTGAGCAAGCCAGGTGCCCAAGACTATTTTTCAACAGGTTCACATTGCTTTTTGAGCAGGATAATTCTTAAATGTGAGAGACTATCCTACAGATTGCAGTATGTTAGGTATCCCTGACCTCTGACAACTAATCACCAGTAGCACCCTTGACCCTTAAGTCATAACCAGAAATATACAAATCAAAACCAAAAAGTACTGCCACATATCTCAAAATGTCCCCTGGAGAATTAGCACTATCTCTTGAAGAACCACTACTTTAGGAATCTCTATTTTGGTGATATTAAAGGGGCAGATGTCAGATGATAGTAACATGGAATATGAATAAAGGGGTGAACAATGAAACCAGTGAGATGCCAGAGACGAGGCTTACTGGAAATTTGGCTGAAGTGAGGAATGTGACAGGGCAGCAAATGGGGTCAAGGAAGTGTTTTTTTTGACAAAGGATTCAGATCTGTTTAAAAATAATGGATATGATCCAGGTAAAAGGGAGAGTTTATACAAAGAAAGGGATACTTGTTAGTCTAAAGTAACTCAAGAGGTGGGAGGAAAGTATATGTTAAGGAAGTGGCCTTAAAGAGGAAGTTTAACTCCTGTTTTTGAAACAGTGACCTTAGGACAATGCAGTAGCATCCTAGGTAGTTTCCCTGCTTCCTTCCTTACCATATAGACTATTCTTAACACAGTAGCCAGCATCACTTTTCTGCTTTTAACTCTCCAATGGCTTCTCATCTCACTTAGAATAAAAGCCAAACTTCTTACAATGGCCTATTAGATCCTTCATGATCTGCCCCTTCATTCCCTCCTTTAACCTATTTGATCTCATTTCCTGAAACTTTTCCCCTCAGTGACATTTCACCCCACAGCTTTCCTTATTATTCTTACACACCGGGCACATTCCTGCCTCTAGACATTTGCTCTTGCTGTTCCCTTTGCCAGGAATACTCCCCTCCAAACACCCATACAGCTTGCCCTCTCACCACCTTCAAGTGTTTGCTCAAATGTCATCTGCTCAATGACTACTCTATTTAAAATATTACTCCTTAATCCCGCTCCTTCCTATAACCTTTCATTCTTCTCCATAGTACTTACTACTTTCTAGATCATCATATCACTTATTTTATTCCTGTCTTTCCCCACTAAAATATAAGCTCAAAGCCCAGGGGGAGGTAAAGATTTTTCTTTGTATGGTTCATTGATGTATCCCCAGCACATAGTGGGTACTCTATACATTGTTGAGTAAATAGGGAGAAGGATGACTGTAGGTAGATTTGCATATTTGGAAGCAGGAAGAAATTTCCCTTTGGTGGCTTCAGTTTGGGAGGAAAGTGGTGATGTTATCTGCTGAGAGTAAAGGGGAGGTAGTAAAGTGAGGGGGACAGATTTGAGGAGAGTGGAAGTTTGAAAACCTTGTTAAAGTGGCGAGATAGTTGAAGAGAGAAATAAAAGATTGCCTAGATGTACTGGGGGTTCATTTGATTTTGGTGATCATGAGATTTTAGTGGAATCAGTCTACTGTACTGTCCAATAGTCTTCAGCAGTGTGCAATTGCTCAGAGGCATTGAGAAAGTGAATGATTGGGTTAATTCAGGCTGCAGTTTTGCCAGACAGAGGCAAAGGGTTTAGGGTATAGTTCTCCATCTTGGCTGTACTTTACTATCTATCAGTTGGTAGGACTTTAAAAAGTAGCCAGTTTGGGGGGGAAAAAAAGTGGCCAGTTTGTAAATCCAGAGCTTACCTCTACTGCCTCTACATGAGTAAATAAGGAACTCTGGATCTGTCAACTATTTACATTGTTATCTCTGCTTAAAAAGATACATCATATACTGATATGGTGCTGTCCTGGAGATTTTTACTCCTCATTTCTAAATAGCAATTTTTGGGGCAGTTTTCCTATTTTTCCACATACTTGAATGAAAGCCTCACATCACAACTCTGAGAACTCAAATGATCTCCTTTTAGTTATATATTAAAATATAAACTCCACGGAAGCAGAAACCAAGTGAATTTGCTTAATACTGTGTTCCCAAGACATGATACTGAGGTCAATAATGTTTTTTGAATGAATGAATGATAACCGCCAGCAGTGGGGGCATGTATGTGCCAGGTGCTGCACATTGACGTAAAGTGATTTCATTTACTTCTGACAAACAGCCCTATACCCTATCAAGCCAATTTTAGAGAGTAGGAAGTATAATCTCTGAAATTTCGGTAATTTGCCCAACATCACACTGCCTGTCAGTCAATAATGTAGTCAGAGCTCTACATTGTCATTCTGATTCCAAAAGCCGTGTTTTTAACCACTATACTATCCTGTTTGAGAGGAAGTCAAGGACAGAGAAAAAAGAGAAATGCAAAGATTAGGTAGAGATCCCTGGGTGGCTCAGCTGGTTAAGCATCTGCCTTCAGCTCCAGTCAGGATCCCAGGGTCTTGGGATCAAGTCCCACATCAGAGCTCCTTGCTCAGCAGGGAGCCTGCTTCTCCCTCTGTCTGCTGCTCCCCCAGCTTGTGTGCACTCTCTCTGATAAATTAAATAAATAAAAGAGTAGGTAAGAATTTCAGAGAATACATTTATTATTTTGTGATCTTTTAGAAATTCTAGCAAAACCTCTTTTAACCCCTTTTACAACCAGAAACATGAGAACTTCACTTTTTGATTTGCCATGAATAGGATCACATTAAAATCATGGTCACCTATAGTCTATGGGCTGATAGTTCTCCCCCTCTATTAGTTGATATGTGTTAATCTGTTGGTTGAAATATGGGTCTTTTGGGGTGCCTGGGTGGCTCAGTTGGTTAAGCAACTGCCTTCAGCTCGGGTCATGATCCTGGAGTCCCAGGATCGAGCCCCGCGTCGGGCTCCCTGCTCAGCAGGGAGTCTGCCTCTCCCTCTGACCCTCCTCCCTTTCATGCTGTCTCTCATTCTCTCTCTCAAATAAATAAATAAAATCTAAAAGAAAAAAAAGAAATATGGGTCTTTTGTGCACTTACAAAATTGTAACCTCTCAATAGAGAGGAATGCTAATAGTTTAAGATTTGCTATACAGGCAGTTATGTAAATTTTCAAATGCTATCTAATACAGTATTTTATTGGTATTAGTTATAAGCCAGCTTTTCCTTATTTATGACAGCAGGACTGGATCTTATAACCATGTCTTTTCCTCTTAGGAATGAACAATATTTTTCTATTTTCTTTGTAATTTTGTAGGCAACAAAATTTGTATTATATGGCAAATAGTAAAATAAAAATAGAGCAGGATGAGAGATAGTAGTGGAGTACCATTTATATAGCGTTCTCAGAGGGAAGATCCTTCTGATGAGATTTAAGTAGAGACCTAAAGAAGTGATACAGTGTGAACCAAGTAGGACCAAAGGGGAAGAACATTCTAGGCAGGACAGTAGGGCAAAGGTCCTCAGACATGCTTGGTATATTGGAGAAAAAGGGAAGAGAGTGATGGGGGAAAAATGAGCAAGTAAAAGTCATTGGATATGAAACCAGAGGCAATATGGAGGGGGTAGTTCACTTATAGACCATGGTAAGAACTTTGCCTTTTATTCTGAGATGGGAAGCCATCGCTGGGTTTTAAGATAGAAATAATACTGACTTGTAAAGAGATCATTCTGACTGCTGTGTGAGCTAGTAAACCTAGGTATAGAAAGTAGGTGTAGAAGTAGGAGATGAGTTAGGAGGCCTTTGCTATGGCCTAGGGATAAGATGGTGACTTGGACCAGAGTGAATGTGATGGAGGTAGTGAACAAAGATCAGACTCTGAGTATATTTTGAAGACAATACTTGTGGCATTTGCTGATGGAGTGGATCAGGTATGAAAGAATCAAGGACTCCAAAGACTCTAGTCTCAACTAGAAGAACGGAGTTGCCATTTCATGAAATAGGGAAGACCTAATCAGAATTTATTTAGGGGTGGGGGGAATTAAGAGTTTGGTTGTGGGTATATTAGGTTTGTGATACCTGGACATTTGAGCAGTACTGTAGAGTAGGCAGGCGGTTGATTGTGAGCCTAGTGTTTAGGGGAAAGATACAGGCTAGAGATTCAAACGCGGGTTTCATTTAGCCAGACACATGGATAGGATTGCCTAGTGAGGGAGAGCAAAGATCAGAGAAGCAGTCCAAGTTGTGAGATTTGAATCTTGGGGCCCTCCAGCATTTTGAAGCTAGAAAATTAGGAGGAACCAGCAAGAAGACTAAGCAACAATCATTTAGGAAGAGAAGAGAAGACAGAATGGAATCCCGGCAGGCCAGATAAAGATCTTCAGGAGGAGAGTAATTCATCAGCTATGTCAAATGCTGCTGACAGGTGAAATGAGATGAAGATAAAGAAATAAAATTGGATTTGAGAACACAGAGGTTACTGATGATATTGAGCAGTTTCACAGTGGAGTGTGGAGATCAAGTCTGATTTGTGGATTTAAGAGACAGCAGCAGAAGTGGACAAGTTTGTACAGAAGAGCAAATCAAAGAGGTGGTGGGTATTTGGAGGGAGATACAGGT
This sequence comes from Zalophus californianus, assembly GCF_009762305.2. Taxonomy (NCBI): domain Eukaryota; kingdom Metazoa; phylum Chordata; class Mammalia; order Carnivora; family Otariidae; genus Zalophus; species Zalophus californianus. The sequence goes on along the minus strand of NC_045603.1, from coordinate 113,616,708 downwards.
CGTTTTTTTTTGTTTGTTTTTTAAATGATGGTAGCTATTAAGACATGTTTTTAAGTTGACAGAAGTGATCAAGTTGAGAGGAAAAAAAATTGTAAGGAAAGCATACAATTCCAAGAGTAAAATGGAACTCAAGGAAAAGGTGGCAACTTTGATCTTAGGAATTTTGACATTTATCCATAGTTACAGGAGTGTAGCTGTGTATTCAGATGTAGGAAGGTTGGTAGTTGCAAGGGTGAGTAGGAGGGAGCTGTTATTGATTTATAATTTTTTTCTATTTCCCTAGAGAGTTAAGAAGCAAGATAATGCCTTATTCAGAATTTGGAGTGGGGGATGTCTTCCTAGTTTAAAAGATTTGTTAAACAGCCTTTTAAGAGTGCTGGGTAAATGGATTAGGGAAATTAGCCTGGGGGGAGGTGATGAATACAAGGAGCTCAATCCAGAGTTAGCATTGCTGTTTTTCTCCAGCCAAATTCAACTGGAAGCACACAGTGATAACCAGGATTGTGGTTTAGACAGGTAAAATGGAGGAAGAGAGAAGAAAAGGATTGAAGGTATTTGTAAAGGATTTCTAACAATGTGATAATGGAATCTAAAATAGGCAATGAGGGGCGCCTGGGTGGCTCAGTCGTTAAGCGTTGGCCTTTGGCTCAGGTCATGATCCCAGGGTTCTGGGATCGAGCCCCGCATCAGGCTCCCTGCTCCGGAGCAGGAAGCCTGCTTCTCCCTCTGCCTCTGCCCCGGCTTGTGTTCCCTCTCGCTGTGTCTGTCAAATAAGTAAATAAAATCTTAAAAAAAAAAAAAAAAAATAGGTGATGAGTTTTTTAAAATTGGGTATAACGTTTAGATGGGTCCTTTAGTAAGTAGTTGATTCTTATTTGAGGTAGTTCTTTTAAAGCTTTTATTTGACAGAGAGAGACACAGCAAGAGAGGGAACACAAGCAGGGGGAGTGGGAGAGGGAGAAGCAGCCTTCCCGCGGAGCAGGACCCTGGGATCATGACCTGAGTTGAAGGCAGATGCTTAACGACTGAGCCACCCAGGCGCCCCTAAGGTAGTTCTATTAAGTCACTGTGAACACTGACCCACTCCTATGGAAAACAGGGTTAGGTTCCTGAACGACTTAGGTCACATTTTCATCAATGTGTTTCTATTTAGACAGCTTATATATATATACTGTTGATTCCTTAACACTGAACTCATCATGGCCAAGGGCAGTAACAAGCCTGAAAGTTTATCTAGGACCTGTGTTTTCTCCACCAGGCACACCACATCTTGTGCTTAGGATTACTAGATAACACTTAAGCACTATGCTTGGAGGGGCATTTAAAGAAGCAAAACCACGTATAAGCATGAAAAGTGCAAAAACCCTGAAAGTATTTATATTGTAAAAAGCACATTTATTTACAGTATGAGAGCAGAATTAACCAGTGCTGTCTTGTTAAATTCAGCTGGGAATGTTAAACTTTTCACCACTTTGGGGCGCCTGGGTGGCTCAGTTGGTTAAGCGACTGCCTTCCGCTCAGATCCTGGAGTCCCAGGATCGAGCCCCGCATCGGGCTCCCTGCTCGGCAGGGAGTCTGCTTCTCCCTCTGACCTTCCCCCCTTCATGAATTCTCTCTCTCAAATAAATAAACAAAATCTTTAAGAAAAAAAACAAAAAAGTTTTCACCACTCTGTGCATGTCCATGACTGCTGTGCATACTGATTTGGCGATCTCAAATTTTAATGAGTAGGCAAATTTGCAAATATAGAATCTATGAATTGAGTAAGCAACTTTGCAAATATAGGATCTATGAATAATGAAGACTACATTGCCTTGAACAGTTTCCTCCAGTTTGCTGCTTTTCATCAAATGGTATTTATCAAAATTTCAGCACACCATTACCATCAAAAAATTAGTAATAAATTTTGCTGCCAGTTTTCAAAAAGTTTCTACATAAGAGATACTACTTTGTGTACTCTGCAAATCTATCTTCGGTCTTCAATGCTTCTGCCTTTGGCTCAGGTCATGATCCTAGGGTCCTGGGATGGAGCCCTGCATCGGGCTCCCTGCTCAGGGGGAAGCCTGCTTCTCCCTCTCCCACTCCCTCTGCTTGTGTTCCCTCTCTCGCTTTGTCTCTGTCAAATAAATAAAATCTTAAAAAAAAAAAGTTCAACTCTTGGTTTCAGCTCTGGTAGTGACCTCAGGGTCATGGTATCCAGCCCTGGGTGGGGCTCCGAGCTCAGCTGGAATATGCTTGAGATTCTTTCCCCTTCCCTCTTCCTCCCCTTGCCCCATGCTCTCCCTAAAATAAATAATCTTTAAAAAAAATAAATTGCACATAAGACTCCAGGTTTTTTAAAAGAATTTTTCCCCGTTTCAGTCATTGGCAGTCTTTTTAATTACTGATAGCTTATGGGGCATCAAGTAGCTTTCACTGGTTCTGGAAAACAGCAATAATCCTGACACCTGGCAGGCATATGTGACGTGTAATCATTTCTTTCAATCAGTTGTGATTTCAGGGCCTCTTCCCCACATCATTCCTTCTCTTCATTAGGCCCAGCAGTAACGTTAACTTGTTAGATACCAAGTCAGTCAGTTACTTTTTGATACTGGTTTTTGGTGGGGCCTTATTTCTTCTCGTTTCCTCTTTTACCCTTTTCTTCTGTTGAAATATATATTTAGTTTATGTTTATTACAATCTTTTCGTTAAATTAATGCTGCCTTATAAGGAGTTTAGAGCAAGGGAAAAAAACCCCACCTGAGTATCAACCACTACCCTCAAGTAAAACTTAATTTTGGGGGGTATACTCGACTTTTCCCCCCTCCCAATATGCCAATGCTGGTATTGCGCCTGCAGCGGCCTATAAAATCCAATTCGTCGCAGCTTCATTCAGCACACCCTATGTCTTTATTCACATGCAGAACCTCCGAATGAATGAATGAATGTTCTCACACCAAAAAACTTCAGCGAGGAAGAGAAACTAGAAGAGAAAAATGGGAAATTAAAAAAAGGAGAGGCTGGGGAGGACACCGCGCGGGGCGGGGGGGGAGCGGAAAACAGGAAACAAGGAAGAGGCGGTTCAACACTTTCCCGCAGTAACGCATTCCCGCTCTCTGTCAGCCTCGGTTTCCATTCACCGCCCAGAGCGGCGCTCCCTCCTCCAACTGGGCACGTCCACCTTACAGCCGCACCCGCGCACGGCTTTCCCGCATTCGGTACGACAGCCCTTAACCCGAGTCTTTCCTCGCTCGGCAAGCTCGCTTTCCTGCATGCTTCTGGGGGTGAGACTTACTTCTAACGTGCCAACGGGCAAGCTCCAGGCAGCCCCGGCCTACCGAAGGCCCGGCGCGCGCCGGGTCTGAGACAGGTGCCCAGGCCCGGGTTCCGGCTCCCGGGAGCGGGCCGCAGGGAGCAGCGGCACGCTCCCCACCTCCCCGAGGGCAGCTGCCGTCGCTGCCGACCGAGGAAGCCCCTTGGTAACCGCCCGCCAGCCGCCCAACGGTGGGTGGGGGGGCGTTCCGACCACCCCGCCGGAGCCCGAAGGGGCGGGGGCCGGCGGCCGGAGAGCTCACCCAAGGGCACCCTCCCACCCCCGCGCCTCTGGGCGCACGCGCAGCAGCCGCAGCCTCCTTTATTTAGTCCGCGATGGCTCCTCTCGCGCCCCACCGTCCTCCTCCCGAAGGCGGCTCCCACCCCGCGCACCCCGGAGCCCCTGGGACCAGCCTCGAGCAGGTCCCCGAGCGGGACTGTCCCTAAACTGGAACGGCAGCGGCCGGACTTGCGCGTGAAGAAAAGAAGCGACAACCGGAAAGAGCTGACGGGTCGCGAGGAGGCGAGCCAGGCCTCAGAGGAAGAGGAAGGCCGGGGCGAGCCGAGGTTTGCCGAAGGCGGCGTTCCGGAGCCGCGCGGGGCGGGGAGGAAGACCGAGGGTGGGAAAGGAGGGGCGCGACGGAAACTGCCGAGGTTTTCCGAAGGCCGCGGCGTCCGAGTTGCCCGGATGTAGTTGGTGGAGCGGCAGCGGCGGCACCAGCGGCGGCGGCGGCGGCGGCGGCGGCAGGAGGCGGAGAAGGACCAGGCAGCGGCGGCTACGGGGGGAGGAGGGGAGGAGGCGGCGGAGCAGGAGGAAGAGAAGGCGGAGGAGGCAGTAGGTCTCCGCGGGGCTGAGCCGGACGCGTCTTCTTGCCCCCCTCCCCCCGGTTCGCCGCTGCCGCCGTGTAGTTGGCGCGGCTGCCTGGGCTGAGAGTGAGCGTGGTGTCGGCGGAGGGAGATGGCCCGGGAACGCCGGCGCCAGTAACGGGGAGGTGCTGAGAGTCGCCGAGGGCGCGCCGGGCCCTGGTGCCGGTCCTGCCGCCCGCCCGCCGCCTGCGCGCCCGCCCGCCCGCCCGCTTCTCGCGGCCGCTCTCCCCCTCCCCCGACACACACTCACAGGCCGGGCATTGATGGTAATGTATGCGAGGAAACAGCAGAGACTCAGTGATGGGTAAATTGTCTTTTCGTTTCGGGCCGGGCCGCAGCGCGGGCGGGGGGCGGTGGCGGCGGCGGCGCGGGGAGGGGGGGGCTGTTCCTCCTTATCTGGTGCTGGCCGAGCCGCCATTTTTGTTGTTAACCCTGATCCGGATCGGGCTGGGAGGAGGAGCAGCCGCGCGAGCAGGCGAGGACGGAGTGAGTGTGGAGGCAGCGGAGGGCCGGGTTCTCGGCGTTTCGCCCTGGTTACCGCCTTTCAGCCGGATGTGTGTGTGTGTGTGTGTGTGTGTGTGTTGTGTGTGTGTTGTGTGTGGGCTCATTGCCGGTAGGTTTGGTAGGTCTCCCGCGGGGAGAGGCGCTGGGGGGGGGGGGACCCGTTTTCTTCCTCCCCCGCCGAGGTGTCTCATATCGCCGTCTCTCTTCCTGTTTTTCAGCTGTCACGACCGGAGGGGGGACTCGCAGCCTTACCAGGTACCAGCCGAGGCCGGGGTGGAGGGGTGGGTGGGGGGACGGAGGGGGGAAGGGAGGAACTGCTACTCGAGCGCAGGCTTCAGAAGTCGCTACAGGCCCTTCGGTGCAACAAATCTGAAACTAGCACCGCCGGTCCCCTTAAAATTTTGTGTTTGGTTCTATTAGCGCTCTCCAGCAACGTTTGGTGACTTATTTTGACAGGTGACTGGAAGAAGTTCAGGGTTTTGTTTTTTTTTTTTTTTTAGGAAAAAAAAATCATTCCTAGCCAGGAAGAACCTAATTCGATTATTTCGGTGTGAAGGAATCGATGGGATGAGACGATAGGTGACTTCTGAGCCATATTTACTGTATTTGGGAACCAAAAGTTAACGTAATGATACTTGAATTAGATGGAAAGCTTGGGAAGAAACAACTAATTGATTTGCAACTTTTATGTGTGTCCTAAACTATCCCTTCCCCATTTTAATTGTTTTTGGTGTAAATAGTTGAGTTACTAGTGAAAGATAGTGCTTTTTCTCTTTGTAAGAATTGAGATCTTTGGATACTTGGATAATTCGTTCTATGGCCAGAAGTCTTTTTATGGATAATTCTAATATAGATGGTTCTAGGTATGTAGGTTCCTTTTTGTTATTGCGGTTTCTGCATGTAAAGGTTTTTTAAAATTGTGATAGAAGTGGGCCCTGTTTTGAGGGGGAAATCTCATAAGTGGTTGGTAACTATCAGATGACACCAGAAATAAACACTTCCCACTTTCTATACTTAATCACTTAAAGGAGTTTCTAGGCTGATAGTACTGTTACTGGCTAGCATGAGTTGTTAAAGCTCAAGTTAAAAACTCCCGGTCCCTTGGTGTGTATAATCATTATCTTTGGATAGTCAAAAGATTAAACATAGTTGAATCTGCCCTTCTGAAACATACTAATTACACATAGTAAAAGACTGGTTTATTAATGGTTGTCTTAAGTGTGTGTTAAAATAAAACTAAACCATTGTGAGGGAGTTCCATTAAATAATGTTAGAAATATCCACCAACATTTTTATACCTTGAAATTATTTTCCATACCTGCAAGAGTAGGTAAGTTAGGTATGAAATGGTTTTTTTTGGATCAGAAAATTCGAGCAACTGATGCTTTCTTTTTTTGTGTTTGCAGAAACATGCTTATGTATACTTGTGTCTATGCATATCAGTTGTAGAACACAAGATTATTAAATTAGCACTCAAGATGAAATTAGTACACTAGTTTCTACTTTGGAGTAAATTTTGTAATTCCCAGAAAAATTTATTAAGGAATTAATGTACCGAGGTGTTTGATTTTTTGTAGTTACGAGATATTTAACAAAAAAAAAATTTTTTTTAAACATGATTTGTACAAGAGTCTTAGGTATTTAGGTGTTGTCTGAATAACTTAAAGGCAGAATTGAAAATAGAAATTTTAATTTTATTGATATAAGTTCATAAACAAGTTAATATGCCAAATTTTATGATAAAATCATTTAAGAAGTTAAGTTTAAAGTTTCAATTCTTTCTTTCTTTTTTGGGGGGTGATGTTTTACAGGCACTTAAGTATTCATCGAAGAGTCACCCCAGTAGCGGTGATCACAGACATGAAAAAATGCGAGACGCCGCAGATCCTTCACCACCAAATAAAATGTTGCGGAGATCTGATAGTCCTGAAAACAAATATAGTGACAGCACAGGTCACAGTAAGGCCAAAAATGTGCATATTCACAGAGTTAGAGAGAGGGATGGTGGTGAGTAGCTTTTTTGATGAAACTTCCACATATACTTAACAATAGCTCTCTGTAAAACAATAGGTGGCAGTGATATTTCCAGCTTGGGGACATTACCGTATGGTTATGTCATCAAAATATTTTATTTCTATTAATTTCCTTAATTCCTAAACAAGTCACTGTAGAAATAAGGTATTGAGCTGAGCATCTTAAAATGGATACCAGTGGCTTATAATAAGAGAATGTGTTTATGAATATGCTTTATTGAGAGAAATGCAGGACATTTTTCTAAGAAAAGAACTTTCACCTTTTCAAGTAAAGTCTTCAGTTTATTTGACTCAGTTTAAGATTCTTGTTGCTGCTTAAATTTATTTTTATAAGGAGTTCAAATGTATTTCCTATTGATAAATTATGAATTTAAAAGCTTAATACAGTTTTTGAGATTGTTTACAAGTTAAAAAAAAACCACCTGTGATTATAAAATTCTTTTGGGTTTTGGTTAGCATTTAAAAATACTATTTTCCAGATTCTCCAGGATTTTATTAATGTAATTTTTATACCGTTTTCATACAAATATTCAACTTTTTTAAAGTTAGCCTCATTTCTTTTGTACGGTGCTGATACCCTTCAGTTATAACCCTCCCTCAGGCTCTTTGTGGTAGGAGGCTAAGAAAAAGTAAATCCGTAACTATTTTCAGATTTAATTTGCCCAGATTTTACCAAAAAATCAGATTTCATGTTTAAAGCATGTATTGAGGCACAAACCATTTTCACTAGAGTAATTTAAACATCTGGTTTTTCCCACTGTAAGATCTTCTATTTAATAGATAACGTGTTTGAGATACATATATACAACAGTGATTGCGCTTTCAGAAGCTTCTAAGGAAACTCAAATGAGTGCCATGTGGCTTTCTGTCCATGAACTTCTCAATACTTTGCTCACTTTTTAAAAATATCCTTCATCTTCTGGTCTTCTTTTTCCGCCTCTTAGGGTGGAGATCAGCTTTATTCAGTGTGATCAGATAATCAGAAACATGGGTGTTCTCTGTCCATAGTTACTGGGTTGAGGAAATTAATGGTTAGAAGATTGCATTGAAATGGAAGGATTTAGACACTGGATGAAAGGAGAATACAGTTCTGTTGAATATAGCTATAGCATTGTCCTACTTATGCAGATAAACTTTATTTGTATGTAACCAGTAGGAGGTGGGTTTCGTTATTAAGTGTTACAAGTCCTTTGATGGCAAAACTACTTAAACTATTAATATTTTTAATTTTGTGGGTAGATTTTCCAGTGTTAGATATGGTTTGAGATGATACTATTTTCGGTTACTCTTCTATAGTGGATTTCATTTTAAATGTTAGCTCTTGGAAGGCAGGTCTTATTTTGTGTTGTACTGTGCTTTATTGTTAAAATTTCGGTGATTGTGACAAAATAGGATGTGGTACAGATGAGTATCTTAGATTTTCTTTTAGTGATTGTGGTCTGGTTAATGTATCCTCTATCTCCAAATCCAGGAAGAAGTCAGTTTAGGCACTCTGGGAAAGTTCTGTAAATGTTTTTGAACATTCACAGTTAACCATACCTGATAATTCCTTTATAGGTGAATTAATCCCAAGACCGTTCTGTTGCTTATTCATTCAACAAACATGGGGCAACAGTTGTGTGGTATTCCTGGAAGTAAAGATAAAATGTGATCCTTGCCTTGAAAAACTAGTTTGAAAGGCTTTGACTTTTGGCAGCTAGTGGTGGTTGCAGCTGCTAACTTTATCTGTACTCCTTTTTTCTTCATTTCGATTTTAATTTTGCTTCTTATGTGAACTCCAGATACTTCTAGGGTTTTAGTTTTCTTTTTATTTGCATCTGGTTGCTGATGCTTCTTACGAAACTTCTAATTTTTCTCATCTAGTCATTTGCTAAGTTAAGCCCCACTTTCTAATTTGCTTTTTAGCTGTTTATCTGTCTTTTTCTGGAGCCTTTTAATTAATAAAATAGCTCCATTTCTATCTACCATTTCTAATATGCCTGGCTGCCATATTCCTTTATACTATATATGAGTAATAATTATCATAAAATATGAGATCTCCATTCTGAAGTTTGGAATGTCTCTTTGATGTTAATTCTCTTAAAGATGTGAAGTGGTTGTTCTTTTCTCATTAATACTTAGATATTTAGTCCTTATACACTGACTGCTGGTATTTTATTGCTGATATGTGTTTGAAACTTGAGTTTTATAAAGTGCATAAGTATGATTTTTTTTTTACAGGCATTTGTATTTTAGATTTTTATTTTTAAGTAAATGTAAGTTATATATATGTAAGTATTCATAGATGTAAAGTCAAAACCATTTCCCAGTGTTAACTGCAGTGATCTGTGCACCTGTGTAAGTAACTTAATTTAAGAACAGGTTAGGGGGCACCTGGGTGGCTAAGTTGGTTTAAGCATCTGACTCTTGATTTCAGCTCAGGTCATGATCTCAGGGTTGTGAGAGCCAGTCCCACATCTGGTTACACACTGGGTGTGGAGCCTGCTTAAGACTCTCTCCCTTCCCCCCTCCCTCCTTCCCCCTCTCCCTCTTAAAAAAAAAAAAAAAAAACACTTTTAAGAACACGTTAGTATATTGTTTATTGATCTAATATTAGTATGTTATTTTCATTTTCATTTTAGGTTTTTAAAAAATAGACTTTAATAAATATCTACTAACTTAAGAGCCTATGTGATATGATTTGTAATTTGCATTTTAGAAAGCAGGTTAAACAAATGTGGAACTTACAAAATCAAGGTTGGGCTTTACTGGCATCTATCTACATCACAATGTATTTTTTACAGTGATTACTAGATTTCTTTTATGACACCTTGGATTTCCTTGGAAAGTGCCAGTTCGAAAGTAATGTATAAAAGGACTTTAAGTAATTTACTAGGAAAAGTAAAAGCAAGGAGAAGGATTGTCAGTTGTAGAAATCTTAAAAAAGACTTACTGTAGCATAATATGTACAGTTAAGAGAGTTAGATTTTGTCCTTTTCGGATTTATTAAAGGGAGTGTAGATTATTGTAAATTAAGGGCCGTTGAGAGTATAATTAAAGATTCTTTAACTTGGTGAATCAAGTTATTTATATTCTGTGATTTATTTGCAAAACAGTCTTTTGTTTAAAAATAACCAAAAGCAAGAATCTTAAGGTACAGTCATTAGATTTGTTTTTATAACTTAAACATGTTTTGAAAAGTGCGGCTGACATCCAAACCGCAGAAGTATGAGCATACAGTACATGTTGAATTTGTATTTTCGTGGAATTTTAAAAACACTTTCTCTTTAGTTATTAAAGTATGTTTTTCTTGAGACTTGTTTTAAATGATTATTTTACCAATTAACTTCAAGAATGATAGTGCAGATGAGTATAGGATGAAAGGTATCTTAAGGATTCTGGAAAGATGTTCCATAAAACTTCAACCTCTTGGGGGTTGTCCTATTTTTCACATCCCTCTCAGAATTATTTGTAAGAAACTTATTAGAAGATATATTTGGAATACTTGTTAGAAACCTCTTTTTTGGGGATAGCTTAACTCAGTTGACTAATTGAAAAATATTCTTCATTGGTTTCCTGAGCATTTAGATATCTTTGAGTACAAAGTAAAGTTGCCTTTGGTGGTTTTGGTAACCATTGTTTCTAAAGATTTGAAAAACTTTCAGCTACATAGTGGCTATGTTGTTTTGTCATGTAGCCATGTTTGGAGATATTTGGAAATGTATATTCATTTAATTTTCAAACAAAGGATACTATGTAACATTTGAAGAAATTGTTCAGTAGGGACTATTTGGGGATAATTGGTGTTTTTATAGTTTTTTTAAAATATAATTTAGTAATGTTTGAATCTTTTCACATTGGCTGATAGACTGATACTTGGGTAACACGCATGGCCTTATGGTTATTCAGGTAACTATGTTTTAAATAAAATGTGCTTTGCATTTGTAATGCTAGAAACTTATAAAAGTGAACAGTCTCCTTTGATCCTCCTATTGCTCTTGGAAGGTAGAACAGATAGCATCCGTTTTACAGTTTTACAAATGAGAGAAAATTTACTTGTATAAAATTGAACAAATAGTGGCAGAGCTGACTCTAGAAATTGGTCCTCTCTATTCTGGTAAATTGTTTACACTGTCAGAGAGGAAACATTTAGGCATATTGATAGCTTATTTGGTGGGTGTTTACTATAGCACAAACTTAAAGTCATATCCTCTTGTGTCTTAAAGCTTTCACCCAGCGTCCTCAGTGGTTACACCTAATTTAGTTCTTATCAAAGCCACGGCATTGACATTGGCACAATATATGTGTGTAGTTCTAGACCAAGATAGCACATCAGTGTTTTACTTTTTAAAAGAGTTTTAACATGAAAGTTTGCCAAACTTTTCGTTTGGAAGCAGCCATTTTTCTCACGGCCTCATATTCAGGTACTTTGTTTTCAAAGCAACTTAGAAATTTCATACAGAATCTAAAGTTTACTAATAACTTGGATTTCAGTCCAGTGAAAGAGATAAATATTACCTATTTTTATTGATCCATGCTTTATAATAAGATAGTAAAGTAGGCAGGTATATTTGCATTGGATCTCCATAGGTCAGTTAAAAACCACAGGAAATAAGTATTCCATTTCAAGAGAAACAGAATAAGCTTGGCAGGTTAGTAGTCCTAATATTTCAGTTCTTCAGTGTTTTTTTTTTTTAATTTTAGGAAATATAGACATGTGTGCATGTATTTGAACACATCCATGTCATTTGTCTTAAAACATCACTTTTTAACATTTCTGTTCTTAAAGGGATGGTTATATATTAATGATATAATGGTATTTCTGTTTCACATCAAAAATATTTTGGAATGGTTCACTTTGATCTTTTTAAGGCAGTTTTAATTGAACTGTTCTTTAGTTGTGCAAGATGTAAAGTTTCTGGTACAGGATTTTTGGTCCATAATTCACAGAAAACTAGATTGTCTCTGTTAAGTGTCTGCTTATTGTCTTCTGTTGTGCTAGAATGGTTGTGGTGTATGTAGTTTATCATTTTGTTACGATGCTGGAAAGAGTGAAGGTAGCAGTGAGCTGGGGCATCTTTACAGGGCTTCTGTAAGTGGGACCACATCTGTAACTACTCTGCTTCTGGGACTCTGTACTTATCAGAGATACTATTTGTTAATCATTTCAAAAGCAGTTATTTAGGTGTTGCAAATGTCTCCTAAGAGAAGAGTCTTTTTTCTACTTATTTATCTGATACTTTATCATTTTGAAATCCCTTTTACACTGTTTCTCATCTGATCCCACAACCCTTTGAAATAGACTGATGAAGATTATTCCTGTTTAAGTGGGAATACTTGGGAATATAATATGAAGGTAGAGCTAGGGTGTTACATATAGCTAAGAGACTGGCTTTCCAGTTTTAAGAATTAATAGTAGCTTAAATATTTCACTTGGATTGTAGTTATAATCACTTCCCAGTTCTTAAAATTCAACCATTATACTCCTGGCTACCACCTTCTCTTACCAGGACTCTGCAAAAGCCTCTGAATGGTGTTCTTTTTGCATCACACAATTATTTCCCACACAAGTGGTCCAGTTAAAATGCCACTCAGCTCACATCACTCTCTTTCTGAAAACCCTCCAGTGGCTCTCTGTTACTTTAAAAGGCCTGTAAAAGACCCTGTGTAATCTGGTGTCTGGGTATTTCTTCAGCTTCCTCACCTACCATTCTTGCCCTTGTTTGTGCTGCTCTGTCCATTCTGGCCTTACAGGAAGAAGTTTGTTCTTGTCTCAAGAGTACTGCATTTTATGCTCCTTTCTAGGATGTTCATCTTTTTGTGTGTCCTCCTGGTGCACTCTCCACTTAAGTAATGTGCTTAAATGTCACCATCTCCCCAAGGCCTTCCCTACCCTTCCCGATCACTCTGAAACCGCCATCCCCGTCATTGTCTATCCTTTTCACTGAGTGTTCTTCCTTGTACTTCACATAACTTGATGTTACTTACTTAGAGTCATTCTGCTATAACATGACTTGTGTGTCCCTGAAAGTTGTCATGCTATGCAAAATCCCACCACGGGATTTATGGGAAAAATGAAGTTGGGCACATTAAAGAGATAGGAACCCAACAAAAATCATAGCATGACATATTAAATGGTTAAGGAGTACATTAACAGTACAATAAATATGGTACTTTACCTTCATAAACACCTGAAATTAGCTTGTGGGAGGTGGGCATCTTTTGAAAGGGCTGCAGCTTGTGAGTTATTGTGAAGTGATGGAAGGAGGGTTATCTGAAATAACCCTCGGAAAGTTGTAACACTAATTGTGGACGGATATAATTCATAACTCATAGGTTGAATTGAGGTAGCTTGAAGATGTTTGGGGTGTGTGCTTTGTGAATTCCTGTGTAGCTTGGTTCGTCTGGGTACAGCTAATGTTTTTCACAGGTGAAACTGCTCATAAGTGGGAAATTTGTGTTATGCTCAAATAATTTCTTGATTTGCCAATAGTGCTGGAACAAATGTGCATTTTCAAATACAAGTGTTAATAGCAGAACTAACTATATTATAGCTTTTCTTTGCTTGCCTTCTGTGGAATATATTCCACCAGAACAGGGAGTGAATTTTTGTTAACTTGTATTTCTCTTGCGTAGAACAGTGCCTGATACCTTGTAGCATTTCAGTAAATGGGTGGCTAGAATAATATTGGAATTGTTATTACATGTAAGGTAAATGAAATTGCAGTTTTCTGGAATAGTGCTTTTGAAACTTGAATGTGTATGGTAATACCTGGGGATCTTGGCTAAAATGCATATTCTGGTTAATGTGAGCCACAAACGCAAATTACATGTGTGGTTTTCTAGTAGTTCTGTTGAAGTAAAAGTAAAGTGAAATTAATTTTAGTATATTTTCTAACCTAGTCTGCCCAGAATATTACCATTTCAACATGTACTTGTTATTTTTATAGCTATTAATAAGATTCTTTACATTCCTGTTTCTGTGCGAAGTCTTTGAAATCCAGTATTTTACACTTACTTTATAACACCTTTCAGTTTGGACTAGTCACATTTCATGTGCTTACTTGCCACATGAAGTGGCTATTGGACAGCAGAGTTCTGGAGAATATGATCATTCTGTTGGTCTGTCTAGCTTCACACATCTCTGTTTCTCTAAAGAAATTTTTCGTATGCCTGATTTCTGAAATACCATGTAAATGCAAGGTATGGTTAGAGTTAATGAATCCTTGAACTATAGAGTGCTCTTGTACTAAAATTTTTCTCTGTTAGGACACATCAGAAAAATTAGAGAAAGGAGGAAAATAAAATTGCCTTAAATCCTGTCATTTGGAGTTAATCAGTTTTTCATAGGACACATTCTTGTCCTAAAATATCAGAAGGATTTTACAAATAGCTTTTCCAGAATTTTTATTAAAATGGTTTCATATTCTGTTATGCCCTTTATTTTGGCTTGTATTTAATATTTGTGTAGTGGGTTCAGTGGACACTTCGTGTTGAGTATCAGTCTCAGAGGACTGACTAGGAATACTTTTTAGTTGGTTCTTAGAGAATATTAGTATTTCATTTTATCTTTAATGTATCGAAGTCTTCTTTCAGTTAGTGTTTAAGTCTAGTGTCTGATACTTGTAGCTAGGTGATGTTAGGCACAGTACAAAATCCGAGTTTCTGTGCCCACTCCCTTAGGATTGTTGTGGAAATTATGTATTGAAAATGCTTTTAAAGCACATGGCTAAGTGCCTGGACTGTGACACCCTAAATAATTAGGTTCGCTCTTACTCCTTTGACTAAGTTAGTGTCAGATCAGCAGCTGTAGGTCTCAGACTATTCTCTTCTTTAGAGTTAGGAAGGAAAACAGTGGATATTTCAGTTGTCAAACTGAAGGCCTGACAAGTGAGAGCTACATGAAGGGGGCTCTGGGGTGACTAACTTGGTGCCTGCTCATGCCCAGGACTTTGCAGTTCACAGATTTTTAGATAGATGTAAGGATAATTTCCTCCAGATTTGGCTGCCTTATTAGAGTCACCTGAGAAGCTTTTAAAGCAGCAAGGTCCTTGACTCCCTCTGAATTACCATGAGTCAAAGCAGTAGGGGATGTAGCCTAGAAAACTGAATTTTTAAATAAACACGATTTATTTTAGATATTATAAACTGCAGGTCTAGGGAGAGTACATGGAAGAGGAGGAACTCTGAGTGGGATAGTAAAGAATTTTATCATTAGGAATCTGGAAGTCTGGAGTGGTTTATTTGCCAGATCATATGTTAATGTGTTATCTTCGTTTTAAAGAGTTTTCTTCTCTTTGACCTTCTTTTCTGATTTATAGATTATGCAGTTTGTGTGTAGTTTTACATTAAATAGCTAGCTTAGTTTCATGTGGCATGGACATCTAATGCCCCACAGTAGAACTAATGCTGGACAGTAGAGAAGTTTCTAACCAGTATCAGCAACTGGCAGGCAAGTGAGATATATTTGGGTAGTATCAGGAGCTACTGCTATTGCTTTTTAGATGAAACTGTCTTTGGCACTCGGGGTAGCCTCCTCCTCCCGCTACCCCCCAATCCCTGTGCCTTCCTTTTGTCTTGAGACTGTTGAGTGGTAAACTTCATTTAAGTAACTGATTTGTGAAGAATAATTTTGCAGACTCTTACAACTTCATAAAAATGTGTGCTGGTTGATCATGAAAACGTTGATTATAATAGGAAAAAGCTAGCAAGTTGGAACACAGTATGATAGGCTGTAAAAAGTAGTGTTTTCCGGTGCCTGGGTGGCTCATTTGGTTGGGTCTCTGCCTTCAGCTTGGGTCATGATCCCAGGGTCCTTGGGATCGAGTCCTGCATTGGGCTCCCTGCTTCATGGGGAGTCTGCCTCTCCTTCTACGCCCCACCCCCGCTTGTGTGTGCTCTCTCTTCTCTCAAATAAATAAAATCTCGCCCCCCCAAAAAAGTATTCTCTACTGCCCGTGGCCTTCTCTGTGGTGGTATGGGCCAGTTTCTGTTCCTGCTGTTTTTTGGCTCCTTACTAGGGTTTTAAAGCCTTTGTATTTAATACTGTATGCATAAATACCTCTATCATGGGACATTTAAATTATAAAAAATATTAAGGGTTAAGTCACAAAGCTGTACCTAATAAAACTGTAGACTAACCTTAATTTTATAGTTTTGTGTAATTATGATAGTTCCTTTTTTATATAACTGTTGAATGTCAGTGCTGATTATTTTGGAAAACAGGACAAAGTGCTTAGCCTTTAAAATCTCCCCTTTGATTTGGGCCAGTTTTTTATTACCTTGACAAGGAGTGGGTGAGTTCCAGACACTGACTCATATGTAGGGATGTTCTTCATTTCTTGGGAAGAACAGATTTCAAAATGCAGCTCTCATCTTAGTATTTTGATGTTTAAACTATTACTTTCAGTACAGACATTAGGAGGTGGAAATCTTACCTTACTGTTTGTTTAATTTAGTGTATTAGTTGATTTTCATTTTCATTGTAACTATAAAAATAGCTCACGGAAAGACTTAAAATAAGTATGGTCAGTCTTGAGCAGGAGAACTACTGGGAGCTGTTATGCTGTTTAATTGACTTTGTCAGCACATGTTATTAGCATAGTTAGGGAATTATACACTGTTCACTACTTTTTCCCCCGTTATGTCCTTGCACGTTGGCACATCATACATTTAGGATTTGAAATTGTCCTTTTATGTGATGATTTTGGGCACATTAGCTAACTTTTGGTTATATAAAGCCATATGTTACTAGCATTGCTTGTAATTAGGATTTGGATTAAGATAGAAGTAGAATTTAGTTTTTATTTTTTTAAAGATTTTATTTATTTATATGACAGACACAGCGAGAGAGGGAACACTAAGCAGCGGGGAGTCGGAGAGGGAGGAGCAGGGAGCCTGATGCGGGGCTCGATCCCAGGACCATGGGATCATGGGACCATGACCTGAGCCGAAGGCAGACATTTAACGACTGAGCCACCCAGGCACTGCTAGAAGTAGAATTTAAAGAGAATTACAGTTGATATGAATACTTTGGCATCAGAATGATAGAAACGTTAAGGAAGAGCTCAAGCTTGAACCTGATACACTGGGAGAATCCAGGAGATAATAACGGGGCATGGGGGCCTAGAAAGTTAGATATAATCTTGTTTAGAATTTTGCTATATGGGAACCATATCAAAATTTCACTAATGTGGATACTTCTCATTTCTACTTTGATAATGTAGAATGGGTTGTGTTAAAAACATCTTATGTTACCTATTTTGAAACAAAAAGGTTTATTTAATTTTTATAAAATCAGTATTTTATAAAACCAAAGAGCAGTTACAACAATGAAAGCATGTTCAAGGTAGTCATTATATGTAGTTCCTGCTAATTACATGTTCTGTTTCTTCATTAAAATTAGAACAGCCGGTCGTCTGGATGGCTCAATTGGTTAAGTGTCTCTGTCTTTGGCTCAAGTCTTTGTCCTGGGGTTCTGGGGTCAGGGAGTATGCTTCACCCTCTGCATCTGCCCCACCCCCCGGGACCCCCTCCCAGCCCAGCTTGTGCTCACACTCTTTATCTCAAATAAAAAAAAATTAGAACAGCATTGTTGATGAAAGGTAGAATATACAGTTCTTCTGCAGCCCTTCACTGTAGTTCTATATGAGGTTAAATCATACGATATTGCTATTTCTGTAAGTAAAAAAAATACTTAGTTTCATGTGGTTCCACCTAAATTATAACAGATTTGTAGCATATTCTGCTTCTTGTTAGGGCAGTCCCCTTGTTTTTCAAAAACATCTAGGTTGTACTTAAATATATTTTCCTGCCTCAATAATCTTTTTAAATGTTTATTGCCAAAAATGGGCATCCATATAATGTTCATTGTGTTGGTAATGAACATCCTTGTTCCTGACTTTAATGGGCATACTTCTATGGTTTCACCTTTAAGAATGTTTCTTTTAGTTTTTTTGGTAGGTATTTTACCAAGTAAGACATTTTCCTTTTCCTAGTTTGCCAAGAGTATTTATCAGGAATGTATCTTGAATCTCATGCTTTTTCTGCAACTGTTAAGAAAGATTATCATATCATAAACTTTTTCAGGTTATTAATATAATAAATTACAGTAGGTTTCTTAATGTTGAAGCACCTTTTCTTGGTCATGGGATTCATGACTTTGATGTGCTAATTTTTATTTTATTTTTTAATTTTTGCCTTTATGTCCACAAATGAGAAGCACTGTTGAAAATGGATGAGAAACATTTGTCTTTTTCTGTGCCCTGAAGCAGCTTAAATAATAGCAGAATTAATGGTTTCTGAAAACTGTGGTTGAATTCTGCTATAAAACTCTGCTGTTATTGCCTTAATGAGTGGTAGAACTTTAGCTCTTTTCACATTTTTTGTATGGTTATTGACTCTTTCCCTACAGCTTTAATATTTTATTAGAAAATGTATTGATATAAAGTTTAAAATTTATATCTATCAACAGTTTGACTCTTTTCTTGTATTAATATCGTTACTCTCCTATACTTGTTAAGAATCAGACTTAACCAAAGATTCATTTCTTGTATTGGTATTTTTAAACAAGCTACAGAGGGGCACCTGGGTGGCTTAGTTGGTTAAGCATCTGCCTTTGGCTGCGGTTCTCCTTGCTCAGCGGGGAGCCTGCTTCTCCCGCCTGCCGTTCCCCTGCCTGTGCTTGCTCTCTGTCTGTCTCTCTCTCTCGCTCTCTGTGTGTCAAATAAAATCTTTGAGGGAAAAAAAAAAAAAACTACAGAGAAACAACTCTTTTCTACTTTTCATTTCTTCTTGGATTCTTCTTTGGCTATAATTTCTTCAGTTGAATAGTTTATTTTGATTTTTTTGTTTATTGAAAACATTTAAACACGTAAATTTTCTAAATTTCACTGCTTTGTTCATACTGCATAGATTTTGATGCAGTTACAGAGTGATTGCATTTTTATTCAAATCTAGATGTGATTCCAGTTTTGTTTTTTCTCTCTTTTAGCCCAGGAGTATTTGGAAGTATGTTTTTAAAAAAAAATTTTTTTTGAAGATTTTATGTATTTATATTGGAATGAGAGCATGCGCACAGAGGCACATGGAGGTGGGGGGCAGAGGGAGAAGAAGAGAGAGCATCCTAATCAGACTCCCCCTTGAGCAGGGAGCCCAATGTGTGGCTCCATCTCATGACCCCGAGATCACAACCTGAGCTGAAATCAAGAGTCGGAGGCTTAACCGACTGAGCCACCCAGGCGCCCCTTAAAATTTTTAATGAATTTTATAAGCCAGTATTTTAATAATTACTACTACTTGACTTTCTGTTAAATTCTAGTTTTATTGGCCTGTTCGAATTAAGATTTTTTTTTCCTTATCAGAATAATTATTGTAAGTATTTTGTGGATATTTGAAAATAATGCATTTCTTTATGGTACAGAGGATTCTGTCAGATCAAGTTCTTTATGTAGCATAACTATATAATATAAATCTTCCGTAATCTTAATTTTTACTTGATCTGTTTTCTGACAGGTGAGAAAGTTTTCCATTGTGATAGTGGATTTCACTTCTCATTCTTTAAAACATTTTTTGCCTCACGTGTTTTATCTGTTTGCATGAAGATTTAGAACTAATATTTTTTATGAGTGGTAATCTGAAGTTTTGCATGCCCCAACATGTCTTCATTTTGTCCTTATACAAGAAGAATGATCTTTTGGCTAGATTAAAAGATATGAATCCCCCCCCCTTTTCTGAAGATACTTCTAAATTGGTGATTACTGTTGTTGTTGCAGGTGAGAAGTCAGATCTGAAACCTGGTCTTTTTATAGATAGCTCTCCATTATGATGTATGTCTCTTAATTTAATTCTCCCACCCCCTACCTGGAGAGCTTTTAGGATTTTTATTTTTCTTTATCCTAAGATGTAAAATTTCACCAGTATCTTTTTGTAACTGGGGTCTTTTCATACCTCTCCTTATGGCTGTTTTCATCAAAAGAGAGCCCTTAGAGAGTTGTTCCCTCCTCCTCCTCCTCCTACCCTCCCCCTCTTTAAAAATTTTTTTATTTATTTATTTTTATTTATTTATTTTTTTAAATTTATTTATTTGACAGAGAGACACAGCAAGAGAGGGAACACAAGCAGAGGGAGTGGGAAGAGGGAGAAGCAGGCTTCCCGTGGAGCAGGGAGCCCGATGCGAGGCCCGATCCCCGGACCCTGGGATCATGACCCGAGCCAAAGGTGGACGCTTAACCGACCGAGCCACCTTTTTTAAAGATTTTATTTATTTGAGAGCGAGCTAGTGTGGGAGCATAAGAGCACAAGTGGGGAGGAGGAGCAGAGGAATAGGCAGAGGGAGAAGGGAGCCCCATGCCGGGCTCTATCCCAGGACCCCTGAGATCATGACCTGAGATGAAGGCAGACACTTAACTGACCGGGTCACCCAGGCGCCCCTTAAAATTATTTTTGACTCTTCACCTTTTGGAACTTTTGTTAGATGTCTTTTGGTTATATTCTACTTAACCTCTTTCCTGGTAAACAGTAGATACTTGGATACTTTTTGAGAGTGAGAATACGTTGTACTCTGGAGACAATCCGTTGGCATATTTCTTCCAGCATTCTAATTAGATTTAAAGATGTGTTCATTTCATTCATCTATTGAAAGTTTTATTTTGGACAGTCTACTTCTAATTTTTTTATAGGCTATAATTTTATGAATCTGATTCAGTAGAAATACTCTGGGAATTTACATTATTTTTAGTTTTTTCCATGTCAGATATGTTTCCTCAGAAGGTTTTCTGTTTGAGTTTTGTGCTTCTCTTCCACATTATTGGGTTCCACGGATATTTGCTCTTTGTAGTTGACTGTTTACATTTGGGAATGAGAGTTTAGGTTAGCCACTGTCCAATAGAACTTCAGTGCGGTTGAAAATGTTCAAGGTCTGAGCTGTCCATATGGTAGCCACTAGCCACATTTGAAATGTGGCTAGTAGAACTATGAAATTCAGGTTTTAAAGTTACTTATTTAAGCCCATTGCCATTATGCTGCTTCTCTCCTCACTTGAGCTGCTGCTTTTTATTGTTATGTTAATCACCATAGATTACATCATTAGTTTTTGATGTAGTGTTCCATGATTCATTGTTTGCGTATAACAACCAGTGCCCCATGCAGAATGTGCCCTCCTTAACACCCATCACCAGGCTAACCCATCCCCCCACCCCCCTCCCCCCTAGAACCCTCAGTTTGTTTTTCAGAGTCCATAGTCTCTCAAGGTTCATTCCCCCCCCTTCATTCTTCCCTTCCTGCTATCTTCTTCTTTTTTTTTTTTTTTTTAAGATTTTATTTTTTTGAGAGAGAGAGAGCATGAGAGAGGGGAGGGGCAGAGGGAGAAACAGACTTCCCGCTGAGCAGGAAGCCTGACTTAGGACTTGATCCTGCTACTCAAGGATCATGACCTGAGCCGAAGGCAGTCGCTTAACCAACTGAGCCACCCAGGCGCCCCCCCCCCCTTTTTTAAACATATAATGTATTACTTGTTTCAGAGGTACAGGTCTGTGATTCAACAGTCTTGCACAATTCACAGCGCTCACCATAGCACATACCCTCCCCAATGTCCATCACCCAGGTACCCCATCCCTCCCACCCCCCACCACTCCAGCAACCCTTAGTTTGTTTCCTGAGATTAAGAATTCCTCATATCAGTGAGGTCATATGATACATGTCTTTTTCTGATTGACTTATTTTGTTGAGCTTTTTTTTGCAACTGCTAATGATTTCTTGGTTAACAAGTCCACTGAAAAACCTTTCAATTCATAAGTTGTTTGAAGTGATTTTTCCTTCTTTTTATTGATAGATATTTTATGATGCTGGTTTTCTTTTCTGTGCTGTTTTCATCTCACTACCTGCACTGAACAGTTAGTATTTCCTGAGGTGTTCTGCCCGGGCTGCTGCTTGTTCTATAAATCCTACCCTTTGGTTTCCAGGGCCACCTGTCGTTTTGATTATTAAGCATGTTTCATATGGTTTCCTCATAGATAACTTTCCTAAAATCTTTTCCTAAATTGATTATTCCCTGGTTAATGCTTTCTTTTTTTCTGTCTTTAGAGGGGAATTCTAGACCTCACTGTCCTCTTAACTATTGCAGCATCATTTTAACAGATCTTTTGTTTCATTCCTTATGCATTGCTGTCTGAATAAAAATTTTAGACTAAGCATATTATTCTCTTCATTGACCCTTAAAGTCTTCATTGATAATGTATTGACAACATAATTGTCTAAATATATGACTTTTCCTCCTTCCTCATGTACTTATCTGGGAAATATTCCTGTCTGGTGTACATAAAGAACACAAATGAAAAGGGAACACCTTTATGTTCACGCCAGAAATCTGGCATCTCAGAATAGATTTTTTGCTTGTAAATACAGCTTGAAGATTTGAAGAATTTAAAATCTTCTGAGTCATCCTTGCCAGGAGTCCAAACTTCTCCTTTTCTCAACCCACCCTCCCTGTCTCTGTACTACAGTCATGTAACTCTACCTACCCAGTCCTAGAACATCAAATTGCTGTTGTCTTTATGTTTTCACAGCTAAAACTGTCCTCTCTCCAATCCTACCACATTTTTTTTCTCTTGGCAAGCCTCTGAATCCTTCAAGATCTCAGTTCTTTATTGTATGAAGACTTCCTTGAACCTTTTTCTCTCACAGTTCTTTTATAGGGAATTGTAATTTTTTGCATATGTGGTTTGTCTCGTGTACTATAAGCTCCGAGAAGGCAGAGACTATTTTAATTTTTACTGTATCAGGACCTGGCATATAAATGTAGGTGTTCAATAATGTTAAATGTCTTATATGCCATTTGACATGTCTAGTGCATGTCAGAAATAAGTGAGTGGTAGTAACCTTTAGGGAATTAATTGGTTTCAAGTTAAAGTTAATTCTTCAGGTGCAGTTAAGAGTAAAATAATAAGAATTTACTATTTCAGAATTCCTAAAGTGTGATTGAACTTGGTTTTTGTACTATTTATGAAGGACGCACATAGTTTATTCAGACCTTTAGGAAAACACATAAAGTTTTAGTTAATAAACTTAAAATTGTGTACGTAATCAGTAAGTTAATTCCACCACATTATTACTAATGCCTTAAGTGGCTCTGATTTTTAGACTAATATCAGTAGCTTTATTATAATCATATATATGATATTCTAAATTCTGCAGACTTTTTACTAGTTTTAACTGTTCCTTTCCTAAATTATTGTTTCTCAAACCCTCTTAAGTTCATGCCCCACTATAGAGTTTTACTTTCTGTAGTATATTAGGCAGAAAAATGGGTTGGATTTTTTTTTTTTTTATGGGTTGGATTTTTTTGTTTTTTAATTGTTGTTAGTCTGTTTTCCAACTATAACCCTGTATTTGAATATTCAGTAGGTTTTTCAAGCTTATTGAAATGAAGAATTTCCCTAGAAATTCTCATATGTAGTGCTCCATTTCTCAAGGGTAAGCCCTTGAGAATTGCTGCTCTAATTATTCTTAATTAGTGATTCATTGTGTTGTGTTTTATTCCTAAAAGTGACTAAAATGTTAACTGAAGATCATTTTGAATCAGGGAAAAAAAGGAATGCAACTATAACATGGCATACTTTAGCTCTTGAACTTGTGCATTTTGACAGTAAAACTGATTTTTAAAAAGCAAACTCTTTGAGGGGCACGTAGGTGGCTCAGTCCATTATGCATCCTATTCTTGATCTCAGCTCAGGTCTTGCTATCGCAAGAGTCGTGGGTTCAAGCCCTGTGTTGGGCTCCACACCTATTTAAAAAAAAAAAGTTAACTCTTTGAAGGTGTATAAGCTACTCCTATCCAGCAATGGCTAAGTTGGAAGTCTTTTGGGATTGAATTCACATTTTGTTGAAAATCCAAGAGCCACAAGTAGCAGATCATTCTTAATTTCTCTTTATTTTTTTTTTTAAGATTTTATTTATTTATTTATTAGAGAGAGAATGAGAGAGGGCACATGAAAGGGGGAAGGGTCGGAGGGGGAAGGGTCGGAGGGAGAAGCAGACTCCCTGCTGAGCAGGGAACCTAATGCGGGACTCGATCCTGAGACTCCAGGATCATGACCTGAGCCCAAAGCAGTCGCTTAACCAACTGAGCCACCTAGGCGCCCACTTAATTTCTCTTCTCATTTTGTTTTTGATATGAAACATTAGCCAACGTTTCTTCTACTGTATTTGCCAGTATTTTCATTGAAATTACTCATTGTCTTTAATACCCAAACCCATCTTCAGTGATTAAAGAATTAGCTTAAGATATTTGAGTGAGGGGCGCCTGGGTGGCTCAGTTGGTTAAGCCTCTGCTTTTGGCTCCCGTCATGGTCCTGGGATAGAACCCCATGGGCCCCTTGCTCATGGGAGCCTGCTTCTCCCTCTTCCTGTTCCCCTGTTTGTATTCTCTTTTCCTCTGTCAAATAAATAAATAAAATCTTAAAAGGAAAAAGAAGATAATTGAGTGAATGTATTATAGGTTCAGAAATGGTTTCTCAAGGAGGAGTAATAATTGAGAATTGACATCGGAGAGTCTTAGGGTGAATACTTTGAAAGTTCCTAATTACTTTTTTGGTATGTGAGTATTCTAATGTTTTGTTTTTTTTAAATCACATTGTCACTTTTCCAATTTTTTCTTTGTGTTTATTTTGAAGGATATATGTGGTTTTTAAAAGCTATCTCCTGGCTTTGAAAAGCACTAATTTATGTTTTTATAGCTGTTGGAATGGTGTATCATAAGATTTTCCCTCTAGGCTCGGAATTGATCAAATAAGTGGAGAAAGTCATTTTGTTGGGCAGAGTGGTATTTAAGCTTTCGTTTGTTAGCCCTGTCTTTTTTTTTTTTTAACATTGTAATCCTTTCAACATCTTTAAGATTAGTATCAATGGAGGAAGGCAGGGAACCATATAGAGAGCTTTCATTATGTGTGGTGTTATTTCAGAAGAACCTTATTGGTTGGTCTTTGAGTTACTAATATACATGTCAAAGCATCATGTTAAGGAACTATTACCAAGTAAAATTTAAAACATCAGCAAAGAAAATATTGAGTCATAGAGCCAGAACTTTTTGAATATTGACTGGATTCTTTTGTCTGTAAGGAAGTTCTTTGGAGTTTGGATATAATGTGTCTTTCAGGATGCTATGCTGCTAGAGCTAGATCAGTTAACTTGATAAGAATTAAGATGAAAACATGTAAAGTGGAAAGAGTACCAATCTTGAGATGTGGATATTACAGTTTTTGCTTTGCTGGTTATGAGCTTTTTAACCGTGGGCAAATACTCATGTTACTTCTTGGCTACTGATTTTGTTTTCCTTTCCCTTTTTTCAACAAGTTGGATTGATAATCTCCAAGGTCCTTTCCAAATAAATAGCTTGAGATGTGTACATGAGAACCTTCTGATTTTTGTGATTTAATTATGATTTCTGATATTTGCTGTGTGCCCTGCCATTCCATGCTAACTAAAATACTTTTCCTGCCAGAAGTATAATAAATTTGTGTAACTTCTTTTGTTTGTGTGAGGACCTTTGGAATATTTTCCACCAGTGTTTATTTGGTATTCTCACTACTCTATAGAGAAAGGTAGAACAGCATGATAGTTTTCTTTGCATTTTTTAAGTTTAAGTTGAGAAACAAGGTTTATATTTTTGAAGACCCTTATAAACAGAAACCCTCTTAGAAGTTTTTACTGTATATAATGTAGAAATGAGATTTTGTTTATATAAAAAGTGGTTTAGTTTTTTAACCTTATCAGTACAAGTTTCCAGTTTATTAAGTCTTAAGTTGCCCACCAAATACAGAACTCATGTTTTGCTTTAAGTCAGGATATACTCATTTTGACTCTCCAAATAGAGTATTAAACATTTTAAAGTTAATCTACTCAGTTTCTTGTGGGTTTACTTTTAAAAAAATGAAAGAGATACTAATTTCATATTTTAGAAATTCTTTTGTATTCTTTGTATTTTAAATGGAGAGCCTTTTCTGGTTTTTACTTGATGGATGAGATACGGGAATTATAAAACAGGCATTATGCAGTTACATAGTGCCATTTAACACTGGGAAGAGTCCTTACAGGTTTTATGTTTAAAGTGTGTAAGTGAAGCGTAAATGTTAATACCTAAATTTGACAATTTGTTTTTGGTGAAAATTGATTTTTCCAAATGCAAATATCTGGCATGAGTAAATACTTGTAATATTGTATAGGTTTATGTAGCTGCGGAACTCAGTGAGCACTGAGGAAACATCCTGGTTGTGCATTTATCAGTTGTATGAGCTTCAGTTCTCTTTGCATCTTGGTTTCCTTTCCTTAGCATTTGACACTCTTAATGCCATTATCCTCCCTTATCCACAGTATCCGCTTATTCAGTCTCTTAGATCTTGCCTCTGAAATAGCTTTTGAATTCATTCATTTTTTCTAACTCAAACCCTGATCCTCTTTTGCTTGAATTAAAGCAGTGGCATACTGCCCCTTCCCTCCCCCACAGTTCATTCTCCGCACCACAGCCAGAATCACCTTTTAAGGAAAGTACATTTGCTCATTCTTTATGTAAAAATCTTTCAGTGTCTTCCCACTGTCCTTAAGATAAAGTACAAATGTTTCACTGAACAGCTTCCCACATCTCTTTCTGATTTTCTAGCCCTCCTATATGCTTCAATTCTTTGAAGATAATGAGTTCTGTCACACCTGGGTAGTACTTCACACATGCTGGTTCCTTTTAGAAAATGATCTCTCCTCCAGGCGCTTTTGCCTCGTTAATACCATCTTGTTTTTTAGGCTTCGATTAGAGAAGTTAACTTCCTCTAACCTCGCAGTCGCCAGTCCAGGTTGGTTAGGACATCTGTTACCACATTTAACACTTTATTTATGGTGATTATATGGTAGTGCCCAAAACTTAGCTTCTCATTTTCCCCTCTCAAACCTGCTTTTCCCAGTTTTCTGTATTTTGTTAAATAGAAAATGTAGCCTCTCAGTTGCTCAGGCCAATAATCTTGAGCCTCCTAAACCGATCCTTCTGCTTTCCTACCTTCTAACTCTTCAGTTTATTCTCCATGCAGCAATCATATCAAGTTGCTCCTCTACTCAAAACCTTCTCAGATGTCCTTACAGTGACCCACAGGCCCAGTGTGATTCGTTCCTTTCCCCATTGTTACATCTCTGACTTTGTGTCATTTTACTTCTCTCTTGCTCAGCTTTAACCATACTGACATCCTTGTAATTCCTTGAGCATTTCACGCACATTCCTCCCTCACAGTCTGTCTTTGCTTTTCCTCCTTATTGAATATCTCTGATATCTTCTATCGCTTAGGTAGTTTGAAAATGATATATAAAATGTGTGATTAAGAGTAATTATTAGAGAGTAATAATGAACTGAATGAATTGAATGGAATAATCAAAAGGATTACAGTGACATCTGTGGTTCTGTGGTTCTTACCCAGGACAGCAACAGAGTGTTCAAATGCTTGGTTTCTCATCAATCTTTTTTTCTCCTACCAGAGGACTAAATCTTAAAGAGTAAATCCAATGCAGTAATTTAGTCTGTATTTTTTTCTTTTTAATAGAAGTTGAACATACACTGTGAAATATACTACCAGTAACTTTAGTCTACCAGTTTTTTTCAGTGTTCTTCAGAGCATACTTTATTTCAGAGAAATCTGTATTTATTACAGTTTTAGAGAAACATTCTGACTTTTTTCCCCCCCTTATGCTCAAAAGCATGTGCAGGTATGGTTCATGGACCAGTTGTTCCAGAATCCTTGGGGTGTTTAAAAATGCCACCCAGTTCTACTCAACAGCCAACTGAATCAGAACCTCTGGGTGATGAAACCTGGATGTCTCATATTTAACATGCTCCCAGAAGTCATGTTGGTGCACATAAAGTTTGACAGCCATTGCTTTGTGCTACATGAATGATAGAATTAGAATTAATAATGGAATAGAGGAACTAAGAATTCCATGCCATGATTTATTAGTGCCAGAAAGTTTGGGATAGACTTTAATTTAAAATTTAACATTTAATTTAAATATATTTAAAACTTTGAAAAAATTTTAAGTTTATAATTCTGATGCTGAGAGAACATGGGTTCTTTAAGAGTGCAGAAGTACCCTTCCTTTTTTTCTGGAGGCAAGTATGAAACATTTTGGATTGATCCAGGATCCAGGAGGAGTTGTTGATACTTACATGCCTTCTAATTCTTAATGACATTTTGTTACTTGGGGATTACACTAGAGAACCTTGAGAATACTCTGTGATTCAAACCATAGAAACATAATGTAGAGTATTGTAAAGAGTCTACAACCCCTTCTTTCTAGGGAAATGCCTTTTTTATCTTGGTGCTTTGGTTGCATCAACAAATTTTAGATGTTTGTTAGAGTATTTGTGAACTGTTTTACATTAGCACTCAGTTTTTAGCCTGAATGTGAATGGGTTATTTTGGGTTGAGGACAGCTATTTTTTTCCTACCTTCTCACAGCTTTGTTAAGTAAAAACTTTGCTGCATTTAAAATCCATTTAGTGTATAACAGTTTTAAGTAGGAGATTGTCCTAAACATTTGGGACTGGCACTTGGATACTTTGGTTATGTTTCTGAAAAGGCTGCTTAAAGTCAAAATTATTTAACGTGAAAGAGTCTTTTTTTAGTAAAAAGAGGTGGTTATGCCCTGAGGTGTTTAGGAATTAGCTTTGAGTACCTGTGTAATTGCCGTATAAGCTGGTGGGCATAATGTAATGCGTTTGCAATGCCAGTATAAATCATTGAGGCAGTATAACAACAGCAGTATGAGACTGTATTAATGACATACAGTATTATCATTAGCTATATAAGGTATGAGATTTAGCAAGCTCAGTCTTGAGAGATAAAACTTTACCACTGTGAAATTATTTTTCATTTTTTTTCCCTGCTGTCACTTTACTTTGTTCTCCAATGTTACATGCAGCAGTCTACTTTTTTCTTTTCTTTTTTTTTATCCTGTGCGAGGCTTGAATTCTTACGACCCAGAGATCAAGACCTAAGCTCAGATCGGGAGTCCAGCGCTTAACTGACTGAGCCACCTGGCACCCCAGCAATCCACTTTTATAAAAATAAATTACAAAGTTTATGTGAGCAGACCGACCTGTGTAAATTTGGTAATTCTTCTCCTTGATCCTCATTATTGCACTCTGTTGTGTCAAAGACTACAGTTATTTTAATGAAAGCAAGTAAAAAAAAAAAATACTGAATTTGCTTCAGAATCCGTAAAAGCTGGTGCATTCAAGAAGTTCAAGGAATCCCAAGGTAGGATGGTCCTGGGGCTTAAAGACACTGTAAAGAGTGGAGCAAAATCTTTATACACTGTAGCCTTTTTAGTTGATGCAGTTGGCAGGCACCTAGAAGCCAAAGGTTGACTAGAAACAAAAATGAGAAGATAGCAAGGAATTGTAAAATGAATCTGTAGTCGTGCCGTTGGTACAGATCAACCAACATAAATTTGTTACTGTAACAAATGGAATATGTAAGGTAAGAAAACATAAGGAAAAGTGTGACTTTTTTTTTTTTAAAGATTTATTTATTTGACAGATAGAGAGAGGGAACACAAGCAGGGGAATGGGAGAGGGAGAAGCAGGCTTCTCGCGGAGCAGGGAGCCCGATGTGGGGCTCGATCCCAGGACCTTGGGATCAATACCTGAGCCAAAGGCAGACGCTTCACGACTGAGCCACCCAGGCACCCCAAAGCATGAAATTTTTCATAAGATGTTGATGTAGGACATAAAAATAGATTGGGCATCTACCATGTGCCAGTCATTCTGGATATTGCAGAGAACAAGATAGTTAAATCTGCTCTTAAGAAACTGACATTCACAGAGATAATAAACTTAAAAATATGTGAGTTAGAGAAAAGTGCTGCCTCATAGAAAAATAAAGCTGAATAAGAGGAAATAAAACAATCTAGGGAAGTAGGGGTTGTTACAAAGAAATGTTGGAAGTAAGGGTTGCTATAAAGAAATGAGGAAGGTAGGCATATGACTATGGGGTGAAGAAAGTTTGTTCCAGGCAGAGAACAGTAAATGGCAAGGGCTTCACGTGAGAGCATGTTTGATGTGTTGGAACAAGATAGCCATGGATGTTTTTAAGGTGAGGAAGTGATAGAAGGTGATGAGCTCAAGAGAGGTGAGGCAAGGGAGCTCAAGAGAGGCAAGCAGGGCCATGTAGGCTTTTGAAAGGATTTGGGCTTTATTTTGAGTAAGATAAAAAACCATTGGAGGATATTGAATGACTTAATCTATATGAGTAAGAGAAGCAGCGAGGTCACTTAGGACACTATTGCATTAGTCGAAAGAGACAGTACTGGCTTGAATTAGGATGATAAAAGTGGTATGATTCTGGATGTATTTTGAAAGAATGAGCAGATAAACTAGAAGTGAAGAAAGACTCCCAAGAGTTTTCACCCAAGCATTTCTAAGCTGGAACTGTCATTGAGATGAAGAAGACTATACAACAAAAGGTTTGGGGTGTGGGTAGGGTTGTTTTACATTGGAGAATCCTGTTCAGACATCAAAGGGAGATGTGGAATAGGCAGATGACTGGGTCTGGAATTTAAGGAGGAGATTGGGCTGAAGGCATCGGCATAGAGAGTAAATTTAAAACCATGAGACTAGATTTCACCCAGACTATGAAAAAAGATGAGGGGTCTGCAGCCTTTCTTCTCTGTAAAGGACCTAGATAAGTAAATAGTTTCATCTTTGCAGCCAAAAGGTTACCCGCAAATAATCAGCTTAACCAATGTAGTGCGGTGGAACCATGGCATTTTGTAAAGGAATGGGTGTGGTCAGATTCGACCAGCAAGGCATTTGCACACCTCTGCTGTCAAGAGATTACCGCATATTTATCTGGTAGTACCAGATGTTTGGAAGTCAGGGACTTGAGTGACTAACAAAGGAGATTGGGAAGGAGCAGCCAGTAGAGTAGAAGAGAACCTTAGAGTTATCTCCTGGAAGCCAAGTGAACAAAGTGTTCCAAGATGTGTGTGATGACTTATGTCTAGGTCTGCCAGTAGGTTGGGTAATGTGGGAACTGGCACCCTTGAGGGTTTTGACTTTGATGGCAGTTTCCTTGGACTCGAGGGAATGAAGACCTGATTGGGGTGGGGAGAGAGGTGAAGACGTTGACTGACACAGAGGAGTTTTGCTATAAAAGGAACAAAAGTATGGTGGCGTAGGATGTGGGTTAAAGGAAAGGGTTCGTTCTTGTTTCTCTTTCCTTTTCTTTTTTTTTTTTTTTTCTTTTCCTTTTCCCTTGATGAGAGCCATATACTGATGGAACTGCTCCAGTAGAGAGGGAGAATTTGCAAAGGGCTAATTGCTCGAGCAGTGTTGAGATTTAGTATACAAAATAGAAGGTTGGCCTTAGATTGGAGCGTTAACAGTTCAGTGATAATAAGTAAGAGGGCAGTTTATTACTGTTACAGTGTATATACTGATTATTCTTCGTCAGTTATAGCTGGAGAGATCACTGTTACACCGTTTTTTAAAGGAAGATTTATTTGAAACTATAGTTGCTGAATTGGTGTCCTTCATGCTTTCAAACTGCAACCTTTGGTGCTGTTGGTGTTCTGCAAAAGTACCTTGCTTTGTTTTAGATAGCTGTTCTGGGTAAGATTTTGTTTTGGAAAGAGATTCTTTAGGCTTTGAAAACCATTTGTCAAAATATATTCTGTTAATATGAAGTGATAGATGTCAAACTTAACAGTAATGCAAGGTGATGATCTGTAGCTCTTTAGAACTGTATGCTCCCCACTTAATTGAAGAAATACATCATTACAAATAAAGGAAGCCTCTTGTGTACTACCCTTTCTCAGTCATATTATCCTTCGGACACCCCACCCTCAGCCCCATCCCTTTCCTAGAATTACCCTGATTTTGGTGTTTGTTGTTCCCATGAATTTGACTTTATTGTTTAGATTTTGTGTTTTAACATTAGATTTTACATTTCTAAAATACACTTTTATAGATTTTCTTTTGATAAAAATTCAACCAGAAATGAAAAGTTTACTTTTAAATGGTGTTTTTAAAAACAACAGTTTAAAACAATTGACATTTCGGTGTGTGGATGTGTGTTTTAATGGGGTTTTGACCCTAAGGGGTAGGTGGGATGGTGAGTGAAATAATGGCTTCCTCTTCTATTTTATCAGAATCTTTTCTGGGGTGGGGGTGGTTGGGGAAGGGTTAACTTGAGAGGATCGGGGAACAGAGAACGAGGAACTAATCGTGATACATGATATGTCACAGACCTTTGAGATGAGTTGTTTCCTAATAGATAATCTAAGTGTCGCCCCCCCCTCCCCCCCCCCCCGCCCCGAGCTCCTTTAGGGCAGTGACATTAATTGAAAATCTGATTCAAATAGAGTGCACCATTTACAGCATGCTTTCTGGAATGTGTTGTCCTTACACATAATAAATGCCGAATAATACGGTGATTTAATGAGAAAATAATGTTATGGTTAATAGTTTCTGAGTTTGAATATCTTTTAATATACTTTTAGGAGATGAGAAAGGTAACAAAAGTTAATAAAATTGACAGTATTTAGGCATTTTCTAGTCCTTTTTTGAAGGGGTCAGACGAATTGAATATTGGTTTTCCTTTACCATATGTCAGTTATGTAAATAGTGTGATGCATAAGTGGCATTGTGGTACAGTGAAGATAACAAAATTAACAGTAGGGCAAAGGACACTAACCCATGTTTGTCTTCCATTTATTAACTCTGTAGCCTTGGGCTCATTATTTAAAAATTTTCTCTAAACTTTGAACTGTAAAATAGGGTTTAAAAAAATGATTAGAGAGAGAGCGTGAGAGAGCGAGAACGTATGTGTGTGCAGAGAAGGAGAGGGGAGAGAATCTCAAGCAGACTGGATGGAGCCTTTGGACGCAGGGCTCAGTCTCCCCACCCTGAGATCATGACCTGAGCTGAAACCGAGTCAGATGCTTAACTGGCTGAGCCATCCAGGTGCCCCTAAAATACGTATTTTTACTACTCTCCCCTCAAAGATTTGCTTGATGATTAAATGAAATAATTATTTGAAATCTGTATCAATCCCTAACGTGTTCAAGGTAATCAAGATTTTATTTTGTTTCTGTTTTATGATACTTTCTGTTTTGAGTAAAAATCTGTTTGATTTAGGCACAAAGCAATATTATTCTTTGAGCATTACTCTTCTCAAGTAAACTCTTTTTCTCCATACTTGGGATGTTTAGTAATACCTAATATTTCAGTCTTTATTTTGTCTTAGATCCAAGCTTAGCAGTTGTGTTTTAGAAGGTAGAACACGTGAGATTTTGGATTTAAAAATAACACAAAAAGGGGAAATGTTAAATGTGTCACTGTTTTTTCTTTTATTGAAAATATTTCTTAGATTTTAACTCTTAAAATGCTATATTTTATAGCACTGATCAGTTAGATTTGGGAATTTTACAGTGTGCTTGACCTGAACTGTCTTAAGTCTTTATGAATACTTCGAACTTTTAAAAATTTATGGCAGTTTTAATGATAGTGACACAAGAGATTACTCTGTTTTTAAGAATTATAGTAAAACATCTGAATAAAGTCTTTCTGAAATGTCATCAAATCTAGAAGTGTAAAAAAAAAGAAAAATCAAGAAGCAAGAACAATGTGGAAAGGATAGTGTGGAGTTCATTGGTGTGATTGGCTGATACTGGTGTTGTCTCTACAAGGCAAAATGACTTCTGTGAAGGTGATAGAATGAGAGAATGTGGAGTTTAGACGAGTGAGCAGGGTGATTAAACATAAAACATACTTCGTGGAGATGAGGAGCTTTAGTGGGGATAGTGAGGAGCAATGATGAAAGTGCCCTTCCAGCAAAAATACTACAGAGAGGTTCTGTATACTTTTTATCTATTGCCTGTATGTAAACAACATGTTGGCATAACTATAGTATACTATCAAAACCAGGAATGTGACATTTACAGTTGTAGGTGTGGAAAAATTTTTGTTTCCTTTCTGAGGTTCTTTGACATAAGTTAATAGGAGAAAAACAAGTGCTCTAAACATGAGACTCAAGGGCGCGTTGAGGCACTTGTGACAACATCCTGAGCTAAGGAATGGGATGGGGCCTGGGGGCTTCATAGGGGGGGAGGGCAACTCAGAGCATGAGAAGAAGAGTGGATGTTTGTAATTATAAGTTGGTCCTGCCATACAAATATGTCTTTTATTTTTTTATTTTTTTTAAAGATTTTATTTATTTGAGAGAGCACAAGAGGGGGGAGCGGGAGAAGGAGAAGCAGACTTCCCGCTGAGCGGGGAACCCAGTGTGGGACTCTATCCCAAGACTCCAGGATCATGACCTGAGCCGAAAGCAGTTGCTTAACCAACTGAGCCACCCAGGCGCCCCCAAATACATATGTCTTTTAGTTTAAAAAGTTACCTCAGGTAATTAGTCTTTTTCTGGTTCAAGCTTCCTATCTAAATTCTTTTAGGTAGTGGGAGAGGGAGAAGTTTTTCCTGAGTCTGTTGGGTCTTGATTGCTTTCAGCTCAAAATGATCCGCATGGCAGAGTGGCATATTTTGGGGTGACATCCTGTTCTCCTCCACAATCCACTGGCCCTATTCAGATTTTTACCAATTTTACAGGCAAGGTGTGTTTGGTATGTTTCATGCAATTTTATCCCATGAATTGATTAACATGACTACTGCCACAGTCAAGATACAGAACAGCTCATCACAGTAATTTTCTTGTGCTACTCTTTATAGCCATAGCCATCTCTCTCCTTCCAGTCTTCCCTCACCTCTAGCAGGCAAGCTGCTTTCAGTCATTACACTTTTGTCATTTCAATAATGTTATGTAAATGGAAGCACCGTGTGTGACCTTTTGAGATTTTTTTTCCGCTCAGCATAATTCCCTAGAGGACCAAAGGGGGTGTGTATCAATGATGCATTTCTCTTGTATTGCTGAGTAGTATTCTGTGGTATGATACACCTCAGTTTGTTTAACCATTCACCTGTTGAAGGACAGTTGGGTGGTTTGCAGTTTTGGACTCTTAACCAACACAGCCATGCATTCATATACAAATTTTTGTGTGAAATAGCTTTTCTTTGTTAGCTGCTTAACTTTTTAATGACAGTTATTTGTAGGGAAATCTTCACTTGCTGTACCCAGTCATCAAACTCTTATTACTGTTGCCAGAATTTAATCCTCATCCGTGGTTCTCTCTCTTAATCACATTCTTCTTTAAGTCATTACACCAATACCTGAATTTTTTTTAAGGAAAGGCTTGATTACTGGATGTCAATTTAATATTTCAATATTTGTATCTAATGTAGAGTGATGGTAAATGTATCCGATTTTCTTTCTACTTTGCTCAGAAAATAGTATAAGCAACTCTTCTGAATAACCTGTATTTTCATATTTGGTCAATATATTCCTTGGAACAAATATACTATTCGTTTAACCTAGCAAACTCTTGCACTGTTATATTTTCACAGAAGTAATCTTGCTACTGTATTTTTAAGAGATTTAAAAATTGTGTTGAAAAAGCAGTGTCACAATCTAGAATCTGACATTTGTAGCAGAGTGCCAATACCTACTAAACTGCAATTGTCAAAAGACTTGAAATAGGATAAAATACAGGCAACAGTAAAATTACTGGATGTTATTTAATCTGCCTTTGAAGATTTAGGAGACTTGAAGAGGTTGCAGTATATGTTGTAGCTTTGGCAGGTATCTGTCAGTCACCTGGGAAGTTCAGACAAACCAACCAACCTGAAAATTTTCCTTATTAAAAGTGGTGGTATGGGACCAGGAATCTTAACCGTTGAAAAAGCACCTCAGTTTCTGTTGATACACATAATTAAGTTTGGGAAACTAAAACTCCAGGGAAGAATGATTTGTTTGATTCTGTTAGAGTCTTGTACCATCCTGGGCATTTGCTGTTTAGTATTTGTCAAGTGAGTATTCTTATGTTGTTCAGGGGTGGGGTGGGGTAAGTCACTGTTACTGAGTGCTTTTATGAAATGAAATTACTAAAGGAAAAATTTCAAGAGTATATTTTGAGGAAATTAGTATTTATACCATCAGTCATTTGGCATAAAAGTTTTTGAAATAAACAGTAATCATAAGTGGCTGTTGATTCCAGATACTAAGCAGGTGAGTTTATGTGCATTTAGTGCATACTGTTGTCTTAGAAGTTATAGCTTCTCTCCATTTGCAGATTTCTTATTTTGCTTTTTCTTATGATTGTTTTTCTGTGTTAATCTAAGCCCGCCCCCAAGTTATGAGTGCTTTGATTTTTGAATTCTTAAATATTTGATAATGTTCTCTTATTGTTGCCTGGTTGGAAGAATAATTTTCTGGGTCACATCCATTTTTTTCTCTTAGCTAAGACATTACTACTTTGTATTGTAGCATTTAGGATTTCTTTGGAGAAGTCTGAGGTTAGCCCTTTTTTGTTTGTTGTATAAGTGACATGCTTCTGCTGCCTGGATGTTTTAAGAATTTTTTATGTTTAAAATTCAGCTTCATCAGACTATGAAGATATGTTTCAGTTTTTATCGGTTCTTAAATTTTTCCTGGTACATGGTAACCCCCTTCAGTCTCCAGATTGAGATCTTCCTATATTTCAGGAAAGCTTTTTTTTTTTGAAATACTCTTGAGTGTCCTGTTTTCTCTTCTCTTCTTCAGTATCTCCAGTTTTACATATGTTGACTTCATTTTTCATTTGTGGCATTTTTATCTCTAACTGCTTATCTCTGTCCTTTTATGTTTTATGATATTTTTCATGTCGGTGTTCCTCCTTATGGTTGACATTGCTTTCAGCACTGTTGATTCTTATATTACTTCAAATGTAGTATTTGCTTCTTTGATGATTTCAACTTTAAGTTCTTCCTCTTATTTCTTCCAGCTCCCCCACCCCTTTATTTGTTTTGTTTCATAGAATTCCTGTTACAACAGAGATACAACAGAATTTGAAAGTTACTGGTTTCCTGATGTTTATTTCAAAGTATTATTAATAATTCTATATTAATGTTAATATACTATCACTTTGGTCTCTGCACAGGCTGTGTAGAGTGGTTTCTATGTATGTACTTGTGTTGAGTGAATTTGAATATATACATGTGTATATGTGTATGTATATGTGTAAAGTGATTCAGTTCTCTTTGATGCTGTTTCTTATTCTCCTGACACTACATTAATTGTGTCCTTAAAAGATGGTTGCTTATTATCTGCCTAGAGATCAGAGAGAGGTATGGGAGATGTCTCTTGGGAGGAGTGATAATATGGGAAAGAGCAGTTCATTCATTCTGTTTTTTTCTCAACTCACACCTTATGTGATTAACTCTCCTCAGAGCTCACTCTTGGGGTCCAGACAAAGGTTTAGAATGGCAGGGCCCTCCCTCCCCTGTTTCAGGTAGTTCTCTCCTTAATTGAGCCAAAAAGTCAACTTAATGGGCCAAGTGACCTTTCTCTCCCAGCTCTTCTGCCTGCCGTAGTTTTAAATTTTTTTAAGATTTTATTTACTTATTTGACACAGAACCAGAGAGAGAGAGAGAGAGCAAGCACAAGCAGGGGGAATGGCAAGCAGGGGAGAAATAGGCTCCCTGCTGAGCAAGGAGGCCAACGTGGGCCTCGAGCCATGCAGGTGCCCCCCCCTTTTTAAGATTTTATTTATTTATTTGACAGAGAGAGAGAGAGTGAGAATAGGGTCACAAGCAGGAGGAGTGGGAGAGGGAGAAGCAGGCTTTCCTGCTGAGCAGGGAGCCTGATGCGGGGCTCCATCCCAGGACCCTAGGATCATGACCTGAGCCAAAGGCAAACGTTTAACAACTGAGCCACCCAGGCACCCCTGCCATAGTTTTTAAAATAATGTATCCTGACAGACTTTAAAGGAATTGGGTGTTGGTCTTTAGTAATTTTCCTGTACTGAGTATGAATTTTAATTTTCTCTTGAAACCATTTTTCAGTACAAGTTTGTTGGATTGTAACTATTCATTAGTTGGATTTGATTACATTTTTTTATGCCTAATTTTGATAGGTTTGATAGAGGGCAAATACAGAAACATGCTCATGCTGTCATCTTTCTGGAAGCCTGCTTTTAATGTAATTTTTATTACCAAATTGTGCTGTGTGAATCATTTAATTGTTGGAGTATATTTATTATTTGAATCATTGAATTATAGGCTTTTAAAATTAGTTCAGAAGTAGTCTCTTAACATGACTCTTCCATGGTTCTTTTCAGTGGTAGATACTGCTGACTCCATTTTCGTATGGGTTGGGAATTCCAACACCTAGATAAATGGTAACTAGAGAACATAAATGTTTCTCAGATTCACATATTGTGTTATAATGCATGCAATGTGGAGTACAATGTTGCCATTAAAAATGATGATGTAGTAGAACGACTTTTATTGATGAGTGAAAATGTTCCAGGATATTAAGTAGGAAAATCTACACATTAAAGTAGTATGATTCTATTTTGTTTATTAAAGGTACATGTAGGAAAAAAGCCTGAGGATAGAGTTTGTTTTCCTGACATTTTTATAGATTCTGAGTATAATATTAATACCTTTTCTTTATTTTAGAAAGATAAGTTACTGCAGTTTCCAATGGCAATTTCCAAAAAAAGTGGTATTTAAAAAAAGACTTGATTGGGGATGTTCTTGGTATTACTTGGTGATAAATAATCACTATGTAAAGATCATCCCTTTTTGAAATTTCTCTTTTTCGTATTAAGGAAACATCTACTTATTCCTACGTTAGTTGGTAATTTGTTAAAAGTCTGCTTAAATTTTATCAAATGCTTTCTCAGTATCTGTTTTTTTAAAATTAGCATTCAAGGGCTGCCTGGGTGGCTCAGTCAGTTAAGCTTCTAACTCTTGATTTTGGCTCTGGTCAAGATCTCAGGGTTGTGAGAGGGAGCCCCACATTGGGCTCCCTCCCTCTGCTCATGTGCATACTCTCTCTCTCTCATTTTTTAAGATTTATTTATCTGAGAGAGTGACCACAAGCAGGGGGAGGGGCGGAAGGAGAGGGAAGAGAAGGCTCTTCACTGAGCAGAGAGCTGAACATGGGGCTCTATCCCAGGACCCTGAGATCCTGACCTGAGCCGAAGGCAGATGCACCCCTCTTTCTAAAATCTTAAATAATAACATTCAAGATTTATATTCATGCAGATCTTTCAGTATTCAACTTTAGTGCATTCCTCTCTTGAGGTGTATATGTAGTTGTGAATTCTCTTAATTCTGTATTGACCTGTGGTTATCTTTGTCAGAATTTTGTAGTTGTTTCTTTTAGGATTGAATCTGTTTCTGAAACAGATACATGATAGGAACTACTTTTTCCTTGAAAGTTTGAAACAATTCTTAAATAAACCTATATAATCTAAGTCCGGCTAGGGCTGTGATTGGACAGGGAAAGTGGTGAGAAATGGAAAGATGGGATTGAAGGGACAGTGAAGAGATATGTATATAGTATTTGTCCAAAGAATGTTGCCGTAAAATTGATATGTCGGTTAAACATTATCAGCAAATGTGATCGCTCGAGCTTCTCTAATTACTGAGCTTCTGTTTCTCATTTTTAAAATACCTCATAGTAAGCAACATTTGCATCTGCTGCTTGATGTGTATAAAATTGACTTAGACAATGTGGCAATGTTTACTTTTCCTTTTAATAGACAGTCATTTCACGGAACACCTAGACACAGTGTGTCCAGTGTTAGATTACCAGTAGCTGTATCCAAAACTGCAGCCGTGACTGTCTCAACACAAAAGCAGGATGACTAAGCAGCAGAGACAGATGGGAGTTTTTGGATAAATGCTGTTGTGTGCATGTATCTCTAATAAGACAGACACAAGAGCAGTATTTAAAATTCTAAAAATTTAAAAAGTATTAAAAATATTGAAAAAATAAGGGAAAACCCCATGTTTTCTTTGAGGTAGCTGCTGTAATATGCTGCCCTTTTCCTTCTAATAACCTCATGATTTTGGGAAAAGCATTTTTCCAATTTATATTAATGGGTACAGGTAAAAGAAGGGGAGGAGAGTAATTTTTTTTACTAATATGTATTAGTAATACAGTCAGTGGGTGTTAACAAGTAATGTCTTCTTAACACTTTTTTGCTGTGTTAATATTAGTTACATTTAACAGGTGAAGTTTATATACTTGCATGTAACATAGGATTTGTTACTACTACCCAGCTTTTTGACAGCTAATTGGTAGAGATGATATCATTCCTTTTTAAATGATGCTATATGGAGGCTAGAGGTTCCAAGAATGGAACTGAGCATGTTGATCCTCAATCCCCCATTACCCTTACTGCAGTAAGAGTGGCTCCTGTTTTAAGTATTCCATTCATGCATTTGTTTTATTTTAGTCTTCTGACAGACTCAAGCATTGTTGTAATTACAAGGGATTATAGCCAGGACATGACAGGCAAAGTCCCTGTGTTCAAGGAGTTTTTCTGTCCTATAGAAGAGATGGACAATATGGAATAGGCAGACAGGATTATTTTGTAATTGTGATTTGTGCCATAAAGGAAATAGTGTTTTGAAATGGTAATGGCACGTGGTAGGAGGTGGTCGGGCGAAAAGCTGTGTTAGAGGGTAACTTGTGAATTGATACCTGCAGGATGAGCAGCCAGCCATGTAAGGAAAGAATTCTGTGGCTTAAAGTTGGGGGAAAATACTAGACAGCCATTTCCTTGAAAAAATTTTCTTTAGTCTTCGTGTCATCCTTAAAGATGCGTACTTCCCCTCCCCCTTAAAGATATACACTTTATTTATTTTTAAAGATTTTATTTATTTATTTGACAGAGACACAGCGAGAGAGGGAACACAAGCAGGGGGAGTAGGAGAGGGAAAAGCAGACTCCCCGCTGAGCAGGGAGGTGATGCAGGGCAAAGATACACACTTTAAAGTCTCCCTATTTCATGATGCACCCAGTACTGTTCAAAAGCATTGAAAAAACCCAAAATACTCAAACAATCAGTTCTTAATTGTTTATTTAGAGAGTTTTTTGTCCAAAAGATAGAATCTGTTTTTTCCTTAGCTTGGCTTCCAAGCCCGTTTAGTAGTCTTTGGCTTAAGTTTAGCTTTACACCCCTTTTATCTCATCTATAGGAACTTTGTGTTCCTGTCAGACTTATTTTACTCCTTGCCCTCTGAACCCTTATCATCCTATTCTTAAGCTATTTCTCCTGTCGTTTTTCTTGATTGAAGTTTTATTCTTCACTTCATTGTACCCAGTTAAATCTCTTTTCTTTAGATGATTTTTGTAATTACCTTTATTAATATAACTGAGAATTATAATTGTGTGAAACATATGAGAGCATAGCACATACCGGAAGATTCCTTTGTCTTCATTTTTCACCCGTTTTTAGTTTGAGGGGTACCATGAGGTTTCCAAAGTTGAAATTGTCTTGCTCAGTTGATTACAGTCCGGAGGTAAAATTACTTGGAGAGACATACAGGCATGACGGGACCTGCCTCTCTTTCTCCTTGTTTGCTGTACGGCTCTCTAAAGGCATCAGCTTGGGAAAGGGTAATACTCAGTTTGCAACTTCATTATTGCCTATCCACCCTTTCAGAATCTTATGATAATTTGAGACATTTTCTTAAAACTTACTTTTTTCATGTTAACTTTTTCTTTCAAAGGAGTGCTTTCCT
Source organism: Zalophus californianus (assembly GCF_009762305.2). NCBI lineage: Eukaryota > Metazoa > Chordata > Mammalia > Carnivora > Otariidae > Zalophus > Zalophus californianus. The sequence continues at coordinate 113,575,374 of NC_045603.1, read as the reverse complement.
TTCTTTGACTAGCCCCAAAGTTAATACAAAAACAAGGAAACAGAGGAGATAGAGGTGAAGATAAAGAACGTGTGAAGGATCTGGGATAGGAAAGAACTGGGCATGTATTTAAAGAACTGGAAGTGGCCAGGATAGCTAAGGTGTAGTGAGCAAGGTGTGGTGGGTGCTGCAGAATGAGGCTGGGAGGGTAAGTAGGACCATGAAGTTGAATGTCTTCCCTCTGTACCCATTAAAATTCAAGACACATGTTGTGCTCAGAGGCAGGCTTGAAAGATTACTTTGACTGCTCTGTGAAGACTGTTTTGAAACGAAGACAAGAATGAAAGTGGGAGAGCATTGAGAATATTATGGTGAACCCAGTGAATTTCAACTGGAGTCAGTAAGAATGAGATCCTTAATCCAAGATTAATTCTACATAGCCCTGTAATGCCAATTATTTGTTCTGTGTAGTACTGAATCAAATGCTTGAGATCACTGAAGAGTCAAGAGTCCCGTGTTGATAATTTTTCTAAACAAGTGGAAGTAATTCTACACACTGTCCAACCAGTATCTTACTTGACAATGAAGATAACCATAGAAGTTAGGAGACCTCCTCACTTTTATTTAGTGAGGTAGAGGCAAAATCTGGACTGAAGCCCAGATTACCTGACCAAGTGCTTTTTTCATTAACTGAGTGGTTCTCATTTCACATATTTATTTTTAAAAGTAGAGGTATAATTCACATACCACACAATTATCACCACCACCACCCCACCGAAAGCCTATTAGTAGTCACTCCTCTCCCCAACCATTGATCTACTTTCTATCTTGATAGAGTTTGCTGTTTTGGATATTTCATATAAATGGATTACATACGTTCTTTGTGACTGATTTCTTTCACTTAATACAGTGTTTTTTGTGGTTCATATATTTTGTATCATGTATCAGTACTTAATTCTCTTTCTTTTTTCCAGGTTAAAGTTTCTTTACTTCAGTAATTCTTTAAAGTACAGTTAAAATTTTCTATAAGAGAATATCATACACAACTTTTTCCAGACTTACATGGCTGTGTGACATTTTTTTGTTCAAAGCATCTCATAGGATTAGTTTTGAGAAATGATGAATTAGGGATCTCTGTCTAAGCTATACATGTCAAAGTCACACGTAAGGTATGGTAGATAATTTTTTTTGGTAACAGTTTTGTTGATGTGTAATTCACCTCCTACAGTTCACCATTTTGAAGTGTGCAGTTCAGTGTTTTTTTTAATGTATTCCCAGTTGTGCAGCCATCACCACAATTAATTTTAGAACAATTTCATCACCCAAAAAGAAACCCTATGCCTATCACCTTGCCCCCAGACCTAGAAAAACTCCTGTCTATAGATTTACCTATTGTGGATGTTTCATGTAAGTGGAATCCTACAATGTGTAGTCTTTTGTGACTGAGTTATAGGACTTAGCATAACATTTTCAGGATTCATCCATGTTATACCTTGTGGCAGTATTTGTTCATTTTTATTTTTGAATAATTCATATTTATTTGTTAATCAGTTAGACATTTGGTTTGTTTCCAACTTCTGGCTGTTAAGAATATAATGTGCTATGAACATGTGTGGACACATGTTTTCACTGCTCTTGGATATATACCTAGAATTACTGGGTCATATGATAAATCTGTGTTTAACCTTTTAAGGAAATGCCATACTATTTCCCAAAGCAGCTGAGTATTTTGTATTTGCAACAGTAGTGTATATGAGGGTTTCAGTTTCTCTGCATCCTCCTCAACACTTGTCTTTTTGACTATAGCTATCCTAATGGATGTGAGTGGTTTCTCATGGCAGGTTTGATTGGCATTTCCCTAATGACTAACATTGATGAGCATCATTCCGTGTGCTTTCTGGTCATTTATATGTCTTCTTTGAAGAGATGTTTGTTATCTTTCAGTCATTTAAAATTGTGTTATTTATTCTTTATTGAGTTGTAAGTGTTCCTACTAGAACTAGATAAAAGTCTTTTGCATAGGATTTGCAAGTATGTTTTCCTATTCCATGGATTGACTTCTCACTTTCTTGATGGTATCCTTTGAAGCACAAAAGCTTTAAATTTTGACAAAGTCTTAATTTATATTTTTTCTTTTTTCACTTGAAGTTTGGTGATGAAATAAGCCTATGTTTTCTTTATAAGAGTTTTAGTTTCAGCTCTTATATTTGGGTGTGATTCATTTTATAGTAGTTTTTGTGTATAGTGTGAGGAAAGGTCCAACTCAACTTGATTCTTTTGCATGTGCACCATCCCTTAAAAGTATTTTGTAAAATTCCATTTCTAGGCTTTAGATAAATAATATATGTTACCTACACGTGTAAGAGTAGGAAAGATGTGAGTAGTTCCAAAGGAAATACTAACACATACTTTGCACAAAGTAGTTTGTATCACTGTGCAAAAAGATATGTAGCATATTCATTTGGGGTAAACATAAAGGATAGCAGTATTATTTATTTTTTAGTTTTTTAAAGATTTATTTGAGAGAAGGTGTGCTTACATGAGCCGGGGGGAGGGGTTTGGGGGGTAAAGGGGGAGAATCTCAAGCACACACTTTGCTGAGCACTGAGCCAGACGTGGGGCTTGAGATATGACCTGAGCTGAAATCACAGTCAGACACAACCAAATGAGCCATCCAGGCGCCCCAGCAGTACTGTTTTTAAAACAAGCTTTATTAATGAAATTCAGTGAAAGCTGCATCTTTCCTTTATCTCTGCTAGTTTAATAATTTTTGGTCCTTACTCTCTTAACAAAGGAATCTCCTTCATATTATTTGTTCATGATAGATAGAAGTGCAGATGTATATAGTATAATTGTTGATGAAATTTTTCCAAGTGGTGAACATCTTGGTAAAAGTTTGAAACAAAACTAAGTACTCTGCAGTACAATTTGCACAGCAGTTATGTTCCCTAGAAAATGTAGCATATGGTGTTAAGCAGGTTCTGGGCTCAGCTAATTAGAAGCTGATTTTTTGGATGGGATAGGTCTTTGAGAAATGTCCTCTGCCTCATAGGCATCTCTGGCCCCCTTCCACTAATTGTCAGTGGATGCCTTCATCTAGAGTAGTGCTGTCCAGTGATCCATGTATGCAATTTTAAATTTTCTACTAGCCAACATCTGGAGTTAATTTTAATTTTAATATTTAATATATCAAAAATAGTTCATCATGTAATCAATATAAAATATTAATGTGCTATTTTACGTTCTTTTTGTATTCGGTCTTTGAATCTAGTGTGTGTTTTACACATGCAGCAAATTTCAATTTAGAGCGGGCTATCACTTGGATAATACCGATCTAGAGGGAGTAACTCAACTATAGGGCACTGTCAAATGCAAGCCTGTGGTTGACACATTATCTGAATCATTTCTACCCTTACCAGGAGACATAGTCTGGTTAGCTACATTTTGCTTTTCCACCACCATTTAGCTCATACACACTTAGTAAATTGGAGAATGACATTAATAAACTGAAGCTGTATTGGTTCATATGTGAAATTTTTTTTCCTAGGCAAGGAGAATCAGAATAGCAGGAGTAGGGTTATAACCTTCCAATAGAAAGGAAAAAGCTGCTGCACAGGCAAGACCCCTAAAGAAAATTCAAGTCTCCTCCCCCAGCCTTGCATGGCTCTGTCTGTGGCAAGTTGCACTTTCTTCTCTGTCCTTTTTAACTGTAGCCTCAGAACTTGACTTCTATGTTCTCAGCCCCAGCAAGCCTCATTTCTACCCAAATGTGGGGTTTTTTTTGCATTTTTAATATCCCCTGAAACAGTGTATAACCATGCTGAGCTGTTTGCCTTGTGTTGGTTATAATAAAGTTGCATAATTTTGAGTGATTGACTCCTACTCTATTTTTCCCATAAGACTTACTTTTAGTCTGATTTTGCAGAATTTAAGGTTTGTCAGGAAAACATTTATCATGTTATGGTAAAAATACTCATTATAGATGTGGCTTTCTTTGTAAAATCTCTTTGTTTTTAACTGTTTGTGGTCTCTTGTTTTGGACTGATGAGAGGAAGACCAAAGACAGTGGAAGGCAGTAGAGCACTTAAAGTGTGGCCCAGATACTGGCCATATCAAAACCATGTTATTAAAAATTTACATCCTGGGGCGTCCCATCCCATATACTGTGAATCAGAATCTCTGTGAGATTCAGCCTTGAAATCTACATTTTTTTAAATAAACTGAAGTTTGAGATCTACTGTGGACCTTTATTCAGTCATACCTACTGTCTGCTTTTATTAGTTTGAATAGCAGTTTAGGGTGGTAGATGTCCTTGAAATCTTTCATTTAGTATTCTAGGTATGCCTTACCCATTCTTTTCAGTGATTTGTAGATGGCATTAAGACTTAATTTCTAAGTCTGAGGATCTGGTAGTGAATTCTAGTCGTCGTCATGTTCTGAATAAGGACACAAATGCCATAATATTTATCCCTGAATAGAATGAAAACTGTTGTTTCACTTTTTGAAAAGCTGGTTGCATTTCCCAGCTTTGTTTGCTCATATAGAAGTATATATTCTTTTTGTTTTCCCTCTAATATCCAAGTTCCTTTTTCTAAATGGAAGTGCAGTGTTACTGCTTAATTTCTAGCTGAATCAGGTGCATTTTGCTACATTTTTTGACCCATTTCCCAGAGTACTCTCCTAGGGCTCCATCTTTATGAGTCTGGAGGTTCTAGCCTTCGCACCCTTTAAGATCTAGCTTCTGAAGTTACAGAGGATGCCAAATAGGGATTATTTTGCCTTTTAAATATTGAAGATTCTGTCAGGGAGGTCCATATATTGCATTACGTTAAATTAATTGCTTATTTTAGATTAATGTCTAATCCAGGAATCAGCAAAGTTTTCTTAAAAGGCTGGATAATATTTTAGTCTCGTGGGTCCCACAGTCACTGTCACAATTAAAAGAAAAAAGTAGCCATAGGTAATACTTAAATGATTGGCTGTTGCCATGTTTTGATAAAACTTTATTAACGAAAACATGCATCCAGCAGATTGTAATTTGCTGATTCTTGGATTCTAGTCTGACATTAGCATCCAATCAAGTTAAAGCATCTCTGTTTTATATCTGCCTTTGGTTAAGCACTGGATGAGAGAACTTTGCCCAAGCATAAACATATAACCGCTTTATTTCACCTCCTCCACCCCAAACCCAAGTAATTCTCAATAGTATCCTTTCTTTAGAAATCCTTAAGACTTGCTTCGTTAGTCCTGTCATTTAAGGTCAGTTGTCTCCCACTTAATCCATAAATACTACTTTCCTCAAATAGATTTATTTTTTTAAGTATGAGCCCCTATTTTGGTAATATGCAGAGAGCATAAAGGGCACCAGGCCATATAAACAGCTTTTGCTCCCATTACTTTCTTGGGCCAAATAGCGTCCATGAGACTATCTCTTACAGCATATATGTTATATCATCCTTTGTGCACTTGAATAATCACTGATTTAGTATTAAAATTCTGAGTTCAAGTTTTATGCATGGCTCTTCTCTTTGGATATATTGGCATCCACAGATCACTTGTTCTTTCTCTGAGTCTTAGACCTACATCATACTGTTAATAAAAAAAAACAAAAAAAAACAAAACCAAACTGTGTTCTTATCCTTAAACATACAAACTCATTTTAGGGTAGGAAATAAAAACTCAACGTGAATTTTTGAGATAAAAAGGAGATTTCAAAGAAATTTTGTGTTGTAGCATATTAGGTATGGAAAATGTAGCTCTGGAAAATCCTAACCACCATCATCATTAATCTGATGCTGGCTGGGTAGGGTGTGTATAATCACTTTGCTTTTCAACTTGTTAACTTCAGTTTGGAAAGAACTACATGGAGGAATTAAAAGGTTCAAATGAGATACCTCCCAAAAATACTTTGGAAGATAATATAAATTGTAGCTTTTATTAAGGAGAGTTAGCTGTAACTTGGTATGATCATGTTATTTAGGGGCTAATCTGCCCTGTATTCAGTTCTTAAGCACATCCTTCTGGCTGGAATCTAAAGATTTATTGGCTACCATACCATACCATGCTTTCTTTAAAACCTCTTTTACTTAGTTTTGGATCCTATTTAAGAACGTCAGTTTATTCTTAGTCCCTTACTAAAATAATCTGTATCTTAATCTTGCTTCTCACTTCTTTTTTAAGTGTCAGTTGTTAGTTTTGCTAAGTGGTCTATAGATAAATCTATTTCACAGGATGTAGACTCTATAATCCCTATTCAAAAAGCTTCTGTCTCTGAAAATGTCTTCCCTCTTAACAGCTGATTGAGTTTTCTCTTGTCTCTAAAGTCTTAGGCTAGGGTGCCTCAATACTTGCATTTTTTTCAGTATGTTATGCCCTCTGAAAAAACATCTGCTAGGCCTAAAAGCTGTCTGATACCATCTGTCAGACTGGTAGAGTATACACTGTTTCTTCAGAGGTAAGAGCTTAACTAATTGGGTGCTTGTCACTTTCTGAATTTTCATTGATAGTAAGAATAACACTAGAGTAGAGTAGATTCCTGGATCTTAACCTAGAGATCAGTAGACCTCATTCCTAATATACCTTATGTTTATAGGGTACTTCAGTTCTCGTGTCTTTTAACAAATCTTTAATGTGGCACTTTTATTTCATAGTCTAAGTGTAGGTCATCTTGCTTAAGAATATATACAAATAAATGTCAGGGCATCTAACCCAAGCTTCTTAAAGGCTTATTCTAGGATTCATTTCAGTCTATAGAATTGGCCTTTTCTTCATTATTGCCGACATGTTTATGGAAATTTCAATGGGAATCTCAACTCTCCTAGGGATGGATAAATACGACATTCTTTGTATAACTCAGTTTCTTATCTGTATTGTCCTGTAAACCTGATTTTTTTTTAAATGAGTTACATCTGAAAAGTGCAAATTTTGGCATAGGTTTAAGATTTTCTTAAAAACTTGGGAGTATTAATTTTTCTTTGTAAATGCGTGTGTTGGAGTTTGGTGATTCTCTAAGAGGGTTACAGGACCCAGTGTACAGTCATTATCATGGCTATGAGTTACTACTGTGAAAAGATACAAAGCAGAGTCAGCTAAGGGAAAAGGTATGCAGAGCAAAGCCTGGAGGAAACCAGATGCAGGCTTCCAAGAGTCTTCTCCCAGTAGAATCACACAAGACATATTTCATTCCTTCAGCAATGAATTGTTGACCATATTTGTGAAATGTTGACTAATAAAGGAGGCTTATTAGAGATTTAGTTCCCAAAATTTTTATTGGATTTAGTTTGTTACATAGGCATCTCTACCTAGCATGTACCAAAAATCTGGATTCCCATAGGAAAGTATATATTAAGCATAAACCATATTGTATGCACAAACATCTTAGGCACAGTGAACAACTGTTAGCTCTTAAGGGAACGCTCCAGAAATCTAGGTTCCCACATGTCAGCCAAGGGCCAACTGTGCAAGTGGGCCTTTCTAAGGATAGAGGTCTTAGGCCAGCAGTGTTAACTTTTCTTTCTTTTTTTTTTTTTTTTTAAGATTTTATTTATTTATTCATGAGAGACGGAGAGAGAGAGAGAAGCAGAGGGAGAAGCAGGCTCCCAAGGAGCAGGGACCCCGATGCAGGACTCGATCCCAGGACCCTGGGATCATGACCTGAGTCGAAGGCAGACGCTTAACCATCTGAGCCCCCCAGGCGTCCTGTGTTAACTTTTTTGCCCACTGAGTTTATCTTGACTCATTTCTTTTTGATTGTGTTTATTCTTAAAATGTTTACTGAAGAATATTTTCCCTGCTGTATTAAAGTTTAGGGTGTTTTTATATAACACATGCCATACAGCAAGATAAAATTAAAAACAAGTAGATGAAGTCATCAAGCAGTTTGCTTGTTGAGAAATGTCCTCTGTTATACCACCTACATGATGCCACGTTCTTCAGTAACCCTCTACTGTCTTTTGTCACATCACTAGTGTTTTTGGGTCTTTGAATCTGCTTCTAGCTTCCCTTATAAACTGGCCCTAATCCAAGGTTAGGTATTGGCCATTGCCTTTTCTCTTGCCATAGTCTTACTTCATTCCAAGCTCATAGTGCTTGTTGATACTATGCAAGGCAAAGTCCCCTGCCTTTCACTTACAATGGAGGAGACTTCCAGATCACTTCTGAATTCCTAGTGCTCTGTAGGTCTGCTGACATTTCCACTTGGATGTCTGAAACTTTATAGTCATCATCTGTCTGTCCCAGTTCACTTTTCTTATCTACTTAGTTTCCCTTGCTGATTGAAATAGTTAATTCTTAAATGATTACTACTTGAAACAACTCTGGTTCTAACTGGTGACTAATTGCTAGACCACTCAACCATTTATATTACTCATGCCACTTTTTGTTCACTATAGTGTAGCCTTCATACCATTGCCAGTGTAGTTTGTTTTAAGTTGAATTATGGTACGTTGTTGCTGGGAAAAAAAGAAATGAAATTGAAATACAATTAGAAATTGTAATAGCAATTACACTTTTATGGTGAACCTTTTTGTATCTTTAATCAGTGTTTTTGCAAGTCTTTGTTTTTATACCTTGGCTTTTCTTAAGACAGTAAATACTATCATTCCTGATGGTCTTTGAGATGTGTGGATTATTTATAGAACTCATGAATTACTTTTAAGCAGTTCTTAGAGTTGGTCCTCTTATTAGGAGACTAGATATCATCATCATCTTGAAAGAGAGTACCTTCCATAAGATTTAACCTTCTTAATAATGTTTTAGTTGAAAAATTGGCAAAACTATTTAAAATCAAGTTGCAGAGGCTATTTAGGAAATTGAAAAATAATTGCAAAAACATACTGGATATTTATAACTTTTAGTTCTGTATCACTGAATTTTTGTGCCTTTTTTCTTTATGTTGTGTTTCTGTCTTTCCCTAATAAAACTTTTATTTTAAAAAAAAGGGGGCGCCTGGGTGGCTCAGTTGGTTAAGCGTCTGCCTTTGGCTCAGGTGTTCTGGGATCAAGTCCCGCATCAGGCTCCTTGCTCTGCGGGGAGCCTGCTTCTCCCTCTCCTACCCACTTGTGCTCTCTCTCACTATCTCTGTCTCTCTCTCTCTCTCTCAAATAAATAAATAAAATCTAAAAAAAAATTTAAAAAGTTGCTAGAAATGGTATTGATGAGGTTTTGCTCATCTAATTCTACATAACAGGCTATCAGCCATGTAAGCTATATGCTCTTCAAGCTACATCTTTAGTATGCTTACAAATACTTTATGTGTAAGAAGTATGAATATGTACATATTCCAGATGCTTATGTAAAATGATTTAGGGATATACAGTGATCTATAGTATGATAGAAACCAGTTGAAATTAAACATGAAATACAACTTATAATTCACTTTGGTCTTTATTCTTTTAAGGGACCAGTTACTCTCCACAAGAAAATTCACACAACCACAGTGCTCTTCATAGTTCAAATTCACATTCTTCTAATCCAAGCAATAATCCAAGCAAAACTTCAGATACAGTAAGTATATAAACGTGCCCAATTTTGGTTTGGGGGTTTCGTGTGTGTGTGTGTGTTTAATTTATTACCCCCCTCAAAAGAAAACCCCAAAAACTCCTCCACCAAGTCTTGTTAAATCTAAAGTTGACCTTTTTAAAATATATTTGAAGTAATGAGCTGACCTTCTTAGTAGAACTGAGAATAGTCAGGAAATATCATTTGGTATTATTTCATCACTTTTCCTATACAGAGCAAAATTTTACCATTGCAATGTCTGAGATACAAAGAACTATAGATTATGAAACTTGTCTAGTTACTTAAAGTGGTTTACCTTGAGCTTATTCTTACTCTGTAATATATACACTTCTTAAAACATATATTCAGACATCTGTGTATTATACACCCTACTAAATACTAGTGATGTAAAGATTCTTGTCCTCAAGGCAATGAAAGTCAGGAATTTTAGGTATTTCTAAACTGAAGTAACTCATCTTGGATTTTTTTAAAGTCAGGGTTCAAATGGAAGTTTTAATACATTCATTCAACAACAGTTTAATAAGTTTTCAGTTTGCCAAGCATATGCTAGGTTGTAGATATATAGTACTAAGAAAATGTGGCCCATCTTAAAGGAACTTTTGGACTTGGGGTGAAGACTGCAGAGTAAAGTTAAAACTGCATGTTAAAGTTGCTTTGGGAACATTCAAAAGGGGAACTCCAAACTTGGATGAGAGGAACGTATTAAAGAACAAGTAACACTCCCCAGCGGATTGAATATAACAGCTAGTTGAAGAGGTCTGGAATTTGTGTGGTACGCAAAGGGAATAGCATCTACAAAGACATAGAAGTGTGAAATAACAGAATATTTGGAGAACTGCAAGGATTTTGAAAGTGTGGAAGAATGGCAAGAGCTCAGGTTACAGAGATAAGTGGGAGCTAGATCACAAAAAATTGTGTATCTTACCAAGGAATATGAATTTTATATAAAGGGAGTGCAGAACTATTGAAGGATATAATTGGTGAAGGAACCTCATAGTTGAAATTAAAAAATTCATCAGGTAGTAGTGCGGAAAATACAAGAAGGAAAGAACAACTAGAAGGCTATAGAAGTGCAGGTTGAATCCAACAGATCTTGCCTTGGATATTTGGGTGATCATCATACCTTAACACTGAAAGGTCCTTGGGATTAGATTTTCTTAGCCCTTACTGAAGCTGTGTGGATAGTACATTTCCAAAGAAAATCAAGACATAAATGATAGCATTTTCATAAAGATAAACTTAGATAAATATTGTATCACTCAGGGTCTAGGTAGGAAAACAAAACATGCTAGTTATTTTAGCACAGAAAATTTGATAGCACAGAATTTTATGTACAGGATTGGCTAAGCAGATACTGCATGTTCTCGAGGACTGAAAAAAACAAAAAGGAACACCAAGGTAATACACATAGAGTATATAGTATTCATCCTTAGGGCTGGAGTACAATAGGAAGAGGTTGTGGTTATTAGAACCTAATAGCTTAGAGGAGGAGCCCTACGGAACTGGTGATAGTACTTGTGAATGGTATGAAGAAGCTAGTTCTGGTTTGGGGCATATGGCAGAGAGCTGGAAGTTGGAGACAGCTGTGGCTGTTAGGCTTCTCGTGCCTTTCAGTCTTAACTTCGGTGCCTACTATTGGCAGAATCTAACAGGTGGCCTGCTGACTAAACAATGTAATTTGCCCTAGTGTCACAGAACAGTATAGAAGAGGGTGGTAGTGGTGGTGGTGGTGGTGGTGAGGCTGAGACAACAGCTTGGTAAACCTTAACAGGTGTTACCATCAAACTGCTTGTGATGAGTTATTTCCAATAAGGTGTATCATCATCAAGATTTTAGAATGAGTCTGTTTTTGTGGTAAGTGGCCCCATTAATTTACAAAGTAACAAACGCTAAAGTTCCGTTTATCACTGACAATTCCAATTTGGTATTTGTCTGCTGATAGTTACAGTGGCAGGCCATGTGGACATTGTTTTGGCTTAAAAAAAATCTTAGTTCGGGAAAAACTAATTCTGGTTGTTTTGATTTCTAAGACATGGATTAAACATGAAATCAGAAAGAATAAATAATGGGCAGATAAGCTTGATCGACCCAAATCATAAATGGGGTCAGAGGATTTAATTTTGTGGGTGGAAGCTGAAGACTGTTACCTGAATGGATTAAGTGTTAACATGTTTTAAGAATCAGGATTTCCCTTTCTGTAAATTTCAACTACAGGTATATAATTAATCTCCAAGTAGACTTTTTTATTATAATATGCCCAGTGGGCATGAGACATATATTATTTATACAAATTTAATCTTACCTGAGAAGTTAGCTTTTGAACCTTTCTGCAGGTTACTTATAAACTTTTTGTCTGTAATCACTTCTAATGGAATTTTTTGAGTAGTAAGTAAAACAATTTAAAAAGTAGTTCTTTTTTCTCTGAAGTTTTCAGGTTTTAAATCTGTCTTTGAAAATCAGTAACAATATTATCTAGTTATCTACACAGACATTTGGTTGTATGGGTGATTTATATTTATCAACTGTTGATAGTCGAGTTGAAGTTGCCTTATTTTTTCAGTATTAGATTAAGATATTCACATGTAGTTCCCTAAGTCCTGTGATGAACATTTATAGTGGTTTAACACAGAGCCTAGCCCATGATAACTGTTTAGGAAAAGCTTTTTGAATGCCTCATCCTTCCTAATCTAAATCATAATAGGACTTACAGACCTCATGTAGCTTGTTTTAAGATTAGTTATGCTTATTTGTGATTTTTAAGAGGCCTCTGAATTGCTTCATTTAGAAAAAAAAATTCCCACTTAAACACATAATTGATATCTTCTACGTATCCACCAATCTTGATTTGCTGGGAAATACTTTACATTCAGTCACAGGTGACTTTGCATTTATATTCCAGCTCCACTTGTTATCATGTAAATTATCTTCTGCATTTTTTGGAGCTTTTCAGCTTGAGGCTCTCAAGTTTATTTTCTGTAACCAGTCTTTGCCTGAAGATACTCTACTTAATTTTTAAAAATTAGAAATTTATCAGAACTCTTAGGACTCCATGAAATTCTTTATAGTAAATGCCGTTTTTGATGTTGTTATTCAGTGAAAGGCACCTTATTAAAAATTCGTAAGTTAATTTCCAGGATTAACCATTTCTTTTCCATCGTTTTACTTGGGGAAGAAGTAGTAGGATTCTGTATTTTAAGAGAGTGAGCAGAAAGAGATACGCTTTTTTAAGAAAAGCACACTTAAAAGACATTTTGAATTGAGGGAGAGCTTTTTATCAATATTTACCATATTTAAAAATTAAAATTTGATAAATATGAGGGCCGCATAGGTGGCTCAGTTGGTTAAGTGTGTGCCTTCGGCTCAGGTCAGGATCCCAGGGTCCTGGGATGGAGCCCCACGTTGTGCTCACTGCTCAACGGGGAGCCTCCTTCTCCCTCTGCCCCTCCCCCTACTGTGTGTGGGTGTGTGGGTGCTCGTGCTCTCACTGTCTCACTTACTCAAAATCTTTATTAAAAAAACAAAGATAATTTTAAACTCAGTTGATTGTAAACCCTTTACATGTTAGCATATATACTGTTTTTATGAAAAATAACTTTGTAAAACGAATAGTATCTCTTTAATGCCTGTCTTAATAGGAGATACCTAGAACTTCACATGTGCTCTGCATTCAATCTTTCGTGATAACAAATCTCTTTCCACAGCATCTGGGGAAATTCCACTCTGTTCTTGTGATAGAATGAGGAAGAAAAAGACAAAATCATTTTAGTATTATTATGAAATAGTTTTGATCTTTTGAAATGATTTTTGGGGTCCTTCAAGGGTTTCTGGACAACACTGGGAAAACTGCTGCCTTAGTGCTTGTGTTGGCAAGTACATCAAGCCTAATTCAGAATATTTGAAATGTTTGCAGGCCTTTTTGGGGTTTAGTTCTTAGTTGTAGATACTCTGTTTTTCCTAATCAAATTTAATAACTTAAGATCTAATGTTTAATATGGTGATCATAGTTGATAACACTATACCGTGTAATTGAAACTGGCTGAGAGTGAAGACTTAAATGTTTTCACAAAATCTGTGAGGTGATGGATGTGTTAATGAACCAGATAGGCGAAATTCTTTACAGTGTCAAATCATCACAGCATACACTAAGTATCTTCCAGTTTTGTCAGTTATAATTCAATAAAGTTGAAAATATATAAGAAGAAGAGCAGTAACACCTGTTGCACATCAGCATTTTAAAAATTCCTCATTACTAAAAGGGTTCCCCGCCCCCTTAACCTTTTTTTGAGGATGGAAGTGGGGTGAGAAAATTAGTTACTGCTATGTTACTATAATGCTCTACCCTGAAACTCATTTTGTTAAGTAAGACATTAACTTGTACTAATCTAAGATTGGGTGGGCACAATCAGAGCAGTGTTAATAGACTCAGACTCTTCAAGGTTCTGGTCTGTGAACTTTTAACTGTCCTGGAGGTTATGCCAGGATGTAAATTAACTGTCATTAAATAGTATACTGTTTACTTGAGCTGAATTTTTTTTTTCTTAAAGTGAGACTCTTGACGAGGGAAAGAGTATGTCAATATATATTTTGATGCCTGCTCACCTTCTTCAGAAAATTCACAAAACCATCACTTTGAAGAGCACTGATGTGTAGACCACTCTGCCATACTCTGATGTCATCTGTCCACCTGCCTCAAATTTTAATCTACTTCTTCAGATCAAACTAGTAATCAATCCCATATAACCACTTCCCCAGGAAACCAAATCTTCCAGATATCCATAGAAGTGTTCAGTTTGTATAATAATTGAGGTACAAGGAGTGGTGAATGTTGAAAGAGAACTTTTTGCATTTGGCCTTCTGTGATTGGGTTTCTGCAACTTGGTTGTAGCCTACTTCTGAAAACAAGGGTTGAGAATTAACTTCCCCCTGGTATGAGAGTTTTGGAGGCACAGGGCTGATTGCCAATCACTTCATTATTTTGAGGCATAATCCCAAGAGCATAAATGTGGCAGAATCTGCAATATTTTTTCATGCACCTTCAAAGTTATTGCAGGATTTTGAGAATTGGTCCTGATTTGTTGGAAATAATGAGCATCCTGAAACCTAGGATTTGATCCTTTCTTCCATCACCAGTTAGTTTTGTGACCTGTAGACAACTTGTACGTTCTCTAGGCTTGTTTTCTAGTTGGTAAAATTAAAGCTGAGTCAGCAGGGCATGAGAATTCGTTTCTTTCCTCAGACTTTCAAATTGTGTCACTGTACACTGGTGAACCCAGAAGAAGTGTAGACTACCAAAGTATAACATCATTTCAAGCTCCTTTAACAAAATAGGCAAGAAATTCATCTCAAGTGTACTTGGGATTCTACCAGATTTCCTGGGCCCAGTGCACTTAAACTTTACACTTTTTATATCAATACCACGGAAAATTGGGCCTCCTTTCAGATTTTTCTAATTTCTTTATAATTTTACAGTACTTATAAAATACCTAAAGAGAATGTATCTGAGAGTTTTTGAAAGGCTGGTTTTTGTTACAGGGAAATGAGTGATGCTGCTGACCCATATATTATGTGAGACAAGGTTTAGCTAACACCACATCTCATGGATTGTAACAGTGAAACAGATAATAATTTGATTTGTGTTTATGTTTTATTAAATGTTTTTTTTTCCACTAAGTAACAGTAAATACAGGCAGATTGTTCTCTGTTAATAGTATATGTGAGTACTGTCGTGATAATGAGTTTAGAACTGATGGCTGTCATATCATCAAATCAGTCAGTTGACTGTGGGTTTTTTAAACTGCCCCCCCATGTGACTGGATTTCAGCAAATAAAATTATAATAGGAAACTTTGGTAATGCTTTTCTAAAGTCAAGATGTTAATTTTGCATTTCTCATTTTGTGCCTAATAAACTAATGTCTGTTAATCTCTTTAATTTCATATTTTGCAGGATTTTCCATTGTTATTTTTTAAGGTGTTCATAGACTAAAGTTGTCCTAAGATATATATACACAGATAATTATATTTTAGATCTGGATGCTTTTATTTCATGGTCTTTTCCCTTTTCCCTTATATATGCTTTGAAAACCATTGACATTCTTGATGTTTCATAATAAGTGATTAAATAGTATTAATATTTTCTAATTTTTAAAAATGTATTTTTAAGCCTTATGATTCTGCAGATGACTGGTCTGAGCATATTAGCTCTTCTGGGAAAAAATACTACTACAATTGTCGAACAGAAGTCTCACAGTGGGAAAAACCAAAAGAGTGGCTTGAAAGGTATTTGCTCTTACTCATTGAAAAATATTTCTTACTCTTGATTTTACAGCTTTACATCTTTAGAACATTCTGAGTGTAGGTTTCTTAGAGTGAAACTCATCATACCCCTCTTTAATTGTAGTTGGCCCATGTGTTTTCTGTAATTTCTCTTTAAAAAACAAAAAAGAAACTTTAAAAAAAAAAAACTTGGACAGATAAGCAGCTGTCCACAAGGACCTTGTAAACCATCAGTATATTTAAGATTTTATATCAACCTATACTTAATGCATCTTCCTTATAATTTGTAATAGAAATCTTCATAATTCTTAAAGTATAATAATATGTTCCCTTCATATTTGTAGAATTAATATTGGAGAGTTTGGCTGTAGGGTTAATGACATTATAAATAATTGCTGTAATATGACCATCATTGAGAAACATTACTGTTCTCTTAGCCCTATCTCATCTCCGACACCAGTTGATATTATGGCTGTGTTCAGTTCTTTTATTTTCCATATACCATTTTGTTGAACATTTGACCAGAAGTGTTACATGTAAACTCATTGTACTTGATGTAATTTTTATGGGTTTATCTATGTTTTATTTTTAGAGAACAGAGGCAAAAAGAAGCAAACAAGATGGCAGTTAATAGCTTCCCAAAAGATAGGGATTACAGAAGGGAGGTGATGCAAGCAACAGCCACTAGTGGGTTTGCCAGTGGAAGTAAGTATTAATTTTTTTCTTTGAAGCAACATGATGTTTGATTCACTCCTATAGTTCATATATTTATATCTGTATGCATAGCTGTTTACATATGTAAACTAAAGTAATAGAAACATAGGTTTCTTTTATGTTAGATATGTCTTCCTAACCTTCACCATTTTGTTTCCTGAAAAGAAAAAGGGTGCTCAAAGGAATAGTGCACATATATATTCATCACTACTCATAATGGCTATAATGCAGTTGAATTGGTGGAAAACAAAATTTCATATTGTGGATTGACTTCTTTAAAACTGGAATTGTTTGGTTTTCCCCCCTTTCCTGAATTGTGTCCTATTAAACTGGACAGTGATATCCCTTCCAAAACTCATTGAGTCTTTCAATCTAATAATTGAATAATAGTCACACACAGATAGTGACATCAAAGTGTCTGTTGGTGTTTTATGTTTATCAGTGAGAAACTTTTTTATCCTTATATCTGGAAACTGATTTTATCATGATCATAGATCTAGGTAACATCTCCATACTGTGGGCATACCTTAATGTTTTTTGAGGTCAGATTTTGTCTTAAGTGGGACAATATGAGTAACATACATTTATTTCTTAATTCAAATTAAGTTTGTATTTGGAGCTTTTAGTAAAGGTATTCTATTACCAGTGACTTCCCTTGCCTAGAATAGAATTTAAATGCCACTATAGAATTCTTAGGCTCTTTATCACCGTTTGAAATTTTCAGAAAAATTTTTGAAAGATGTGTTCAGGGAGTTCTTGGACCTTTAGCATTTGAATCTTCCTCCTGTAACTTAAGTAGGGGTTGTATTTGGTCTCAGCAGAGGATACTGATTTTTTGACCGGAGAAATTTTAAGATGAAACAGATAGTAAAGTAACATAGTTCTTCACTGAATGTTTACGATATATTCCTTGGAACATTTAATTTTTTATATTAGTGTAATTGCACTTAATTCTTAGAAAATGACTTAAAGTACTGAAGTGAGGAAATTAAAACTATTAAATCTTGAGACAGAAGACTTGGGTTCTACTTCCATTTTACTTAATATCTGTAACTGTGACTTCTGGCAAGCAGTTAGAAATGAGGTAAAGGTTTTCCTCTCCAGGTTAAAAAAAAAAAAATATCCAGCTTATGGTCCTCCTGAACAAAACTGCAGAGGAATACAAGGGGGTATGGGGGAGGAGTGGCAAATGGGTATAAAAATAATCACTTTTTCTTAGATATTGGGCCAGGCCTCTCACTTAGTGGGTGAAGGTTCCTAGAGAGAAAAAAAGTAAGAGCCTAGTGTGTCTGCTTTATTCTTTCCAAAATACCCTATCATTCCTTCTCCCTTGAGGTGTAGAGTAAATGAAGGAAGTAATTAAAGATCTGATGGAAATATTGTTGGAAGTGAAAGTAGTAATTTTTTGTCTTTTTAGTAAACCATTTTTAAGGAAATAAAATCAGAGTTGTGTTTTTATTTTTACTTATTTTTTTTAAGATTTTATTTATTTATATGACAGCAAGAGAGGTAACACAAGCCGGGGGGCTTCCTGCCGAGCAGGGAGCCTGGACGCGGGGCTTGATCCCAGGATCCTGGGATCATGACCAGAGCCGAAGGCAGACACTTAACAACTGAGCCACCCAGGCGCCCCTAAAGTTGTGTTTTTAAATTGTGTGCATCTTTTTCTTTCAAAAATGAAGGGGTTCCTTTTCTTTTTTCTCCATAATTTCGAAAGTGAGGCATGTTTGTTATTAAAAAATAGTAAGGAACGTTTTTTAATTCTATGAGCCAGGAACATTTGGGGACGTATACTTTTTTTTCTGTGGATATAAATTTGTATAAAAACTACACATGTATATGTTTTACATCAAAAATGGGATTATATGTTACTGTTTCTAACCTTTTCAGTAGTATTTCAAGGAAATGTTTCTGTGTCAGTTTAGAAATCAGTGTGTTAAATTGCTTGGTTTTCCTTTTTTATTTTATTTTTTTTGATGTGCCCTCATTTATAAATAATGCTCTATCCCTGGATACTTATTAGGTGGTTTTTAGCCTTTTCCTATTGTCAGCAGTGCTGTGATTTCTGTCTTTGCCCACTTACTCCTTCTTTAGCCAAATTCCTAGAAGTGCACATAATGAGTCAGTAGGTTGATGTGTGTGTTGAACTATAGTCATGTGTCTCACTTTTTCAGTTTTAAGTAATATTTGAGAAAAACCTTAGCTATATTTCCTTTTATTTTTCCTTAATTGGTCAACTGATTTAAATACTTAAGTGTGGTAGTAATGAAGTCATTAAACCATTTAAGTGCTTAACTTTTTCTATGCAAAAAGTGTTGGCAGAGTTTTCCCATGTGTCCATTGGTGTTCATGCTGGGTAAGACCTAAAGATTTGTAGTTTGTAACTGCCAATAAAAGGGGGGAGGGGGGACTGAAAGACTTTATATGTTAAAAAGATAAAGGTAGAAAATAGATTTATTTTTTGCACTGTAGCAAATAATGTTATCCAGAACTTGACATTGAAAACTTTATGGATAAAACTTTTAATTTGGTATTACTGTTACTAGATTGTTTTCATGGTCTTTAATTTGTGCCTCATAGAATGATTGTGCTTAGGGATACCTTAATTTGGGGTTTCTCAACAGTAGCACTAATGACATTTTGGGTTAGGTGATTCTTTGTTGTGGGATGCCGTCCTGTGTCATAGGATGTAGAGTACCGTACCTGGCCTCTATATGTTAGAGGCCAGTAGCACACCTCCTCTCTCCCTAGTCGTGACAACCCAAAATGTCTCCATACATTTGCCAAATGTCTTTGTTGTGGGGGTGCGAGTAGAGTCACTGCATTAACTGTGTTTTGTCTAGAGTTGTGAATCCTAGAAAGCTGTTGCAGCTACAGCTTCCTTAGTTCCTGTAAAGTTGCTGCCATTTTTCTCCCCCAGAGCTTACAAGTGTTTGAAGAAATATCAGTTTTAATTTTCATCTGAGTACATTTGCTTGATATTCTTTGACTCGTCATAAGGAACTGAGAGGGATTTTTCTTGGTGTCCAGTTTTTGGTAGTCAAGTGACAGGATTGGTGGGAATTGGGCATGGTATTATTTCTGTTTTATCTGTCCCTAAAAGTTTCTATTGTAGCAGTATTCTTTTCAGGAAGAACTTGTAGAATAAAATTTAAGTTTCTTGTGCATGCAAATTGATAGTTCACCGATGAGTTAATATACAACAGATGTTTGTATTCTACTGTGATAGCTCAATCTGTTTGTTTATTTTTTCTGTTAAGGTTAATATATGTGTAATTTATAACACTGAATTTCATTTTTAAGTCAAAAGACTTTTTTTTATTGATACAACTGAAACTTTTTGGCAGTGTCCAGTACATTTTGTTTAGTGTAACATGTAGGAGTTATGCACTGAAGGTTTGGAAACTGACTTGTAGTTTAAGCATACTTCCTTCTTTGTGCTGTCTTGGTCTCTAGACTAGGAGAAACCATGAATTGGAAAAAACTAAAATACTCAACAGGGAGGGCATCCTTTGGTAATATTATTATATATGTGCTTTTGAATCTTAAGATGTTTCTCTACTTTGAAAGTTGTTTAATTTTTAGTTACTGATTAGACTATTACAATTTTGGTTAGAGATTTTTCAGTAAATATAAATTTTATTATCATGATTATTGAAATTTTCCTTATACTCTTTTTGGAAGCAGCAGTACTTCTGAGGTTTAAATATTTCTGTGACTTTAAATTGGAAGAGAATGTTTTTAGTATAACTGGTAATAGCAAGTAGATTTTTCTGACTCTGCTGCTGGATGTAGGCCTTCTATTTTCAGATAGCATTATCTATAACTTGAGTTTATAACTAACTGGTATTGTTAGCATTATCAAAAATATGAACTGATTTACTTATTGAATGCACAGTTCATCATAAATTCAGCCATCCCAAAATGAGGTCATGTAAGCCCTAGCACAGACTACTTTAGAGACCACTAATGAGCTACTTTAGTATTCAGAAAAATTATGCTAATAAAGCTAATATTCTTTTGCTATTGAGCCACTGTGGGTAATTCAGTTATTAGAACCCATGGCCAATATTTTAAAAGAATGGGCCATTTGCTTTTCATATTTTTAAAATACTTAAAATTTTTCATTTGAGTAAAATGTTAGAACTCCACATATATTGATTTTTTTTTTTAATGTTTTATTTGAACTGTGGTGCGGTTCTAAAGAATCCCCAAAACTAGTAGCCCACTTGAAATATGAGTATAGATTACTTAGAGTTGAGCTAAAAATTCTCTTTCAGTATTTGGATTTTTTTTGTTTGTTTAAAGATTTTATTTATTAGAGAGAGAGAGTGCGCATGAGTAGGGGGAGGGGGAGAGGAAGAGGGAGAAGCAGACTCCCCACCACAGAGCAGGGAGCCCGACGTGGGGCTCGATCCCAGGACCCGGGGATCATGACCTGAGCTAAAACTGCAGACACTAACTGGGCTTGCAGTTCTATAACAAGATACAAGTATGTTGCTAAATTAGCTGATGTTAAAGACAGGATTCTAACGTAATCTTTTTTCTTCCCCCTTCCGTCATTCCTACATCTCTTTTTTCGAACTGTGAACTAAAGTGGAAGACAAGCATTCCAGTGATGCCAGTAGTTTGCTCCCACAGAATATTTTGTCTCAGACAAGCAGACACAATGACAGAGACTACAGACTGCCAAGAGCAGAGACTCACAGTAGTTCTACGCCAGTACAGCACCCCATCAAACCAGTGGTTCATCCAACTGCTACCCCAAGCACTCTTCCTTCTAGTCCATTTACGCTACAGTCTGATCACCAGCCAAAGAAATCATTTGATGCTAATGGAGCATCTACTTTATCAAAACTGCCTACACCCACATCTTCTGTCCCTGCACAGAAAACAGAAAGAAAAGGTATGCCATTATTACTAGATGCTGCACGTTGAACTGTAGTTTCTGAATTTTTGATTATATTACATTATCTCCATTAGCTTGAATAAGACTCTTAATTATAAATTCTTTTTAAAGTTTTTTAGAGTGTTACTGCGTAGATTTAGGTCTAGAGTTAGCCATATTTAGATTTTTTTCTTCTAATTTTTAATTATGAAGCCTTAGAACTGTTTTTTGCCTTTGACAGTTTGAAGTCAAGTGCTTAATTTATAAGTTAGTAATGGCTTAACTAACTTAGCAGAGTCAAACGACTGTCCCTTCATATTTGTATAAAGTAGTTTTTGGTTTTTGTGATCATTGTCATGATGGTTTAGTTTAGGTATTGTCTCAGTTTTCTGTTAATTAAAATTTGATCCGAATAGAGACATTTTAAAACTTGTTACTTCTGCATAACATGCAACTATTCGTTTCAGTTTGTGAATTAGAAAACTGTGTTCTGGGCCACAAGATAGAGTCTTAATGCCTCAATTAGAACTCAAATCTGAAGAGAAGATAACTTTATCACTCTAAAGTGTTTATCCAGCTCAGTGCTGATAACCATAGCTTGTCAAAAGAGAGAAAAATTGTGGCAACATCTACTTTAGGAGGTAACACATAACAGAAGCAGAGTGAGGAGATAAGTATATTTGCACAGACCACTCACAGTTCTAAACTTAACACGTTATAATGTGTTTTAAGAAGTTAAGGAAATTAAAAGACAATAAGTAAATAAATTATGGGCAGACCCATTAGCAGACTAATGAGCAGATTAGCATAAGTAAATATCGAGAAACTTTTAAATGTCCTGTGGGTTTAGGAGATGCTCCAGGGATCTGATGAGTCTTTAAGCTTTTAATCTATTGTCTGATTCATTATTTCACATTGATTTAATTTGCTGACAAAGAGTTCTCATAATTAGATTTCTTTTGCTTCTCGTTTCCTTTTATGCATGTTTCAATTTCTTCTGTAGTCTTCATTACATATTATAAGCCACATACTTTTATCGTATAGCGCTTAATACATTATAAACAGGTTGTTCCAAATGTTGTTAGATTCCCCTAAGATGGTTTGAACCAGAATTCATATGTATAAGTCATATTTACCCTGATGCAGATTAAATTAGTATTGTAAAGAGAATTCTTGAGAGATGAAATCTAAATTAATGCAGTAATTGTTAATGTAGTAGTACTTTCTAAAGGATGTTAATGGTTCTTCAATTTTTAAAATTTTGATTATTTGGTCACAGAAATTTTATTTTAAAATCCTGGTCAGTTAAAAAAAATATCTGATGGCCTTTAAAATGTCTTTATCTCATTATCTTGTTCATTTAACTCTTCCTTTTTGAAATTCTTTTCCCTGGCTTCTGGGATACTGCTAGCCTTCTCCTAGTTCTCTTTTCACCCCTTAAATACCAGTATTGTTCAGCTTTTTACTGTGTTTTGTTCTTTTTTTCTTGCTCAGCATGTTCTCTTTTGCTGGGCAGTCTTGTCTACAAAAGTGACTGCCAAGTCTTTATTTCTAACTCTTAACATATATCTGCTTCCTTTCTGTAAGCACTTGGTGTGTCCCAGATTCCTCCCTTTCCCCACAACTTACTCGCAGGTTCTCAGTAAGTAAATACACTGTCCTCCCAACTCTTTCTTGTTCTTCAGCATTTGTCCCTACCTACCAATCAACAAATCTTGGATTCTGCCTTCTGTATCTTTACGTGTATATATCCTTTCTCTGGTTATTGCCACTACCATTATTGAAACTCGGGACATCTCTCTTGAAATAAAACTGTTTATAAATAACTGCTTCCTTCTACCCTGACTATTCACATATGGTGGCATCATTATAAAATATAAATTGGATTGTGCTTTTTCCTTCTAATGGTTTTCCATTATCCACAGGATAAAGTCCATGCTTCTTAGTAAGATTATAGCAAGTACTTGAGAGTCTGGTTGCAGCCTGTCTGAGTAGCTTGATCGCCATCATTTCACTCTTAACATTCCTTATAATTCATCTTTTGCAGACTTACACATTTCTTAGCGCATGTTATATTCTTTCTTGTTTTGAGCCTTTGCTGAAAAGGACATGTTCTTTCTTCCATTCTGTTGAACTCAGTACTCTTTCTTTAAGGCCAGCTCTAATGTCCTTGCGTTCTCAGTGTCAGTTAACCTCTCCCAGTCTTGTCCCAAACACTGGTGCTTATATTTGTTTATTATAGCACTTAACCACATTATAATTTTAGTTCATTTAATTAAGCTGTTTAGAGTTAGGTGTTAATTACATGTTGAACTTGTTCTCCCTCCATGCTTCAAGCACCATTCCTGACAAACTTTTTAAATATTAAAAATTAACTGTGTACCAGGCATGGTGCTAAGTATTTAATATATATTTTAGTTTATTTCTTAAAACAACAGTGTAAGGGAAGTTGGTGTATCTCTTAGATAAGAACCTGAACGTTGCCACTGTTTAAGTACATGATGTGTTAGAGGCAGTTTCTCTAAAATTCGTGTTATCTCCATAAAACTGTAGGTAATAAAAGACACAATCAAATCTGTATTAATTTGGACTCCAATAATTCAAAATTCCTAACAAATGATAGATGGGTCAATTTTAATTCTACAAAGTATTTTGCTAATCACAAACTTTACCTAGAATTTCTGTATATAATAATTTTAAACTTAAACAGGAAAAGACTTGATTACCTTGCGATTGACTGTTGAAATAGGGAAAATTGTATAATCTTTCCAAGTACTCCTTACATATGAATGAAGGCAATATTGTTTTTTTTAAATTGTATAACAATTTGAATCTTTACAGATTGTTTACCAGTTAGTCTAAATTTGTAAAGTGTCCATTAATTTGAAATATATTTTTTTCTCAATGGAGACATTCATGTTATTCAAGTTAAACTTCCTATTGACTCTTCTCATCAATATAGTGATTTCCTTGTTTGATTTTTCCTTAACGGAAAATTTATATTAAAAGGTTGATGGTTGGGTAAGCTCAGACTCTTCAGACTTTCGGTTGTAAGTGCTAATAGTATAGCTAAGCTCTATCTGGGGGTCAGTGGTAGGATGCTGTAATAAATACAAGGGCAAGATCTTTGCCATTGTGAACCATTGTGAACTCTGTTCCTAGTTCTTGACAAAATAATAGGCAGTAAGTATTTACTGTAGATGGATAAATAACTGAAAGAATGGTAATGAGTGTGTTAAAGGTTGGGGAAGCACCTGCAGTGGTCATGGTTTTAAAAATGTATTTGGAGAAAAAGAAGAGTATTACATTTGTTGTGAATCTAATTAAAGGATACCAGCAATAGATTTAGATCTGTCTAATGCCAGTGTGCCTTTGAAGAAAAAGAACCTAAGATAAATTCAGTCTGTGCTTGCTTGAAGAGTGTGTGGAGAATCTGAAGCTGTGGTTTTTTGTAGGAAACAATCCTGGTGTTAGATAGAGTGAAACAAGGTTAGGTATCCTGTATTTGTTGTTAGGGTAACATTTGAACATCTTTTGGCAAGATTACTCAATATATTGGATAACCATAAAACAAAGTAATAGAGACAGTGGTGTGCTTAAAAATCTAAAACTTGATTTTTATCAGTTGGCATCCTGTTAACCAACCAACGTATCTTCCTTCCTTCCTCTCTCTCTTTCTTTCTCTTTCTTTCTTTCTTTCTTTCTTTCTTTCTTTTTCTTTCTTTTCTTTCTTTTCTTTCTTTTCTTTCTTTCTTTCCTTCCTTCCTTCCTTCCTTCCTTTTCTCTTCCCTCCTTCCTTTCTTTCTTCCTTTCTTTCCTTTCTTTTCTTTCTTTCAAGAGTGATTTAGAGAGCAAGAGAGGGAGTATGAGTGGGGGTGGGGGAGAGGGAGGGAGAGAGAATCTCTAGAAGACTTCCCGCATAGCTCAGAGCCTGACGAGGCACTTGATCTCTTGACCCTGAATCATGACCTGAGCCGAAACCAAGAGTCAGGAAGCTCAACGGACTGAGCCATCCAGGTGCCTCTGCCTTCCCTTATCCCCCCATTGACCATTCTAAATTGTTACTATTCTACCCTCCCTTCCAGATTCATGAAATGACAAAATAGGCAGGAGACCATTACTTTGGCCAAATGACTGCCAGAGTCAGAGAGTTTAATGACCTTAGTTATTAATGCAAGTTTATTTAGTAATTTATTAGCGTTATGATTTATTAGCATAGATAAACTTGAAAAGTAAAGCAAAATAACCAAAGCAGCAGACGTTTGCTAATCTTCTGAGGGCTAGCATGTATCTAAATATCTTAGTGGTTACATAGTTCCACACTCAATCTAATGGGAGGGGGCATTAGTCATTCATTAACATGAGGTGTGAGCTAATCACTTGGAATAAACTTCCCTTTTATGTTTTGATGGTATCTATACATTTAAATGAACCTGAAGACTTCGTATGCATTAAGGCAGTAGCCTTTTATAGCCAGTGTAGAAGGTCATTAACTAGCTTTAGTGGGCCATGTTCAGCTCTCCCTCTGTTGCTTTGCTTTATAATAATTTTTAGGATTACTAAGTATTCATGAAAATTAGGAAAACTGGCCACAGAGTTAGTGACTCAAATTTTGTTGAATAACTGAATACATTAGTGGAAGAATTTAGTCTGTTTTAGTCAAAAAGTTTAAAATTATGTTAGTCAACCTAAGATGGCACTTTGAACAATGAGACGGGAAATAGCTGTGATGAACGAATATTAGAAAATACTGTTTATAATTTGAGGGGTAGGGGAGGGCTTTTTTTTTTTTTTTTTTAAGATCTTATTTATTTGACGGAGAGAGAAAGCAGGAGCAGGAAGGAGGGGCAGAAGCAGAGGGAGAAGCAGGCTCCAGGGAGCCCAATGTGGGGCTCGATCCCAGGACCCTGGGATCACGACCTGAGCCGAAGGCAGCCTCTTAACCAACTGAGCCACCCAGGTACCCAGGGGAGGGTTTTTTAAATCAAGACCCAAAATGCATTTGCCTTTAAAAAAAAATGTTGATAGATTTAAACACATAAGACATTTAAAACTCTCTGACAGAGATAAGGTTTGAAAGACACGTCTCATTGGGAGAACATACTTTTAACATATGTAACAGTATGTTACGGTTACATTAAGAATACATCAAAACAATAGGAAAAAGACAATCCAGTAGAAAAATGAGCAACAAATATGAATAAGCAGTTTATAGAAGAGGAATTTAAGATTGCCAGCCTTGGTTTACAGTTATAAAAGTTAGAATGAATCAAAGACCTAAATTTAGCTAAAACTCTCAAAGAAAACAGGTGAAAATTTTTATGACATTGGATTTGGTTGTGATTTCTTAGATGTGACACAAAAACCACAGGCAACAAAGGAAAAATAGGTGAACTGGACTTCATCAAAATTAAAAAAACTTTTGTGCATCAGAGGGCACTCTAGAGTGAAAAGACAACCCACAGAATGGGAGGAAGTAAATTGTAAATCATGTATCTAATAAAGGATTAATACCTAAATATATGAAATCCTATAACTGAACAATTAAACAGCCTGGTTCAAAAATCTGCAAAGGACTTGAATAGACATGTTCTCCAAGGCCAGGCAGAGTAGTAAGCACATGAAAAGGGGTTTAACATTGGGGAAAGCATATCAAAACTACAATAATTAACATTTCACATCCTTAGGATGACTATTACAAAAACAGCAATGAAAATAAGTGTTTTTGAGGATGTTAGACCCCTTGTACATTGCTTGTAAGAGTGCAGAATGATGCAGCTCCTATGGAATACCGTTTAGCAGTTCCTCAAAAAATGAAACATAGAATTACCTTAGGATCAAGCAATTTTTTGCCTAGGTATATAACCAAAAGAAAGGGAATCATACAGGTGTTAATACACTGATGTTTGTACCGGTGTTATTTACAATAGCCCAAAGTTGGAAACAGTTCAAGGGTCCCATCAGCTGATGGACAGTAAATAAATAAAACATGTTATTACTCAGCCTTAAAAAGGAATGAGATTCTCACACATGTTGCTGCAACGTAGTGAACCTTGAAGACCTTAGTGTAAGTGAAGTAAGCCAGACACAAAAGGACAAATGTTATTCCACTTAATATGCAGTACTTAGGATGGGCAGATTCATAGAGACAAGTAGAACGAGTAGTGGCTACTAGGGAGTGGGATGGTACGGAGCGCCCTTGTGTAATTGGTTACAGAAATTGTTTGGAGAGACGAAAATATTTCGGAGATAGTTAGTGGTGATGTTTGCACAATAATGGGTAAATACTTAATGCCCCTGAGTTGTAAACCTAGAAATAGTTAAAATGGTAAGTTTTATGTTACATGGATTTTTTTTAAAGATTTTATTTATTTATTTGACAGAGAGACACAGCTAGAGAGGGAACACAAGCAGGGCGAGTGGGAGAGGGAGAAGCAGGCTTCCCGCCGAGCAGGGAGCAGGGAGCCTGATGCGGGGCTCGATCCCAGGACCCCGGGATCATGACCTGAGCCGAAGGCAGTCGCTTAACCAACTGAGCCACCCAGGTGCCCCTATGTTACATGTATTTTAACAGGGTAAAAATTTTCAAGAGAAAGATTATCAATGTATACTGGAAATTAAGATTAAAATAAGATTTTTCACCCTTAAGCTTAGTGACCGTTACCAGTTGAATATGGGGAAGCACAGTTGGTGGGAGTAAGTTGGTTATTGCAGGAATCACTTTTTAATAAAGTATGTTAAAAGTTGCAAAATATGTTTATCCTTTATATGTAGTATCATAAAGATTTCCTCGGTTGAACAAAAAGCAAGTTGCAAAAATAGATTTTTTTTAAGATTTTATTTTTTGACAGGGAGAGCGAGAGAGGGAACACAAGCAGGGGGAGTGGGAGAGGGAGAAGGCAGGCTCCCCACGGAGTGGGGAGCCTGATGCGGGGCTCGGTCCCAGGACTCTGGGATCATGACCTGAGCCGAAGGCAGACGCTTAACGACTGAGCCACCCAGGCGCCCTGCAGAAATATATCTTAATATATTTTACATTAGCACCATACTTTCGTACCTTTGTAAATGCATAGTAAAGGTTCTGGGTGTATATATGATTTAACATATTCATGAATTGTCAAATTAAAAATAAATGAAAGTCACAGATTATATACCAGGTGCTGTCACCTAGCTACCTTATTACAGTTTTTTTTCCTACTACATTTGAATACTTTGTTTCCTTTGTAACTTTTCCATGTCCTCATCTTCAGTATAACACCACTACTACAAAATAGAACAAAACAGGCTGCCCTTGTTGCATCAGTGGTTTGAGCTTTGTTCACATGTCCCTTTGAATATTATTACAGCAGCTGTCTAAGCATCAGAGGAAATTGATTAGAAATGCAGTATAGTACTTTTTACTTTTTAAGTGCAGTGTGTCTTTAGATCTTATTGTAGATCTAAAAGGAATTATTCGGCAATCTTATTGTAGATCTAAAAGGAATTATTCGGCATACCAAAAAAATGTAGGTCAGAAATAAATTTTTACTTTGGTTTATACTCTTAGATACTTTAAATAGGTGCCTAGCATTAGAAGAGGTGAATATTACTTTAAATCTTTAAGAGTCAGGGTATAGTAACAGATTTCTATTTGATTTATATGTGGCGTTTAGTCTTTGGTAGGTTACTCCCCCTACTGGTAAGCATTGTAAATGTAAATGAATAATTCATATTCACAAGCATAAAGGGAAAGTTTTGTCAAAGCGTATACACAAAAAACTCAGAGGATAGCCTATTTTAAAGCTCATATTAAAGAGTTGGTTAGAAGTCTGTAAGTCTTAGAAATGTCAAATGGGAAAGTGACTTAGTTTATTTAAGTTTAAAATAGTTTAGGTAAGAGACTGAAAAATGCTCAAAGGAAGCTAGGTTTTTTAATGCTTGGGAAAGTTTGCATTTAAAGACTGAGACTGGAGGGTGATACTCTTTAAAAGTGGAAAAGCCTATAGAAATGGCTTTGTAATACAAAATACTACATTTATTCCCTTAAGCACATTTAATTCTGTCTTTTCAAAGATCCAAGTTTTTGTTTCTGTTTATTTAGTTTGATACAAATTTGTATAAGCACGTTGTTAAGTATATTAGCCTTACTTCGTAACAGATTCCAGATCAAAAGGTTTCAGGTAAATAGAATTGTTAATTAAAATTAAATATCTATATAGAAAAAAAGTATATTTGATGACTGTTTCCTTTCTGTGTTTTTTTAAAAAAAAAAGGAAGAGAGGTTTAGTATTTTACAAGATTATTTAAAATAAGCCTACATAAGTTAAATTTATCTCTAAGACTATATATAGTTACCTTTATGAAAATAGCATAACGTAAGCTGTTAATTGTCTGTTTTGTCAGTTATTTATGGATGGAAACCTTAGGCTTTCCTCCCCATTTTCCTAAGTTCTAAACCTAGAGTTTAAGAGGGAGAACACATGTACATGAACCTGGGCCTTTATTGCAGAATCAGGCACCCATTCAACAAGTACATGTTGATGCCATCTTGGTGCCAAGTCCTATTTTGTTACCAGGGCTACAGAGGTAAATACAACAAAATCCATCTCCTGAAGAAATTCAAGTTCTAATAGAAGGGAAAGATAATAAAAGAAGAAGTTGGGCAATATAATAGATCTGTGTTAGGGCACTCAGAACACAGAGGAGAGGTACCCAACCAATACCTTTCTTTTGTAATACTTCAATGGTAAAACTTAAGACTGCCTTTTAGCATTTTATATTTATATTAATTACTAAACTCAATACGTTTTTCTCAGTTATACATGTAGATTAAGGTAAGTAATAAGTAAAATGTTTAACATGTAACATGCTTTGGAAGGGCATTTGTATGGATGTGTCTTTTAGGGAGATGAGGTGAGTGGAGCCATTATTTAAAATAGTGTGGAAATACTTATGTGAACAATCTAAAAACCAAAACCAAGCTTACAGATACAGAGCACAGATTGGTAGTTGCCTGGGGAGAAATGAGTGAAGGAAGTTAGAAGGTGCAAACTTCCAGTTATAAAATAAAGCATGGGGATGTGATGTGCAGTGTGGCAACTATGCGGTTAATAATACTGTTGCATATTTGAAAATTGCTAAGAGACTAAATCTTGAAAGTTCTCATCACAAGAAAATTGTGTAGCTATGTTTGGTGATCATTTCACAGTATATATAGGTAACAGTGCTGAACACCTGAAACTAATAATGTTGTATGTCAGTTATACCTCAATAAGAAAATAGTATGCTGAAGACCTGTCTTGGAAAAAACATTTAGCACTTTGCTGTCTTGCATCTTACCTTAATTCCACTCACTCCTGTATGTTTGTGCTGTGCTGCTTTATTTTGTTTTAGTTTTGTTTCCTTTGGTTTTTAACGTTAAAAGCAACCTTGGAAGCTCTCTAATCTATTTTTTTCAAAAATCAGCAAGGGATGTCAGAATCACCCATAGAATTCTTAGAAGTTCAACATATGTGTGGACCTCCCAGGCTCATTAGGAGTGGAGGTCAGGTATCTGTTTTGTTTTGTTTATAGATGGTTCTGGTACATACTCTGTTGAAAACTAACACTCAGAATCAAACCTTTTAATAGAAAAATTTTAGCCTTGAGATACAGATGTTACCTGTTCAGGAGTCTCGTAGATAGTAAGTAGTACCAACTGGTTTCCATACTAATCATCAGTGATCTCTCACAAAACTTCAAAAGAAACTTCTTACGGTTAACTTATTAGAACTAGGAGTTAAGGATATTTAGTTTTTGTTACTTTATTTCTTTGTAGTGATAAGTATTAGTTTTCTATTTTGGGGTGTTTCCTTTTCTTGAATTGAAGGGCAGCACTGAAGAGTTTTTAAGCTGTGCTAATATTTCAAATCTGTGGGTAGATTTAGCAGCATCAAAACACATTTGAAAACAGTTAACACCTTCTCCAGCTCCTATCATTAAAAACAGAAGAAAGCCACAATAAAAGTAACAAAAAGATTAAGGATCATTTCAGAGGTATGTAAGTACTAATTTGATTGTTCATGCAGAAAGTAAAAATAGAGAACTTGTTTCATTTTATGCATTAATCAAGAATGCCCCTAAGCTATCTATCCCCTAAGCTGACCCTTAGGGAATATGATCCTGGAGAAAACTGCTACTATCGTCTCTAATTACCCCATAAAATGCAATAACTGACAGGTTTACACAGGGAAAATCTTACTTCATTCAAGTTCTGTATACTTGTCTATGAATCCAGAACCACAAAGTTGAACATATTAGCAGACTGAATAAACCCTCCTTTAAAATGTGTGCCATCCAAAAATTCAGATGTCTTACACTTTTTAAGTTTTGATCATAGTTGATCCCATGAAATATATTTTAAAGCAGCTGTGAGGTCCATACTTCAGAGACCTATTGCCCCTAGTTCTTTTGACTATTACAGTGGTGGTATAAAAAGGCTGATAGAGGAGTCCCTTTTTAGTAAGTTTGCTTGTAATTCTCAGCTTCTGTGGGGACGTGATGACTAATGAATGTTTAGTTGTAAGAATTGGAATTGAGGATTTACAGTTATTAGGTAGCAGTGTAATACTCGAATATATGTGAACATCTTGAATAGTTGAGTCTTATGTTTTTATCCAGAGGTTCTCTGTTTCTCTTTTTTTTTCTTCCATTAAAGTTACTGTATTTGTAAAACTCCATGGTATGAAAATACTGTTCGTGTGCATCTTTCTGTTGGTGGACATTTAGTTTGTTTTTTGTTTTGTGCTAAAATAAAAACAAGCATAGTATTATAAAAATTGTTGAATGTTTCTCCCAATTTACATATATCATAGTTTCTCTAAGGGTATTATACCTAAGGGGAATTACTGGGTCATCAAGTGTGTGCATCTCCAAATTTCTTAGATAATGCCAAACTTTTCTGCCATGTGGTTATATCACTTTAGTCTCCACCAGAAATGTTAAGTTCCTGCTACACCTAAAGTTTTTGTCATTCTGGTGAGCATAAAAGGATATCCTGTTGATTCAAATTCGCATGTTTCTGATTATCAGTGAGGTTGATCATCTTTAGCTTTTTCTAAAACCATTCAGTTTACTTCTGTGAAATGTCTTTATTTCATGTCTTCATTTTTCTATCGTGTGGGTTGTCTTTTCTGATTTATAGAAGTTCCTTGGAAGCACTTTGGTTATCA
Source organism: Zalophus californianus (assembly GCF_009762305.2). Taxonomy (NCBI): domain Eukaryota; kingdom Metazoa; phylum Chordata; class Mammalia; order Carnivora; family Otariidae; genus Zalophus; species Zalophus californianus. The sequence continues at coordinate 113,542,811 of NC_045603.1, read as the reverse complement.
GTGCTTTGAATGTAATTGGTTTGCTTTTTGTGATTTTCTGCATCTAGATGTCAAAGATACCTTCTGGTTTTTGTCTACTAGTTGTAAAGATTTTAAACGTACATATAGAAGTTTAATCTACCTTAAATTGGTTTTGTTTTAAATATAAGTTTTTATACTGGCAAGACACATTTCACTAGCTGTGTTCTTTTTCTTCATGAATTTTATGGCTATACTAGCCCTTAACCTTTTCCAAATAAATTAATAGAATCAACTTGTCAAATGATGACAAAAATGCTCTTGGGGTTTTCATCACAATTGCATTGACTCTATGTACATAATTTGCAATGACAGCTTTCAAATAATTTTCCATGCAAGTTTTATACTTTAAAAAAAATTTTTTTTGAATATAGGGTATTATGGGTGAGGTTGCTATTTAAAAAGGATCCTTTTTAGTGCTAGTAATTTTTAAATGCTACAAACAGAGCTAGGTGCTTTATATATTTAATTACAAAAGGAAAGTACGTAATCTGGAAACTCAGTTGTTAAGTATAAACAGAGTCTCATTTATCTGCTCCCCTTAGCCCTTTTCTGGAGGTGCTCACCATGGTGCCAATCCTGATTCCTTTTCAAACCATTGTCATGTTTGGGAGGGTGAAATACTTGAAATACTGTGGTCATAAACATTTTCACCTTAAATTAAGTCCAGGAGAATTGTATTATCCCTTTATCCTATTAGAAGCTTATCTGAACGTGTAGTTAATACGTAACTGTGTTTGAAACAGTATTGCTAGTAAACAGAACATGGTACTTTTAGAATCAGACACAAATATGGTTGAATCACTGCTTTATCAGGTTTTGTGATTTCAAGCAAGTTACATATTCTTGTATGAAACTGGGATATAAAAATGCCTACCTTATTATTCTAATCAGGCAAATATTTACTGAGAACTTTTCTCACCTATGAAATTGGGATATAAAAATGCCTACCTCGTTATTCTAATCAGGCAAATATTTACTGAGCCCCCTCTGTGCTACCTTGGTAAAATTAAATGGGGTCACTTGAATTAGGTGTTTGGCACGTGAAAGTTGACTTTTTGGTGTTGGTTCCGGTTTCCTCTATTCGAGTAATTTTTTTCAGCCTTGTTACCTCCTTTTTACTTAGAGTCAACACCAGGAGACAAATCTGTATCACATTCTTGCACAACTCCTTCCACATCTTCTGCCTCTGGACTGAATCCCACATCTGCACCTCCAACATCTGCTTCAGCAGTCCCTGTTTCTCCTGTTCCACAGTCACCGATACCTCCATTACTTCAGGACCCAAACCTTCTTAGACAGCTGCTTCCTGCTTTGCAAGCCACCCTGCAACTTAATAATTCTAATGTGGACATATCCAAAATAAATGAAGGTAAATTTTCATAGTAACAGTTTTTTTAATTCATTTGCATTGTGCAGAATTCTGTGATTAGTAAAATCCCCAGCTTAGGAATGGTCTTTGTTTCATTTTGAAATTCACATTTGAGCTTCATTCTTTTACATTTATATCCCCCATTGTTTAAGGCCTTTGGTATTGTAATTGAGTTAGCAATACTTGGATTTTTCTGTATTTTTTTAAGACTTGGCTTTGTACCTGGTAGTTACTGGAAATAAGCTGTTCTGTCTGCGTAATATGTATGGTAAATTTTTTTTAAGTTAAACAAAGAGCATTTCCCAAAACTGATATAAAAACACTTGAATTCTAGCATATTTCAAAAAACCTCTTGTAATTCATTATTTGGACTATTAAAAATAGGCTAATTACTCAAAGTAGGAATTCAGGTAGTTCCTTAGAATACTTGAAAAAAAATTGGAGATGGGAGGTAATGGATAAAATTTTATGTTTTTCCTAGTTAATTGCATTGTTAATTCCAACTTTGCTTTTCAGTATGCTGCTAAATTACTTACGGAGCCACCTCAAAGAAGTCTGAATAAAAGTGCATGTAGTTTTAATTCACAAGCCATTCAAATAGTCCTAAGAGCATTGCAAAATTTTGACTTGGTGTACATTGTCACATAATATATTTAAGAGTAGTGTTAAGTGGTTAAGTTCTTCCCTTCCCTTAAAAATGGAGCTATTTCAGGCTAGTTGGTCAATAATTCTGGGGTTTTTTGTACTTTTCTGCATTTTGGTTTTATTCTTTTAAGGTAACTATGCCATTGTCCTACATGATAGGTACATGTTTTACTAGGGAAAGTGGGGCTTTTAAACAGTTTATAAAGAAATGATAGCATAAGAAATGTCAATAATAAGAGATCTTGTGCTCTGAAAATACATGCTGTTCTTAAATTACCCAGCTTTTTAATGTCTGTTTTTAAAAGGTGGTTGTTGCTGGGTTTGAGTGGTCAGCTTGTCTAATAAAGCATTCGCATGAAATAGCTACCATTTATCCAGTGAATTCCATGTAACCTAAACCCTTTTAGGTATCAGTGAATAGGTTTCAGGTATAATCAGGAGTTACAGGGGGTTCCTGGGTGGCTCAGTCATTGGGCATCTGCCTTCGGCTCAGGTCATGATCCCAGAGTGCTGCAGTTGAGTCCCACATCGGGCTCCCTGCTCAGCCATTTTATTACTCTTATCTTCTAGATTTCTTTTTTGAGAGTTCTAGTTTGAAACACTGCAGTTTCCCCTGGGGGGTTTTTGAGTTTTCAAGTTGTTACTAATGCCGTAATATGCTACTCTTGTGTTTTTATCTTAATTTAAGATATGTTTTTAGTTCTTACAGCAGCTGTGACACAAGCCTCATTGCAGTCTATAATTCATAAGTTTCTTACTGCTGGACCATCTGCTTTCAACATAACTTCTTTGATTTCTCAAGCTGCTCAGCTCTCTACACAAGGTATTCATTTTCTTAGGTATCGCTAGAATTATATATTGATTTGGAGGGGGAGTCATAGCAAATTTTTTTTTAGTCTTTGAAGAGATTAGCTATAATGATTTGATGTTTGGTTTTTTTTTTTAACACCAGTATTTACAGTACTTTGGGGGGGGGGGATGAGGCAAGCATTGACATTTATCTTGCAGTATTGCCATTAAATCTGTAATATATGTTTAATTCAGAATTTGTCAGTGAAATAGTTTACTCCATAAACCGATATGTTCTCAATCTTTGTGAAACATTGAATATATTTTAAGAGTTGAAGTTTGGTTCAGGCTTTATGTTTGGTAGTTTTTGACCAGAGGATACAGAAATGCTCAAGTCCTTTCTTAAATTAGCTATTTTCTCTTTTTCTTTGAAAGCATCCAATGGAAAGAGACATACATGGGAACAAAGGAGAAATGAAAAGGTCACTTGGACTTGTCCCCCAACCCAGTTCAGAAAACTGATAAACTTAGCCAGGAACACTTGTTCTAAAATTGAAATATAATAGTGAAAAAGACTCAACAACCCTCTGGTGAACCTCATGAGACAGGAGATAAAGGCCTAAATGTAGAATGAAAAAGAAAATAAGAGTGGTGACGATGCCTTCCATGTGAGAATAGGTTCAGGCTTACCTTCTTGCTTCAGCCTAAGAAAGGGGTTGGGGAGGCACACATTGGGTGTGCTTGGTTCTGATCCACAGCTCATTTAGTCTGTGTGGCCCCAGTGAGTATTTCAGATTCTGACTTGCTCAGATAAGTGTTCTCTTTGGGGTTCAGGCGGCATGTGGAGAGATGGAAAGACTTGTGCACATATATTACAGAAGTTTTGGGTTCTTTGAAATTAATTGCTTCACTTTTTCACAGCCCAGCCATCTAATCAGTCTCCAATGTCTTTAACTTCTGATGCGTCATCCCCAAGATCGTATGTGTCTCCAAGAATAAGCACACCTCAAACTAACACAGTCCCTATCAAACCTTTGATTAGTACTCCTCCTGTTTCATCACAGCCAAAGGTATGTTTCCTTTGAGGGAAATTTGGAAAAGAAAGCACTCACTTTTGGAAAAACAAGAAAAAAAAGCCCTTGTCGAGAATGTAGTAGTGGTGGAATGAATGATGGGTGAGAATAGATGCAGGTTAGCTTCTCAGTAAATTGAGGGGGGCTAGAGGAGGGAATTGCATCTGCCACTTATTATTATTAAAGATTATATTTATTTGAGAGCAAGAGAGAAAGCAGAGCAGGGTGGGGGGGGGTGTGGTAGAGGGACAAGCAGACTCCCCACTGAGCCAGGAGCCAGACATGGGGCTGGATCCCAGGACCCTGAGATCATGACCTGAGCCAAAGTCAGATGCTTAACCGATTGAGCCACCCAGGTGTCCCATCATCTGTGCTACTTTTACACGCTGATTGTTTTCTCTTACTGGCTTTGGGATTTGTGATATGGAGAGTGGGATAAAGAAGGGTATACTAATTGTCTTACTATTTGTAGAATTTTTTAGCTCTAAAAGATAGAGAACAGGTTTTCCAGGGGCTTTTCCTCCCATACTTTTATTTTAGAAATGAGTCCGTTTCTGTGCTAAGAGCTTTATAGGTATTACATTTAACTTCACATCATTAGAATCAACTACTGTTTGCTTCATTTAATAGATAAGAAAATGAAGCCTGCAGTTAAATCTAGTTTTTGTGGTGGACTCAGGATTTGAGGCCTCCGTCTTCCTGAATACAGAACCCATTTTACTAAGCTGTACTTACCTGTGTTTATCCAAGCAAAATCTTGCATGGATGGCTCCCCAGAGCACAGTTCAAAATTGTTGGTCTGTCCTTAACAATGCTGCACTCAGATTTTGTACTACATCATTTGAGTCTTGCCCACAAATTCGTAAGCAAATCCCAGTTACACTCATTCTTTGCTCCGTATACTATAAGCTAAAACATTAAAAGATTTGGAAGTTAGTATATGCAAGTTGCAATTGTTTTTTTTTCTTACTTGTAAATTTAGGAAATTCTTTTTAATAAAAAGTGGGCTATTTAAATCTTTTATGCCAAAGAATTTTTTTTTTTTAAGATTTTATTTTTAAGCAATCTCTACTCAGTGTGGGGCTCGAACTCACAACCCTGAAATCAAGAGTCGAATGCTCTACCTACTCAGCCAGCCAGGCATCCTGCGAAAAATTTTATATTGAAATAAAATCATACACAGAAGCCTTAAAATAAAAATGCATTGAAACATAACTTGAAATTGATGGTAGGCCAGGTCTTCCTGTTGGCTCATCCCTTCCCTATTTAAGTCATTTACCTAAGCATGTTTTAGGGTCAATCTGGATTGGTTTTTTTTTTTTTTTTTTTAATTCTGTGTTAAACGTATTAGTTTATTACACAGTTTCTTGCTGTTTGCCTGCATTTTGATGGGAGAAGAATAAAAATGTGAGTTTCAGCAATAGAAACCTTATTACTAGAGCTTAAAAACTCATCCTCAGGGTGGTATCTTAAGAGTTTAACAATTTAATTGTTTAAATGATGACTAAAAGTGAAGTGCTAATGTTAGTTTTACAGTTATTTATAAAATTAGCATTTCAAGTCCCTTAAGCATATGGCTGTCAATTTTTTGCATATGAAAATTTTTCCAAGTGTTTTTTTTTTTTGTAAAGCGGGCATTCAGTGATACGATGTAAACCTTATAAAAATGTTCTTTATAAAAGAACATGTTCTTTTATGTTCAAGTGTAAAAAAAGAAAAAATCTATCCAGAGTTTTTGGGGAGAATATTAATTTAAAAAAATGAAAAAATGAAGGGGCACCTGGGTGGCTCAGTTGATCAAGCATCTGCCTTCAGCTCAGGTCATGACCTCAGGGTCTTGGAATTGAGCTCAGCAGGGAGTCTGCTTCTCTCTGCCCACCCCCCGCCATGTTCTCGTTCTCTCTCTCTCTCTCTCTCTCTCTCTCAAATCTTTAAAAAAAATTTTTTTAAAACTGCTATTGGAGGATATGACTTATGGCTCTCTGCCTTAATTTGGGGCTTATATTTAAAACTACTTGTTTTCTCTCTCTGTGGCATCTAAATATATATAGTATATATATCCCCACTTGATAATCATGGGCCTCTTGTTCCACTTTTGTAGGGTACCATCTCTTTGAAGACCCCTCCAGTTGAATTTTGTATGGCCCGTAGCTCATTCTCTAATAACCAGTCTATACATTCTCTGCATTATGTGGTTGAAATTTGAGCAGCTGTATTTTTAGGATGTGGTAACATTAGTTTTTATTGATATAAAAGTAACAGTAAATCAAAAGAGGTATTTTGGTGTATTGGAAAGAAAACTGGGCTCAACATTAGAAGTAGTTTCTTGTGCTTTTCTGCTGCTAAGAAAGTAATCGTTACGACCTTGGGCCATTTTATGAAGAAATTAGATCTTAGTCTCAAAACTAGACTCTCTTCTAACTACATGAACTTCATTTGATTCTAATTCTTTAAATCTCTAGATTTTTTAGAGTTTTAAGATTATCCAGCTAGATTTGGAGGTGTCTGTGGATTTGGGAACTTAAATGACCATGATTTACATAATCAGTAGTCTATATCACTAATGTTAATTTTATTATGAAACAATTCAGACAACTCATGTTATCTTAAAAATTACTAAAGAATAAAAGTGCAATGGTGAGCGCTGTGAATTGTCTAAGACTGATGAATCACAGACCTGTACCCCTGAAACAAATAATATATGTTAATTTAAAAAAAGCATTAAAAGCAAAAATAAATTACTAAAGAATAGAAATAATAGGAACTTTTCATTGGTAGTACTTTTGCTTTTATCTAGTTTCCATGGTATTTATGTGATAGAAGCCTATCTCACCAGATTTTGACATTTCAGGTTAATACTCCAGTAGTTAAGCAAGGACCGGTTTCACAATCGGCCACACAACAGCCTGTAACTGCTGACAAGCAGCAAGGTCATGAACCTGTCTCTCCTCGAAGTCTTCAGCGCTCAAAGTAAGTTGATATGTGTTGAAACATTTTTTTCCTTAATATTGCATGCTGCATTGTTTGAATATTATAAAAATATATGTATAATAGAACGTGATCTTGGAAGAATCCATGGATAGCCTAAGTTTTATGTATTAAAAGACTTACAAAGGCAAATCTTATCTACAAGTAGGTTGTTGTCTCTAGTTAGGGAAGCCAGGTTATTTTTGAAGAAAGTGATTCTTTAGAATTTTACTTAGAATGTGATAGGAGTAATAATATGTGATACTTGTACAAAGAGGGCACCTGATTCTGTAATACTTCACTTGTTGGAAATGACCTCATTTTTAACCTCCTCATAGCAGCTTTAGATTTGAGTGTATTGATGAAGCCAAAAATGTTAAATTTAAAACATAGGCTGATATTTCCCAACTGGTATGTGTCAGGTTTTCCTAGTAGCTTCAGCTCTGACCCCCTGTGTGGATTGCTTGTCAGATAGGGCTGTATTGTGTTGTCACGTTTCTTTGTTAATTAACAAATACAACTTTAAAATGATTTTCATTTGATTGATTTTCCTATATTTATTTCTTGCTATGAGGTGGCAAAATAATTCAACTGTTGTTTTTATTGTTTTCTAAACAAGCATTTCAGAACTTATACATCCAAATGAGAGTTGTTCCCTTCAAAATAATCACCTTGGGAAGCTGTCTACTTACTCCAGCAATGTTGCCATTGCTCAGAACATTTTTGGGAAATTCTTCTTTTAAATTGTCTTTAGAGGCTGCAGTATTATTTTAAATATCCTCAGTGTTGAAAACTCTTCATCCTTTGGGAGATTTAGTTTTTGGAAATAACTGAAATTCATTCAGAGCCAAGTCTGGTGAAGCAGGTAGGAAATCAACTTGGGTGATTAAATTTTTGGTTCTCACCACCATATCCCCAAACCCTAGCCCAAACCATTCAGTTTTAGAAGAAGGCAACCAATCTCAGAGTGTTACATTTTTGGTCTTATTTTGCCACTAAACTCATTCATTGCTGTCCAATAAAATGCCTGTATTTTGCTTCACGTTATCTACCCTCTGATTCAATACTTAAACAAAGGCAATAGATTTTTTCCCCTCATCTACATGTATTTAAAGACTGTTCAGTTGTGCCTTATATTTACAACTGTTAAAATGTGACCATTTCTTAGTTACATTCTTACTAGTGTTTCTGGTATACAAAATCAACAGGTCCTGCTGTGGAATTTGGAAAGCACTATTAGTTTAAATTTAACTAACATTAGTGTTACTAAAAGGGCTCTTTTCCCCCCAAAAGTGTGTTAGAGGAATACGTGATATAAATACACTTTGGATTTTAAATTCTGTTTATTTGATGTTAATATAACAAATTTTTCTTAGGAATTTGGATATCTTTAATAGAAGGTATTGACAATTTCTAGGATACCGACTTTTTAAAACATAGTGCACACTCAATTCTGTTTCCTCTTCCAGTAGCCAGAGAAGTCCATCGCCTGGTCCAAATCATACTTCTAGTAGTAATGCATCAAATGCAACAGTTGTACCACAGAATTCATCTGCCCGACCTACATGTTCATTAACACCTACGCTAGCAGCACACTTTAATGAAAATCTCATAAAACATGTTCAAGGATGGCCTGCAGATCATGCAGAGAAGCAGGTATGTTAACATGACTCACAGCAGATGTTTTACGTGTGGATGAGTGACAAAATATAACTTCTACTTCTAGAAAATCTAATCTAGGTCACTGAATTTAAGCTACATTTGAAATAACTAATTTCTAATTAGATTGCTTATAGTTACTCTATAAAATAGTTGGTAAATACTTATTTTAAGGTATTTATGAGATAATATTTTATGGTTTCACATAAAATATTTTAATATAATTATTGTAGCTACCATTATCAAATACTCAGCATTTAGCATGGTGCTGAGTGCTTAATTTTTTCCACTTCTCAAAACTGTTAACCAGGACAGTTAATGAGTTCTCCCATTTTACCGATGAGGCCCTTAGGACCAAATAAATTACATATCAAGGTCACCCAGTTAAAACAATGATGGGGCTCAAAGCCAGTGTGCTTTTTCCACTCAGCCAGCCGCTCTCATAGTTTTAGAACTTCTTCATACAACTACTCTTCTATCTCTCCAGTAGACTAGACCTAGAAGTTAGGAAACAGTTTTGCTTTGGAATGAGGGACCTTTGGACATTCTAATTACTGCCATTGGCTTCTTCTCTCTTTTAGCGGTTTACTGTCTGCAATTTTCTCTTAAGTTCACAGAGATAATGTTATGTATCTTAACGACCCAAGAATACAGTGAAGGTTCTTTTATCAGTGTTACTCCTGAACTTTACTCTGGCTGACTCAGCATCTTTTATTAACTACAAATCATGAGTTCTTCTATCCTAGTGCTATGCAGTACTGAAATTGGAAATACTATTTTCTCCAGAAGTTGAAGGGGGAATTTTTGAAAAGTACCTTCCACCATTAGAGACAGTTTTTTTGGTTTTTATTTTGGTTTTTTGTAAGAAAATCATTTTCCCCCTTAGATTCACTATCATTTTTGTGGATTTAAAGGAGAAGAATTATTCTGTAATCTTGGTATAAAGTTGTACTCAGAAATTTAATTTTTTTTGTATGTGATTGTGATTTATATTTTATGTGATCTTTATTTATCTAACTATAGGCATCAAGATTGCGAGAAGAAGCCCATAATATGGGAAGTGTTCACATGTCAGAAATTTGTACTGAATTAAAAAATTTAAGATCTTTAGTCCGAGTATGTGAAATTCAAGCAACTTTGCGAGAGCAAAGGTAAGTTTTTCATGGACAAAGTTTTTGTCTTAGCATTATAGATCTTAAATCAGACTGAAGAATATAAATCAAATTCATTTCTGAATGTAAAGTTCTCTTTGATATGTCATGTTCCATAACACTGTAACTGCATTACAAAAAATGTATATATTTTAGAGTTGGGGGCAGGGGGAGAGAATCTTCAAGCAGACTCCCTGCTGAGTGCGGAGCCTGACACGGGGCTCTTGTCTCAAGACCCATGAGATCATGACCTGAGCCGAAACCAAGAGTCGAATGCTCAACCGACTAAGCCACCCAGGCACCCCACACTATGACTGCATTTTTATAATTTAACTAATATTCCTGGTAAATGGTAATGGCATCTAGATTTTAGTTCTCTAACGCATGGTAAATGCTTCATTAGACTTTATTCTTAAAAGTCTGTAAGGTACAGTAATACTTAAAAAGTGAAATGTTAGAACACTGTATGTTAACTATATTGTAATCTTTTAAAAAATAAGAATATTTTGAAAAAAATTGTTGGTGGTCCTCTATTGCTGAGCGTACTTATTTCAGTTGAAATTTCAAATCACTATTTACATTGTCTTTGGATCACCTATAGATCCCTTAGAAATTTAGTTGTCTAGCAAGTATATCTATTTTCTCAATTGTTTTCACCTAAACTCTTAACTGTCTCACACTTCTTAGACTAGTATCCTACTCAAGTAAGGCTATCTACATCCCAGTAAATAGTATAGAACCTTTTTAATGCATCTTACAAAATCAAGGACAAACTTTTAATGGCCTCTCACATCCTGTCTATTTAAGTCCCTGGGTCACAAGTAGAGTTAGTCTTAATATGAAACCACAAATATTTAATAAATACCAAGTTGGAATTTATAGTAAACTTGGAAAAGTAAGTTTTTACCTAATCTTTCAATTACTAAACTGTCTGGAGTTATATTGTGAATATCAACTGGGATTTGTTTACTCTAGGATTGCTCTGAAAATACTTCAAACATGCATAAAACTTGACAACATTTTGGCTTAATAAGACAGATGATTTGACTTTTAGGAAATTATTTGCAGCCTCAACTATTGACACAGTGTACACTGGTAAATACCAAGCCACTTTATGATTATGCCTAATTCACTGGTACAGGCAGTAAGTATCATACTTTACAGAAGAGAGAGGTCAGAAGGGGAACAGTTTTATGAAGTTCATGAAAATCTAGTTTGTTTTAAATATGCATGTCAGTTGGACTTTGACTCAGCTCTATTTTTCTGAGCCTATGTTTATATTGAGAATTGTTCTTCAATATGATTAAGCTTCTTGCACCTAGTTAATTCTAGGCTTACTCTGTTGTGGCCTAGAAAACATATGCAGTATAAGTTTGTCTCATATTTAATACCTGCTGCTGTGTCTGTGTGTGTGTCTGTCATACAGCAAACAAACCATATTTTAAATCAATCTTTATAGTCAAATTACTGAGAAATTGTTAGAAAACTAGGAAACATTCTAACTTTTGTTGTCCTAATTCTTTAATAACATCATACATTCACTGGTCATTTTAACTCTAGGCTAATCCATATTTATTCATTTTTAAAGATTTAATTATTTGGGGGGGGGCGGGAGAGGGAGAGAGAATTTCAAGCAGACTCCCTGCTGTGCACAAGAGCCCTCTGGGGCTTGATCTCACGACCCTGAGATCAGGACCTGGGCTGAAACCAAGAGTCAGGACACCTAACTGACTGAGCCACCCAGGTGCCCTTAGATTAATCCATTTTTAATTACTTAGTTTTAATTGTAGTTTACTCATCTTTTTAAAGATATTTTTGTAGTTAAAGTTTTGTTTGGTTTTTCTGTAACATTTATATGAACCACACAAGTTCTAATGCCTTCTTTTATTTTTCAGGATACTATTTTTGAGACAACAAATTAAAGAACTCGAAAAGCTAAAAAATCAGAATTCCTTCATGGTGTGAAGATGTGAATAATTGCACATGGTTTTGCATACAGGAACTGTAAATCTTACTGCCCAATCTTAACATTTTTGAGCTGCATTTAAGTAGACTTTGGACCGTTAAGCTGGGCAAAGGAAATGACAAGGGGACGGGGTCTGTGAGAGTCAATTCAGGGGAAAGATACAAGATTGATTTGTAAAACCCTTGAAATGTAGATTTCTTGTAGATGTATTCTTCACGTTGTAAATATGTTTTGTAGAGTGAAGCCATGGGAAGCCATGTGTAACAGAGCTTAGACATCCAAAACTAATCAATGCTGAGGTGGCTAAATACCTAGCCTTTTACATGTAAACCTGTCTGCAAAATTAGCTTTTTTAAAAAAAAAATTTGGGGGGTTAATTTATCATTCAGAAATCTTGCATTTTCAAAAATTCAGTGCAAGCGCCAGGCGATCTGTGTCTAAGGATACGATTTTTGAACCATATGGGCAGTGTACAAAATATCATGAAACAACTGTTTCCACACTTGCACCTGATCAAGAGCAGTGCTTCTCCATTTGTTTTGCAGAGAAATGTTTTTCATTTCCCGTGTGTTCCATTTCCCTCTGAAATCCTTGATCTGATTTTATCCATTTTTTTAAGGCTCCTCTTTTTCTCCTTTCTTAAGGCACTGTTGCTATGGCACTTTTCTATAACCTTTTCATTCCTGTGTACAGTAGCTTAAAATTGCAGTGATTGAGCATAACCCACTTGTTTGTATAAATTATTGAAATCCATTTGCACCCTGTAAGAATGGACTTAAAGTACTGCTGGGCATGTGTGCTGAAAGTACATTGATTGCTCAAATATAAGGAAATGGCCCAATGAACATGGTTGTGGGAGGGGAAAGAGGAAACAAAGCTAGTCAGATGTGAATTGTATCTGTTGTAATAAACATGTTAAAACAAACAAAAAATTGTTATTTTTCTTTTCCTTCGGTCAATGCATATTAGAATTTGAACTACCTGGGGATTCTTTATCAGAACTATTCTTGTTGAATATTTATACTTAATTGAAATAATTCCTTAAGGGAGGTTTTGTTTAAAGCATATTAACAGGGAATTGTGTATAAGATATTTAATGAAATATGAAATTCAACAAGAATGATTAAGTCATTTCCCAAGTGGTTGTCATTTGTTATAAACCCTGGTTTAACTTGTCTTGCTATTATGACATTTCATTTTGAAGGATGTTTGTGTTGTAGCTAACTGTTCAAGTCTGGTGCTGACTGCTGTTCTTAGCCATCACAAAACGCTAAATTTGTGTAATTGGAGCTTCCTTCTGTTATCTGGAAATGGTGGGAAAGCTCAGCTTTGTATATTGTTTCCTAAAGTATATTAAAATAAAAAAAGAAACTATTGCTACTATAAAATTACCTTGGCTTTTTTTTTCTTTCCTAAATTTTGGTCACATGGCCTTAGCATGACACTGCCAGTATTATATCAAATCACAAGGGTTTCTTTATGCAGAAAATTTAAATTTCAAAATCTTACCCGATCTAGAGACTTTTTTTTTTTTCCCTGTTGAAGCAGATGTATTTATGTGCTTTCAGAACTGCCAGCACCAAGGGCTTACTTTGTGATGTTAGACGTTAATGTTACTGCATTTTTGGATATGAAAATTCCAAAATTGCTCTTGTGCTTTAAGCATATTTAAAGTATAGATGATAATGCTCAGACCTTTCAATAAACTTTAAAAAGTAAAATGTAAGTGATAGTATGAATGATACTTTCTACAATACAAAAAATGTTCCAGTGTAATTAAGAGGAATTAAAATCTTATACTGGAAACTGGGTTTTTTTTTTAATTGTAACTTGAGCATACTTCTAAAATGTAAGAAAAGACAAATGTCAAATCATATCATGAAATGTTCATACCTGTAAGATTGTTAACATTTGCTGGGCTTGATTAGTGCATGTAAATGAAACTCCAAAGATCAATGTTAAGCTAGAACTCTCACTGATGGAGTCCTGTATCTTTCCTGGAAAGAAGTGAGCAATTGTGATGTAGTAGGCAAATGTTTCCTGATCAGATGGCAACTTGACTTGTGATTTAAGGTAAATTTGAATTTCATTTGCTAATAGTTTATTGATCTGTGTCACCTTATTCCTTTGCTTTAAAAATTGTTTACATCCCTAAATGAGTTGCTCACATATATATAGAAGATGCCTAATATGATATTTCTTGGTGAATTTTTAAACAAAATTTTTGTGGAAATATTTTTACAATATTTGATTCACTTATTATTCTGTAGTAAATTATTTTAAGTATTGCACTTTAATACATTGTGTCCAGCTACTAACCTTGAGATAACCAGGGAATATTTATTAGAATAGGCATAATATCCAAGAATATTCTTTATATAGTTGGCCCGTTGCCATGGCTTTGAACATGTATCCCGTTTTGATTTGCACCATGATTCAGATAATTTGGAAATAGAAATACAAAGAGCCCCTAGGAAACCTCAGGGTTTTTATTTTTAAAAGGACATTAGTAGTCTTATATTCAAACCTTAAAAACTGATACTGTAATAAAATGTATTTTGTGAAGGTGGGTCTATAAGAAAATCTTTCCTCTTAGGAACCAGCTTTCCTACCTTTTTTTCCTTTATTTTCTGTTTAACTAGTTTGACTTTTAATTTTAAAACTCGGACTATAACTCCAGATTTTAAGCACACTGAAAAACTCCATGCTTCAACTCTTCTTAAAGACATGATGCTGCTTTTAATAGCCCAGATGTGAATGGTTTTATCTTCTAAGTTTTATATGTTTCACACTCATAAAACCTTGGAAAGGAGGTGCTTAAAACTTTGCAAAGATGAATTGTTACCCCATTTCAAACAATCTATTGTTGAAACCCAACTAGCTGTAAGGGATTATTTCGGGGGTGGGGGTGTCATGAAGTAATTTACTCTGCAAACTGGAACTACTGTAGTTCAGGACTTAAAGCTACTGTATTTAGATGTGGGGTTTGAATATACGGATTTCTTTTCAATACCTGTAAATATGGCTATATTCTTGTATTTGTACTGGAGTGTACAAAATGACACTTAAAGTAATAAATATGTTTTGACTATATTGTGCAGTTATTTCAGAACAGTCTTTTGAAAGTCTTAGAATGCATAATTTGCATTTGAGTAAGAAAATGCCAAATTACTGCTAAAATTTTAGTGTTTCAAAAGTTTCAACATAATTTCTTAGCACTATCTTAATGAAAATTTTGACTTAAAGATCTTATCTTCAGATTCTCTTCTAGTTTGCTGTACCCCTTTTTCCTGATCTCTGAATTTTGGGAGTGCCCTCAAGGGGTTTGCCTAGGTGATCTCATCCAGGCCCTTGGCTATAAGAATCCTCACTGTTAGGTCAATTTCATCCAAATTGTCTTTATTAAACTCTTTCTTGAGCTCTGAACAGGAGTCAGTTTAGATACTTGCCTTAACATGGCAAGTTCTCTAAAAAGAACTCTTGTCCTTAAGACTTTATTCTCCAGTGTCCCCATTTCCAGTAACTGACACCATCATTCCCCATTGCTTGAGACCCAAACAGAGGAGGCATCCTTTATTTCTCTAACACTCTATATATTTAATCCATCATTAAGACCCACAAGCTCTCTCCAAGATGTATTTTGGATCTGAGAGCTCAATATCTCTGTTTACCACTCTATTTCAATCCACAATCATCTTATGAACCAGACCACTGTCACAACCTCCTAACCTTTCTCTCTGCTTGTCACCACCACCGCACATGCCAGTCTGTTCTCCAGACTGTTCTCATACCAGAGTGGAAAAAAAATCATTCTGTTCATAATCTTAAATAAAAATCAATGATTTCACATAAAACAAAATTGAAATCTTACTGTGGCTTGTGTTCGAGCCCCTGCATACTACCACAGTCTTATCCACTAGATTCTCCCTCACTCACTGCAATCTCACCTCAGGACTTTTGTATTTTCTGTCTGGAAAATTCCATTTTTAGAGAGATGCAGAGGTAGCTGCCCACTCAGTCTCTTTTCAAAGGACACCTCAGGCCTGTTCTGACCTCCCATCTAAAAGAACCCGTCAGTCTTCCTTCACTCGTTTTCTTCAAAAGAGTGGTGTCTGATACATAGTAAGTACTCCAGATATATATGTTGAATGAATCAAGAAAAGGGGCTATGGAAACAATTCAAAATTTGTAAAGGTTACTGATACTTCTTTCTTTTGACTTGGTTCTTTCCTTGGGAGATAGGAAAGAAACAGCAACTAGTTTTTTGGTTTTGGGGTTTGTTTTTTTTTGTTTTTTTTTAAGAAATTACTGCAATTTACTAATGGTTACCAAAGCCTAGGTCCAAACCTGTTTTAATCATTACCATTATGAAATGTGGTTTCTCTAAGCAATTTAATCAACTGAACCAGTACTAATTAGAGTGCTCTTACGGTAGGATACCTTGATAGGCCCATTTGGTTCAGATGCCTTCACATCCAAATCAGACCCTTCTGACTTTTTAGGATGGGTATAAGGCAAGAAACATTCAAGTCAACATTCTAAGATGTGTCACTAATAGAACATCTGCACTACATATAAAACCCTACAGGAAAATGGGATGTGGGAATTCCCTGCTTTTGTGATGGGTGGGAAGTTTTAAGATTTAACAGGCCTTTGATACCATTGTATGTCCTTCATAAACAGGATCGTTTTTATTTTCTAAAGTGCCTAGTGTTAATCGCTTAATTTGATCAGCCTATGTGGCTGCATTAGGGTCAAAAGTTTTCTTATCTCTTTTGGGTAGTTACAGGTTTATTACCTTGGATGAGAAAGGCAGAATGCAAGAACAAAATTGTTTCTTGTGTATCTCCCAGACCTAGAAAAATCACACAGTAGGTGCTCAAGATGTTTGCATGAATGAGTGAATGAAATACATATTTTAAATGTTTGCCCTGTTAAGTTTGCTGAAGTTTGTATTTAATCTTTAAGCATAATGTTTTAAAAAATATTTTTAAAGTTTATTATTAGGGGCACCTGGCTGGCTCAGTCGGTGGAGCATGTGACTCGATCTCAGGATTGTAAATTCAAGCCCCATGTTGGGGCTTTCAACAAGTCTCTTGCTTAAATGTCACTTTTTTTTTTTTCATTTTGATGCATTGACATTTATTTTGTTATCTTTATGAACTAAAACTTAAAATGATAAAATATTACCATGGTTGGCAAGAGCTCTGATTTTTAAAATGCCAGTTCAGTCCTGGTCTACATCTCCATATACCTGTTTCAGAAGCCCAGGGGCTCCAAAGATACCGTGTAAAATACTGGTAATGGAATTGCAGGATAAGCTAGCTGATGAATATCACCCAATGCTTAACAAAAGTACTTTAAAGAGCCAAAATATTTCTCCACAAACATCAAAACAATGAAAGAAACATGAAACTTATATAATCTTTGAAAGGTGATGGATGGAAAGAAAGGAAGATAGAA
Organism: Zalophus californianus; assembly: GCF_009762305.2. Taxonomy (NCBI): domain Eukaryota; kingdom Metazoa; phylum Chordata; class Mammalia; order Carnivora; family Otariidae; genus Zalophus; species Zalophus californianus. The sequence continues at coordinate 113,525,708 of NC_045603.1, read as the reverse complement.
AATTTTGGCATAATTTAGCACATTTAATCCTCCCAAATTAGAGTTCAGTCAGAAAATAGAAACCACCTTAGGTATTTCAAAAGGAGAGAATTTGAAACTGGTGGAGAATTAGACCAAGGCAGGCCTTTTTGGAGGAAATTAACAAACAGAGCTGGGAATCTAGACAGGGGCAGTATGAAGGGAGCTGGATCCAAGGAAAAGACAGCTGCTGCTGCTGAAGATGACTTCTGAAGCAGGGTGAGGCAGAAACCCAGGCTTCCCCCTCTAGTCCTCTAGTTCTGCCTACACTGGCAGAACTTACTCAGAAGCAAGAGGGCAAGAGAGTTTGGGACAGCCTCTGCAATGCTGAGAAGGGTAGAGAAAAGGGAGAAAAATGAATCTGAGAGCAAACAACCAGCATAACCTCTGACCCTACCAGTAGAGAAAAGGAAGAGCGAAAGTATGCCAATTTGAGCCACAGTTCTTGATATTAGGTAATGGAACCTTGTTTATGAAGTTCTAGGAAATGTGTAAGAAAATGTATTGTGTCCCAAATATTTAGCAAATTGCTCAAATATAAAAGCAACAGTGACTCCCAAATGTAAAAGCGTCAGAGACTATTATTGCACTCATGAGACCTTGGAGAAAACAGTAACAAAAGCTAACCAAGAGGTGAATGGAGAATGGTGATAAAAGCATTGTTGGTGACATGGAAACAATTTACACATGCAACTACAGAATGATGGGAAATGTGGTATATGAATGTAGTAAAATGTGGCAAAATGAGATAAAATGGGAGATGGTGAGAAGATGGGAGGAAATATAAGTGCATTCATTTTTGTCTTAGGGGGTAAGTCCAAAGGTGACTGATCAAGAAATAAAAGGGTACTATGTACTAGTAGACCAGGTTCTCACTCTAGTTGAAGCTTCCATTTAAGTAAAGGAAAAAGCAAATGCACACACAAAAAAATCAGAATTCAATACATAATGCATGATAAATACAGAAATAATTGTGAAGAATATAAAGGTGATAAATTAGAGACTCACAAGGGAGTATTAGCGATTTTAGATCATGTATTTAGGAAAAACCTTAAAAGACATGGCTTTTGAGCTGAGATCTGAGGAATGAGTGCACGATAGTCATGTAGAACTAATATCGTGCTTAATGACAAAACACTAGAAGCAGTTCCATAATAAAAGACTTTTACTTTTAATACTCTGGGAAATACTAGCCAATGCAATTAGACAGGAAAAAGAGATGAGCTGTAAATATGGAAAGGAGGAAGACAATGATTATTTTCAGTGATATATATACAGAAAATAGAAAGCTATTAAAGAATTTAGTAGGAGGGCTAATTCAGTAGCTTTGTTACATAGAAAATAAAATAGAAGTATAGATTTAATTTACTATAGCAATAAAATTAAGACATTAATTTTAGGAACATCTCCAATAAATAGCATTGGGAAAACCATATTCACATGCAAAATAATGGGCTATTTTATACCACTTATAAAAAATTAACTTGAAATAGATTAAAAACTTAAATGTAAGACCTGCAACTGTAAAAATCCTAGAAGAAAACATAAAAAAAAAAAATTCCCTTGACATTGGTCTTGCCTGGTTTTTTGAATATGACATCAAAAGCCCAAGCAACAAAAACAAAAATCCAGTGGAACTAGGGGCACTTGGGTGGCTCAGTTGGGTAAGTGTCTGACTCGTGATTTCAGCTCAGGTCATGATCTCATGGGTCGTGACATCGAGCCCCTCACTGGGCTCTGCACTCAGGGAGTTGGCTTGAGATTCTCTCCTTCTCAGTCTGTCCCCCCACTCTCTCTCTCAAAAAAATAAATCTTTAAAACAAAAATCAAGTGGAACAACACTAAGCTAAGAAGCTTCTGCATAGCAAAAGAAACAAAAAGGCAATCTATGGAACAGGAGAAAATGTTTGCAAATTATACATCTCACAAGAAGTTAATATCAAAACTCCTACAACTTAATAGCAAAAAAACAATTCCATTAAAAAATGGGCAAAGGACCTGAACAGAAACTTTTCCAAGGAAGACATACAAATGGCCAACAGATACATGGAAAAGTGCTCATCATCACTAATCATCAGGAAAATGCTAATCAAAACTACAGTGAGATGTCCCCTCACACCTGTTTGAATGGCTATTTATCAACAAGACAAGAGATAACAAGTATTGGTGAGGATGTGGAAAAAAAGGGAATGCTTGTATACTGTTGGTAGGAGAGTAAATTGGTGCAGCCACTATGGAAAACAGTATGGATGCTTCTTCAAAAAATTAAAAATAGAGCCACCATATGATCCGGTGACCTTACTTCTGAGTATATATCTGAAGGAAATGTTATCACTATCTCAAAAGAGATGTCTGACTCTCATGTTCATTGAAGCATTATTCACAATAGCCAAGATATGGAAACAACCTAAGTGTCCATCAATGGATGAGTGGACAAAGAAAATATATTTATAAAACAGAATATTATTCAACCATACGAAAGAAGGAAATCTGCCATTTGCAACAATGTGGGTGAAACTTGAGGGCATTATGCTAAGTGAATAGGTCAGAGAAAGACAAATATTGAAATGTTTCACTTTTATGTGGAATCTAAAAAAGCTGAACCTATAGAAATAAAGATTGGTGATTGCCAGGGGCTGAGTGGTGAGGAAAATAGGGAGTTGTTGATCAAAGGGTACAAACTTGGGATTAGAAGATAAGTTCTAGGCATCTAATGTATAATATGGTGACTATGGTTAATATTGTAGTGTATACTTGAAAGTTTCTAAAAGATTAAATGTTCTAACTATAAAAAAACCAAAATCATGTGAGGTGATAGGTTAACTAATCTTATGGTAATTATTGTGTAATATATACATGTATCAAATCATCATGTTGTACACCTTAAACTTACACAATATTTTATGTCAATTATTTCTCAATAAAACGGGGGTAGAGGAAAATATGTATAGGTCTGTGTGAAAAAATCTTTAAAGCTTTTCTGTGGGATACAGAATATAGCTCAAATAGCAAACATGCATGTTCTTGATAGGAAAACTCAATATTGAAAAAAGTCAAAATCTTCAATATGTTCAGTGTAATTTCAATAAAATACCACTTTTTGGTGAGAATTTGTTAGAATGATACCTATGTTCACCTGGAAAAATAAATGTACAGATTATTGGGGAAAAAATTCTTAAAGGCCTCTCAGGATGGCAGTTCAAGATGGTGACATAGGAAGATCCTGAACTCACCTCCTCCCATGGCAACATTGAATCTATAGCTACAAATGGAACAAGAGGAAATTCTAAAAAAAAAACACTTAAAAAAACCCTAAAGACTGGCCTTAGTGACAACTACACCTCGGGCAACAAGAAGAAAATCACTTCAAAATGGGTAAGAGAGGCTAGGACACAATCTCACCATAAATCCCACCCTCGGTGTGGCATCCCACAATGCAGGAAACTTAATCCAAAGCTTCTCCTTGAGGGGCAAGGCATTTGGACCCCACATTGGGCATCCCAACTTTTGGGACATACACTTGAAAGATGAGCCCCCAAAGCATCTCACTTTGAAAACCACCAGGGCTTGTGTCCTGAGCCCCGTAAGTGTCTAGTGATTTGGAAAGCTGCTCTTAAAAGGCTTGTGCTCTTGGAGTCCTCTGCCCCTGAGCCTAGCCCAGAGGCAGTCTGTCTCACCCAGACTTAAAGTAAAGGAGGCCCACCTGCTTATATTAAAGTCAGCCTGAGGGGCAGGTGTCTAATTTAACACACACGTCCAGGAACCTGCTGGAACACTTGGGGATGGAGACTGATACCATCTTTAAACTCTCCCTTTGCTGTGCTCCGATGTTTTTGGAGGTAGGCTTTTGACATGTCTGGTGCCCCAATTTTTGTGACTGCCGCCAAGGGACACCTCTATGTCTACTGGCTCTAGTGGTTGGTGGGGCTTATGCTCGTGGGTCCCCCAGGACTGTAATCAATGGAGAAAGAGCTCTTCAACAGCTACCAGGTTGCAGCGGAGGCAACAGGCCCAAGAGCTCACTGTTTCTGTGAAGGAGGCCTATTAGCTGATGGTCATGATCGTGGCCGGGGTGGGCTTCTGATTAGGTATGAATCTGGGGACTGACTGCAATCCTTTCCAGAGACTCTGGAGAGCAGGCTCTATCTCATGCTCACCTTCCACCATGCTCCAGAGTGCCAGTGTCTTCTGGAGGAAGGCTTTAAAGATGGCTGGTGCCTTGGTTTCTGTTTCTGTTTCCCATTTTTTTGTGGTTGCTGGCCAGGAGACACCCTTGATTGCTTGGCTCTAGTGGCCGAAGTAGGGCTTGGACTCCTGGGTCCCATGAGGCTATGCAATCAGAGAGACAGTTCTTGGCAGCCCGCCACCCTCAGAACGCTGTGCAGACCGTGAACAGAGGCACATTCCCGGGACTTCCTGTGAAGGAGACCTCTTCACATGTCCTGGAGCTTCCGCCTGACAAGCAGCTGTAGTTTGGCACATGTGTAGGGGCCTCTATAGAAACAGTCTGTGGAAGCCATCTTGGTGCTCTCTCTCTCTCTGTCCTGCTCCAGTTCGCAGGTAGCACCCAGAAGAAAGCATATACACTTGTCTGGCACCCTGATTTCTGTGAGTGCCATTCAGGGGAAACCTCCAGATCTCCCGGCTCTGCTGGTCAGCAGGGGTGATGCTTGCAGTTCCACGGGACTGTATATATTGGCATATTTTTAAAAGCTGATGCCTGAAGGTCTGGCTTCCAGTCACCCTGAATCTAGGTGTGGAGACTTTCCCTTTGGGGACACTGACAGGTGTTGGCACATCCTCAACTATTGGAGCTATTAAAATATTATAGTCTGCCTGGACGAACATGGAGGTTTGAAAGACAACCAGAAGCTGAGGCAGGATTATTTGAATGACAAGGTTCATCTCCTATGTGAGGTCACTGCTTCTGGATTAACAGAATTGGTCGTTTCACCTACCGTGTGGAAACCAACACAGAGAGTCAACAAGCAAAATGAAAAAACAGAGGAGTGTACTCCAAGTGAAAGAACAAGAGAAAAACTCGGGGGGTTGGGGGTGGGGAGGGAAGAACCTTAATAAAATGGAGATAAGTAATTTACCTGATGACAAGTTCAAAGTAAAGCTCCTAAAGATGCTCACAAAACTGGGGAGAAGAATGGATGAGCCCAGTGAGAACTTCAGCAAAGAGATGGAAAATATAAGAAAGTTCCAAATTGAAGTCACAGAGCTGAAGAATACAGTAACTACACTGAAAAAATACACTGTTGTTCAACAGCAGATAGATGGAGCATAAGAATCAGTCAATGTGAAGACAAGACAGTGGAGCCATCAAAAGAAAAAAAAAAAAAGAAAAAATATAAAGATTCCAGAGTCAGGAGGTTCTGGGTGGGAGAAATGGGTGAACTGTTTTTTCGTTTGCTTAAATAAATCAAATTTAAAACATTAAAAAGAAAAAAAACAATACTTATAAGACACGGAAACTTGAATACTAATTGTATTTGATAATATTAAGCAATTAATGCTAATATTTTTAGGTATGATTATGACATTTGGGCTCTTTTTTAAAGAAGAGTTATTACTTTTGGATTATGCATACTAAAATATTTATGAATAGGATTAAATGATAGCAAGGACTTATAAATAATAAATAACCTGATAGAAGGTGGTGGTGGGTAGCTATAGATGAGAAAGATAAACATGAGTTGAAAATTGTTGAAAGTGGGCAACAGAAGCAGGGATTTATTATATAATTCTACTTTTGTAAATGTTAAACTTTTTCCAAAATAAAATGTTTTTAAAACCAGGGGAGAAAAACCTCAGAAGCATGGGATAAAACATCCTTTCTTTGCTAAATGTGTGTCTGCTGTGATGGCAGGAACTCCACAGCCTTTTTGTGACACTCACTGAGAATGGCAGAACAAGATGGAAAGTGCCTGCCTATATTCTTGATGTCACTTGAGCTGAGTTAACCAGTCCTAGAAATAGCTCATTTTCTATCCTTGTCATGTGAGATAGTAAGGTTTCCAGATTTTTGGTTGGGTGTTCTGTGACTTACAGGTAAAAACATCCTAACTGATACAGGGAATAATAAGACATTTGAACAATAACAAAAGGGGCTAATGGGATGTATCTTAAACACACATGAAAACATATTACTATAATGTTTTACATACTATATACATTAACACTACATAAAATCCACAACTTGTAAAAATCTAGCAGACAAGAATAGGTAGCCCAGAAAAGATTAAAAATATAGATATGAAGTTAGGATGTGATAAAAAGTAACATTTCAAATTGGTATGGAAATAGTAAATATTTGAAACTGGGAAGAACTGGCCCAAGAATATTAAAAGCTATAAATCTGGATCTGAATCTTTTTGTTGATGAATCAAACATTTAATTTAAATGTAAAAACTGTAGAAGAAATCATGGGTTGATTTATTGATAATCTTGGATGGGGAAGGTATTTCTGAGCCAGAGACAAAACCCAGATGCCATAAGGTTATTTTTATTTATTTATTTATTTATTGATTGATTTTTAAGATTTTATTTATTTTTTGACAGAGAATTAGAGAGCAAACAAGAGGGAGAGCGCACAAGCAGGGGGAGCAGCGGAGGGAGAGAGAGAAGCAGGCTCTCTGCTGAGCAGGGAGCCTGATGCAGGGCTCGATCCCAGGACCCTGGGACCATGACCTGAGCTGAAAAAGTTATTTTTATTACATAGGAACAAAAACTTCGCTATTGGAAAGACAAAGTTTAAAAATCCTAAACAAACCCAACATAACAAACAAAAAAGTGAGCGAAACTGGCAATGCATGAAAAATTGGAGAGGTCCTCACAAAGAGTATCTACAAATCTGAAAAAGGACTAGGAACAAACCAAGAAAAATGCAGGAGGATATAAAATAGGCAGTTCCCCAAAGAAGAAGTATAAATAGCTCATAAAATCTATGAGAATATGGTTTACTGCACTACCAATTGGGCCTTTTACAATACATCAGAGTGTAATAAGTACTTGTGGAACAGGTGACTGAATGAAATGCAGATTAAAGCAATAAGACATCAACTTCCAACTGTTAGGTTTACAAAAATCGTAAAATTTGACAAAATCCACTATTTTGATAAACACATGAGAAACAGGAACTCATTTGGTAATATCTTTAAATTTTTGAAGGCACATGCCACAAGATCCAGTAAGTTCACTGCAACATGGATATGTTCACACAAATAGATCAAGATATGAGCAAGAATGATCATTGCAGCATTGTTTATATTAGTAACAATAAAAAAGAAATAAATATCTATCAGTAGGGATCTTGTACTTAATATTGATTGGTACCTCCACACAAGGGAATGCTGTGCAGCCATTATACAGGATGTTGTAGATCTGTACGTACTGTTAAAAACAGGACAACAGTCCAAAATGGAGTCACTTATGATAAGCTCTGAATCAAGAATTGATTATAGTTTCAGCCTCTCCCAGAAATGGAATCTTAAACCAGCTAGTCAGGATTCACCTGATGAGCAGTACTGAAGTAGCCTGTCTGATAGACCCCTGCCATCCCCTAAAGGAAAGTGACCTTGGTACAACCAAGTCTACTTTTTGCTAGGATAAGTTCCTTGCTCCCGCTCCCATCTGCCTATAAAAGTCTTTCATTTTGTACTGGTCTTCAAAGCTCCTTTCTATTTGCTAGATCAGTTGCTGACTGACTTATGAATCATTGAATAAAGCCAATAAGATCTGGGCGCCTGGGTGGCTCAGTCGGTTAAGCGACTGCCTTCGGCTCAGGTCATGATCCTGGAGTCCCGGGATCGAGTCCCGCATCGGGCTCCCTGCTCGGCAGGGAGTCTGCTTCTCCCTCTGACCCTCTTCCCTCTCGTACTCTCTATCTCTCATTTTCTCTCTCTCAAATAAATAAATAAAATCTTTAAAAAAATTAAAAAAAAAAAGCCAATAAGATCTTTCAAATGCATTGAGCTGAATTTTGTTTTTCAACATCACTCATAAAGGAAGATCTCTAGGATTTTTATTAAGTGAAAGATTCAAGATACAAAATAATAAGTAGAGTATGATTTTGAGCAATTACTTAAAAAACAGATGTGCAAAGGTATGCACGTATCTAGAGAGAGGCATATGCATAAAATGTATTTTGAGCATATACGTGAGGAACCAGTATTAGTGGCTAACTTTGAAGAGAATGCCAAGGGGGCAAAGGAAGACAGACTTATTTTCATTTAATATGATTCCACATACTCTGCATTTTCAACTCTGGTTTTCAGGGGTGCACTGGAGTCAAGCTCAAGAGTATAGATTGTGTCTTTGTGCACATTTATTCCCCAACTCTGCTTAGTGACCTCATGTTGGCAGCTTGAAATTGGCCATGGTGGTAACATTTACACCATGGAAATGGGCTAACCCTCAAATCAGGGCTTCACTTCCCAAAAACTGTTGTTCAATATTTATCAACATAACCCTGCGTATCCTGCTAGTATGATCACACTAAAATGTTTAGTTAATAAAAATGTAGACAGATCCTCAGGTCACAATCTCCCATGTGTACTTGAGGTAGACATGACCAAAAGGAAGGAGCGTAGGCAGGTGCACTCTGCCAGATCCTTTTTCAACCAGGACCAGACTCACTGAGGAAGTGAAGAGGCTATGCCCTGCAATATATGACTTCCAAATATTTTTCCCTAGGGATCCTCCTTTAAAATGTAAAACCTTTTCCAGTTTTGGACACAATATAAATTCCCTTCGAGAAATCTCACGGCATGCCTGTGAGGAAAAGGGTATAAATCAGGAGAGAGAGGCTTGCTTACAATATAGTGTTTCCCTGCCTTTGTGTCCCTCAGTGGTATATCCAATTATGTGAGGACGTTGCAAAAAATCTGCAAACATTTACTTTAGCTAAATATATGTTCACAACAAGAGTTTGTCAGGTGACGGAAGTGATTACCTTCAGAAGTGATGGCCATCTCTGGGTCACATGGCCCCATCAGCGTGGTCAGGCTCTTCCCATTCTCCTTGCACGGGCACCCATGCCCCTCTGCCCCAGCCCCCACAGGAAGAGGTATCAACTTACACTTTGGGGACCTTAATTCAGTCTCTTAATCTATTGTTCTTTTCCATTTTGTTTTTGATTCCTTTTGCTAAGATCCAGCATTTCCTGGTTTAGCATAAAAATGGCCAAGTATAAGTATCAGCAGTTATTGAGGACCTAAAGTGAAAGCCTATGGGAACATCTGGGAATAGAGCTGCCCTGTGTAATAGCTGGAAAAGAGAGGAACTGCTCATAGACCGACCAACTCAAACCCCAGAGCAAACTCCAAGCCCTTGCTATGGGCCCATGGCAATGTCTCAGCAGCCACCCAACACAAAGACCCTTTTCTCTGCATTCTCTCTGCTTCCATGGAATCATGTATGTTAATGTAGGGAGGAAAACATTTTCCCTCTTCCTTTCTGGATTCTTCGGCTGGTCGATTTATTAAGTTGGTATGAGACAGATTAACAGGAGAAAAACAAATTTTAATTTTGTAAGTATAGATATGATCCCCAAAGGGCAGCCAGGTCATGGAGGCTTATATAACATTCTGAGCTAAGGAAACGGGTGGGGGGTCCAAGGATATAAAGGGAAGGAAGGCCATTCACAGGAAAGTGAGATGTTTGGAAAACAAAGGTTGCCCTGTGGTGCAGACAAGTTTCTTAAGTAAAGAGATATCCTCTGGTAATGGCTCTCTTCCTGGTTACAGGCCTCCTTTACAATGTAGATTTAGGTAGCTCAGGGAAGCGAAAGAGCTCTAGCTGGACCTGCTGGTTTTTGATTACCTTTAGCTCAAAATAATCCTCTGGCCAAAGAGACATATTTTGGGGCAGCAAATTTTGCTCCTCTTCATTGAGCATAGTATGCAGCTCTTCTATTTAATGCTGTGTCAGATTTACTATATTTTGTTTGGTTGGAACTACTGAGTTTATCAAGCAGAGGAAAATTACTTATGTCCAAGAAGGTTTGGTGCTACCCTTGAGGTTGTAGGCTGGAATCCAGTCCCACATGACTCAATTGGCCCATAAGAAATACCCAGCCCCTAGAAGTTCTACTCACGGGGAAGGACACAAATGGCCACATTCCTAAGCTTGGATATTAACATTTGAACCATGCCTACCCTCTCTCCTCACACATCCCAGTGACGCTTGTGACTTTCTTTGGACAATCAAACATACATAAAGTTGAAAGAACTGTACAATGAACATCTAGATTCAATCCTACCACCTGCCTCTCTTTTTTTCCTCGTGAACCACTTACAAGCCAGTTGCATTGTGGCTCTTACCCCGACATACTTTGGAGTGACTCTCCTAAGAGTGAGGCTATCATCCTACATAACCATAACACTGTTATCACAAGAACAGGTACAATTTGATGGCATTTGGGGTTAAGAAAAATTAGGGCAATACCCATTTGGAGGTCAAAGCAGGGCTGATTTGGCTTTCCACTATGTAAGTAAACTTTTAGAATCGTTCTTCACAAGCAGACTCGCAAGTGTTACAATGAGCATGTTCTTTTGTAGTCAGAAAAACAAAACAAAATAAAGAGGTGTTGGAAGCTGAGTCAGGACCAGTAGGTCTCCGTGTTGTGTGGCCAGTTGGCTCTTGGTGGGCCTGGATGATCCTGCCGCTGACACTAGGTGGCGGTGTTGGGCTACATTCAGCCGGATCATCCAAACTGGTGAACTGGCTCCCCAAGAAACTTTAGGGATGGAGCAAGAGAATGGTTATGGTTTCAAAGTAAATGTTAGAACAGCAAGCAGACCCCAAAGAGAGGGGAAGGGGCAAAATGACCAGAGAACTTATTTTAATGAACACACTTCTTTGGGGGGTAATATAGAGCATTGTCTTGGGAGTCTGACCTACTGAATTCAAACCCAGGTTCTGTCACTTCGGGGTTGACTTGCCGCGGACAATCAGCTTGACCCAGAGAAGGCTTGGTTTCATCCTACGTAGGACTGCGGGGAGGGGTTAATGTGACAAAGCTTGGAAATACCTGAGCACAGAGTGGGACATAAAGCAAGGACACATGCCATGTTGGCAGAGTTGATGTTGGCTTTATCCTCTTGAAAACCACTTCTGCCTCTGCTCTGGCCAACTGGGTTTCCAGAGCTATCTGTGGACGGTGGATTCTTCCTCAGGGTTAGGTAGGTGGGCAGCACGCATGTGTTCAGAAGCGGGACAGCGCACCCCAAGCCGCGTAGAGCCTATCCTGTAAATATAAGAGAGCTGACAAAGTTCCTGAATTGGGGTTCAGAAAACAGTGGCACAAAACCACCTGGAACAAACTGTGGCTGGAGACATTTGAGCCCTCTGCCTTCTTAACCAAGCCCCCTTCTGAGTGCCCTCACCAAGTGCTTTGCCCCAGGTGTGCAAGTCAGCTTCACCCAGACGGTGGAGTGGAAAGGACTCCAAGGTCGCTGGGTGGCTCATCCCAGCCTGCATGCTGTCCCAGAGGCCCCCCAGGCCCCCCACCCCCCCCCGTACCAGCTCACGCGCCTGTCCACCTCAACCCCGCTTTCCTGCCTATTTGTCCCAACCTCACCACCCTTCCTCTGGCTTTCGGCTGGGGCTGGGGGTGTCCTCCTCTCTCTCCATATGTTCGCCACTTCTTACCCAAAATCCACTCTGCTCTCTCTAGTTGTTTCCTCTGCCTGGAATTGGTCCCTTCCAGATTCTCAGGCTGCTGGTCCTTCTCACCATCTAGCTCCTCAACGGCACCTTCTCGAGGAGCCTTCCCTTACAAGTCGCTCATTACTCCACCCCTCTGGATACTTTCCTCACGGCGTTTATCACTCTCTAAGTTTACAATAATTCATCTGGAGGCCTCAGAAAAAGTTATCTCATTTTATTTTCTCTGTGTTTGGGGCGTCCCTCTCATGACTTGAGTCATGAGCTTTGCAAGGGCAGAAAGGGTGTCTATCTTGTTTGTTTACTGTTGGGTGCTCACTACCACTCTCAAATGTGAACCTTCCGAGTGCCCGTCCTGGGCATAGCAGTTCCTTGGTTGTTGGTAGCTATTTCTTTGGCTGCAGGTTTATCATTTGGTGTCTAGATCATACAGGTAGAGTTTTTGGAGCTGGAAAACATCCTTGAGGTCTCTATTCTGATGACGCTGTGAACAAACCACTCAGATGTGCACTTGGAGATGAGCAGTCTAGGGCAGTTCCTAGGACATAGGAAAAAAACAGAGTAAATTGTTGGAGCCACACTGGACCCGCAGAAAGAATGTGCTGGGCTGTTGCAGAAAGCTGTCTGCCTGCCCTCTTCCAGCCACTCTGAAGAATCCAAAGGCTTATAGCCAGCATAGACCAACTAACCACCACTCTCATCATGCAAAGAGGCTTGACGGAAGAATGTGCTGGTACTGACATTCCATAGACTGGCTTGGAAGAGAAAGAAATTGGCTAGTTGGGAGGAGGAGAAGGGTACCTGGGGAAAAGTGGCCCATCTGATGAGTGTGCCGTTGGCCAGTGGTTGGACATGGCCAAGGGTCCAGGTGGATGATAGCCCAGGTGGACAGTGATCCAGATCTATGGGAAGACACCAACTAGCAGCCAATAGCGGGACTGGTCCTGTGGGGTGGGGGCCTGGATAGACCCGGAAAAATGACTGGATCATGGGCAAGGAGACTGAGGTCTGGTTCAGCAACCTGGCCTACACTAGGGCCTGACTTGCAAGAAGCTCCCGGTGTCGTTTAGGGCAGGGTTCTCTTTTCAATTGGGTCTGGGTGGGAAGGCAGAGAAACATGAAAGGGTACCGGGACAAGCTGGACTGTGGTGCCTGCGCTTTCTCTCCGTGCTGGGTTTCTAGTACAGAGCAAGATGGCCTTAGTCTTCAATGAACTGTCAGCCAGGACAGTCAGTGAAAACCACAGCAGGTGGACCTGGGTTCGAATCTCAACTCTGTTGATTTCTAGCTGCGAGACTTGGGGCAAATCACCTCTGAGAGTAAAGCACCTCGTCCAGGGTGTTTGGCACATAGAAGGTATTAAATAGATGGCATTTATGATCTACATAATTCGGTGAGAAGCAGGCATTACTAAGATAGTGAGCTTTATGTTTCTCCGGAGCTGGAAATTAAAAGGGGGAAAGGGACACTTGAGGAGACTGATGGCATTGGTAGGGGCCTGCTTAGTTCTGACCTTTGGCTTTGGGGAACAAAAGGAAGCAGAATTTGGGGGGCGTGGGGCGGGGAACCAAATCTGACAGAGACAGCGTTCCTCTCTCTTCTAAAGAGGGAGGCTAGTGAGTTGAACACTAGTGAGTGGCTTCTCTCTTTGCAAAGCTGCTCTAAAAATAAAGCTTGGGATTTTTTTCTTTAACCTGGACGAGGAAGAAAATTGAAAACTTTTCCTGAAAGGAAAAAGAATATGAGTTAGATTTAGCAGTTAAGCCTCAAGGATGTTCGACGTGAACCGGGAATGTGTGTCTGTGGGCTTTACTCTGTGTTGGATCTTCATTTATGCCGTTCTAACTTCTCTAGTGAGAAAGCATGGAGAGAACTGGCACAACTAGCCAGCCGGTTCTTTTTATAAGTGACTGCTTCATGAACGACAATTCTCTTACCTTTCAGCTCTCCATTCCGGGCCAGTTCAGATGACACAACCAACACTATGAGGCCTTATGCACACGGGGCTGCTACCTACGGGCCCTTACCTACCTACAGACAGCAGTAATGAGCCTTGGAAATGCGGAACCGACTTATAAAGGCAAACGCAGCCATGCTTCTGGGGCTAAAAAGGCAGATACTGAAGGGGCACCTGGGCGGCTCAGTCGGTGAAGCGCCTGACTCTTGATTTTGGCTCAGGTCGTGATATCAGGGTCCTGGCATCGAGCCCCGCATGGGGCTCCTCGCGGAGTCGGCTTGAGATTCTCCCCTCCTCTCTCTCTCTCTAAAATAAAAATAAATCAATCTTTTTTTTTTTTTTAAGGCAGATACTGAAGTTCAATCATTTATCAGGTACCTACCATATTAGGCTATTGCACAAAATCATCTGTATAACCAACGGAACAACCCTGTGGGTGGATGTCATTCACTTGTCCAGGCAGTAATGGGGCGAGGGTGGGGGTTTAACCCAGGGCTTTGAACCGCCCCCCCACCCCCACGGCACTAGGCTTTCTCTGATGTGGAGCCACAGTGAAGAGGCTGCCCCCAGGGCGTTCTCCCGGCCTTTTCTCTTATTTGCTTCTACCTCTGACTTAAACCAGTGATGCCAGTTCAGCCGGTTATGTAGCATCTCGGGGATTCAGACAGACCTATGAAGCAGAAGGAAGGGACCCTGCGAGTCACTGGAGCAGAGTGGCTTCAGTGCCCCAGTGAGAAGCCGTGACCTCTCTTAGTAAAGAGAACCATTCTTCGGCCCTTGCTTGCAACACATATTAGTTGAGCATCTACTCATGTGCCAGAAAATGGCCTAGGTACTTGAGGTACGTCGGTGAACAAAACATCGCCTGCCCCCATGGAGCAGGTATGCTTGCCCCGGGGAGACAGACAATAAATGGCAAACATAACAGAGAAGTAAATTCTCAGGTGAGTTAGAAGGTGATAGGTGATAGGAATGGAGAGAAAGCAGAAACAGGGTAAGAAAGTCCAGAGGCGTTGGTGGTGGCTGAACAGACTGCCATTTTAAGTAGAGTGGGCAGGGTCGAAGGTCGAGAGGCGACATGGACGACAAGATTGCAAGGAAATGGGCCAGCTGTGGCCATATCAGGGGACATCAAGAAGAGGAACAGCAGGAGCAAAGGCCCTGAGGCCAGCGCATGTGTGGTGTGTGGGGGGCGGAGTGAGCAGCGCGGGGACTGGCAGGAGATGAATTTGGATCTGTATCCGGGTACCCATTTAAGAACTTGGGCTTTTACTCTGAGGGAAATGGGCCCATGGGAGGGTTTGGGTCAGCGCAGTGATGTGACTCGACTTACAACTTAAAGGGCTGTGTGTTGAGAATAGACAGCACAGGGGTGGTGCGGGGGTGTGTGTGTGGAGGGGGAAGGAAGAGGACCCTTTCGGAGGCTAGTGCCACCATCCAGGTGTGAGATGCTGGGGGCCCGGAGCTGAGCATGGCAGTGGCGGTAGTGACAAGAGGTAGGAGTCTGGGAAGACTGGGGAGACAGCCCGATGGCACTGCCTGGTGAACGGGATGTGTGGTGTGAGAGGAAGACAGGTCCAGGATGACCCCAAGGGCTTCAGAAGAATCAAGGTGCCAGCGAGGGAGGTTCTTCACAGGACACGGCACAATCGGTGCATCGAAGGCCGTGAACGACCGTGTCACTCTGGGTGGCTTGCGGCACTGGGAGCCCGGGGAGGCAATATCCATGAAGGGACCCATCGATCCAGTAGAAGGACCCCATTTCCACTGCCTAGTCCCAGTGGCCCTCAAGTGGCTTGGAGAAGAAGTGAGAGTCTGTCCTTTAGAAAGTGACGGGGTGAGGGTCCAAGCAGGGGTCCTGCCTTGCGCGGGTGAGGGCAGGCAGCAAGGCCGTTCCAGGAATGACCCTAGAAGCTGCCTCATCTGCGTCTCCAGGCCCCCGAGAACTGAGGGCTTTCGCCATGTAAGGGGGCAGCAGGGGTTTTCAGTCCTGGTGTGCCGAAGATTGCTCTGGACAGGGGTTCCCAGGTATCTGCCAAACCTCAAAACAAGGTTTGTTAAATAAGATAAAATACAAACCTATCTTTGTTCTTGTGAGCTCTCAATCAGCCCCTTGCTCTTAGATCCTAAAACCCCTACTGAATCCGGCTGCGTTGATTGCTTTTCTTTCTCCAGAATTCCTAAGTAGGGCAGAACAGGTGGGATTGTACTTCTTCGGGTGCTAGCCACTGTCCTTCCCTGTGCCATGGACCCAGTGTTCACCCCATTTCAGCTTGAAAGTCATCCACATCCTGGGGAGGGTGACCACACTTCGGGGCTGTCTGGGGCAGCTTGGTTCATAACTGTTGTCTTGGCACCTCCAGTAACCCCAACTTTCCACGTTCAAGAGTGTTCCAGTTTGGGGGCGCCTGGGTGGCTCAGTCGTGAAGCGTCTGCCTTCGGCTCAGGTCATGATCCCGGGGTCCTGGGGGATCGAGCCCCGCATCGGGCTCCCTGCTCGGCGGGAAGCCTGCTTCTCCCTCTCCCACTCCCCCCTGCTTGTGTTCCCTCTCTCGCTGTCTCTCCCTCTGTCAAATAAATAAATAAAACCTTGAAAAAAAAGTTTAAAGAGCGTTCCAGTTTGGAAGATAGTTTATACGGCCAGTATTGGGGTACCGAGGGCTACTGGCCCGGTGGGACCCTGGATTACCAGGCCAGACAGACATTTCCTAGCCCATCAGACTGCTGGTGTGATCAGACACCCTCTCGGCTGATGGGGAAAAGGTCTGAATCAAGCTCATCTTGTCCTTGCTTCCAGTGGAGTTCATTAGTTTAATAATGAGATAGAGTAAATTTTTTCTCTCGCATCTTCTGCCCCAGTGACTTAAGTTAGAGTCAAACTAGCTGATTGTTTCTCAAGTTGAACCAAGACAACCTTTCAGAAAGGTCAGAGGGGCATTGAGAGGGGCAAAAAAAAGGGGGGGGGATTCCTGGGGGAAAGGCTCTTCTGGAGGGGTTGTGGGCCGGGGGGGGGGAGTCATGTGCGGCTTCTGCATCTGGAAGCCCATCTATGCCCAGAACAGGGTCAGAAGTGTAAGAGGGAGGCTGTGGGGCAGAGCACGCGGAGGCGGGGGGGGGGGGGGTGCTCTGACACCTGCCACAGCCCCCTCCACAGCCCCCTCTCTCCTGTCTGCTCTCTGGCCCACTCAGCTCCCTCCTTCTTCTCCTTACTAATGTGTTTGCATCAACTGGTGAGCTGACCATTCAAGCAATTAGCACGTCAGTGTGAAAACTGATGCCATTTTTATAACCCGAAAGCATAGAATGCTCTGGGGAACTATTGTGAACTCAGCGCTTTGTGTTTGTTCCTTTCTATAGGAAGCCGACTTTTCCAGCAACTTACCTCTAGCTGTTGGGCTGAGGAGCTGGGTATCTGGCAGGAGTACTGCTTCTTCTGGGACAGGGCACCCCTTCAGTGGTCCCAGGGTGCTCCCTGGCAGAGTTTGGGGTGGTGGAATGAGGGAGGGGGGGCCTCCCTGGGCTCTTCCTGGCTCTGGGGGGTGACGAGTTCCCCTGCACGGGCCCCTCTTGCTGCAAACGTTGGTGGGTGAAAGCTCCTCAGCCATGGGGCTGGGGGTGCCGGGCAGGTGTGTTCTCCTCGTGCAGAGTGGCCAGGGCCGAGGGGGTATGGACGAAACTGGACAAGCCGTCCGTCCTGCTTCATCCTTCTAGCTCCTGCCCATCGCTCTGGAGATTCCACCTGACACCTGAGGCTAATGGCCCCCCAACTATCTCTGCAGCTGGGGAGCTGCTTTCTCACCTCTCCGATGAGTAGAAGAGGCCGTTTCTGGGGTGGATAGGATGCAGGGAGTTTTTCACACAAAAGTTAAGGTCTGGTCATCTAAGCCTGGCAGAGAAGGGACCGAGGCAGCTAGCTGCTGGGGACTTCTCACCCCATCTGGTGCCAAGAAGGAAAACAGATGGAATTCGTGTCGTTCCCAGTGCGCTTGACTTCCCTCTTCCCCTGCGCCTGGTCTCCCAAACTTTGCCACACGTTCTGCCCCTCATAGCTCTGCAAAACCAGACACGCCAAGGCAGGTGGCACGGGGAGAAAGAACAGTAGCCCGCACACCAGGAGCTCAGAATTGCTCAGAGGAAGGCAGGACTGACAGTTCAGCTGTGGGTCGCCAGTGTTCCGTGTGGGTCAGATCCTTACCAGACAGAATGGCACACAGCACTGAACTTTGCAAGAAGGGCATGACACCCAGACCTGGAGGAGAGGTCATGGGACAGGTGCAGTGGCACCTAGCTTTGGCAAGGAGCTGGAATGATTAACGCAATGACAAGGGCCAGGCCACATCTCACAATGGTCTTCACATACACGGAGAGGGTCTCATTGGAGGGATGGCGCTCCATTGTCCTTTGTCTTAACTAAGGATGATCCAACAGGAAATGTAATTTTAAAATTAAATTTAAGGGCGCCTGGGTGGCTCAGATGGTTAAGCGTCTGCCTTCGGCTCAGGTCATGATCCCAGGGTCCTGGGATCGAGTCCCGCATCGGGCTCCCTGCTCCTTGGGAGCCTGCTTCTCCCTCTGCCTCTCTCTCTCTCTCTCTGTCTCTCATGAATAAATAAATAAAGTCTTTAAAAAATTTAAAAACATAAAATTAAATTTAAAACACTAACTTGGGCCTCAGTTGTGAAGGCCTTACTCTGGCAGACCTCCCGTTGACGTCAGATAAGGTCCTGCTCGAGCAGAGCTCCAGAGGCAGGTCTTGGGAGGGTTTATTTATCTAGAAAACTAATCAGAGTTGGACCTAAAACCAAGAAACTGGGGCGTATCTAGACCAGAGCCGGGAGAACAAATCCTTCTCGTTTTCAGAAACTTATCGTGGCATCTCCTCACTTAGGGTTTACTGAGCATGGCGACAGCCACTCCATCCAGCCTTCTGAAACTTACTGTTTGCAGAGTGTATCTTTTTCCATCCATTTGCTTTCTGCTAATATGTGTTTGTATATTTAAACTGCATTTGTAGGGGCGCCTGGCTGGCTCAGTCAGGGGGAGCATGTGACTCTTGATGTTGGGGTCATGAGTTTGAGCCCCACGTTGGGAGTAAGGGTTACTTAAATAAAAACTTGAAAAAAATAAACTGCATTTCTAGATAGTTAACAACACAGACGCACACACACACACACACACATATATATATACACATCTTATATATATGTCATATGTACTCCTAAAATCTCTGACAAAGCCTGCCTTTATTTGGAGTGTTTAATTCATTAATAGTTAATGTAATTATTGATACATTTGGATTTGGATCTACTATTGTATTACTTTTCTCTTGGTCTGCTCTATTGTTCTTTTTTCTTTTGTAAGGTTTGATTGATTGATTTAACAGAGAGAGAGCATAAGCAGGGGGAGCGGCGGGCAGACGGAGAGGGAGCAGGGAGCCTGACACAGGGCTTGGTCCCAGGACCCCGGGATCATGACCTGAGCCGAAGGCAGAGCTTAACCGACTGAGCCACCCAGGCGCCCCAGAAGGGTTCTTTTTAAAGCCAAGGTAAGCCACTTCACTCCTCCGTGAAAAGTCTGCAATGACTCTCATTTTCTTAGAGTAAAAGCCAACAGGTTTCTAATCACCTGGAAGACTGCTCCCTATTATTTTTCTGTCCTTCTCTCCCTTACTTCCCTTGTTCCCTCCATTCTAGCCACCTTTCCTCTTCTAACTCAGTGTATCTCAACTTGTTTTCACTAGTGCCCCCACCAGGGGCAAAAGGGAAACGCCTTTTGAGACTTTTTTCTTAATCGACCCTACCTTCACCCCATGAAATTTTAATACCAAGGATCTAGTGGCATACCTTGTATTATTGTGCTTTGCAGATATTGCATTTTTTTTTTTTTTTTTTTTTTTTACAAATTGAAGGTCTGTGGCCACCCTGCGTTGAGCCAGTCTATGGTATCATTTTTCCAACAGCATTTGTTCACTTCATGACTTCATGTCTCTGTGTCACATTTTGGTAATTCTCACAATATTGTAAACTGTTGCATTGTTATTATATTTGTTATGATGATCTGTGATAATGACTCCCTGAAAGTTCAGATGATGGTTAGCATTCTTTAGCAATAAACTATTTTTAAATTAAGGCATGTGGATTGTTTTTTAGACACAATGCTATTGCATATTTCATAGACCACAGAATACTGTAAACATAACTTTTATAATCCCTGAGAAATGAAAAAATTCATTTGACTCACTTTATTGTGATAAACATTCGCTTTATTGTGGTTGGTCTGGAACTGAACCCACAATATCTATGAAGTGTGCCTGCACTATATGTATGTTTACCTACTGTCTCTGTATCTAACCTTTTATTTATTTATTTATTGACTTCTTTTTATTTTTTTATTTTTTTAAAATATTTCATTTATTTATTTGAGAGAGAGAATGAGATAGAGAGAGCATGAGAGGGGGGAGGGTCAGAGGGAGAAGCAGACTCCCTGCTGAGCAGGGAGCCCGATGTGGGACTCGATCCTGGGACTCCGGGATCATGACCTGAGCCGAAGGCAGTCGCTTAACCAACTGAGCCACCCAGGCACCCTATTTACTTCTTTTTAAAGATTTTATTTTCTTAAGTAATCTCTACACCCAGCATGGGACTCAAACTTATAACCCTGAGATCGAGGGTATCATGCTCTACCAGTGGAACCAGCCAGGTGCCCCTGTATCCGAGCGTTACACATTAAAAGATTAAGATTTACTTCAGCCTCCAAGAATGAATTTTCATCCCTTAGGAGGATGTTCATTCCCCTTTCACTATTTGCATGGAATTCTACCTCAGGGCCTTTCCACTTACTGTACCTTCTGCCCAGAAAACTCCTCTAGGCCTTACTAAGACAATCACTTTATCAAAAAGGCATCCCTTGGTCACTTGATTTTTTTATTTTTAGAGAGAGAGCATGAGTGGAGAGAGGTAGAGGGAGAAGGAGAGAGAGAATCTCAAGCAGACTTCCCACTCATTGTGGAGCCTGACACGGGGTTTGATCTCATGACCCTGAGATCATGAACTGAGCTGAAATCAAGAGTTGGACAATTAGCCGACTGAGCCACCCAGGTGCCCCTCTTGGTCACTTGATTTTTATTTATTTATTTATTATTTTTTAAGATTTTATTTATTTATTTGTCAGAGAGAGAGCACAAGCAGGGGGGGAGTGGCAAGCAGAGGGAGAAGCAGGCTCCCCGCTGAGCAAGGAGCCTGGTGTGGGACTCGATCCCAGGACCCCGGGATCATGACCTGAGCCGAAGGCAGACGCCTAATGACTGAGCCACCCAGGCACCGAGAATCTCAGTTCCAGGAGATATGTGTGCTCCCTGAGGCATCCAGATCCAGCCTTCCCTGGCACACAGAGCGTGAACTATTCACGTTTGTTGAGTGCACGAATGTGGCGCTCAGCTGTGTGGCCCACCTTCGCCTGGGTGGCTCGGTCTGCTGGCGTGCCCTTTTTTCTCCTTCATATCAATCAAGTCCCATCCTTGCTTTAAACCTCAAATCAAGTCCCAACTTCTCCCTGGCTGCTTTTCTGGTTTTATGTCTTGAAGAATTTTATGAAGTTCTTACACCCCACACTCCTGGCAGGAGTTACAGAATTAGAATTAATTATTGAAGGCTGAACTTCTTTCTCTTTGGTCTAATCTGCCTCAAAACGATTCAGGAACCTCCTTCGGCACTCACTATTAACACTACCTTTTAGCTTCCAGAGGCACTTGGTTATTCCTAAATTTATATATGTTTATATGCCATCAGAAGATGGGGGTGGGGAGAAGGGCGCTTGTGAGTTGAACGCGTGGCCACAAAGAAAGGAGAGAAAACCATTTAGTCTTTAGGCTGATTAACACTGTTTAAGTATGCCTTGGGTAGATTCAATTGGCCTTGTGCTACTGGAAATAAAGAATATATTTTTTTGCTGGTTTTCATTGCATTAGATCATGTTGTTTTAACCCAAGGGCCTCAGGAAGTGCATAGTAAATTGGAACACTCAATCAAATAAAACAAGTATGCTTAAACTGAGTTATAGTTGGTTGTGCCACAAATGCTAAAGTTCAAGTTGACATTCCAGCCTGAGCTCATAATGTTATTAGCAAGAAGCCCGTAGCAGGGGGGAGGAACAGAGAGGGTATCAGACTTCAACACACACGTTGTGACTTTTTTACTTTAAAGAAAATGAACTTTGTGATAACCTAACTCCTTTGTGTTTATTCATTTTCTCGCATGTTCAAAGGTCAATTCTGGGTAGGACAGCAAGTGTCCATATGTTTCGCCAAATAGACCATATCTGTTTGGTGGGCCTCCTCTGATGGGATAGAAATGTCTTAGGGAAAATCACTCTCCAACCCTGCTGCCCCCCATCTCAGCTCTCCAGTGCTGATGGACTGAGGTGCCAACGGATTGGCCTGCAGTGGGAACGGGGCCTGCAGCCTAGTACCCTTGTACCCCATCTGCGGGCAGCATTTGGCATTATCTGTATGTTGTTGGTCAGCAACCCAGGGAACATGAGCAGTGAGTCTGGAGCATCTCAATTTAAACAGTAAGCAAACGAGGGGCACCTGGCTGCTCAGTTGGTAGAGCGTGTGACTCTTCTTCTTGGGGTCATGAGTTCAAGCCCCAGGTTGGCACGGAGATTACTTAAAAAACAAAAAAACAAAAAACAAAAACAAGAGCAAGTAATATTAAAATGTTGCCTCTAGGGGCGCCTGGGTGGCTCAGTCGGTTGGGTGTCTGCCTTCGGCTCAGGTCATGATCCCAGGGTCCTGGGATTGAGCCCCGCATTGGGCTCCCTGCTCAGCGGGGAGCCTGCTTCTCCCCTCTCCCTCTGTGCTCCCCTGCGTGTGCTCTCTCTCTCTCTCTCTCAAATAAATAAGTAAAACCTTAAAAAAAATAAAAATAAATAAAATGTTGCCTCTGGAACAAAATGAATCCAGCAATAGAACCATGTTCGAGTGGCTGGACCCTTCAGGTGGCTGTGGCAGCCTTTGGGCTTAATTACGAGGAGAAGTCTGTACACAGTGTCTTCCCAGGTGTTCTTCCTTCATCCTCATTCTCCTGTACCTGGTCTACCCTCAGACATCAGTCCCTTAGAATACTAGTCATTAATCTTCACAGCTTACACAACAGTGTCTCTGGTGATATTTTAGCTAATCCTCACAACACTCCTTGGACGTAGGAACTACCATCACGACCTCCGTTTGGTAGGTGAGGAAACGGAGGGGAGTGGACAAGGCATTTAGGCAGGGAGCATATTTTGGCATCATTTCTTACATCATATAACCTGGACAACACGTAGATTCTGGCCAAGGTTTTGGTTGTAAGACCAGAAAGCCCAACTCAGTGCCGTGGTGGTTGGGGGTTCCCCATGGGTCAGCATCTACTCCCCGTGTCCCAGCCCCACCTCTCAGCATCACTGACAAGGGGTGCAGGACTCTGCTCTGGGCTGAGGCTCTCAGGGTAAATGAGCAAGGTTTTTAATCTCTTTTGCAAAAGCTCAATTCCAAGAGTTACTGTTTCACAATAAAACAAGCGCAGCTGAATCACTGTAACAGTCCATTTGTCCTCCAGTGGAAACATTGAACATGATCGGTGATTTTTTTTGTTGTTGTTGTTCCTTTATCCCAAAAGTAGGCCCAAATTCCCTAGAGCTGCGCTGGAGTGTTCAGGAGGAAAGACTCTTCTCAGTCAGGGCTCCCAGAAGGGGTGATGGAGGGCAAGCCCGACATACCACTTCCATCACGCTATTTGGGAAATTCATCACTGTGGATGATGACGGGCTGCCTACAGAGGAGAGTGGCCTCATTCTATCTGCTTGCAGCCATCACTTTATATTCCTGGTCTGCCAACAATCTCCAAGGACTTGCTGTTAACTCCATTAACTGAAGCCAGAAAGGAATCGAGAAAGTAATCAGAGATTTTAAAAATCAAAACTGAGAGCTAAGCATTGGAAGTTACCTTTTGATGATGTTATCCAGGGAGTCCTTGTCTAGGACATCGGGCTGGGCAGAAGAATTACGTGGTACTTCTAACGCAGATGACTGAAATGCAATGCAAATTCACTCACTGATGCACTCGACTGTTGGGAAGCCACACTCTAGTGCAAGAGTAAGGGCTTCTGGCTAAGGGTTCTATTGTGTTATGACAATGGAGCGCGAGAAAATAGCTTTCTGAATAATATGCCTTTACATGCATTAAGATCATACCTAATTAGAACTTCAAGGAAATAATTACTTGGTTAGAAACAGTGCTCCCATTACCAGGAAGAGTATACTCAAGGCCAGCTTGGCAAAGTACGAAGGACACAGAAGACTCGAAACCTCTGGGTGAACTGTTGTCCTGGCAGAGCAGGTTTATCTCTCTGGGCCATACGTTGGCGTGTCTTCTGGAGCCTGGGTCCTCGATGCTCCTGGATGGCGCTAGGTCAGAGGTTCTCGAACTGTGGTCTCCCATCAGCAGCATCAACGCCACCTGGGAACGTAGTAGAAATGCAAATTCTCAGGCCCCACCTCAGAACTCCTGAGTCAGGCACTCTGGGGGAGGAGCCCATTAATCTGTTTTAACAAGCCTTCCAGATGATTCTGACGCTTGCTTAAGTTGGAGAACCACTGAACGAGGGCTTGGAGCCTCTGTAGAAACCAAGAACAAGGGCCCCTTTAACAGCCTATTATTCATCCTTCACAATATGAGCAGGCAGTACAAAGCAGGCTTAGAATTCTAGAGCCAGGATGGACTTGAGAAGCCATTTTTCAGGTTGGTTCATCCTGTGGCCGAGGATTCTGTAGCCCCAAGGCGTCAAGTGAGATCTGACCACAAACCAGGCCAAGAGTTGGTGTCAGGATGACTCAGTCCTCTGTCCCACTGCTCTCTCGCATCCAGATCACAAATACCATGCAGTTGCTACTCGAAGAAGGGGGTACAGCACGGAGGAGCAAGATCAGGTGAAGAAGCTGGGCTTGGTTAGACCCCTGTGCCTCTAGCCCAGAGTGCAGCGCTCCCGGAGAAGTCACGGCTACCTTCCTTGTTCTTGGTTTGGAAGATGATGTTCTCTCTCCAGGTTCTCCGTGATCGGTGGGTCATCCATCCATTGTCCTCAAACAGACATTGGATATGGATTTCAGGAGCCCTGAGGTGTCTCTTCCACGCAAGCCACTTCCCTGATTGGTGTGAACATTCTGGTTGGTGTGAAGGCTGTGATTCCTCATTGTTTCTGCTTCTACACATAATGAGCACTGAGGGTCAGGGGCAGGAATTCCCATAGCTCATTTCCACAGGGGAAGGCCAAAGGTCTGAGCAGAAGGAGCCCGCAGATAAAATCAGGCATCAGGGCAAACACTCAGTGACAGTTGTCTGGGCAGGTTGCTTCCTGTAACAAAGACGGCCATCCAAGAATGACCCCAAAACTCATTCCCAGCAATCCTGACTTCGGGATCATCGGGACCCAGAGAGCTTTGGGAGTGGCAGGGATTCGACCCACTCGTCAACTGCCCTTGTTCTCAGCAGTAAAATCTCTCTCTCTCTCTCTCTCTCTCTCTCCCCTCCTTTTTTCTTTCTCCCTCAAATTACTCCATTTGTCAAGAGGTAATTTTACCTTATAATGTTGCCAACCTGTTTCGAAGGAACCCGTAGCTCAGAACACTAACAATTTCTTTCCATATCTTTGTTCAAGGAGAAACCAACCGACCGTGGTTTACAATGGCCCACCATACCTTCCCACCTTCCCACTGGGCCAGAAGGTGAGCGCCCTGAACTCAGAGTGTCAGTGCCTCTGGTGTGACATCTGGAGAGCTGTCACACCTCCTCTCAGTGTCCTCAGCTGTAAAATCAGAGACGGAAGTGATTATTTTCCACGATTTAATTTAAAAAAGTGGCTGACGTGGCCTCACCTAGCTCTTAGGACACAGAGGAACTGTGTGATTAATTTGATCAGTCTAGACTGGCAACTCATGTGGAGTTGGAGGTGGAATTATCCTTTTAGTCTTTTGGCTTTGATCTTGACCCGAACGAGAGTCAGATTTTCATGCCACATGGCAGGAGGAGGGGGGGAACGGAGTTCCAGAGGAACTTCATACAATACTGCCATGCGTGGTTCTGGGGGGAATGTCAGTTGCCCATCTTCTGGTGTTATGTGGATCAGGAAAGGAGGGGATCTTTGACTCCTCTGTGTGGAGGTTTTCTGTTTGTTTGCTTTGTAAAGTTGAAACTGGCCCCAAACAGTCTGTGGATTTGGAGAAACTATGCACACATTTAGACTTTAGGGATTAGGGGTAATTCTCTGTGGTGGTTCTGTTCAGTTACACATTTCCACTCAAAAATGCTAAAACCAAGAAATAAACCTTTGAGAATATGAGCTCCTCCTTGGGCAGAGTCCTGGTTTGCTGGTGGGTGACACAGACACTCTCAGGGCAAGGGTTGTTTTGTTTAGAACAATGGTCACTGTTGTACTCCACGGCATACCTGGACCTCCTGGACCTGCTACCAGAACCTTCTGGCCTACGCACAGAGAGAAGCTTGTTCCTTATTGTCCAAAGCCCTAAGAAGATTCTGGGAACAGGGCTCACAGCCCTCTTCCTGATGTCACGGCCCGGCTCTGAGACCCGGTCATTAAAATATTGACTCTAAATTTTCCCTGTAATGAATGACCTTGCTACTTGTACCAACAGCAAATCCCGGCAGCCGGCTTCCCAGCTGGTTACTGCTTCCCTCCCACCACATGAGGGCGAGAAAGTCATGCCACAGGTCAGCTTCCTTCCGCCGGGGATGTCCCCCCGGCAGAGGAGGAGGCTCCAGGCTGCGAAGACCAATGCGTTATGTTCTCTGAAAAATAAAAGTGATAACAGATGTGAATGCACTAGTGTTGGCTTAGGGAAGTAGGATTAGCCTGGTGGGACTTTTTTTTTTTAACATAATTTTTCTCCAGAGAAGAATGCATTATTTTAAGTAACTTTAATGATACGTGTGTAAGAATGTGAACGTGTGCTTAGATGATTTGGAGCAGAGGCCCTATTCCAGCGTTGCCACTCTTGCTTCAGGACCTTGTGAGGTGCAGGACATCTGGAAGGATTTGCGGGGGGGGGGGGGCAGGAACGGGGCTTTGAAGAGCAACAGAGACACTAGGCTGGGTTATGGTGACTCTATTCCTGGTTTTGGGGTCCAGCTCCAGGCACACCTCCAGGGGTACTTAAAATAATGTGTTAGCAAAAGCTGGCAAAATAAACTACAATTACATCATGAAGAAAGACAGGAGGGGCACCTGGCTGGATCAGTCGGAAGAGCGTGTAACTCTTAATCTCTGAGTCGTGAGTTCGAACTCCATGTTGGGTGTAAAGACTACTTAAATGAATAAATAAACAAAACCTTAAAGAAAAAGACAGGAGACCTATGTGGGTTCTCCTTCTCTTTCTCTCTCCCTCCTCTACCTCCTTTTGGGGTCAGGAATGATAATATGAGATGAAGTAACTTGGGAGGTAGGTCGTTAGGGCATGCCAAGAAGAATTCGGTTTTATTCCCATTGAAAGTTAAATCTGTCCAGTTGTTGACTGAAAGAAGATGGGCAGGGGGCATTGTTTAGACACTTGTCAGGAAATGGATACAGAATGCCTTTTGGTGACATGCAGGACGGCTGGGAGAATCTGTATCAGTTTAAAATGCTTTTGAGATTTTCTCCTTGATCTTGTATGGCTCCCAGACTTGAATTAAGACCCCTCTTATCAGCTGTCTTCAGGTGGGCCACCTGCCCTTTGCAGCCCCAGCTAGAATTTCCTGCCCGTGAACCAGTCCTGCTGGGTTAGGAAGGGCCGGGTCACAGGACTGTGACCCGGCCCATCCTAGGCTCATTTGGTAAATTAGAAAGAGGCCCCCTGTCAGGCAATCATGGCCAGCTCCAGGGTACACGGCTGGTTCTGAGAGTCACAGCTGGACTTGAGCCCTCACGCACCCCCTCAGCTGGACATCCTCGGTCTTGAACAGCCCAGGGTGGCCTGCGTTGACTTGTAGGTCCTTAACTCCTTAGGTGAGTTCCAGTGCCTGGCATTTTTCCTGCTACTGGAAAATGACATAGCACTGTCGTCTTGAATATTAAAGGAAATAATAACTAGAAGCTGTTGCTGTAATTATAGCAACTCAGTGTTAAAAGGGACTTTAAAGGGTCACCTGCTCCAACAATTATTTCCCATACCCATCCCTGGATTTCACCTATGTGCTTGAGAGCCACAGCTCCAGCTCCCCCCCGCCCCCCCTCCTCGTCCGGGCCCTCTGTTCGGCCTCCAGGTGCATTAGTGCCAGGAAGTCATTCCTTATTTTAACTCTGTCTGACAACTTTTAGCTGGCGTAGCTGGTACCCACTGGTCTTGTGCCCTCTGCAATTATACGAGCAAGGCTTTTTTTTTTTTAAATCACTGAAAGTCTTTCCTTCGCCTGTAATGTTAAACGTGGTATTAAGGGCCATTACCTACCTGATTGCTCTATTTCATCAAAGACTTTTCCAGGTGCTATACTCTGCATTGAGCTCACCAGTCCCAGATGGTCCAATCAGTGCCATCCCCAGGAGAACAGGTCATCATTTTGAGCTGGACTCCATGTATGAGTACCAAGTCGCCCTGTCAAATACTTGTGTTACTATTCACATCTGTTTTTTTTTTTTAAGATTGTATTTATTTACTTGAGAGAGAGAGAGAATGAGAGATAGAGAGCACGAGAGGGAAGAGGGTCAGAGGGAGAAGCAGATTCCCTGCCGAACAGGGAGCCCGATGTGGGACTCGATCCCGGGACTCCAGGATCATGACCTGAGCCGAAGGCAGTCGCTTAACCAACTGAGCCACCCAGGCGCCCTATTCACATTTGTTTTTAAGAAACAAACCTAAAGGATAGATTGGTTGGTCACGTGGCTGCTTTTTGAAGGCCGCCTTAAAAGGCCTTCTTGAAAAGTAGTAACTTTATTTGACTTGATAGAGAGAGTAATGTCACTTGCTCTTTTTGACCCGGATTTCATTTTTGAGGCTGTCTTTCACAGAACCTGGAAATGATCTTAGAGATCACTCTAATGGTCACATCTGATCGGTGACAATACAGGTCTAGAGAGATGGAATGATATTTGGCCCAAATCAAACACTCGTCCTTTCCCCTTCGTTTATCTATTTTGTTTCCCACGTGGCTTATTCTGAAGGCCCCACTTTCGTTCCTGAGTTAAGGGGGGAAGGGGAACGGGGTGATGGTTGTGATGGAGGGGTAAGATAGAGCTACAGCCTGAACAGACACACAAGGGCACAAGGCCAGTGCTGTTTCTAGCTCCTACCGACTCTAGCCGCGGGTGAGGCGGGTGACACGGATGGATCTGTCCACACCAGAAGGGTCTGCCCCCTTGTTTTACTCTGGGACCAGTCAGTGTCCCTGGACTAGTCACAAGTGAGGGAGGCGGTGGGGCGCGACCCACGAGCTCTGGGGCGAGCCGCGCAGGTGAGTCAGGCAGGTAAGCGCTGTGGGCGGCGCGCACCTGAACTTGAGCGCGGCGCAGCGGGGGAGCGCCCGAGCCAGGCGGGCGGGGGGGGCCCAGAAAGCCCCCCCCCCCCCGAGGGCGTGGACTCGGCGCGGGAGGAGCCGAGAGCGGGTGCGGGTGCGTCTGGGTCGGGGCCGAATGATGTAAAACAGAGCGGAGCTCCTTGGCGCCTCGGCACCATTACCTTCAATTATAATAATTGGTGCCTCTCTGCAGCGTTTGCTTTCCCCCGAGGGATCTCTCGCTCGGTCTCATTGTTTCTCCGCCTGGCTCTCTCGCTCTCGGCCCCATCCGTCGGCCTTTGTCCGCCACTCCCAGCCTCGCCCTCCCCTCTCTCCATCTTCTCTTTCTGGACGTTCTCCCTGCCGGAGGGTGGGGGGGGGTTGCTGCCTAGAACCGATAGAAATAACCCATTGATCGGTCTGACGTGGAGCTGCTGCTCTATTTTCAACGGGAACTTAAAGGGGCTTGCCTCTGCGTTCACTTTATCCTTAAACTAGTACGTCCAGGTACTTCTCCGCTTCCATTCCCATAAGCCGCGATCCAGTAAAAATGTGTGGAGCCTGGAGTTAACTTTCCCGAAGCTTCCTGGATCTGTCAATGTGGAAGATTCCCTCTTGGCGACCACTCATCCCCATCTCCCTCTCTCTTTATCTATTGACTCTTGCTGGACTTTGGCTGACTGTTGGAAACAAAAAGATTATGGACCTGAAGAGGGTTTGGCTATACTACCTCTTTGGTCATTACCTCTGACCAAAAACAAAGATAAAAAATAAAACCATAGGCTCTTTTCTCTGCATTACCTGCATCAATCAGGGGCCGGAACTCACCTATTTCCAGAAAAACTGTACCTATTTCCAGAAAAACTGTGCAGGTCTTCACAGGATGACTTGAAGGATTAGGAAAAAAGGAATGTCACCCCCCCCACACCCCCCCCCCCCCCGCCTGCCTGCCCTTTCTACAAACCTTTGTTAAAATTAGGCAGTCACCTAAAAGAAGGAAGGCAGGATTCTAAGCATTGTGAGGGCAAGGAGCCTCTTCAGTAATCCTACTGATGACCCATAAAAAAGAGTATGGCTCATGAGCACAGTTCATGGCAAATACATCCATGGTCAATCAGGATTTTATTGGGAAATGCTTCTCTCTGACAGTGAGTAAGCAACATCACACTTCTTTGAAAAATGCTATTGAATTGGAAATGGGTAACCTTTTAAAGGAGTCCTTTACAGGGCAGGAGATACTTCTAGGGTTTCCCAGAAGACTAGGGGCAGGAATTCTGGCTCTTCCTTTAGTGAGCAGCTCCATTTCTTGCATAATGATAAGTTAGCCAACCAATTTGTCTCTGCTGATTCTTGGACTACCCACCCGTCATGAGAGCTAACCTGTGTTGGCAAGATTCACACTGTGTTTAGAGAGATATCATCACCCTACCAAGACTGGATTGGCAGTGGCCTTCTTTCTGCTTCAAATGATCAGCTCTGGAGAGAAGAAAATCCTGAACCCAGCTGAGGAGTCCTAAAGCTACCATAAATCTGTTTGGATGACTCAAAACCAGATTTGGATAAGCTCGCTGTTTCTAAGGAGAATCATCTAATGTTTCTGTAGGGGTTCACCGTTAACATGCTGATCTCATGTTACTCCCTTAGCAATCTCTGAGAGAGCCAGGCCACCCAGCACTCTCATCCTCATTTTATGGGAGAGGAAAGGGGCACCGAGGGGACAATGGATTCACTGGGGACAACATGCCGAGTGGTGGAGCATGGATACAAATTCAGTTCTCATCTCCTCGTGGATTGTTGTTTCCTCATCGACAAAGTTCGAGCGTATTCATTCAGAATTCCCTTGTTGACCTTAATTCCTTAAAAAGAAAATTGATTCTGGATGACACTGTGAAAGGCATCAAAGGGAATAGAAAGCATAATAGAGGTATTTTCTGGTCTTTATTTATAATCTCTTTGAATAGCCAGAATGAAAAGGGAAGTAGAGTAACCATGTTAACAATGCTGCTTCTTTAGAAAACTCTTTATATATTCCTGCGATTTTATGAGGAATAGCTAAGTGGTAGGGCGTGGGGCAGTGGGGGCAGGGGATTCTAAGGAAGCAAGTGACTATTTTGGCTTTTTGGTTGAAAGTTGATGAATTTTGTTCACATATTACATATAGACTGCTAAGCAATGTCATTTGCTCATAGACATGTAGGCACCTTGGCCATGAACATCCAAACTACATGTGTGGAGAAAGCTAGGTAGTTATTCATCCCAAATACCCATCTTTCTCATGAAATTGATAAAAAAGCTTTTATCGCCTGGGTGGCTCAGTCGGTTAAGCGTCTACCTTTGGCTCAGGTCATGATCTTGGGGTCCTGGGATTGAGCCCCGCGTCAGGCTCCTTACTCAGCAGGGAGTCTGCTTCTCCCTCTGCCTCTGCCCCTTCCCCTGGCTTGTGCCCTCTCTCTCAAATAAATAGAAAAAATCTTTTTAAAAAAAATTGAAAAAAGCTCTTTTCGTTGCTGTAGTCAACTAAAAAGACAGGGTATTCAAGATTGTTGTATATTAAAAATAATCCAAAAGTTCAAAGTGGGCCTGCTGTCCTGGCTCTGGAAATGTTCTGAGTCTTTGGTCTGTAGGGATGGGCTGTCTTCATTTGGTCACATGAAGTTTATTTTTGATGACAGCAAAGAGTCAAGTGAGAAATTCACACTAAATTAATAATTTAAAGGAACTCACTAATACTTTTTCATAGGCGAGGTAAACTTGGGGTCTGTGTAGCCTATGTGTCTATAGTAAGAGCCTATCTATATTATGCTTTACGCTACCGGCCGGCCCTCACTTCCTGGCCTTCCTGGCCTGCAGCCGGGATGAGGGCCAGCAGCCACAGTTTAGATCAGCCAGGAACGCTACCCTAGCTGAACAGACCACAGGCTGAACAGCAGCCTGTGTAACTTGCATGTCAGACTCGCTCAGGAGTTGGCAATTGGGAAGCCAGAGGGCGGAGGTAGTCTGCCATAGGGACGGAAGGCAAAACCATCTCTTGAGCATGGCCTCTATGTAAAGGGTGCTTATGACTGGCTAAAAGCAAGCAGAAGTTCTGTCAGAGCAAAATCCAGAGCCAAGGACAGGATGCCAGCTCTCCGGGAGAGAGGTGAGAAGAGACAGCCCTAAGGACAAGAGACCCCAATCTTCTCATTTCCAGTTCCAAGGAGACTGGCTTCCCAGCAAGATAAGTAATGTTTATTGAGTTCTGATTAGCTATCTCCTTACAATAAGCCTATTGTCTCTGTATAAGAAACCCCTTCTAATTAAATAAGCCTGACTGAACTGTGTACTATAAATGTGTATATTTTATTTTATTTATTTATTTTTAAAGATTTTATTTTGTAAGTAATCTCTACACCCAACATGGGGCTCGAACTCACAACCCTGAGACCAAGAGTCGCACGCTGCACCAACTGAGCCAGCCAGGTGCCCCAAATGGGCATATTTTAAATGATGTCTTTGAGACGCTAGGCTGAAAATATAGGTAAATGACATTAAACTATGAATGGGACAGTGGAGAGTTATTTGTTTTTAAACAAATTCACAGCAGAATAGAAGCTTGTTTGTTAGGTCACCAAATGGAATGAAGGAAGATTATTGAATTTGGGGGCAAACCCATTATAAGTTCTTCCCTTAATATCAAGGAGAAGAACAAGAATTCTGTTCACTGATGGTCTCATTCAGTGCAATCCTGTAGCTCTCTCCAAAACCTCTGCCCCCATAGAATACATTTCACTGCAATGCATTCAATATTAGAAGATATGTTCATTTGGCTGGCATTTCATTCCATGGGTTGAACCCATGCATCAGATTTAATGTGTATCTTGACACTTTGTAAATGGTAAGACAAATAATGTATAGCTAATTATTTCCTCAGAAATTATTATGGAATAAAAACAGTGGCATTGACAAAAACGCAATGGCAAATATAAGTAATTTCAAAGTTCCACCGTGAAAGATCTCCTTCTGTTCTGTCAGGTTTGTTTGGAAGATCCAGTATTAGACAAGAAAAGCTTTAGGATAAGAAGTCACTATGGGACCAGCAAAGGAAGAAGAGTGGGTAGAAGCAGAACAGCAGAAAACTCTGGCAGATCTTGGGCCGTGGAAAAGGATGCATGGTTTCAGTCAATTTCAAGCTAGAGTCTAAATGTTGGGCTGTCTATGGGCGCCTGGGTGGCTCAGTTGGTTAAGTGACTGCCTTCGGCTCAGGTCATGATCCTGGAGTCCCGGGATCGAGTCCCACATCAGGCTCCCTGCTCAGCAGGGAGTCTGCTTCTCCCTCTGACCCTCTTCCCTCTTGTGCTCTCTATCTCTCACTCTCTCTCTCAAATAAATAAATAAAATCTTAAAAAAAAATAAATGTTGGGCTGTCTAATGAAAATATCAAAGCTTCTGAATTTCAGTGGTTTGAATGTGAACATTTTTTTTTAATCCAAAAGAACACAAGCAAAGTATTGTCAGCTAAGGAGATAGAACTCAAAAATACTGTTCCTTGCATTACTGAACAGCATTCTGGGTCAAGGACGTTCCTTTAAGTAGGGATTTGTTTAAAGTAATTTTTCTGCTTTAAAGGATTGATTTATCATTTTAGTTAAAAGAACAAAAGGAATCAAACTGGTTATTTGACATAGGTAGGCAAAACTAGCAGGTTATTGAAAAATTTCTAAAAGTTCTACTGGCTTAATTACACCAACACAACTGAATAGCAAAAGGCTATGGCTTATGGTCAAGGATCATACAGAATATATTTGATGCTATTGGATTATAAATAATACTCGTTGTTAAATTCATAAAGTAACGTACTTTAACCAGGGACATTTCTTTCTGTATTCTAAGCTTAGTTGCTTTAAAAATTCTTTTTTTTTTAAAGATGTTTTTATTTATTTGAGGGCGGTAAGGGCAGAGGGAGAGGAGGGAGAGAATGCCAAGCAGACTTCACACTGAGCGTGCAGCCCGTCCCGGGGCTTGATCCTACGACCCTGAGATCCCAACCTGAGCTGAAATCAAGAGTTGGACGCTTAACCCGACTGAGCCACCTAGGTGCCCCAAATTGCTTTAAAAATTCTTTTTTTTCCCCCAAGATTTTATTTATTTATTTGACAGAGAGAGATACAGCGAGAGAGGGAACACAAGCAGGGGGAGTGTGAGAGGGAGAAGCAGGCTTCCCGCGGAGCAGGGAGCTGATGCAGGGCTCCATTCCAGGACCCTGGGATCATAATCTGAGCCGAAGGTAGATGCTTAACGACTGAGCCACCCAGGCGCTCCTGCTTTAAAAATTCTTAAGAAAACCTCAAGCTAACAGATACTGCAGGGTTTATTTGTAAGACCCCATAGCATTTTTGCTAACCTGTGGGAGGACGGGCATTTTGGAATGTGACCTTCAGTCTTTTTTCACACTACCTCCCAGACTCTACAGTCAGTTCATTTTGGAAAAAAAAGAACCCCCCCCCAAAAAAACCCCACTTCACTAGATAGCCATTCCTTTAGGCTGGGCTAATCTCTCACCTTTGACTTTATTCCAATGAAAATAAATTTTCAGTTCTGAACTCCTAACTTCTACTGAGAACAAATGACTTTTTTAAAAAGCTGCTACTGGGAATTCAAAGTGTTACCTAACCTCTGTGGATTGTTAGTTGGTAGAAGATTTGTATAACAGGCAGAAATGTTAGATTCTATCCCTAGACTGTAAGAGTTGCTTGTATGCGAGCCAGGAATTTGAACACAACTGTTTCTCTCTGAACAAAATGTACCAAGAATTATTTTTCATCTGCATTGTGAAGAGAGAGGCATTGCTGAAAATGGGGATCACATATAACTTTGGGAAACAACAGCATTATTTGAGTAGGCAGAGATTGGTATTTATATCTTTGTTAACAAAATGGGCTGGACATAAACCACCCCCCCTTTTTTTTTGCTATTTATAAAAAAAATAAAATTTAGAAAGTTATTCTGTGGTGTAGAGCAACCAGAAAAATATGTCATAGTGGCGTGTTGTGATTATATATGTTATATATATATATATATATAATATATCCATATATGTCCAAGGATAAAACATATCTAGAACACTCTTTGAAGGTAATAATATTAAACTATTATAATGTTTAATTATTTCAGTTTGTTAGGCCTAGAATCAGCGTTCTATTCTTAGGTATGGATAGCTGGTTCTAGCTTATACATTCAGAATTCCCTGCATAAGAGTAAAAAGAATTTTGGTCATTGATCTCCTTTCTTAATTTAAATTTCCAAAAGACACTAGTTTTACTATTTTCTCTTCTACTTACCAACCTATGTGTAGGAAAGTAAGAACTGAATTAGGTGCAAAACGCAAGTAAAATTCTGTAGGGAAGCAATTTCCTTGAGTCTTAAATTAAAATTCTTACCTATTCTTTCAACTATCAATATGGCCTCATAATTGACATATTATCCATAAACCAATTTTGACTTTCCATATTGATTTAAACACTCTCATTCACTTAGTTGAAAAGTCCAGTCCATGTCTGCTCCAAAACCATTAGACAAAGTACAGACTTGTTTCTCTTAAAACTAATTTCTGGCCATTTAAAAAGTCTGCCCATTAAACTAATAATAAAAACAAAAGAGTTGAAATCATTGTCTGAAGAATGGATTGTAAGTTCTTATTCTGAATTGTGTTTGGAACAAAAAACTATACACCCTGGAATGATAAAAAATCAAAATTAATTCAATAAAATACAAGTATCATAGTACAGATCCTTTGGGTTGAAAGTAAAAAAACCTTAAGTAAAAAGAGGAACTTACCAAGGTGCCTGAGTTAACCTTAATAAGGACTCGAAGGACCCGAGGTGACACCAAGTGACTGGAAGTCCATTTGTCGTTTTTCCCTTTGCAGACAGGTGGACTCCAAATTTGAACAGCACCTGTGAATTGACCTTTACAGATTGACGGCATCTCTGCCCAACCATCCAGAAGAGAGCACTTCATTGGCCCAACCGGGGTCATGTGACTACCTATGGGCCGGGAGGGTGAGGCCCCCAGTCTGGCTGCCAGTGCCCACTCCAGAGAAAGCAGATGTTCCTCTGAAGTGGGCTGGGAGGGCACTCAGAAAGTGTTTACTGCAATACAACTTTCATCAATACATCCCCCTCGACTGCCTTCCCTTAAACAAGTATTTATCTGCATTACAGGTAAATATCATTATTTTCTGATGCATCTCTGCCTGCTCCTTGCTTCTCATTTTATGTTCCAGCAACCAAGAATTGCTTGCGGTCCCATCTCTCCATCCCCTACTGACCACCCACATCCCCCAACACAATCAATAAATGTCCCACCTAGGTTCCTGTGGTCCTCTCTGCTTGTAATGGCCTCCTGGCTATTCTCTTTGTTCTTTAGGAGTCACGCAGGATGTCACTGCTTCCTCCAGCAGATCTTCCGGACTTCCATACCTTCCTGGGCTAGTTATCTCTTCTTTCTTTATGCGTCATAACATTGTGCACATAAATCTCTATCATCATCCCACTCCATTGTTTGTGATTTAGTGTTTAGGTCCTGACATCTTTACAGCTCCAGACAGAGTCTGGCCTATAGTGGGCGCTTGGAGATAGGTGAATGAACATACTCTAAAAGTTTCCTTTTCGCTAATAATTGACTCTCTAGAGTTAAAAAAAGAGGGTGTCATTACGTGAGAAGTATTGTCTGCAGGAGCCCCTTAGAACTGTTAACTTGTCAAAGAATTAGATGTCAGGAAGTTCTAATCAAAGTCCTCAGGACCAAGGGTCAGCCCACCACTTGAGAGTTGTCTGCTCTTTACCTGGTGCCCTAACCAGTTTAACTTCCTCTTAAAACGTCTCTGGGTGTGCTCTCCCATCCTTTGAGATGCAATTTTGATCTAGTGAAGTAATGGGCAGAACATCAATTTATGACATTATTTTCTTTTTTCTGCATATAAACATTTTTTAAAGGCGATTTCATTAACTGTATCCTGTGTCCTCTGCGGACTTTCAACTTTAATTTATAGGGTTCACCTTGATTTTTGGTCCTCCAGACATGTATATCTTTTTCTTAGCCTCAAAGCTCATTGCTGTACCATGGTCCTAAAGCATTTGACTTTACATCTCCCACCCGGGCATTAAATGCTTTCCTTTCTCTCCCTGCCACCCCTTGACATTTTATCAGGTAGGGAAATGTTGGCTGATCCTAAAAGGAAATTTCTCAAATTGACTTTTGTTAATCTCAGGTTATGGGAGGAAGGGATACAAGAGCAGTCCCTCAGATAAGAGTTTTAAGTTGAATTTTACCAAAAAAATAAAAATAAAAAAACAACAACAGCAAAACCTCCAGGACTGCTTTTGGGTACGTTGGGGGCCGGCAGCCCTGCAAGTTCTAATAAACGAATTAGTATCTCAGAAAGGAGATCACTGCGGGGCTGATATTGATCAGGGTCAGCCGGTGTGTTTGCCTGCGATTGTTTGGGGGGTGGTTAATTGAGTGTCAGTCTCGGCCTGTGTCGTCTCGCTGGCGCCGGGTGCTTTTGGATTTGCTAATTTTCGTTAAGTGTCTCTAGCCGGCTACTCGTCCCCGGTCTACCCAGGAGAACTTAGCGGCTCCCACTGATCAACAGTCTGTCTGTCTGGGCTTTATTGATCACAGGGCGGGCGGGTGGAGGCGGATCCGCTGAGGCGGGGCGGGAGGAGGGGGGGAAGGCTGAAAGCAGACCCCAGCCCCCGGCCGCCCCGCTTCCGGGCTCCCGACGGAACCCCCTCCTAGGCCACACGCGAGCGGGTAGGGCTCGGCAGGGGCGCCTTGGCAGATGGCGCACGCCGGGGGACCGCCACTTGTCCCTGGGGTTCCTAAAGCGCGCAGCGTGGCCCCGGAAGACTTCCGCAAGCGACCCCTCGGTCCCCCGCGTGTTTCGGGGGCAACAAAAAAGTAGCCACGGGCTGGGGACGCCGGCGAAGTCTGAGTTGTGAGGGTCCCGGAGGCGAGTGCCAGAGACCCGGCGGCGGGGATCGACCCGCACCTCGCGCAGGTCACGGACGCGCAGGCCTCCGCGAGGGGGAGCGCGGGAGACAGCAACCTCGCCGCCCGCAGCCCCAGACGCCGGCGCCGCTAAGAGCCGCGGGGCAGGTCCCTCCCGGGCCCCCTCTGGGCCCGCCTCCTGGCTGCGGAGATGATTGACTGGAGCCTGGCGGCCAATCGGACGGCGCTGGCGCTGCCGGGGCGGGGGTCGGGGGCGGGGCGGAGTCTGGCCGGCTCCCGGCGCGGGGCGCTATTTACAGCGGCGCGGACCCGGGCCGGCAGAGGCGGGTGCAGGCAGGAGCTCGCTGCTGGCGGTCTCTGCGCGCGCTCGGGGAGCTTCTCCCTTCGCAGAGTGGCCCGGCTGAGGGGGAACGAGGCCGGTAGCCCACCCGGGACCGCGGCACCGAACGGAGCGAAGGAGCCCGGTGGCCGCAGAGGCGGGCCGCGAAAGTCCTCTGGGCTCCTCGGCGCCCCTCCAGCCGCGCTCCATGCTCCGGCCGCGGCCCGGCCCCTCGCCCGGTCGCTGACGGCGCCCGCCGCCCCGGGGAGCCCCCATGCACTGCGCGCTCCGGGAGCCGTAGGCTGCAGTTGCGCCGCGGCTCCGGGAGCCGGCGGGGGCGCCGCGGCTGTGGGGGGCGTCAATGGATCGCCATTCCAGCTACATCTTCATCTGGCTGCAGCTCGAACTCTGCGCCATGGCCGTGCTGCTCACTAAAGGTGGGTGCCCGCCGGCCGGCCGGGGCCCGGGCTCTCCGGGGAGGGGCGCGCGGGGGTCCCGGGGCGGCCGCGCCGCCGCGGGCCTTTGAAGGCGGCTGCCAAGGCTTTGTTAGCGGCGGGCGAGGTTTCCTCCCGCGCTGGAGCCCGCAGGTCGCGACAAGTTGCCTGTTCTTAGAAGTCGCGGCGGTGGCTTCGCGGCCGCCCCCTTGGGTGTCCCGGGGCCGGCGCGTGGAGGTGGAGTCAGACCTCGGGGCAAGTGGTTGTCAAAATGTTTTTGTAAGTCTGTCCGTGGCGAACTTCTGAACGTTTGCAGCCGGGGAGCGGGGCCGTTGTGCGCGCCGGGACGCAGCCGCCCTCCGCACCCTGCGGGCGGAGGCGGCCGCGCCAAACCGCGGACCCTGCTCGCGGCTGCGCGGGGTTGGAGTGCGGGCTGTCCCCGCGCGTCTCCAAGTGTGACTCCGTCCGCGCGTGTGCCTTCGGTGTGTGTCTCTGAGTGTCTTTGTGAGCCAGCGAGTGTGCGTGCCTCCCTGTGAGGGGTGCCCCAAGTGTGTGTCTCCGTGTGCAGGAGTTGTGCTGTGTGGCTTCTCGGGCTGGGAGGGGTAGGCTCTGTCAGCGGTCCCATTTCCCACTCAGCTCAGAGTTTACACACTACTACCAAAAAAAAAAAAAAAAAAAAGGAAAGAAAGAAAAAGAAAAAGAAGGTCGGTTTCTTTTTTTCCCCTGCCGGCTTTCGCCTTTTAGGTCGAAATAACCCAAACTCCTAGATTTCAAGGATTCCCGCGCCTCCCCCGCCATGAACTCTACCTACTGTTCTGTGAACAGATATATGTATATATTTTTTAATGGGAAGCGTTATTTAGCTTTTGCACTCCCTCTCCCTTTCTCTAATTGCCATGTAGCAGGCATGAGGTTAAAGGATAAGCTAGCCCAGCAAGGATGATGTGCTACAGTATTTATTTATTTTGGAAGGAAGGGTGTAATTAACCCTAAATAACAGCCCTGGTAGCCTGCAGAGGGGAGCCTCCTGGCCCTATCAAAGGCCGACAGAACAGGGAGGGACTGAGGCTGACATGAAGTCACAGATACCGAAACTATGTGCCTGATAATGATATAATTAGGGGATCAGAGATTTCTGACTGCTGCGGACTTCAAAAGCTTTAAAAGAAGCCAGCAGTCTCTCCTGTAGCCATCTTGACTAAAGCAGACATTTTTGTTTAATCACTACATACAGTAACAAGAAA
Organism: Zalophus californianus; assembly: GCF_009762305.2. Classification (NCBI taxonomy): domain Eukaryota; kingdom Metazoa; phylum Chordata; class Mammalia; order Carnivora; family Otariidae; genus Zalophus; species Zalophus californianus. The sequence continues at coordinate 113,485,551 of NC_045603.1, read as the reverse complement.
GGGGGGGAAACAGAAGAGCATTGTTCACTGTTTCCAAATACCAGTCCCCTTTCTGGGCCTTTTGCATGCCACAGGAAGAAACTTTATGAAACGACAGAAATATAGTTTTAATACAGTAATACAAAAGTCCATTCAACTTGTTGAAATGTGGCTCCAATTAAAAAAAAAGTTGTTAGAACTTTCGTAGTTACCTGTCAAAATTTTATTAGACTGTTTTAGGTCATTGAAAATACAGTATTTTAAATAGGCTCTCATAAACATTTTACTCTTTTTCCTTTTCCATTCAGTGCTCTTTTTCTGTGCTCGGTCTGAGGCGAATAGGATCAAAATGGACTTTGAATCTGTTTTATTTCTACTTTAAATCTGTCTATGGGATTTGTCAGGCTAGGGATACATATTCATCACCACGTTGGACTGGTGAGCTTTGTGCAAAAAAATCAAGTAAGCTTGGAAAGAGGAGAGAGAACCTCTAAAAAGCAAGGTTCCAGCTTGAAAGTCTTCCTGGGGAAGGGACTTCAGCCCAGACCGCGACAGGGACAGGGAGCTCGCCGATTGAGGCTAGAGCGGGACCTCCAGCTTTGGATGGTTAAACTCAGATTGCCAAAGATCTAATTAGCTGGTAGGCTTTTTTAGAACGCAAGCATTAGCAGCGTCTGATGAAAACCGAGCATACCATACAGTGGCCTGGAATTTGGACAGATAATTAAATGAGACACCTTACTCAGGGGTTCACATTCACTGAGAGGAGGAGGAAGAAGAAAGGAGAGGGTAGGGAGAGGTCTATAAAACCACAGTCCCTGGTGTTTAATTTCAGAGCAGAGGTTTCAGGAACTACCCAGAACTTCTGATTGGGAAGCTGGGAAGAGGTGTGTGCCTCAGTCCCGTTTACAGTAGCTTTAGTTGTGGTATCTGATAGTGACCAGTCCACGGGGTCAGATACAGTTATTAGTGATAGGTCTGAGACCCAGATCATTTCAACTAGAGATGGATGCTGAAAGCCTCAGAGCATGCATTGCTGCAAAATGTTACCAGCAACTTGCAATTCCCCAAATAAGTTTTATAAAGGAAACTTTTAATCACTTCCTGGAGAAAAATTTGAGGTTTCCTTAAGGATTTTTCATGCAACCAGCAGAGGATTTTCAGTTTCAGTGTTTCCCCTTTTAGATCCCATGTTAAATTACATGTAAAACTGGGGAGTTAAGGGGAGAAGTTAGCTTTGCCGTTTTACACCCGCCTCCCCTCCTCCCCCGCCGCCCCCCCCCCCCCCCCAGTTTTATGACTTTCCATTTGGGCTGAAAGAAATTGACTTTGGCAAGCAAACCACTAATTGTAAACTGCCTAGTTCCTGTTTTACAATATACTGACTAAAAGCTCCTCTGCATGAAAAGATCTTTATAGGCAAAGTTTGCCTTTTCTAGAGAGGTTGCAAATAGCTGCCCAGTTTCATAGTTTTAAAACCTCCTGACCGGAGCAATTTCTAGATTGTTGTGTTTCTAGTTAATAACTTTATAAGGTGTTAGCTAAAGCTCTTAAATCTTGGCACAGCCCTTTAAGGTAGTAAACAATTCAGTAGTTCCGATCAAATATTTATACTGACAAAATCAAAAAGCCTAGCATTTTTATGTTGTATGGTCACGTAGGATTAAAATGAATAAACAGCTTAATTTACCTGATGGTAGGAGAAGTTCTTGTGATGATTCTTTCCCTTCAAATCCAGAAGTAATATTTTGAACGACTCGCTAAACTTCTCAGAAATCGCCATCGAACTTTGATTCTTTGCTGTTGGGGTTAATACGTTTCTAAAATTACGTTTCACTGGGTTGAAATTTAAGCACTGGCTTGCACAGAGGGCTCTCCCAAGTCGACCCGGGGCTGCCACAGCTGACCACTGAGCTGGCACTCAGCTGACTGTTCTAAAAGTTCGTGCCTCTGATCTTGAGGTTGAGCAGTTGCCCAGGTAGAAGCTTTATCTGGTCTCGGAAGGCGTTTGATGCAGTTTCCCATTGTCTTCAGGTGAAATCAGATGCTACTGTGATGCTGCCCACTGCGTGGCAACTGGCTATATGTGTAAGTCGGAGCTGAGCGCCTGCTTCTCTAGGCTTCTTGATCCTCAGAACACAAACTCCCCGCTCACCCATGGCTGCCTGGATTCTCTCGCAAGCACAGCAGACATTTGCCAAGCCACACAGGCCCGAAACCACTCTGGCACCACCATGCCTACATTGGAATGCTGTCACGAAGATATGTGCAATTACCGAGGGCTGCACGATGTGCTCGCCCCTCCCAAGGGGGAGGCCTCAGGTAGGTAGAAGCCCCCTCTCCCCAGGACGCCAGCCTGTTCTGTAGGCCGGCGGCAGCCTCGACTTTGTATGTCTGCTATTGATTTTGTTGTTAATGTAATTAGAGACACCAGAGGGAGAGGCATGGCTGGATGCAAAGATGCATCTCTATCTAGTAGCTTTTATGTTGGCCTGAGCATGAGATGTTTGTCTGCATAATAGGTTTTGCCTGGTTTTCCCACATTTGGAAGACCCAGAGGACCCTTACTGTTCAGGAACGACAGTCCCTAAACGGACTGTTCTTGGAAGCTGATCTTTGCATCGCTTGGCAACATGTATTTTGTAAATACTGTTGATTTCACCGCAAGCTGCTTTCTCATGGGGGGCCTTGTTGCAGATGGATAGATGATCATAAACCCCTGCGGGAGGGCTTACCACGGTCTGCTCACGCGTTTGTGTTGCTCTAGGACAAGGAAACCGCCATCAGCTCGACGGCAGCAGGAACCTCATCACCAAAGTGCAGGAGCTGACTTCCTCCAAAGAGCTGTGGTTCCGGGCGGCCGTGATCGCCGTGCCCATCGCCGGCGGCCTGATCCTGGTATTGCTGATCATGTTGGCCTTGAGGATGCTCCGAAGTGAGAACAAGAGACTGCAGGATCAGCGGCAGCAGATGCTGTCCCGTTTGCACTACAGCTTCCATGGACACCATTCCAAAAAGGGGCAGGTAGCCAAGTTAGACTTGGAGTGCATGGTGCCAGTAAGCGGCCATGAGAACTGCTGTGTGACCTGTGACAAGATGAGACAAGCGGACCTCAGCAACGAGAAGATCCTCTCGCTCGTCCACTGGGGCATGTACAGTGGGCACGGGAAGCTGGAGTTCGTATGACGGGGGCTGACCCCGAACCGAAGTTTGTGGGCGCTGGAAGGCGTGGGGTTCTGCTGGACAGGAGCACTTTATCTGAAGAAAAACGAACTCACGGACTCACCTTCGAGAGACAGAACGACCTCTGCAAACAGAATCTTGGCTATTTCTTCTGAAGGATTATTTGCACAGACTCTTTAAATACGGTCAAATGTATTATTTGCTTTAAAAATGATAAAAAGCAACGAGAAGACTACGTACACACTGTTACCAGGGTTATTTGCATCTGAGCGAGCTGAAATCGAGTACCTAAATAAACTAAAATGTGCTCTGTGTAAGCTCCAACATCTTGATTTATTGTAAAGATTTAAAAATATATATATATATTTTGTCTGAAATTTAGCGGTGTCTTGTCATAAATTAAAAACTAAGTGGGACGCATAAGAAACTAAATGTTAATTATACAAATGAAGATCTGTTGTCGCTCATAGTAAGGGCTCAGCTGTAGGATTTGGCTTGATTTTTTTTTGTTTTTGTTTTTGTTTTGTTTTGTTTTTTGTTTTTAAACAAGACCAAGATCTTGTTTATCCTTACATGCATATTTGTAGTTTTCTTACAGTGTGGAGAATTTCTAAATGTGTCCTGCCCATCGTTCAGTGTCTTACCCACATGTTTTTGTTAGGTGAAAGCTAAAAACCAGGATTATTCTAAGAGAAATCTTAAACTTCTTTATACTAGGTCGGATGTGATGGATCAGTGTCTAGAGCTGCCTTATGAGCAAAGGTAATAATTCATCAACTTAATCCAGTTGCTCTGAAATGCTTTTTAAAATGTGTCTACCTCCAACCAAAAAAGAAAAACCAAACCAAAACTGCTAAACGAAACTTCCTCTCGTAGTTCAAGTTAGTCACTGTCTACTTTTACTGTTGATTAATTTATCAGTTGACTTTGTCTCAGACCAGATTAAATGTTTTGGATCCCAGATTCGCCAAACTTGATCCTATCATGCTCCTAGTTTTCAAACTTTACTTCACGCATTTTTTTTTCTTCTCAATGTTTAGAAAGGGTTTTAATAGTGAAGATTATTTGTATCAACTGAGATTTAAAGAACACTAGGGCCCCCTGCTCTCCACATTGACTTCAGTCACTGATTAAGTAACAGTGTTTTCACTCCTGCAGGACCTTCTGTCTGGCAACACTGCTCAGCCTGAACTTAAACCCATGCCACATTTGTGTGCTTTTCCCCCCAAATAGGTGTTTGTTATCCTAAACGTGAGACGCATTTGCCATGTAGGATTCTTTTTTTTTTCTCCCAATTCTTTTGTATATTTGAAACTTCTGCTTAAAAATGAACCTCTAGTCTGCATATTTGAGTATGGGGTTTTCTTTTACGAGTGTTAAAGGATTGTGTGTGTGCATATTTGGGGGATTATTTTATGATAAGCATAATTTGGGTCACTTAAGACAGATGCAGTCGCCAAGGTCATGGAAGAATCCGAGTCGAAATGATTAGTCTAAAAACGAGTACCTAGATTATTTAATAATTAATAGGCCACAGCCCCGTACAAAGTAGGCTATGGAATAAATACACATTTTAATAAATGACGGCATTCGTATTGTGCTTTTTGAGAATGGCAGTTCTCGCACGCATGGCTTACAGTTTATAAAGGGTGTTGAGTTTTAGGTGTGTTGCTTTTTGAGGGAGCCAGAGAATTGTGATCTAACTATCCAAAACCGTCTAGATAAGAAAGTTCACCGAAATTGCCACGTGATGGAGTTCCGACCCTCATCTCCACTTTGAGCTCCAGACCAAATTACAGTAGTTCTGTAGCTCGAAGGTTAAAAGACTTCTTGCTCCTTATCCATCCTGCTTTCACGTGTGGCGTCAAGCAAGCACAGTGATGCCTCAAGTTTCTATCAGCTCCATGTAGTTAGTTTTTCCCCCTGCTCGCCCTGCTGTTACTCTTATTCACCCCATTTGTTCCAAATACCAGTTAACTAAGAACTCAGCAATTCGTTAAATAAGGCAGTGAAGGATTTGAAGTCCGATACTTTGAATCACTTGGAAACCAGTAAACCCCATCCTCCAGGAAAGGCCTGGGTCTCGGCTGGCCCTGAAATCACATATCCTGGAAGATGAATGCAAAATGCCTCTACTTTGGTTGACTGTTAGCTACCCTGCCTCTTGTTTCTACTGTACATTCACGAGGCTATTTACAGCACACCCCCCCCCCCCCCCATTCAGGGGGGCGCTGGCGCTGTGCGCCTGCCCCCTGCTGGCGGACTGGGTGTCCAGGGTGCTCAAGTGCTAGCCACATAATAATGGGCTATTCCTACTCCTGTGTCTTTTCCTAATGACAGACCCTTTCCCCTCCATGGGTCATATTCATAGATACTAAATGAGATATTTACTCATTTAGTATTTGCACACTGCCCCAGCCACCAGTCTCCAAAGGCAGATCTGGGCATAACTCGGCCTTTTCGATGAAAATATTGCAGGTCTGTCAACTTTGATTTTTACCAAGAACTAAATATAGGTTCTTTTGCTTTCCTGTGAGAGTGCGGAAGCTGCCAACAGCGGAGATAAAGGGCCCTTCATGAAATAACTACCTACCTGATTTGGTGATGTAAGTAAGGTGATGACTGCTGTGTTTGTTTTTCCCTCCTGGAGATGTTTACTGTTACTTTGAGGTGACAGGACAAGGCCGGGGTAACCAGGAACAGCCCTTGTTTAATATTGACATAGAACTCCCCCCCATCAAAAGTAAGATTTTTTTTTTCTAAGTGGAAATTTGCCACAACCAGAGACAAATGGGACCAAATTTGCCATGATGTTTCTGTATCTTACACCCCTTCCATTCTATGCCTCTTGAAAAAATTGATCTGTACGTGGTTATGTCTTTTATGTTATCCACCCCCCACACACACACCCTTATTTTGAATGGCTCAGAGGCTTCCTAGGAATTGACTGGTGTGTCTCTAATTTCTGCTGAACTGATTTTATTAAAAACACTGCACCATAGGGGGTTTGACCTTCTAAAATACCAAACATGTCTGCTTTAGAAAATCACAAAGCTCTCCTCTGAAGAGCTCGTAAATCTGGTTTCAATATGGGTTGATTATAGGCTAAAAGCTTGAAAGCAGGGGCATCTAGTATCATGAGTCTGGAACTAGCCTTTTTGGGGCCAGGACAGCTTTTTTTCCTTATAACCTCTAATTTGTTCTCTTCTCTGTCTCAGCCCAAATAACATCAAACCTCCTCCGAAAGTTACATGGTGGGATGAGGCCGAACTCATACAAGGGTAGCAGTCAAGTGCACTTTGGAGTCACACAGCCCAGGTTCCAATGCTGCCTTTGTCTCTGCTAGCTGTGTGAACTTGGGCAAGTTACTTAAGCTCTTTGAAGTCTCAGTTTTGTTACCTATAAAATGGGGGCGATGATAATGCTTTATAAGATTATAGTGTGGAGGTATAGTAGCTATTTCTATTAATACACACAAGGGTCTTGGATGAACTAGAGTGGCCCAGCATAATATTCCTCAAAATTTGAGAGCCGGGGGGGTGGCGCCTGGGTGGCTCAGTTTGTTAAGTGTCTGCCTTCTACTTGGGTTGTGATCCCAGGGTCCTGGGATCGAATCCTGCATAGGACTCCCTGCTCCACAGAGTGCCTGCTTCTCCCTTTGCTCCTCTCCCCCCCCACTCATGCTCTCTCTCACTCTCTTGCCCATGCTCTCTCTCTCTCTCTCTCATAAATGAATAAAAATCTTAAAAAAATTTTTTTTTTAATTTGAGAGCTTGGGCCCATTACTTTTACAGTGGATATTTACTTGCCTTTTTTGTATTTCAGATCTTTCATACCTGAGATTTGCAGTCCCTTCAGTGACCTGCAGACTGCATGTAACATTTTTATTTGTTTTTAATGTATTGCTTTTAGCCTCCCATCTACTAATGATATTGGTTTGTCATTGTTTCCTTTTGGAATAATCTCGTGGCAACTAATAGGAACACTTCAGTTTGATGGACCTGTTTTGGGTTTTTTTGGTATTTGACAGAATAAAGTGCTAGAGTTTCAGCTGCTCCTGATGGTTAATCCAGTGAGAAAATCCCGGGGAGTCCAGTTAGCTGACGGATACTGCTTCAGCATCACGTGACCAGTTTGTGTGTGATTGATACATTCTCAACAAGAGCCACCCACCCTCAATTAGAATTTGCCCCATAGATGCTCCCACTAAAATACAAATAGTTCCACAACCGGTTTTTAGGACTATGTGAACTTTTTCACACGAGGTGGGGGGTGTCTACTTAGTGACAAATCCATTTAATTCCCCCAGGTGAAGTTAATTTAGTTAGTGACTCTGCGGGTCACAGTTGTAATGGAAAAGGAGCTGCTTCAGAGACCAACTCACTCTTCGTCCCTCTCTTTCTTTGTTCCGTCCATGTTGTGCTCCCTCTGCTGCTTTAAAAAGGCAGGTCATTGATCTAATGAAATAACAAAATTAAACGCTCTTTCAAAGTTTGATAACTCTTCATTTGGAGTACAGTTTTAGGCTCTGAACATGTCCTAGCTAGTCCGCTCACGTTGCACCATTTTGTGGTGTGATGGCGTAATTCGCTTGTCTCCTGTTCTGGAAATTTGGAGATCAACCTGGGGAGGTGGTGGGGCTGAATGTAGCCAGATAGTGATATACTTCTTGCAGGAAGGTGGCAATTTTCCAATGGATCTGCTTTGGAGAGTTTCAAAGTATGTATTATAGGGGGAGGCCTACGAGCCATCTTTCTACAAACTCTCCCCATTCTATGAATATGGAAAGGGATTCCAGGAAAGGCGTAGATGAGCAATCTTGGGAGATACTTTGGATAAGCAGCTAGACAATATCTCAGGGCATCTGTCATTCCTCAAGACCTTGTGGAGATGCTTTCCATCTAGTAGCCAGTAGCTAGCTGGCCTCTTGGAGGTCAAATTGTGGTTGGCAGCCTAGATTTTGCAGATTAGATTGATGTTGGATTAACCCAAGCTGAATCCTGAAGAGATGAGTTGATAACTATTTCTCTGTGTGTAAACATATGTATATTCATGGCATGTGTATCTCTGTGCCATGCTAGCTGAATAGTCTTTGAAATCCTGGAATAATTTTACAGTGAACAACTTTCAAGGCAGAGTGTAAGGAGATGTTGGAATTTATGGGAAGTCAGCAATTTGTTTTTAGACATGTGAAGACTGAGGTTAGTTGTGATGAATTAATAAAGTCAGAGGCCTTTGTGTAAATTCACTCTGAAAGATCTCACATTACAAACCTAATGGAACAAAAATTGTTTTAGCAGTTAAAACCAAGAGAAATACAGAAAGCTCTTTATCCCTGGTCTCTTCCCCTTGGAATTTCCCTAGGGAACTGATGAGGACAGCGGAAAAACACCACACTTCTAAAAGCAGTGTCTTACTTTTCAAGTGTTGGAAGTCCACGCTGAGGCATTTTCTTCTTCTTTTTTTACTAAATTTAGTGGATGTGATTTTGATACCCAAGACTTTCATTCACAGTTGCCTTGCAAAATGGGGTATTTCTCACCTGGATTTAGGTATTCAACTGTGAAAACCCAGTGGGGAGGAGAGAGGACCTATTTTATAGCCTTTGTACTTTGCTGTGATCCAAGGAGAGCAGATAATGAAGGGAAGGGAGACTGAGCCCTCTTGCATTAGGCGTCTGAATTCAGGTTGTCGGTAAATAAGCAAATGTCTTCCTCTTTGGTTTTTCCCCTCTAAACTATTGTTTTAAAGATTTATAATTTTGTGTGGGAACCCCAAAGGAAAACAAGTTGCCAGTGAAGGGAGTTGAGGAGAAACAATTCAAATGGATCTGAAAATTAATGAAGCATTGCTAAGGTCAAATGCATCCCCACCTTTGAAATCTGTGCCATCCCCAAGCGAATTTAAGGATACCAATTCTCATCAAGAAGCATTATCATCATTCCCCCTTAAACTAAGAGGTGTACTCTCCTTTTAGCATTGTGAAATATCCAAAGTTTTCATCAAACAGTGTTTCCCTAAGGAATTTAAAAATAAACCACTGAGAGTTTTGTTGGCCCAAAATGTGAAGAACCTAAAATCAGCAGTCTAACTATTTCATCTTTAATTGGCTGGTCCCAGCCACACTGGGGTAACTTGGGCTAACTTTATTCTCCTGGAACTGAACCTCTAACCAGAGGCTATAATAAAAGCAACACATAGCTTGTTGCATCCTTCATTCAGGGACACACCAAAGGTGAGTTATTTATTACTTGCCCCTCTCCACACAACATAGCATCTTTTCTTTTTTTAAAGATTTTATTTATTTGTTTGACAGAGAGAGAGCACAAGTAGGCAGAGTGGGCAGAAGCAGGCTTCCAGCTGAGCAGAGAGCCCAACATGGGGGTCGATCCCAGGACCCTGGGATCATGACCTGAGCTGAAGGCAGAGGTTTAACCAACTGAGCCACCCAGGCGCCCCAACACCCAGCATCTTCATTAAAGGATTACCTTTTACTTCAAAATCCACCTACCCTTATGCATCCATTTGTAGTTGTATAATTGAGACTTAAGGGGTTGTAGGGGCGCCTGGGTGGCTCAGTTGGTTAAGCGTCTGCCTTCGGCTCAGGTCATGATCCCAAGGTCCCAGGATCGAGCCCTGCATTGGGCTCCCTGCTCAGCGGGGAGTCTGCTTCTCCTTCTCCCACTCCCTCTCCCCCTGCTTGTGCTCTTTCTCTCTCTCTGTCAAATAATAAGATCTTCAAAAAAAAAATAAAGAAGGAGAGGTAAATTTAAAAACCGTGTGTGTTTATGTGTGCCTGGGGGGAGTGTGATCATTCATGACTTCCCAACCCTTATAACTCTTACATTGTTTCTAGTGTCCCATAATCCTTTCATTTATTTAAACATATTTTATACATACACATATTTATATTTTCCATGAGCCCTGTCTCAAACCGTCAACCGGCACCCAGTAGTGTGTGTTAAAAATATGAAGTGGGGAAAAAGAGAATTTCTTTCTCTTTAAAAGCAGCACGGTTGTCCACCTTCAAAGGCAAACTTTTGGGCTGGAAAGAGGAAGCATATCCTCTGGGCAAAACCTGGGGCAGCATGATCGCACTGGATCTGGAGCTCAGTTTCCCCTGGGATTCTTGGCTTCTGGCTCCCAATTTCACATGCGGACAAAGCACGGAGGATGTGCTGCTTGAGAAGGCTGTCCAAAGAGGGGATTGTCTGTCCATCCGGGGTTGCTAAATGTCAAGGGTCATTTCCCAGCCCGACACTTGATTGTGAAGCAGGCTCCGAGGGAAATCTTGCAAGGCACAGGATTGTGACAAACACTCTCTAGGTGGGCAATAAAACCCGACAACCTTCCCCGACTGGCTGAACAATGGCAGGTTGTTTGTTGGCATTTGTATGCAAATTGTGGTGAGTAGCTAACAGGTTGCTTTGAAATGCTGAATTTGTTTATCCCAATATGGGAAGCCCGCCCTTTTCTTCATGCGAGGGAGATTGAAGGAGCTCTTTCTCAAGGCCCTCAGCATTGAATTAGGTCCAGCAGGGTCCCTGGCGTGGTCATTAACTCGGGTTGGGCTTCAGGACTGGAAGTGCGCTGCTGGTCCCTGGACTGACCCAGACGGAGGTGACCTGCTGGGAAGCCGCTGGCTCACCATGTTCTGGAGTTTTCTCTAGGTCCCTTGGCTAGGGCTGAGCCACCCAAACAGCAAACAACTGAAAGGAAAAAAATACTCCTGTCTTCAGAATATCCATCACATAAATACCTCGTCTGGAAAAAAATACATCGGCCATTTCCTTTGGCTTCATCTTCATGCCCTATTCTGGGAAAAAGCACCTCCCTCCCAGGCCTAAAGAAAGACCTGCCCCTGAGTCTCTGACTGGGCTGTGTCTTTGTGTGACCTTTTTAAGTCAGAAACGTTTGTTCAAAATGCTCATCCTAACATTTTTATAGTCTTTATAGCTGCTAAGGGTGTATGTATGGTTTTGACGTCGAAGGCACCTGGGTTCAAGTTCATACATGCCTTGTTACTAGTGATATGACCTTGGGCCAATTAACCTCTCAGTTAATTCACTTACATATCGGGGATAATAATATTATCAGTATTTGGGCTTGTTTGGAGGATTAAATGAGGTAATGCAAATAAAGATTTAGCGCAATTCTTTGCAAAGTTGTAAATGGTAGCCATTACTACGAGGTACTTGTTCCTTCAAAAGCCCTTGAACTGTCTAGACATCACACAGGTGACCAGGGGGTCACCACTCCTACTTTGCAGACCAGATGAATTCAAAGATTTAGCGATGTTTAATCTTTTTTATTCGTGAGTGTCTTTAATTTGCCCAGTTTAACCTCTCCATGGTTATATTTTGCTCAGGACTGCGGGAAAGTACTTAATCTCCCTTGCAGGAAAACGTTACTTATTAGGAAGAATTATGGTGCTGAACCACAGCACAGAACAGTTGGTGCTAACACAGTCCACAATCAGGGGGGGCATGTTATCTGCTCCCTGTTACAACAAATACCTGTTTTTGCACATCCTGTTAATGAATACACACCTGTCGAGTGTGTTAGTTTGCTCTGCCGATTTAGCCCCAGCTCACCGAGTTGAGTCCAGGAGGTAGGAGTATTTGGCACCGCCCACTGTCTTACTGCTGCGGGGGGGGGGGGGGGGGGGTTGGAATCTGGCTGAAGGGCTGGCCAAGGTCACCCTCACAGGCAGACAAGAGGCGAATTAAAATTTTGTTCTAGACCACACTCATCAGGTTGGTTCTCATGATAATTTGTGCTTCCAGGCAATTGGTGAGCCTAAAAACACAATTCAGCTCTGATAATAGGACCAGTTGTGAATCCACCAACTTCTCATGGTTCCTTCCTAAGAATGTTGTGACTTGCATGGTTCTACATCTTTTCCTGTTCCTGTAAATTCGCCTCGTGTGGGTGGAACCCGAGCTAGTGACAGATCAGTGGGACTTCTCCAAGCCCGGGGATTTATCTGTGTGTCCCACATCTGCACACAGCATCTCTAAGCAGCTACCTGACACTCCCTGGGGACACTTGCTGAGTGCGACACAGGGGTGGGATGCGGCACATTTCCCAGTTGACCACCTCCTAAACCTTCCTGCTCACGTTGGGTCTTTCCGTTTACTCTGTTTCTTCTGGCCCCCTCCGTTGAGGGTATTAATGCTGAGGAAAGCAGCATACCCCCACTGCTCCCCATAGACTTGAGGTTTCTTACCTGTCTCTGACTCTCCACAGCTCAGGCCACCTCTCTGGGTTCTGCCTCAAGCTGATTCTGGGCAATCCTGCCTGCCTGGGCCTGGAGCACTGATTGTGTAGATACAGCCTTGGCTACATACTCAAGAATTGCATTGTAAGTCACCTTACCAAGTTCCCAAGACATGCGTTACCCTACCTTTCCTGGTGGGCATTCCTTACCCAATAGTAACATAAGGTTGGAACCTATGAACTTAGGGGGGATGAGGCCAACTGTAGTGCTCAGGGGCAGGATGGTGGTTGAGAGAAGAGGCCACTCCCTTGGGATTGAGAACATACCGGCAATTTCTCAGGGGCCCCTGAGGCTCTGGGGCTCTGAGCTCATCATCACCCTGAAAGTCACTGTCCATCCCTCCAAGGCCCTCGCCTGATAGTTTTCACAGAAATCTGAAATAATTTCCCTAATTCTTGCATCAGGCAGGACAATTGATGACCATCCACTCTTTGGTTTTCTGATGAAGCTGAGTGGGTGACATTTCCAGTCTACTCCAGCCTATTGATTTGACTGGAAAGATGAAGGAGGGCATCCTCTCTAAGAAGTCACGGTGGGGTTCCTGGGGGCTGTGAGGTGGGGCTGGGCACATGCACCTTACCACCTGCTGCCTGCAACCAGGGAGGGAGCTGGTCAGAATCTCCTCCAAGAGCACACACTCCGACTTGGCACAATGCTCCTCTGAATTGACAGGCCCAGGAAAGGCCAACTGGGTCACAGTTGGAAGAGATGTCGTGGGTATTGTGGCCAAACCGATGGCCCATGGCGGGCAGCCGTGGCCTTACCAGCCTGAGGGCTCAGCACAGGCCATCTGAGGGGGTGAGCGCACCTCTCTGGCCACACCTAGTGGGCAGTGCACCTCCAGAAGGCTCACTGGGTGGCTATTGCAGAAGCCCTGACCGCCCCCACCCCCCCAGCCCCCATGCCAGGCTGGGACCCAAGCAGCATTGGTTTCAGGTTGGTTGAGGGCTGTGTTGCAGCTCTGGCCATCCATGAGGAGAGGCTGCAGAGCCTTCCCTCACGTCCTGGCCAAGGCCTTGTGGAGCCTGTCGCAAGGTGCCTGGCACAACGGAGCCGAGTCATGAAATCTGCCATAGCTACAGCTGTCACTCTGCTAACATCGTTCTTCTGGCTTCCGTCCCCTGGCTGCACAACGATGATGAAGTCAGCTTTTAGTGTTTGAAAAAGGAGCAATTTGTTCAAAGATTCTGTAACGACTGATGAGATTTAGTAAATCATGCCAACTTCCAGCTTCATCTTTTTCATTTTTATTTTATTTATTTATTTACTTTTTTAGAGAGGGAGAGAGAGCGAGAATCCCTGAGCAGACTCTATGCTGAGTGCGGAGCCCGACACAGGGCTCGATCCCAGGATCCCGGGATCATGACCTGAGCAGAAGGCAGATACTGAACCGACTAAGCCACCCAGGCGCCCCTCCATCTTTTTCATTTTTAAAATGACAGTCACAAGAACACTGTTTTCCTTCTACCTCAACTATCTGCTTATGGGAATTCAATAGTGCGAGCAAGGCCCTTTGACATCCTTGGGAAAAGCACTAGAAAATAGGAATTACTATCAAAATGTTATTTTGGAATAAGGATAGATTTTTTTCTCATGTGTTTCCATATTTTTATTTCTTTTATATTTTTAGTTCTTTGACTTTTTAAATGTAGTTTTTTGACTCATGTCTCCTTTCTCTAGTATTTATAATTAAACCATAAAGTTTGCTCGCAGAAGACAGACAATGGTGTATCCAGCAGTTATGCGCTTACAACCATCTACATAAAGCTTACTCCCCTTCTCCCCCCTAAACCAAAGAAACCCCAAAACCTTGGACAAGAGTCTGCTTAAAAATAACCTTAGTCTTGGGGGTACCTGGGTGGCTCACTAGGTTGAGCATCTGACTTCTGCTGGGGTTGTGATCTCCGGGTCCTGGGATGGAGCCCTGCATCTGGCTCCCGGCTCAGAGGGGAGTCTGCTTGTCTCTCTGCCTCTCCCCCCACTCGTACTTTCTCTCTCTCAAAAAAAAACAAAGACAAAAAACTTTAATCTTGGGGCACCTGAGTGGCTAAGTTGGTTAAGCATCTGACCCTTGATCTCAGCTTAGGTCTTAATCTTGGGGTCGAGAGTTCAAGGCCCCGCATAAAAATAAATAAGTAAAAAGAAACACAAAACCTTAATCTCTGTACTTTTCCCCTACTTAAGACAAATATTATGTAACAATACAATTGTCTTTTCTTTTTGAAAATTTTCTACAACTAGCAGAAATGTTAAGATAAGTAGACTGTCTTGGTTAGAAATAGCAAGAAGGGGAGCGCCTTGGTGGCTCAGTTGGTTGAGTGTCTGCCTTCGGCTCAGGTCATGATCCCAGCGTCCTGGGATCGAGCCCTGCATTGGGCTTCCTGCTCGGCGGGGAGTCTGCTTCTCCCTCTGACCCTCCCCCCACCATGCTCTCTCTCTCTCTCATTCTCTCTCAAATAAATAAATCTTAAAAACAAAAAACCCCACAATATTTAAAAAGAAAAAAAAAAGACATAGCAAGTAGGAGTGTTCATATTTCTTATTGATGTACACCTAAATGTTTGATATTTAAGTGGTACTTAACGATTTCAGATTTAGGGGTTCTTCTGCCTGCCTCACAGTTGGAAAAAAGTAGCCAAGTAGCTTGCCCAAGGCAATGTTGTGAACAGGGATTTCTGCCCAGGACCATATTGCTGGGCCATCTTTTCTCCAACAGATACTGAAAACTTGTGACAAAAATAAAACCAAGTTCACACAGTCTTACTTCTGAATGGAAACTTTATAGTGGCATTTTGTCTCTACCTTTCAGGAAGGCAAAGCCACGCTAAACACAAACCACCTTATCTCTGCCAAGTCCTACCCTATCCCTCCCAATGAAACCAGGAGAGAATTCTCTGCCTTGCTTGTTTCTGGGGCTTGGGGGATGAGAAGAAATTTGTTCTCTTCTTTAAAGTTTTAATTCCTTGAGGGGAGATTTATTTTTTTTAATTTATTTTTACATTTATTTTTTAAATAATCTCTGTGCCCAACGTAGGGCTTGAACTCACAACCCCGAGATCAAAAGTTGCATGCGCCACCAATTGAGCCACCCAGGAGACCCAAGATTGCACATTTTATATGTTGTTCTGGCAGCAATGGGGAAAGGATTTGTATTCTCCTCTCCAATGACCCCCTTATTCTGGGGATTAAGAAAGGACACTGTCAAATTTCCTTTTTCTCGTTCTTTGGAAGGTTGTAGAAAGGGAGTAAATATGCAATCTCTTCCTCTCTCTTAATTCTACTTGCTTCTTACCTTCCTAACCAAAAGAGGCAGAAATCAATTGATTTTGGTGACTTTTAAAAAAATTGTTTAAATGAAAATAATTTAATTACAGTGTAATTAACATACAGTGTTGTTATTAGTTTCAGGTGTACAATATAGTGATTCAACGCTTCCATACATCACCCAGGTCTCATCATGACAATTGTCCTCCTTAATTAATCCCCATCACCTATTTCACCCATCCCCCACTCTCCTCCCCTCTGGGAACCATCAGTTTGTTCTCTATAGTTAAGAGTCTGTTTCTTGGTTTCTCTCTCTCTCTCTTTTTCTTCTTTGCTCATTTGTTTCCTAAAATTCCACATATGAGTGAGATCATATGGTATTTGTCTTTCTCTGACTGACTTATTTCGCTTAACATTATACTCTGTATTTAGCTCCATCCATGTTGTTGCAAATGGCAAGATTTCATTCTTTTTTATGGCTAAATAAAATGCATATATGTATATATTTCTCACGTCTTCTTTATCCATTCATTAGTCAGTGGACATTTGGGCGTTTCTAATAGTTGGGCTATTATAAATCATTCTGCTATAAACATAGGGGTGCATGTATCCCTTTTAATTAGTGTTTTGGTATTTTTTGGGTAAATATACCCAGTAGTGCAATTCCTGGATCATAGAGTAGTTCTATTTTTAACTTTTTGAGTATCTGGTAAGCTTTTGTGTTTTGTATTAGTGAACCTTTCTGGAAGATCTATTTTATTTTATTTTATTTTATTTTATTTAAGTTAATTTTATTTTATTGAGTTATTTTCCCCTTAGAAACATAGAAATATTTGTAGAAAAAAAAAGATGTGTTGAATTCCCTCTTTTAATAGTCTTGATTTTTAATTCTTAGGTAAGAACAAAGAGATCGTCGTGGAATTTCAGTGAATAGTACCAGGATATATGTTGGAAAGTCATTAAATGTCAAACTTTATGTAAATTTTTCTGAAGCTTCAGTAATAATCAGAAACTGTAATTATGTTGGGACAGTGTCTTTTTCAGCAAGAGAGACTCGAACAACTTTCTTCATAGTTATGCTTTGACAACTCCATTCACTTTATTCATAACACTATCCTAAAAAAATTTCCTTTCAGAAAAGTTAATGAACCCAGCATAATGGGAATTTTCAATTGAATTCATGGAAGAGTAACATTCCATTTCCAGAATAATCAACCAGTCCAGAGACACTCAGCTCCTCACCGAATGATGAATATTTGATATTTCAGAACTAAAGTCAGCAATGTCATGGAAATTGCAGGCACTGATAAAAATGATTTAATTATAATTATATAATATAATTATTATTAGTATAATATACTAATATTAACATATTAGTAAGTTACTAATATGCTAATGGTAACATAGTAGTAGTTAATATGTTATTAACATAGTAACATGTTAATAATATATAATATTTAAAATATATATTAAATATTAAAAATATATAATAATAAAAAATGCTGGAATCAGCAAGCTAAGACATCGAGTTACATGGAATGCTCCACTTAAGTCTAGCTCACAAAAGGTCACTAGAATGACTAGCACGTGAAAAGGTCAATGTTGAACTTTTCCAAGTTTCGTTTAAAAGTAATGTGTAAGAGAAGAAGGGAAGGGAGAGAAACACAGAGAATCTTGATTGGTTCTATCAATGCATTAAAAGCTGTTCTGGGCAGAGAACGAGAAGAAAGTTTTAGTAATTTTCAAGAAGTCTTCATGTGCGGTGCCTGGGTGGCTCAATCCATTAAGCGTCCGCCTTTGTCTCAGGTCGTGTGGGTCCAGGTCCTGGGAGAGTCCTGCATCGGGCTCCCTGCTCAGCGGGGAGTCTGCTTCTCCCTCTCCCTCTGCCCCTCCCCCCTGCTCATGATCTCACTCTCTCTCAAATAAATAAGTAAAATCTTAAAAAAAAGTCTTCATGTGCTATGCAGACCGAGTTTTTTTTTTTTTTTTTAGAGTTTATTTATTTATTTATTTGAGAGAGAGACATACAGCGAGTGAGGGAACACAAGCAGGGGGAGTGGGAGAGGGAGAAGCAGGCTTCCCTCCGAGCAGGGAGCCCGATGTGGGGCTCGATCCCAGGACGCTGGGATCATGACCTGGAGCTGAAGGCAGATACTTAATGACTGAGCCACCCGGGTGCCCCTGATTCTTCCTGATTTACTGTATTTTATGGTTACATAGATGCTGAGAGAGAGAGAGGGAGGGAGGGAGAGATGAAAATAAAAAGAATGAGGGGGAATAAAGAAAACATAAAGAAATATTAGAAGAGTGGGTGTGGAAAAGGGAAACAAAAGAAACAGGTTAACATTTAATGAAACAAGCGCCAGGGTCACACGTGAGCCTCAAAGGGGCAGGTTAAATCTGGTATCTAGAGTCTCGAGTGCTCAGACCAGGGTGTAAAGAAATGCAGGGTCTCCAGCAAGGGCTCTCTTCCCAGCATCCAAACTGATTCCCAGCCCAGTTAGCCCTGGCCCCTCCTACACTGTCAGTTCCTCATCCTTGTTGTTTCTACTCCTTCCCTTTCTCTTGTCTCTGCTGGCAAAACGCTCAGAGAAGGTGACTTGAAGTGTGGTCCCCAGTTGGGGCTGGTCCAAAACTGTTCTCTACTGGTTTCTTGGAAGCAAGCATCGAGAAACTTTTATTAAGCAGTTCGATGGAATAATTTAATGTCTGTAGAATCTAATGAAAGACGGGGCTTCATTTTGTATATTTTTGTTTTTAATTTCATTTCAACTAGTAACTTACTTTTACTGTACTTTACAAAATATCCTCTGTGATCGCTTGGGAAAAAATGGTCTGATGTTACAGTTAGTTGGAAGCATTGCTCTGGAGAACCCAGGAGGTAGTGTTTGAAGAAAAGCGTATCTCACTCTTCCAAATGCAGAATGGAGTTGATGGTATGAAGAGGAGGAGAGCCTAACATTTCTCCCCCTGAGGAGCCTGGGTCAGAAGCAATAGCCTCTAGTTAGTGACATGCTTTAGAGCAAGGATTCTGTAACTTATTTGTCTTAGGACTCTCTACAAACTATAAAAAATTCACTTTCCAGGTGTTATTGCTAGTACATAGAAATACAATTTTTTTTTAAAAGATTTTATTTAGGGACGCCTGGGTGGCTCAGTCTGTTCAGCGTCTGCCTTTGGCTCAGGTCATGATCCCAGGGTCCTGGGATTGAGTCCCGCTTCGGGCTCCCTGCTCAGCTGGGAGTCTGCTTCTCCCTCTGCCTGCCACTCCCCCTGCTTGTGCTCTCTCTCTCTCTCTCTCTCTCTCTCTCTGATTGACAAATAAGTAAATAAATACAATCTAAAAAAAAAAGTATTTATTTGAGAAGAGAAAGAGAGTGAGCACGAGAGAGCACAAGCAGGGGAGAGGGAGAAGCAGGTTCCCTGCTGAGCAGGGAGCCCAGTGCGGGACTCGATCCCAGGAACCTGGGATCATGACCTGAGCCAAAGGCAGACATTGAACAGACTGAGCCATCCAGGTGCCCCTAGCTGTAGTTTTTTTAGGGGCACATGGGTGACTCAGTTGGTCAAGCGTCAGATTCTTGACTTCAGCTCAGGTCATGATCTCAGGGTTGTGGGATCAAGCTCAGCACAGTCTGGTTAAAATTCTACCCACCCCCTCCCGCTTGCACACACTCTGTCTCTCAAAAAAAAAAAAAAAAAAAAAATTTAAGAAAGCAGTTTATGAGACTGAGGAAGCCCCCTTCACTTCCTAATTTACAGAGAGTTTTATCCTGAATGGTGTTTTCTCCTCTCTTGCCCTCACTTTCCTGGGTCTTCACTAGTGCCCGAAGATGACAGTTTTCTGGCCTTTTCTGGAGCAGTGAAGCCTCTATGAAAGTGAAGAAGTATCTCTGTGCCTTTCTTTCTGCTGCTACTGTCCCCTCCCCAGGCCTGTACCGCTCTGGCCCCCAGTCTTTCTTGTGAGTACCGAGTGATGTCTGGAGAATAGCCTGGGAGTGGGTATAACGTCTTCCTGTGTCTGGGCTCCCGAGACTTCCCTGTCCTCACAGTAACCCATATTCGGCCTTTAGCGATTCATCAGCCACTTTAGCTGAATGCTCCTTACCAGTTTGTATGGTGCCTGGTGGTACTCACCTTTTCTCTCCCTGTAGGCTTTCTTTCCTCGGATTTCAGGTTAGTTAGTGGCCCTGAAACCTCAGCTTTCTGACAGGTTCAGGAAAAGCTGTGAATTTGCAGATTACCAGATATTTGTTGTTGTAAGTGACACAGCAATGCTCTTTCCAGCTTTCTGTCTCTTAAGCAGAAGCCTGAACTTTCCTAATTATTAAAGACCAAAAAAAAGGCTTTAGTTAGTGTAGGTTAATCTATAGATGATTTATCATATTAGAAACTTAAATGAGTAATTTAGAAAATATTTATTAACTTACTAAAAATGACAATAAAATACCTATTACATGTTACTATAGATAACCCATTTTAAATTTTATTTTTTTAAAGGTTTTATTTATTTATTTGACAGAGAGAGAGAGAGCACAAGCAGGGGGAGTGGGAGAGGGAGAAGCAGACTCCCTGCCGAGCAGGGAGCCCGACGCGGGGCTCGATCCCAGGACCCTGGGACCATGACCTGAGCCCAAGGCAGACCCCCAACGACTGAGCCACCCAGCCGCCCCATATATCTGCTTCTGCATTCAATCTGTTGCAGTATCATCCATCAGGAAGTCTCTGAAATACATCCATTATATGTTAGTGAGAAAATGAGAGGAAAAAAACCAAACAAACAGCATCTTATTAGGAGAATAGTTTTGACCTTGTAGAACCCCAAAAAGGTCTGGGAGACTTGTAGGGCCCCCAGCCCAGAGACACTTTGAGAACTTCAGGTTCATAGCATCTGCTCAGACAGTAAGAGAGTGTATCCAAACAGCCAATGAAGCTTGACTATCCTCCAATATATGTGTATTTGTTCACAAATTATAAATCTATCAGCAGTTTGTATATTGTATATAATAGTGAAGCAATTTCTTACTGTTAAGCTAAAATAAAATGAAATAGAAACCACAGTATTTCCTTCCTGAGTCCTCTCCTGCCGTCCTATGTACCCTTGACCCTAATTTGGAGGAGTCACAGGAGACCCTGAAGCCTTGCTCTCTGGAGCTGTTCCTTTCCTGTAGGAAGCCACAGGAAAGCAGACTGCCCTGGAGCAGAAGGAGACTAGGGGAGTGCATACCCGTCAAAGAGAAGTCACACAAATCTTGGTCTCATCGACTATAAGATAACCTTGAAGCGTCACTCCAAGGGGTTTTATTCTGTGATGGAATTCTGTATTTGAATAACCAGAATTCAGAGCTTCCTGGGTGGCAGCACCAAATTCATTGCCCCTCAACCAGCTTCTTTCAAGAAGAGGGTATTAGCAGATGACTTTGCTTTGTTCCTTCCCGGCCCTGGAGCAGGGCACTGGGTACTAGATTCATGGGAAGACTAGACTGTTCCTTGGCTATTTCCCTATGATTCCAATCCTTTTCTAGCTGGCTGTAGGCATATAGTTTATTTTTACCCAGTTTTCAAGGGAGAGATCAGAGCCCTATAGCTTATGAGTATGAGGAATGTATTAGGTATTTTTTGCTGAGTAACAAGCAATCCCAAAACTTGCAACTGAAAACCACAAACATTTATTATGTCATAGTTTCTATAGGTCAGGAATAATGACAATTGCCTGTGGTTCAGAGATGCTCACAGGTGTGCGGTCCAGGAGTTGGCCAGGGCTGCCGTCAACTCAAGGCTCAACTTGGGGAGGATCTGCTTCCAAGGTGACTCGTGTGGCTGTTGGCTGAAGTCGTCAGTTCCTTGCCATGTGGGCCTGTCCCTCAGGGAACGCATGACACGCAGCTGGCTTCCCTCAGAGTGAGCCAGCAAGAGAACAAAAGAGGATGCTCATAACAGAAGCCACAGCCTTTTTGTATCGAATCTTAGAAATCATATCCCACTGTATTGCTGTACTCTATGTTAGAAGCAAGTCACTGGGTCCAGTCCACACTCAAGGGGAGGGGACTCTACAAGGAGACAGATTTCAGAAGGGAGGGGACCCCTGGGCTATCTTGGAGGCTACATACCACAGAGGGCAGAGACCACTTTTTGGATTAATTTCCCACTCTTGGTTACTGACATGTTTTTCTTTATCTCTGTTGCTTGTTTACTAGAACAAAAGCTGTATAGGGGAAGAATTTAGCTGACTCCATCACCCTGTGTACCTCCAGGACCTAAAATAGTACCTGGCAGGAGGGCATACATATTTGTAGAATAAATGCATATATCTCATTAAATGATGGCAAGAGAAAACTCATTATAGAGTTTCTCAGTCCTTCTTATATCTTGTTTTGCTTCTTAATTATTATTTAGAGAATGCAGGCCCAAAGAGAATGGTATTTTCAATCGGTCTTCACTGCAAACCTAAAAAAAAATTTCTCATTATAAATTCATAACCCTGGTGCCCTAATACCTCAGATAAGTGAGAAATCAAAAGTGTTTGCCCACTGGCCAATAAGCACATGAAAAGTTGCTCAATGTCACTCTAGCCAATAGGGAAATGCAGGTCAAAACCACAATGAGGTATTCACACCCATTTCGGGTGACTATTCTTACCAACAACAATAACAACCACAACAGCAGCAACAACAACAAGAAGGTGGAAAATAAATGTTGGTGAGGATGTGGAGAAATTGGGGTCCTAGCGCATTGCTGGTGGGGTGTAAAATGGTGTAGCCATTGTGGAAACCATTTTGGTGGTTCTTCCAAAAGTGAAACATAGAATTAGCATATGACCCAGCAATTCCACTGCTAGGTATATACCCCAAAGAACTGAAAGCAGGGACTCAAACAGACACCTGTACATTAGTGTGCACGGCGGCATCATTCACAACAGCCTACGGGTGGGAACAACCCAAGTGTCTGGCAGTGGATGAATGGACAAACAGAATGTGGCATATACATACAATAGATTATTCTATAAAAGGAATGAGATTCTGACACTTGCTATGACAAGGATGAACCTTGAAAACATTGTGCTAAGTGAGATAAGCTAGACACCAATAGGCAAATATTGCACGATTCAGGAAGGCACCCTGGGGAGGACAATCTGCTTTAGTCCAGTCTCCTGATTCAAACGCTAATCTCACCCAGGAACACCCTCACAGACATACCCAGAATTATTATTTGACCAAATATCTAGACCAAATATCTATTGTGGGCCCGTCAAGTTGCCACATACAATTAACCATCACAAGGGCAAAATAAATTCCAGATTCTAACTGCCGCTGGATGGGGCTCCCAAGAGGAACCTTGTTCTGGTCAGGGCTGGTGCGGAGATGGTGAGAAGCCAGCGGAGAGACCCCAGCTGATCGGACAAATCAAAGACTGACAGAATGGGACGCAAATGTGCCTCAGATTCGGTTCAGTTTCACACAGAATTAACGGTACAAGAGGGAGGTTATAGGTGCCCAACATATTTAAATTTCTTTTTTTAGAAATGGTTTACTGAACTAATCAGCCATCTGTAAGACTCCTGGTTGATGTCCCACGAGGATCTGTGGTTAACTCTTCTTCCACCTTCTTGTCCAAGCTTCTAGTTTTAGCTGTTTTGATTTGTGTCGTTTCAGACATCCCTGATTTTATAGTTCCGACTTTCGGTCTCGTTCTCTTCCAGAGAAGCCACATTTATGTATCCAGTTTTAGAATTCTGGGAGCATGAAGACGACTCAAGAGATTGAGTTTGCCATTGTTTCTTCTGACTTACGGCCTTCAATCTTTTGGAGACTTCCAACGGACTCTGGAGTTTGGTAAAGGCCGTATCGTACTTAATACTTCAAATTCGGGGATCCCACTAATTACCGTTTCCTCTCCTCTGCAAATTCTGGATGTTCCTTAGGATGCACTCTGGGAGGCTGACCTACCGTGTCCGAAGATAGTCTCCATTTGAGGCCATGGATTACTTCTTCTTGCTCTGTGAATTGCTCCAGAAGTTTCCTTTGGGAGCAGAATATCATTTTGGGTGTTGATCTCCTTCTGGAACGCCTTCTCCTTTTTCATTATTTTCACCTTTAAATAGGTTTGGACAAAGCTTCACCACAGAGAAAGAAACCGGGATGTGTCTTCCTGTATGTGTGGATGTTATAGTGGTCGTACCTCTGTGGTAATCAGCCCCGGGGTACGAGGCAGTGCGAATGTGCCCCCCCTCTCCCTGGGAGAGGGGCTTCAGATGGACTCCACAGCATTTGCTTCACATGAGACATCCTAGACCCTCCCACTTGGATGCTTACTTCAGGCCAAAAGATAAAAAAAAAAAAAACACCCCGCAACCTCCAAACCAGGTCGTTAAAATAATGTCCAATCTACTCCAGACTTTTGGTACCAAAGTCAGAAAAGAAAGAGATTTTGGTGGGGCACCTTGGTGGCTTAGCCGGTTAAGCGGCTGCCTTCAGCCCAGGTCGTGATCCCAGGGTCCTGAGATCAAGCCCCACACTGGGCTCCCTGCTCAGCAGGGGTGTGCTTCTCCCTCTCCATCTGCCTCTGCCTCTCCCCCTGCTTGTTCTCACTCTCTCTCTGTCAAATAAATAAATAAAATATTGGAAAGAGAAGAAGGAAGAAGAAGAGAAGAAGAAGAGAAGAAAGAAAGAAAGAAAGAAAGAAAGAAAGAAAGAAAGAAAGAAAGAAAGAAAGAAAGAAAGAAAAGAAAGAAAGAAAGAAAGAAAAGAAAAGAAAGAAGAAAGAAAGAAAGAAAGAAAGAAAGAAAGAAAGAAAGAAAGAAGAAAGAAAGAAAGAAGAAAGAAAAGAAAGAAGAAAGAAGAAAAGAAAGAAAGAAAGAAAGAAGAAAGAAAAAAGAAAGAAGAAAGAAAGAAAGAAAGAAAGAAAAGAAGAAAGAAGAAAGAAAGAAAGAAAAGAAAAGTAGATAGATATTTGCTGTAGGATCCTCACAGGTAGCCAAAGGCCTTCTGGCAACTTTAAAGGTAAAACTCTTCAAGTAGAAATGCTGCCTGAAAAAGAGAGAAGAAAAACTTGTAAATGAGAAAACTAATCAATTGACTGTGAGCTTGAAGGGAATGAAGCTCTCTTTCTCCTTTTTACAAGCTTAGGGCTGAAAGGCAGTCATCCTGGGGATAAATAATCCATCACTAGGGCCGACAGAGTAGAGGTAGTTTGGGGAGTGAGGAAAGAGCGCCAAGCCTGCACACAAATAATAAAATGTTTTCCGTTGCTGTCATCTAAATGGTGAATGAAAAAGGATCCAGGGATAAGACAAACCCCCGAAGTGGCTTGGGGAAATTAGTGCTGATGTTTCCCATTAAAGTAGTAGTAATAATGGTCACAACTGAACATTTACAGAACGCATTTCATGCCTGGGATTCCACTGGGCTTTAAAAGGAGGACCTGATTCACACCTCCTACCAAGAGAATGAATGAATTTTCAGTTCTCAGGGGTGGCATGAGGGACTTCTAACAGGATCTTAGATTCATCAGACTGTAGAGCCAAGTAAAGCCAGAGGTAAGCTAGTCAATGTCTTTTTCTGAATGGGCCCAGAGAGGTCGAGTGACTGGCCCAAGGTCACACAGCTACTTAGTAGAATTGTTAGGTCTTGAATTCAGTTATGTTTCCTTTCAATCCAAATGGTCACTTTCTAACTGTGTGCCTTTGGGAAAGTCACCCAACCTTTCTGAGCCTAGTTTTATTATCTATAAAGTGTGGATGATAATAGCACCAAAATCAAAGGCCCGTTGTGAGGATTAAATGAGATAATCCATGCTTAGAACAATGCCTGGCACACAGTAAATATTAAAGGCATGCTAGCTATCATTAGTTATTGTTCTTTTTAAAGGGTAGCATTCATTTTAAAAAATGCTGATGTGACCTCTTCCCATTTGCCACCATTTTAATACAACCAGTTGGGATGGAAATGGCAGGGAGCACTGGTGGTCAAGTTGTGTTTTGCTCCAAATCTTAGCCAACCTGGCTGCTAGATTGCTGGGAATCTGAAGCTCGAGTGGGTCCCTTTACTTCTGGGGCAGTGAGAGGCTTTGACAAAGCATCCGTCCTGGTTCCTGGCTAGGTCTTTGCTGGAGGTTCCGTATGGCAGCCAGGCTGAGTCTGGGAGGAAGGTGAAGCATACACCCTCTGGTTTTGTTCTGGCCAGGACTGCTTCACCTGATGAGAGGCAAAAAAAAAAAAAAAAAAATCACTGGACCTCACTGGAAAGCACAGTCAGGGGCTGTGTGTTTTATAATTCCAGAAGCTCTACCGCTCTCTCCTGTTCAAGTCTCCTTACCTGTGGGCAAATGTCGGATCTTTGGAAACAATTCCTTTAGATAAGACATTGAATCCCTATTAATAAACATTCTGAGGCAAGAGCTAATATTTCGGTTTATTATCAGTTATACTTAATGCAAATAGGTCCTATTCTTCCTCGTAAGCTCATATTAATGGGGATGGAGGGTATAAGAAGGAGCTGGGGTCAGATGGGTACTGGAGATACTGCAATGGGGAGAAAAAGATTCAGAGTTCAAGGGCAGGTGTGTTGGAAGATGGTACCTTTTTTAGTTTAGTGTAACCCAGGAGCTACTGGAAACCAAAATACTCTACAATCAAGTGATAGGAACCTGTCGCCATTTTGAATTCTATAACAATCATGGGTGAGCCATTTCTGTGCCTTGTGGGTCTGGATACTCTCTATAAATGCTGCTCTCCCAAACCAGATCTCTGCTTTAATAATTTATTTCCCTCCCTCTACCATCCACCTGACATAATTTGTCAAATGAAATAACTGACGGGAAAGCGTTCTTTGGCATGTAAAGTGCTATAAAAATGTTTTGGTAATACTATGGGGATAAGCCATATTTTCCATAATGGGCGTGAGTGTGACTTTCTGGGTTACCAAGGTATCTCCTCAAGGGATGAGGAATAAAGTAGTCACGTGTCTCAGGGTTGGGAGCAGGTGAAAGGGTGGAGGAAGTTTGAATCTCCTTTTGAAGGAGCTCTGAAGAATTCCAGATGACTGAATCAATGAGTGAATGGAAGGATGAATCGGTGAGTGAATGGAAGGATGTCTTCTCTAAACCACTGCCCAAGGGCAGGTAAGCTGAGCTGACCACTGACCAAGGTAGATGGAGACTCACAGTAGGGGAATCCAGCCTGAGGAGGAGCAGCATGGCCTCATGAGTCAGGCAAGCCTAGGTCTACTCCTTAACCTCTTTGCGACTCATATCTGCTCCATCTGAGGGCTACATAAGGAAAAAATACGCTAAGCACTTGGTACGATTTTTTGCTCTTTAGCAAGTGCTTATTACTGTTACTATTGCGGCCAAGTTAATGTCTTTTCAACATAACTTAGATTTCCAGTTATTACAAATAGACACGATTAGCCAACATTCTTCTCTAGCCTCTTGTGAGGAAATCCCCAACTTCTGATTTATTTTATTCCCCCCCCCCAACAGATTGAAGCAGTGACTGGTAGTGAGTAAATAGTTTGGGGTCCCTTTGGCAGAAGAACGTTCTGAGAATGGCTTTGAATCTTGTTCTGTATGAATCCACAGTGGCAGTGATGTGCCGTCATGACTAAAGCCAAGAAGCATGGGGCATTCCATTAAAGGAAACAAGCATTAACTTTCCTTCCCAGCCTGGTTACTCGGGACATTAATCAGCCCATAAAAATGGGATTAAGTCAACTCTCAATTTAGTTTTTGTAGTTCACCTTTAAAATGTAACTGCTCTTTTGTTTTTTAATATCGGGTGCTCACATTTTTAGATGTAATGAAAGAGCAGGGATATTTTCCCACAAATTTTCATGGGGATTCGTGACTACAGATGGAACCCTCCCTGAAGACATAATGAACAATTATTCAATCTGGGGAATGGCTTTGGAGGAGCCATTCCAGCTGGGGGTATATAAAGTGCGTTCCCTTAAAGCTGTATAAATGAGAGACCAGAGCAACCCTCAAACACAGTCATTTATTTTCTCCTTTATGGCCTAATGAATATGGCATAATATCATGAGCCTATCAGCTCGAAACTCTGATCTTGCTCTGAGTCCCCCAAGGCAAACAGATGGGTTTTTAAATCCTTTTCTTAAAGTCTTACTGGATTGCAAAGCCTTTGCTGACATGTGGGGTCTGAAATTTTCCTGAGTTCTAAAACATCCTCCTCAACTTTTAAAGGAGCTGCCCTGATGCTGTCCCTAAAAGTTTGCTTCTCATTTTCCCTTCCTGGGGATCACTAGGCTGGAAGCTATCTTAGCGTTCACTCCAGGCCAGAGTGTCTACGGTTCCCAACTACAAAGGACGGATTAAGGCTAATGGGGGTTTTCCCAAGAAACTACTTTTATTCAATTTAAAAAACTAGCCTTTACTCTGAGATTTTGTTCTTTCTCCCTTTTTGGTATAAATTGTCTTCAAGTAGGTGATTTTTTTTTTTTTTAAGTATCTTTCTGAGATAAAATGTTTTCCAAAAAAGCTTTCTTTTTTTTTTTTTTAAAGATTTTATTTATTTATTAGAGAGAGAGAGAGCGCGCACAAGCAGGGGGCGCGGCAGAGGGAGAAGCAGGCTCCCTGCTGAGCAGGGAGCCCGATGTGAGGCTTGATCCCAGGACCCTGGGATCATGAACTGAGCTGAAGGCAGATGCTTAACTGACTGAGCCACCCAGGGTGGCCCCTCAAAAAAGCCTTCTTTTAAAAATTCTGCTATGGAATCCAAGAACCCCTCCATTTTGCAGTTAGGAACCCAAGGGCAAGGCTATTGCCCTTCCCCATGGCTGCTGAGTGAGTTGGTGGCTGAACTGGGTCAGCAGCAGGCTTCTGTCTTCCAGCCTGGTTGCTTTTTCTCCATCAGGCTGTCCCTTGGAAATGGACAAAGAAGGCCCTGCTAAGAGAAGGCCCAGGGGAACTGGATATACTTCCTGGCAGCAAGAAGGGTCATCAGGGTACTCCATGGGATCCCGTTTTGTAGCATGATTCTAAAGGTGGTCATGCCAAGAGCAGAGAAAACCTCATGTGCGGATAAAGCCACGGCTGTGGTTAAATTCATTATGGCTGGCCTCCCCTGTTTACGCCACCTGACAGGTGCCTGCAGGTAGCTGGGTGCATGATCTGGTTCTGAAAGAATGATCCCTGTGTGCACACGTGTGTGCACCTCCACTGGAAGTGGGCAGTGGGGAGGGTGCTCTTGAGGTGCTGTGGGGTGTTCTGGCCACCTTTCACAAAGTCTTGTAAGGCTCGAGCTTGAACTGGACCGAGATTCTGCTGAGTGGTCCACAGCCCAGGGTAAAATGATCCCATCTCAGACGGAACAGGACAGTCTCTTGGGTCAAAGCAGGATTTCTAAGAGGGCCTTAGGCTCCTAAAGGATCTTTTGGGTTGCACTTAAATCCCCAGGGTGTAAGAAAAGGAGCCCAGGTGCAAGAAATTGATATTATTTTGCAAGCACGAGTCAAGAGCCTTGATGTGATGTCCCAGGGCTCAGGCTGCTGAATGCAATGGAGAGATGCTGGTTCCCCCTCATTCCCTCCCATCCTAAAATTCTTATGTACCTGTGGAAAGCTCTCTACAGCCTGATGCCCGTCCAGGTGAGGTGTTGACAAAACATGCAATACTTGGTAATCTTCAGCTGGCCTCGTGTATTTCCCTCAAGATCCTACTGCTCTTATCATCCAGACTGCTAGACCAGTAATCTCTCACCAGTTTATTCTAGATAGAAGGCTATTTTTTGTTTTAAAGGAATGCTACTTAGAAGGATCATCAAAAGGTCATCAAGCTTCTTGTTTATTCACTGGTTTTGAAGATCAAGTTTCCTGTTAATAGATGTGGGACTCCAAAAGAGAGCAAGACTCTCAGTCCAGCCCTTACCAGAAGGATTGAAACTCACAAAATCAGTTGAAGGGAAAAGGCAGTTTCTCCTTTAAGGGAAAGGAGGCATGTGGGAGCCGAATTTAATCTCGTACGGTTCCCAAAGTATTTTTTTTTTTAATAGAGCTGAAACCTTTCCGAAATGGTCCAAGATCCAAATAATGTTCTTATCTGCAGTTTTCTTTGGAAACCATACAGCAGTAGATATAGATGTCCAAACACGCATCCAGCCCTGTCTTAGGGAGCTATATATGGGGAGGCTCTTGTCAGCTGGTAGCACACTGCTCCTCCAGCCCCCCTTTTCTTCTCCAAGTTGAAAACTTTGTTGTTGTTGTTGTTGTTGTTCACCAGCTTGACCTTCAAAATGCCAACTCCAAGGATGCCAGTTCAAATTTGCTGTATTTTGAACAAAGCGCACCCAAATTCTCCTTGATCGCTCTTTGTATTTTCACTGACAGTGGGCACTTCAGCGTGCAGGAGAACATGGAAGATCATCAGGCTGCTCCAGGCCCATAGTCTGGACTCTGCAGCCAAGATAGTGTTTCACGAAGCCCACTTATCTGAGCAGGGTGCATCTAATTGAAGCATTCAGCCTTCGGTATGGGCTTGTATTTAACAGCATCCAAATGGTTGTTCTTTCTAGTTTTATTAAAGGAGCCGGATCCTTCTCATAAGTTTTCCATTAATGGGATTATAAATTGATATAATTTTAAGTCCAAGAATGCAGAACTGGTATGTGGTAAACATAAACATGTGTTTGGTGTTAGATGTAAACTAGTGTAGCCAAAGTGGGCAAGTGTTGTAAACTTCAAACATAAAACAGATGTCAGGTAATTAGAGACATGTAAGTGATGACAACAGCAGTGAGCTGTAGCAATGAAATGAATTGTTAGTTTAGGCAGGAATCACTGTGGCCCTGGTGGATTTATCACGTTTCTAGCTGCTGTATGAACTTGATGTTACCCTTCTCTAGGAGAATACAAGAATTGCTTTTTTTTATTCAAAGGCAGGAAGTGCAGCTTGGAAGCATGCAAACCGCGGTCCTCGCTTTCTGAGTCTGAAAAAAATTGATCAGCATTGCCTATCGCAAAATGGATTAACTAGTTGGTGAGCAATTTAAAAATGGTATTTCAACTCATTCTCTAATGTTAGGAGCAAACTCTTAGACCACTTCGGGAGAGGTCTGGTGGGATCGTCGGTGAAGTCTGTGTGATGGGCCTCCTCTCAGCAATGTGCGAGAGGCTGCTTACTCTTGTGCAGGTGACAGTGGCATATTTTAGGGAGTACTTTTGGCTTTGGAGCAAGTTTCAGTTGGGTAAAACCAAAGTGAAAGACATACTTGCTATAATTTTCTGATGTCCAGAAAGTAAAATTTTAAGCAAAAAAATCTTGGATTTGGGGGGGAAAGGGCTATGGGATTATGCTCCTACGGTACCAAACTGAGAAGGATTTGATTTAGCTTTTATGGCGTGGGAAATCACTATAAGCCAAAGGATCATTAAAAAAATTTTTTTTAATTTAAATTCAATTTAATTAACATATACTGTATCATTAGTTTCAGAGGTAGAATTTAGTGATTCATCTGTTGAATGTAACACCCAGTGCTCATTACATGAAGTGCCCTCCTTAATGCCCATCACCCAGCTACCCCATCTCCCCACCCACCTCCCTTCCAGCAACCCTCAGTTTGTTTCCTGTAGTTAAGGGTCCCTTATGGTTTGCCCCCCTCTCTGTTTTTGTCTTATTTTATTTTTCCTTCCCTCCCCCTGTGTTCATCTGTTTTGTTTCTTAAATTTCACATATGAGTGAAATCATTAGTATTTGTCTTTCTCTGACTGACTTATTTCACTTAGCAGAATGCCCTCTAGTTCCATCCATGTTGTTGCAAATGGCAAGATTTCATTCTTTTTGATGGCTGAGTAGTATTCCATCATATATAGCACATCTTCTTTATCCATCCATCGATGGACATCTGAGCTCTTGTGGACATTGCTGCTATAAACATTGGGGTGCGGGCGCCTGGGTGGCTCAGTCGTTAAGCGTCTGCCTTTGGCTCAGGTCATGATCCCTGGGTCCTGGGATCGAGCCCCGTATCTGGCTCCCTGCTCAGGAAGAGGCCTGCTTCTCCCTCTCCCACTCCCACTGCTTATGTTCCCTCTCTCTCTCTCTCTCTCTGTCAGGTAAATAAATAAAATCTTGAAAAACAAAAACAAAGTCTGTCTTTAAACAAAAAACATTGGGGTGCATGTGCCCCTTTGAATCACTATGCTTCCTTTGGATAAATACCTAGTAGTGCCATTGCTGGGTGATAGGATAGCTCTATTTTTAACTTTTTGAGGAACCTCTATACTGTTTTCCAGAGTGGCTGCACCAGCTTGCATTCCCACTGAAAATGTAAGAGGGTTCCCCTTTTTCCACATCCTAACCAACATCTGTTGTTTCCTGAGTTAATTTTAGCCATTCAAAGGATCCCTTTTTTAATTAAAGATTTTATTTATTTGTCAGAGAGAGAAAGAGAGAGCACAAGCTGGGGCGGGGGGGGCAGCAGAGGCAGAGGGAGAAGCAGGCTCCCCGCAGAGCAGGGAGCCCGATGTGGGACTTGATCCCAGGACCCTGGGCTCATGACCTGAGCTGAAGGCAGACGCTTAACCAACTGAGCCACTCAGGCGTCCCTCAAAGGATCATTTTAACAAGTTATTTCTGATTTAGTGGTATCGAAATCCAACAACTCTGATGTCATCTGTGCAAAACAAAGTTCATGTTCTAACAATCATACTTCAGCACAGCTGATAAGGAGCTTGATTCATTTTTGCATTAACTGGTATAAAAGTGTGTCTTTCGTCTAGCTATATGTCCAGATCTTGAAAGCACTGGAGGCTGTTTAACAATGAATTTGAAGAAGCGCCTTCAAGTGCTCAGAGGGAAGCAAATGATGGATACCACTGACTTGTTACTGGCTGGACAGAGGCCCAAACCAAGCAAGTCATGGAGTTAACACTATCTTTTATTTCAGAGTGCGGCCCCTTCTGGGGGTAATGAAAGCACCATTGAAGAAGTGGTCGTCCTTTCCTTCATGATACCTGGATTTGGAAGCCAGGCAACTGGCACATCCAACCAGAAACGCTTCAGCCCTGTACCTGCGGGCAGAGCATGGCTAAACCCCATTAAATTATGAACGTTCACTGCCCCGCCCCCTCACCCTCTGCAGCTTCCAACTTTGAAACAGTTAAGGTGTTCCTCTTGGGAACAACATTTCTTCCGTGTTTTCAGAGGCTCATGTCTATCTTAGGTAAAAGAGCACTGGACTTGGAGGTAAATAGGCTGACGCTACCAATGTTTAGGAACGTGAAATGTCCTGGTCTTCTGCTTCTACCTTTATAAAATGGGGGTCATAATATTTGTCCTTCCTACCCCCTGAGTTGTTGAGTGAGCTATGAGAATGATTTGTTAGTATTAGCCTCTGTGTTCATGCTGTTGCCTCCATTTGGAATGCCCTTCTCCTGCTCTACCAGGCCGTCTCCCATAAAGCCTTCAAGACCCTGTTAAAATGTCCCCTCGTCTGCCAAGCTTCTTGATTCCTCACTGCAGAGTGGCACCCTCTCCCGTTCTACGTCTGTCAGCCACCCACACGATGTTGTCATTGTTTACATGTGTGTCTCTACCATTGGACTCTGAGCTCCTTGAGCAGTGGGACCGTGTCTTATTCACTTTGTGTCCCCATCTTCCAACATCATAGCTGGCTGTAGTGGACACTCAAGAAAAGTTTGTTTCATTGATGCTTGGAGGACATTGGGTGGATCCCATGCTTTGGGTGGAGGATTCTAGACCACCGAAGAAGAGACCGCTGTGTGTAATAGCACACAGCCTTCTGTTTTGCCTTGTGTGACAGAAGATGGCCAAGGAACAAAGCGTCACCTGGTCACAGTCAGATCCAGGCTGCTCAGGGTCAAATCTTTCTCAAGGCTTTCTTGGAATTGAAGGAAGGAAAAGCCCCATGAGCCATCGTGTTCACGCTACCCACAGAGAAACACAGCTTTCACTCTGTTGTGTTTAAGTTAGATAGTGTGTGTGAAAGGGCTTTGTGAAGTGCAAAGCATCAGGCAGACTCAAGGAATTGCTCTATGTGCGCTTTCTCCCCAGTCTGATGGTGAGCTTTCCAAAGGCTAGAATCCTGTATTCTTTGTCTTCCCTTCGATGATAATCCCAATGACTCCCTTCAACTGATAATCAACACTTAGGGATTGAATACATAGGTCCTTACTTTTACCTTTATAATTTCCCTTTATCTTTATCCACCATAACCTACGAGGGCAACACCAACTATGTATTGCTCTCCTCTCATCCCTGTCTGCAGTTCTCCGCATGGAAGTCAATGGATTATTAGAACTGCACTTCAGGAGTGCGGCTGTGCATGGAAGTTTGAGTATTTGTAGTTGAATATCATATGTTCCCCCCATATCAGTCTAAAAAATTCTCATCACTTAATTAAAAAATAAGGATATTTATTTGAGAGCCTCTGTCAGTGGTTCCAGTTACCAAAAACGTTGGAGATGATCTTGATTTTTTCTTTCTTGATTTCCTTGGATGAAAGGGAAAATGGTCGATAGTGTCTTCCATTGTTACTTGATATTTATTGATTGATTTGTTTTGAATTGAATTAAGGCACACTATCTATTGCCCTAATCCTGCATATAAATGCAAGCTACTGGGGATGTGTCCAGGAGGACAGATACAGTGTCGTTATAAAGGAGTTTAAAATACGATTTGGGGATGACACGTAAAAATAAAACATACCTTGTAATAAAAATTTAAGTATAATTTGTAGACATATAAATCTATCTATGTATATTACACAGACATACAAATGTATAATGTGAAATGAATGCTCTGCAATTTAAGGAAAGGGAATCTCTTTGAGGAAAAGAATCCTTAGGTTCTAACAGCAACAGGGTTGTTTCTGTGAGGTTTCTTATTTAAACATGTTCAATGTTTTGTATATATTTATATGTAGAAGATAAGAAAGAGGTGGGGACCCGGAAGGAGAGAAAGAAAGTAATGTTTTGATTTAATAATAGGCTGCTGAGTCAAATTTCCTGAGTTTAAATCCCATGTCTAGGTGGACCTTGGCACATTTTTAAAATCTGAATCTCAGTTTGCTTTGCTGCAAAATGTGAATAAGAAGTCTTCTTCATAATATTGTTGTAAACATTAAATAAGATAGTAAATGTGAAGCATGGGACACAGAACGTACAGACACTGAATTGTACATGTTAATGTCTGTGTTAATATCTGGTATTTACCGGAGCACCTGGGGGGTGGGGGGGGGCAGATTTGGGGTTTTTACCTGCACTACTGCATCCAGTCCCTGATGGTCCTTGACGAGGTAGATGCTCTGCTCTGTTCCCCAGGTGAACTAACGTAGGTGACTGCCCTGCAAGGCCGGCGCCCCTGTGAGTCGGTGCTCAGTAAACTAGCCTTTTGCTCATTCGTTGAATGGTGCGCATGAAACGAGTTACATATGGAAAAGACTTAGACCCAGCACTTAGCACAGATGAGTGCTGCAGACGTGTTTGCTGTCCCTGCCCGTTCTCCCAGCCCCGTTGCCTTCGGCACAGGGGAAGTTGGGCAGGGAAGTGGGGCATTTGGTGGAGGAAGGCTCTGGGTCTGGGGCGAGAGCTGCCATGACTAGATGATGACAGTTTCCTGAGTCAGGGCGGCAGATGCCGGGAAGCAGCACCACCCTTGTAATTAACCGTTTGGCTGCTGAGCTGAGGGTGGCTTTGAAAGACACCCAGGTGACAGTGGGGTGCCTGTGGTCCCAGACTGCAAAATTACACCGAGTCAAGAGCTAAATGGCCTCTCACATCTACTCATTTTCTCTTAAATTACATGTGATTAGGATTATAATTACCACTCCTTACTCTTCCCCCCCAAAACACTATTTTTCTTTGCTGTGCAGTGCTTTGATAGGGACAGGACACACGGAGGTTGTGCTCAGGGGGGTGGGGAAGGCCCAGGATGAGAGCGAGAGGAGAAGCCAGGCGGTGGCAAGGGGTGGGGGTGGGGGGATGGAGCCCACCCTTTGTGGCCCTGGCGAGCTTGCAAGTTCAAAAGCAAAAATCCAGGGGCAAGAGTGGTAATTAGAAAATGTAGGCAAAAGGCTTTGATTATTGAAATCGTACCTGCCCGGGGTTCCTGGGAGAGCCTGAAATGATATGTGTGCTTACATTAGAATTATAAAGCTCAGCTGTTGATCTTTTTATTTTTGGAATGTCTACCTCTACCCCTCTAATTACTTTACAGTCCAAATGATTAAAAAAAGGAGCAGAGAGCAACAGATGAGCCCAAATTGCTGTGTTTAAAGGAAGCGGGGTTGTCTGTTTGCGTGGGGCTCTCCCTGTAATGAAAGCCACTGCTGGGAGCTGTTTAGACAAACTCCCCAAACGGGCTCCGCGCTCCGGAGCCATCCAGGCTTCCAAATGCGCGGGTTCGCTGCGCCGGGGCCGCGTCTGTCGGGAAAGGGGCGGCGGGAGGAAGCTCTGAGCTGTGTTTTGAATTAATGGGTTCAACTTCATTCTGAGTACAAGTGGGAGGCTATTTTAGAAAAACCTTCCCAGGCCGGCGGGCACTGATGTGGCAAACCCGGCCTCCGAGCAGACAGACTCGAAATAGCCTTGCCTCAGCGTCTCGAAGGCACACGCCGGAGCCTCCCCTTCAAAGAGCGCGGCCCCGCACGACCCCTTTGTCCTCCGAGGCTCCGCCCTTCGGGACGCCCCGCCTCGCCCCCAAGCTCATCTGGACCGCGGCGCCCCATCCGCAGTAGGGGGAAGGGGGTGCCCGGCGGCAGCGAGATCCCTCTGAATCGGGACAAACGGAGAAGTGCCCGAGCCGCTGCGGCCACCGTCACGGCCAAGTGCGTGTCTCCCCCCACGTGCGCGGCGGCCAGCGCCGGGTCCGCGCCGCTCCTTCTCGCGCCAGGTGCACACGACTCGATGCACGTGGCCCCACACACCACGGGAGGCGG
This sequence comes from Zalophus californianus, assembly GCF_009762305.2. Classification (NCBI taxonomy): domain Eukaryota; kingdom Metazoa; phylum Chordata; class Mammalia; order Carnivora; family Otariidae; genus Zalophus; species Zalophus californianus. The sequence goes on along the minus strand of NC_045603.1, from coordinate 113,448,940 downwards.
CCTCCCTTCGCTGCAGACCACGCCTCTCGCCCGCAGCCACGTGGGGTCAACGTTCATTTCCGCCCAGGAGCCTCTCTGGGGGTTGGCGGGGAGCGGGGCTGGGGGGTCCTGCCGACTAGCCCACCTAGGATGGGCTCGCTGAAGAATTTGTTATTAAAGATCGCTTAGCCCTCACCGGTTTCCTCCCGTCTCTTAGCGACTCGAGGAGAAGTTAGACCAAAGGCATTTCGCTTTTGCATTGATTTCTTAATTAAAAAATATCTTTCTTTTCTTTTCGCCCAGGCCAAATGACCTTTGAATTTCTTGTCAAACTACGGGGGGATTTTTCACAGTGTTGAAGTCGCTCTTCTCGTATAACCTGAACCTCCCCCCCCCCGCCCGCCTTGATGAGTAAAAAAAGAGCCGAGTTCTTTGTTTGCAAAAATCTTTAGTGTTTCTAACTTGTTCCGGAGAAGGAATAGCAGATGAAGTCAATACAATCTGGCCACTAAATTAATTCTCCAAGTTGATGAACTTGGCCACATTTCTACCATTATAGGTTTTCCTTTGATGTTTGAAGAATTAACTTTTTCTCCCACGTAAAGCATCTCCACATGTTGGTTGGTTTGTTTGGGGGAATATTTCGACCTAGCAGATTTACAATCTAAATGACTGATATGCCCTCTGCATAAAGTACAATGGGTTCTCTATAGAACCTTAATCCATATTCTCAATTTTGATGAGACAGTACATAAATGCTTCCATTTTTTTCCCCCTAGAAAGTAATGCTTTTGGTAGTGATATGTATCATGCTTTGCAAAGGGCAGTCTTATTTAATATCTTAGCCTCCTACTTTCCTCTTTAATCTTCTAGAAAAGAGTCTGTGCGTTTAATTCCAATTTATGTATGGGCAAGAGTAGGGCGAGAGTGTTTGGGTGCTCAGCTTACTTTTGCTTATGGCAATGGAAATGAGGTCTGAGACTACCCGTTGATGGTGTCTAGTTTGGGTATTTCCACTGACTTGTGTTGCCAACCCTGACAGGGCCCAGGTTGTGCACTGTTATACCTGACATCAGTAGAACTCTTCTATTGTAGGTGTTCTCATCAGATTACCAGTCTGTCAACGACAGATATAATGGCAGGCTGCAGATTCTAGCCAAGAAAGAATTTTGCAGCACTGTAGGTTAAGTCATTAAATAGGGAGCATAAAAGATTAAAGTTAAGCTTTTAAGGTTCGTAGCATGATGTCCTGTGACTAGGCAGAAATTTAGTGAATTTTCGTAGACTACTAGACAGTAGACGATTTGAAGTTGAATTTAATTTACATATTTAGTGTTAAGACTGAGTGTAACTCTTTCTCTCCTTCCCCCATCCTTCCCCCAAGCCAAATTAATAACAGTGCTTTTATTTATCTTGTTGCCCATTCTGTAACTTACTTTATTTTTTTAAAATTTTATTTTATTGTGTTATGTTAGTCACCATACATATTTAGGTACGTTAATTATTTTTTTATTTTTTTAATGTTTTTATTGTTATGTTCATCACCATACATCATTAGTTTTTGATGTAGTGTTCCATGATTCATTGTTTGTGCATAACACCCAGTGCTCCACGCAGAACGTGCCCTCTTGAATACCCGTCACCAGGCTAACCCATCCCTCCACCCCCCTCCCCTGTAGAACCCTCAGTTTGTTTTTCAGAGTCCATAGTCTCTCATGGTTCATCTCCCCCTCCGATTTCCCCCCCCTTCATTTTTCCCTTCCTACTATCTTCTTTTTTTTTTTTTAACATATAATGTATTATTTGTTTCAGAGGTACAGGTCTGTGATTCAACAGTCTTGCACAATTCACAGTGCTCACCGTAGCACATACCCTCCCCAGTGTCCATCACCCAGCCACCCCATCCCTCCCACCCCCCACCACTCCAGCAACCCTCAGTTTGTTTCCTGAGATTAAGAGTCTCTTATGGTTTGTCTACCCCTCCGGTTTCATCTTCTTTCATTTTTCCTCCCTTCCCCTATCTTGTCCTCTGTCTTGTTTCTCAAATTCCTCATATCAGTGAGATCATATGATACTTATCTTTCTCTGATTGACTTATTTCGCTTAGCATAATACCTTCTAGTTCCATCCACGTTGTAGCAAATGGCAAGATTTCATTCCTTTTGATGGCTGCATAATATCCCATTGTATATGTGAACCACATCTTCTTTAGCCATTCATCTGTCGATGGACATCTAGGCCCTTTCCATAGTTTGGCTGTTGTGGACATTGCTGCTATAAACATCGGGGTGCATGTACCCCTTCGGATCCCTACATTGGTATCTTTGTGGTAAATACCCAGTAGTGCAATTGCTGGGTCGTAGGGTAGCTCTATTTTCCACTTTCTGAGGAAGCTCCATACCAGTAACAGTGCTTTTAAACGATGGTAAGAAGAAAACAGATTTAAACATTAAGTTGGGAGCTTTGGACTGCGGACACTTGAGAGCCCTACGAAATGAACCAAAAGATGCTTCTTTCATCTGATGTGCTTAAGGAATGGCCCCATGTGGAGAAGCATGTTCCTTCTGTTTTATGGTAGATTTTGAATTTAGAAAAAAAAAAATCTTGGTAGGTGAACTATCCCCCATTTTCTGGGGACAGCTTTTATCCTCATTTGCCCATTTGTGAGGGACAACGCTGACCCCTTTCCGAGTCCCCTCCTACTCACCCCTCCACACGTACAGATCCACTTAAATATGGCTGTCACAGGCCTTCGCTCAGGAAGTTGGCGTCTTTTCTTCGCAAGAGAACAGAATATGTTGTGGTAAAAATGGGCTCAGGTAAATCCATCATTAAGAGAGTTCAGAAGAACCATCTGTAGACCATAACTGTTTGCAGGAATTTGGAGTCAAGTACAGAAAATGCCAGTGAAGACGGTTAAGCATGGTGTGCAGGCTCTGCAGTCAAAAGCCGGCATCAGTGGACAATTGTGACAGGGGCTAATTGTGTAGGAAATGATTTTTCTTGTGCCACATATTGTAGTTTTAGGACAATTTCAGTTTTGGTTTTTTTTCCTCCCCTCCCCAGGGCAGCGCATTAATATTGAGATATTTGGAAACCTTCACTACAGAGCATGGTTTCAGAAATAATGAAACAATAAACAAGAATCTGGTATTAATATTCTGTGGGTTTTAAATTTTATGCCATTAAAAGATGTAAGGATTAGTAATTTCATGTATCCTACAAAGTAGAACATGCCTTAGGACACACGGGTAAATGATTCATTGGAGCTCAAACATCTGACATCAAACACAGATTGAGTCCCTGGTGCTTGTTGGCTCGGTCATGATAATACCTCATTAATTCAAGCCCCAGAAAGCCAGGTTTGGGGATGAATCAGGTTGAAAAGACGCCGGGCTGAAGCTTATGTTTGCATATTTGACAGACTTTGCTGAGAAAAGTAAGAATTGCCCGTAGTTGAGGCAAGGGTGATGAAAGGGAACACACAGGTCTTGAGAAGCACCAAACACAGACAGACCATTGAGAGGATAAATATAATTTATGTAACCTCGATGTCAGAACAGGTTTCCTACAGGCCTCCACAGAGCAACATTTTATTAACCTACAGTATGCTCTAGAAAGAGCTGACTTTTCTTGTAAAATATCTTCTTTCCAGAGTGTCTGAATTAACAAAGAATTTACTCATTCATCTTTTGTAAAGGTCACGACTGGAAGAAAACTCTGCGAAGACATATTTTAATCAAGGCGAGCAAGGGAAATTGCTCCGTTTTCTTGGTTCAGAAGAGGAGGTCATCTTGCCATCGGCAGACCGACCCACCACTTCCGCTGGAGATGCCCAGGCAGCAGCTCTCAGACTTGTCGTTAGTAGAATTTGCAGGCCGTTCTCTCTGAGAGCCAAGTGCCTCTCTGGCTGAGGAGGAGGCGGATGAATGTAGCTGGGCTATTCTGGACTTTGTCGGCAAGAACAGTCTCTCATCTAACCCGAGGGAGGAGGGGAAGAGAGGCCGGGACGTAGCACCTGGTGGCCTGGCAGGCCTGGAGTTTGCCTGGCCTCCCTCCCCAGAGGTAATTTGTCATTGTGTCTGTTCGTGCTCTCAAGAAATGTTAAGTGCCTTAGTGCAGAGCTGCAGTACAAACGCACACAGATCTGAGTGCTTTAAGTTTTGAGTCTGGGGACACACCAAAGCCACTGAGTGTCCCATGGAATAGAAGAGTAGTCCATGTAGCGCAGAGAAGCCAGGAACCTGGTTTCTAGCAAAGCTTTCGAGATTCAGAACAAATTTCTCTTGCCTCCCGTTGCCTAAATGGGACTCCAACACGCTTCTCGATGACGAAGGATCAATTTTACTGCTTTGCTTTGTGATGGCAGCCTTTCACAGGGTAGAATCTTGTCATATCATATATCCCGGTGAATCTTTCCAGTGAATTAGTTGTGCAAATTCCTGCTCTGCTAGAGAAATAAATACTTCTGCAAAACATTTACCTTGCCTAATAGTCTAATCTTATGCCAACATTGCAGTAACACCCGCCAAACAGAAAACCCCTGATAATCCTGGATTAAGTAACATTAATATTATTTTTGGTAGACCAGCAGGATTGTCCAGAGGGCCAGTGATAACAGGAATTTGTGTGGGTGGGTAGACTCTGCAGACGATAACCTTAGAGTAACATTCTGTAGACACCACATGACCTAAGAGCAAAATTTGAAGTGGAAAATATGAATGCCTTGTCTTTGTAGAGCACATTGTAGCTTGTGAGGTGCCTTCATATACAAGCCCATATACTTGCCCTCCCCATCTGCGAAGATTCCTGCGGAGGTCCGCTCAGCTCCCTCTCAGGGATGAGAACACTGAGGTTTGGAAATAGTGAGTAGCTCAGCTAGTACGTAGGAGAACTGGGCTCAAAATCTAGGTATTTTAATTCTGACTTCCACATTATTTTTATTACGTTTCCACTAATGGGAAATATGTTAGAATGAGTTGGTGTTGCATTATGAGTTTCAGGTGAAGACTCAAAATAAAACCAGTATCATAGAAGGAGAGAAACATTGAGGCCTCCCACGGGACACGACTCCAGGGGACCTTTGCCTTTAAAGACCTCCGGAATGTCATGGGCCTCCAGGAGCAACTTCTCTGATGTGCATACATTAAAAAAACAAACAAACAAACAAAAAAGCCAAAGAAAAGAAAAGGTAAAAGTCAAGGCCCAAGGCAAGGTCAAGTAGTAGGTACAGGGCAGAGCTGGCACTGAAGAAGAAGGTGTGGTTGCAAATATTGCCCCAGGCCTTCAGCTGGAGCGTCTGTGTGGGGTTGCCCCGTCAGCGAGGAGGGTCTAAAGTGTGCAAGGGTGTGGGGACTTCTAAGAATGTGGGTTTTGAGTCGAAATAGAAACTTTTCCTTACATTCTGACTCACAGGGGATTAGAAAGTAGTGGATGGATTAGAAGAAAATGCTTCAGTTAAGAATTTAATCCTGTTAGGCAACAGTAAGTCACTTTTCTTAAAGGCTCGCTTGCCAAAAAGTCGAAAGAAAGAAAAAAGGGTGCATCCACAGCTTGTGAGATAATTGTTTCTGAAGAGCTGCCTGCCTAAGGCCTCTTGAAGGCTAGTTTTTCTCCCAGTTTGCATGACTTTCTCTTTTGAAGAGAACAATGGATTTTCTGCTGGAGTGTGAGCCATTAGCATAGGGCTTCCCCCGCCTGGTGTCTGCGTCCCCAGGGGGAGCTGGAATAGACTGGGGGTGGGGGGAGCCCTCTGGGAGGGACTCTGGCTCCAGTCCTGTTGCCAGAGCTCAATTATGCAGGGGGGAGGAAGATGGAAAACGAAACCAAATGGTTAAACTGATTTTTGCTTTGCAGACTGGAAAGCTGATTCAACTCTCCCAGTCCCCTTGCTTCACAGAACTCCCCTTCCAGGGTGAGGACTTGGCTTAAGATCTGTTTTGTTCTATTGTTTCTATTGTTGTATTTAAAATGTCCCTTAGTGGAGGAGTTGGGGCGGGCAGACCAATTATTGGCAAATTATTGACATGAAGGAACCAGAGGAACACATAATTACTTGAGTGACTTTCGACACCAGAAACCCCCATAAATTTATATAAAAATTACCATTATATGCCTAGAACCCTTGTATTACTGGGAGAAGTTCCTACAGTTGAAGAGTCTGAGGGCAGATTTCAGCGACAAACCCATCCAGTTTATGGACCCAAGCAAATGCCGGAGAGGAATGGTCAAAGCCCCTGTTGTCTCTGAGTCCAGGGACAAATCCTAGAGAGTCGCACCGAGTCTTTGGTACAGTGCCTCTTTCCAAGTTGTTCCGAATCTAGTTGCAGAGACGAGAGAAATGATCGTGCGTTTATTTTATTTTATTTTATTTTATTTTACTTTATTTTACTTTTTAAAGAGAGAAAGCCTTTTTTTAAAAAAGATTTTATTTATGTATTTGACAGAGAGAGCAAGAGAGCACAAGCAGGGGGAACAGTAGAGGGAGAGGGAGAAGCAGGCTTCCCGTGGAGCAGGGAGCGCGATGCGGGTCTCCATCCCAGGACCCTGGGATCATGACCCCAGCCGAAGGCAGACGCTTAACCATCTGAGCCACCCAGGTGCCCCTGATTGTGCGTTTACTGGCATAAAGACCATATTTAATATCACGTTATAAAGGCAGTTCAGAGTTAATAACTGAATGTACTATGCCAAAAAATATTTGTCCTTTTGTTGTGTTGTTCTATTATATTGGGTAAGAGATCATCAGAGGTTTTCCCTTGGATCTACTACCATGGGAAAAATATATTATGATTATTGTTCAGTTGGTATGGTGGTTAATTTTATGTCAGTTGACTGGGCTCTGGTATGCCCCCACGGTGGGTAAAACATCATCTCTGGGTTTATGTGTGTGTGTGTAAGGGTGTTTACAGAAGAGATTAGTGTTTGAATGAATAGACAGAGCCAAGAAGATTGCCCTCATTCAGATGAGTGAGCCTCATCCAATCCTCCAAGGGCCTGAATAGAGCAAAAAGGCAGAGAAGGGGTGAATTTGCTCTTTCTGCTAGAGCTGAGTCATCTACCTCCTCCTGCCCTCAGACAAAGGTGCTCTTTGGGTTTGGACTGAAACTACACCTCTGGCTTGCAGATGATAACATCATGGGACTTCCCAGCCTCCATAAACTCATAAGTCAGTCCCTCATAATAATCTTTTTCTCTATATCTCTATATATCCTATTGGTTCTGGTTCTCTGGAGAACCTTAAATGTACTCAGTTCATAAGAGGTGTATATGTATACTTGGGGGCGGGCGGGGGGGTGGTGGTGCACATAATCCAGGATGGTGTCAGACATTTTGGGGCTACAAAAGGAAGGAACTAATATTTACAGAGTGAGTTTTACCTGCCAGACACTAAAAAGATATATAAAAACTGTTTACAGGGTGGGGTAAAAATAGTATCTCCTTTTCACTGGCAGCCTCCATGCAATTCTGGATTTTTATCTGCTCAAATTAGTGGGAAGTCAGTGTTTCCTTCATCATTGATTCAGCAAATGTTTATGCATGCCTATGAGTCAGGCTTCTGGGGACTGTCAACCCAACATGCTCAAGAATCCCCAGGGAAACTCACTCAAACTGGATTACCAACCTGGTCATATTGGCCTCTTGCCAGGAGAGCGAATGCTTTAACACATCCCTCACAGCCAAGGGTGTGGAGGTGGATGGGTTTAAGAAGCTGGCCACCAACATGGTACCACTGCTGTTCTTGTTGCCTTGGGCACTGTGTGCCTGCATCTGGAAAGTCTCTACATCACCCAGATGCTGGGGTCCATGGGGTCCTCCCACAAAGTGAGTAGAGCATGGCTTCTTCTGAGTCATCTGTGGTTAAATCAGGGAGGAAGTAGAAAGCCCAGAGACGTGGATGTCCAAAGTGTCCAGACACTTATCATAGTGATACTCTTGCTTTCAGCACCATGGGCGTCCTCATGCATGCATGCATTCATTCACTCATTCACTTTCTTCTATTTACTAAGCATCCCTCCACTGTGCCAGAAATGGTTCCAGGCACTGGGGACACAATGAACAAAACACTGGCCTCTGCCCTTTGGAAATTACATTCTAACAGAAGGAGGTAGGAAACAAATAAGCAAATGCAGTAAATGGTATGTCTCAGACCTATGGAGGAAAACAGTCAGGGAGGAGTAGACTGGCTACTCTTAGATTGGCTGAGACTAGCCAAGGGTGTGTGGAGGGTGAAGCTGCTGTTAGAAACAGGTGGACAGGAAAGGTCTGACAGGTAAACCGACATTTGATCCAGCGGATGTGAGGGAGTGCACCACTGCACAGAGAAAAATCATTCCAGGCAGGAGGAGTCACAAGGGCAAAGGCACTGGATGGGAGTGTGCCAGGGGCCAGTGTTCAGACCTTGGTGAGCACAGAGGAGAAGGGTGGAGGATACCATTGGTGTGTGTACGTGGGAAGGGGGGTAGATGATCGGAGGCCCTGTAGGCCTTGTAACATCTAGGGCGGTTACCCAAGAGAGCCATTACCCCTGACAAAATGGATTTCTGCCAGTGAGCCCAGGTAGCAGCATGGTATCCAGGAATAGGACTGGACTGCCCCTTCTTTTCTTACTATTGACCTCCCTCAAGGGAACTAAGACAGGCTGTCATCCCAACTCTACAACTATTCTTTTCTCCTCCCTCCCTCCCTCCCTCCCTCCCTCCCTTCCTTCTTTCCTTCCTTCCTTCCTTCCTTTCCCTCTCTCTCTGTCTCTATCATATCTATTATCTATCTCTATCCATCTATCATCTGTCTATCCATCATCTATCCATCTATCTATCTATCATCCATCATCTATCTATCCATCATCTATCATCTATCTATCTATCATCCATCATCTATCTATCCATCATCTATCATCTATCTATCTATCTATCTATCTATCTAATCAATCATCCATCATCTATCATCTATGTAGTGATAGATGGATAATTTAATTTTTGATTATGTAATACATTCATAACCAACAGATATAGAAAAAAAGAGTATTTTTTCCTATGATGATGAGCTCTTCGATATATTTACTAGTTCTATGACTTTTTCCTTTTACATTTATTTCTGCGTTTATGTCTTTACTAATTCCTTTTTTCCACTTTTATCTGAGTTAGGTGCTTTATTTATTTCAATTTTTCTTGTAAGTATTTAAGGCTATACATTCCCCCCTGAGCACTGCTTTACATGTGCTTTGTGGGTATCATATGGCTTCATTAAAGCTCTTCATATTCACTCCTGTGGCCTCTTTCCTGGGCATAAGCCTGTCAGCAGGGCACCTGGGTCAGGACAGGGTTTGAGCCTCACAGATCCAGGGTGAATGCTCATCATTGTTTCTCAGCCCCTAATGAGAAGATTTGCGTTTCATCTCCAACCCTCATGAAGAAGTCTCAGGGACCTTATTATTCTGTATAATCAGGATTTGGTTGGTGTTTTCAAGCCCATCCAACATATTTTAATGATTTTGTTTTTCTTTTGTTTTTTTAGATTATTTACTTATTTATTTGAGAGAAAGAGAGAGAGAGAGAGAGAGCGTGTGCATGCACACAAGCTGGGGGTGGGGCTGGGGCAGAAGGAGGGAGAGGAAGAAGCAGGCTCTCAGGTCCCTGAGATCATGACCTAAGCTGAAGGCAGATGCTCAACCAACTGAGCTACCCAGGTGCCCCTAAATGATTTTGAATAGCAAAAGGAAGCTATCCTTTTTCTTCCAAGGGGGTCTTCCTATTTCGATGGGGCAAAGAAGTTAATGGGCAGAAGAATGCTGTCTGAGTCTGCTCAACAGCATTCATGGTCCAAATCCCAGGGGATTCAGGGTGTGGCTTTGAAGAACCCTCCCCTGCCCAGAGTCAGTACTCACACATCTTCTTGCACCTACATTATTTCATGACGATTTTGCAAGGTAATAATTTTTATGCCCACTTTCACACACAGACGCAGGTGTTTAGGAAAGTCAAATACCTTACATGAGTTGACATGCTGAGGGCAAAGATAGGATTCGAACTCAGGTCTGCCCTTGAGTCTAGACCTTTTACAGTGTACTGTGTTGCCTCCTCCTAAGTTTCACTGTTTGTGCTTCAATTACATAGCTATGTCAGGAAGTGATACCTCCTTTCCAAATTGGTTTTCAAGATAATCCAAGCTTAGCCCTTCAAGCACCAACAATCTGAAAACTATGTGGATATAAATATTTCTAGAAGGTGCTATATATTTTTCTTTCTCCCTAAACAGCACATTCAACAGATTTTCAATTTTGGTTTGGTGACTCACATCATCTTTATGAACATCAATTATTATGTAATGCTATAATATAGGGAGTTTAAGTATCTCGCCCCAGGCTAGACAGCTGTTAAGTGGGGGAGACCATTCAAATCCAGGCCGTCTGGCTCCAGAGCCCATGTTCTTAGCAACCACATGAAGATGCCTCACTAAGAGCTCAAAAGAGTCAGAATCATGCTGGACTGAAAATAACTTGTTCCAATAGGGTGGGTTGAAAAAAGCAAGGAGGGAGGACCTGGAGGCATCAAGCAATTTTAACAGAAGGGGAGATGAGGGTCTACTGTGCTCACATTTCAAGCCAGAGAAATGCTAGGTCATAGCCAAAGTCCAGAAAGGACCAGGTCAGAGTTAGGGGTGTATTTCATTAAAAAACAAAGGAATGGAGGGCGCCTAGGTGGCTCAGTTGGTTGAGCGTCTGACTCTTGATTTCAACTCAGATCACGATCTCAGGGTTGTGAGACTGAGCCCTGCGTCAGGCTCCCCACTCAATGGGGAGTCTGCTTTCTTCTCTCTCTCTCCCTCTCCCTCTGCTTGTGCTCTCTTTCTAAAATAAATAAATAAATCTTAAAACAAAACAACAAAGAAATAGTTATCAAGGAATCTCTAAATGGGAACCTGAGATAAAAGACATGTTAGGAATTTCTTAGAGGAACTAATAAATAGCATCCTCTATCCTGCTCAGGTTTTGAAAAACCTGAGGGACCCAGAGTATCACATGGGGCCACAGTATTTCTTTATTATTGTTAAAGGCTAAGCTAGAAGCCATAGCTCATTGTGAGAACCAAATGGGCCTGCAAAATAATTCCAAAATTTAATGCACTTACCCCTCATTCGTGTGGGCATGGGCCAGGTGAGAGTGTGGAGGAGTAGAGGACAGGGCAGGTAGAGGGCAGGTAAGTTTGCTCCCAAGAGACAAAATGATAGAGCTGAACCAAGAATGCCCAGTCTGGTCATCTCAGAAGACTCTCCACCTCTTGGAAGGTGGAGGGGGGCTAGAAGTTACATTAATAGAAGCCCTTTCATGTGGAAGGAAACACAGGAAGTCCCTCTAATGTTATTGTGAACAGACTTTAATAGTGCATCCTGCAACTTTTCAGCCATCCCATATTCAGCTAGAATTGATCATACTTGTCCACCCTGTCCTGATGGTGGTGGGCAGGAAATGCTGGTAGAAGAGCAGACAGGAATTAAACTGGGATTTCAAAGATGGGAGGGTTTTACATAAGTAGAGCAAGAGTGTTAGTCCAGGCGGGACCAAATGATCTGAACCAAGAACTGTTCGTTTCCTATTTAGGGGACAAACACGGGAGTTGACGTGCTTGAAGAGATTTGGGAAAGGTAAGTGTGCAAACCATCCCTGCTGAAGAGGTCGCAGGTTTCCAGAGCTCCGGAGTGCTCAGTCCTGTAACTGAGCTTTCTGGCTGTGAAGGCAAACAAACCAACCCACTACTGTATAAATGTCCTGCCCCTCTATGTGAGTCATGTGCCTGTGTGCTGTCACATTTATGTTCTACCCTTCCCTTGCTCGGCTCTGCATCGCAGGGAGCTGCGTTTCCAGGGACCCCTTAGCGGGCTTCCAGCTGGGTTTGGTCCATAAGAGGGACTGGGATGAGCTTGGAGGGCGAGATGTAGGGAGAAGCAAGATATGTTTTGTTCTCTCTCTGCTCTGAGTGACATCTCCAGCAGTAACTGTATCTCTCCTAGGCTCCTGCTCCCGACAGGTGTCCTTGCTGTGGTTCCAGCTCGGCTGGGTGGCCCCAGATTCGGAACTCTAGCCACACGGCCTCCTCCATGTGGATGTCTTGATTGCATCCCTGTCTTCTGGATCCTGAGACCTTCCAACACTCGTGCAATCACTTCTCTTGTATTAAAGTCCCTCTGTGTGAAGTGTCTAGAGTTGTTTTTCATTTTCTGGGCTGGAGCTGACTGATCCACTGCTCCCCCTCCCACTCAAATTCGGTGAGGTTTATGACACGATGACAGATACATGCCCAAGTGCTACTTCCCAAAGCAGAGCTTCCAAGTGGGACCCCAGGCTGAGGAGGAGCGTGTTAAGATTTGCTCCTCGGAATGATTACTTTGATTACATGTGGAGAAGCATGGTAGATGCTGAGACTGGGAGGGAGAACTTGGTTGGAGACAATAGTCCAGGAGAGTGATGATGAGGCTCAAAGCCAGGTCGTTGTAGTGCCTCTGTAGGGGGAGGGTGGGAGGGTAAGGGACCTGAGATAGCCTAGAGAGCTAGCCATGGCAGGACCAGGTCCCTGACTGGACGGGGGTATGTTGGGATGTGGAGGAGACTGGAATGACTCTCTGGGTTCTCCTGGGTGACTGGACAGAACTCATGCTCTTGGCTGAGCCTAAAGATCTGGACTGATGGGAAGAGTGGCAGTGGACTCCGGGGAGATACCATTCTGGTTCTCGGGAGGGCAGGGGGGAAGAGGTGTAAGTCATCAGCACAGGAGATGTGGGAAGCCACGTGTGTAGGGAGCTAAAGGCAGAACATGGAGAGCACCAACATGGAGAGGGAAGGCAGAGGACTGAGTGGGAGCAACCAAACAACTCCGGGGGATCCAGGAAAGAGCGACCTTGTGGAAACCATGGGTGAGAGAGCAAGTTTCAAGAATGTGGAACAGTCATGGGCGCCTGGGTGGCTCAGATGGTTAAGCGTCTGCCTTTGGCTCAGGTCATGATCCCAGAGTCCTGGGATCGAGTCCCGCATCGGGCTCCCTGCTCCTTGGGAGCCTGCTTCTCCCTCTGCCTCTCTGTCTCTCATGAATAAATAAATAAAATCTTAAAAAAAAAAAAAAAGAATGGAACAGTCATCACTGTCAAATGCTGCAGTGACCAAGTAGGACCAGTCAATAGAGATGACAATGAGGAGTGAGAACAAACAGGTTAAGTGGCAGGTGTGGGGGCTGGAGTGTGAATAAGTTTATGCCTGATGGCCACACACACACAACTTACTGCTGAGAAACTGCTTTTCAGAGTTTTATTTTCCATAAGAAAGGCAGTATCATATATCAGCTGAGCAGTCTAAAAGAACGAGGCAATCCTGGGCAGCTGGTTTCGTCGTCTGCTACACACATACACTGTAGGAGTCCCATCAGGAGACCAGGAGAGCCTTCGGGGCTCAGACCTCTGGTCCCAGGCCACAGAGAATCCCTGAAAGTCCAAACCAATAATGCCAGAGCTGTTTGGCTACAAAACATGCTCTCCCTTTCTGCTTAGGATGCTTTGGCTAATTTGGTCGGCGATGTCCCCGTCTCTCAGAGTTCTGAGTGTTGTTTTGACTTTAGCTTTCGGTCCACTAGAGCAATACTGCTGGACACAAGGCCATCCAGGTGATAACATTTCCTGGTGCCACCTGAGAAGATCCCGCGGCTGTGCAGACAGACAAACCTAGATTTTCCTTGGGGTCTGGGATGGTTTTCAGTATTTTATAACCAGGACCGTTGGTCCATATTCTCCTGGGTGAGGTGAAGTGTAGTGGGTATGGAGGAGTTCGTGAGGGGCAAGCAATGACAAAAGTCCTTGCCAATATCTGAAGGGATATTGTTTTGAGCCCTCTTCCTCCCAAATTGCCCCTGGGTCCCCTGCACAGAGGTGCCAAGAGGAGAGTTGAGCCCATTTGCTCAACCACTCCCGAGTCATGAACAGTATCTTTGGCCTTTGGCAGGTTAAGGTGTTTGTATCCCCAAGAAGGCCCCGGAGGGCCTGTCGCAGAGGCCTCCCTGCAGCAGTGGTCAGGGTTCTCGCCTGGGCCACACATTGGCTCCCTTGGGCAACTCTGACAACACCCAGGCCAGCTCTTTATGCCCCGCCCCGTCCCCTTCGGCCCCTGCATTGTGAATCTGTGGGTCCGGGACAATCCTGACATCAGGGTTTTCAAAAAACTGCCCTAATGACTCTGATGTGCAACCGGGTTGGCGAATTGCTAAGTTCTAGATGATTCCTTTGGACCCTTAAAGAATATGAACCTTCTGGGGGAGGTTTCTCGCTTGGCTCTGTGACAAAGGCCTTGTGTGGATTTGTTTAATTAGCTGCTCTTTGCCTGACAACTGATTGCAGTCAGCTGCTCTGATGGGCTTCAAGGAGGGCGGAGGGGGGCGGGGAGGGGCAGTTTTATTGCTGGGACGGAGGTGGAGTGGGCCGCTGGGCCAGTGGCTAGCTGGCCGCCGGAGGATTTACGGGAGATGCAGTGGGCAGTGAGGGACCTTGGTGACCAAGCTCTGAGACCTCGTAGTTTTTCCTGTGGGGCCATAAAGGTGGATTCTGAAGGATACAGCAGCCTCAGAGATTCCCAGGGTCCAAGAAGAGAGAGCTGGTACTTGATGAAGCAGTCAGGCGACCATTCCCTTCCCCCCACCCCTTAGATAGAGTCACCACTTCATGGGGGGTGGGGGGCAGGGGGCTCAGCTGCGGGGGTTGCTACAGGGAGATGGCAGAGGACAACGGGACTCTGAAGGAGGGAAGAGAGCAGAGCACCAGCTGCAGAGAGGAAAGGTAGTTCATGAACTTGAACCTGGACTGCAGCAGCCGGTCAGGACCTGCCGGATCATCCGGCCCGCTCCCCCATCTGTCAAACACTGGCGTCATTTGTAATTTCCTGGAAAATCACCAGCAGGTAAATGAAGGAGGGAAGAAAAGAACAAAATAAAATGAACCAGAGACTTCCAGGCTCCGAGGATGGGCAGATTCCAACAGGAGGGAAGTTCCGTATAAAACTGGGTTATGACAGTAGTTCTTTCTTAAGCACTTAAAAAAGATTTTATCTGGTTAATGGCTAAAAGAAACAAAGGCAACTCCTGCAGGAGCTGTTTCCTCAGCCCGTGAGGCCAGCAGCTTCTTCATTCATACTTCGGAGGCACAGACTCATCCGTTCACTGAAGATTTATGGGGCACCTACTGTGTGCTAGGCGCTGTTCTAGATTCATACTTCGGAGGCACAGACTCATCCGTTCACTGAAGATTTATGGGGCACCTACTGTGTGCTAGGCACTGTTCTAGATGCTGGAGCAGAGTGGTGAGCAAAGCAGGAGAGGGTCCCAGGGAGCAGAAGCAGAGTCTGTGGGGGTGAGACAGTCAGCAAACGCTTAGCCGACAGGCCAAGGTAGCACAGGCAAAGTGAAGCTGGGAGGCTGGCCGGGAGGCCGGTGGGGAGGTGAGCTGGGATGTGAGCCTGGAGGCCAGCCGGGAGGCAGCCCAGAAGCCAGCTGGGAGGCCGGAAGGGCAGCGGGAGGGCAGCCGGGAGGCTGGTACAACTGAGGTTGCTATTTGAAATAGGGTGTTGGGGGAAGGGCTTCCTAGCAGGGGATTCTGAGCAGAGACCTGGACGATGTGAATGAGCAAAGTACATGTACAGCTGGGGAGGGCACCAGGCAGAGGGGGAGCCCGAGCATGGCGGACACAGCAAGGAGGTCGGCGTGGCTGGAGGACGTGTGACCGACAGCATGGAGTGGGGGAGGGAGGCCTGTGAGGCAGTTAGATTCACCTCACAAGGCCTGTGTAGTAAAGGATTAACTTACCCAAAGGGAGCTCCGGTCTTTGCCCTTGACTCCCGGGAGGTGATCGGTAAGGTCTTCGGTTGACTGACTTTTTACTTGGGCTCTGGGGACACACTGCGTAGTGTAAGGATATGATTTAGAAAGGGGCTTTGGGGCGCATGGTATCAACGTGATCTCTGGAGGGGCTGGAGACTAAAGGTCAGCCCTGCGGGCAATCATGTCTATGTGACCAAGATCCAGTGACAAATCTGGACCCCAAGTCTCGGGTGAGCTTCCTTGAGTGCCAACACTCTATGGGTATCGTCACATGTCGTTGCCGGGAGAAGTGAGCACTGCCTCGTCGACTCCCCTGGGAGGGGACGAATGGGAGCTCTGTGTGTGTAACTCTCCTGGACTCTGCCCCATGCACCTCTTCTCTTGGTTGATTTAATCGGTATTCTCCTGCTGAGCTAAACTGTAATCCTGAGTAGAACGGCCGTCACTGAGTCCTCAGAGCCCTTCTCAGGAGTTACTGAACCTGGGCGTGATCTTGGGTCCTCTCCTTCACTTGACAGGACAGGCCTGTGGGGCATTTAATGACTTTGGCTTTTGCTCCACAGGATTCGGGGTCCATCAAAAGCATCTGGGCAGAGGAGTGTCGTGATCTGGCTTATGTTTTGTTTTGTTTTGTTTTAGATTATTTATTTATTTGAGAGAGAGAAAGAGTGTGAAAAAGAGCACTGGTGGGGAGGGGGGGGTGCAATGGGGGGGGCAGAGGCAGAGGGAGAAGCAGGCTCCCCGCTGAGCAGACAGCCCGATATGGGGCTTGATTGCAGGACCCTGGGATCCTGACCTGAGCCAAAGGCAGACGCTTAACCGACTGAGCCAGCCAGGTGCCCCTCTCGCTTATGTTTTAATGAGATTGTTCAGGCTGTTCTGTTGAAAATAGGTTGAAGGCGTGATGAGAATGTTTAGCAGGCCATTAAGACCCAGTTCAGGGGAACGCTGATGGTGGCTTGGACCAGAGTGGCAAGAACGATATTTGGGTATGGCTGGAAGTTGGGGCCTATAGGAGCTGATGGAATGGGCATGTTCAGGATGACCCAGGTTTGGGGCTGAAGCAATCGAAAAACAGGCAAACTACATAGCAGGAGGCACACAGGCAGGGCATGGGACCAATGTACTAATATCATTTAGAGTTTTTATGAAGTTCCCACATGACACTATTGTTCAATGGCTGACTTAATCCACAGGCACTGCCTTTACCCTCAGGAAAGTGGGGGGAAATATATATGTACTTGCCTATGTCTGTCTCCGTGTGTGTGTGTGTGTGTGTGTGTGTGTGTATCTACAATATGTTTCCTCTAGCTTAAAAGCCAGAGTTGTGACTTCTTTCTAGTAGCAACTATTTATCCCCACAGATGACAAGAGGTGGACGTGGAATCCTAGAAAAGTGGTCAGAGCCGGGACCAGGGGTTGGCTTTTCTGATGACTTTCTGGCCTCAGATGTGAGTGTTGGCCCTGCACATGTCCCAGCATGCAGAGTGAGCACTGAGCAAGCCGTGTGATGCTCAGCTCTAGATGTGGGAGGATGAGCTGAGGCTGTGGCTATAAAAGAGCAGGGGAAATAAAGTCCCATTTAGGTCGTAGAGAGAGATACAAGATACGCAGGGAAAAGTAAAAGCAATATTGCCAATTGCCAAATGATATAGAGGTGGTCTACTATGATGGAAAATACCATTACAAATACGTACTACATGAAAACATCTCTTCCCTCCCTTACTCGCTATTCCTTTACTTTCTTCCCTCTTTCCTTCCATCCAAAAAATGAGGGCTACTGTTTTTCTGGATCTTGAGAACATGGGATTTTTTGGTCAGGTCTGCCTGTATGTCTGTCTCTCTCTGAAGATATGACAAAATGAAAGCTCAATCAGAGACACAAAGAAGTTATTAGTGTCTTAGCCTGAGTTTTCCAGAAAGCAGATATGGCAACATAGTCAAGGCTCAAGTGCATGTGCTTCACTGGGGAGTGTGACCGAGGAGCAGACGTGAAAGACAGGGTGTGAAGCAAGGAAGGAAGGAGAGCCAATTACAAAGATGTGTTGTTGTTGAGCTTGGCACAGCTTCTGTGCCTGACCCTGGGGGGCTGCCTATGATGTGTCTTGGGACCATCAGCCTAGGGGAAGAAAGAGGGTTGCATTTATACACAGTTCTGTACCCCCAGGGTCAAAGGGTTGCCCCACAGGGCGTTGATGGTCTCTTCAACTCCCAGTTTGCACATGTGCAAATGCCAAGCTGGTTCCCACATGTCACACCAGAACTGGCAGCCTGGGTGCTGTTGGGTTGCACCTGCTGATCAGAGCCTACACAGAACTAGTCCCAGCATCAGGGGTTGCAAAAAGAAGCAGGTGAGGTTGAGAGAATGTGGAGTATTGTCCAAAGGGCACGTTGACAAATTGCAAGGCATCTGATACAAGTAATGACTCTAGGAAACCTCTTTTCTTGGAAATACTACTATGTTATTGATGGAAATCTAGTCTGTGGGTTCCCTCCAAGTCTATTGGTAATACCTGTGGTCTACTATAAAGTAATACCGGTGACAGACACAGATGGCTTTTGCCTATCATGGGCTATTCATTGTAAAAGACTTGGCCCAACAGGATGGGGGTCTTTGTGGTTAGTTCTCTGTCAGAGGGCCAGAGTGCGGCTGGGGTTTGAGCTAAGGAAAAGCAGATGTTCAATCATCTTGAAAGCTGGCAGGGAACTACAATGAGACAAAAGGCTTAAGTGAAGCCTGAATTGGCAGCTTCCTATACCTCTCTGTTAGACTCCTGTGGGAAGACCTGGCTCTAGGTAAAAAATCTCTCTGTTGAATCACTTTAGAAAAACAGACCTAGAGAAACAAGAGGTAAACAAACCATACCCAATATATATATATATTTTACCCATCCCACCCTCCAACTGAATCATACAATTTGAAGTAGGTGAAAATAAACACCCGAGAGCAGAGAGGGAGATGTCAGACAAGGGCAGAATGAGCTAGTGCCTTACGGCCCATATTTGGAAACCATCTGATTCTACTACTTTCTCCTTCATTTCCACCAGTAGCTCGGAATTCTCGAGACAATGTGCAGACGCAAATGCCTTATTCTTGAGCAACTTGGAGGGTCCGCCCCGCGGGCCGTGGTGAAACATTTTGTATCCCTGAGAT
The DNA here is from genome assembly GCF_009762305.2 of Zalophus californianus. Classification (NCBI taxonomy): domain Eukaryota; kingdom Metazoa; phylum Chordata; class Mammalia; order Carnivora; family Otariidae; genus Zalophus; species Zalophus californianus. Next base: position 113,429,959 of record NC_045603.1, on the reverse strand, counting down.
GGCTCAGTCCCTGCACTTTGAAGCAGGACAGTTGCTGAGCTGTTCTTGTGATGATTTTTAGACTACATATGTCTACACCCAGAAGGCTGACATCCTCTAAGTGCATATGGTTCTTGTTCAAATGAATACACAGTTAGCACATGCTTGGCTAGAAGTTATAATGATAAATTTAACCCTACTGTCTGAACTGTCACCTTTATTTGGGTTAAGGTTGCTAAATGTCCATTCAAATTTTGTACTATAAGAACCTGTGGCTTGGTTTCAAAATCAGCCATGCTTGTTGACATAATAGGTAAATCCATATGTCTATATGGATATATTCATGGGCTATGAAGTGATTAAGGAGTTGCTTTGCATTATGATTGTTTACACCCAAGTCTGATAAAAAAATATTCCATTTTTTTTTCAGCCACTTTCCTAACTAAAAAATGTGGAATGCTCCAGAATGCTCCATATCTTTGGAAGATCCTTATTTGTTCTGCAAAAGAAAGTCATATGGGGTGCCTGGGTCACTCAGCCCATTAGGCGTCTGCCTTCGGCTCAGGTCATGATCCCAGGGTCCTGGGATCAAGCCCCACACCGGGCTCTCTGCTCAGTGGAGAAACTGCTTCTCCCTCTGCCTGCCACTCCCCCTGCTTATGCTCTCTCTCTCTGTGTCAAATAATAAATGAAATCTTAAAAAAAAGAAAGTCATATGTTTGGGATAATAAAATTAAATAATGTGAGTGGTGCAGATTTAAGAAATTACTCTTCAAAAGAAAAAACTATTCTGTAGACATGTGTTCAGGAAGGCCAAATGCTCTGTATCAGCATGAAGAGGCTCCAGGAGAGGTGTCAGTGTTTTGTTTATTATTGTATTAAGCTGTTATTTTTAAACCATATGATGTTTGTGCATATGAAAACTTTTTCAGAGCTGTGGAATCTAATAAAAAGTGTATAGCAACACAAGGAATGTTTAATGAAGAGAAAGGCAGCTGAATTTTTAAAAAAGATTTTATTTATT